>NC_133417.1:144190000-145430000 GCF_049350105.2 Macaca mulatta | reverse complement strand
GACTCAGCTTGGTGAACAACCAGCTGATGGAAACAAGACACATCAAGGTCAGAAGCAGGCAGCCTAGGCGTCCCTGATGCGGGGCAGGTCTGGGTAGCGGGCACTACCATGGCCTGGGCTCCATGGTGCCAGGTGCTGGGAAATCCAGTGGCCTGGAGAGGAGCCCCCAGGATCCCCCCAGAGAGGCTCAGAGGGGCTGGCAGGGCTCCGAGGGGCTGGGCCTGGCTGAAGAACCACCCCCAGTGGCCCCTTTACCACCCCCAGTGACCCGTTTGCTGCTCTCTGTGTCCCCCCTTCCTGGTCTTGACAGTCCCTGCATGTGTTGGGGAAACATCTGGATGCATGAACCCCGATTCCTTTTGTCCTGTAAAGCCTCAGACTTCTGTCATTAAGCCACACCAGTGACACATGTCATTACCTCCTTCGAGGCATGCTGGCCGCGTACAGCCGCCTCCCGGGATGCAGCCAGTGCTCTCTCCAGTGCTGTCTCCTGCAGCTCTTTCACATGTTTCAAAATGAGGTCTGGTATTTCAACGACTAAGGCCTGTTCACCCTAGGTCAGTCCCCATAGACCTTGGCTCATGGGAGCGGAGGTCTCAGACACAGCACTGGACCCAGATCTGGACACAGAGCTGGCAGCAGCCTCCTGCTCCCTGGTGGGCAGGACCCCAGGTGCAGCTGCCTGGCAGCTGGGGACCCCAGGGGGACAGAGGCCCAACTCTCCCTCCCTTGGACACATTGGAGCCGGGAATAGCAAGACCCCTCTCCTCACACCGAGACAGTATTCTCACAGGCAGTTTTTTTTTAATTTGTGAGCTAAAATCATGCCAGGTGATTCAGGTGGGCTGGGAGTAAGGTTGGAGTGTTCTCCCCACCCCCTCCTCTGTGGTTAAGAGGGTGCTGACCGCCTCCCCTGGGCCCTGTGACCCAGC
Organism: Macaca mulatta; assembly: GCF_049350105.2. Lineage (NCBI taxonomy): Eukaryota > Metazoa > Chordata > Mammalia > Primates > Cercopithecidae > Macaca > Macaca mulatta. The sequence continues at coordinate 145,429,068 of NC_133417.1, read as the reverse complement.
CAGCCTTGTGCACCCTGAGCTCCAGTGCGCCTGTCTGGGGAGACAGCAGGCTACCCTATGGCCCACTGAGGGCTTGCTTTGTTCTGGGGTGAGACCCCTGAACCACTTCTTTTAATAAAGGAATTGTAAGGAAAACACACATTCATCACTCTGAGTGAAGGAAAAGAGTAGAACTTAGGAGAGCAGGGGATGTCCTGGGGGTGTCCCTGAGAAATGCTGCTTATCCAAGGCCATGCTCTCGAGGGCATGGGGCTGGGTGGGGAGGCTGCCGTGCTGGACACGTGCCTGGAGAGTCAGAATCTTCCAGGACCCAAGGGGCAGAGACCCCACGGCTTCCCTGTGGCTGCACCCCTGGAGCTTCCAAGTGCAGGTTGTGGTCGAGGGGAGCCCCCGCCTCGGGACAGCCCAACCCAGGAAGGGCCCAGCCTCCCTGCAGGACCAAGGGAGGTCCTGACACTGGGGCCTGAGGCTGCTGGCTGAGGCTCAAGGCCCTGGCCAGAAAGGTGTGGCTTGGACAGTGGCTCAGTGCTGAGCGCAGGTGCAGTATAACCTCCTACGATGCAGCTTCTCCTGGGCACAGGGATGAGCAGGGAAGGGGAGGGTCATTCAAGCAGATACTCAAGAAAACAGGGGCCCAGCTTTGGCCCTTGGGATGCAGCAGCTTGTTGACCCCTGACCCAAGGCACTCGAGGAGGCAGGCCAGGCTGCCAGGGGTGGCCACTTTGGGAGGGCCTTACTTTTCCCCACTGTGACCCAGGGGCTGTTCCTGTGGGGCCCCAGGAGGACATCCCCGTCCACACCAGCCACCTCTGATTTTCCAGAACCCCATGAGCCCCTCTTGTTTTCCAGAACCTAAGGTCCCTGAAGAACCAACTAGGCCCTTCAGAGAAGCCCCCCAGGCAGGACACAGCCACGTCCTGGGCTGGGTGCAGCCATGTGTGACTTTCTGGAAGACTTTCCTCCCCAGCCCTGGCCTTGCTGCCCTGGGGAGGGAGGCGGGCGGCTGCCTGCTGACCATGCCCCGCCTGTCCGTTTCCACAGGGTCAGCAGAAACACTTCCAGGAAAATCAACGCAGCCGCCTCTGCCACACTCCAAGAGGCAAGCACACAGGCGCAGCTGTCACTCAGCAGCTGCCAGGGTCAACGGGTGGCTGGGGCAGCGACCAGCCGTTAGCCTATCTGGAGGTGCAAAGACAGCCGTCAGCCTGTCTAGAAGTGTACATAAACCCTGGGTGGCTGGGGGACACCTTGCTCAGAGCTGGGGCCAGGCCCCCTGCTTTCTGCCTCTTCTCATGTCCTGAGGACAGCCAGGCACAGGCGCCAGCTCCTCCTCTGCCTCGTCTCCCCAGGCCTTTGCCTGGTCCTGCGTCAGGGAAGAAGGTGAAAAACACGCAGTGGGAAAGACCACGGGGGAGGTGAGACCCACATCCACCCACTGCTGGAGTTTTAAGGACGGAGTCCCCTACATTCTTGGGCGCATAGGACTGTGGTCTCACCCCTCTGGGGATCTCTTTAGAACCCTTTGTCTCTCATCTTCAGAACAGCCACTGCTCCGTAGTGGGGCCTGAACTCCGGTGGAGAACCAGGACGAGGGCACCTCTGTGGCCTGGGTACCACGCCTGACTGTCCCCTCCTCCCCTGTGGCCAGTGACCCTCACTGCAGAGCGGTGGAGCCGTCCTGTGAGGCTGGGAGGAAAGACCAGCTCCGTGCCCCAGGGGTTGCTGGCCCTCGATCCAGCCAACTACCCCACATCCCCATTCATTGCAAACACTATGGGAGGTGCTGCTGCTATTGGCCCCACCTGTGCCAAGGAGAAAAACCAGAAAGACGGTTCACACAAAGGTCAGAGAAATCACGCCAAGGTCAATACAAGGATATGGAGAAGAAAATACTGGCTAAGACTGGAAATTCAAGGGGGGACCACTCTGTCCATGAAACGCAGATTCCTGCATGGGGTGGGGCCACACACTCCATTCAGCAATGGTTTCTAATCTCCACCCAGGGACGCTGTGTAGGCTGAACATCAGGCACTTGCATAAACCTTCCTTTTCTGCCAGAAGTTTCCTTCTACTTGGCTTAGGGCCAAGGCCTCGAGAGTCATGGCGTCCTCCCCTGTCTGTTCGTCTTCAGAAGGTCGCTGCCGTCTACCCCCACCCCTGTGCTCTGTCCATTGCCACGAGGGCTGAGTGTCCCCTTGGCAGGCAATAGGGTTCCACGCAGCCCCATCTGGGGGCGTGGCTGGCTCCCCAGGTGAGCCAGTGCATGCTGGACACAGCTGTCCTCTGCTACGGCCAACAAAGGTCCCTGGGAGATCAGGCCTGTCTGTGGGCACAGACCAAGAGGGACAGTCGTCCCCTGCCCAACTCAGTACCTGCCCAGTGTCCCACAGCCCTTTGCCTTCTGCCCTCACCCCTGGGATCCAGAGACTCAGACTGGCCCATAGTGCAGGGGAAGGGGAGCCCCAGTGCACCAGCCCTGCCCTCCATAGAGAATGGGGCTGGGGCCGGGTTGGAGGGAGGGCTGTGATGGGATCCTGGGCAGCAGCACCAGAAGAGATTTGGGTGCCATGAAAGGGTGGTTGGGTGGGGGCACAAGGACCCTGGCAGGGTCAGCTTGGTTTTGCTGAGCACAGACACACGCTGGCAGGGTTTGCCCAGTGGGTCGGTGAGCTGAAAGAGGCTGCACCGGGCACTGAGTAGGGGCGAGGAGGTGGGGGATGTGGCCACTTGGGGGTCTGCTGAAGGCCTCGGGGCCTGGAAGGTAGAATCTGCATAGCCTTGGGGACAAGTGGGAGCAGCAGAACCCCTCAGAAGATCAGGGGAGAGCTGCCCTGGAGGGTCCTGGCAGAAGCTTAGACTGTGGGCACAGCACCTCGGGAGCAAGTTTTGGGATGTGTTTTTCTCCTGATACAGCAGGTGTGTATTTATCAAAACTCTTCGTGCATTTATTTGAAACGGTATTTGTTGAGCACCCTCTCTCTCACTGCAGCTGTGAGACTGTAGAAGTGATACGGAAGGGAAGACACACCTGTGAGGACGCGTAGGTAGCGCTCACTTTCACGGCCTGCAAACAGAGACATGCACTCTGGCAGGAGACGCTTGGGAAGAGAAGGGAAGCGCCTTCCGATCAACCTCTGGGGGTGCCTGGCATAGAACAGAAGACAACTAAGCAAAAGGAACCAACCCAAATGTCCATCAGTGACAGACTGGATTAAGAAAATGTGGCACATATACACCATGGAATACTATGCAGCCATAAAAAAGGATGAGTTCGTGTCCTTTGTAGGGACTTGGATGCAGCTGGAAACCATCATTCTCTGCAAACTATTGCAAGAACTGAAAACCAAACACCGCACGTTCTCACTCGTAGATGGGAATTGAACAATGATAACACCTGGACATGGGAAGGGGAACATCACACACTGGGGCCTGTTGTGGGGTGGGGAAGTGGGGAGGGATAGCATTAGGAGATATACCTAATGTAAATGATGAGTTAACGGGTGCAGCACACCAACATGGCACACGTATACATATGTAACAAACCTGCACGTTGTGCACACGTACCCTAGAACAGAAAGTATAATAATAATAATAAAGAATGTTGTGGCTTCTGCTCAGCTCTTAGGTCAGACTCCCAGCCGGGACAGAGCTGAGGGACGGAGCTGTGACCTGACTCTGGCAACCTGCAGAGCGCCTCTGCTGAGCCGGCCTCCCACTGCGCCTAGGCACACAGGGGAGTCTGGGCAGGGTTTAGACCTCGAGGGCCGCTGACTGGGGCCCAAGCCAGCGCAGACACCCTCAGGCAGGGCACACCTGGAAGAGAACTCCAACGCTTCCTTGAAGACCACGTAAGCAGGTTCCCCGGCCGGGAGAGGAGGGCCAGCCGCCTCGCCTGCTGCCTCGGACAGCAAGAATTGGAATCATGTGAAATAGAAACAGGAAATAGAAACCGTTGCCACTGGAGTGACATGGGACAGAAGTCATCATTCACAACGCATCCCAACGGCATCTTGACGTCCTCGGTCCATGGAAGTGATCGGGAGAGCCGGCCTGCAGCCAGGAGCGCCCAGAGGGCAGGGGTCTGCTCCACCCGTGCAGTAAGGAGCAATGTCCTGTGTGGAATGGCCTCTCTTGTTCCAGGAAACGGTTTGTAATCCTTGTCGGGGCGTAACTCAGGTGAAAGGCAGTCATATTCCGAGCGTGGTCACTCTGCCTTCAGGGAGGACCAGCTGGCAGAATGATGGATGTCCGGCTTTCGAGGCTGCATAGCGATGATTCAGATCTTAAGTGGCATTTACGGCATGTTTGCAGTGCCTGCCAAGGGCAAGAGCTGCTTCCCCAGCGACTCCTCCTGCCGCTGGCAAAGGTGCCCTCTGGCCTCTCCTGTCCTGCTGAAGCCTTGGGCCTCCCTCTCTCCTCGGGCTGCTCAGAGCCTCAGCTCTGCCAGGCAGGTGCCCCACTGCCTCTTTAGCCTTCGATTGGGGTGAATTGGGGTGGAGGCAGCCAGGATGCTGAATCCATCGGGTGCCCTGGTGTCTCTGGGCTGAGGGTGCCATGGAGCCTCCCTCACTTCCTGCCATGCAGGGGCCCAGGTGGCAGCAGCCTACCAGCAGCGGTGCTGGGTGTGTCCCGCCAGGGCAGGCATGTGGGGAGCCCAGAAGGCACATGGGGTCTGGATTCAGGCTCACAGCCACAACCCCTGTGGAGGCAAAGGAGACCCTGTGAGCACAGAAGTAGCTCCTCCAAAAAAGGCTGCAGAAACCTCTGGGCCAGGAATTTAGCACCAAGACAGCCACGGGAACTCAAGACAGCCCTTGGACGGTGAATGCCCAGGGGCCAAGGCGAGGGCAAGGACTGTGGGCCTGATCAAAGGTTCATTTCTAGGTCACTTTCCCCACATTATCCCTCCCCTTACAGCAGTAAACTGCTCTGCGGCCCCTGCTGGTGGCCCTATTCAGTACTTCTTCCTTTCTCTAAATGCCAGACCCTGGACTATGAAAACCACGGGCCTGCCGGGACCACTGCTCTCTCCCTGCCACGAGCCCTGTTCTGGACTTCTTTATGGTAGAAGGTTGCCAGCAGCCTCCATCCTCCCCCAGAGCAAGGTCCTGACTCCCAGCGGTGACTCTCAGAAGAGGGCCCACGTGGGGTGGGGTCCAGGAGGACTCCCCTTAGAAGGGGGCTGAGAGCACCCGTGGCTGGCTGTCCAGTGTGGCAATCAGTTTTAGCGACAGAAAAGAAGAGGCCTTTTGGATGGAGGGAGGAGGGAGGTCTTTGTGTGCAAGTTGGTGCTCAGCATGTCGTTAGTCCTGTGGGTTCAGCATGCGACCAGAAAGGCAGGGCGTCACCACTTACATGTACAAGGGCCCAGGGTGCACCTGAGCACCTGCACACCTGAAGGGCCCACAGGCACCCTTCAAACAAGAGACAAGCCTCCTGCTTCCAGGAGGATTCCTGTCCCCGTGGAAACAGGGAGAGGTGTGGGTTGCCCATCTAGGTGAGACAGGTCCTGAACTGTGCTCTGCAGCAAGGCCACCCTTGGGCCAGGTGTAGATACCACAGGACTGACCGCTGGACAAGAGGAGAACAGAGACCCTCCCTGGGAGAACGGTGCCCTGCCCAGCAGCCAGCACACCAGGCTGCCAGGGTGGGGCTGAGCCTCCAAGCAGCCTGAGGTCTCTGGAGAGGGAGCTTTTCTGGGACGGGGCCTGGGTGAGGGCTTGGGGCATCGTTTGGGTAGAACAGTAAGAGTGGCTTTCTGCTGTGTGCCCAGGCTGCTGAGGCCTGGACTACATGGGGGAAAAACACACATATGCATATAAATTATGGATGTAAATTATATATTATATTATGTATCAACTGTTTGTGAATTATGCATATACAATTTATATATAAATTATACATCATATTTAGATATAAATACAGTGTTTTATCATATGGCTCATGTATTTATATATTAATATGCTGCTTTTCTGCTTTTTGTTTTCAGTTAATAATTAATGCTGAAATTCTTTCGATACAGGACATCTAGCTCTCTTTACTTCTTTTGGATAGCTGCACAGCAGGTCATCATGAGGATGGCCTATCATTTATTCATCTTCTTTGATGGGTACTTGGTCCATATTCAATTTTCCACTTTGTCAAAAGTACTGCAAAGAATACATGCTTTTCTCCTTTTACCTATTAATATGTGAAATTAATAGGTTTGTTAACATTGAACCATCCTTGCATTCTTAGAGTGAATGACTCAGGGATTTTGTTTTTCAATTAGTAATAAGTTTTACTTGATAATATTTTGCTTAAGATGTTTATATCAAAAATCTGCAGTTTTTTTCTTTTTTGTAATGTGCTTGACAGATTTTAGTAGAATGTTATTCTGGCTGCAAAAAAATAGTGCTTTATGTATTTTAAGTAAGGTGTGCCTTCCAGCAGGTGCACACATCAATCTACCAGAGGGAGAAAAGATAAAACTTCTGTGCATGCATACTGTTATCCAAGCTTTTCAAATGTCAAGTATTGCATATGCTTTATAATGGACATGATATATTATATATCCATATCATATATTGTGAATGATCATTTATAAGGAAAATTAATAGGTATCCAGATTGAGGGCACATGATAAAAAATGTTCAGACCTCACAGGTCCAATGCATGGTGTATGTTTGTAAATATTTCCTGGGTATTTAAATGAATGTATTTTCTGTATGCAGGATACATACTTAGATGTTCAAACTTCTCATTAATTTCATTTTGCTCATATTCTAAATTCTTAATCATTTTGTAATCTACTTGACCTGTTAAGGATTGAGAGATGTCTTCCACTTCTGTTGGATTTTTGTGGATTTTTCTTTGTAGAGTTTCCGGCTGTTTATGTAGCTTAATGTCATTTATTTGCCATATTTTGTTTTTGAATAACAGCTTTGAAGTGGATTGTAACCCTGATCATTAGAAAGTGATTTCTTTAGGGTGAATGCTTTTTCTTTTCTTTCAATGCAAATCAGCCTGAAATTCATATCACAGCCCTGCCTTTTCTCCTCAGTAGTGGAGGGCCGTTTGCATTTGCCTGCTGTGAATGTGGACATCAGTCTACCAGGGCCCCTCTTTGTTCTAAACTAAATGACTTTGTTCTAAACAACTATATTGTTGTATTGATGTGTTCAGATGCAAACTGGAGAGTCTTCATTCTTGATGGTAAACTCATCCTCCTGTAAGGGTAAACATTTTTATTTTAAGAACTGCCAGCAAAGCTCCTCTTGGTTGGAAACTGTTTTTTTTTTTTTTTCCCAGAACAATTCCTGAAAGAGTCCCCAGCAGGTGGGAAGAGGGTCTGCAGCTGAGTGGCCCTGGGCACTTGAGCTGCCTTCCCCAGCCACTGTCCATCCCTCTGTGCCCAGGGCGCACTACAGACTCACACAGAAGCTGGCCTGGGCTCTGACCCTGTGCAGCTCTGCCAGCAGCCGGTCCTCCTGGAGGGGTGGGGCAGGTGTGGGCATGGCCTGCGGTGATGAGAGCAGTTTGGCGACTGCTTGGGATTTTCCCTTCGAGTTTGCAGAACCAGAGATGCTTTGAAAGTGTTGCTCACAGGGAAGAGACGGTTGGCCTTTAGCTGAAGCAGCTCCTAGTCACAGGCTTCCTGGGGGTTGTCCGTCTCTTTCCTTTCCCTCTCCCTCCTTCCCTCTCTCTGTCTCCCTCTCTCCCTTTCTTTCCCTCTCCCCACTCTCAGCCCACACCTCACACAAACACAGCTGAGTATGTAGTTGCTGCAAACAATGAAGCCCCTTCCTTCTGAAGAAGGAGGTCATTATGTCGACTTTATTCGGGACATTTTCTCAGGGAAAGCATCTACCCGAAGTCTGGAGGGAGGAGCTCCCGCATCCTCTGCTAGAGCCAGGGCTGACATCCCTGGTAGCCGCCTAGCCCTGCTCCCACCCCTTGGCATGGATACTGCGGCACCTGCCAGGGAGGTTAGGAGATGCCCTTGGAGCCAGGCTGATAGCCGCAGGCTCTGGCCAGCCTGTGCTTCTGCAAAACGGCCAGGATCACAGATCACGCTCAGGAGTTTGTGTTTTGCTCCAGGCAATGGCACAGCCTGGGGGAACGCTGAGAAGGACAGAGGAATGTCTGTGCTCCTGTTGAGGAACACGGCTGGCATATGCCAGAAAGTCAGACAGGAGAGGAAGAAGCCAGAGGGGAGGATGGCGGCAAGTATGGATGAGGACAGGGAGGCTTTGGCTTGGGGGTGGTGACAAGGGGTGGGAAGCAGATGGATTTGGGAGCTGAGACTGGCAGCCTTGGCCCTGAGGTTGGGGGAGAGGGAGCACCCCTTGAGAAGCACCCAGGACTCAGGAGGCAGAGTCGGGACAGATGCAGCCAGGACCCTGCCATCACACAGCCAACCCTTGAGGCCCAGTACAGCAGAGCATGCTCAGGGGAGCGTGGGGTGAGGATGGGGCCAAGCCCAGAGGCACAGAGTACGGGGCCTCTATTCAACCCGGTCCCAGACCAGAGTCTAAGAGTGTCCTGAGCCTCGGGCACAACAGAGCCCTGACCACACATGAATTCGGTTTCCCCTTTGCACTAAATATAGGAGTGAAGGCAATCACAACTTCCACAGCCCCTATTCCAGCTCTGCTCAATTATTCAAGGCCGGTTCCATTAGGAACAATCACATTATCATAGGCAGTTGGAGGAGGAGCCAACCAGGCAAAATTGGAGGTTCAGCTTTTAGAGCATCAAATAGAAATGCTGAGAGAGAAGGAAAATTACCAGCATTACCAGGGGTAGTCGGAGTTTTGGATAATCCCCTGCTATTTCCTCCCCAGAAAGGCACGGGAAGGGGCAGAAGCAGGCCTGTGGGCTGGCTGTGCTGGGAAAATGGCAGACCGGGTGACCACTGGCCTTGCTGACCGGAGCTCAGGGCCCCTCTGATACCATGTGGAGAGTAGGCACCTACACACTTCAGCTGCACTGAAAGTCGCCTACAATGTGGCTCCTGGCGGCAGCTTGGCAGCAGCAGAGCAGATGGCCCCTGACCTCGGGACCCAGGCGGGCCCACAGACCAGAGCAGCTCCGACTCCTAGGAGTCCCTCAGCCCACTGCTTCCCAACCTCTCAGTTACAGCCCCCAACAAGAGGGAGGTTCACCTCCCACCTTCTCCCCAGCTTGGATTTCATTCCTCCACGTTCGGAGGTTTCCAAGTTTGGACTCTAAAGACACAAGTCACTGACACGGATGAGTGAGCCTGGGGGCTGAGGGCTGAGGAAGCCGAGACACAGGCCAGGCCCAAGCAACGGCCGGGTACCAGAGATGACAAAGGACCGGGAATCCTTGTGCTAATTAGAGCAAGTTGGCACCTCGGCGAGGAATGTGGAGCGATGTCACATGAAAGCTTTCTGCTTGAGTTATTGCCAATTTAATTTCTATGTAATTAAGAGCAGGGCATGCTGGAATTAATGAGATTCCCCAACACATTTCTCCAGCTCTCACCTCCTCTCTACACTCCTTCCCTCCAGTATTTCCTTTCTCCTTCTGGTCCACACAGGCTCAAAGCAGAAACCGACAGCTGTCCTGGATGGCTGACCACCCTTGCAGAGGTCACGCCAACACCCGCACGCAGTGCTCTGTGCCTCAGGCCTTCTTGTGCCCCGATGCACATTCCCCACATGCTGCAGACCACACGGGACACCCAAGGGGGTGGGCATCCAGCCCTCCTCTCTTCTTAACACACTGTGCAGGCAGAGGGTGTCTCTTCCTGGCCCCTTGTAATGCTCAGCGTTTTGCACTAGCCCTGTGCAGAGTGGGGGCTCAGTGAATATTCACATATGACAGCTTACCTGGCAATTCTCAGCGTGGTCTCTGCCCTGACACCACCTGCCTCTCCATCTGCCCACGCTCCTGCCCCTCCTGCAAGGCTCAGCTGCCACCTCCTCCAGGAAGCCTTCCAGATCCCAGCTCAGGCCAATGACCACCCTGCACCCCCACTGCACCCTGGGAAAATTTACTGCACCCTGGGGATGGTGCCATCCTGTGACCCTTCCCTTTCCAGAGTGCAGGCTCAGGTCTCGGTTATCTCTGAGGCCGGGCTCCTCCCAGAGGCCCTTGTGAGAGCAAAAGGGATCACCCAATGGCGTGGACAGACATTGTCCAGCGTGGAGCAGGTGAAGTGAATGCCAGGGGGATACTGGGGTTTCACCCTTAGCCTCTGTTCTCAGACGCCCAAAACCACAGCAGCAGCTGGAGGGACGGAGGGACCAGAGCCAGCTCCCTCTGCAAGGGTGAGGTGGACAGAGCATGGCCCGCGCAGAGCCAGTCCCAGCTGGCGTTTTCCCAGTTGCCAGGGGAAACCTTATTTGGTGTCTATTGGTCTCTTGTTATTCTGGTTTACAATTTAATAGCTCCTTGGAAAAATTGCTTTATTGTTTTTATTTTTTAAATGATCTTTGTTCACTGTAACTTTTAGAAAGTCACAAATTCAGAAAGAGCAAGAAAAAGAGGAAAAAAGAATCACCTGAAATTTCACCATCCAGAGAAGAGTTTGGTGTATTTCCTTTCAAACTCTACATTTTTTTCGAGAATGGAATTATATGACTTACAGTATTCTGTCACTTACTGTTTGCATTTGTGCACAGAAATTATCTTGGAGAGTAGTCTACGTTGATAAATATAGATACAACTTCCTTTCTCTCTCTGTCTACACACACACACACACACACACACACACACAGTTTTCCATTTATTGTGAGGGCTATAATAAATAATGGATGTGCACTGGTTTACTTAACCAACTTCATTTTGATGGACACTGGTTTGGTTCTAGTTATTTAGAATTTAAAATTAATGCTGCAGTGAGCATGTTTGTATTCTTGTGTGAGTGCTTCTGGAGAATAAGTTCTCACAGTGGCACTGCTGGGCCAGAAGCCTGCATGCATTAGCGTCTGATGGGCGCCCTCACGCCGTCTCCCTGTCAGCGGTGCCCTGTGTTTCCATCCATGGCACACAGGCAGGCATAGCCCCTCACCCAGCCGTCATCAGGCAATGCCAACCTCTGTCACACAGGGTGCTCTGGGAAGCAGAAAATGCCTACTCACTATTTCCATTTGAATTTTTAATTCTTCAGTGAGATGACAATATTCTCATGTGTTTGTTGACTATATTTTCCAGCCAAAGAAGCAAAAACTAGATGTTCTGCAGCCTCACAAAAACTACTTTTAAATAGGTAAAAGGTCCATACATTTAAAAACTCATGCAGTACTGCTATGTAACGTTATGTCGAGGAGGGAGGGAAAGTCCCTTCTTAGCCTAACAAGGCCAGAAAGTATTTTTTAAAAACAGAAATTTGATTGCATTTTTTAAGTCAGTAAGGTTTAAAAAAAAAAACCTCATAAAGAAGTTGAAAGAGAAACAATAAGGGGTTCCTAATGCACACACAAGCTAATATAAAATTACAAATTTAAAATGAAAAATGATAAAAATCCAGCAGAATATAGGGAGAAGGGGCATGAACATGCAACTGATAAAGTAAATTTGCCTCATTTGCTCCTTTCCCAGGAGGCTCAAGGAGGATAAGCCAAGAGACCAGGGGCGGTGGAGGACCAGGGCTCCGTGCTCCCCAGACAAAGGCGGAGGGAATTCCTGGGAGGACGGGAGGTCCTGGGGCAGCAGCTCTGGAACAGGGGCATGGACAGCCCCAGGAGCAACAAGCATAGAGCCAAAGCTCTGGGGAAGCACTCATGACAGGCACATAGAAATTAAGCAGACAGAGCAAGGCAGTGATTAACCACGGAAGAAGATCTGTGTCAGAAAAGCAGCCATGGGGAATATTTGCAAAGAGTAATGCAAACAGTGAATGCAGAGTTAACCCAACTGTGATCTAACTCAGCGGGGGCCTGGTGGGAAAGGCAAAGTGCGGTGTGGGAAAGGGAAGATGGCACAAAATGGCTGAACCTTTAGCTTTTGGAGTAAAAATAGGGGCAATGTCCGACATTGAAAACTCAAGTCAGTACCGCCACGTAGCCAGCGACAGGAATGGCTAGAGGCTGGGAGAAGCTGCAGCTGGGAGTAGCTGGGGGTGGAGGGATTGAGTCGGCACAGCTGGTTTGCAGCAGAAGCCTCGCTACCCTCAGCAGGCACTGGCCTGTCCTCCCCTGCGTCCGGAGCAGCTGGGTGTGGCTGTGCAATTGGCTCCTCCCGTGGGATGTGAGTGCATCCCGGGCAGGCTGGTGGTCAGAGGTGGCCTGTCCCTTCCCACAGTGCGGCCGGTGAAGCCCCACACTGACCCGGCAGGCGATGAGCAGGGTGGAAAGCAGGGGCTGGAAGCAGAGCCTTGAGAAAGTAGCACCTATCCGGCGACATGGAGTTTTTAGTCTAGGAACTGTGAAGAAACATTTCATTGCACTAACAGCAGAAAGAAAAACGAGTGGTATTTTTAAACAGATGCATGCGCAAAAGGCATCTGGTGATGTTCGACAGCTGTGTTAGTTATCAATGCTCCTAACAAATCATCCCAAAACTTAGCAGCTTTACACAATAGACGTTTACTATCTCACAGCATCTGTGGTCAGGAATCTGGCCTAGAGAGAGAAAAAGAGAGAAAGAGGGAGAGAGAGTGAGAGAGCTTGCCCGAGACAGACGCTGCAACGTTTTCACAAACTGCGCGAGTTGGGTTTTCACCTCCACCATCGCTTCTGCTTGTGCTATTGTTAGAAGCTCATCATGAGCAGCCACGCTCAAGGGAAGAGAACTCAATTCCACCTTGCACCCTTCAGGAGAGCGTTTCAGATAATTTGTGGGCCTACTTTTAAAACCATTGCACCGGCTTTTGGTGTTACAGCTTCTTGTGAGAAGTAGAAAATGAAGAAATCTTTCTCAATATAACATGAATTATGTATTCTATTATTAAAAACCAGCAGCCAGTGCCCCACTAAGTGTAGCCTACGGATGAATGATGGTGGGAGTGAAGGCAAGGTCTTGGGAAATGACTGGACCTGGATTAAAGCCATTGCTTGAATTCTATTAGTGTGGCTTATGTGGTCACAGGTGGATCTGAGAATAAAAGGAGGTGGGGACCAGACCTGCTCTCTTCAGGGGAAAAGACGTCTTTGTTCTGGAGGAGACATTCCTGTCCCCTTGTGGTGTCCCTAGTCACTTAGGTAAGGGCCCCTTAGTGCCACCATGTCAAGCCAGTGCTCTGAAAGTCCCTGGGAAGCCCTGAGGTTCCCTGAGAAGTGGACTGCTGGACCCCCAAGTGTGCTGCTGAGGTGCTTCTGTTCTCCTGCTGGGGTCTGCTGGGGGACAGGAAGGCAGGCTGGGCCAGGCGAGGAATGGGTTTCCCGCCATCAGTCATCCTGTAGGAGATGAGGACTGGCCACAGTGGGCGGAAGGCCACAGAGGCCTGGGCCTTGGTGCACACGAGCTGGCCCCTGGAGCCAGGTGAGGGGCTGCCCAGGGATGCCTCGTGTGAGGGGTGCAGAGGGTGGGTGGGCCTGGGTGACCCGTGTAGCCACAACTCTCAGAGCTGCCAGCCAGGCTGGATCCACTCCCTTCCCTTGTACCAGAACCTGCAGCTTTCAGATGTTCCTTGAAACAAAGTGACCCGACTCTCCCACAGGGGTTCCAGCCAAGGCTTGGGGGTGTGGTGGAAACCCTCACATCCAAGCCATAGCCTCAGCCCTGCTGTGCCAGCCACAGCTCCTTCCCAGTCAATTCAGAGCCTAGTTTGGGGACAGGGAAGCCCCTGGAAATGCCACAAGTTTGCAGCAGTTTGCAGAGGCCTGTAACCATGAGGAATGGGCGATGGCAGGGGCAAAAGATGGGCATTGGTCAGGTAGGGTGGTGGGGAGGGCAGGAAGCAGAGCTTCCCTCCCGCACCAGCAATGTCCTGGCCTGGACCGTTCTTTGTTGTGGGGGCTGCCCTGCACACCCTGGCCTCTACTCGCCAGATTCCAGAATACGCTTCTCCAAGGTGTGACAACCAAAAATGTCTCCAGACAGCACAAAATGTTAAGAACCACTGCATTAACGTTAGCTCCAGTCTGGCTGACTTAGAAGTAACCAGGGACTCCTCAGGGGCCAGTCAGGACTCATGGTCACATCCCCCAGATGGCCAAAAGCTATGATCAGGAATGGGTGCATACCCTGGGGAAGGAATTCAGTGAAAATGATAAGCAGTGATGGGCAGTGATGGGCGGTGATGGGCAGTGATGGACGGTGATGGACAGTGATGGGCGGTGATGGACAGTGATGGACAGTGATGAACAGTGATGGATGGTGATGAGCAGTGATGGATAGTGATGGATGATGATGGACAGTGATGGGCAGGGATGGACAGGGATGGACAGTGATGGGCGGTGATGGACAGTGATGGGCGGTGATGGACAGTGATGGACGGTGATGGACGGTGATGGGCGGTGATGGATAGTGATGGACGGTGATGGACAGTGATGGACAGTGATGGACAGTGATGAGTGGTGATGGACATTGATGGATGGTGATGGATGGTGATGGACAGTGATGGATAGTGATGGGCGGTGATGGATGGTCATGGACAGTGATGGGACATGATGGGGCAGTGACGAGCACTGATGGGGCATGACTCACTCAGCCCCTTTCCTTGTGACATCACCACGAGGCCTCTGAAGCCTGTGAGCCTGGCCAGGAGTCAGTGACTGTGCATCCACCTCCACCATCAGGCATTGCCAGTACTCTGGTGGACCTAGCTTGACCTGGGGCTGCAGGGCATGGAACAGAGAGAGGCTTGGAGTAAGGGTCCAGGCAGACTCAGAAGACAGGCCAAGCCCAAGCAGCTGGAAGGGAGGGACAGAGGAGAAGCAAGACCCAGGAACACATCCAGCGCAAGGACAGGATGGAGTGTGGGCCTGCAGGTAGCAGGAGTCTGGTCTGGGACACTCTTGGCCTGCAAGTCTGCTGCCCCAGCTGGGAACAGAGGCAGGCCAGGACAGGGGAGGTCCTAGAGCTGCCAGCTGGTTCCTGTTTCGTCCTCCCTGAAGTCCCATCCTCAGTCCCAGCTGATCCAACAGAGGACAAGATAGCTGAAGACGTCAGCAAGCCTGGAGCCAGCATGAGTGGAGAGGGCTTCTGCACAGGCTCCTCCAACCTTGTGGGATCTCCCTTGTGGGATTCTCACCCCTAGGAGCGGCTGATCATTGTTGCAAGGTATTCTGTGCACCTGAACTGCCAAGTGTGAGCCAGATGTCCCGCCCTGCGGTTGACAACATCAGAGGCTGGGAGCAGAGCCATAGCCAGCCCCTGACCCCTGAACTTCAGCCTGGAGACAGAGACAGGCAGGTGGGCTGCAGGGGTTCACCGTAGGGTGTGGAAAGCTCCAGAACAGATTCAGGCATTATCCTCCCACAGTTCTCGAGGCCACAAGTCCAAAATCAAGGTGCCAGCAGACTGTGCTCCCTTCAGAGGCTCTAGGGGAGGAGCTTTCCTGCTTCTTCCAGGTTCTGGTGGCCTCTGGCTTCCTTGGCTTGTGGCTGTGTTGCTCTAACCTCTGTTTCCGTCTTCACATGGCCTCTCCTCTGTGTGTCTGTGTCTCTCCCCATCTTATAAGGACACTTGCTGTTGGATCTAGGGACCACCCTAAATCTAAGATGATTTCATCTCAAGATTCTTCACTAATTACATCTACAAAGACCCTATTCCAAGTACAGTTGCACCCTGGGGTTCTGGGTAAATGCTGCTATTCAACCCACTTCTGGTCATGCAGAAGAGCACAGGCAGGAGGAACGGCCTGGCTGGGGGCAGGGCTCAGGCCCTGTGCTCTCCGCTTATGCCTGAGGAAGCAGCACGTGAAGAGGGAGCTTTTCTCTCCCATCAGAGACAATTTTTAAAAAGAAAATCAGAGGGGATGTGAATAACTTCCGAAATTTATCAAATTAATAGCACATGGAAGCCCAGCTTGCAAAAAAAAATTCATTTCAAATCCCCTAAATCTTAACTGTCACATTCATTGAGTTTCCAGGGGCTAAATGCTGAATGCTAATACCATTTCCAGTATTCGCAATCCAATCTTAATTAAATCTGCACCACACTGAATTACTTTAACTATGATTTTCCAGTGGAAGGTATTGTGAGAAGTGTATTCTCTCTTATTTTAATCAGATTTCATAATTTTCAAGTGGACATGCTGGTGAAAAGACTGTTTGTTTAGAGATTGAGTTGGGAGGACTCTCTCCAAATCTCATCAGTGGCTCCCATAAAGAAAGAGGAGGGTGTCTTTAATAAGACCGATTCCTTCCACTGGTTAAAAAGTCAACAGTACGCCAAAGTGTGGGAGAAGGTGTTTGCAAGGCACCTAATGACAAAAGATAGTCAAAGACAAATAATAAACATAAAGCCAGAAAACACGATGGAAACGTGGGGAAATGTTTGAACAAACACTTCACGGAGAACGAGTCCAATGGCAGATGGATCGTCCCCCTCAATGGTAATCACAGAATTGCACCCTGCAGTAGCTACTGCCATGCTCAGCTCAGATTCACTTAACTGGCTGCCATTTCCACCCCTGGCAGCAGCTTGTACTGGCCAACAACTCAGGCTGACACTCGTGTAAAGAATTGCCCTTGGCCCAGCAGAAGCCGCTTCATCAAGGGGCTGTGTCCCGCACCCAGGGCAGACAAAGGACAAGGACTAGCTGGCATGAGGATACTATAGGGCAGCCCCTGCATCACAGCAGGGCCAGGTCCCGGGTACATTCACACTCCAGAGCTCCCATGGAATCGGGCTTGAGGGGAACTCGCAAGAAGAGTGGCTCCCCGCCTGCCCTCCACCTCCTCCCTGCTATAAACCAAAAGGTCTCAATCAATTTAGGAGGTTTATTTTGCCAAAGTTAGGGAAGCACCTGTGATACAGCCTCAGGAGGTCCTGATGACGTGCACCCAAGGTGATGGGGCACAGCTTGGTTTGATACATTTTAGGAAGGTGTGAGACATCAATCAACGTATGTAAGATGAACATCGGTTTGGTCTGGAAAGGCGGGGACAACTGGAAGCAGGCAGGAGGCTTCCAGGTCATAGGAAGATAAAGAGACAAACGGTTGCATTCTTCTGAATTTCTGATGAGCCTTCCTAAAGGAAGCAACCAGATATGCATTCGTCTCAGTGAGCAGCGGGGTGACTTTTGAGTTCTGTCTGTCCTTTGTCTGAAAGGAACTTCCTTGTGGACACATTGTGAGGGAGGTGTGTAGCTTTTTTATCTTAATAGCTATCTTTTTTAGGAACAGAATGGGAGGCAGGTTTGCCCTAACCAGTTCCCATCTTGACCTTTCCCCTTGGCTTAGCGTTTTGGGGAGTCTCAAGATTAATTTTCCTTTCACACTGGCCTGCCCTGTCTTCCTCAGAACCGGCCTGCCTCCACCCCCAACCCAGCACACCTGTCTCTTCTCCTCTTCTGGCCAGAGGGTATGGTGGGAATGTGAACCCTGGCCCAGGTCAGCCCCAACCAGGCCCTGGTGGCCTCTGCAGGGACAGGCTCCCTGTACAGGGAACTGGGGAATGCTGGCCCAGCAGACAAGTCCATCCATACTGTGCACTTTTATGGGGCATTGAGGGAGCTAGCTCTGAGTGAAGCTCTCTTCCAGTCCCCAGCCATCCCTACCACCTGTCCCACCACCCTCGAGCTGCCCACATTCCCAAGCCCTGAGCCTCCATCCTGGACTTGGCCTTGACTGTTGAATAAATCGCAGGCTGTGCAGAGAGTCTGCCTGACCACCATACCCTGAGATGGAGGAGCTGGACTGCTCTCACAGGCTTTGCACGACAAAGATTCTACTCCTCTTTGATTTTATTGAGAAGATTGTGAGCTGAGATTTAAGTTAGAAATGGGTTTAAAAAGCTGTATGCCGTCAATAGTTAAAAAAAGAAAAACAACGTAAGAGTGATAGGTGCCAAAAGACATTTGCAAAAAATCAACATTCATTTTTGAATAAACAAATATATAAAGAAAAAAAAACTTACAAACCAGGAAGAGAAAGAACATTGTGTTGGGGTATGAGGCACGAGAGGCCCCTCCCAGAGCCATTTCGGAAGAGAACTTTTTCAAATCTGCTGGAAAACATTAGCTCTCCAAAGATCTGGGGAAAAAAGTGGGGCAAATGGGAAAAACAGTATCAACACCAGTGAACGTGAAAAAAAAATGTTTTAAGACAACAATAGCATAGATTTCTGTCTCTCATGCACAGCCAGAGTACAAGGTGCGCTCAGAAATGGGCGTCGTGCGCTGCTCCTAGGACTAAAAGTTGGCACATGTTTTCTGGAAGACCACCTGGCAGTACAAGAGGAAAAAATAAAAATGGCTTTCCTCAGCCGT
This sequence comes from Macaca mulatta, assembly GCF_049350105.2. Lineage (NCBI taxonomy): Eukaryota > Metazoa > Chordata > Mammalia > Primates > Cercopithecidae > Macaca > Macaca mulatta. The sequence goes on along the minus strand of NC_133417.1, from coordinate 145,410,738 downwards.
TTCTCTTTTAGGAAATAATAAAAGAGATTGATTGAGGAATGAAATGAACCATGGACTAATCAATGAATAAATCCAAGGATGCCCACAAATCCAAGGAGTCTAGATGGGAAGGGGGACTCATTCACTTAGGAAGTTGTTCACAATATATCCTAAGAGGAAAAAAAGGGTATTTCAAAACAAAATATGGAGTAAGTAATTGAAGCATATGGAGTATCTATGAACAATTTGCAAAAAAGAATATAGATAAAAGCCTGGGTAAATACACATGAACAATCACTGGGGATGATCTCTGGGAGATGGGGTTACAGGTGTTGTATTATCATTTTATTCTTTTTCCCTTATGGATTATTCTAATTTTCCCACCATGATCATGTTATGTTGCAATTAAAATATAGATATTGTAATTTTACTTATATTGGAAGTTCTCGGCATTGGCACATTTAGTGAACAAACACATCTTCCAAAACTGATTCAGCAGGAAATTTCAGCTCCGACCAGGGAGGAATGGAGGAAGGAGAACAAGCCCCTACTTGGAGGTTGCGGTGGCGATTTTCAGAATCAATTTATGTGGCAAACAGACAGAGCATCCTTTACCCACACCACATGCTCCTGGCATTTCCACTGTGAGACAGATGTGAGGGGAAGAGCCGCCCGTTCTCACAGCGTGGGTCCGTCTCTGGCACACACAAAGTGGAGGATTGCCCGGCCCAAGCCAAGGAAGGAGAGTTAGATGAAGACTGTATTAGCCTGTTCTCATGCTGCCCATACAGACATTCCCGAGACTGGGTAATTTATAAGAAAAAGAGGTTTAAAGGGCTCACAGTTCCACGTGGCTGGGGAAGCCTCACAGTCGTGGCAGAAGGCTAAAGGCATGTCTTACATGGTGGCAGACAAGAGAGATCTCGTGTAGGGAAATTCCCCTTTATAAAACCAGCAGATCTGGTGAGACCCGTTCACTATCACGAGAACAGCATGGGAAGGACCCGCCTCCATGATCCAACCACCTCCCACTGGATCCCCCACACGACACACAGGAGCTATGGGAGCTACAGTTCAAGATGAGATTTGGGTGGGCACACAGTCAAACCATATCAAAGACTGAGACCAATCTAATGCATGAACTTAGGTGAAGAGTTTAAATGACAAACTAGGGATCCAAAAATCAGGCACTCAACCTCACTACCATCCAGAACAAAACAAAACCCAGTGCTGACCACCATCCATCCACTGATATGGTCCCAGAACCACCACCCACCCACTGATGTGGCCCCAGAACCACCACCCACCCACTGATGTGGCCCCGTGAAATGTCCAGCAGCAAGCTCCAGCTGGCGAGATGAGTGTGGAACAGTGGGGACTGGCAGGGGCATCACTGGCATGGCCACTGGGAAAACCTTTCAACCACATCTATAAGCTGAATAAATGTAAATCCCCAACCCAGGAACCCCATGCCTGGGAACTCGAACAATGACAATGTGTTCATGCATGAACCAAGGACATTCAGAATCCAGCAGTAGAGTCGGGGAGTGACTTCCCTCCCACTGAAGCAGGGATTATTCCTCACAAAAGAGTCACAGGGCACTTGCCTCACATGCAAAGTACATCAGGAATATCGCTTTTTCTCTGAGTTTTGTTTTTTGTGCACACTGATCTGAGCACTTGTTATGTTTTTTTTCAAGTTCCTCTTCTCGGTGTCATGTTTTCTGTAAGTATTGTCTCCAGGCCTCATTTGGGACTAATAAATGAGAAATACATTTTATTTCCACCAGCCAGTCTGCTACCCTGCAGTCACTGCAGGTGTGTGTCTCCTTTTGAAGGTCTGCCTGCCTTCCCTCCTTCCTCCCCGTTTCTTCCCTCCCACCCGGCTTCCCCCACCTTGGGCATGCCCTGGACCCCTTCCTTTGGTGGCTAGGTTGACTGTAATTTTTCTTCTGCTTTTTTTTCCCTGCAAAAATCTGTGAGGGGAAGGAAATCTAATTTCAAATTTTGTTCCAAACAATTAACCTGTCATCTCAGTAACATTTATTGACTAAATCTCTGCTCCATTCATTTGGGGCGCCTTCCATACTAGAAGTTCAGTGTCGGCTTCTGGTCAGCTCCTGGACTGTCTACATATCCTGCTGGTCTCACAGTTAATCACATACAATTGCTACACACGTCTAACTACTGCATTATGAAAATGCTCCAATATCTACTGGGGCTGGTCTTTCCTCACGACCCTTTTCAAAGAAGGAATTGTGGTTTTATAACACACCTGCTTACGCTTCACAACATTGCTCTGAAGTCCATCTGAAAATTCACTGGAATTATAGTCGAATTTTATTAAAATGCCATAAATTAATTCAGAAAAGAGTTTATATTTTTATTCCTTTTGCTATTTCAACTTGGAACATCCCAAGTCTCTATGTTTATCTAAGATGTCTTCCATATCTCCAGGCTGTTCTGTAACTTTTCGCGTATGACCTTGTTTCTCCTGACGGTTCCTGGGGGCATCAGGACCTGGGGTGCTGGGAGCTCTTGGTCTCTGCACCCTCAAGGCTGTTCCTCCCGCAGTGGGCAGCAGGCTGCCCTGGGAGTCTGTTGTGGGCTGGGGACCTGATCTAACCTGCATCCCAGGTCACTCCAGGATGAGGCTGAGTGAGAACAGACTGCAAAGCCAACTGAGACTGAGACCTCTTTCCACTGCCTCACCTGCCTGATCAGAGGCCCTGCCTACCGCCGACCCTGAATGGTGTATCTGCTTCTAAGATAAGAGGCTGGAGTGTAAAGGACCCTCCGCCAGCCCCTCCATGCTGTGGATGGAGAGAAGAAATGCCCAGGCCACCAGGCCCCACTTCCTTCCAGTCTATAGCCTGTGAGCAGTGGGCCCCAGGACCCCGTGGGCCAGGTCATCACTGTGCGGACATATCTCCACCCCCCTTCTCCTCCACAAACTCCCATGAGGCCCTGCTTACTTCTCACAGCTCCACCCCACTGCACCCCTCAACCTTTTCACTTCCCTTCTGCAGCCTCGCATGAGCAGCGAAAACCCACAGTCTCATCAGGGGTGCCACCCTGAGGAGTAGGAGGAAGGAGTCAAGTGCCAGTCATTTCTGGAAAGGCAGTTTGGGCTTCATCTAAGAATGGACTGGGTAACCGTGCAATTCACCCTTCATCTAGGAAAGAACTGGGTAACCTTGAAACTCATCCTTCATCTAGGAAAGAACTGGGTAACCTTGAAACTCACCCTTCACTTAGGAAAGGACTGGGTAACCGTGCAACTCACCCTTCATCTAGGAAAGGACTGGGTCCTTGAAACTCACCCTTCATCTAGGAAAGGACTGGCTAACCTTGAAACTCGCCCTTCATCTAGGAAAGGACTGGCTAACCTTGAAACTCGCCCTTCATCTAGGAAAGGACTGGCTAACCTTGAAACTCGCCCTTCATCTAGGAAATAACTGGGTAACCTTGAAACTCGCCCTTCATCTAGGAAAGGACTGGGTAAACTTGAAACTCACCCTTCATCTAGGAAAGGACTGGGTAACCTTGCAACTCACCCTTCATCTAGGAAAGAACTGGGTAACCTTGAAACTCACCCTTCATTTAGGAAAGGACTGGGTAACCGTGCAACTCACCCTTCATCTAGGAAAGGACTGGCTAACCTTGAAACTCGCCCTTCATCTAGGAAAGGACTGGGTAACCTTGAAACTCATCCTTCATCTAGGAAAGGACTGGGTAACCTTGAAACTCATGCTTCATCTAGGAAAGGACTGGGTAACCTTGAAACTCGCCCTTCATCTAGGAAAGGACTGGGTAACAGGGCTACCCACCCTCCATGGAGCAGTTGCTCCCCGGGCACTGGGGCCAAGGTGCCCCTAAGGGAGTGTCTATGTTAACGGACCTGGAAATACAGAGCTTGAAGTCTCTCATGTCCATCCATATCATGTCTCCCTCATTCAAGGGGGCTCCCTGACACCCTTCCTCATTTTCAGGTCTCAGAACCTATGTATTTATTTCTGCATAATAAAGTGTTCCAAAACATGGCAGCATAAAGTGATAAGCATCTCTTACTTTGCTGCCTCTGTGGGGCAGGGATTCGGACACAGCTGGGTGGGTGCCTCTGGCTCCAGGGTCCTCCTCAGGCTGCAGTGGAACTGTTGGCTGGAGTCCTCCTCCATCTCCCCACCTGTGGGTCTCTCCATGGCGCAGCTCACAGCGTGGCAGCAGCTCCATTAGAATGAGCAAGTAACAGCACTAACAAGGGCAAGTGGGACAGAAGCTGGGGTCGTTAAATGTACCTTCGAAGTGACATCCCATCCCCGTGGCCAAACTGTCTTGTTAGAGGCAAGTCCCAGGTCCAGACACGTTAGGGAAGAAGGTAGGGGATGGACACCAGGAGGGGATCATCAGGGACCTTTGTCATATGGTCAACCCCTCAGACAAATGGCTCCTCCAGGTGGTAAACCCTGGCACGGGCATCGTTCCAGAGGTGTCACCACAGGGGTCCTGCATCTGGGGAGGCAGACAGAACCGGCAAATGCTTTCCCCTTGGTCCACAGTATGACTCAGTCAAGGCAGCCCCCCTGATGCCCTCCCATCTTCAGGGTTGGCACTGTTTCCAGGCCCACTGGCTACGGGGCTGTCTGAGATGTGACTTTGGGGAATTGGAGTGGAAAGATTTCCAGGGCTCCCATCCCTCACAATGGCAAGGCAGGCATGGAGATTTTCAATTTTCTTTTTAATCAAGGTGGCATCCACTGGAGAATACCTGCCCAGTTATTCTGCAGAGCACTTGCCAAGGCCAAGGTCCTGGGGAGACTTCGTTAGACCTGTGAAACCCTCCAGGGCCCACAGAGTAGCTGCTCCCTGATCAGGACTACTCAACACAGTGTCTCGGCCACCACAGCCACTTCTCCCCTCCGGCTCCCCTGTCCTCCTTCTTCGCTCTCCCTTCCCTCACACACCCTACCCTCTTACCCACCCAAGGACCCTCCATTCTAGCCCTGCCCCACCCTTCCTGACTGGGCAGTTGGCCCTCTACTTCCCAGCAGCTTCCTCCAGGTTTGGAAATTGTCTTTGCTCTGCCACCTCTGAAGGCCAAGGACACATGCTCGGGGCTCTCGTTGGTTGCACCCGGGCAGAACTTGACTTAGAATGGCCCAGGATGCAGTGAGAGAGAGGATGTGCCTGGTTTGCTCAGGGCAGAGAGGTGAACAAGAGCTGCATGGTACAGCCCCGGTGATGGGCTGGTACAAGAAGGTGGAGGGAGTGCGTGGGGAAGGTTGGCTGGGCAGGATTAGGCAGCAGAGGTGGGGTGGGCAGCCCCGGGAGAGGCTGTGGGCAGAAGTACTCACTGGAGGCACCATATGGTGGCTCATCTGGCCCATCTGGTCCAAATGCAGCCAGAGCACCGACTCTATAGTCACCCACAAAGACTTCGGTGTGGCCCTCGGGAACACTGTTTCTCTGAGGAGTTAGGAGGAGAAGAAAATCACGTTTTCCAGTGTTGGCTGAGAACCTCCCATGCTGCCATCCTGCAGAAGCCGGAGGACCTGCTGTGTCTGTGATTAAAGAGCTCAGGGCTCTCCTGGGAGGTGGCAGTAGGGACACATGGCCAGGCTTGATTACTTTCCAGGATGGCTTGGAGGCCCAGACCTTGTCCTTAGCTGGAGAGGGAGAAGTGCACCAGCACCCACAGGGCCACTGAGCAGCTGCTGCCCTCTGATTCCCTCCTGGGTCCTCAGGTTGCTTAGCATTGCTGCCCAGTAGAAGCCCAGAGTCCTGTGGGGAGGCCAGTCACAGATGATTTCCACCCAACCTCTAGCCACAGCACATGTGGGAAGCCACTGGAAATCATGCATGGTGAGAAGCACACGGTGTTCCCAGGGCAGCCCCAGATTGGAAAAGAAAACTAGAAATCTCAGCTCCACAGTGCACAGCACCCGCTCCCTCAGGGCCTCCCATGCGAGGCTATGACTTGAATCCCACTGGGCTTCAGGTCCTGCTTAGACCTGGCCCTTCCTTCTCCCGGGAGATTCCCCACCCGGCCCCAGCCAGGCCCTTCCCTCTGTGAAGTCTGTTTTCTGGAAGGAGTTGCAACTCACTGCCACCTCAGTGAGATCTGGGCCTGCAGTTTAGATGGGAGATAGGATCACGGCAGAGCTTGGGGCACTGACTGAGCCCTTGAAGTGCCCAGACACTCAGCAGTGCTGTGGCAGAGAAGCTCCAGCTGTTGATGTGTGGGGTCTTCCCAGGTGACCTGGCACTTCACAGACTGAGTCCCCTAAGCCTGTGGAGAGACCCCAGCCCAGGTCAGATGGCCAGGGAGGAATCTGATTATTCTCACATGACAGGCATGGAAACTGAGGGTCAGGGAGAAGAGCTGGCCTTCCACAGTCACAGTGATGACAGGGAGAGGAGAAGGGATGTGAGCACCAATGTTCTCAGACCCAGACCAGGCTGCTTTCTGCCGCGGCATCCCTCTTGATGTCCTTCCCTTCCAGCAGGAATTCAACCTGTACCTCCAGGGTGGGCATTGGGGTCTACCCACAAGTCACATTATCACGCCACACTTCTGCCCACTCTCAGTGAGCACAGTAGGGGAGACAGCAAAGATGAAAAAACCATAAGAGGGACAGATGCTTTCAGGGTACAGGGTTGGGGGCCCTTGAGGGAGAACACATGGGCCCTCCAGAGGCGTAGGGGATGCTAGGAGAGGCTGGCATTGGGGCCAGATGTGGAAGAAGTGCACTTTCGAACAGCAAGAATATGCAATGTGCTGGGGCCAAGCAGGCCATCTCCCCCGGGGTCAGGTCATGGGGGCACACCTGAAGGCTGGGTAATGACAGAAGATAAAGGTGGGCTGAACAGGCGCCCGGGATTGGCCCCTGAATGCTGTACTGGGTTGAATGTCCCTCAAATTCATTCTGGATCCTGTCACCGTAACGTCTTTTGGAAACAGGGTCTGATATGGTTTGGCTTTGTGTCCCCACCCAAATCTCAGTGTTGGAGGAAGGGCCCGGTGGGAGGTGATTAGAGCACGGGGGTGGATTTCTCCCTTGTTGTTCTCTTGATAGTGAGTGAGTTCTCATGAGATCTGGTTGTTTACGTATGTGGCTCTTTCCCCTTTGCTCTCTTCCTCCTGCTCCAGCCATGTAAGACGTGCCTGCTTCCCCTTCACTTTCTACCATGATTACAAGTTTCCTGAGACCTCCGTCAGCCATGCTTCATGTACCGTCTGCAGAATTGTGAGTCAGTTGAACCTCTTTCCTTTACAAATTACTGAGTTTCAGGTATTTCTTCATAGCAGTGTGAGAACAAACTAATACATGGTCATGGTCATTGCAGATATAATTAGTTAACCTGAGGTCATACTGAATTAGGGTGGCCCATTAGAGTTGTGTCCTTGGACACAGACATACAGAGGGAAGAGAGCCATGTGAAGACGGAGGCAGAGATTGGAGTGATGCTGCCACAAACCAAGGAACACTGAAAACTGCTGGAAATCACCAGAAGTTGGAAGAATCAAGGAAAGATTCTCCCCCAGAGCCGCTGGTGGTAGCATGTTAACGTTCCATTAATATCAGAAAGAAGAGGAGCAGGTGTGCAGTGGCTGCATGGTCCTCGGGGACCTTCCAGAGGAGAGTTTCAGGAGGGAAGCGGGAGGACATGGCCAGGTTGAAGGTGATCAAGGAGGGTGGATGGAGGGAAATCAAGGCAGCAAGACAGACTTCTCTGAAGTGTGAAGGAATGAAGACATATGCAAATAATTTAAAACACAGCAGAGTTAGGGAAGTTTCATTTTGTGTATTAGTTATCTATGGCTGTGTAACAAATTACTCCAAAATGTAGCGCTTAAAACTCTGTTTTTTGAGACAGGGTCTTGCACTGTTGCCAAGGCTGCAGTGCAGTGGCCTGATCTCAGCTCATTACAACCTCAGCAACCAGGGCTCAAGCCATCCTCTCACCTCAGCCTCCTGAGTAGCTGGGACCACAAGCGAACACCATCACACCTGGCTAGTTTTTGTATTTTTTGTAGAGGCGGGGTTTTGCCATGTTACCTAGGCTGGTCTCGAACTCCTGGGCTCAAGCAATCCACCCGCCTTGGTCACCCAAAGTGCTGGGATTATAGGCATGAGCCACTGTGCCAGACCCAACACATGCCTATAAGCTTACAGTTCCTGTGAGTCTGGAATCTGAATACAGCTTAGCTTGGTGTCTCTTGGTGTCTGTCAAGGCTGTAATCCAGGCATTGGCTGCTGCTGCAGTCATCACAGGGCTGGTATGGGGGCATCTGCTTCTGAGCTCACATCCATGTCTGCTGCTAGGATCTGGGTTCTTATGGGCTACGGCCAGAGGCACTTGTTCCTTTCCATGTGGACCTCTCCATAGGGCTGCTCACATTGTGGTTACTGGCTACCCTCAGAGGGAGTGAGGGAGAAAGAGGGAGAGGAGAAGGAGGAGAGAATAAGAGAGCACTTGGAGGGCCAGAAAGACAGAACCTGTCTTCTTGTAACCTAATCCAGGAAGTGACCTATTCTGCTCTTTAGAAGTGAGTCACTAGGTCCGGCTTACACCCCAGGGGTGTGGATTACACGAGGGTCTGGGATACCACAGGGCAGGGGCTTAAGACCCCATCTCAGTGGTGGGCTGAGGAGGCACTGGGGAGTTGGGTAGGTGGGGGAGGGAGGAGAAGCACAGGCCTGGACGGGAGGGGGTGCCTTTAGGGAGGAGGACACGTTCAGTTTCTTGGACAGGAATTAAAAAATGAGAACGTGCACATGGAAAAGAGAATCGATGTAAATCTGTCTGCAATCTTATTTTTTCACTCAATACTTTATGGATCCTGTTTTTATGTGGTCCTCACTGGTGGAAACAGCTTTTCATAAATCTCTGTCTGGGCTTCCCAACAGACTGTCAGCAGTTCCATCCTAGGGCTGGCACGGGTGGGGCCGAAACAAATCTTCCCTTAGACTGGAGTGCAGCAGGAGCCCGCCCAGGGCATGGGGCTGGGGAAGACCTCTCTCATCCTGCACTGGCTTCTCCTGGGCTGCAGGGGGCGTCAGAGAAAGTCAGGCGGCGTGGGGCTCCTGTGTCCATCTGTGCTTCCGTTTCCGGTGTGTGCGGCTGTTTCCAGGGCACTCCCGCCCTTGTGCTGGTCCAAGGCTCCTGGCCAGAAGGACCTCTTGCCTTGGAGCCCTAATGCGGGGTCTGGGCCTGCATCACCCAGCCAGGGGCCCTGGGGCCATGAGCCTTGGGAAGATGTCTGGGCCTCGAGACCCACCTAGATCTGGGAGTTGTTTTGTGGCCTGGTCCAAGCCTGACTCCAAGTCTAAACCTGATCTAAACATTCGCCAAGAGCTTGTGAGATGGAACATCCCAGTATTTACCCAGCCTTCTTCTAGAGCTCCATCCCGTGGCCCCATCATCATTACAGCCTCCTAACAAAGGAGGAAACACTTCCAGGGGGTCCCGCCTCCCCTCACGGCTGCCGAGTTGGCCTCGCGATTTGAAGAACGCAGTGCATTTTATTCTAAGGTTGGGTCTTGTTACCCAGGGAAGCTGCTGGACATACAGAGTTATTTTAAAGGAGCAGAAATAGAACAGAAGAAACAGTCTTCCTGCACATTTCTTGCTATTCATAATATTCCCCTCTGAGAAGCTTTGATGGTGGAAAGGTTGAAGGTGCTGGCTGGTTTGAAATACTGGACCTCCCTGGAGGGACTCTCTGACCCCGTGAGTTGATTAATCTTATTCTGGAACATCCATGGCACTGACTGCACTCCCCTCGGTGGATGTGGCCATGCAGGCTCCCGTACCCAGTTTTCTCTCAGAACATGGTTTATTTGCCCAGAGTTGCTTCTCTGTCTCCTTGAGGCTTCTGCAATGAAAATGGACATCTCCCTGGCCACTCACTCAAGTCCTACTGCAGTGGCTGAAAACACTTTCAAGGAACCAGCCAACAGCCCCAAGAGAGGAACCACTTGCAGCCATCAGCAGGAATTAGGAAGCTCACACCTGGACAAGACATGCGCTCCCCAGCGGTTGCAGAGAGACAAGATCTGTTGGGCTATTTCTGTCACAGCTAACTCACTACTCACACAGAGAGACGTGAAACCATGACCTTCCGGAAGACTCTGCCTAGTCCTCTATGGAGGCTCGGGCACTGTGAACACATCTGTTACGTATTTCCATCTGACAGCTGGTGAGAAAATGAGATATTTGTTTTATTCCAACATATAGAATCTTCCCTGGGAGGATTAGGGGTCTTCTAATCCCTGCTGATGGCTGCCAGTGGCTCCTCTCTGGGGATTGTTAGCTGGTGCCCTCATCTGTGCCCTCATCTGCTCCTGCAGGCTTCTTAATTATAAGGCCAGGTGGTCACATTGTCAGTATCTAGACCATGAGCTCCTGGGGCCCCTCTTCATGCTGCCTGCAGAGAGGGTCCCAGACACTGAGAGACACCGGGGAAGCGTTGTGAGTATAGGATGCATTGGAAGCTGAAGAAGCTGCTCTCTAAAGGGGAGAGAAGAGCTGGAGACCTTCCACATGTCTGGTTTGCTCTTCCCCCAATAAGGGGACATGAGATAAGAAGGCAGGACAGACCAAGGATGAGAATCAATGAGCCAGGAGATCATGGAAGAGCATCCATGAGGCCCAGCAGAAGCTTTATAATGGGAATGCCTCATTTCCCCTGAAGGCGCCCAGACCAGCATACTGAGCCCAGCATCTCGGCAACTCTAAAGCAGAGAGATTGCCGTTCAGAGACCTTACAATGTGGAGATACTGGAAAGGTGGAGAATAAAGAGGGGCCCAGAATAGAGATTGTTCCAGGAAGCACATAATACGGACAGAAAACATGAGCTTTCCTGGTGGGACGTTAAAGTGGGGAGAGGTCAGGGAGATGGCATGCTCACACACTGTTGGCAGAAACATGAAGTGAAACAAGTTTTCTGGAAGATACGCTCTGTAACAAAGTGGAAGGGCTTCTAGAAATGCACCTGAGTGAAATAGATGCCAGGCAAATATGTATGAGGATGGTCACTGCAGCATTATTCAGAATACTGATGTAAGTGAAAATGTCTAATGGGCATTTCAGTGCTCCCTTCCCATAAATAAATAAATAAATAAATACCCACAAACAAACAGAAAACCAGTAAGGACATAGAATACTTGAATCCCCTTATCGAAAAACCTGACAACTAACATTTGGAGACCCCTCCACTCAACAACAGCAGAACACATATTCTTTTCAAGTGCACATTTTAACCAATATAGGCCATATTCTGAACCGTAAGAAAATGGCTTGAATTTGAAAGCATTTAAAGAATACAGAGCATGTTCCTTAGCAAAAATGGAATTAAAATATAATTCAATAACAGGAAGATATCTGGAAATTCACAAGTATTTGGAAACTAAATAACACACCTTTTAGTACCCCATGATTCAAAGAAGAAATCAAAGGAAAACAACAAAAAAGTTTGAACTAAGTGAAAGTGAAAACACATTATGTCAAATTGTGTAGGTGCTGCTAATGTAGTATTTATATAGCACTAAATGCCTGTATTAGAAAAGAAGAAAGGTTTCAGATCAATGACCTAATCTTCCACTTTAAAAAACTAGAAAAGCAGAGTGAACTAACCCAGCGTAAAGAGAAGAAAAAGACTCACAATTAGAGTGGAAATCAATGAAATAGAAAACAGAAAAAAATAGAGAAAAATCGATGAAACCAAAAGCTAGTTCTTAGCGTAGATCAATAAAAATGATAAATCTCTGCCCAGACTTCTCAGGAAAAAAGAGAGAAGACACAAATTACCAATATCAGGAATGAGGAGATGACATCATGACAGATTCTACAGATACCAAAAGGATAATAAGGGAATTTGATGAAAAGCTTTATGCTAATAAATCTGACACCTTAGATAAAATGAACAAATTCCCGAAATTACAAAAGCTCACTTAAACAGAAATACCTTTATAACCATATATCTGTTAAACAAATTTTATTTATAGTTAAAAGCCTCCCCACCAACAGAACTCCAGGTCCAGATGTCTTCACCAAAGAATTCAACCAAATATGAAAGGAGGAAATCAAGCCTTTCCACACCCAACTCCCCAGAATACTGAAAAGGAGAGAGCATTTCCCCCCTCATCCTGTGAAACCAACATTACCCTGTGACTAAAATCTGACAAAGACAGGTGCAGTGGCTCACACCTGTAATCCCAGCACTTTGGGAGGCCAAGGCGGGCTGATCACTTGAGCCCAGGAATTCAAGACCAGCCTGGACAACGTGGCAAAATCTTGTCTCTACAAAAAAACACAGAAAAGTTATCCTGGCGTGGTGGCGCACACTTGTAGTCCCAGCTACTTGGAAGGCAGAGGTGGAAGGGTCACCTGGGCCTGGGAAGTTGAGGCTGCAGTGAACCAGAGATGGCACAGCTGCACTCCAGCCTGGGCGACAGAGTAACATCCTGTCTCAAAAAAACAAAAACAAAAAACCAAGAAAACTACAAACTGCTATCTTTCTACTATAGGTCACTACAAAAGTTACAATTCTTAGCCAAATTTTAGTCAACCAGACTCAATAATATATAAAATAATATATAAAATATAATATATAAAATAATATATTAAAAGGACTCAATAATATATAAAAAGGTAATATAAAAATATTACCAAGTATGGTTTACCCCAGACTTGCTAGTTTGGTTTAACATTGGAAAATTAATATTAAACTAAAAAAGTGAAAAAAACAAACCATATGACTACCTTGATAGATGCTGAAAATGCATTTGACAAAATCCAATATTCATCTCTGATTAAAAAAAAAAAACCTCTGAGCAAGTTAATAATGAAATAGAATGCTCACAACCTGTAAAGCACATCTATGAAAAACCATAGCTAACACCACACTTAAACAGGGAATAACAATATTTTCTCCCTAAAATCAGAAATAGGATACCTGCTCTCATCCTGTCTATTCAACATTACACTGGAGGTTCTTGTCTGTCTAATAAGTCAAGAAAGAGAAATTAAAGGGATCTAGATTGGAAAAGAAATTAAACTGTCTTTCTTTGTAGACAACCTGATCATCTCTGTAGAAAATCCAATGGAGGCTAAGAAAAAGTCACTATAACAAGTAATTAAGCCATCAAAGTGGCAGGATAGAAAATCGACATATCAAAATCAACTGGATTTCTATATCCTGGAAACAAATAATTGGAACTTGAAATTTTAAAATTTCATTTTCAATAGTATCAAAATATGAAATGTTTAGGGACAAATCTGACAATGTGTAAAATCTGTACTCTGAAACCACAAAACATTGCTGAGAGATATTTAAAAACTAAAAAATGGAGTGAGACCCCATGTTTATGGGCCAGAAGACTCAGTGTTGTCAAGATGCTGATCCTTCTCATTTAGATCTGTATTGTTGGTGCAATCTTAATCAGAGGTCCCATCGGGATCATTTGAAGAAGTTGACAAGCTGAATCATTTGGACGCATAAAGGGACGAGAATGGCCAAAACAACGTAGAAAAAGAAGAATGAAATCAGAAGACCAACACTACCTGGCTTCGAGACTTATTATAAAGCCATCGTAACCAAGACTGTGATATTACTGTAAACACAGACGATCAAAACAAGACTGTGATATTACAGAATAGTGTAAAAAATAAACCCACATATATATGATCAACTGACTTATGACAAAGATGCAGAGGTCATTTGGCACATAGGGTTAATCAGTTTATCAGAATTTAGTTATTCAGTTTTGAAAGAAAAGCTTAAAATGATGTTGGAATTAATGCTTCTTGGCCATCCCTAAAGATGTACCTTGACACAGGGGGATATTATACAACTGTTAAGAAAGGATGAAATGGGTTTATTTATATTGACCTTCCTGTCAGCATGAATGAGGCTCAAGGTTGTCTTTATTTCAACATCTGCTGGACTCCATGCATGGGTTCCCATGGCCCCATCCTAGGGAGGCCTCATGAAGGCAGGGCATCCTGCCGAAAGCTCGAGGTGTCTGCATCTGCAGCAGCCCCAGTCTGTCCCGGGGCCCTGAGCAGACAGGAGGCAGAACACCAGCAGTGCCTCCCCGTGTGTGAGCCTGAAGCAGAGCCCACCCTTTATCCCACTGTCTCTTCCTTTAAAGCTCCTAAAGTGTTAGGTCAGAAACGGAGGTGGCAAGTGAAGCGTGGGAAGAGACCCATTTATTATTATATTAGTTTCTATTAGTGTTTTAATTTTAATCAGAAAAGTTTAATATATCAGAAATTTTTCTGGCTCACTTGTGATGCATTTTTAGTAAAACTGTACTCTTTCTCTCCAAACCTGAACATTAGTAAGAGGGAAAACAAATCTAAAGGAAAAAATTTACTCAATCAGGTTAAAAATCCACTTTCCTAAATTTATTTCAACTCCAAGTTTAGCTGAGGCCCAAACAACCCCTAAAATGCTATCTCTACACATATGAAGATATCCAAGGTATACTAAGTAAATTAGACAGGTTAGAGAGCAAATACAGAAAGCAGGTTTCAGGTACATAAAATAAATTCTACAAGCACAAAAGAACATGTTGATAATTGTAATAGTGATTAACTAGATGAGAGTGGAAATTGTGAAGGACTTTCTTTTTTATGGTATGCACCTCTGTAAAGTTTGAATATTTAACTTCAAACATGTATTACATTTATAATCGCTGAATAGTAACAGTATTTCCATCTTGGGGGAAAACCCCACACACCAAGTTGGGGAAGGAAATATTTGCAGTTATTCTGGGCCTTCTGAATATTCCAGGTAGGCAACTGATATGGTTTGGCTGTGTCCCCACCCAAATGTCATCCCAAATCTCATCTTGATTATAGCTCCTGTAATTCCCATGTGTGGTGGGGGGACCTGGTGGGACATACTTGAATCATGGGGGCAGTTTCCCCCACACTGTCCTCATGGAAGTGAATAAGTCTCAAGAGACCTGATTTTTTTTTTTTTTTTTTTTTTTTTGAGACGGAGTCTCGCTCTGTCGCCCGGGCTGGAGTGCAGTGGCCGGATCTCAGCTCACTGCAAGCTCCACCTCCCGGGTTTACGCCATTCTCCTGCCTCAGCCTCCCGAATAGCTGGGACTACAGGCGCCCGCCACCTCGCCCGGCTAGTTTTTTGTATTTTTTTTTTTTAGTAGAGACGGGGTTTCACGGTGTTAGCCAGGATGGTCTCGATCTCCTGACCTCGTGATCCGCCCGCCTCGGCCTCCCAGAGTGCTGGGATTACAGGCTTGAGCCACCACGCCCGGCCGAGACCTGATGTTTTTATAACAGGTTTCCTCTTTCACTTGTCTCTCATTCTCTCTTGCCTGCCATCATGTAAGACATGCCTTTCACCTTCTGCCATGATTGTGAGGCCTCCCCAGCCACGTGGAACTGTGAGTTCAGTAAACTTCTTTTTCCTTATAAATTACCCAATCTTGGATATGTCTTTATCAGCAGCATGAAAACGGACGAATACAGCAACTTATTTGAATAAACTAAGAACTAGAAGATTACTTTGTTGTTGTTTCTCAGACCTCTGTTATTTTAAGAATGCTTGAAAACTAAGTGCTGAAATCATCTCAGTCCCCCCGAACATCTCATTTGGCAGGTATTCTCTCCCTCTTGGCAAGCACTAGTTTACATGGTGCTAGCCAGGACAGGACAAACACGTGTGCCAAAGATGAGTTCAGAATCAGGAAGAATGCCTGTTCTTCCACGGGGCACCCAGGGGAGAAGTGTGAAAATTCCAGAGCTCTCCTCCCAGCATGGCCTCGTACCACAGAATGCTTTGGTTAACAGAAGTTGTCCTTGCAGGTGAGGCCAGCCCAGGGGGAGCCAGGAGTCCAAGGCAGCTGACCGTGGTATGATGGGAATTTCTGGAAGCCCCATTCACCTAAACACTTCCACAGCAGGGATGCTTGAAATTCTGTGACAGAAGCCTCACTTGGGCAAATGAGAAGGGTCTATGCCAGAAGGGCTAGGACGTGCAGCTGCCACAGCCTGCTCAGTTTATTCTCCCTAAGGTTTGGACCACCTGGAAACTTTGAAGCCATGTGCACTGCCACAGTGTGATTACCCAAGGAGGTGACCAGGCCAGGACACTGGTGAGAACTGCCCAGTGGGTGTCAGGACACTGCACAGGCCTGACTGGAGGTGGGGCAGGGGTGGGGACCACTCTTTGGAGGTTCTATAAGCTGAGGAAAGTCAAGGGGTCAGCCCAATCCCATTTTCCACCTACCTACATATCAATATTCAAAGAAAAAACGCAACTTCAGAAACAATGATTGTCTCCCACTGTATAGAACATGACATCAAAATTCCTCTACCTTGAGCTTTCAGTTCTGCTCGCCACTGCCCTCCAGACCCCTCTCTCTCCACCTCCCAGCCACCTTTCACATGGCTGGTGTCAAATCCTGCCTGTCCTTCCTGGTTAAAAATGCCCCTTTATTTTAATCACCGCATGTCACACAGCCTAAAGTGACCCCCAGTGAGTGACACCTTGTGTAATCTGCTCCTCTTGAGACTTGCTTCTAGGTCACACAATATGACATGGGTGATGGGCGTCACTCTGCAATTGTGTTATGTAAGACTCCAGAGTCTTAGCAGAGTAGAGTGAGAGATTCTCCAGTGGCTTTAAAAGAGCAGATGCCATGAAGTCTGCAAGGCAAAGGAAGTGAATCCTGCCGACAACCTGCAGGAGTTGGAAGCATGTCCTTCCTGAGTTGAGCCTGCAGATGAGAACACAGCCCAGGTGACCCCGGATTGCATCCTGTGAGACCCTCAGCAGAGGACCTTGCTAAGCCATGCTTTGAATGTTTACTTAGTGGTGGTATTATACGTGCCATGTTTGTGGTCATTTGTTTACAGCATGGGAAGCTGACCCCTCTTGTCTCCCACGGGGGCTCTTAAGGGCACAGCCCAACTCAATTAAGTCCAGGGTGCAGCAGAGCCAGGGACTCAGTCCCCAGTAGTCTCCCACAGCGCTGGAACCTCAGCCAAAGCTTGGTCAGCTGATGCGTCCTACAGAACAGACTCTCCTACAAGAGGACATCACAGGAAGGGATGGAAGAAATATATTTAAGATGCAAGGAGATTGGTAGGTAAAGACTGAAATGGTCAATGCCTGTGTTAGGGGAGCAGCGCTTATCATCCTATCATGAAAGTTTGTTCTCTGAAATAGACATCTATTCCATGGCAGCCTGGCTCCTAGAAAACACACAGAGGTCTCCACAAATTCAACCTTGGATCAAGGAGCCAGTCTGTTCTCTGCACAGGAAAGAGGGCCCTGGCAGCCACCCTTTGCTAAGTCCAAGAGGGCTTATTATTTCCTGCACAATCCAATTAATAGCATAGTTTTCTTTTAATAATCCAATTGAGGCACCAGTATTTGAAATAATGTGGCATGATTCAAGGAACTACCAGCAAAAACCAAGCCAGCAACGAGAAAGTAATTTGATCATAGTGGTGTCTTTAATCTTTTAACCAAAGCTAAGTTAAAATATATTAACCACTGATTCATTTTTTCGTGATTGTCTTGTATAAACAAGCTTCTGCACCAGCCCTGAAAATCAAATTCTCAATGGACTCAATCATGTTGACTTAATAAAGTGGTAAAATAAATCTCAACTTAATAAACAACCTTGTAATCACATCTTTAACCACTGGCCACTTGAGACTAAAGGAAACAAAGCACTGCCTCCCCGAAGATCTCTCTAATCTCCCTGCATTTCTGTGACAGCAGGAGAGAGAAGACAGACACGCGGGCCCCTGGCTGACACGCCCACCGGCAGAGCTTGTCCAAAAGGCAGAACGTCCCCATGCCTGCCCACTTGGGGCCTGACGGATCCTTTCAGAAACTGGAGCCTGCTTGCCAGGACGATGGAGTCTGGAACTCTGCACTGAGGAAGGGGAGTGAAGGGACAGATGGCGGTGGCTGTGTTGAGCTTCCTGGCCTCTCCTCCAGCCAACAGGCCTAAATTCCACATCCCACCCGCTAGGGACACCTTTAACTGATCACCTGTCCCCACACCTCCGAAAGTGAAAAGGACTGTCAGTAAACGTGCTGCAGGCCTGCAGGTGCTGCCTCACACAGCGGGATCACACCCACCCTTCCCTGCCGGCCAAGGGATCCCTGTCCCCGTGGGGCCTCCCACCTTTGTTCCTGTGTCCCCTGACCCCTGTTCCCTGACTCCTGGGCTCCTGACCCTGGACCACTTTTGTTCCTGTGTCCCCTGACCCCTGTTCCCTGACTCCTGGGCTCCTGACCCTGGACCACTTTTGTTCCTGTGTCCTCTGACCCCTGTTCCCTGATCCCTGGGCTCCTGACCCTGGACCAGGACCCAAGCACCGAGTCAGCTGAGTGTCTGCACTAGTGAGGGTGCGGGGGGTGGTACTGTGGGTATGCACAGGCTCAAAGACTGCAGATTTTTTCTTTCTTTCTTTAAACTTGACTCCATCTTTGACCCACAACTCACTTCTTCCTCTGTCCAGGGAACCCTAGGTAATTTGTCTGTTCATGAAACCAGAGCGGAGTGAGCCACCCTGCTCTGTGCCCTGTGCCCAGCCCTGTGCTGGGGAGGTCCTGCAGGCCGGAGTGGGCTGTGCTCACACTGGGGGCTGTAGCCGAGACTGTGCCTGGCTCCCACTGCATGGAAAAGCAGAGCCTTTGTTTTGTTCTTTGCTTAAAAAGAGGGCCAGGCACATTGTGGGTGATGGATGAACCTTTCAGAGTCACCCAATAAATGAATCAACAGATGCAGGAAAATGGTCAGCTCACCTTGAGGGACATGTGGGATGAGGGCGTGTGTGTATGTGTGTGTGTGTGTGCATGTGTATGCATGTATGTGTGTGTATGTGTGTGTGTGTGCATGTGTATGCATGTATGTGTATGTGTGTGTGCACGTGTATGCATGTATGTGTGTGCATATGTGTGCGTGTATATATGTGTATATGTGTGTATGCATGTATATGTGTGCATGTGTATGCATGCATGCGTGTGCATGTGTAAGTGTATGTGTGTGCATGTGT
This sequence comes from Macaca mulatta, assembly GCF_049350105.2. Classification (NCBI taxonomy): domain Eukaryota; kingdom Metazoa; phylum Chordata; class Mammalia; order Primates; family Cercopithecidae; genus Macaca; species Macaca mulatta. Next base: position 145,391,702 of record NC_133417.1, on the reverse strand, counting down.
GTGCATGTATATGTGTGTGCATGTGTAAGTATATCTGTGTGCATGTTTGTGCATGTATATGTATACATGTGTATGTGTGTATGTGTGTGCATCTGTATGCATGCATGTGTGTGCATTGTGTGTTCATGTGCATGTGTGTATATGTGTGCAGCATATGCATGTACGTGTGTTTATGTGTGCATGTGTGTATACGTATGTGTGTATGTGTGTGCATTTGTGTGCATGTATGTGTGTGCATTTGTGTGCATGTATGTGTGTGCGTGTGTATGTGTGCTTGTTTACATGTGTGTTGTATGTATGCCTGCATGCATACATGCACGTGTGTGCTAATGTGCACATGTGCACAAATGTGTAGGTGTGCAAATGTGTATATGTGTGTGTGGTTGTGTATGTGTGTATGCATGTGTGTGTGTGCATGCAGGCACATGAATGTGTATGTGTGTAGGTATGTGCATGTGTGCCTGTACAAATCTCTGCTTGCATGTGTGTGACTGTGCACATGTATATACGTATGTATGCACCCCAGGCAAGGCCTGTGGGGGGCAGGCCAATTCCCTGCAGAAGAGCTCTCCAGCCATGGCCACCGAGGACTTCTCTTTTCCTTGCCCTGTGTGAGCCCCTTCTCTGAAAGAGTCCATCATCTGAGAACACACCAGCTAGTGATGACCGAAGTGTTCTCCCTTTACTTCTCAAAGGCCTGCCCAAGTGCTCATCCCATCAGCATGGCTGCCAGGAGTTCATCTTTTCCCTCCAAAGATTAAGAAATGGCCCCTTGGGTTGGCCTGCATGGCCATAGCTCATGCATGTAGCATTTCTCGAACATTTGGCCGCATGGGCGTTACTGACCAGAGGAGCATAGAGAGAGCCTGTGGTGCAGAAGGCAGTAGCGTTTCTTTCCTTATCTGTGAACACTGGGTTCCTACCCCAGTTACCCTGGGGATATGGGATGGGAGGAGGTGAGAGAGAGAGGTGCTGGCTTTCACTAAGGCACAGGAAACTCTGTCCTCACAACAGTAACAAGATGAAGAGTTAAAGCCGTCCATCCTGCAGAGTACTGGCTCGGGAATGTGCCTGGCGGTTTTCTGTTGCTTCCTTGCTAACCTTGTCATTTTCTGTGACCTGCACTTGCTTTCCCCACCCCCAAGGGGAGGCAAAAATGATGTGTCTGAGAAGTAAACGGTCATTACCCAGATGTCCCATTTAGAATGCGACAGAAGGCTGGCGACCCCTGCGTGGCACAGCCCTATGCTGGGGCTCTGGGGATGCGGGTGAGAGACAAGTCTGGCTCCCTCACTGAGACGCCCTCCCACAACTGTGCCAGCCCCTACCCCACCCACTGGGGGGCACACCCTCAAGGAAGGGATGACAAGGGAGGGGGAAGTGAGGAATGCCTGGCAGAGGAAGGATTTCTCTGGGCCTGGAACGATGGATGTGGTGTGAATGGACAGGAGGGTGGAGAGGGTGATTCTTGGGAGAGAAGCAGCCGATTCTGGAGCTGAGGCAGGCACCAGCCCAGCACAGGAGGGGAGCAGGGAGGGGAGGAGGTGGCTGGAGAAGGAGGCGGCTGGGTCTCATCATGGTGAGGCCCTGGAGTGTGGGAGGAGGTCCATCGGTCCAGCAGGAGCCTGGGGACATTGAGAGACGGGCAGCACCATTCACAGACACCTCCATGTGAGTCCAGAGTGGTTCCGGAAGCCAGGGCTGGCACAGAGCAGGTGCTCGGGGAGTATTGGCTGGGAGGCCCTTCTGGGAAGGAGCCGCAGGCAGAGGACTCCGGGTGCTGCTGCCCGCCTCCCTCCACCTGCCCTGAGACACTGCCTGTCCCCGCTAAGTCGTGAGTTCATCTTGGTATTTCCAATTCAAATGGTTGATGTCATGTATGTCCTTCTATGCCAGCATCTCTTTCATCCTTTGTGGAAAGTCTTGGTTCCTAACAACGTTAACATAATTTTAAAATTGCATTGTCCCACAACATACATATAATAATGCCAAAATAGTAATGCCAATATTATCACTAACGTTACTAATAGTTACCCACGCTCTTTGTCCTCCTCCCCATGCCCTCCAGACCAGCAGGCTGAGTAAGGTGCCTGCAGGGCCATGCTCGCCCCAGAGGCTCCAGGGAGAATCCTTTCTGCTCCTCCAGGGTCAGGAGGTGGCCAGTCCTTGGCTTGTGGCCGCATCGCCCCGACCCTGGCCTCTGCAGCGTGTGGCCTCCTGTGTGTACGCTCTCCCTCTGGCTCTCTGCTACGGGAACACCCATGATGGCATCCAGAGCCCACCCAGGTAATCCAGAGTCACCTCCCGTCTCAAAATCCTTAATGCAATCACATCTGCAAAGTCCCCTTTGCCGTCGAAAGTGGCATTCACAGAGTCCAAAGATTAGGACGTGGATCTCGGGGCTGTGATCACAGGAGGCAAATCCCATGAGGCAAGGGAGATAAAGCACCGGGCCTTCAGACGTGGAGCCTGTTACTCTGCATCTCCCAAGGCAGGGTGGATGCTGTTTTCTGGGCTGACTTGTGTCCCCAAAATTCACATGCTGAAGTTCTAATCCCCAGTGCTTCACCTAGTGACCTTGTTTGGAGATGGGATCTTTACACAGGTAATGAGGTTAAGATGAGGTCATTGGGGTGAACCCTAATCCAAATGTCCCCTTTTTGGACACGAGAAAAGCACTGAGGGAAGATGATGTGAAGAGACATAGGGAGAAGACAGCCGTCTATAAGCCAAGGAGAGGGACCTGGGACAGGTCCTTCCCACAGCCGCAGAAGGAGCCAGCCCTGCCCACACCTTGATCCCAGACTTGTAGCCTCCAGAACTGTGAGGGAGTCATTCTGTTGTCTAAGCCCCCCAGCCTGCAGGCCTTTGCAGTGGCAGCCTGGGACATGAATTCAGATGCATTCCTTGGCAGCAGTAAGGTGGTTTTCAGGGGGCAAGGGTGAAGGGACCCCTCCCTCTGATGGGCACATAGGCAGCAGAGACAGCTGGCACTCAAGTTCCCACAAGGCCCATGGGTCGCAGCTCCCGTGTCCTCGTGGTGCCTGAGGGTCCAGCCTCCTAAGAAGCCTGGCAGTGGTGCCTGGGTCACGACCTTCCTCTCTCATGCAGGGATGACGTCACACCATGGGGGCCAGAGGCCCATGTCAAGGTGGCAAGGCCAAGGACGCCCCAGAGCAATGCTTCACCACACCTGCCAGGCCCATGCCAATGTTGCCTGCTGCTCCTGCATCCTGTCACCCTGGGTCCACTCAGGCCACCATCCCTGCTGCAATCCATCCACTCACTCCACCCTGCCCCCTGGTCTCTGGGGTGAGCCGGGTGCTAGGTCAAACATGGAGACACAGTGAGGGACAAGCCAGACCCAGTCCTGCTCCAGAAGCAGACACTCTAGTTGGGGGTCAGATGGTGGACAAATGTGAACATAGGGAACTAGAGACAAGCTGTGAGCTGACAGCATAGGACCACGAGGCTGCACAGGACCACGAGCTGGTACAGGGCCACAAGGCCACGCAGGACCATGAGGCCACACAGGACCACAAGGTGGTACAGGGCCATGAGGCCACACAGGACCACAAGGTGGTACAGGGCCATGAGGCCACGCAGGACCACGAGGTTGCACAGGACCACGAGGCCACACAGGACCACAAGGTGGTACAGGGCCATGAAGCCACAAAGGACCACAAGGTGGTAGAGGGCCATGAGGCCACACAGGACCACAAGGCTGCGCAGGACCACGAGGCAGTGCAGCAGGTGGCCAGAGCCTGAGTGGGAGGCAGGGCTCCTTGGTGAACACTGCACTTTCGCAGCTGTCCATGGTCTCTGCACAGTGGAAGGGTCAGTGGTCTCACCTGACTTGAACTGAACAGGAGCTGGCCCACGTTCCTGAAAAACAGCAGAAGCAACCGTTACCATGGTGCCCGATGAAATTTATTTCTAAAGTGGCCAATGAAGGGTGAGTTTCAGTGCCCAGTGGTGTGACCTTCAACTACTGTGGCCTTCAGATTTATGGAAAAGGGAAGAAAAAAACAAAACAAAACAAAATCCAGTGACAAAAAGCAAGCAGAGGCTGGGCATGGTGGCTCACGCCTATAATCCCAGCACTTTGGGAGGCCAAGGGAAGTGGATCACCTGAGGTCAGGAGTTCGAGACCAGCCTGTCCAATATGACGAAATCCCATCTGTACTAAAAAATACAAAAATCAACTGGGTGCGATGGTGCATGCCTGTAACCCCAGCTGCTGGGGAGGCTGAGGCAGGAGAATCGCTTGAACCTGGGAGGCAGAGGTTGCAGTGAGTCAAGACTGCACCACTGCACTCCATCCTGGGCAATAGAATGAGACTCTATCTAAAAATACTACTACTAATAATAAATATAAATAAAAGTAAAACACCAAGCAGAGCCAGCAGATCTGATGAAATTACCCCTAGGTTTCTGATGCTTCCGCTGAGATATCGGGCAGGCAGGCATCAGGCAGGGGCAGGCAGAGGAGTGTCTGGCAGAGGGAACTGCTGGACAAAGCCTGGGGACCCTGATGCTGAGGGACCGAGGGAAGACGAGGAAGGCCCTAGAGGCTGGCAGGGCTGAGGTTTGGGGTTTCATCCCGGGCCATCAGAAGCCCCATAAGAAGCCCCGCAGGGATTTGGGAAGGGCAGGAGTGTCTAAGTGTCACTCAGCAGCTGATGGGTAAATTGATCTGGGGTGTTCCCAGGGTGGGCATGGGATGGGGTGGCAGCAGGAGGGCCATGAGCCGACCAGGTTGGGGAATATCCCAGAGGTAGAAGTGCGGGGCTCGGCTGAATGCCTCTTCAAGAAGCCTCAGAGATTCTCTGATGGGCTATGCCTCATGTGGCTGATCAGCGACCTCACATCACTCTAGGAACTTTGCTTCTCTTGTGTCTGGAAGCCCCAGACCTATTCAGGCCAAGATGTGTCAGGATGTGGTACTGTGGGGGGTGCCGTGTGTGACACATGCCCCACATTCAGGTGTCCTGAACTTTGCCATGTTGCTGCAGGTTTCTCTTCTACAAACACAGGGATTCTATTTTTCCCATTTCTCATTTTTTGAAAAGGTGGGGAAAAGCGTGTGGTGAGTTTCTAATTGTGCAACTGGCCTGAGGCAGAAGACGACTGCCTTTCGCTAATGCACTGATAAGAACTGCACCCTCCCTCCACTGCAGACCCTTTTCCGGAGTCACTTCCGGCTCCCTGTGTGCACGGCCTGCCCTCCTTACACGCACACTTCTGGTACCGTGAGCTGCGGAACACCTTCATTGGTGATGTGACCTCAGGCCCGCTCCTTCATGTCACCGTCCCCAGCCAACCGGCAGGGTAGGCGGGACCTGGGACAGCTTACAGTGGCTTGGCTCTGCCCAGAGGTGGTTGCAAACCTCATAAAGATGTTTCACCAAACCCTCAGTAAAGAGCCCCACACAGCCAGCCCACCACACAGCCATGCCAGGGCAGGCAGAGCAAAGACAATGGGCTTAACTGGCTGCCTGAAAACATCAAGGTTTGGTTTTATTTGATTTGTTTTGCAAAAATCTATCAAACCACGTGACTGTGAACACACTGCTGGGCTTTCCAGATCACGGGGACAGCTTTGCACAAGTCCTGCAGCTTAGGCATGGTGAAAAGGTAAGTCTGCCTTTCCACAGCAGGTTCACTGGGAGGGATCAACTGTATGAAAGTCAAATCATGAATGTCAGGTATATTTCAAGATGTTTCCAGCATCGTCGCTTAGAGCTGCTAGGTCCTGGAAGTAACCTGGGCACGCATCACAGAGATTCACCCAATGCATGTGGGTGTGTGCACACAATTGAGCGGGGCCCCACGGGGATGCGACGGTGTCTGGAGACCGTTTGGGTTGTCTAGACTGGAGATTGCTCCTGAACATCGTGGGCGGAGATGGGAGATGCTGCCGAACGCCCCGCAGGGCACAGGACGGCCCCACCACAGAGACTTGTTTCACCCCAAGTGTCTACAGTGCTGAGGCCGAGAAACCCTGTACTAAGGTTTATCAGCTGTCAGAAATGTCAGAAGACAAAATGACAACGCATCTGCTTATAGATCGAATTGGCTTTTGTTCACTGTTCATGAATCGGGGCAGCCTTGCTTCTATAAAACAGAATGAGAGCTCCCACGGGGCAATGGCAGAACAGCAGGTTTTGTAAGGTGGGAACAAAGAATCAGAGCAAGAGGCAGACGGCGACGGCTTTTTGTGTAACGGGTAGAGCAGAGGAGACGTACGTATCACGCTGACTCAGGTAGACCGGACTCTCCCGTTTTCAGGAAGTACTGGTCTGCTTGGGACCTGTCTGCTTCTTTAAAGTTTCGGTTTCATTATGTGGCATTGAGCATGAGTGCCTTCATTTTGGTTTGATCCAGTCTGTTGGGGCCTCACACGGGAGCTCTGTCCACAATGATGACCAAACCCATCCCAATTTTTTTCCTAAGAAAGAGTGGATGAGTCTAATAGATATTGACCTGGCAGATGTCCAGAATGTATCCTTGAATGAGAAAATGCAGCCGTGGATGAATGTGTGTGGTCTGATCTGCCTGCAGTGCTCAGCCCGGCCCAGGGGGGAAGGGGACAGGATCTGTGGATCTGTCCACATTGAGCCATTAGCACTGAGCATTTGCTCAGAGAGGGGACCTGGAGGGGAAATGAGAGGCAATTGTCTTTTTTTCATTAAAAAAAAAAAAATATATATATATATATACATATATTTATATATATATATCTCCTTTTGCAGCGTGTACAATCATTTGACCTGGCTGTGAGGTGAGTGGCTGGCATCTCCCTGGGAGCAGAGCAGGGGTCAAGGTTCTGCCTTCAAGGCCAGTGGGCTGGAGAGCTGCCTCCCAGCCATCCAGAGTGATTCAGCACACATTTCAAAGGCATCTCCATCCCTTTAATTCCGAGATGTGGTTATTGGCCCAGCAAGCGTCTCTGACTCCCCACCCTGTGGGCTCACAATACCTGCTTCTGGGATGAATCAACGAATCTAGGACAAGCAGCCAGGAGTGAAACAGGCAACCTGCTCTTTTATCTCCCCGTTTCCAACAACATCAGGGAGGGGAGAGCCAAAAAGTTAGAGGGAGGAGGGCGATGGGCTGGTGCCCGACTCCCAGCAGAGACCCTCAAAGGCTGCAGAGCCCGGGGGGCCCCCAACGGCAGCATGACGGGGCCACACCGCCCGGATGCCTCAGCCAGGCTGAGAAACACACTGAGCCCTGGTTCCCATAAATTCGGCTTTTATGTGGCTGTGAATAGGGGTGAACAATGGATCTATTGCAGGCTGCACAGAATTGGCCCAGCCTGGGTCTCCCTCCTGCAATTAGGAGCCTTGGCATGGCAGGGTTCTGGAGCCCCTGGCCTGCCTGTAAGCCTCATAAACACCACCGGCGGCTTGAATTTGTGGGAGGAGATGCCACCATCCCATGGGGTCTGTTGCTGGCCAGACCCCTTCCCTGGCACAGGAGGAAGTTCTCTGGCCTCCCCAGCTGCCCTGCAACCTAGACGGTGGTTACTGCACCGTTCGCATTGCTGTGGGCTCATGCTTGGCCCGTGGCTTTGGGTCATGTCTTCCGGTTTCCCTCAGGATGGGACCCCCTTCTCCCCTTCCACACAGTGACTCCCGCTGTTCAAACACTTTTCCTCCTGCTGGTATCTGGGGCATCACATCCAGTGGGGGCTGGGCGTACAGAGGAATCTCAGCCTCACCCTGCACTTCCTGAGCCCAGGGCCTCACCGGCTCATCTGTGCCCACTCAGCCCCCAGCCCTCTGCACCTACAGCACGGGATCTGTGTTGCGGTCCCACCCTCCACAATGCCCACCCACCTCCGGGAAGCACCCACTCCCACCTCTGCCAGCTGTTCTCCTAGTCTTCACCTACATGCAGTATTTCCAAAGAGCAGCTTTACTGGCATTAATTTTATGTGTCAACTGGGCAAGTCTGTGGTACCCAGTTGTTTGGCCAAACCCCAGTCTAGATGTCAATGCAAAGGCATTTTAAAAATGAGATTGGGCCGGGCGCGGTGGCTCAAGCCTGTAATCCCAGCACTTTGGGAGGCCGAGACGGGCGGATCACAAGGTCAGGAGATCGAGACCATCCTGGCTAACACGGCGAAACCCCGTCTCTACTAAAAACACAAAAAATTAGCCGGGCGAGGTGGCGGCGCCTGTGGTCCCAGCTACTCGGGAGGCTGAGGCAGGAGAATGGCGGGAACCCGGGAGGCGGAGCTTGCAGTGAGCTGAGATCTGGCCACTGCACTCCAGCCTGGGCCACAGAGCGAGACTCCGTCTCAAAAAAAAAAAAAAAAAAAAAAAATGAGATTGGCCAGGTGTGGTGGCTTACGCTTGTAATCCCAGCACTTTGGGAGGCTGAGGTGGTCAGATCATGAGGTCAGGAGATGGAAACCAGCCTGGCCAACATGGTCAAACTCCATCTCTACTAAAAATACAAAAATTAACTGGGCATGGTGGCACATGCCTGTAATCCCAGCTACTCAGGAGGCTGAGGCAGGAGAATCTCTTGAATCAGGGAGTCAGAGGTTGCAGCGAGCTGAGATCACACCACTGCACTCCAGCCTGGGCGACAGAGCAAGATTCTGTCTTAAAAAAAAAAAAAAAGAAGAAAAGAGATTAACATTTACATCAGTTGACTGATTAAAACAGATCTCTCTTTATAATGGGAGTGGCCCTCATCCAATTACTTGAAGGCTTTCAGAGAAAAGACTGAATTTCCCCAGAGAAGGAATTCTGCCTCCAAACAGTCTTTAGACCCAAGATGGCAACATCAACTCATCTCTGGGTCTCCAGTCTGCTGCTGCTCTATGGACTTTGAGTTTGCCAGCCTCCATGATTGCATGGATTAGTTCCTTAAATAAGTCTCTCTCTCTCCACACACACACATATCCTATTGATATTCTGTTGGTTCTGTTTCTCTGGAAAACCCTGACGAACACACATCTCCAGTGAAGGGAGCCTCTGCAATGGTCCCCACTGACCTCTGGCTCCTGGTGTTCACACCCTTGTGTAATTCTCTCCCCTTGAGTGAGGGCAGGGCCTCATGATGGCTCAATTGTGTGGAGTATGGCAAATGTAATGGGTTACAAAAATACTTCCATCTTGCTCTCCCTCTCTTGTCTCTGTCTGAAGTCAGAACCCTCACTCTGGAGAGGTAGTGGACCCCACAGGGGCTTCCCTATGGAGAGACCATGTGGCAAGGAGGCCACCAGGCATTAGGGATCTGAATCCTGGTAACAGGCATGTGAGTGAAGTGGATTTTTCCCCAGTTGGGCCTTCAGGTGACTGTCTCCAGTCGATAACTTGCACCAAGTCAGAAGACCCAGTGGTCCTGTGCCTGGATTCCTGACCCACTCATGAAATAATAAGCATTTGTGATTTGGGGTCTGTTACCTTGAGCCAATGTATTTTGGGAGTAATTTGTTACTCTGAAACAGGTAAATAATGTACCGCTCTCTCTTTGTCATCTTAGACCTTATCTGTTGAATTGTTGCTGTCTCACACTAATTTTCCTTTCCTCTTCTTCCCAATATGGCCATATCATGGTTTGGGTTAAATCAATATTCAGGCCTCATGGGATCATGATCATGTAAGTAAAATGTAACACTGAGCTAGGTAGTGCATTCTAATGGTATTTCTTTCTCTGCACATTTTTATTTTCCTGGAGTTAGTTATTGCCTTGCTTTTATTTAAAAACAAAAAGTTAGCTTTCAATGTGTCTATTTATATTCCAAATGTTCTAACACAAGTCTCAAATGCCAGCAATACATTTTCAAATGCTGAAATACACCAGACAATCCATTGTTTCCATTTTCCTTTTCTTCTGGCAGTTTCCTTCTTTGGACCTTTGCCCCCTCCTCTGGAGTCTTGATTTTCTGGACCTGAGTTGCACCTGCCAGTCTGAGAGACTTCCTTCACTTCTCTTCTAAGTTGTGCAAACTGTTTTCTGTATCCCATAGTTTCTCTGTACACTATGTCACCCAAATACAGTTCTAGTAGAGTCTTAAGAAAGAGAACATGGGAAATAAAATGTTGAGTCCTGGTAGGTCTGAAAATACCCTTTTCAATCCACTTTTTAGGTGTGATATTCTAGATTTTTCCTGAAGTACTCGACTCAGGACATCTTGCCATATGTTCCAACTTCCAGTGTGACCATAAAGGGATCCGATGCCTTTTGAGTTCCTGCCCTTTTTATGCGAACTGTCCTTGCAGGTTGGACACCTGTAAGTTTTATTTGGTTTCCAGTGTCCTGAAATGTCCAAAGCTGTGCCTTCTTGTGGGTTTTTTCCTCTGCTGGCCTCTCCCAGCGTGAGGGCTCTGACTTCAGAGACAGAACAAGAGAAAAAGGAGGAGAGGAAAAGGGCAGAGAGTGAGTCTGGTCATCAGAGATGCTCTTCTCCTTCACCGGGAGGAGTCTTGCTGTATTTCCATGATTGCTGTGGACATTGGTTCTGCTGAGTTGAGCCTCTAATGTTTCTACTTGTCTCAGCAATTTTCCATATTTTTGTCTTTTTGTTCTATTTTACAAGAAACTTTTATCTTCTTACCTTTCTGCTAACTTTTAAAATTTAGATTATTGCATTTTCAATTGCCAGTAATGTTCCTGGTTTCGGAATGCAGCTTTCATTGTGGCCTCCTGCTTTGTTTCATGAACAGAACGCCTGTCTAACCCCAATGCTGTCTCAGCTGATGCTGTCTAACGCCAGTGCTTTCTAACCCCGATCCTGCCACCGTGTTCCCCCGTCCTCCCTAAATGCAGACTTGTGCCTTGAACCTTGTGGATATCACTGAGAGCTGATGCCACATGCCAGGAGCTTCCTGGACACAATCCTATCATTTTACTCTTCTCAGATACAGAAGCTGAAGTACAGAGATGGTGAGTTCCTGCCCAGTCACACAGCCTGTCACAGCCGGGGCCAGACTCACCGGCGGGGATCCCTTCCAAGCCTGGGGTGTGAGCCAGCCTAGGAGGCTCAGCCCCTACCTCCCTGCACATCTGCCTGATGCCTCTCACGCGTCTTCTTGGTGGGGTGGAAGAACCGTTGCAATTCTCCCTGCAAGGATCCTTCTGAGCCCCCCCTCCTCGAGGCTCACACCCCTCCCCACCAGAGCACAAGTCCTTCTACCCACCCCAGCTAGGGGCAGGCCCTGAGCTGTGACCCATGGAAGTGTCCCAGGCCTCTGAGAGGTGGCAGTGATTCCTCTCAGAAGCATCACAGGGCTGGGAAGAACCCCTGAGTCCCAGTCTCCATTGGCCACTGCAGGGCCTCGTGTGTCACTGCCTGGGAGGTGGTGATATGAGCTGCAGATGGTGAGCTCTGACAACAACAAGGCTAATCTTTGTTGAGGGCTTCCTGTGTGCCAGGGACCCCTCCTCTTCAGTTTCCTTCACAACCCAGAGTCACCAACATTTAACAGACGGGGAAACTGAGGCACAGAAGTGTTAAGTAACTTGCCCAGGGTCCCACAGCTAGTAAGAGGCAGAGCCAGAAGCCAAGATGCTCTCACATGAGACACTTGTGGCCTAAGCACAACTCAGGGACTGAAGCGGCAGTAGCTGGGAAGGATCTGGCCAGAGGGGGAGACAGATGTGGTTTTTCAGAATGTGGGCTCTGGGTGGGCAGGAGTGATGCAGCCTGGGTGGAGTGAGCCTGGCCATTTGTCACCTGCTTGCCAGACCCCAGGAGCTGGCCTGAGATCTCACAAGAAATCAGGGCACTCCAAGATCCTGAACTGGAAATGGTTTAGAGCACTTCTTTGGGTCTGGCTGAGTTACCCCAGTGGGAAAATGGCCTGGGAGGGCTGGGTTTGAGGGGCTGGGGTCAAAGTTGGAGAGTGCCTCTCCCAGAGGAGGGACCTAGCTGGGGGTGGGGGGGACCTCCAGAGCTCTCGTCCATCAGGTTTTCACCCCTCTGAGCCTCCATTCTCATCTGCAAGGTGGGACCAGTCAGTGCACGGCCCCAGGAGCTGGGCAACAGACCTGGATAGGGACGCCTGGATCCCCACCCCTTACCTGCAGGCAGCGCAGCACCACAAGTGCCCCAGGGAGCTTGCCGCAGCCCCGCCTCCCCACCTCACCCGCCCACCCACTGGGATCTGTGGCCTTGGGCAGAGGCTGCCTGCCCAGGGCTGCCCCCTCCTGGTTCTGGTGTGCTGGTGCACTTCCGTCCCTGTTCCGGACTTTCTGTTTCCTGAAAGCCCAGATAATCAGAACCTGGAAACACCTTACCAAGAGTCTCCCAGGGGAGACAGGGAGGGGAGGAGGTCTCAATCGGCCCAGGTGTCAGCTGACTGCGAGTCCACTGAGCTCTCTCCAAAGGTCGAGATGTCTGTCACCAGGCGGGGGCCACCTCCCCTGTACACCCTGGTTTCCTGTGTCTCCAAGCATCCTGCCCTGGACTGAGACCCATATCGGCAGGTTCAGGAGGGGATGGCAAGAGCCAGTGGGCACACAGGGCGACTGTGGGGATGGGCAGGGGACACGTGTCCAGTGACAGAGGATGACGGTGTCCTTCCGGGCTGGGTCTGGAACTAGCCCTTCCTCACCTGTGTTCCTCGGGAATCTTTTTCCAGGCGGTAAACTAACTCAGGGAGAAAAGTTTGTCTCGGACAAATGCATATGGGTTGTGCGATAAGAATTTCTTCTTTTTTGGAGAACCCAAATGCCCACTTGCTAAATGTCCAGGGTGGATGGTCTCACCCCAAGGGCTGCCCATGAGCCTCGGCCTTGTGCTTGGCCAGCTGTGAAGGAGGCAAGCAGCTGGGACGAGAGCACCTCCCTTCCCTTCCAACCGAGTCCTTACGGGCTCCTCTGCCTTCTCCTCTTCCTGGAAGCAGGCATCCTGGCCCCGTGGTCAAGGACCCAGAGTGTGAGCAAATTTAGAATCAAGTACCCCTGATAAGCTGCTGCAGTTGTCTTGCTACTGTTCATCTTCGAGAACCATGACTTAGAGAGCCCCCTGGGCATTCTTATGGACAGACACCTGGACGAATGGAGCCCCAGACCCCTGCACCCAGTGAGGAAGCAGCAGCACTCGCAGGGTTGGCCTTACAGCACAGGCCGCACAGTTCCATCCGGGAGGCCTCTGGAGACATCAGCGACCCTCAGTCCCAGGACTCTCGGAGGACCAGGGCACCTGTGCAGAAGCTCGGGCCCCGCCCAGGCCTTCTCAGTGGGCCTCTGTACAGGTAACAGAGGGGCACACCTGGAGTGTCTTGGAAGAGCCAGGGAGGGTGATCTGACCCTTACCTGCTGGGGCCGCCCTGAGACTGGGCTCATTATCCCTCTCCAGCCTTTGCTGTGCACTCTGGGCAGGTGCCTTCCCTTGCAGAGCCTGTTTCCTCTCCAGGGAGATGCGGACGATAAGAACAGCGCTGACCCTTCTGGGAGCCGAGGACCTCAGGGGACAGTCTTTGAAGGGGTGTGGCACAGAGCAGCTGCTGGGGACATGAGCTGGAATGGTGCAGACTTTTCTCACCAAGAGATGATGCTGTGGTGGGAAGAGATCACCCTCTAGGGACGGGTCACCTAAAGCAAGTATCTGCCTATTTGATCAAACACAGAGGTAACTCATGGCCTTCTGAGGGTCATGCTGTGCCTTCTGGCAGGCAGATCTCTTGTGTTCTATCTTTGGCTTGGCTCTGGGTCCCCCTTGGAGCTGGCCCGTGTGTCCCCAGAGACCTGTATGTCAGGAAGACTGAGGGATGCACGGATAGGGGTAACTCCTCGTCCACCTCACTCCTCATGGTCCTTCTGACTCCAGCCTCAGCTGCAGCAACACACTCCGCCCAGGCCTCACCTGCCCTGTGGCACAGTCCTCACCTCACCTGCAGCCCCTGCTCCTACTTCCTGCTTCCTCCCTGACTTCTATGAGATCACTGCTCTGGAAGCCTGCAGGAGCCCAGTGAGCACCCCAAACCTGAAGTGGGGCAGTTTATCCCACGGGGCAACCCCCAGCCAATGGAGATGGGAGACAGTGGAGTGGATACACGTGCCTCCTTCTAGGCTGACGATCAGAAGCCCCGGGACATGCTCCTGCTGCCCGCGGCAGCACCAAGACCGCGACTCGCCCTGTTTCTCCTTCTCTGCCGTCTTGCTCCCAGTACTGCATTCCCACTGCCTGAGTCACTTCCCGGATAGAGCACATGCTCATGCAACAAACCACACATGCCACACACATGCACACGGACACACATATGCACATGCCACACACCCCCACATACATGCACACACCACACACATGCACACGGACACACACATGCACATGCCACACACCCCCACATACATGCACACACCACACACATGCACACGGACACATACATGCACACACCACACACATGCACACGGACACACACATGCACATGTCACACACCCCCACATACATGCACACACCACACACATGCACACGGACACATACATGCACACACCACACACATGCACATGCCACACACCCCATACACATGCACACGGACACATCCCACATACATAGCATACACCACACACATGCACACAGACACACACATGCACACACCACACACATGCTGTACACCCCCACATACATGCATACATCACACACATGCACACGGACACACACCCCACACACGCCACACACATGCACGCACACACCCCACACACATAGCACACACCACACACATGCACATGCCACACAATACACATGCCACACACACCCCACATGCATGCACATGCCACACACGTGTACGCACCATACACATACACATGCCACACACATGTACACACCACACACATACACATGCCACACACCCCACACATGCCACACACATGCACACACACACCCCACACACATAGCACACACCACATGCATGCACACAGACACACACAAACATAGCATGCACCACACACATGCACACAAACACAGTACACACACATACCCCACCCCCCCACATCCCACACCCATCTGCATAGCACACACCACACACACGCACACAGACACAGTGCACACACACCCCACACACACCCCCACCACACAGAACCTACACTCCACCCACAGAGCACACAGCACACACATGCAGCCCTCCACACACACAATACACAGACATGCACACATACAAGTACACACCCCACACCCCACCCACACAGCACACAGCCCACTCACGCAGGCCCACACACACACACACAATACACAGACATACACCCATGCACATGCCACACCCACACATTCCACACATGCATCCAAGCACACAAACACAAATACACATGCACACACGCATGCACAGACATACACACACCAAACCACACGTGGACATGCACACACACACACACGCACACACACATTCTTCAGGATAAGACAACACTGGCTAAATGTTGATGCAGTGTTCGGGTGTGGCTGTTGGAGGCTCTGGGTCCTCTGGAAAGAGGAAGATGAGCGCACACCTCCCGCCTTCTGTTGCTCCAAGGCTGTGGGGGCTGTGGGCCCTTCTCTTTCCCGGGTCCCCTTCCTCCCACGCAGTCAGGCCAGGCCACCCCAGCCCAGCCTGGTGCCCATGAAGATCCTTCCTGCTTCAAGGCACTGGGGCCCCGGCTGCCTCTCAGGTGATGTTTCCACTGAGAAGCGCCAGGCCCTCAGGTGCCGTGTCATGGCACGTGGAGGGTGGGTCCTGTCATGGGATTCAGGCACTTGTTACAGCCCACCTGGAGGGCTGGTGCTTCTCTCCCTGAGTCATGGGAGGCTCCCTCTGCCCTGTGTCCCCATCCCTGGCTCCAAGCTTGAGAGAAGGAGGCTCTGCCCTGCCTGCCTCTCTGGCTCTATCAGCTTCTCTCTGTGATGAGCCCAGCCCAGGTGAGTTCCAGACAGCCATGAGTCCCTGGACCATGAGTCCCTCAGCTGACAGGGAGGTTCAGGGCTGCAGCCCATCTGCTCACATTGTGTAATGACCATGACCCTAAGTTCCAGGAGGAAGCATCTCAGAAAAGACCCTCGTGGGCATGGGGAGCTGCCTGCCTTGCCCCCAGGGCTGGGGCCACGTGGGTGGTCAGGAGCCTGGAGCCCCTTCTCCCTGCCAGCCTGTGCTCAAAGCCTTGGCTTTTGGCCAGACCTGGGCACGACGCCAGAGGCCAGGAGGGTCCACATGCTTCTGTCCTGCACAGGGTTGCCAGATATGGCAAAAAAAAAAAAAAAAAGAAAGAAAGAAAGAAAGAAAGAAAGAAAGAAAGAAAGAAAGAAAGACAGACAAACAGGTAAAATTGGAATTTCAGTTAAACAAGGATACTTACCAGTATAAATATGTCCCTGGCAATATTTGGGACACACTTATACTTTAAAAAGTATTCATTGATTATTTGAAATTTGCATCTAACATGGCATCCCATATTTTTTTCAGGACAACTAGGGTCCCAAAGGACCCCCACAACCCCAGCCCCACTTGACCCCAGGCCAGGTTCCCCTTTGTTTGAGAAGAAGCCCCTCAGGCCCTGAACTGGAGCCTAGTCAGGAATTCTGAGTTGGTTAAAGGAAGGAATTATATCTTTTTTAAAAAGAAGAACCAAATGGGCCTTAAACAATTTAGCTTTCAAATCTGCCATCTTTACAGGACAGTCTTGTGACACGGTGGGGGGCTTTTCTCTGACCATCTCCTGCCCTGCATGGTACCCCAGGAGGCCCAGCCGTGCAGAATCTGGTAAGAACAGCGCCCCTGGAGTGCACCTCCGCCATGCCTCCTCCTCATTCCCAGCTTGGGTTCCTGAGAATGAAGCCTTCGGATGTCCGTGATCTGCAATCTGAAGTCAGGTCTGGCTGGATTTTCACTACTTTGGTTCTCATTTTTTAAAGCCCTCACACTCACATCTAATTGGACAGTTTTTAGTGACTTTCACCGTAAGTAGGCCTCTCCAAGTCAACTTAGTTTTAATCCAAAAAGCTCTTTCTTTTCATGTTCATTAGAATTCTAGACATTTAGTTATTTTATTAAAATAACAAGGACAATCGGCACCGGTGGGGTTGGGAACTCACGTAGGTGACTGTCAGAGGGCGCCGTTATCCTCACTCCTTGGGTATTTGGGCTCGGTCCTCGGGTTTATGGAGGGGGCAGAAGACAGCAGCTGAGAAGCAAGTGGGCAGTGAGGGTGGGGAGGGCCATGTTCCCTGTGGCTCAGCGAGGACAGCAGGGTGGCCGGCCTGCAGGCACGGTGTACTCTGACACTGACTGGTTGGGTGGACCTGGACTAGGCACTAACATAGGCTCAGAGAGGAGGCAGGCAGGACACAGCCAGGCAGGAGGCCACATCTTTGCTGAGATCGAGGACACCAAGGACACCAGCTGGGGGATGGGGGGGCTGGGTGGGCTGTGAGGAGGAGGCCACGTCCCCCACTGAGACCGAGGATGCCAAGGACACAGGACAGGGTGACAGGGGCTGGGATGGGCTGCGAGGAGGCTGTGTCACCTGCTGGGATTGAGGACAATGAGGACACAAGACAGAGGGACGGGGGCTGGGGTGGGCTGCCGAGGAGGCTGTCTGAGGGTCCTGGGCTCTGGGAGCGGTGGACAGGCTCCAGGCAGCGAGCAGAGCCCCAGTGCCGAAGCAGGGGGCACGTTCCTAGGGCCCTGATGGCGGGCTGGCGAGAGAGGACCTGGGAAGCGAGTCACCAGCAGGAGCCTGGGCTCTGAGGCCACATGTGGGAGCAGCGTGGACTTTCCAGAAGCTTCCCTGGCAGCCGAGGGGAGGTTGGTTTGAACATAGTCTGTCTGCTCCAGAACACGGCCCAAGTCTGGTCACCGTGATGGCAGTGTCGTGATGGGGCCTTTGAGACGGGTCTGTCTGTGAAGACGGGCTGGTGCTTCCTGTCGGGAGCGGGTTGACCCTCTCGGGAGCACGGCTGTTATAAAGGCAAGCTCAGCTTCCTCTCGCCGCAGGGCCCCTCTGATTCCCAGCCATGCTGTGGAGCAGCACGAGGCCCTCCCGCGAGGTGGCTGCCCAGGCTTGGACTCTCCAGCCTCCGGAAGCGTGAGCTGAACAAACCCCTGTCCTTTATAAATGCCCAGTCTGTGGCATTCAGTGAAGACCCAGACAAGGGGACAGGGAGGAACACGGAGGAGGCACAGCCGTCCGGAGCCCATGTCCAGGTGAACTGTGTCTTTAGGACTTTAAATCATGAACAAGAGTCTGTGCTTGGCCTGTTCCTCCAGGAAACAGGTGGGCTGGGCACAGGCCTGGGCAACCCTGGCTCAGTGACACCTGCAATAGCCCAGGCTTGGTGTTCCCAAGCTGGACAGCAGGGGGCACCAGAGACCGCCCGATCTCTGCACTGCCAGCGGCACCCGCAGCCCAGCTCTGCCTGGTTGTCTTAGGACCCACCAGTGTCCCCCAAGACCGTCTTGTGCGTGTGAGCATGTTCTTGCCCCAGGCAGACGAGACTTCCAGAGGCCTCCGATGCATCTTCGATGGGTGGGGACTGTGCGGAGCAGGGGCAGGAGCTGGGGCCGGGGAGCAGGGATCCTGCAGAGTCACCTGGAGAAATTTCAAAACTACGGAGACCTGGACCCATTAAATCAGAATCTCACGTTAGGAGGCTGGAAATCCTGACTATTCAAAAGCTCCCAGGTGGTCCCAATGTGCCGCCAGGGTTAAGAGCCACTGCTTGAGATGGTGGCCCTGGACCTGCCCAGCACCACCTAGAGACGTGTTGGAAATGCAGATTCTCAGCTCCCCGAAGCACTTGAATCAGAACTCTGAGTGGGAGGGGCCAGAAAGAGACCTGCATTTTAACACGCACTACAGGAATCTGATGTCAGGCCCCCAGGGACTCACCCCCTCAGGCTGAGAACCGCTGCCCGTGCCTCGCTGCCCAAAGTGTGCTGGGGGACCAGTAGTATCCTCAGCTCTTGGGAGCTGGTTAGGGATACAGAGTCCAAGGCCCTCCACCTGTTGAATTAAACCTGCATTTTAACAGGACCCCTGGGGGATTCTTACAGTTTGAGAACCATTGCTCTAGGGGATGTCACTGAACAAGAACAATACACGCCTTGGTGTGTAAACCCCTACAGAGGCCATTCCGGGTGGGCTGCAAGAGAGCAGGTGAGAAAGGAATGATGGGTGAGTGGCCAGGGTGACGCCCTCCAGGGTGCAGGGGAGCCGGGGATCTCCGGGTAGAGCCAGGAAAGGCTGTGTCCAGGCCAACGGGGGACAGTGGCCCTGCAGGACCCAGGAAGCATCTTCTCAAGAGAGCGTTCCTGCAGGACCCGGGAAGCGGGACAGTGCGTGGCGGTGGGGCAGTGGGAGTGGCAAGATGGACCAGGACGGCCCGAGTGATCAGCAGCCCACAGCTATTGGTGGTACTGGGTGGTTTCTTTTTAAGATATTTTTTCCTTACATAAAAATAATAAATTAAGGAATATACATATACCCAGAATGAAGAAAAACCACATATATATGCCCATAGGTCCACCGTCCAACACCATCACTGCTTACTACTTCCAGACTTTTTCCACATATAGTCTTTTATTCAGTCATTATAAAGATACGGTACATGCTATCATATCATCTTTCCTAACGTCGTAGGCATATTTTCACATCATCTTCAGACATGTGGTTATTAACAGAAGGATGATGGGCTCTCTGGCAGCCCCATCACGGTCAGAGGCTGCAGCAGGGCCCGGCTCACCCTCACGTCCTGCCCTCTGCATCTGGCTCCCACCTTCCCTGCTGGACACGGAGGTCCTGGGCCCACCGCCAATGCTGGGCTGTGCATTTTCAGACAGAGCCTCCCAGACTGTTTCCTGGCTCGCCCTCCCAGACCCTCCCTTCCTCGGCGCCGCCCACAGTCGTGGAAGGTCCATTCCTGTAGCAAGCTCACTCCGTGTCCGGCCACACTCCCCGTAACCCGGCTGGACACAGTATTGGTGCTGGGAGAGGGGCCCAGGGATGGGAATGCTCAGGGTGGAATCTGGAATTGGATCTCTGACTTGAGTAGATCGAAGACTTCAGTGGCTCCATTTCCCACGGAACTGCTGCCCACCCAGTGCAAAACAGACCGATAGGGGGCAGGACTCTGGGTGACCAAGCAGCTGATGCCACCGTGGAAATAAGGACCGTGGGCTTGGTTGGTGGCTGGAAAAGTGTGCTGTCGAATCTGGGAAAAGAAAATGATGAGCTCAGAGCTTAAATTCCCAGCTCAGGGGGCAGATAAGGAAGCAGAGAGCTTCTGTGCTGGGCAGGGAAGGGCGACAGGCAGGCCTGGGTGCTCGCCTCAGCACCCAGATTTCAGAGGGGCCACTGCCCCTAAGCCCTATGTGCAAACAATCGGTTATGCTGAGCACCTGCTTCCTCCTGGGGGTCGGAGATCTGCACACGCACCAGGCAGAGGGGGCTGCACGACCAGCCCTGGGCACTGAGGTTCTGAAGGGCTCCCCTCGTGGGGAGATTTCACATGTGTCGACACAGCGTGGTGCTGGGGAACGGCGTGAGTCCTCCTAGGGCATCTTCCTAGTGAATCATTGACCTGGGTGCTCTTGGGGGCCCCCAATACAACTGCCCTGTAAGAATCCATTGCCTCCTATAGCCACAGGCTCCAGATTTCTGAAAAGGAAACCCAAAATCAAATCCGTGGGTGGCTGCCTTACAATCTGAATTAAATTAACCTTTGGGTATCTTTGGTTAAATGTATGGCATTGTGTGGGAAAAAATAAGTCCTTAATCATTTGGATGGGGGCATGTGGGCAGACTGTGATGAAGTTGGGGACCCTGAACTCCAGAACCGTGGGACACATGGGTGAGGAGTTTCCCAGAATCCTTGCAGAGCCCCCAGGGTGACCAGGAATGACAGGGGAGACTGCCACACCAAATTCGGCCCTGAATTCAGTGGGGTGGTGGGACCCCAAGGGGCAGTACCAGGAGGAGGCTGTACTTACTGGAGAGACAGGTGAACACAGGAACTGATGTGGTCAGTGGGACTGCTGTGTAGTCAGAATGGCCTGACCCGCAGAGACCCTTGGTGCCAGCTGCTGGTGTCCCAGGGTGGGGACAGCCTCCTGCCCACCTGCAGACTGACACTTCGGATCACAGGGAAGCTCCCGCCTGGAGACAGAAGTCCATCTTGACCCCACACTTCCTGCTGTGACTCTGCTCAATGGACGTCCTGCAGGCAGGTCCTGCTGACCTGGGGCTCCTCCTGCCGGCTGGTTTAAGTGGAAGCAGCGCTGGAATTATTCAGCTCTATCTCACGGGGGAGGAAATCTCAGCCAGCCCCAGTATTGGACGTAGGATCTCTCCTTGTGGAGAGGAAACTGGGTTTGTTTCAAGTACCAATGCTGAATTCAGTCCTAACAATTTCAGAAATGGCCTAGCCAAGATGTTTTTCTCTCAGTTCGATCTTCGGATCAGATTTCCAGAAGCTGACACTCTGATTCTGCCTGCCAGCAGGGCGACAGGAGCCCACATCCTCTGGTGGGGATGAAATATTCAGTTTGACTGTTGAGGCAGGTGACGTGTCCTTCCTCATCCACAGCCCTTCTATAAAGAGGACCCTTGAGCTGGCAGCAGAGCCCATCCAGGCAGCACGGCCGGCTGAGCAGAGACAAGGTAAGCTCTGGAGAGGCCAGGCAGGGTTGGGGGGTGGGTGGGTGAGCAATTTCTTAAGTCGTGCAAATTAAGGCCAATTGAGGCAGGGATTTCACCTCCAAATAGTGGTTTGAAACCACTGAAATGGAAATTGCTAGGAAAACCGTAAGAATTTTTTTTTTTTTTAAATCCATGCCATTTTCCCCAGGGCTGCCCCACTGGGGCTGGTAGAGGAAGCCGGCCCTGACAGATGGGTGGTCTCGCCCTTCCTGGGTTCGTCCTGCTGCAGGTGAGCCTGAGTCGCAGATCAGGAAGCACCGGGAAGATGCAGGCCTGCATGGTGCTGGGGCTGGCCCTCTGCCTCCTGCTGGGGCCTCTTGCAGGTGAGGGGCCGCTCTGGAGGGAGGCAGCCACCAGGACCCCCGACAACCCTCCTGTTCTCTCCCCTTCCATACACATCTCCAGACTGCTGGGAAACCTCAGAGCCCTGCGGCTGGTGTGGGGTGGGCCCAACTGGCACCTGGGTGGTCCTTCTGGGTGACAGCTCTTCTCTTCCTTTGCAGGGGCCATGCCTGTGCAGGAGGAAGGAGGTACCATTCTCCGATTTCTTTCCTTTCATTTGCATAAGTAACTGGTGTGCAGCGGGGAGAAACTGCTGGGGAGGGCAGTGGCTTCCTATCTCAAGCAGATGCATCAGGGGCCCTGGCTCAGCTCAGGCCTGAGCACGGAAAACATGGCCCTCAAGAGCCAGCTTGGAGCTGTGCAAGCAGAGGGTCTCTGAGCTCCTTCCAGCTGCGACCCTGCCCTCCAGCCACCAGGGAACACACTGGGCAGGGGGAGCCAGGGCCCCATGACCCCTGACATTCCCACCCTCCTACCTGGGCTCCAGCCCCTAGGCCCTCCCAACTCTGAGCCCTAACTCAGTCCAGTATCTTCAGGGCCACCCTTGCCCAAGCTTTAGGACAGGTTATGTTGGGGGGTAGTGGACGGGGGTGTCTGTGCTCCCTTCAGAAATCCCAGCAGGAGACTGCCGGTGCCCCACACCATCCCCATACAACTCCCTCCTCAAACAGGACAGGCCTCCCCCCTCCGGCTCTTCCCCTTTTTCCTCTGTCTCCCAGACCAGGCATCCCCAAGGACCTAGGTCATCACCCCACTGATGAGAGGGGACAGGCTCAGGCCCCCACTCTGGGAAGGCTGAATCACTGTGGGCACAACTGGGAACCATCCACTTGCCTTGAAGCCTCCGAGGACGGTGTCTCCGGGCAGGACCAAGGCAGGTGTCATGTGTCTTTCAGACCCTTACGCGGAGCTGCCAGCCATGCCCTACTGGCCTTTCTCCACCTCTGACTTCTGGAACTACGTGCAGCACTTCCAGGCCCTGGGGGCCTACCCCCAGATCGAGGACATGGCCCGCACCTTCTTTGCACACTTCCCCCTGGGGAGCACCCTGGGCTTCCATGTTCCCTATCAGGAGGACTGAATGGTGTCCAGCCTGGTGCCCGCCCGCCCCGCCAGGCTGCACCAGGTCAGGCCTCTGCAGGCATGGAGTCCCGGCAAAAACTTGGCCCCTGCCGGGAGTCAGGCCTGGTCTCATGCTCAATAAACTCCGGACTGAAGATGTACAACCAGCGTTGTGGGTGGTCTTTCAAGGACGACTGCGCTCAGGCCCCATTTACTTTATTTCACAAATGAAGCGGGTTTTATTTTGATTCCTGGGGAGCACTTTCATACACTCTTTCATAAATGTGCACCATTTCCATCCACACTGGCATCAACAAGGGACCTTATATCCTGGGCGGACTCAGGACTGGCTTTCTGTGTCTCCCTCTCATCCATTTCCCACAATGATCCCGGGGGTGCTGCAGTTCCCCCAGATTACAGGTGAGGAAACTGAGGCAGAGACAAGAGGCCACTGCCTGATTTGTTAAGGTCACACAGCTGGTTAAGGGGGAGCTAGACTCCAGTCCAGGCACCCTCGCTCTGGGCCACTAAGCTGGGCAACAGGCAAACCCACAGTCAGGGCTCGGCTGACTCCACACCACGACACTCCCCTGGGAGGAGGACCCAGGAGGCAGCAGGACATGGAAGTGAGAAACCCCGTCTGTATCTGTCATCAGTCAGGGACAGCGGGGCCTGGGCAGGCTCCGTCTTCCAGGGACGGCTCTAGGTTTTGAGGATGCTGGGAGGAAGGGGGCTTCACCTGGGCACCCTGGGGCACCGGAAGGCTGGGCAGGCAGCATGATGGCATCTCAGGGGTGGGCCTCCAGCAATGGGATGGCCTCTGCACAGGTGGTGAGCTCCCCATCCCTGTAGGGTATACAAACAGACCGTGGAGACCCACGGCTCCAACCCTTAGCTAGGAAAGACCTTGACTTAATGGGCCACTCCTCTTGGTCACTGCCAAGCCCCTGTTCCATCGGACTGACTTTCACTTGGGTCTTTCAGAGTGACGCACTTTGGCATGGCATGAGGCTCACGGGATGCCCACTGCCTGCTTCTCCCTGCATCCCACACTGTCCACTCAGGCCAGGCGGACCCTTTTCAGGCCACACCCTCACCCCTCACATTTCAGCTCAATTCCTGTCCCTGGAACTATCCTCCTCCATGCCGCCCCCCCTTCTCTGCAGCCTAACCCCCAAACCCACCTCCTTTAAGGCCTGTTGAGGAAAACTTACTAGAAATTTTCAGAAGTTGTGCTGAACCCTGGAGACAGGTGTGGGGACCACTGCAACGGGATCTTGCAGTGGGGGAGGGAGACCAGGCTCAGCTCCGAACAGCACAGGCAGTGCTGTTTGCGGCTGAGGAGCAGGTGGGGTTGGGGGTGGAAAATGACTAGGAGGAACACAGTGCGGGAAGGGGACGCTGGCTCCGCAGACCCCACAGGGCTCTCGCTGAAGACAGGCCTGGGCGATCAGACATCCTGGGGATGCTAGGGACCAGGAACCTGATCCAATATCCAGGGTGGAGGGCTCTGGCTAAACCAACTTAGCAGGGCTCTCTGCGAAAACTGAACCTGACAATGCCGTGCACAGATGGGCCTGGGAGGAGGTTAGGAGGCCACCGAAGTCTGGTTAGGCAAAGAACCTTTGGCAAAGTCTCGTTGCAGGACCTCTTGCTTCTCTCCTTCCCTTCCCTGTTCTTCCTCTCTCCCTCCCTTCCTCCAACCTTCTCCCTCCTCTTTCCCCTTTCCTTCTCCTTTCCCTCGCTTTTCTGTCACATTCCTTTCCATCTTAACCACATTTAAGGGCATTAAGCACATTCACGGGACTGTGCAGCCATCACCATCAGCCGTCTACTGACCTTTTTCATCTTTCAAGGCTGAAACTCTGTCCCCACTAAACACAAACTCCCCATTTCCCCTTCCCCGGACCCTAACAACCTCCCTTCTACTTTCTGTCTCTGTGACTTTGACTCCTCTAGGGGCCTCTGCTGAGTGGAATCACGCGGTGTTTGTCTTAGGACTGGCTTGTTTCCCTCGGCAGAGCGTCCTCAACGTTCACGCGCGTGGCAGCAGGTGTCTGCATTCCCTTCCTTTTAAAGGCTGAGTAATGTTCCACAGTGTGCGCGGACCACATTTGCTTATGCACGTATCCATCAATGGGCAGGGACAGTGGGGGACGCTCCTCTTTTTCATTTATTATAAATAATGCTGCTGTGAGCGTGGGGTACAGACGCCCCTTGGAGCCTCTGCTTTCCGTCCTCTGGGCTTGTGCCCGGAAGGGGAGTGCTGGGCCACGTGGGCGTCCGTGTTTGATTTTCTGGGACCTGCCTCCCTGTCTCCCGCCCCGGCTGCCGCGTCTCACTCCCCACCCTTCCACCCGTTTTGCTGTTTTTTGACTCTGGGCGTCCCAGGGGTGCAGCGGCCCCTCGGCGGGGCCCTGGTTTGCTTGCACCTTTTCATCTGCTCACTGGCCGCGAGTGTGTCTTCTCCAGACAAACGTCTGAAGGTCAGGCCCTGGGCTCCTGTGAACCCGGCCGTCCCTGCGGCTGAGTCTGAGGCTCCCTCTTTATTCTGGATCTGGCCCCTTGTCGGAGGCGTGCTCGGCAGGCACTGCTCCCATTGCTGGCGGCCTTTTCTCTCCGTGGCCGCCCGGCCGCCCCTCAGAGGCGTTGCAGACGCCCGCCCTCGCCAGCGCAAAGACAGACGCCGGTGGCCGCGGACGCACGAGCGGCCCCGAGCACCCCGGATGCGAGACCGCTGACCGCGGGCGGGCAGGCGGGCACCACAGAGGCGCGGTCCTCCGGCGTCTAGAGCTGCCATGTGGCGCGCGCCGGAAGCGGCCCTGCGGCCGGAAGTGGGCCTAGAGCGCCGCGGGCCCGAGATGAAGCCGGCGGTGGACGAGATGTTCCCTGAGGGCGCCGGGCCTTACGTGGACCTGGACGAGGTGACACGGGCCCGGCGGGAGTCTCCGAGCGTGGGGAGCGGGGAAGGGGGAGCGGAAGGGCGGCGTCCTGGTGCGCGGGTCCCGGGGAGGGGAGGCCGGGCGGGTGGGCAATGGGCGCGGCTCCCAGGCTCCCTGCCCCGCGGAGAGCAAATCCCGGCTTCTCCGAGCTTCTGGTGAAAGGCGGCCACCGACGGCGGCGGGAAGTGTGTGCCCTAGCCCGGGGGACCAGGAGGCGCAGCCTGAGGGTTGAGTGCCTGCTGGGTTCCCCCACGGCCCCCGGGAACACACTCGTGGTCAGAGGAGTTGCGTTTGCTGCTGTTCGATGGCGGCAGCACCCAGTGGGGGCCCGCGGTGGGTCTCCGTAGCGCGGGTGGGGACTCACTTCGTGTGGGATTTGAGCTAGTGTTCGGGGATTTGGGGAAAGAAAGTGGGCTTTGCTGTGCCTTGGAAACGAGGGTAATTTTCCGACTGGGCTTCTTAAACTGAACTAGAATGAGGGAAGACTGGAGCAGCCGTCATTCTTGTCGTAGTGGAAAAGGGGGATGTCTGGCATTTATGTGCTTTGTGTAGTGGCCTCGTTCTTCTTTTTAATTATACAGGATTATACAGTCGTCTTGGGATTTTTTTGGTCTCTGTTGTGTTCACAGAGTGACCTTGTCTGATGTGAGCTGATGTTCTGAGATGGTTTATGGTCAGCAAGAAAGCACCACAGCCTAGCTCGGAGTGGTAGGCCAGCTCCTGCATGTCAGGGCCTCATGTCCTCTTTCTCAAAGCTTAGGGGGTACAGAGGTGGTCAGAGGCAGCCCTTGTGCCTGTGGAGGTAATAACATGGCAGAGAGGCTGATTGCAAACACCAGGTGTCATAGAAAGCCGAAGACACACCAACGGATGGGCCCTCAGGGCTTTGAGGGGGCTCAGCAAAGGTGCAGCTGAGGAGTCGACTCTGTGGCTCAATGCTGGGGGACACAATGGTTTTTGCCAGGTAGGCGGGGATGAAGGCCCGGCAGGAGCAGAGTCCTGGGTTGGGGGGATGCCCACTGGCTCATGTCGTTTAACATGGTTGAGCGTGCAGTGCCAGAGAGAGGGGAGACAGTGGGCAGGGACCAGATCATGAAACCATCTGGAATCACGGTAAGAGGGTGGCTCTGTGCACCCCACTCCTGAAGCACTTCCACTAAACCCAGGCCTCTCAGTCCTGTTTTAAAGTCACAGCCCTAGGCGATGTGGAGCCACTTGAGAGCTTTACAGTGGGGAGTGAGAGGCTCTGACTTGCTCTGTAGGGTGGCGGCATTTAGGGATGAGAGGGTAGAAAAATGGTAGCAGGGAGAACAGGACAGTCGAAGAGGGTGTGAATGAGGCAGATGGAGGTAGGGACAAGCTCAGCCCAGTGTTTAAGTGGTAGAATGTGGGAGGCTTACTGTGGTGTTGGGGACAGGGAGGGAGGCTGAGAAGCCAGGGGAGGAGGCTGAGCATTCTGGCTTTTCTGAGAGTGTCTGTGAAAGGGAACAAGGGCATGCAGCTACGTGGGGATGAGGGCAAGGTTGAGCAAGTGGCCTTGTGAATGCTGGGGCCAGGGCAGCAGCAGGACCTGTGGCCAGCTGTCCAGGGTGCTGCTGTCAGAGGAATCTGCTCCCACTGTCACCAGGTGACTCTAAACAGGATCCAAAATCCTGAGGGCTTCAGATTGCCCAGCTTGGGTTGTGACATGGTTTTTCCACTGCCATGGAGTTGTGGCAGTGGACGGTCCATGATGGCAGCCGGCACCAGAACCTCAGAGGCAGAGCAGGTCAGTTTCCTCTGGGAAGTGGTTTCATTCCCAGAAGAGAGCGGGAAGGGATCCTGAGCGGAGTTGATGGGCTCAGTTTTGCGTGTTTGTGGCCTCTGTGGCAATGTCCGGGGAGGATTGGAAACCTCTCCTCGAAGGTTACAGAGAAGTAGTGGTGCTTAGAGCAGTGGTAGGTTTCTAATTTTTAACAGCAGAGAGGAATCAAGGAACAGAAGCCCTTGAGAGACCTTAAAAATCATTCCTTTGAATTTCTCCCTCCCCCTCCGCCCATACATATTCCTTTATCTGGAACTAAAATGTTGACTCAGCTTGAGCCTGTTTCCCCTCACCCATCTTCCTTTTCTGTGGGGGTGGCGGACACTGCAATGTACTTATCACCTGTTCTTTTGGAAAACGCAGCTGACATAATTTTGCCTTTCCATTCCCCAGGCGGGAGGCAGCACCGGGCTCTTGATGGACTTGGCAGCCAATGAAAAGGCCGTTCATGCAGACTTTTTTAATGGTAAGGATGCTTGGAATGGGATGCCAGATTTAATCTGAATATTTCTTCTGTAGGTTAAGGCAGTGAAGCAACTTGGTGACATGAATAATTTGGGTCATAAGGGGGTAGAGCCCCTGCGCTCCTCTCGGAATGCAGTGCAGCCTCTATGGAGCCATGACGTGGGCTGCGGCCCCTGGCAGGCAGCCTTCTTTTTCAGGAGAAAAGTAGCATAAAATTGTTCCCAGCTTGCAGCCCAGTAGTTGAGTTTGAGCTCTGGCATGTGTGTTACACGTGCCTGCAGACACCTCAGACTGTAGCTGGGTCTGGCCCCTTGCCCCAGACACGGCCATAGGAACCCTGTCTGGCTCCCTGTCTCTCTCCTCTCCGGGCAGCCGGTTTCCTTTCCTCTCCCAGCCCACCTGTGTTTGCCTGCCTGGGTTCTCGTACCCTCAGCTGCCTTTGCAGAGGGACAGCCACACTCCAGCTCTTGCCCAGCTCTGAAATCAGGACGCAGGATGCGTTTCCCTCTTGATTTAAGGGCTTCAGTGCTAGTTACCAAAAACATGGATAAACCAAATAAAACATTGGTAAACCAAATAAACAATGAAAAGCAAACTTTCTGTAAGATCTTCTGACCTGCTAGAGGGGATATTTCTCTCATTCTCTTCTGATTTCTTCAGGCCTTGTTCCTCTAGTTCATATTAACATTTACTAAGCGTTCAAATAATAAACAAGATAGGTTTCTCACCCCAGAGAGTGAGGTGGCATTTTCCATCCTGTTTTAACCCATGGTGCTGGCCTCTACAGAAAGCTCTTGTTACCAGTTAACAGCTAGGATGTGACCTTACCACATCGGTTTCTAACTTACCGGAGACCCCCTGCCATCCTGAGTCCCTGCTGCTTTATCAGGCTGACTGTCAGCCAGCCATTGCCTGAGGGGAGCAGCCAAGCTGCTGAGTTGGGGTGCAGGGTTTCCCAGGGTGCCTGGCCATGCCCCTGAGGCAGCATTCTTGCTGCTACCAACTGGAGTCAGAACTGGGGCAGGTGACATTTGAGACGAGTCTGGAGGACTGAATAGCATTTCTTTCAATTCTTTATGCCAGAGTGAGATGGGAGAAGGGTGTTGCCTTCAGAGGGAACAAATTGTGCAAAACTGCGGAGTGCTCTCCAGAGCTGCTCTGCGAAAACACCAGCTCACCAGGGCGACTTTGAAGCTTCTTCACGTGGGCAGGATTGGGCAGTGGCTAATACTGGCACCATGCACTTGCATTTTGATGATCTCCTTCAAAGTCCCATTTATCCTCTGCCAGCCCATTGGTGAGAGGCGACTGCTGTGTTCTAGTGTTTGAGTTCACATGGCTTCCAGAGTCAGTCCCTGAATCCTGACAGGAAAGCATCTCTGAGAGGGACCCAGGCCTGACCCGTCAGGTGAGTGCCCAGCAGCCTGAGCATTGTGGGCGTGTGTCTACCTTTGAGCCACGGCTGGTCAGGGAGGGAACACGGGAGAGCTCTGTGTCCCCTGCCTGCCCACCCACTGAGTTCACAAAGCACTCACTGTCCCGTCAGGTTGTGACAACCCCATGTGTTCAAGGAGCCATTTACTTTGAGAGACCTGTAGGCTGTGGATGGGGCTTCTGCTGAGTCCTTTTTACTCATCAAACAGATGGGTTTTGCTGGGCAGTTATCCCCTGGGCACCGGGGTTCTAGCCATGAACGAGACTCCCTTCCCTCGCCGTGTCTTACAAAATTGTGGGTTCAGACAAGTCAGCAGGCAGGGGCTGGACTGTGACGAGAGCCCTGGCAAAGCGTGGACGGTATTATTTCCGGGAGCACAGCAGAGGGAGGTTTCTCCAGAGCGGGCAGCAGAGCAGAGGTTGGAAGGTG
Source organism: Macaca mulatta (assembly GCF_049350105.2). Taxonomy (NCBI): domain Eukaryota; kingdom Metazoa; phylum Chordata; class Mammalia; order Primates; family Cercopithecidae; genus Macaca; species Macaca mulatta. Next base: position 145,361,599 of record NC_133417.1, on the reverse strand, counting down.
TGGAGTCAGCTGGGCCTGGGACTGCGCAAAAGTGCTCTGAGTGGCAGAACCACAAACAGCAGTTGGGAGGCAGTGAGGATGTGGGGGTGCATCAGTGTGGCTGGGGAGAGCTGGGACCCTCTAAGTGGCCAGAGATGCCTCAGGGACGCCACCCTCCCTAGGAAGGCTGGATGCCGTGGTGCCAGCAGGCACCCTCCAGCAGTGGAACCTCCTCTTTCTAGTTCATAATTCATCCTGCACATTTTCAGTGCACAGTACGTGTGGGTGGGCTCTTAGTTTTACTTTCTTCTCCTGTTGTGAAAGTAATGATTGCCTGTAGTAGGGAATGTAGAAAACTAAACAGAAGGACAAAATCTTTTCTGGGGGGCCGGATTTTGATCACCCAAAGCAGTGCACTAGGCGTTTGCTGTGTTTTTTCCAGCGGGAACGGGCCTTAACGGGTGTTTCTCAGGCTTGAGTGTCATTCACACTGCCTTACTGGAGGCTTCACCTTTCTGCAGCTCAGTCCAGCTTTCTCATTCTCACGGCGGCAGCCGGCCTGTTTCCCTCTGCTCTCAAGGACCCAGCACGGGCCTCCCAGCTTCGTCTCTGCCTGGCCCTGGCAGCGAGGGCAGCATCTTGGGCGCCGTGCACTCATGGGTGCAGACATGGCACTGACGTGTCCTGAGTGCTGAGTTATGGCTGTGCAGTGGTGTCCGTGGGACCCAGAACAGCCCTGCAAGCATTTTCTTAGGATTGTCTTTTAAATGAAAGCAAGAAAGCACTCTGGCCAGCACTCTCCCCTTGGACTGTGTGTTTGAGTCCGGGTTGGCTGAGACTGAAAGTCTGTTACGGGAAAAGTCTTTTATTTCATTAGATCATTGACGATCATGTCTGTATTTTGGACGACCATATAATTCATTTTGAAGTGATTTCTTCAGCTCTTACCCTTGTATGTGTAAATACGTGGTTTTGCTTATTTCTCTAGATTTTGAAGATCTTTTCGATGATGATGACATCCAGTGAGATGACCTCTGGCTGCAGGCGGGGCCAGGCCCTTGGTACAGAGTCGCAGTGTGAGCCTGCGCAGGACAGTTTCAGGTGGTTTTAAAGAACACGTGGAAATCCCTTGAATTTAGGACCTGGTTAACCAAGAAAGATAAAAATGTTCTTCACCACCTAGATGAGGCTGTTCGTCTCTGAACATGACCACGTTGTGTCCTCACTCCAATTAAAAGAAAGCAACGTCACGTGCAGAGTGATCTCTTCTTGCACTTTTGAGTGAGTGTTGCAGTCCCTAAAAGTCTGTGTGTGTGTCACGCATGTGTCAGCTGAGAGAACCATGTTTGTCTGCTAGCAAATACCGGGTGTTACGGTGCTGTATGTGCTAGACCAGGAGGCAGTGCGGGCCGAGCACAGCTGGGCCTGCTGACGGCACTGGGAGGACCTTGCCCCGGGGCCGCCCCTCCGCTGCGTGGGCAGGTTCGCACCGTGTGTGTCTGTCAGCACAGCGGGCCCTATGCTGTCCTCCGGCCGCCACGTCAGGGCCGCTGCCCCACAAACTCGAGGCTTAAGGATGACGGGAGGCGCCTTCTACGCGAGGAATGCACGTTGGTCCGTTTCGAAGGAGAGTGTAACACCCGTGTGGGGGAGGGGTTTTGTTTCCTGTAGGCCCAGCTCGGTGATTGATAATGGTTGTAGAACAGTGAAGTTGCTGTTTCATATCCGTCTCGCAGTGAAGAGTGTTCCTCAGACCAGGGGATGTCCAGTCCCAGGACTTCAGCAGTTCCCCTTTTCAGTTAAAGCCCCTCAGTGGACGAGGGACCTGCTGCCCCCGCTACTGAGAACCCGCTGAAGGGTGTCGCCTTGTCATGTTTACGGAAGAGGCATTTGTACTGGAGGCCAGGTGAGATTTTAAGCAGAACTGAATGTCAGCCCTGCCTCATTTTCTTGTGAGTGGTGAGTAGATTTCCACCCTGTCATCCTGATGGAGCTCCTATCCTTTGTTGGGGCTCAGCAGCTGGGGACTGCCCGGGACAAGTTAGCAGTCCTCCGTGGTTCCCGTGCTGCAGCGAGGGCAGCCAGAGCACAGGGCGCATGGGAAGGCAGGAGAGTGGACTGCGGTGTCAGAACACCCTCAGTTGGAAGCTCTGCACTGGGCTGCACGTTGAGACTGCCGCTTTGTGTCTGAGATCCACGTGGCTTATCTGCAGGCCGGGAGCAGGGTTTCCAGCAGCCAGGCTGCATACCATCTGCACTTTGAGAGGGCGGAGTTTCTCAGTGCTGTGTTCTTGTGGTTCATTCATGAGAGTCGTGTTCACACTTTCCTAAGTGGATTCCTCAAAGCAGGCATAGAAGGCTCTGTGGGGAACAACTAGGTATTTTGGTGAATTCTGTCGTATCAGGTGGTTACCCTGCAGATCCCCTTAGTTGAGGTTTATCACAGTCCCACAGGGCCTACAATACACAGTGATAAGGGCTGTGGCTACAGCTCAGGCTGGCCAGTGGCAAACACCACTGCCAACGAGTTGTAGGCTCCTGCTGAATCAGTTCCTTTCTTTGGAGGGCTGGGCACAGTGGTTCACTCTGGTAATTTGGGAGCCTCTTTGGGAGGGTGTGGTGGGAGGATCACTTGAGGCCAAGAGTTTGAGACCAGCGTGGGCAATAGAATAAGACCCCCCTTTCTATAAAAAAATAAAAAAATTAGCTGAGCGTGGTGGCACGTGCCCATAGTCCTAGCTATTTGGGAGGCTGGGGCAAGAGGATCACTTCAGCGAGCTGTGATCGCACCACTGCACTCCAGCCTGGGCCAGGGAAACCCTGTCTCTAAACAAAACTAAAAATGTTTATTTGGGCCTCTGTTTCCTCATTGGTGAATGGGGATATCAGCCTGTGGCCTTCAGCAGGAAGGAACGATCCCAGATGAAGAAGACAGCTGCTGCACAGGAACTCGGGCAGAGTGGAGATTGGCACACCCCTTCTAGACCAAGGCCTGTGAGCCCCAGGCGCTCCTGTGTGGGCTGTAGAATTTCAGGCTCGTCTGGTCCAAGCCGCTTTGTGAACACCAGTCTGCACGTGTGTGCATGTCAGTGTCTTCTGCTCGTGTTTAGACCTGTGTGGGCTCTAGGAGGCCTCCCTTTGTCTTCACAGAATCCTTGCAGCTTCCTCAGTACCATGAGGCCACAAGCATTGCCACGTTTTTCTTCCTCATCTCCCCGTGACTCGGCTGTCACTGTGAGGCTGTCAGGAAGGGTGATCACCCGAGTGATCGGACTGCAGCTGACTGGCCCAGCCATGCCCACTCCCGTGCAAAACTCCAGCCATTGTCAGTGACGTGTCGTCACCTACACTGACAAAGACGTGTATTTTCTGTTTTTACACCTGATCGCCTTAATCACAGAGACCTCTATACTGATCTCTGCCGCACTGAGAAAGCTGCTGGGGGACCATAGGCTGAACTGCCAGCCAGATATCGCACTTCAGCAAGGCAGCACAGCTCTGCGGGGAATGCCTGCCTGCTCCTTGGAGCAGAATCAGCCGAGGGTGAGGGCGTCTTCTGGGGTCTTGGAGAAGACTGTTCCGTGAGAAAAGAAGGAAGCGCTGTCCATTAAAATCCATACAAGAGAGGAATTTGTTGGAAGGCTCACAGAAGGACAGCTGGCCCCAGGGCTCAGAGATCCCTGGAGTCAACCACTTCCTGTTTCTGCCTGCCTACTGGCTTCATGGGCCTAGAAAATCTTTCTCCACAGCAGTTTCTTTCTCCACCGTGGTTCCAGCAGTTTCCTTATTACGTCTCCGGTAACACGCCTCCTGGGGTGGCGAAGGGGACTGTGTCCCAAGGGAAAGGTTTGAGGAAGGGCTGTGATTGGCCCACCTTCTGGAAGCCATGTGCTTTGCTGCATCCAGCCCTGGATCAGCATCCGGGCTCTCAGTACGTCTTTGAGGTGTTGGCCACACAGTGCAGGTTTTGTGTGAATAATCGTTACCTCCAATTAGTCCCAAAATACTACCCTCAAGTATGTCTTGAATGGTTTTTAATGGTTCCTGGGTGATTTTTGAGGAGGTGTGAGTGGCCTGCCATCAGAGCTGGCTGTCACTTGGGGGCAGTGAATCCAGGGAGGGTTGGTCAGCTGACTGGGCGACTGTGCTCAAGGGATGCCTGGTCCCTTTGTCAAGGTGCTCAGCAGACGTTTGTTACATGTAAACAAGTAACAACAGAGGGACTTCGAAATGACCGAATCCTGGGCTCCTTTGGAGAGGAGAGAAAGCCGCCCAGGGAGCGCTGAGCCTGCGTGGCTCGTAGGTGGTGCCTCACTGTGGAAGAGGCGTGGGGTCTCAGATCTCTCGTGTACGGATGCTGGTCCCACTCATGAAGGCTCCACCACCATGACCTAATCACCCTCCAGAGGTCCCACCTCCTAACACCATCACCTGTGGGTGGGGGGTGAGGATTCAACGTGAATTTGGGGGAGTACAAATTTCTGGACAGTAGCACCTCAGAATTGGAGGGTGAGCAGACGTGGCCCGATGTGGGCAGTGCCACATCACCAAGAGGCAGGCGCCTGAACACATCTGGGATGCACTGCCTGGTCAGCAAAGTGTGTGAGAGACTGCTTAACAGGGGCCCTGGGGAGCGACCTAAGCCCAACTGCCTCTGGGTGGTCTGGAATTTCCCTGTGCCTGAGCTTGTGAAGTGGGGTCACAATGACACTGGGTGGGGGTCGGCGAGCTCCTATGGGAAATGCTCTGAAATGCTCCGGCAGCACCCTGCATGGTAGCCCAAGCGCTGCCTGAGTATTCACTGTTAATTATTATTAGCAAGTCTGTGCGTCACAGGAACCCTGTGTCCTTGTACTTGGCCTTCCCCTGTCTGTCCTAAGTTCCTATACCTTGTAGAAATGCTTGTCTTCTCATTGGACAGAGTGACTTGTCCCAGGTGACTCGGAATTCCAGAGGCAAACGTACCAGACCTCATTCTAGTGTCACGAGCTTCCTTCTGTTCCTCCAGAGATGGTGAACTAAACGGGAGACAAGTAGCAGCTTTGGACAGAGTGTTTGAGAGCACAGGCCGTGAGCAAGGGGCAGAAGCGCTTATGTTTACCAGATGCATAGAACTTTCCCTACGTGGCATAAACAAAGCAGCAAGTTAGGGAAAAATGGACACAGGACACTTAAGAAACACAGTTTACAGAAGCACCAATCCAAGTGGCTGGGAAGTTAGCTAGAGGTGCTCAGACCCACAAGAAGCAGGCGAGAGGTCAACTAAGACAGCACAATATCCGTTTCCACTCACTGGAGTGATAGACGTTTTAAGAGTGATGAATAACCATCCATTGCTGATGGAGAAGGGAAGAAGACAACACAGCCGTGTATAGATGTCAGGTAGGATGCAGAGAGGTGTGTCTGACATCTATTTACATAAACATCACATAACCATTGTGTTCGTGTGTGTGCAGAGATACATGCTTTTTAGATGAGTGTAAATGTGGCGTATGCCCCTATCTATATGCACCCAGCATCGGAACACCTACCTAGAGTCCTGTGTCGCTTAGCGACGGTGGTCCCTTCTGAGAAATGCCTCATTCAGTGATCCCGTCATTGTTCCAGCATCACGGAGTGACTGACACAAACCTAGATGGTTTAGCCTGCCACACACGTAGGCTGGGTGGTGGAGCCTGTTGTTCTAGTACACACCGCACAGCTCGTGACTGTGCTAAATCCTGTAGACAACAGGAACACAACGCTGACCATTTGTGTGTTGTGAGACAAAGTGTCAAACCTAAGGAGCCCTCTTTGCTCGTTTCTGCTTGCCAGCACCGCTTCCCAGAGCCCCTGCGCGCAGTGCTCCAAAGATGCTTTGAAGGCAAAACAGGGCAGAGCACACGCCACCCCCACATCTCCCGCCTGAGTCACTACGTTCCTTGTCTTTCCTGCACGAGATAACGCCTGTGAGTTAGTGATTGTGCCTGTGTAATCTACAACCTGATGTCCTCCTGCACAAACCTTGATGTGATTCTGCTCTCAGGTAACTTCTGAGTGGGTTCGACGTGACTGTCCTGAACCCCACCACCTGCATCTCTGCAGTGCGCTGGCACCCTGTGCGGGGCAGGCGAAGAGGACCTCGCGAAGGGGCCACTCCCAGGCTGGAGGACTCAGTCTGGAGTCCTCAGAAAGACTTCCGAATAACACTAGTTTAAATGCCTTCAAAGCTTGACTTCTTTTCTTCCATCAACAGTATCTAAACATACCTAAGCATAGAAAAGGAATGGTTAAAATGTGCTGTTATAATCTGATGAAGCCACTGGTGCATATGCCGTCTATTTTTGCCCAAAGTGGCATTATGGGGGGCATGACTGTAAAGCAAACATGGACAGATCCAGGGGGAGAAATAGCAACACTACAATATGGGAGACTCCAGAACCCCACTACAGTCACAGGCAGACCATCCGGACAGAAAGTCAATGAGGAAACAGCCGACTTACACACCGCTACAGACCCAGCGGACCTGACAAACATTCTCCCCCCGACCTGTGTGCTCTGCCACCAGCTCGTTTAGGCAATATGGTAACGGCGATGAAACTGAAGATACACAAGGAAGTGGGGTTTGCAGCATGTTTTCCATACGACAAAAAACATGGAAACAAAATGAATGCTCATTCATGAAAGAGGAAATTATGGTGCATCCTTACCACGGGGTCCTGTACCCACCGGGCAGAGTGTCCCTTCCACAGGGTCCCATACCCACTGGGCAGAGCATCCCTGCCATGGGGTCCCGCACCCACTGGGCAAAGCGTCCTTGCCATGGGGTCCTGCAGCCACCGGGCAGAGCGTCCCTACCACGGGGTCCTACACCCACCGGGCAGAGCGTCCCCACCATGGGGTCCCACACCCTCTGGCGGAGTGTCTCTACCGTGGAGTCCTGCACCCACTGGGCAGAAGGGCTGGAGTTTCAACCATTGATGTAGAGGGGATTCCACAAGGCCATGTGGCTGGGAAATGTGGGATACAAAGACGTAGGTGTTAGGTATTCATACCTATTTACATACACCTAAAATCGACATTTTGTGTGTGTGCATAGACACTTTTTAGATGACTGTAAATGTGGCGTGTGCATCAGTCTGTATGAAACGCCACACACTTGTACTGTGCGGCTCACCTAGGCTCACAGACCCTGATCACACCCCGTGCATATGATCATACAGGTATGTATGTGTATGTGAATGTTTCATGAAAGACTGTGCCTACAGCCCTGTGGGGAAGGCCGAACACTAAGGCTGCTGTGAGAACCCATTGTAAAGCACGAGGGCAGGGCAGGTGCTCGGGGTGGGTGCAGGCCCCGGCCCCACTCTGGAGGGGTCTGGGGGAGTGTGGATGGAGAACCCTGGGAGACCACACATCCTTGTGCATCCTGCACAGTCCCGATGGAGGGGAGGGGCCGTCTGGGGTGGGCAAGGGACCCGAGCATCAGTGAGGGCCTGGGTGGAGGCTGCCGCTTAGATGGCTTTTCTCCCCAGACCTGGGGACTGCCCCCAGTGGGGATCCCTCTCCATTTCCTTAGGCTCCCTGTTTGCAGCTGAAGCAGAGAAGGAAAGCCTGGCCTTCAAGGCCCAGGGCTGTTCATCAGCACAGGCCTGAAAAGAGGGGCCGACTGCAGGGTCAGTCCTCTGAGCTGGAGGAAGCCTTGCTGGTGTCAGGGCCCCAGTGGGGCCTGCAGAGGGGCAGTTTGCCTAGAGAATGAGTGCGGCTGCTAGCCTGGAAACAGGCCGGTCTCGGCTGGAATCTGCCCCGGACATCAGTGCTTTCTGCTCAGCTGAGCATTGCATAAGAATTGCATACATCATGGCAATATAGATATGAATGTATACAATTTGGAGGTCTCTGGTGGATCTGCAGATTGAGGCTTCCTGCAGGGCAGGAGGCCTGGATGATTTGTTCCAGTCAGCAGTCCTTGGGTGGTGTGGTGGTGGTTGTGTTTTGTTTTTTATTTTTTTCCCCTTTGGCCATTTTAACTTTATCCTGTCACTTGGCAGGCTCACCTCTGTGTCCCCAACTGTGCCCAGTACAGCTAAGGAAATGTTGAAGGCAGTGCTGACCCTCTTGCTGAGGCAGGAAAACCACCAACCCTGCCATGAAAATAACATTTGGAACGGTTAGTTCTGTTTTTTATTTATTTAGTATCCTGCCAGTGATCATAACAATCTCAAAAGATGCCATTCATTGCAAGCCAGCGTTGAGCCCAGCATTCAGATTCTATCATTTCAGCCTCAGAAAGTTCCCAAGACGTGCCTGGTGCGCTGGCTTTGCCGATAAACAAACTGAAGCTCCCTGCAGCGCAGTGACTCCTGCAGCCTGGCCTGGCTATGTGAGGAAGGACAGGGTGAGGCTGAGAGCAGCAGTGCAGTGCGGGCCCTGTGCAGGAAGCACAAGCTCAGCTCCCAGCCCTGCCCTCTCGAGGTGTGACCTGGAGCAAGTTATCACACTTTTTTTTTGCCTGGGTTTTCCATTTGCATAAATGAGAATTATGACAATACCTACCTCAAAACATTAAAAATGCCTGCTCGGCCAAAAATGCAGCAGTGAAGGAACAGACTGTGGTGGGATCTGCACAGTACAGGAATCTGACAGAGGACTCACTTTGTCCAGAACATGTTGCCTATAACAGGAATTCCCATACGTCAACAATAAAAACATGCAGAGACTAATGAAAAGGTGGGCAAAATGTATTTGATTGATAACTCGTTTAGAAATGAATGTATGCAAATGATCAGTAAGCACCTTAAAAGGATGGCAATACCCTCACTTATCAGAGAAATGCAAATCAAAACTGCAGTGAGGCATCGCTTCACATTTCTGTCCGCAGCGAAAGTCTAAGATGAAGATGACAGCACTGAATGTCATCAGGGATGTGGAGTCTCTCCTGGAACGGTGGCCGTGGGTGGGGATGTAAAAGGATCTGACCACACCAGGGAAAAGTTTGGCAGTTTCCTAAGTGAAACCTGTATCTACCCTATGGAACACCCCTCCCCAGTGAAACCCGTATCTACCCTGTGGAACACCCCTCCCCAGTGAAACCCGTATCTACCCTGTGGAACACCCCTCCCCAGTGAAACCCGTATCTACCCTGTGGAACACCCCTCCCCAGTGAAACCCGTATCTACCCTGTGGAACACCCCTCCCCAGTGAAACCCGTATCTACCCTGTGGAACACCCCTCCCCAGTGAAACCCGTATCTATCCTGTGGAACACCCCTCCCCAGTGAAACCCGTATCTATCCTGTGGAACACCCCTCCCCAGTGAAACCCGTATCTATCCTGTGGAACACCCCTCCCCAGTGAAACCCGTATCTATCCTGTGGAACACCCCTCCCCAGTGAAACCCGTATCTATCCTGTGGAACACCCCTCCCCAGTGAAACCCGTACCTATCCTGTGGAACACCCCTCCCCAGTGAAACCCGTATCTATCCTGTGGAACACCCTTCCCCAGTGAAACCCGTATCTATCCTGTGGAACACCCCTCCCCAGTGAAACCCGTATCTATCCTGTGGAACACCCCTCCCCAGTGAAACCCGTATCTATCCTGTGGAACACCCCTCCCCAGTGAAACCCGTATCTATCCTGTGGAACACCCCTCCCCAGTGAAACCCGTATCTATCCTGTGGAACACCCCTCCCCAGTGAAACCCGTATCTATCCTGTGGTACACCCCTCCCCAGTGAAACCCGTATCTATCCTGTGGAACACCCCTCCCCAGTGAAACCTGTGTCTACCCTATGGAAAACCCCTCCCCAGTGAAACCCGTGTCTAGCCTGTGGAACACCCCTCCCCAGTGAAACCCGTGTCTATCCTGTGGAACACCCCTCCCCAGTGAAACCCGTATCTATCCTGAGGAACACCCTTCCCCAGTGAAACCCGTATCTACCCTGTAGAACACCCTTCCCCAGTGAAACCCGTATCTACCCTGTGGAAAACCCTTCCCCAGTGAAACCCGTATCTATCCTGTGGAACACCCCTCCCCAGTGAAACCCGTATCTACCCTGTGGAACACCCTTCCCCAGTGAAACCCGTATCTACCCTGTGGAACACCCCTCCCCAGTGAAACCCGTATCTACCCTGTGGAACACCCTTCCCCAGTGAAACCCGTATCTACCCTGTGGAACACCCTTCCCCAGTGAAACCCGTATCTATCCTGTGGAACACCCCTCCCCAGTGAAACCCGTATCTACCCTGTGGAACACCCCTCCCCAGTGAAACCCGTATCTATCCTGTGGAACACCCCTCCCCAGTGAAACCCGTATCTACCCTGTGGAACACCCCTCCCCAGTGAAACCCGTATGTACCCTGTGGAACACCTTCCCCAGTGAAACCCATATCTACCCTGTGGAACACCCCTCCCCAGTGAAACCTGTGTCTACCCTATGGAACACCCCTCCCCAGTGAAACCCGTATCTATCCTGTGGAACACCCCTCCCCAGTGAAACCCGTATCTACCCTGTGGAACACCCCTCCCCAGTGAAACCCGTATGTACCCTGTGGAACACCTTCCCCAGTGAAACCCATATCTACCCTGTGGAACACCCCTCCCCAGTGAAACCTGTGTCTACCCTATGGAACACCCCTCCCCAGTGAAACCCGTATCTATCCTGTGGAACACCCCTCCCCAGTGAAACCTGTATCTATCCTGTGGAACACCCTTCCCCAGTGAAACCCGTATCTACCCTGTGGAACACCCTTCCCCAGTGAAACCCGTATCTACCCTGTGGAAAACCCTTCCCCAGTGAAACCCGTATCTATCCTGTGGAACACCCCTCCCCAGTGAAACCCGTATCTACCCTGTGGAACACCCTTCCCCAGTGAAACCCGTATCTATCCTGTGGAACACCCCTCCCCAGTGAAACCCGTATCTACCCTGTGGAACACCCTTCCCCAGTGAAACCCGTATCTACCCTGTGGAACACCCCTCCCCAGTGAAACCTGTGTCTACCCTATGGAACACCCCTCCCCAGTGAAACCTGTGTCTACCCTGTGGAACACCCCTCCCCAGTGAAACCTGTATCTATCCTGTGGAACACCCCTCCCCAGTGAAACCCGTATCTATCCTGTGGAACACACCTCCCCAGTGAAACCCGTATCTACCCTGTGGAACACCCTTCCCCAGTGAAACCCGTATCTACCCTGTGGAACACCCTTCCCCAGTGAAACCCGTATCTATCCTGTGGAACACCCCTCCCCAGTGAAACCCGTATCTACCCTGTGGAACACCCCTCCCCAGTGAAACCCGTATGTGCCCTGTGGAACACCTTCCCCAGTGAAACCCATATCTACCCTGTGGAACACCCCTCCCCAGTGAAATCTGTGTCTACCCTATGGAACACCCTTCCCCAGTGAAACCCGTATCTACCCTGTGGAACACCCTTCCCCAGTGAAACCCTTATCTACCCTGTGGAACACCCTTCCCCAGTGAAACCCGTATCTACCCTGTGGAACACCCTTCCCCAGTGAAACCCGTATCTATCCTGTGGAACACCCCTCCCCAGTGAAACCCGTATCTACCCTGTGGAACACCCCTCCCCAGTGAAACCCGTATCTACCCTGTGGAACACCCCTCCCCAGTGAAACCCGTATGTACCCTGTGGAACACCTTCCCCAGTGAAACCCATATCTACCGTATGGAACACCCCTCCCCAGTGAAACCCGTATCTATCCTGTGGAACACCCCTCCCCAGTGAAACCCGTATCTATCCTGTGGAACACCCCTCCCCAGTGAAACCCGTATCTATCCTGTGGAACACCCCTCCCCAGTGAAACCCGTATCTACCCTGTGGAACACCCCTCCCCAGTGAAACCTGTGTCTACCCTATGGAACACCCCTCCCCAGTGAAACCCGTATCTATCCTGTGGAACACCCCTCCCCAGTGAAACCCGTATCTACCCTGTGGAACACCCCTCCCCAGTGAAACCCGTATGTACCCTGTGGAACACCTTCCCCAGTGAAACCCATATCTACCCTGTGGAACACCCCTCCCCAGTGAAACCTGTGTCTACCCTATGGAACACCCCTCCCCAGTGAAACCCGTATCTATCCTGTGGAACACCCCTCCCCAGTGAAACCTGTATCTATCCTGTGGAACACCCTTCCCCAGTGAAACCCGTATCTACCCTGTGGAACACCCTTCCCCAGTGAAACCCGTATCTACCCTGTGGAAAACCCTTCCCCAGTGAAACCCGTATCTATCCTGTGGAACACCCCTCCCCAGTGAAACCCGTATCTACCCTGTGGAACACCCTTCCCCAGTGAAACCCGTATCTATCCTGTGGAACACCCCTCCCCAGTGAAACCCGTATCTACCCTGTGGAACACCCTTCCCCAGTGAAACCCGTATCTACCCTGTGGAACACCCCTCCCCAGTGAAACCTGTGTCTACCCTATGGAACACCCCTCCCCAGTGAAACCTGTGTCTACCCTGTGGAACACCCCTCCCCAGTGAAACCCGTATCTATCCTGTGGAACACCCCTCCCCAGTGAAACCCGTATCTATCCTGTGGAACACACCTCCCCAGTGAAACCCGTATCTACCCTGTGGAACACCCTTCCCCAGTGAAACCCGTATCTACCCTGTGGAACACCCTTCCCCAGTGAAACCCGTATCTATCCTGTGGAACACCCCTCCCCAGTGAAACCCGTATCTACCCTGTGGAACACCCCTCCCCAGTGAAACCCGTATGTGCCCTGTGGAACACCTTCCCCAGTGAAACCCATATCTACCCTGTGGAACACCCCTCCCCAGTGAAATCTGTGTCTACCCTATGGAACACCCTTCCCCAGTGAAACCCTTATCTACCCTGTGGAACACCCTTCCCCAGTGAAACCCGTATCTACCCTGTGGAACACCCTTCCCCAGTGAAACCCGTATCTATCCTGTGGAACACCCCTCCCCAGTGAAACCCGTATCTACCCTGTGGAACACCCCTCCCCAGTGAAACCCGTATCTACCCTGTGGAACACCCCTCCCCAGTGAAACCCGTATGTACCCTGTGGAACACCTTCCCCAGTGAAACCCATATCTACCGTATGGAACACCCCTCCCCAGTGAAACCCGTATCTATCCTGTGGAACACCCCTCCCCAGTGAAACCTGTATCTATCCTGTGGAACACCCCTCCCCAGTGAAACCTGTATCTATCCTGTGGAACACCCCTCCCCAGTGAAACCTGTATCTATCCTGTGGAACACACCTCCCCAGTGAAACCCGTATCTACCCTGTGGAACACCCTTCCCCAGTGAAACCCATATCTACCCCGTGGAACACCCTTCCCCAGTGAAACCCGTATCTACCCGGTGGAACACCCTTCCCCAGTGAAACCCGTATCTACCCTGTGGAACACCCCTCCCCAGTGAAACCCGTATCTACCCTGTGGAACACCCCTCCCCAGTGAAACCCGTATCTATCCTGTGGAACACCCCTCCCCAGTGAAACCCGTATCTACCCTGTGGAACACCCCTCCCCAGTGAAACCCGTATGTACCCTGTGGAACACCTTCCCCAGTGAAACCCATATCTACCCTGTGGAACACCCCTCCCCAGTGAAACCCGTATCTATCCTATGGAACACCCCTCCCCAGTGAAACCCGTATCTATCCTGTGGAACACCCCTCCCCAGTGAAACCCGTGTGTACCCTGTGAAACACCTTCCCCAGTGAAACCCATATCTACCCTGTGGAACACCCCTCCCCAGTGAAACCTGTGTCTACCCTATGGAACACCCCTCCCCAGTGAAACCCGTATCTATCCTGTGGAACACCCCTCCCCAGTGAAACCCGTATCTACCCTGTGGAACACCCTTCCCCAGTGAAACCCGTATCTACCGTATGGAACACCCCTCCCCAGTGAAACCCGTATCTATCCTGTGGAACACCCTTCCCCAGTGAAACCCGTATCTATCCTGTGGAACACCCCTCCCCAGTGAAACCCGTATCTATCCTGTGGAACACCCCTCCCCAGTGAAACCCGTGTCTACCCTATGGAACACCCCTCCCCAGTGAAACCCGTATCTATCCTGTGGAACACCCCTCCCCAGTGAAACCCGTCTCTATCCTGTGGAACACCCTTCCCCAGTGAAACCCGTATCTACCCTGTGGAACACCCTTCCCCAGTGAAACCCGTATCTATCCTGTGGAACACCCCTCTCCAGTGAAACCTGTATCTATCCTGTGGAACACCCCTCCCCAGCTTCCACTTTTAGGTACCTGCCTAAGAAAAATGGATACATATGTGCACGCGCGTGCACACACACACACACACACACACACACACACAAACACAGATGTGTCCGATAAAGCCCAGCAGCCTTATTCATTATAGCTCCACACTGGACACCAAAACAGAATATTAGAGTCCAGAAATAAACTCACGCACTCTTGGTCAGATGAATTGTGACAAAGGGGCTAAGGAAATTCAATCGGAAGAACTAGATATCCATGTGGAAATATAAAATGATCCCCAGTGCTTACCTTACACTGTACATACATGTTAATTTGAAATGGATCATAGATGTAAAGCTACGTAACTTCTAGAAAAAAAATCGTAGGAGCAAATCTTTAGAGCCTTGCAGAAAGCAAAGGCTTTGGGAATCAACAATGTGAACATCGAAAACAAAGGGAGAAAACAAAGGAAGATTCCATCAAAATTAAAAACTCTTTAAAAAGCACTTAGTAAAATGAAAAGGCAAACCACAGATTGGGAGAATATATTTTAATACATATATGTGACCATATAAAGAACTCTCAAGACTCTGTCAGAAGACAAGCATCTCCCCTTCAGATTGGTCAAACGTTGAATAGATACTACCAAAGAAGATGTACAGATGGCCAATCAACACATAACAAGATACTCCACGTCAAAACTCCACAGAAACGCCAAAGCAACACTGCAGTGCGACACCTACTATTATACACCCGCCAGGCTCGCTAAAATTCAGAAAGTCCAGCAATCCTAAATGCTGAGGAGTACATGCAGCTGTTGTAACTGATACACTACTGGTGGAAGTGTATATTGTACAGCCGCTTTGGAAAAGCATTTACCAGGTTCTTACAAGTCAAACATACACTTCCAGTATGACCAGCAATTTCACTTCGTGGCATTTATTTAAGAGAAATAAAAACATATGTCACAAAAAATCTTATACACAATGTTCATAGCAACTTTATCCATAATATACAGAAACTGAAAAAAAAACTGGTGGTCAAATGTCCGTCAGCAGATAGAATGTATAAAAAAAAGTGTAGTGTATCCATCCAATGGAATAGTACACAGCAATAAATAAGTCAGCTGCTGATGCAAATATCAACATGGATGATTCTCAGAAATGTGATCTCAGCAAAATATACCAGACACAGTGGGCCCAGAGGTAAGGGAATGGAGTCAATGACAATTATTCTTGAGTCTTAAAAGTCTAATGATTTTTTTTTTTCTTTGGCTAGGCTTCACACTTGGTTGAGACCTGTCCCTTCCTTCTTCTTTCTGATTTGTCCCTTTTGGAATGGGGATGTTTTTCCTATGCTTATCCAGCCACGGTATTTTGGAAGCAGGTAATGCATTTGGTTTTATAGCAGGAGAGGAATTTAGCTTCATAGTAAATCATACTTTGATTCTTACGTATACCTGACATAGACTATATTTATGTAAACTTTTGGACTTAGGGTGTATGTTAGAATTGGTTAAGCTTTTGAGACTGTTTGGATGGGGTTCATATATTTTGAATATAAGAAGGACATCATTTTCAGAGTGGCAAGAGTACAGTGTTATGGACTGAATTGTCTTCCCCCCAAATTTATATTTTGAAGTCTTAATCCCCACTACCTCAGAGAGGACTGTATTTGGAGTTACGACCTTAAAGAAGCAGCTAAGGTAAAATGAGCTCGGGCACAGTGACTCACGCCTGTAATCCCAGCACTTTGGGAGGCCAAGGCGGGTGGATTACCTGAGGTCAGGAGTTCAAGGCCAGCCTGGCCAACATGGTGAAACCCTGTCTCTACTAAAAATACAAAAAATAAGCTGGACGTGGTGGCGTACACTTGCAATCCCAGCTACTCAGGAGGCTGAGGCAGGAGAATCGCTTGAACCTGGGAGGCAGAGGTTGCAGACAGCTGAGATTGCTCCACTGCACTCCAGCCTGGGCAACAAGAGTGAAACTCCATCTCAAAAAAAAAAAAAAGTAAAATGAGGTTATATGGATGTATGGATGGGCTGGTGTTCTTATGTGAGGAGGCGATTGGACACAAACAACACACAAACTCGGGGGTAGCCATCTGCAAGCCAAGGAGAGAAGCCTCAGAAGAAACCAACTCCACTGACCCCTTGATCTTAGACTTCTAGCCTGCAGAACTGTGAGAAAAAAAATGTGTTTCGTGTAAGCCAGCCAGACCCTGCACTTACTTTGTTCTTATGGCAGCCCTAGCAAATGAATGCAGGTTCTAGGGCTTTGGCTGCTGCCAGTTTGGGGCTATTACAATTACGGATGCTGTGACCATTCATGTACAAGTCTTTGTATGGACATACACTCTCATTTCTCTTGGGAAAATATCCAGGAATGGATTGGCTGGGTCACATGGTAGATTTGTAACTTTTTAAATAGGCTGTTTCCCAAAGAAGCTGCACCACTTTACATTCTCATCAGCAGTCTATGAGAGTTCCAGTTGCTCTCTGTGATTAGACTCTTTTAGCCACTTCACTTAGTATTTTATGGTATCTTATTATGGTTTTAATTTGTATTTCCTAATTACTAACAATGTTAATACTATTGTTATGTGCTTATTTGCTATCGATATTCCTTCTTCGATTAAGTAAATGTATGTTAAAATTATTTGTTCATTTGTTTATTTGGTTGGTTGTTTTCTTATTTCAAATTATGTGTGTGTGTGTGTGTGTGTGTGTATATATATAGATGTAAGTCCTTCATCAAATATATAATTTACAAATTTACAAATATTTTCTTCCAATCTGTGCCTTGTGCGATAGGTGGACAGCTTCCAGTAAAGCCCCCAAAGATCCCTGCCTCCTGGTATTCCCACTGTTGTTTAGCCCACTCTCCTCAAAGGTGGGCTGGAGTCGGTTATTTTTCTGTAATAAATAGAATATGGCAAAGGTGATGATATGTCTCTCCCAGGATTAGGGTGGTTTTGTGAAGACTGAGGCTTCTAATTTGAGTACTCTTTCAAAATTACATCTCGAGGCCTTGAGACATAAGGAATGTCCAACTTTTTCTAGCTGGATTTTGAAATTACTGTGGTCCGATGGCCCCTCTGTGCCTCCCCTTCTCCCTGCCATCTACACTTTCTGAACAGGAATACCTATAGATGTTATCCTGTGCCTGTCCAACCATTGTTGTATCGGATGTTGGGATCAGATAACTCGTCTCTTGAGTTTCACAGTTCTACAGATTGAGAAAAACTGTACTCAAGAAGCTGTAATTAGGAAATTACACCTGAGAAGCCTCATCCACACCTGGACCTAATATATATAATAAACTTTTAGACTTTGAGTTGGTGTAATAATGAGATAAAATTTTGGAGAATCTTAGTGTGGAGTGAATGCATTCTTTATGGGGAAGAGAAATAAATCAAATGAATAAAATACAGCAGAAATTATGTTATGTACTGTTACTTCTGTTTTTGGACAATTAAAAGGACTGTAACTTCCGTCTTGAGGTTCTCTGTCTCTCTCTCTCTTTTTCTCTCTCTCATTGCTTATTCTGGAACAAGTTAACTTCAATTTCATGGGTCAGTCCTTATATGCTGCATAAGTGACCGTGGAAGTAGATTTTCTGAGGCCCGACCACGGCCAATGTGTGAGTTTGGAAGTGGATTCTCCACAATTGAAACTTGAGATGACTGCATTCTGCACTGACACTCCAATCAAGAAAGACCTTGAGTCAGAACAAAGCTGCTAAGTTTCTCCTATGTTCTTGACACAGAAATTATAAGGCAATAGATGTTTTATTCTGTTCATCCCCTAAGTTTTGGAGGTAATTTGTTAAGCAGCAATAGATAACTAATAGCACTATTCTAGTTCCTTTTTCTTTCCATGTAAATGTAATAATTAGCTCATCAATATCCACAAAAAATGCCTGCTAGGACTTTGATTAGGATTACACTAAATCTGTAGATCAAATTTGAAATAATTGATATCATAATGTAGAATATTCCAATTTATGAACACAATTTATCTCTCCATTTATGTAGGCCTTCTTTAATTTTTTTTATTGTTTTATAATTTTCCATAAACTAAATATCCTTTGTTAAGTTTATTCTGAGGCATTCCATTTCTTTGATTCTATTGTAATTAGTACTTTTAAAACATTCAAATTGCAATTGTTTATTGCTAGTATATGGAAATATTATTGATTTTGCTTGCTGATTTTTCTATCCTGAGATTCTGTTAAATTACTTATTTTTCTAGGAGTTTTTTTTTTTTAGATTTTTAAGAGATTTTCTATGCAAAAAATTATGCAGTCATCCTGGCCTACAGTGGCCAATTAGTTGAGACTCTGCCTCTGCTGAGCACCAGGACTCCGGGTTCTCCAGGGTCCTCTGTTACCACCCTGTCTGATCCTCCTTACCCACAGGACAGGACCAAAGCCCAGAAGTCCCTCAGGGGGCCCAGTGGGGCAAACAGGAGACAAGCAGAGGATCTAGGAGCAGACCCAGTGGCCTCAGCAAACTGTCCTCCAGGCGCGGATGTAAACTCCTGGGTGCAGAGCTCCTCTCTTGGACCAACCCCTCCTGACGCAGCCCCAACATTCTGGCTGAGGAAAAGCTCCACCCCAAGTTCTCCATCCAAAAGGCCCATGACCTTGGGCAAGTCACTCTTTCATTGTCATATATCCAGTAATTAAATAAGGTCATCTCTAAATTCTTCTCTGCATTTTTTATGGCCAGCAAACATGCTTAAAATTCTCTATTTTTTTTTTTGAGACAGAGTTTCGCTCGTCATCCAGGCTGGAGTGCAATGGCACATCTCAGCTCACTGCAACCTCTGCCGCCCGGGTTCCAGGGATGCTCCTGCCTTAGCCTCCCGAGGAGCTGGGATTACAGGTGTGCACCACCACACCTGGCTAATTTTTGTATTTTTAGTAGAGACAGGGTTTCACCATGTTGGCCAGGCTGGTCTCGAACTCCTGACCTCAGGTGATCCACCTGCCTCGGCCTCCCAAAGTGCTGGGATTATAGGCGTGAGCCACTGTGCCCGGCCAAGTTCTCTATTTCTAAAAAATTCAAAACAAGCACCTGCTTGAAAAAATCCAAGCTATAAAGAAGTGACTAAGTGAAAAGAGACCTTCCCACCTTTCCCTACAAAAAGTTAGCCCTCTTAACAATTAGGCTGACTCTGCAGGGGGGTGTGTGTGTGCGCACGTGAGTTTTACTTTTGTCTTTTTAAAAAACTGATGATGATATTCATTATATCTTCAGTTTGATTCTTTTTTCACTTAACTCGATGCCATGCACATCTTAGTTTTTTCTGCCTTTGAATGGTCTATTGTAATTTATTTGTGTATCATATTTATGGACCTTGGGGTGATTTTTTTCCCTGTCGTAAATGATATTGCAAAGCGTGTTCATGATGTTCTCATGGTAACATTCCCATAGGCCAGCAATTGACTTTCATGCCAATTCTCTACTGCACTCCAAATAATTAGTGCAACTTCTGCCATTGACACATAAAAACATGGATTTGTCTCGCCTCACTAGTACGTAATATCACCAGTTTAAGAAATTTGTATGTATTGGGAGGCCGGGGTGGGAGGATCAATTGAGCCAGAAGTTTTAGGCCATCTCTACAAAATTTTAAAAACTTAACCAGGTGTGGTGGCATATGCCTTGTAGTCCCAGATACTTGGGAGGCTGAGGCAGGAGGATTGCTTGAGCCTTGGAGTTCAAGGCTGCAATGCACTGTGATTGTGCCACTGCACTCCATCCAGCTGGCACAACAGCAAGACCCCAACTCTCAGGAGAAAAATGTATGCATCTAACATAGTGTGATGGTTAATTTTGTGTATCAACATGACTGGGCTACTGGGTGCCCAGATACTTGGTCAAGAATTATTCTGAGTGTTTCTGTGAAGGGGCATCAGATGTGTTTAACAATTAAATCCATAGCTAAGTAAAGTAGACTGACCTCCATAATGTGGGTGGAGGTCATTCAATTAATGACCTCATTCAATTAATTGAAGGTCTAAATAGAACAAAAAAGCTGACCCTTCTCCATGTAGGAGGGAATTTCTCCTGCCCAGCTACCTTTGAGCAGGGACATCTGGTTTTTTTACTGCCTTCAAACGCAAATGGAAACATCAGCTCTTCCTGGATCATCAGCTTGCTGACTGCCTGTCTGCAGACTTGTCAGCTCCAAAACTCTGAGTCAATTTCTGACAATAAATCTCTGTGTGTGTGTGTGTGTGTGTACATAAATATATGGACATATACACTGTAAGATATACCCATAGATATATAAGACACATATATTCTCTTTCTCTGGGGAACCTTAATATGCATGGTACCTCATTTTTAATGAACGTAACTGTATTCGTTAGTGTGGCTGGTTGTCTTTTCTATACTTCTGGGCCATTCGTGTTTCTACTTCTGTCATTTGCTCCTGTACATTCACACATTCTGTCTGATGGTGATGCAGTCCTGCTTGGGGACCATGACTGGAATCAGATGGGGACGGGAGGCTACGCCCAGGGAGTGCCTCCTTCCCTGCAGACCCTAGCCCCAGGCCCAGGCACACCAGCCATGTCACTGGGGTCAACAGCTTTGCAGAGTTGCTTTCTCACCCTGGGGCAGAGCTGTTTCCTTTTGTTTTAGTTTGGGGCTTTAAAAGTTCTACCCGACCTTATGCAGGAGTAAATCCTGGACTCCACACTGGGTCCAGTTCCCAGCTGGGCAAGAAAATTTTCCATGTAGTGCTCCATCATTGCCGTTCCATTGTCTACTTTTTCTTTTGCGATAATGTTTCACTTTCCCACTGGATTGCTGAGTTTCTTCTTATTGAATTGTATGAGCTCTTTACATAAAAGAGCCTTATGGGCCCTTTATACTCCTCAGAGTAAATATGTAAGGATATTTTTCACTTTCACAAATAAAAATGGAGGCTCCCATTTTTCTTGAACCAGGGTTAAGAGAAATATGGCATTTCACTTAACCACATGAAACACGTCAATACCACTTTAATGGTAAGTGTCAATTGACATGAGTTTAGAGTTGAAAGACGAGAGAGGTGTAGACTGGGATAAACGTCAAATAAAGGCTGTAACTACAGCTTGCCTCCAGCCAACTATTGCTGGCTATCAACACAGGCTCTGTGTTACTAGCTCTTCTGAATTTCCAAACAAAACAGAAGTCTTGATTTTATATTTTTTAGATACTGGAAACCAATCAAAGATTTTATTTTATTTTTATTTCAATAGCATTTGGGGTACAAGTGGTTTTTGGTTACATGGATGAGTTATATATTGGTGAATTCTGAGATTTTAGTGCACCCATCACCTGAGTAGTGTATGATGTACCTCATGTGTAGTTTTTTCCCTGGCTCCTCTCCCACCCTCCCCCTTCTGAGTCTCTAAAGTCCATTATGTCAGTATGTATGACTTTGCATACTCATAGCTTAGCTCC
This sequence comes from Macaca mulatta, assembly GCF_049350105.2. Taxonomy (NCBI): domain Eukaryota; kingdom Metazoa; phylum Chordata; class Mammalia; order Primates; family Cercopithecidae; genus Macaca; species Macaca mulatta. The sequence continues at coordinate 145,339,959 of NC_133417.1, read as the reverse complement.
AATTGATAAGTGAGAAAATATGGTTTCGGTTTTCCACTACTGTGTTACTTCTGCCTGCAACTCCACCCAAGTTTCTGCAAAAGACATTATTTTATTCCTTTTAGTGGCTGAGTAGTATTCCATGGTGTACATATACTGCATTTTCTTTATCATAAGTCAGTGGACATTTAGGTTGGTTTCACATCTTTGCAACTGAGAATTGTGCTGTTATAAACATGTGTGCACAAGTGTCTTTTTCATATAATGGCTTCTTTTTCTTTGGGTAGATACCCAGTAATGGAATTGCTGGATCGAATGGTAGATCTACTTTTAGCTCTTTAAGGAATCTCAATACTGTTTTCCATAGAGGTTGTACTAATTTACATTCCCACCAGCAATGTATAAGCATTCCCTTTCTCCTACATCTGCGCCAGCATCTATTGTCTTTTGACTTTTTAATAAAGGCCATCCTCGCAGGAGTAAGGTGGTATCTCATAGGGGTTTTAATTTGCATTTCCCTGATGATTAGTAATGTTGAGTATTTTTCCATATGTTTTTGGCCATTTGTATATCTTCTTTTGAGAAATGTCTATCCATATCCTTTGCCCACTTTTTAATGGAATTATTTGTTCTTTCTTGCTGATTTGTTTGAGTTATAGTTTCTGGATAGTTCTTTATTGGATGTATAGTTTGCTAATATTTTCTCCCATTCTGTGGGTTGTCCGTTTCCTCTGATGATTATTATAATTTTTTTTTTTTTTTTTTTGCTGTGCAGAAATTTTTTAGTTTAATTAGATCCCATTTATTTATTTTTGTTTTTATTGCATTTGCTTTTGGGGTCTTAGTCATGAATTCTTTGCCCAGGATAATGTCAGGAAGAGTTTTTCCAACATTGTCTTCTAGAATTTTTATGGTTTCAGGCCTTATATTTAACTCTTTGTTCCATATTGAGTTGATTTTTGTGTGTGGTGAGAGAGAGATAGGGATCCAGTTTCATTCTTCTACATGTGGCAAGCCAGTTTTCCCAGTTCCATTTATTAAATAGAGTATCCATTCCCCAATTTATGTTTTTGGGTGCTTTGTTGAGGATCAGTTGACTGTAGGTATTTGGCTTTATTTCTGGCTTCTCTATTCTGTTAAATTAATATATGTACCTACTTACCTACTTTTATACCAGTACCATGCTGTTTTAGTAACTATAGCCTTGTAGTGTAATTTGAAGTCTGATAATGTGATGCCTCCAGATTTGTTCTTTTTGCTTAGGATTGCTTTGGCTATTCAGGCTCTCTTCTGGTTCCATATGAATTTTTGGATTTTTTTTTCTAATTCTGTAAAGAATGATGATGGTATTTTGATGAGCATTGCATTGAATCTGTGGATTGAGTTGGGCAATTTGGTCCCTTTCACAATACTCATTCTTCCAATCTATGAGTATGGGATGCATTTCCATTTGTTTGTGTGATCTATGATTTCTTTCAGCAGTGTTTTGTAGTTCTCCTTGTAGAGATCTTTCACCTCTGGTTAGGATATTCCTATGTATTTTATTTTATTTTTTGCAGCTGTTGTAAAGGGGATTATGTTCTTGATTTGATTCTCAGCTTGGTCACAGTTAGTGTATAGCAGTGCTACTGATTTGTGTACGTTGATTTTGTAACCTGAGACTTTACTGAATTTGTTCATCAAATCTACATGTCTTTTGGAGGAGTCTTCAGGATTTTCTAGATATACAATCATATCGTATACAGTGATAGTTTGACTTCTGCTTTTCTAATTTAAATTCCCTCTGTTTTTTTCTCTTGTCTGACTGCTGTGGTTAGTACTTCCAGAACTATGTTGAATAGAAGTGGTGAAAGTGGGCGTCCTTGTGCCTGTTCTCAGGCAGGGGGATGCTTTAAACTTTTCCCCATTCAGTATGATGTCAATTGTGGGTTTGCTTTCCATTATTTTGAGGTAGGTCCCTTTTACACCTAGTTTGCTGAGACTTTTTATCATAAAGGGGTGCTGGATTTTGCCAAATGCTTTTTCCACATATATTTAGATGATCATATAGTTTTTAATTCTGTTTATGCGATGTATCACATTTATAGACTTGCATATGTTAAAGCGTCCCTGCATTCTGGGGATGAAACCCACTCAATCATGATGAGTTATCTTTTTGACGTGCTATTGGATTCAGTTAGCTAATATTTTGTTGAGGATTTTTGTATTTATGTACATTAGGGTCTATAGTTTTCTTTTTTTTGTTGTTGTTATGTCCTTTCCTGGTTTGGGCATCGGCGTGATGCTAGCATCATAGAATGATTTAGGGAGGATTCCTTCTTTCTCAGTCTTTTGGAATAATTTTGGTAGGATTGGTACTTTTTCTTTGAATGTCTGCTAGAAAGCTGTGAATCCATGTGGTCCTGGGCTTTTTTGTTGTTGTTGTTGGCAAAGTCTTAAATTACTGATTCATTCTTGCTGCTTGTTTTTGGTCTGTTTAAGGTTTCTATTCCTTCCTTATTTAATCTAGGAGGGTTATATGTTTTCAGGAACTTGTTGAATCCCTCTGGGTTTTCTCATTTATGTGCATAAGGATCTTCATAGTTGTCTCAAGTGATCTTTTGAATTTCTGTTGTGTTGGTTGTAATGTCTCTAGTTTCATTTTAATTGAGCTTATTTGGGTCTTCTCTCTTCTTTTCTTGATTAATCTAGCTAATGGTCTATCAATTTTGTTTATTGTTTCAAAGAAACCAGATTTTTGTTTCATTGATCTTTTGTATTTTTTTTTGTTTGAATTTCATTTAGTTCTGCTCTGATATTTGTTATTTCTTTTCTTCTTCTAGCTTTAGGTTTCGTTTGTTCTTTTTTCTCCAGTTCCTTGAGGTGTGACATTTGGTTGTCAATTTCTGCTCTTTCAGACTTTTTGATGCAGGCATTTAGTGCTATAAACTTTTCTTTTAGCACTGCTTTTGTTGTATCCCAGAGGTTTTGATAACTTGTCTCAGTATTATCATTTAATTCAAAGAATTTTAAAATGTTATCTTTGTTCCATTGTTAACTCATTCAAGAGCAGATTACTTAATTTCCATGTATTTGTGTAGTTTTGAGCATTTCTTTTGGAGCTGATTTCTAGTTTTATTCCACTGTGGTCTCAGAAGATATCTGATATGATTTTGATTTTTTAAATATATTGAAACTTGGCTGGGCATGGGGGCCCATGCCTATAATCCCAACACTTTGGGAGGCCAAGGCGGGTGTATTGCTTATGCTCAGGAGTTCAAGACAAGCATGGGCAACATGGTGAAACCCCATGTCTACCAAAAAAAAAAAAAATTAGCTGGGTATGGTGGCGCATGTCTGTGGCCCAGCTACTCAGGAGGCTGAAGTGGGAGGATTGCTTGAGTCTGGGAGGTGGAGGTTGCAGTGAGCAAAGATCTCGCTACTGCACTCCAGCCTGGCTGATAGAGTGAGGTTCTTTCTTAAAAAAAAAAAAAAAAGAAATTATTGAGATTTGTTTTATGGCTTATCATATGGTCTATCTTGAAGAATGTTCCATGTGTTAATGAGAGGAATGTGTATTCTTCAGATCTCGGGTAGAATGTTCTGTAAATATTGTGAAGTCTATTTGTTCTAGCATGTCATTTAAGTCCATTGTTTCTCTATTGACTTTCTGTCTTGAAGATCTGTGTAGTGTTGTTAGTGGTGTATTGAAGTCTCCCATTGTTACTGTTTTGCTGTCTATCTCATTTTTTAGATCTAGTTGTAATTGTTTTATGAATTTAGGAGCTCCAGTGTTAGGTGCATATAAATTTAGAATTGTAACATCTTCTTGTCAAATTGATCCTTTTATCATTATATAGTGACAATTTTTTTCTTTTTGTTATTTTTGCTTCAAAGTCTGTATTGTCTGATATAAGAATAGCTACTCCTGCTCACTTTTGATTTCCATTTGTGTGGCATACCTTTTTTCACCCTTTTACCTTGAGTTTGTTTAAGTCATTCTGTTAAGTGAGTCTCTTAAAGACAGCAGATATTTGGGTTGTGATTTGTTATCCATTCTGCCATTCTGTATCTTTTTATTTTATTTTATTTTTTCACTCTGTTGCCCAGGTTGGAATGCAGTGGTGCAATCTCAGCTCACTGCAAACTCCACCTCCCAGATTCAAGTGATTTCTCCTGCCTCAGTCTCCCAGACCATTTACATTCAACGTTAATATTGAGATATGAGGTACTGTTCTCTTCATCATGTTAATTGTTACCTACATAGTTTGTGTGTGTGTGTGTGTGCGTGTTACTGTTTTATAGGAACAGTGAGTTTTAAGCTTTCAAGAGGTTCTATTTTGGTGTATATTAGGCTTTTGTTTCAAGATTTAGAACTCCTTTTAGCATTTCTTGTAGTGCTGGTTTGGTAGTGACAAATTCCATCAGGATTTGTTTGTCTGAAAATGACTTCATTTCCCCTTCATTTATGAAACTTAATTTTGTGGGGTACAAAATTCTTGGCTGACAGTTGTTCTGTTTAAGGAGGTTGAAGATAAGACCCCAATCCCTTCTGGCTTGTAAAATTTCTGCTGAGAAGTCTCCTGTTAGTCTAATAGGTTTTCCTTTGTAGGTTATCTGCTGCTTTGTCATACTGCTCTTAGAATTCTTTCCTTCATGTTGACTTTAGGTAGCCTGATGACTATATGCCTGGGTGAATATCTTTTTTGCAATTAATTTCCCAGGAGTTTTCTGAGCTTCTTGAATTTGGATATCCAGATCTCTTGCCAAGCCAGGGAAGTTTTCTTCAGTTATTCCCTCAAATAAGTTTTCCAGACTTACTATTTTCTCTTCTCCCTCAGGAACACCAATTATTCTTGGGCTTGGCCACTTTACAGAATCCCGTATTTCTTGGAGACTTTGTTAATTTCTTTTGATTTTTTTTCTTTGTCTGATTGGGTTAATCCAAAAGCCTTGTCTTCGAGCTCTGAAATTCTTTCTTCCATTTGTTCTAGTCTATTTTTTAAACTTTCCACTGCATTTTGTAATTCCCTCAGTGTGTCTTTTGTTTCCAGAAGTTCTGCTTGAGTTTTCTTGATGATATCTATCTCTCTAGAAAATGTTTATTCATATCCTGAACTGTTTTAAAAATTTCTTTATGATGGTTTTTACCTTTCTCTGATATTTTGAGTAGCTTAATGATCGACCTTCTGAATTCCTTACCTGGTATTTCAAAGATTTCATCTTGGTTTGAGTCCATTGCTGGAGAACTAGTGTGATCTTTTGGATGTATTATGTCCCCTGTTTTGTTACATTACCAGAGTTATTTTTCTGGCTTCATCTCATTTGGGCTGACTATTTCTTCTAATTATTCTTGAATTTATGTTTGGTTTGACTGTATTTCATGGTTTTTAAATTTGTTTTTTCCCCCTTAAGGATGAGACTTTAATGCTTATAATTAATTATAGCCTGATTCAGTTCTTGGTACTTTCAGGAATGAGGCAGACTCTGAAATTCCTTGGTTATGGATGGCCTCAGTGTCTTGGCTTTCTTGAACATGGGTTATAATGGTAACGAACTGGTCGTGTAGACAGACTTAGGACCTCGTGGTTAGCTGGAGTGGTGCAGGCCGAGGTGATAGCTGAGATTGCACAGCGGTTTTCTCCTTCCTGGGTGAAGTGTTATGCTACCAGGAGATGCTGTCCTGGACTGTGTTGATTGGCCTTCAGCCAGGAGGTGGTGCTTGCAAAAGAGCAGCAGTGGGATTTGTGCTCGCCTTAGGTTGCCCAGGGAGATAGTCTGGTTTCTTAGGCAATGGGCAGGGTCATGTAACCCCCAAGAGATTCTGTCCCTTGTGTGAAGCTACCAGGGCAGGTGGCGGGGCAAAGCCAGGAGGGGGCTGGTCGGGGCGGGTTTCGCTGATGCTCCCTGTGCAGGGTAAGCAGTAGCCCCTGTGGGTGTCGGGGCACGGGAGCGGTCCTCAGGCTACGGGTTGACGTTCCAGGGGGAGCGCTGCTGTCTCTGCGGCACAGAAGAGTTTGTGCAGGGAGTGGGGAGTGGCAGACGGTGGCCACCCCCCCAGTTCCCACACACTTAGAGTCGGATCCACTCCTACAGTGTTCACTGGCAGCGGCGAACTGAGTTCCAGTCGCCTGTAGTCAGACCTTCCACTGCCTGGAGTCATAAGCTTTTCCCCGTGGAGGTAGCAACCGCCGCCTTCAAGCCACGCCCCTCCCTGTCTTCTGCAAAGGTGGGCGTCCAGCCCCTGCACCCGCGGGCCCTGCGCCCAAGGCTCCTGCACCCGCTGTCCCTGCACCCTGCACCCTGGCCCCTGCACCCGCAGCTCCTGCACCTGGGGCTCCTGCACCCGAGACTCCCGCACCCGCAGCTCCTGCACCTGGAGCCCCTGCACCCAAGGTTCCTGCAGTCGGGGCGCCTGCACCCGCAGCCCCTGCACCCGAGGCGCCTGCACCCGCGGCCCTTGAACCCAAGGCTTTTGCACCTAGGGCTCCTGCATCCGAATCCTCTGCACCCAAGGCTCCTACACTGGGGTTCCTGCGCCCGGGGCGCCTGCACCAAAGGCCCCTGAACCAAAAGCTCCTGTACCCGGGACCCCTGCACCAAAGGCTCCCGAACCTTGAAACCTTCTTTTTACTCTCCCCCACTTGGGGTTATGTCGTGAAACGCCCCATTGGGAGCTTGTTTCAACCTGAGACCGCACCTGAACTTCTTGGCCATCCGCAGGGTCCCCCCCCCCCCCACGTGAGGCACAGCAGGAAACGACTGATCTCGGTCTGCCTGGGCTCTGGGAGTGCGGGAGAGGCCTTCCCAGCGCCGCTTCTACTTTTCCATCCCACCGCCCTCCCCACCGCCCTCCCCACCACCCTCCCCAAGTCAGTTCCTGCTCCGGGTGGGGTTAGGGCCTTCCTCCGCGTCCTCCTGGACTTTCGGGGTCCCCAGGGGTGTTGTGTATCCCAGAGGCAAACTCCCCCCTCACCAGCCCCTGCCTGACTCACAGCGTGGGCTGCAGCCTCCCGCTTCCTTCAAAGGTCCCTAGAACCCTGCGGTTTTCCCGTTCAGTGATGGCATCTCTTGTTGAAAAACGTTTCACAAGGTGAATCTCTACACACGTGTGTCCTTCCAAGTGGGAGTGATGTGCTAGTCATGCCTCTAATCCGCCATGTTGGGGTGAAGATTTTATTTTTAATACTGTGTGGCCAAAGAAAATACGTCTTTGACCCAGACTCAGCCTGCAGGCCGCTGGTTTTCTATTCATATCAGAGAGTATGTCGGCCCATAATGTAGCAGCTCACAGACAAGGTCTGGAGGAGCTGCCAGTGACATCAGTGAGCACAACAAAAAGGAATTTTAAAAGGTATCAGCAGGTCATTTGCACCAAACAGGAAAAATATTGTGTAAGATACAGATAAATGTGTTAAGTACAGTTAGCATTACAGGAAATTGGACAATCACTTTTTATAAAATAGGAGTTCTATAACAATAGGGAGAAATATAAAGAAAACTCATAGAACTAAGAGAATTTCAGAGTCAAAATAGGTTTAAAAAGTTTTACAATGGAAACAGCATGGTGTGGAAAGGGATTCCTGGCGTAGAGAAAAGTCCTGAGTCCATCCTGGTTAGTGTGGAGAATAAAGAAAGACACTTCTTAGAGCAAAGTGAGTAGGAATGGAGGACAGATACATAAAATTCAATGTGAAGTTAACAAATTTTGAAATAGAGAAACCAACAATGGAAAAAAAATGTTTTCAGAAAGATAGTAGAAGGGAATTTTATGGCATTGAAGAAGGAACCACACTGAGAATTTAGTTTTGGGGAAAAATTGATGCAGAAGCCAACTCTGAGATGTACCCTAACAGCATGATGGTGATGATGAAGGTAGAAAATTTAAATATATGCAAAAGTAGAGAGTACAGTATAATGCACCTCAAGCAGCCACCACGCAGCTTTCATAGCAACCAACTCCTGGCCAATCTTGCATCCTCCCTACCCTACACCCACAGTCTCTGTAGTATTTTGAAGCAAATATTAGACAAATAAGAGTTTTATCTGTAAATATTTAGCATGCATTTCTTTAAAAAGACCATTTCTCCTAAAAATATCTACAATACCTAAAGAAATATAATTTCTTAATATCAAATATTCATCAGTGCTCAAATGTTCATTTTCTCATAAATTAAATGTAATAGATTTTTAAACTAGAGCTTGTTTTAATCAGTCAAAAATGGTTCACACTCTGTGACTGGTATAAGGCCCTTTTAATATGGCCTGACGCTGTCTCCCTCCCTCCCTCCCTCTCCTCCTTACTTCTGAAGGAAGGAAGGAAGGAGGGAGGGAGGGAGGGAAGGAAGGAAGGAGGGAGGGAGGGAGGGAGGGAAGGAAGGAGGGAGGGAGAGAAGGAAGGAAGGAGAGAGGGAGGGAAGGAAGGAGGGAGGGAGGGAGGGAAGGAAGGAAGGAAGGAGGGAGGTAGGGAAGGAAGGAAGGAGGGAGGGAGGGAAGGAAGGAAGGAGGGAGAGAGGAAGGAGGAAGGGAGGGAAGGAAGGAAGGAACATTCTTCTTTTTCTGTGCTTTTTCACATTATTATGGAAAGTTGGTACTATTAAGATTACAGTACCAAAATCTGACAAGGACACTATAAAAAAAGAAAATACATGGTGTTCTTACTCATAAACACATATGTAAATTTCCCAAACAAAATATCAGAAAACGTAATTCAACAACATATAAAAATAATAATATATCCACAACTCAATTGTCTGTATTCCAGGAATGCAAGGTTAACATTTGAAAATCAATTTACTTCACGCCTGTAGCAGAATAAAGAGAAAAATCATGTAATCTGAATAGACGTAGAAAAAGCACTAAAAAATATCAACATCCAGTCTAGGAGAGGCCCTGAGAGAGTCACTCTGCAGAGCTAATGGCACACATCTTTCATGGTGGACTATTGACAGCTTTGCCTTGAAATGGGAGCAAGGCAACATTGTTCACTCTCACCACTTCCATTCAGTGCTGTGCTGGAATCCTAGCCAGTGCAGAGAGGCAAGAAGAAGAAATAATTATGAGGGTTGGAGAGAAAGAATTTAAAGCTGTCATTTATAACAGGTGATATGATTGTATAGATAGGCGATCCATAATATGCAACAAAATTGTTAAATCTGATTATTAAATTAATTTTAATAATTAATTATCAATAATTAAATTAACAAACTATGAATTATTTTATATTTCAAAATTATTGAAATCAATAAGTTCATTTAGAAAGTTTGCTGAATAGCAGGGTAATGTAGGAAATTTGTTTTATATTTATGCATCAGCAACAACCAGAAAACGGGCATCCAAAAGTGACATCACTTAAACTAATATACAGATACAAAATATTGCAAAACCTCTTTGCTGCAAACATTTGAGAGAAGCCAAAGTAGACTTAAATACCATGACAGTATGTGCTATCTTTATAAACTGGAAAACTCAATTTTGCATAGAGGTCAATTCTCCTCAAACCAAACGGAGTTAATGCAATCTCAATAGTGTTTATTTGCGGAACTTAAGAAGCAGATCTTAAAATGTATATCAAAACGTGCAAAACCAAGTATGTCCAAGACATTCTTGAAGAAGAAAAACCAGCGAGAGGATTTGCTCAACAAGCTCCAGACTTAAATTCACAGCAATGAAATTGTGGTAGTGCCATGAGGATAGAGAAGTATACTAATGAATAGAATGGAGAACCTAGCACGATTCAACCCTGTGTTGATACAGACACCACATTTATGAAAAAGGCAGTCTATGGAAAAGTGGGGAAATCTAGGAAGATTGGATCTCCGCATGTTAAATGGTGAACTTTGACTCTCACCCCTACTCTACACGAAAAGCAATTACAGGCTGCGTGTAGAGCTCAATGTGAAGGCCAAACAGTGAAGGTCCTGGAAGGCAACACAGGAGACTATTTTCACAGCCTCCGTGCAGGGAAGGGTTTCTCAAATTTTGCAAACAGGAAGCGAAAAGTACACAATACATCGGAAGCACTTTGTGATGGGAGCCACATGAAAATGGAGATGTTCTTCAGTGTGAAAAGCCAGACCACAGTGTGAGAAAGGAAAGGAATAAATAGAGTACGATATGCTTGTCTATGCCTGCAATCTACACAACAGACAAACGAGGCATGTGCTTACTGTATGAATAATCCTACAGGCAAATAAGAAAAAGACAACCCAGTAGAAATATGGCAAGACACGTGTAGAAGTGCTGCACAGGAGAGAATATTCAAATGGCCAATAAACATTTGAAAACACACATCATCCTGTTAATCATCAGAAAAGGACCAACTAAAACCTTACAGTAATACCACTACCTACGCATAACATTGAACAGATGGGCTGTTACCAGGGTTGTTGAGGACGGGAGCAACTGGAAGGCAATGTGAATCAGTACAAGTTTGATATTTTCTTCTGAAGTTGAAGATACCTCGCCTTACCTATGACTTAACTTACCCTCTCGAAGGTATCTACCCAACAGAAATGTGCACACCGGTGAGCCAGAAGACCTGTCCAAGCCTGTAGCATTGATTGTGAGAGCTGCACATGGGGAAAAATGCAAATACCAATTCCTGAGGAATAAATAGAGTGTGATATACTTGTCTGATGGAATTCTACACAACCGTGAAAATGAACACACCACTGGTACATTAAACAACATGGATGTATCTCATGGGCATATTTTTGCGTAAGTATCATAGTCAAGGATGTCACTGTCACCAAGTCTATGGCAGTGCAGATCAGAGTCCACAGGAGCCTGGCCCTTTGCTGACCCATGGTCAGCTGCCACCACTTCCTCCTTCCTAAAGGAGCTCAGACCAAACTGAAAGGAAAATGTCCACTGCACTTTATTTACTTTGCAGATACCTATTAATCACCTGCTTTGTTGAGGGTCAGAGAGACGCCAGGATGAGTTAGAAATTCCCCTGCCTCAAATCGCTTGGGGTGTACTAGCAGCTTTAACCGCCACTCACAACTTCGTAGCAAGGATTCACCTTGGTCTTGGTAACCCGTCTTTCTTTCCTTGGTTCCTGACCTAGCTCTCTGGCTGCTTTTGCTAATCACCTTTTCAGGTCAACCATTCCCTGAGCGCCCATTTAATGGTGGTATCTTCTACCACGAAGGTGGTGTCCCTTCCTTAATTAAGGGGTTCTCAATGTCATTGTTTGCTGGAATCGCCCAGAGAGCTTGTGAAAACATGATCACCAGACCCCACAGTGAGGGTGTTTAATTCAGCAGGTCTGAGGCAGGGCCTCAGAATTGGCATTTCTAACAAGTCTGCAGGAGATGCTGATGATGCTGGCCCCAGAGACCACACTTTGAGAGCAGCTGCTAATTAAATCTCCAGCTTATGTCTCCCTTACCCTCAAGGTTCATAATTCCAAATGGTGACTGGTCGCTGATATGGTTTAGCTCTGTGTCCCTACCCAAATCTCACGTCGAATTGTAATCCCCACATGTCAGGGCAGGGACCCAGTGGGAAGTGATTGGATCATGGGGGCGGACTTCCCTCTTGCTGTGCTTGTGATAGTGAGTGAGTTCTCAAGAGATCTGGTTGTTTAAAAGTGCATGGTACTTCCACCTTCTCTCTCTCTCTCTCGCTGCCTTAGAAGGCATTTGTTTTTCCTGCGCTTTCCATCATGATGGTAAGTTTTCTGAGTCCTCTCAGTCATGCTTCCTGTTAAGCCTGTGGAACTGTGAGTCAATTAAACCTCTTTTCTTCATAAATTACCCAGTCTCGGGTAGTTCTTTATAGCACTGTGAGAACGGACTAATGCAGTAACTCCACCAGAACACCAATTCATCGTGTTCAAAACTGTTCATCTATATCCTTATGAAAGAACTTTCTGTCTAGGTTAGGGGCAGTGCCACCCACCAGCCACCCCAAACCCAGTTCGCTTTCCTCCTGGCAACATCCAATCTGCACCGCCTGCAACCTGTTCCACCTCCAACTGCACCACCTCCCACCTGTACCACCTCCAAGCTGCACTACCTCCTGACATTCTCCGCATTCAATCTTCCTCCCTCCACCTCTCCTGTTTGGCTTTGGTTTTTTGTACCTGTCAATCAGGCAGCTGTCATGGTTTGCAGACGAGCTCCAGCTTGTCCATTCCCCGATTTGTTTCCTACACAGCCCCCTCACACGCAATTGAGTCAAACAATCTGCAATTCAGATTTGTATTGCCCCTAATGCAAACAGGCAATAACTTCCCCACAGTCTGCAGAATGCAGGAAAGGGAAGCCGTGGAAGGACCTTGCTCCACTCCAAGTCTGCCCCAGACTGGTCCTCCACTGGGGGACCGTGCCCATCTGGAGCCTGCTCAGGACCTTCTTACTGCCCTTGTCCTTTTGAATTCCATGTCTTTGTTTGCATTCTGCATTCCCACAGAACCATGAGGTCCCAAGGGCTGGAATTGGTCTGATTTATTTCTGCATCCCTGACAGCACCTGACCGTGGTGCTGCGCTCAGAAGCCTGGTGATGCTGCTGGAGCCTGAGGAATGTGTGGCTGGTGACGAGGAAAGGGTGGTACTCCCTGTACCCCTCTGTTTATAATGAAAAGCTGTCCCCTCAGTATAAATGACTCTGCAGACGAGGCCAGGGCTGTCCAGGACAGGAGAGTGGTCACTGCTCCACCTGCAGAGAGCAATCCCTGAGTGCTTACTGCATACTTCAGCCCTGCTGCCTCCTTAGAGACATGAGCCCATTCGACTCCTGGCAGCTATGACAGGTGGGCACCTTGACCTCACCTTTTCCAGGGGAAGTCATGACTCACCCAAGGCCACACGGTCAGGACCTGCTTTCCCAGGGTGACCCGGGCTCCTGACTCTGTTCTAGGCTGATGATAATGAGGTGGGCATGGAGGATCACCGGCCACTCTGCACTTCAGCTATGGCTTCCTGTGCAAGGAAGTGAGAGTAGGAAGGGACAGAGGTGGCACCTGGAGTCCCAGTAAGCATGGCCCGGTTGCTCCAGGTTCTGGCTGCGAGAAGATCCTGGGTCTCTGGTGGAAGAGGGGAGGGAATGGGCTCATGCACCTTCCTCCTCACCTCATCCTGTCAGTCCAGTCTGGCAGCTGGTCAGGGTGCCTGCACTTGGGATTACTGTGCTGGGGAAGAGCCTCTGCATCTGGCAGGGCTGGGACTCGGGGCCTCTGGCAGCCAATTAGGTGAGACTCTGCCACCTCTGCAGTGCACCAGCCTGCCAGCTTCTCCAATATTTCTAATTTCTTAAAACAAACATTTGGTTTGTAAATTTTATATCTTTACTTTTTAATTTATATGTATATTTATACTTATTTATTTTAAAAAATTTGTATATATTTATGTACATATTTATTTTTTAATTTATATAGGCATATTTTAAAATTTATATATATATATAATATGTTTGAGACAGTCTTACTCTGTCACCCAGGCTGGAGTGCAGTGGGGCGGTCATAGCTCACCGCAGCCTTAAATTCCTGGGCTCAAGCGATCTTCCTGCCTCGGTCTCCAAAGTGCTAGGATTACAGGTGTGAGCCACTGAGCTCAGACTTTATTTTTTATTATGAAGATATTTAAGGTTTTAAAATATCCTCTGAGTGCAGTTTTCGCAGTGTTTCGTAGATTTGGTTTGAGGTTTTCTTATTTTGTTTCCCAGATAATTTATGATTCCTCTTTTGATTTTCCCCTTTGGCCCAAGGCATAGGTAGAAATATGATTCTTAATCTTTAAAAGTTATAATTCTTTGGTTCTTTCTAATAAATATTTTTCATTTGATTGCAGAAGAGGAAAGACCCTTGTTTTAAAAATCATTATTTTTTGTAATTAAGATTTCAATTTCACCTAGTCATGAGCCATTTCTGAAACATTCCACGAACAAACAAAATAAACTCAGCATATTATTTGTTCAAAGAATCCAAGGTTTCTATAAAAATATTTATTAAACAAGTTTGTTGACTGGTTTATTCTTATTATCTGTGTCCTTTCTTATATTTTTGCTGCCATATTTTTCCAATTCTGTAAAAAATCTCTCCTATCTAATAGCTTTAACTTTATGCATTTAACTCAATTTTTGCTGCATAGAATTTTATGATTGCTATATCATATGCATGAATTTACCTATTATTATTTTCTAACTCTTTATCCTGTTTAGAACTTTTGCCCTTAAGTTTTTGTCTGCTATTGATAATCCCTCTCACTTTTTCTACAAATTTAACTGCTATCTCTTCGCTAAAATAACAAAACATTGTTACTTTTAGCAGTTCATTTTTATTTTACTTAAGTTTCTTGTCCCTCATTATATAGCTGCCTTTTATTTTATCCCAACCTTATAGTCTGTCTTTTACTGGAGAATTCAATGCGTTTACATTTTGTGTAATGACTTTATATCTTACTCTCTATGTATTATTATTATTATTTTCTTTTTTGTTGTTGCTGCCCAGGCTGGAGTGCAGTGGTGCAATCTCAGCTCACCACAACCTCCGCCTCCCAGGTTTAAACAATTCTCCTGCCTCAGCCACCTGAGTAGCTGGGACTACAGGCATGTGTCACCATGCCCAGCTAATTTTTGTATTTTTATTAGAGACAGGGTTTGGCCATGTTGACCAGGCTGGTATTGAACTTCTGAGCTCAAGTGATCCTCCCGCCTCCGCCTACCAAAGTGCTGGTATTACAGGTGTGAACCACCAAGCCTGGCCAATCTTACTCTTTATGTATTATTAATAATATATTGGGATGCTTTACAGCAATGAAAATGAAACTTGCTGTAAGCAACAAAGAGATGAATATCCTAAGTACAATAATGAATAGAGGAAGGCAGACATGTAAGAATACCTACCATATGATTCCTCTTAGTTAAACTAAAGAACAGACAAAATTAATCTTCAGCATTAAAAGTTAGGGTAGTGACTAATTTTAGAGACAAAAAAGGGAAGATCAGAGGAATTCTGGATGATAGTATTAATTTTTCCTTGTCTGCAAGATAGTTTATATAGAGTGCTTAGTTTTTAAAAATTTATTGAGCTCTATATTTTGGTTTTATTCAACTTTCTGTTAAAATACCACCAACAGTGTAAAAGCGTTCCTATTTCTCCACATCCTCTCCAGCATCTGTTGTTTCCTGGCTTTTTAATGATTGCCTTTCTAACTGGCATGAGATGGTATCTCATTGTGGTTTTGATTTACATTTCTCTAATGACCAGTAATGATCAGCTTTTTTTCATATGTTTGTTGGCCACATAAATGTCTTCTTTTGGGAAGTTTCTATTCATATCCTTCACCCATTTTTGATGGTTTTTTTTTTTCTTGTAAATTTGTTTAAGTTCTTTGTAGATTCTGGATATTAGTCCTTTGTCAGATGAATAGATTACAAAATTTTCTCCCATCCTATAGTTTGCCTGTTCACTCTGATGATGGTTTCTTTTGCTGTACAGAAGCTCTTTAATTAGATCTCATTTGTCTATTTTGGCTTTTATTGCCATTGCTTTTGGTGTTTTAGTCGTGACGTATTTGCCTTGGCAATTCCTCAAGGATCTAGAATCAGAAATACCATTTGACCCAGCAATCCCATTACTAGGTATATACCCAAAGGGTTATAAATCATTCTACTATAAAGACACATGCAGCACTGTTCACAACAGCAAGGACTTGGAACCAACCCAAATGCCCATCAATGATAGACTGGATAAAGAAAATGTGGCACATGTACACCATGATATACTATGCAGCCATAAAAAGGATGAGTTCATGTCCTTTGCAGGGACATGGATGAAGCTGGAAACCATCACTCAGCAAACTAACACAGGAACAGAAAACGAAACACCACATTTTCTCACTCATAAGTGGGAGTTGAACAATGAGAACACATGGACACAGGCAGGTGAACATCACACACTGGGGTCTGTTGCAGAGTGGGGGGCTCAGGGGGGGGATAGAATTAGGAGAAATATCTAATGTAAATGATAGGTTGATGGGTGCAGCAAACCACCATGGCACATGTATATCTATGTAACAAACCTGCATGTTCTGCACATCTATTCCAGAACTTAAAGTATAATAAAAAACATAAATACAAATAAAATAAAATATTATATTTAAATATATTACTTTTTTCTGATCTATGAACATGATCATGTTGTCTGCAAATAATGGTCATTTTGATTATTTTCTGAGTCCTGTTTTTGCTATCCCTGGGCCCCGAATTTACATTTTAGTTAGTTTTTAACTTATTGCACTTGCTCGGAGCTCCAAAACAATGTTGCATTTAAGTGGCAATAGAAGGTGTTGCATCCTTGACTTGTTTTCAATTTTAAGGAAAAACTTTCAATATTTCTAAGTAGAAGTTTTAGGAAACCCTATTCCTAGTTTGCTAAGAGTTTTTTTCAAAATGAATATTGAATTTCCCCAGATGCTTTTACTGCAGCTCTTGAGATGATCAGATGTATTTTCTTTTTCATTCTGCTCATAATTTAAGGTACAAAAATTGATTTTTAAGTATTTAACAACCTTGCATTTCTGATGTAAACACAAGTTGGTTGTAATATATGATATTTGTCTATATGTATATGTATGCATGTGAACACACACACACACACACACAGAGTGAGACTCTTAAGACTTTTGTTGTTTTCCTTTCTTTGTTTCTTTTTTGAGACAGGGTCTTGCTCTGTCACCCAGGCTGGAATGCAGTGGTGCAGCCACAGCTCATTGCAGCTTCAACCTCCCAGGTTCAAGTGATCCTCCATCTGCCAAATAGCTGAGACACAGATGTGTGCCACCATGCACAGCTTTTTTTTTTTTTTTTTTTTTTTTGAGAGACAGAGAGAGACAGGGTCTCCCAATATTACCTAGGCTAGTCACAAACCTCTAGGCTCACGTGATATTTTCATTTTAGCCTCCCAAAGCATAAGATTTTTTTTGTTTGTTTATTTGAAAAATTTTCCATCTGTATTCGTGAGAGAGGAGGGCCTGCAGTTCTCTAATGTCTTTGTCAGATTCAGAAATCAAGATAATGCTGGCCTTATAAAATGAATTCATTAGCGTTCTTTCTATTTCTAATCTTGGGAATGCCATGGTCATGTTTTTTTCTTAAAAGTTCGGGAAACTCATTGGCAGAGTTTTCTGGGTCCAGAATTAATACACACGCAAAATTTGTAATTTTGAATTTAGTGTCTTTGCTTTCTGTATAATCTCTCAGCTTTTTAATTTCATCTTATGTTGGCTTTGTTAAGGTTGCATTGCTGTAGAAATATTTGTCCTTTGCATCTAAATTTTCGGTTGATTTGATGTTGCTTATAACATCCTCTCACCACTGTTTTAACATTAGTAGTCTCTGTGTGATGCCCTCTTTCATTCCTGACATTGGTCCCTGATGCTGTTTTCTTTTTGCTTAATCCACCTGGCCATGTGTTTATCATTCTCATTAACCTTTAAAAAGAACAAATTTTAACTTGATTGATCCTTTATATTGGGTGTTTATTTTTTATTTTATTAATTTATACTCATCATTATTTACTTCTTTCTACATTATTTGAGTTACATTTGCCCTTTTACTAA
This sequence comes from Macaca mulatta, assembly GCF_049350105.2. Taxonomy (NCBI): domain Eukaryota; kingdom Metazoa; phylum Chordata; class Mammalia; order Primates; family Cercopithecidae; genus Macaca; species Macaca mulatta. The sequence continues at coordinate 145,322,433 of NC_133417.1, read as the reverse complement.
TTTCTTGAGATGGAATGTCATTGAAAGAGATAGTTGTCTTTCATAAGATGATATGAATTTTTTTCTGTTGCTGCTTTTAGATTTTCCATAAAAAATTTAGTTTCCATAATCTTAACTGACATACCCAACTATTAGTTTTTGGTAATAAATATCTTACTTGAGGTTTCATCAATTTTGGAAAACTCTCACCTATTATTTTTTTCAAACATTGCTTCCAGCCCATTCCCTCACTCCTGCACTCAAGGACTCCACTCTTACATATGTTAAGCCTTATTACCATATTATTCCCTGTGTCTTTTCTACTTCTTCAGCATTTTAAAATTCTTTTGTCTCTTCATGCTTAAGTGTGGATATTTTCTTTTGATCTATATTCCAGTTAACTAAATCTCTCTATAGCTACATCTAATCTGTTGTTAAACTGATTCATTGAGTTCTTAATTACAATTACTTTATTTTTTAATTCCTGGAACATACTAATCATACTTATTTTGAAGTACATGTCTGAAGGATTCTGTGAATCTGCTTCTAATGGCTACTGTTTCTCCTTGTTTTTTGTCATTTTCCTGTGAGACTGGTTATTTTTGATTATATACCAAATATTGTATATCTTAAAATGTGTGGATAATCTCAGGCTCTGGATGATGTCAGCATCCAGACAAGCAATCTCTGACTACACTAATTCAATCTGAAATTGATAAGATTTGAATTTGGGAGATAGTGTGAAACCTTGTGAAAGCTAGTCTGCTTTTAGTTTACTGCTACTTCTAGGATATTGCTCTTCAAACACCCTTGTATTAGGTGCCAATTTGTGTTCACTAAACCCATGAATGCTAGTTACTCTTCAGCATCTCAGTAGCAACTTTAGCTGTTGCCAATTTTCACAAAGGAAAAAGCCCAGTACATTTTATTCTCACCTATCTTGGTTTCATCTACATTTCTATCTCAGTCCCCTAATCGTTGCTATCCTAGTCACTGTCTAATTATTTTAAACAATGTAAAAATATTTTTAAGTATTTCATATTTCATCAAGAGGATTTGTGTAAAGTAGTTCTTTTTTTCCATTGCTAGGAACAGAATTCCTGTTTTATCATTTTCCATTCTTTTTGAACTTTCTGTGTCATTTTGTTTTAAATATATCTCATGTATAAAGCATCAAAAACAAGTAGTTGTTTGTTTGTTTGTTTGTTTGTTTTACCATTCTGGGAGCCATTTCCTCTGAATAGGCTAATTTACTACATTTATCTTTGTTGGGCTTTTGATATTTTTAAATTTATAACTCATATATTTTCTTGTATTTTGTGTTGGCCATCTTACTTACCTCTTTTCTTACTAATTTGTGTACAAATCATTGAGTTTTTACTTCCACTTTTTATTCTCAGTATTTGTATATTACACATTTATTTCTATTTTTCCAGTAGTTACTCTTATATTTTTAATATACATGTTAAATATAAACTTTGTATTGATGTCTGGAGTGAATCAGAATCTCCATTCTTCAAGAAACCCAGAACATTAAAATGATCTTCCCCTTAGACCACCACCGTAATATTAACATCCTTCAAGCAGCTTAGATTTAAAAATACAAACATTGTATTACATTCTATATCAAAAGTCATGAGGCTTAAAATATATTTTACTTTTTTGTTTTTCACCATGATTTCTTTTACCTGTCTTTATCTTTCTTGAAAACATTTATTTTTCTGGAACACACCATGTACAACTGTCTCATTGTTTATTTGATAAAGGGGACCAGAATCTTGTCTTGTGACCTCTTTGCCACCCATCTGGGGATATACCTCTCTCTGCCTCCAGTTACTGCAAAGCATCACTCTTCAAACCTGTGGACAGGCACCTTCCCATATGCTATGAGAAAACTGGGGAGGAGCTGGCTGATCTAGACTGGTCCAAAAGTAGCGCCCAAGAGCATCACCTGGTGGATGGCCCGGAGTCTCTTCCTGTGTCCCGCATCTGTTCATACAGCCCAGCCATGCTTATCCCTTAGCAATCTTCTGTATACGTTTGGGGCTTTGTACTGTATTACTTACTCCAGAGATTTTTTTTTCCTTTCTGAAGAATTCTTCAAAGTGCCTTCTTGCTGATTACATTCTTTCTTGATTTTCCAAATTATTATGGATTTATTACATTCAGAAACTATCTTTTGTATTATCTACTGGGATCTGGTGTGGGAGAGAGAAAAGAAAATATGCATATTCAGTCATCTTGATACAATACAGCATTAATTTGTATAATGACATAATCAATGACACTTATGTCAGCCAATGTCAGTCAAGTATTTTGACTTTTATTATGAATTTTTTATTACCTTTCAAATTAATTAAAGCTGTCCTTTGCTATCTGGTCTCTATTCTAGCCCTATCAGAAGTGAGTCAGCCATCACTTTGAACTGTTTACTAAGAATCCCAGAACTTATTTGTTGCAACCCGAAAGTAACATACTCCCCCGGGGTTCTACCTTCAAACTAACTCTGCTGCTAACAGGCTTGAAACTCTTGCCTCATTAAAGAGTTTCTAATGAGCTAATCAAACATGGATAGAGTTTGGCCAAAGAAAGGCCCTTGGAGAATCTGGATTCTGAGACAGAAAGGAGAGGGAAGTAAACCCTGGAGACCTCAGCCTAGACAACATGAGAATCCTAATGAGCTGGGCCTGGCTGGCAGCCAGTTCAGTGAGTACGTGCAGTCAGCAGATCATAATGAGCCTGGACTTTTGGCCCCAGCCTCTAGTGAACTCGCTTGGCCAGCTGCATCTTCTAAGGGATTCAAGTTGTCAAACCACCCATATCTGCAAAGGCAGGTCCATCCATAGGCCCAGATGAGCAACCCATCCCCACGCAAAGCTCCTCCTTTGTCTAAACCATCAAAACACTGGGGTCCACATAGCTCAATATCTCATGGGACTAGAATCAGAGAACCTGGAAATATTCAAAAGTTCACTTAGTCCAATCCTGTCATAAAATGAAGCCTAGACAAACCAAAATTTTACAAGCTGTGTGCATTTTACAAGCCACATAAATTCCAATGTTAATCATAAACAGAAAAGGTGTAAAAATGACAAAAGCTAGAAAAAGAACAATGAGGTGGGATTTTTTTTTCAACCAGATGTTGACATTTATTATAAAAGCAGTGATTTCTGGCACTGTTGGCTGCCTAGAGAGTCAGCCATTTCGTCTGTTATCAAGTGATTAGCATCGCCACCCTTCCATGACAGAGACCAGACATGCAGATGGTAGCGCTCCATCCCCCTTGCAGCTGGAGTACCCATATTTGATGCAGTTGTGATTCATCATTTGGAAATCATCTGGGAAATACTTTCCTCGTGACTGAAAGAGACCGTAGGGCAAGATAGACTCTGTAGAAGAGATTAATGGCTGTCCTTTAACACTGATTTCCTTGTGTGCTGTTGTAATAGAATCCTTGTTGGTAGCTGTTCCGTATTCACCCAGAATAAAGACAGGAGCTTTCATCCTCCTGCAAAACACTGTGGCCGTGTAACCAAGTTGTGGTTAAAGTAGTATAGCCGAAGTGTCACACAACAGTGTCCCAGAACCTTCCTAAGACACAGCATGATATGTCTGCTGCCCTCTCATTTTTCTCTTCCTTTATCCTGCTATTTATTAGGCAGATGTCACCATGTCATCAAGTTTAACATTGGTGGAGCAAAAAGGCAGAAGGAATGTGAGTTACCATCATGCACCAGTGCTGCACCACCTGCCAGGAACTTCACATAAAAATAAACGACCCTGGCCGGGCGTGTTGGCTCACATCTGTAATCGCAGCACTTTGGGAAGCTGAGGCGGGCGGATCATGAGGTCAAGAGATTGAGACAATTCTGGCCAACATGATGAAACCCCGTCTCTACTAAAAATACAAAAATTAGCTGGGTGTGGTGTCACGTCCCAGCTACTCGGGAGGCTGAGGCGAGAGAATCGCTTGAACCCGGGAGATGGAGGTTGCAGTGAGCCGAGATTGCGCCACTGCACTCCAGCCTGGGCAACAGATTGAGAATCCATCTCAAAAAAAAAAAAAAGAAAAAGAAAGAAAGAAAAAAGAAAATGACCCTTTCTTTTATTTAAGCCACAGTTGTTTGGGTTTTCCATCACTCGCAGCTACTTGAACTGTAAGTAACAGGACTTTTCTCCATGTGCCTTGCCTTTCTGTCTGTGGCTATGTGGGAGTGAAGTATGATGTCCGGAGCTACAGTAGCCATCTTCTGCCATGAGTCAACCACCCTGAGCGTGAAAGTCAACACTCTGAGGGGCAGCGAGGAGGAGGAAGGAAGAAACCTGCACCTCTGAGCACTTGAAGCAACCTTCAGACCAACTAGTCCTGGGCTTGTTATGCACGATAATAACACTATTAATTTTAAACTACTTTTAGTCAAATATTGGTTACTTTCAGCCAAAAACATCCTAAATGAATCAGATATGTTAATTGAAACTGAATTGTTAGTGGAGAAATAGACAAACAGATCAGTAGAATAACCTCTAGAGTCCAAAACAGATGTTTATAAACATGGGATTTCAAACCAGTGGAGTTTGGGGCAATAGGCTTTTTACTTGCGGGGAAAAGTTAGAATCCTACCTCATATAATACAAAGATTAAACTCCAGAGGGATTGAAATCAAAATATAAAAGTAATATAAATAAACAGAAGAATATTTTTATGGTCTTGGAATAGAGAAGTTTTTTTTTTAAAATAAAACTACAAATCTTAAAGGCAATAAAAAAAATTTAAGCTTCTCTATAATGAAGGACACCAGAAATGAAGTTGGTAGATAAATAGAAAACCTGGAAACAATATCCGAAACATGCCAGGCAAGTGAAGAATAATTATTGGGATATATCGAGAGTTCCTACACATCAATAAGAAAAAGATTTTTAAAAAACTAACTGGAAGCTGGGCGCAGTGGCTCACGCCTGTAATCCCATCACTTTGGGAGGCCGAGCAGGGTGGATTATGTCAGGAGATCGAGACCATCCTGGCCAACATGGTGAAACTCCATCTCTACTAAAATACAAAAAATTAGCTGGATGTGGTGGCTGGCAACTGTAGTCCCACATACTTGGGAGGCTGAGGCAGGAGAATTGCTTGAACCCAGGAGGCAGAGGGTGCAGTGATGAGCCAAGATCACACCACTGCACTCCAGCTTGGTGACAGAGCGACTCCATCTCAAAACAAAACCAAAAGCAAAACTAAACTAACTGGAAATGGACAAAGGTTAGAAACACACAAATACAGTAGAGAAAATACAAATGAATGATCAACATGAAAAGATTGTAAGTCTCAATGATAAACGTCAATTAACCGGGAACAAACTATGAGGTTAAATATGCTTAACCTCAATTAAGAGATGTTAAATTCCAATGATTGGGGAAAATAAAACCCGAAATAGTTATGTTTTGTTCATAAGTTTATGAAACATTAAAAGGATCGCTGGCACCTGGTTTTTGATAAGAATGTCATCTTCACTTGGCTATCTCAGAGATCTCTCAAAATGGACCTATCCAAAAAATCCTCTATTAATCTTTTCTTCCCAATCTCTTATTTCATTTCTGGATCTTCCATTCATCACTCAAGCCAAAAACCTGAAATTCTTAAAAAATTATTTTTCTTTCTCTTACGATATCTAACTTATTTCCAGTCTTAACCTGCATCATTAAGACATTTAAAAGTGGAAACAAAGCCCAGCACCATAGCTCCTGCCTGTAATCTCAGCACTTTGGGAGGCCGACGTGGGCGGATTGCTTGAGCTTAGGAGTTCGAGACCAGCCTGGGCAACATGGCAAAACCCTACCTCTACAAAAAATACAAAAATTGGCTGGGCATGGTGGTGCACACCTGTCATCCCAGCTACTTGGGAGATTGAGGTGGGAGGATCGCTTGAGCCCAGGAGGTTGAGGCTGCAGTGAACTGTGATCATGCCACTGCACTTTGGCCTGGGCAGCAGAGTGAGACCCTAACTCAAAAAAGAAAAGAAAAGAAAAGTGAAAACAATAACACAAGTTTTAACATATGTAGGATAACTTCATTCATGTTAGAAACATTCAATACATACCCATGTGAAAATCAATGTATATAAATGCAAAGGGAAAGAACTGGGTGATGTAAGTCTATTTACATCACTTACCTCTGACAAGCATAATGGGGAAGGAGAAGGTAGATTGGAAAGTAAGAGGGGGCTTCAGTGTCTCATTTCTTATTCTTATATATTTATAGACTTCTTTCCATGTGACTGTGTTCCCAAGAAATAAGATAGCTGAATCAATAAACTTATTATTTTAAAAAATATGAACTACACAGAAGGCTATAGCTATTATGACAATTCCCCATAAATACCCAAACCCATTTTCCATTTTTTACTCATCTGTTCTAAACACTTTGTTGCATATTCTTCCAGATTTTTATATTTCTGGGTGCCTATCTCTGTGTCTGTCTGTTATTTTCTCCCACTCTTTTTCTGATAGATTCACAGTTTTTCTCTGTATGGGTGGACTACAGTTTAAATGCTTTATTTAACCAATGTCCTATTGAAAGATTTTTTTTTTTTTTGGCAGGGTCTCACTCTGTCACCCAGGCTGGAGTGCAGTGGCCTGATCTTGATTCATTGCAACCTTTGCCTCCCAGGTTCAAGTGATTCTCCTGCATCAGCCTCCTGAGTAGCTGGGATTACAGGTGCATATCCCTATGCCTGGCTAATTTTTGTATTTTTAGTGGAGGCGAGGTTTCACCATGTTGGCCAAGCTGGTCTCAAACTCCTGACCTCAGGTGATCTGCCTGCTTCAGCCTCCCAAAGTGCTGGGATTCCAGGCGTGAGCCTCCATGCCCGGCCCCTATTGAAAGATTTATAAGTTGTTTCTTATATACTTATAATTTGTTTCTTTATTTCCATTGTTTCCTAAGGGACTGTAACAAAACTCTGTCTGCACCAGAACAATGATTTTTGGAAGTGAGATTCATAATAATAGATGAAAAGTGTCAGAAGATAGGTTCCTTTTTCATGGACTGATAAATTATCCTCCAAACATGAATGCTAATTAACACTTCAAAGTGCTGAGTTGGCCTATTTCCCCACAACCTGTGATGATTAAATTTAATTCGTATTTTTGAATTTCAGCTACTCTGACAGGCCCGAAGAAAAAATGATACTTCAGTGTTATTTGTCAAACCATATTCACTTTTGAGTGATGTCAATCATATTTTCTTGCATTTCTTGGCCACTGATAATTCTTTTTTTGAAGTTTTAATTCATATTCAGTGTTTATCTTGGAACACAGAAGCTGTTGGAAAGTTTACCTCTCATAAATCCATTTTTTTTAATTACTAGAAATTTGACCAAATGCAGCTTGACTTGGGATAAAACATCAATTTAAGGAAAATAAATGTTCAAGAAACACAGCAGTGATTCAGAGGCAGAACTTCCAAAATGGTGGTGTGAGGGTTTCTATAAACCTGATCCTCCAGGCCAGGTACAGTGGCTTATGCCTGTAATCCCAGCCCTTTGGGAGGCCGAGGCAGGCAGATCACCTGAGGTCAGGAGTCTGGCCTGGCCAACGTGGTGAAACCCCCATCTCTACAAAATACACAAAAAATTAGCTGGGCAAGGTGACAAATGCCTGTAATTCCAGCTACTTGGGAGGCTGAGGCAGGAGAATTGCTTGAATCCAGGAGGTAGAGGTTTCAGTGAGCCAAGATTGTGTCATTGCACTCCAGCCTGGGGGACAGAGACAGACTCTGTCTCCAGAAAAAAAAAAAAAGACCTCCATTAAAGTAACCAGAATACTGGCAAAATTATCAAAGTCAACTTATTCAAAATTCCAGAAATTAGCCAAAGTTTATGACACTCTGAAAAGTGTTTACTAAAGAAAAAAATGACTGAAACTTGGTTAGAATAGCAAGGGCTATGGCGTTTTAACTTGATATCTCTCATCTCATCTTTCCTACCACCATGATGTGGCAGCCTTGAAAACCAGCAGCCTTACAGCCACCAAAAGGGGAAGGTTGGTTTTGAAACTTCTCAAGAAGCCTCAACCCTAGAGCATTGCCACTGTGACCTACAGTTCCCTGAGAAATCCATATTTATGTCATGGCTATTGGATCTGACCCAGAGAGCTAAGCTGTACCCACAGGGCATTGTTGATGAGTCAGTAGCAATTGTTTACTTTTGCAATTGCCTAATGCTGCAATATCATTATTTCTAGGGCAAAAAATTTAAAGGAAAGATATGGGGTGTAAGATATCCAGAGACTTTGAAAAGCTCCTATGTATTCCTGGGGATCTCTAAGTCTGCATACAAGCATATGTCTGCATACCTGCCCAGGAAAGACTAGAGCAGCCCCGTCAGTCACCTCTGACTGACCTTGAGGCCCTGTACAAGCAGAAAATAAAGGTTAAGACAGATTTGAAGGAGTGATCCCAAACACACACAGATATCCTTAGGAAAGGGTGGAAGACCTACTGGCTGATGGCATTTAAGAAAATCTAAATGAACGCTGACGGACAAATAAGTCAAGGTGAGTCAAGGGTGACTCTTAGAAAGCCAAGCTTAAAAATAAAAACCAGAATTCAAAAAATATCCAGAGGTTTCAGTGGCCATAAACTGTAGAGAAAACAGACTCTATAGAATAATCTGAGGAAGGTCATCAAACAAACAAATAGCAACAAAACCACCTACAACAAACCAAGAGTGGGCTTATTCCAGAGTTGTCACATTATATTATCTAAAATGTCAATGTATCAATGAAAAATGATGAGACACAAAGAAACAGGATAGTATGTCTCACACAGAAAAATAAAGCAGTCAGTTAAAACTGTTCTTAATGGGACCTAGATGGTGGTTTGTCTAAAATTTACTAGACAAACACATGAAATCAGCCATTGCAAACATGTTCAAAGAACTGAGGAAAATCATGTTTAAAAAATTAAAGGAAAGTATGTACAATGATGTCTTATCAAATAGAAAATACCAATACAGAGATAGAAATTACACATCATATTATTATATATAATACACATTATATATAAAGATATATATGTATATGTCCATTCACAAATATAAATTTTGGGGACAAAAAGTACAATAACTGAAATAAAATAATTTACTAGAGGTGCTCAACTATAGAAAAAAGAATCAGCAGACTTTAAGATAGGTCAATAGAGATTATTCAGACTAAGAAACAGAAAGACTAGACAATGATTCAGAATAATCAGAGCTTCAGAGACTTATAGGACACCATCAAGTGTACCAACCCATGCATACTAGGAGACCCAGAAGGAGAGGAGCAAATTAAGCATGAAAAAGATTTGAAGAAATAATGGTGGAAAACATCCCAAACTTGATGAAAAACATTAATCTATAAATAGAAGAAGCTTAATGAATTTCAATTACAATAAATCCAAAGGGATCCACTCCTAAACATATCAAACTTTCAAAAATAAGAGAAAGCAGCAAGACAAAAAATGACTCCTCATATATCTAATACTCAATCAGATTAATGCCTAACATCATCAGAAATGATGAAGCCAGAAGGTAGTGGAATAACATATTCAAACTGCTGAAAGAAAAATTATATAACGCTGGAATAACCTAATCTAACACTGGAATAACATGAAAAATGGCATCTGACTTTTCCTTGTACACAATGGAGGTTAGAAAACAATGGAACAACATTTTTAAGGTATTGAAAGGAAAACACTGTCAACATAGAATTCTATGCCCAGCAAAAATGTTCTTCAAAATGAATGCTAAATGAAGACATTATTAGGCACAGAGAAGCTGAGATCATTTGGAACCTTCAGACCTGCACTAAGAGAAATTCTAGAGGAAGATCTCCCAGCATAAAGAAAATAATATTAATTGGAGCCATGAATCTTCAAAGAAGGAATAAACAGACTTGAAAGGGTAAGAGTGAACATACGAACAAAGATAAAAGAATTTTTTTAGAAAGCATAAGACAAAAAAAGCAAAAAGTTCAGGAGGGGAGTAAATGAAATTATACAAATGTAACATTTCCATATAGTTCATCTTATAGCATAATATTAATTGAAGATAGACTGTAATATGGTAAAGGTGCATATTTCAACTTCTGGAATAACCCCTGAAACTAACTGTATTAACTTCCTATTGCTGCTGTAACAAACTCTATTATCTTACAATTCTAGAGTTCATAAAGTCTAAAACAGGTCTTATGGAGCTAAAATCAAGGTGTGAAAAGAGCTGTATTTCTTCTGGAGTCAATTCAGAAGAGTCTGGGTTTTCCTGCATTGAGAGGCTGCCCACATACCTTGGCTCTTGGTTGCATCACACTGGCTTGGGTTTCCACCATTACATCTCCTTCTGTGATTCTTGCCTCCCCCTTCCATATTTTAAGGGTCCCGTGATCACATTGAACCCACCAAGATAATCCAGGGTAATTTTCCTATCTAAGGATCCTTGTCTTAGTCACATCTGCAAAGTCTTTTTGCCATGTAGGGTAACTTTAGCAGATTCTGGAGATTAAAATGTGAACATCATTAGGGGATTATTATTCTGTCTACCACACTAACAAAATAAATGTAGCTAAAATATCAATATGGAATATAAAGCAGAACATTTTTAAAGTGCATAATTTATCCAAAAGAGGAGAGTAAAAGAGAAACAAAGAAACAATGAACAAAGGAAATAGAAAGACATTAAAATAGGAAACTTAAAACATGTCATTTATTATATTAAGTGTAAATTGAGTAAATACTTTAAACAAAAGAGTTAACTTTATTTTTAAAAAGCATTTTATAATTTTAAAATACGTAACTTTGCTTTAAAGAAGCAAATTGTTTTGAAACAATGAAGTTGAGTGCTGTTGACTAAACTTCTCTGCTGAATTCAAAGAGGCCTGTCTCATTTCCTTAGTGGTTTCCTGAGTTCTAATAGGAACAAGCATCTTTCTCCTCAAATATCCATTGCAAAGGCTGAAGAGTATTAAATTAGCATTTTCCCTTTCCCAGGAAGAATGGGGGATGTAGGCCAAGCAAAGCAGAAGAATTTTCCAGAAATGCTTGACTGTTGACAGGTTGACCAGTCAAAATAATTTTCATCCTATAATTAGCTCTAAAACTCAAAGACTAAATAGACAAACTAAAGTAATCCTTATGGTTAATATTGGTATTGCATTGCTTAGAAGGAAAGCTGTTCCAATAGAATTCTCTCTTTTTCTGAGAGCAGGAACCTCACAGAGATCCAAGGAATATTTAAATTTAGCAAAAGATTATTTCAGAAAGGTAGCAGAAAGGAAAGTTAGTGGAAAACAAATCACCTCAGACATTTTGTGGTGCTTATCCATATTTTTGCCAGCATGAAATGTCTTACCTTTCTGAAAAATGCCTTCCCGCAACACTGTGTGGTTTGGATGGATGCTGCCATCTTCTGACACGTTTGGAATCTTTGTCACTTTTGTTTTGCCAGAAGAAGGTACCTAACAGCAAATGGGACCTAGAGGACTTCCTTGAGATTTTTTGAAGCTGATAACCAGACGAGCAACCCACAACCCCCTGAGGAGGTGAAGCAGGATAAACAAAGCATGGAAACTGTTGGCAACTTTTTTGCTGTGTAGAGAAAGACCTCTGGGACAAAAAAGGCCAACTGATTAACAGACTGTATGAAATTCGAACATCCCTTGAGCCTTGTACCCAGGTACCCTTGAGACCAGCTGATCACCTGCTCTGCCTGCCCTTCCAGAAACCTTCCAGCAAATTCCTATTCTTCAATGTCTTAGTTGCAGTTGGAATCCCTTCCTTTCCAAGGTAGAATATATGATATTTTTCTCATAAGCGACTCTTCCCCAAGACAGCAAATATTTCTCTCCACCTCAGAGGTGACTCTTTTCCAAGTAGTTAGTAGTCATTCCAATTAGAGCTGAAGACCTCATACTATGATTTGCCTTTCTGACGTAATGTTTACTTTCTAGCTTCTGAGCTCATAATTGACAATCACATTACTTTTATTTGCAGCAGGATTTCTAGATGTTGCAAAAATCATTAATGAGTTTCTTTGATTTAGGCAGTTATAAAAAGTGAAAAAAATTAAAATGGCCTTTTTTTGTCTGTGTCAAGGACAACCAATATTGAAGATGACTGGAATTATAATAATAGTATGCCAATAAATTCAACAACTTATTATTTTTAAAATAGAGCCAGTGTCTCCATCACCTAGGCTGCAGTGGCACTATCATTACTCACTGCCACTTTGAAATCCTGGGCTCAAGCAATCCTCCTGCCTCAGCCTCCTGAGTAGCTGGGACTACAGGCACGTGCCACCAGGCCCAACCGAAATTCAAAAACTTCAGTGAAAAGTGCAAATATTTTTAAAATGTACCTAATCAAAACTGAAACAAGCACAATAGAAAACCTGAAAAAGCCATGCATCTATTAAATAAATGGAATTTGTAAACAAAACCTTCTTACCAAGAAAATGCCAGGACTATGTGGTTTCACTGAAATTGTTAACAAAAAAATTAATGAGAAATAACACGAATCTTTCAGAAACTGTTTCAGAAAATAAACGAGGTGCTCTTTTCCAACTCGTGGTTGAAGCTAGTAAAACCCTGCTATCGAAACATAAAGAAGACGCTACAAGAGAAGAAGACTTCAGACCAAGCCTTCATTAACATAGGCATAGACACAAGAGTCTCTAAAAATATTAGCAAACAAATCCAGCAATCCAAAATAGGGCATCTCATCATGACCAAGTAGGGTTTCTCTATGAATTCACCATTCGAATACCCATAACTTACCGTGTCAATAGAATAAAAGAAAAACACCATATGATCATCTCAATAAATTCAGAAGAAAAAAGACCTTTGGCAAAAATTCAACACACATTCGAAGTAAATAGTTCAGAAAATAGGAACAGAAAAATTGAATAAAACTGTCTCAAGCCCGAAAAAAAGCATCGACAAAAGTTAAAATTGACATCATGCATGATGTTGAAAAACTGAATGTTTTTCCCCTAAGATCAGCAATAAGGCAAAGATATCTGCTTTTACTACTCGTAGTTAACATTGTGCTGAAGGTTTCAGCAAATGCATAAGGCAAGGGGAAAAAACCACATAGAGACTGGACCAAAAAAAAGAATTATATGTTGTTTATTCACAAATAACACAATTTTCTACATATAAAATACTCAAGAATCTATAATTCAACTATTAAATCTAGTAAGTAAATTTGGTAAGGCCACAGGACATGATTATACAAAGATGAACTCTTTTTCTGTCTATTAGCAACAAACAAATAGGAAAAATAAAAATTTCTAAAAGTATGGAAGATGCCTACACTAAGAATGCAAAACTTTGGTAAGAGAAATTAAAGAAGTCCTAAATAGAGAAATGTATAATGTTTATATTATCTAAATGTGAATTCCCCCTAGTGATCCCAGATGGAACCATCAAAATATAAAAATTAATAAAGAGTAATTGAAGTATTTATAAGTAGGTAAACAATTATCAGCTGTTCGAACAATAAGAGTAAGGATACATACTTTAAGATTTATGTAGAATTTTCCAAAAGTTGAGAAAGATGAAATGAAATTAAACTGTTTTAAAGATCTAACATTATCTTAGTGGTTATAAATGTAATCATTCTTAATAGATTGTAATAAGAGAATAATGCATGTTGTCTTTTGTAGGATAGCCAGAAAACAATAAAGAATATATAAAAATTTAATAAAGGAAAAATTGAAATACAAAAAAAGTTAATTCAATTGAAAGCAGATAAATGTAAAAATGGGGATATAAAAGAGAGGCCAATTTTTTAAAAATAGGCAAAAGATGTCAAGAAAATTATGTCAGCATTTACGTTAAATTATTTAAATATTCTGTTTAAAAGACTGAGATTATCAGGTTGGCTAAGACACGCCTTAAATATAAGGACACAGAAAAGATGGAAGCAGAAGTAAGGGGAAAATCTGTGTCATAAAGTTAACCAAAAGAAATCTTGGACAGGTGTACCAATATCAGATGACTCTACCTTAAAGCGAGAAGTCATTCAAGAAATCAAGAGAAATGTTACAGTGATAGAGGTGGGTTTGTATGTTGTGCAACCTCGGCAGGTTGTCTTACAGCCCTTCATGAGCTCAGAATTTCTTGGCAGTGATGGAAACTCACCTGATGCAGTATCCACTTGAACCACTTAACGTTATCCTCGTGGCACCTGGGAATAGGCAAGGGGAAATGATGCAAGCATGAAGTTTGTACTTTCTCCCACGTCATGAGTAGTAAACTCTGTTGTCTCTACCTCCTGTCGGCATCCATGAAAGTGTGGCAGACTTAACTGGTAGCTCATAATTAGGTAAAATTTCAAATTCTTCACAATTCCTGACATATATGGATGGCCAATAAGCCCATGAAAACACGCTCAACATTGTTAGTAGAGAAAAGGAAATTAAAATCACAATAAAAGACCTGGCACATTCACTTGAAAAGCTAAAGAATGGCATTACTAAATCTAGATTAGGATGCAGAGCAACTAAAACCCTCATATGTTGTTGAGAATGTAAAATGGTACAGCCCATGAAAATTTGTTTATAAGTTTCTTATATAGCTCAAAATACAATTTCTACATAACCCAGAAATTGCATGCCTTATTTATCCAACAGAAATAAATCTCTGTACACACAGATATATAAACAAATATTCATAACAGCTTTATTCATAATAGCCAAAATATAGAAACAACTCAAATATCAATCAACAGGTAAGGAGATTAAAGTGTGTAGTATATTCGTATGCTGAGGATACTGTTCAACAATAAAAAAGGAACAAATTATCCACCCAACAATATGGATGAACCTCAGAAACATGTTGAGCAAATGAAGCCATACTGTATGATTCCACTTACACAAAGTTCTAGAAAAGGCAAACATAACCTGTAGTGACCAAAAGCAGATCGACAGTTCCTTGAGACAGTAGGCAGAGATCATTTGCTGCAAATAGACATAAATGAACTTGTTTGGGATGACTGAATATTCTATCTTGATTGTGGTAGTATTACACAATTGTATACATTTGACAAAATTCATAAAACTTTACACTTAAAATAGAGTATTTTAATACACTATAGCTCATAAGGTTGTATCAAAAGGAACATTCCAATAAGAAAAATCTACAGCAATTCGATACTTGGTCAAATATTATACGTTCTCCTACCTCCAGCCCCCACACACACCCCACACACAAAAACATTCAGGTTAATTTATTCTTATATCCATTGTTTCAAGATAATTTGTTGAAGAGGCTATCTTTCCCCATCAAGCTACCTTAGTACTTTTACCAAAAATCAATTTACCATTTATATGTGGTCAATTTCTGAATCACAGCATATTCTATACCACTGGACTACATATCTGTCATCATGCCAATCTCACACTGACTTAATTACTGTAACTTTATACTAGGTGTTGAAATCAGGCAGTAGATATCCTCCAATGTTGTTTTTCTTTTTTTTTTTTTTCAAAATGGTTTGAACTCTTCAAAGTCCTTTCCTTTCTATACAAATCTAGAGTCAGATTTTCAATTTGTAAAGCCTGCTAGTATTTTTATTGGGAGTGCATTAATCTATGGATCATTTGGGAAGAATTAATATCTTAACAATATTGAAATTTTTAATCCATGAACATGATATATCTTAGTTTAGTATGGTATATTTTATTTTAGGCCTTTGTCATTTTCTTTTGACAGTTTGTTTTAGTTTTTGGTGTTTTGCTTATCAATATTTTGCAGTACTCAGGCTGAGAATTGACAAATCAGTAGGGTCTTCTGGTTCAACAACTGGTTGGAGACCCAAACTCATATGTACATGTGTGGGTAAAATGGCTGAAAGGTGAGACTAATTTTTCTGGGACCCCTTGGCACAGGAGTCCAATGCACTGTGGCTTCAAACCTGTTGGTAAAGTCCAAAGGGGAGCTACAGTTAGATTGAGTAAATTGGACACACTAAATGAGACTCCATGGAATTGCCCAAACTCATAGAGGTTATTAATTTGAAACAATATAGAACACCTGGCAGACTAAAAGAGATTACCATTTTAATTGACAACAGAAGCTGGATTGGTTATAAACAGATTTTTCATTCTATAGCTTCGTGGGGCCTGTGAAAAGGTAGATGGATCATGGACACTATCAGTAGATAATCAACCCTTAAATAAAGTGGTGAAGCCAATAGCTTCATCAGTTCTTAATATGGTCCCAATAATGCAAAAAAAAAAAAAAAATACAGCAAGCAAAAGGAGATTGTGCTCAGTGACTGGTCTTGGAGGTGCTTTTTTCTCAATCTCAATCTCAGAAAAGAGCCAACTGCTTTATCTTTCATGTAGAAAGGATCTCAATTTACATTTATTGTACTGCTACAGGGTTGTTTGAATTTACCAGCTTGCTGTTATAATTTAGTTAGAAGACATTTCAAACTGATGCAGGTCTTGAGTGTAATAAAAACATAAAAAATTGATATCGCAATAATATCAGAAACTGAAAAGCTAGCTAGAACTGACCTAAAGAGGATGCTGATACACGTGACTAACAGGCTGGTTGATAAATCCAGTAACAATAGAAGGGCCTGTCCAAAGGGTGAAATTCTTAGGAATAACATGGGCAGAAACCACCCTTGATGCTCCACAGGCGGCTAAAAATTAATTGCTGTCATTGCCTACCCCTGGACCTAAGGAAGAAACAGTGCATGATTGGGGCATTTGGATTTTCAAGGATGCATATTCCGCAGCTGGGAATATTGGTAGCTCCAATTCATGAGACTGCCTGAAGGAGGCCACATTTGAACAGGGACCTGAACAAAAAGCAGTAGCTCTATCGATGTTCTTAGGAGCCCTAATGAGACACACTCAGACATAATTCCGGAATTATCTGCCACTCACACTGCATGCAGGCAGGAGCTTATAGCTAAAGCCTAGGAGTGCCACCCAGTGGCAAACACAGGGATTTTTAACCAGAATATTTCCAGATGCATCATAGACATCGACCATTTGAGAGATAGTAACTAGTTTGCTATTGGGCATTCATTGATACTGCCTCTGTGATTGAATGACAGGAAACAATCTTGAAACCTGAAATTCCCATAATGTCTTGGCTGATGTCAGAGAGACACTCTCATCAGGAGAGCCACTCCCAGAAGAGTTCCAGAATAAAATGGAAATGGTTTACACAAGAGCATGCTACAAGGGGATGCCTGGAAAGTACTCGTTGTATTCATAAAACAGTAGCCTCTTTTCCTCCATGGCTGACTTTAGGACCACCTGAGGGACTGCTAGATCCCACTGCCACATGGGAGGTGCCCTATGAGCAGCTCTGGATTGGCCAAGGATAAGCTGTTTGGTTTAGGGACAGCGGTTCCAAGGAGGATGGGTAGCATCCTGTTTGGAAGGCTGCCACCCTATGACCAACTGATGGAAAAACTGCTTGAAGAAGTTAAGAATAAACCAGCTCAGTGGGTGGAAGTGCATGCTGTTTTCCTTGTGGTATTGGAAGAATTGAACAACAATAAGAGCCCTTGTGTTTGGGTGTTTACTGACTCATGGGTGGTGGCCAATGACCACCCATGAGGGCAGGCGGGTGGGTCATGGAAACTGCACTATTAAAGAATTGGGTAATTCTTTAAAAATAGGAATTTCAGGGGGTGCGTTGAAGGACATATCACTGTCTGTCAGAAGAACCCCCTTCCAGGATCGGAACGTGATTGGAACCAGCAAATGGAAAACCTGGTGCACTCACTTGAGGTGGCCACCAGGTCCATGGAATGAGTGGACGTGGGGGCTGGGGCTGTGCAAGGAGGGAGTGCACCTGGATATGTGCCCCCTGCACCCTCTGAGGCACAAGAGTCCAGCAACAACTGTCCTGTCTTCAAATAAGAGGGACGGAGAGTGCAGACGGTGTGAAGCAGACTCCCTGGGTAGGGAGGGGAAGGCCCCACACATAGCCAAGCAGTAGACTGTCACAGCACTACAGGTCACTCCAGGACATTATACATTAAACTGGCCATGCAGGAAGAGACACTTGCTCTGGACTGGGCATTGCATACCCAGTGGTAAATGCGAATGCTCGAAATACGATGAAAGGATTGGAAGAGAAGATGCTACACCAGTTTGCTCCATGGAGTTACATTTCCTCAAGCAAGAGCCTAGGAGAGCCAGAGTGACATCATTTTAAAATCTACTCCATCTTAAAACTAGCCGGGAACACTCCTTGCCAGTCACGACCCACGGTCCTAAGATGTTCACAGCTGTGGAGGCAGCTTGGTAGCGCCTGCAAAAACACACTCCTCCAACAACAGAAAGTCCAGACGTGCCAAAGCCCATAACAATATAGGCTTTCTAGGTAATTCTAGCTACGCTTCAATGGACTCACACATGAAAATGTCAAGGACAGTTTTCTTTAAATCAATAGAAGAATGCATTTTGTCATGCTGTCAGCTCACCGCACACAGACACAGCTTATCTTAGTCATTGCGTAGACGAGACCCTCATATAAGAAAAATGTAAAACAAAGCTGAGGTGCTCCCCATCTTGCTGTTTTTTTTTTTTTTTTTTGAGACAGAGTCTTGCTCTGTCAACCAGGCTGCAGTGTAGTGGTGCGATCTTGGCTCACTGCAACCTCCACCTCCCGGGTTCAAGCAATTCTCCTGCCTCAGCTTCCTGAGTAGCTGGCACTACAGGTGCACACCACCATGCCCGACTGATTTTTGTATTTTTAGTAGAGATGGGGTTTCACCATGTTGGTCAGGCTGGTCTTGAACTCCTGACCTCAGGTGATCCACCCACCTCTGCCTCCCAAAATGTTGGGATTACAGGTGTGAGCCACCATGGCCAGCCTCCGTCTTGCTTTCTGAGAATACCCTGCTCTGTAACAGAGCAGCTTTCAATGAACTCTCTTCTCACTGCACTCTGTGACTGGCCTTGGATTCCTTCCTGCGTGAGACCCAAGAATCCTCTCATGGGGTCCGGATCAAGGCCCTTTTTTCCCAATAACAGACCCAACTTAAAACAGGTGAAAGGCTTGAGCAGGCACATCAGGGAAGGAACCACTGGCCAAGCAGCATGTGAGCAGGTGCCAGTGTTACTAGCAACGAGGGGAATGCACACTGGAAACACAGGCAGGTACCCAGATGGACAATAAAGATAGAAAATGTGAAATCATCCATGTCGTGTGGATTGATATTCATTTGTTCTGATTGCCAAACAAGACCCCAGCATACAGATGCACTCCAGTGTGCTTATCCATTGACCAGCAGGGCCATTGCCAGCTTTGGGAGATGATGGATGGGGCTGCTATAAACATTCATGTGCAGGCTTTTGTGTGAATATACGTTTAACTCAGTAACTGCGTGAGAAGCTGTGAGACCATTTTCCAGAGCAGCAGTAACATTCTCTGCATCCACACCAGCAGCGTGCGAGGCCCCAGCTTCCCTGCCTCCCAGACAGGACGTAGTGTTGTCCCTGTGTTTTATTTCAGCCACTCTAATGGGCATGCAGTGGTGTCTCGTGACGGCTTTGATTTGCATTTCCCTTGTGGCTAATGGTGATACACATCATATAAATCCTCTTTGATGAAGTGTCTGTTCCAGTCGTCTGCCCATTTCTTTTATTCTTTCTTTCTTTTTTTTTTTTTTTGACAAGGTCTTGCTCCATTGCTGAGGCTGGAGTGCAGTGGCACAATCACAGCTCACTGCAGCCTCTACTCCCCTGCTTGCTCAGGTGATCCTCCCACCTCTGCCTCCCGAGTAGCTGGGACTACAGGTGCGTGCCGCCACACCTGTCTGTTTTCTTTTTTTGTAGATATGGGGTCTACTATGTTGCTGAGGCTTCTATTTCTTAATTGAGCCCTCCTTTGCTCTACTAGCCTTCCTCAGAGGCAGAAAGACCTTGGCAAGTTGGACTATTTATTTACAGGAATGTCAACCCTCCCCCACTGCATTCTCCTCTCTTGGGTTGGGCTTCTCCAAACAGTGTAGCTCCCAGACTTCCTGGGCAGGGACAGGCCTCTAGGTGCTCCCATTTCTTTTGCCACCAGAAAACTATCTTTTGGAAATATTTGTAAGGCAGGCCTGTTTGGGTTAAGACTGATACAATGGTGTCTATGTTGGTCGTCTATTTGAGAAAAGAAATTAGTATCTTATGTCAGCAACTCACATTTCCCTGTCCCCTTGAGAGTGACAACATTCCTGGATTCTGGAATAGAGTAGGGTCCCTCCCAGTCCATGTTCCCTGGACCAGGCCATGGCCACTGAGTCTAGGAAATGCCTCTGTCCCCACGCAGAAGTCACAGTCCTCTCTGACCCCAAAGAGAGAGGGCAGCAGAAGTCGGGGTGGAGACAGGGCTGTATGGGTGGACTCTGAATGGACAGGGGAGGAAGGTTGGTCAAGAGGCCTGAATGTCTGGACAGGGCACCAAGGATGGTCAGCAGTAAGTGGGGTGAGTTTATTCCATCCAGGGTTGGGGCCGCTCCTCAGCCAGGCACCACCCCACACATGAGATTCCAGGCTAATTGGCAGTGTGGGGCAGTGACTTCTCCATGGCAGGATAATTGGACCCTGGAGTCCCCACATCTGTGCACGACAGGGAAGGAAGACACAGCCCCTTCTTCCCTGGTGCCACCTACAAACCAACTGGCTCTCAGGACTGGCCGGGCTGCATCAGAGGCCAATGGGTCAGAGGTGCCAGTGGGCAGGACAGAGGGAAGTGCTGGGCTGCGTCAGGCTGAGGACAACCACCGTGACCCACAGCTCTCCAGGGTAGGTTCCTTCTGCCAGCGAAGTGACTGGTCTGCGGGTCAGCCCTGGGATCTTGTCCCTCAAGGGCAGTGGTCGGGGTTGGGATCCTGCCCCACGACTGGCCGGGATGTGACTACACAATGTGGGACTCCCCCTCACAGGGTCCCACCTCCCACCCCAGCTTCCTCTCCCTCTGCAGCCTGAAATCTTCACCCAGGGGCACAGGCAGGATTCCTATTCCCATGTGCCCACCCCCTGGTTTGCCTGCCTGACCCCCAATGTAGAAAGATGGGAGAAGACTGCAGGTCTGCTCACCCTGCATCTGTGCCAAGCGTGGCATGTGGGTGGCACCTCCTCTGCCCTCACGCCCGTCCTGCCTGTCCACTGCACACCGCCTCTCCCTCCCTCCTGCTGCAGGCTTCTGAAAGGACGCTGGCAGGCACATTTCCGAAAGGCTACATTGGCTGGGTATCATGCCAGTGACTGGTTCCCTGCCGGCTGCAGGCCCTAAGCAGCCAGGGCTGTGCTGGGGGGCAGGCGTGGGAGGTGGTGGGCTAGAGCTGCTGCCACAACACCCACCTGTGCCTGTGCCCTCCCCTTGGGACACGGAGGGACCAGAACTCAGGGGTCAGGACCACCTCTCACCTGCTCCACCTCCTCTTCTCTAGTCTTCCTGCTCACTCTCTGTCTTCTTCTCTCCTCTTCTGCCTCCCTCATTCGAACTTCCTCTTACCCCATCTTTGATGAGGCTGAAAATGAAAGGAGGTTTTCCTTGCAATTGTGAGGTTTGAGGACTGCGAGAAAGGCAAACAGACTCAACAAAGCCCTGGGCATCGCTTCCCACAAACAAGCTGCTCCAGCCGAGTGGATCAAGGTGCCAGGGAGGTGTCCGTTTCCCGGACCCTGATCCAGCCACGGGCCTGACCAGTCCCCCTGCCTGACTCCCACGGGGAAGGATGGTCCTGAACCATCACACGAGGCCCCAGACTCAAACCTGTATCCAATCCCAGGCTCACCCCAAACTCCATCGCCAACTAGCAGCTGGGGGGCTCCCCTCATCCTCTCACAATGGGCCTGGGCCAGACTTCACCGTCTTGGTGATCTTGGGGACAGGCGTGATAAGGGATGGGCAGGAAGACACAGGTTTCTAAGCCCCTCCAACCCCCAGACCTTGCTGCTGCATCCTCTCCAGCCAGCACACTCATCTCCACTGCAGCTCAGAAGCATGCGCTCCAGGCATCGTCCCTGGGGACGGATCTTCCCCAAAAACATTCTGGAGGACTCTTGTTCGGTGTTTATACTTTCCATTGTGATATTAACTCCACAGAACTGGATTCAGAAAAGCTTTCAAGTAAAATACCTACTTAAACTTCAAGATACCAGAAGTAAAAGGATGAAATGTTTTGGGAAATGGTAAATTGCAAAAGTATACTAAATTGTATCATTGTTTTCCTTCGTCCTGAGAGGCGTCTGTTCCTGCTAGCTCTGTGCCACTTCCTTTCCAATTCTGCCTGCCCCGTTAACATTGAGCTTCTGCTCCCAAACCCTCCCTGATACGTTTTCCCTCTGCGGTTACCAATGGCCTCCTACCTGCCAATCAGGCTCCTGCCTCTTGGAGGAGCCCCCGTGTCCTGGCTTCGGCCACACGTCCCCGAGTGTCGCCCCACCTCTCCCACCACCTTCACCAGCTCCTCTTCCTCCTCTCTTCCTGCTTCTAGAGGGGGAGGCTTCTCAACCTTTATTCTTTGCCCTCTTCATCTTCACACTTTCCTTGGTCAATCTCATCCACATCCCCACAGTCAGCACAGATTGACTTGCTGGTGTCACTTTGATTCTCAGGGACCCAGCCGGGAAGCCTTGTTGAGGCTGCCTTCAGCACACACCAGAGAGGTTTGCTTTTCCCACGCCTCCTGCCCTGGCCTGCGCTCCTGCAGCCTCTTGCCCTGATGACCTCAGGGTCTCTGCACGGGCTCCCCCTCCTCACCTGACCCCTCCAGCCTGATCGCAATGCAGTGATCAGAGCCAGCCATTTACAGTGTGGGTGGTGTCATGCCACTGCTGTCAGAGTGAAAGCCAACGTCCTCACCATGGCCAGGAGGCTCTGAGTGGGCTCCTCCCGCTCTTGGTTGACACTGTCTCCATCCACTCCCTATCACTCTGCTGCAGCCAGCCTTGCCCCAGCCCTGTAACCCCTTCTTGCACTCCCCAGCCTGCAGCCTTTGCACCTCATCATCTCTCCACCTAGGTGTGTTCAACAGACAGACACAGGCTAACTCACATCTTCTTCAACACTCTGCCCTGGTGTCACCTCTTCTCTGGCATATTCCACCATGCCCAGGCCGCCCAGTCATGCCCACCCTGACCTCTTCCCATCTGCTCACCACCTCTCACACTCTAAATAATTTCCTTACATGTCATGGGTATTGTTTATTTTTCTGACTTCTTTCCTGGCTTCACTAGAATTTACATTTCATGCAGGCAAGAGTTTGGGACTGTTTTTTTTTTCCTCCTGATTTATCTCAATTGCCTGAAACAATGACTGGCACATATTAGACACTTACTACACCTTGGACAGAACACCCCTCCCGCCCCCCATCTTGACATCTGACCTCAGTCTCTGTGGGCGTTCTGGGTCTCAGGGATACTCCTGCAGCTCTCTACAGGGTGTTCTGTGGGCGCTGCAAACCCAGCATGCCCCAAACTAAGCGCCTCATCTTCCTCTCTCTCCACAAATGCACTTTTCCCCTCCACAGGGAAACCCTAATGCAAGCAGAAGCCTGGAGACCCTGAAATTCCCCATGTCTGGGAGCATCTAACAGCATCGGGAGCTCAGGTGAGCCTATCGGGAGGAAGCGACGCCTGGGGCAAGTCCTGAAGGGCAACTGGCAGCAGTGGGGACCGAATCAGCCTGGTGTTCTCATGGCGCTGAAGAGGGGCCTCCTGCAGCAGCCAGGGGTTCCAGGAGGGGCAGGAGCAAGACAGGCAGTGAGGCCACAGAGAGGCTGACTCGGGAGCA
Source organism: Macaca mulatta (assembly GCF_049350105.2). NCBI lineage: Eukaryota > Metazoa > Chordata > Mammalia > Primates > Cercopithecidae > Macaca > Macaca mulatta. The sequence continues at coordinate 145,298,658 of NC_133417.1, read as the reverse complement.
AGGCGTTTACGCTAAGAACATGTGATGGGCGTGGCCAGGAGACAGGGCTGCGTGTCATTCCCTGTCACTCGGATGATGGATCAGACAGTCAGGAGAGACTGGAGGAAGACCAGTGAGAGAGCGGTGACCGGTGACAATAATCCAGCCTGGGAGGGACGGAACTGAACAAGGACAGGCTGGAAGGCAGCCCATGAACGTGGAGACAGCAGACCTGATTCTGGAGGCATTTAAGATGTGGGGGAGAAGGACTCAGCGCCTGCTCAGGTGTGGAGGAAGGAGAGGGGAGGATGATGGAGCTCCGTGGGGCATCCAGGCAGAGTGGAGGCCGCACCACTCCCTGAGAGGAAGAGCACGGGGGCAGGGGCTGGACACAGGAGTTGGTTCTGCAGAGGGGTCAGGGGCGGCCTGGGGGTCGTCAGCTGGAGGTGACCACAGGAACCACAGGGGTGAGTACATTGCTCTGAGTATGGACAGTGGGGACGGAAGGCTGGGGCCACAGCACCAGACACTGAAGGAAAAGGGAGCAGAACAAGAGCCAAAATGTGGGCCCAGAAATGAGCCAAACATTGCTGGCATCTGGGGACAGCCAGTCCCGGAGGTACGCGGCGACAGAAGCCGCATGGCAGTGGGAGGAGGGAGTATGACTGCCAGTGAGTCTTTATGTATGGGAGGAAGCGGGGCACGTCAGAGGCATTCGTGTGAATGTGCACCCCAAGAAGAGAGGAGACATGGGGACCCAGAGGTATCTGAGCAGGAGCAGAGACACATCATTGCCTGACTCATGCCCTGCTCTGCAGCTGCAATCAGGTAACCGGTGCGCAGACGGGGCAGGTGCTCCCAGAGAGACGGGCCATGCTGGGAGCAGGGTGCATCTTGCACTGTCCACAGGGTGCACTATGAGTGCAGGACCGTGAACAGGGTTGCCTCAGATCTCCCAACTTTTCAAAAGAAGCCAGATGTCGGTGCCTCTGTGTGAAATGTTCTGATTTTCAAAAACAAAGGTCAAAGTGAAAGTTTTAGTGAATTGTCCTCTGAAACGTGCAGGATAAATGACATCCCAATATACCCAATATACAGGCATGTGAGGAATGGGCTTGAAGGGTGCTCAGAAGCCACTGGAATTCTCACCGTGCCCCCCATAAAATCTGTCTCCCTATTTATGTTTAAGAAGCGGTTGCTCATGCCCATAATCCCAGCACTTTGGGAGGCCGAGGTGGGTGGATCCCCTGAAGTCAGGAGTTCGAGACCAGCCTGGCCAACATGGCGAAATCCTGTCTCTAGTAAAACAAATACAAAAATTACCTGAGCGCCTTTAATCCCAGCTACTCGGGAGGCTGAGGCAGGAGAATCACTTGAATCCGGCAGACAGAGGTTGCAGTGAGCCGAGATCATGCCACTGCACTCCAGCCTGGACAGAGTGAGGCTCTGTCTCAAAAAAAAAAAAAAAAAAAAAAAGTCACAAATAATCTTTAATTGGATTATTCTTTAAAAATCAGTGCTGAAAGGAAATCAACGAGCAGACTATGCGTGTTGGGCCCACAGGCTTCCAGCTGGGGCTCTACCCTGTCTCGTCCACAGAACAGCAGTTTAGGAGAGGCTGGGGGACCTGCAGGCATAAAATAAATATCTTTAATATTTATTTTATTAAATTATTATCTTTATTTTTATTGTAGTTTTTCTATCCAAAATAGAAACTCCTCTTCATTAATCTGCTTCTCTTTTCTTCTTCCTGAATTATTTTAGCTGTTCTTATCTGTTTATATTTCCAGATGATTTCAAGAATTATTTCATCCTGTTTCAAGAAAAATAAAATTTGGTGAGATTTCAAATAGAATTGAATTAAATTTCAAAATTGATTTGGAGATGTTGACATCATTACAATACACTTTTTTTAACCTAAGAATATTCTAATTAGTAATTGTTGGTATATGGGAAGACTACATTTTAAATATTCATTTTGAAATCCTTTAATTCTAATAGTGCAGCAGATTTTTCGGGTTAAAAATCCTGTCATCTGGAAATAATGATAATTTTGTCTACTTCTCTATTGTGTTCTGTGGTAGCCAGTACAGTGGCACATTGTCACACAGCAGCAGTTACAACCAAGAGCCCTGTCTTCATCTGACCTTGGCGGAGCGGGAATGATCCTGGTATTTAGCTGTGGGGATGCTGCAGGCTGTTGCTTGAGGCTAGTATTATTTATCATATGAGGAAAAATCACTTCTTTGGGGATGACAAATGCATGAAAGCTTGGGGAGAGTTTTTAATCAAAGCCTTTTAGCATCAGCTAGACTTGAAATGTGATCCTTTTAGCAGATTTGCTGACCTCGAAGTCTCTTTGCATTGCGGAAATAATCATGCCAGTGCGACGTGAGCTCTTTTAATGTGCTGCTGGGTCCTGACTGCTGACATTTTATTTGAGTTTTGTAACGATAGTTAAAAAAAAATCATTGATGCATAGTTTTTCTTCCCTGCAATCTTCATCAACCTTTTGTATCAGGAGTTTGCTATTTTGTAAAATGAATGGAGACTTTCCCACACTCTCTAAGGGTTTACCTAAGGTAGGAAAGATCTACTCCTGGCATAGCTAGAAGCTGGGCACAGGTCAAGTATGTGGGCCTGTCGGTTTTCTTTGAAGCAATTTTAACATCATGATGCTGCTGAGTTGTCTTCACTTCACTCCGTTTTCTCAGAAATAGACCTTTTTCTTGACGTTAACATTCACTCTTACATGATTGCTTTTAATAATCGTCTAAGCCCCCAGTCTTTCTTGTCATCTGTAAACTGAAGCTGTAAGAGGACCACTGAATAGAACACATATGAGGTGCTTAGTAAATAGCGCCAACCCTTCCTGTCATTTGGTGCATCTCCATCTGCAGTTTACTTTTTATAGTCTCTGAAATTGGGTTGCATGCTCATATTCTCCTGCTCGTTAAACTAGCTAGAGTTCCATCATTTTACTGTCCTCAACTCAGCCTACGTCAGAACAAGTTTTTGCTGCTATCGATCAATTCTATTATTTTTTCTAATTCATGAAAAATGATTTTTATGCCATTGTTTTTAGGAAAATGTGTTATCTGTGATTCTGCTTTGGAGAGAGATTGAACATTTTTTGATGCTATTGCAGATGATTTCTCCACGTTTTCTAAACAAAGGTGTATGTTTTCTCAGGGCTGTGAGTTTATTATCCCTCAAATCAACATTTCAAAAATTATATTATTCTAATTCTAATACTTGGCATTCTAATTTGCTTTTACCTTTGAGATCTGTCAAGTAGTGAGAGGCATGTACTAGAGTCTGCTGCTGCTACTTTATTTCTGTCTATTTCTTCTTCTTCTTCTTCTTTTTTTTTTTTTTTGTTTCTTTCAGATGGAGTCTTGCTCTGTCACCCAGCCTAGAGCGCAGTGGTGCAATCTCCGTCCACTGCAACCTCCGTCTCCAGGGTTCAAGTGATTCTCATACCTCAGCCTTTGGAGTAGCTGGAATTACAGGTGCCCATCATGACGCCAGGCTAAGTTTTGTATTTTTAGTAGAGATGGATTTCACCATGTTGGCCAGGCTAGTCTCGAACTACTGACGTCAGGTAATCTGCCCGCCTTGGCCTCCCAAAGTGCTGGGATTACAGGCATGAGCCACTGCGCCCAGCCCCTGTCTATTTCTTCTGATACTAAAGTCAGGTTTTTGCTGACTCTGTGTTAAGGATGTATTATTCACTAAAAGGTTTATAAATAAAACAGACCATTTGGGGTCTGAAATTTTACTTGATCAAATGTTAATTCTGCAATCATGCTTTCTTTTTGTTTGATTATACATCTGAACCTATGGTTGTCATTTCAACCTGAGTTGAAGTTTTTTGTTATGTATCTTGGCATATTACCACAACTACGTTTGCACCAACCTAATAAAATAGATTCTTTTTCTATGACTTGGGCGTTTTTTCCTTTTACTAGGTGAGTTTATCCTACTTACATTTATTGTCACAACTGACTTTTTTCTTGTTGTTTTTTTTCTTTTTTTTTTTTTTCTTTTTTTGTTGTAGTTAGTTTTAGGTGCTTTCTTATGATTTCCTTTATTTCTATATTTTTTGTTCTTTCAAGATTTATAGGATCTATATCCTTTTAAAAACCATGATTTACTATTAAAAATTTTAAGGACTCATATTACTCTAACAATAAACTCCAGGAATAAAACATAGCCTTTTGATTATCTCATCTGAAAATGAGGCAAAACACACTTTTTTTCTTATTACAATCTTATCCTCTCCCAAGTTTTTCCTCATGGAAAAACAATTAGATAATCAGTAATTGGGAAAAGAAGAGAAACTGGTTTAAATATAGTTACTGGCTTTAACTGTATTTAAGCCCAGTTTCCCTTTTTTCTTTTTGCAAACAATTACTATTTTTCATTATATATTATCTCAATAAACAAGGACAGACCTTTGCATTTTGTTTTGTAGCTATCTGGACAACATTTGCTGGAATTGTATATGCTGTGTTTGAATGTGGTTTTCTTCAGACGCTGTGTTTGAATGTGCTTTTCTTCACTGCCTGTGTTTTTATGCTGTGAAAGTCTTGGTCAAGGATTGTTATTATGTCTCAAGTTAATACCTGTGACATTTTGAGTTTCATATTGAGGAAGAGTTTAAAACTCCTACATGCAAATCAGGTGCTTGTGCAGGCTGCCTCTCTGTTACCCTCAGGCGTGAATACTTCCAGGTCTGGACACAATATTCGAGTTTCATATCCTCCAGCCCTCTCTAGATGTTTCTCTGCTGTTTTCTGGACTCTTAAGTTTTTGATGAAAACTAAAGCTAACTCAACGGATGTTCTATTTTATATACAAAATTATATATATTTTATTCTGGCTGGATGCCTTTAGGGTTTTTTTTCCTTGAAGTTCCAAAACTAGCCATGATCTCCGTGGTACCTGCTGATAATGCTGCTATCCTTACTCTGTTTACAGCCACCAAGCTGCCCAGCCAGTTGCCTCTGCCCTTCTTAAATTTTGCTGATTTGGAGCCACAAAAGGATTTCCAAATACTGCATCCATCAGCCATACACCCCACTCACACCCAGCCCTCAGCCCTCCTCCCTGCTGACCCAGACAACTGTGAGATCCAGACTCCCACCATCCATGTCCCCTGGACCACAGAGCTCTCCGGGCACCCCGATGAGGCTTTCTGGACACCTTCTTCCCTCCCATGGGCAGGAGGGTGGTGACATCCTCAAAGACTCTTGGCTCTGGGCCGCCTTTCTTCACTAGCATTTGTGTCATGAGGATAGCCCTCTAGTTTTACATTTTATATGGAATTTCTCTTTTTCTTTAAAGATCTGGGATTTGAACACTAAGAGGAGAGAGAAGAGGGGGCAGGTGGTTGTGGTGGTGAAAATAAACACGTGCCACCACCCACTCTGCCAGCTTTTGCTGTACCATGTTAGTTTGGGCCCTTGTCACTCCTTTAACCTTCCCATCGACATTCGTTCCCCTATGGCTTGTGGAGTTTCTACTGCGTGGTGGGAAGTGCTCTTAGTGCCTTGGTCCGTGGTGAGAGAGGTATAGCTCTTGTCCTCCGAAGCATGCGGCCCAGTGGGTGGGCAGCAAAAGGCGCTTCACGAGCACCTTCCAGATAGAGTTTCCATCAGTCGTACAGCCCGGTCGCACCCAACCCACATCCCTCCTCCCTCATGAACATAGCAAGTGCAACCAGGAGAGACAGGGCAGAGAGGGGGGTGGGTGTGGGGTGACGGGAGCCCAGAGGACGGCCACAGCAGAAGCAGCCAGAGTGGGGACGGGGCTGGGGGGCATTCCAGGTGCAAGAAAGGATGTCAGCAAAGGGTCAGGGACTCCACTTCATGCAGTTCTACGACACACACTGCTGTGGTTTAAGTTCGTTTTGTGTTTAATCGGTATATGCAAAAGAAAGCTGTTTTATTAGATTTCATTCATGTAACTTCTAGGCACAATCTTGCTACCATTTATGGAAGGACTACTGCATGCCAACATGAATCAGGTGTTTTAACAACTCCCTACATTTCCTATGTGTTTTCTTTAAGGATCTGTTAAATTCATATTACTTATTTATATTCTTAATAATTTACCTACTTATTCATGCTCTAATAGATGCCATCAATATAGTTCTATTTAATCTTTAGTTTCAGTTTTCTTTTCTGTATTTCAATTTCTCTACTATTTGGGGAAGAAAATTGCTGTTGAGATTATTCTGCAGTTTCTGATCCATCCTCTGTTTTCATTACTCTTTGCAATATCATAATTGAAACCTTTGTCATTTTTAAGGCACATGATATACTGCACAATACACTTTATGCTCATTCAGCCATTTAATCTATGTATATTTTTCAGTATAGATTCGGAACTATGGTCTGGGAAAGTGCTGACTTAGTGAATTGCTAATCCAGTGTGTAACCTTTTCTTTTTAAAGGAGAATGTAGTATTTGCAAATAAGTAATGCTTCACTATTTTGAATAAATAATACACTCACGTGAAGCAAAATTCGAAAGACAGAAAAAGGGTTGCCATAAAAACATTTCCCTGCCATCTGTGTTCCAGTATCCTGCTCTCCCCCTCAGGGACGGTAAGTGTCCCCATCGCCTTGTGTGACTGTCACAGGTCGTCTGCCCTATTTACATACTTTTACTTGTATGAGCAGAGGCATACGATCCGTGCTGTTTCGAACATTTAAAACTGTAACTACAGACCTTGGAAACCATTCCATATCGACAGACAAACCTGCCCCTTCTTCAGTGACCACATAGTGTTCATAATAGGGATGTGACAAAACTTACTTAGCCCACCTCTTATTCATAAAAAATATGGTTGCTTCCAAGTCTTTTGCTTATTAATTCAAATATTGGCTTTAGGTTCGTTAAACCAACCGATGCCCTATATCCCCGTATTTCCTTCTGAAGGGGTCTTCTCTGCCTTTTTTTCTGAATAATACTATTTGTTTTGTGACTTTTTGTTTTCATTGCCTGTTAGTGTCACAGGGCAACCAGCAACTGTATCTACACATCTTTATAATTCAAGTGTTCTAGCCCACATCCACATGAGTTCACTGCTTCTGTTGTGGAAACCGCATTGAAAGGGCAGTGGCCCTGGTGTTAGAAGATTCCAGTCTGTGTCCTGGTGCTGCCCCGACCCTGGGTAAGTCCATGAACCTTTCTTTATGAGTCTTAGACTTTCCATCTCAACATAGAGATGTAAGCCTTGTTTTTCTCACGACTGTAGTGAGGATTAACAGTTGTGATTTATGTTAAAATACACATGCAGGTGTGGGTGGACAGCTCCTCCCTCAGCGACAGGCCCCTTGAAAATGTTCTAGACTTCCTCCTCTCTGCTGCCATCTGTTTTCTCTCTTCCAGGATTGTGTTGCAATCTCTCCCTCGCTGATATTCCCCTCAGATCTACAGGGATAAGGATGTGGCCACTTTCCCTTCTTGGCCGGGGAGGCTCCGGCTGCCGCTGTGGGTGTGCCTGGGTCTGGGGTCTGGCTAACTTGGACCTGGGCCTTACCCCTGCTATGGTGTCTCTTCCTTCTGTAAAATCAACCCTAAAACCGGGCGACAGGTCATACATATATCTGACAATTTAGAAAGAACGCATCAGACTCAAACAATACACCCAGAAGCCTGGGGCAGTCTGGGCTCGTCACCTGGAGGACACCAGACACCCTGTGGACCCCCTTCATGGTTATCAGGTCCCTTGGAGAAGTCCAGATGGTGAAAAATAGGACATAGTTTTGAGACGGATGAGGGAGACTGGTGGTGGCAGGCTCAGGAGGGTGTTCCAGACCCAGTGTTAGAGGCTCTGAGACCTAGAATCTATATCATCGGAGGTTAATGCTTAACATGCATCAGGGTGGGGAGCTGCTTTTGTTCCCCACTGGTGCTCTGGGGAGCCGCGTGGTCTCTCTTTGCACCCAAACTCCCCATCCAAGTCCAGCTCCATTCTCTCTCTGCCCCAGCTGCCCTGCAGCCCTTTCCTCTTGCTCTTTGATGTTTTGCAGGCCCACAGCTCCCAAGCACAGAGGCATGAGCGGGGAGAATGTCACCAAGGTCAGCACCTTCATCCTGGTGGGCTTCCCCACGGCCCCGGGGCTGCAGTACCTGCTCTTCCTCCTCTTCCTGCTCACTTACCTCTTTGTCCTAGTGGAGAACCTGGCCATCATCCTGACTGTCTGGAGCAGCGCCTCCCTCCACAGGCCCATGTACTACTTTCTGAGCTCCATGTCTTTCTTGGAGATCTGGTACGTGTCTGACATCACCCCCAAGATGCTGGAGGGCTTCCTCCTCCAGCGGAAACGCATCTCTTTCGTCGGGTGCATGACGCAGCTCTACTTCTTCAGCTCCCTGGTGTGCACCGAGTGTGTGCTTCTGGCCTCCATGGCCTACGACCGCTACGTGGCCATCTGCCACCCGCTGCGCTACCACGTCCTCGTGACCCCGGGGCTGTGCCTCCAGCTGGTGGGCTTCTCCTTCGTGAGCGGCTTCACCATCTCCATGATCAAGGTCTATTTTATCTCCAGCGTCACATTCTGTGGCTCCAACGTCTTGAACCACTTCGTTTGTGACATTTCCCCTATCCTCAAGCTGGCCTGCACGGACTTCTCCACTGCTGAGCTGGTGGATTTCATCCTGGCCTTCATCATCCTGGTGTTTCCGCTTCTGGCCACCGTGCTGTCATATGGGCACATCACCCTGGCTGTCCTGCGCATCCCCTCGGCCACTGGCCGCTGGAGAGCCTTCTCCACCTGCGCCTCTCACCTCACCGTGGTCACCATCTTCTACACAGCCTTGCTTTTCATGTATGTCCGGCCCCAGGCCATTGATTCCCGGAGCTCCAACAAGCTCATCTCTGTTTTGTACACAGTTCTCACCCCCGTCTTGAACCCCTTGATATACTGCCTGAGGAATAAGGAATTTAAGAATGCCTTGAAAAAAGCCTCCGGCTTGGCTTGAGCTGTGCCATAGAGGGCAAGCTTTCTACCTTTCTGGAACTCCATCTCGGAATACACAACCAGCCCCTCTGAGGAGGCCATTTGACTGTCTGCATTATGGTAGTACCGCATTCATTTAAAAATTACTTCCAAATCCATTTTTCTCTTTCCAGAAAAAAACTGAGGTTGAGGTTAATATCATAGGTATTGTTGTTGGTGTTGTAATACCAGTACTTTCTTCTTTTTATAGATGCGCAAAGCCGTACTTAGTAAAGCTTAATAAATTTTCCTCGCCTTTAAAATGACCACGCACATTTCAGAAAGCAGCAAAACATGCCAGGTCATCTGAGATCGTAAAGTCCCCAATAAATTGCAGTGTGTTAAAGCACTGAAATGTTTAACCATGTGGCAAAATGAGCTCCACATGTCCCCAAAGCAAAATGTGTCTCGGAAGAGTAAGGACACGTAGCTTTCTGTTTTATACCCAAAGAATGTTCTCTGATTGTCCTGGATGGACGCCCCTCTACCTTTTTCCTACATAAACCCCTACTCCGTGCCCAGTCAGCTGCTGAGAAAATAAAAAGTGTTTTATTATTGCATGAGTTGATTCTGATTGAACCTAAATACACGCAGATGCCCAGGCAGGCAGGGCCACCTCTGTCCTGTTCACTGTTGGACCTGGCAGCCCAGCACAGTGTCTGGTGCCCAATGGGCATGCAGGAGACAGAGGCTGGGTATGGGCTGGGTTGGACGTGTAAGGGATCCACAGTGCAAGGAGAGATAAAGCAAACCCAAGTGGGGGCTGCAGGGAGGGGTGGAAGAGGGTCACCTGGATGGCATGATATTTACACCTTAAAACAGGAATAGAGGTTATCCAATTTAAAGGGTGGAAAAGAGGAAGGGTGTTCAATTTCGATGATAGCAAAGCCTCAGAGGCAGGAAGCAGCATGGAGCTGTGCAGAGTTCAAAGATGCAGCATCACGGGAGCCTGGTGTTCACCAAGGGGGAGACCTGAGACAAGAAGAGGACAGAGCCCCAAGAGCTCACACGTATGGTGGGTCAGAGCCCTGAGAGCTCCCAGGCGTGGCAGGCAGATCAGGACCTGAGAGTTCCCAGGCATGGCGGGCAGATCAGGACCTGAGAGCTCACAAGTGTGGCGGGCGGATCAGGACCCTGAGAGCTCCCAGGCGTGGCAGGCAGATCAGGACCCCGAGAGCTCACAGGTGTGGTGGGCGGATCAGGACCCCGAGAGCTCACAGGTGTGGCAGGCAGATCAGGACCCCGAGAGCTCCCAGGCGTAGCAGGCAGATCAGGACCCCGAGAGCTCCCCGCGTGTCAGGCAGATCAAAGCCCCAAGAGCTCCCAGGCGTGGGGGGCAGATCAGAACCCCGAGAGCTCCCAGGTGTGTTAGGCTGATCAGGACCCTGAGAGCTCCCGGGTGTGGCAGGCAGCATGGACTCGTCTGGCAATTAAGGTGGGGGCAGAGGTACGTTCAGTTTCCTGCCTTGGACAGGCTATTTGGCAGGTGTGTGAGAGATGTAGAGGGGACCCCGTGGGAGGCAAGGAGGCTGTGGAGGAGGCTGCTGGGATTGTCCACGTGAGGGATGAGCACTACCCTGAGTTGAGCAATGGATGCAGGAGCTGGATGTAGTGGCCGGGCCCATTTGAGAGCCATGTAAGTGTTCAAATCAGCATTTGGGGTTAGAGTGGGAACACAAGGAACTGAGGAGTGCATCCAGATATCTGCTGGGGACCCAGTGGACGCCAGAGCTGAAGGAGGACGTGCAGACGAGCGAAGGCTGTTGGGGGCTGAGGGAGCGGGTTTGGGCTGTAACTGCCACAGAGGGCCCCAGGGAGTCAGAACTGGTGGCACCTGATCTTACAGTAGGCAAAGGGGTAATTCCTATCAAATGGGTAGAAATCAGATCCAGGTGAAGACTTGTTCCAAGGCCAAGGGAGATGTAGGATTTCATGGGAGGGCAGGATGGGGTAGCAAAGGGCTTCATGGGGTCTGATTTAAGGGATCAGGCTGACTTGGGGTCAGGAATTTAGAGCCTGCCTCTCAGCGGGTGTGAGCAGGAGAGGGCGTCGGGCTTGGGTTTTGCTTGCTCCCAGTGAAGGCTGGTGGTGCCTTGGCCACATGCACACCTGTTCATCCACAGCTCTTCATCCACAGCCCTTCATCCATGGCTTTTCGTTCATAACTTTTCATCAACAGATCTTCACTCATGGCCCCTCATCCACAGCTCTTCACCTATGGCCCTTCATCCATGTCTCTTAATCCACGGCTCTTCATCCACAGCCCTTCATCCATGGCTTTTCGTTCATAACTTTTCATCAACAGCTCTTCACCCATGGCTCATCCACGGCTCTTCACCCACGGCCCCTCATCCACAGCTCTTCACCTATGGCCCTTCATCCATGTCTCTTAATCCACGGCTCTTTGCCCACGTTCCTTTATCCATGCCTCTTCACCCACGGCCCTTCATCCACGTCTCTTCACCCACGGCCCTTCATCCACGTCTCTTCACCCACGGCCCTTCATCCACGTCTCTTCACCCACGGCCCTTCATCCACGTCTCTTCACCCACGGCCCTTCATCCACGTCTCTTCACCCACGGCCCTTCATCCACGTCTCTTCACCCACGGCCCTTCATCCATGCCTCTTCATCCACGTCTCTTCATCCATGCTTCTTCAGCCACAGCTCTTGCCTGGTGGGCTGCTCACAGCAGGGCGATGTCTTCCTACCATCCCTCTCCTTGCTGCTGTCTGCCAGGGCCACCTTCAACACCTGTCTTCTTGTTTCAAACACGTACTTTCTAATAAGCTCTTACTAAATCTATCTTAATCAACTCTGGCATCCATCCAGTCCTCTGCACATTTTTGAGCCAGAGACAACCAAGAAAACCTTCTTCAGCTCATACTGTTAAGTTTCATCCCACTCTAGAATTGACCTTGTGAGTCTGGTTTTAATATAGAAACTGTTTTGTAGTTGATCGCAGCATCCTCAGACTGCACAGAACCCTGAAGCCCATCCTCCTCTGTACCGGCCAGTTCCCTGCCAGCTCCCAGGTGGCCAGGTCTGCTCTCACCCTCTGGGAGGAGGGCCACTCAGACCCCTGGGAACCCAGTTGGCTTGGAGCAGCTGTCTGGGCAGGAAGGTTGCACAGTGGTGCATCAACCACCACTGTACGTCCACCACCGGGAAATGATGAAGGTCTAAAATCTGCCTGTATCTGTATCTGAGTTATGGAGAAGTTGCTTTTCCTCCTCTGTACTCATTCTGACTGAGTTTGGATCTGTTTGCAGAGCTCGTGTCCACCCCATTAAAACCCACTTGTCACTTCCACATCTGCCAACCCCATGCTTGACACCCATGTTGTTGTATAGAAGCACCACCGTCCACTGACTGTCCACCTCCAGCTCATGTCCTTTCCAGAGTCCACTGTCCTTCTCTGGCCCCCTCTAAGCTGGTACAGAGTGAGTGCCGAGACTTCCTGCCACCCACAGTCAGGACCTCCCTCCTGGGCCTCCTGGGTGTCATGACCTTGAGTTTACCTCCTTTGTGTGCAATTGATCATCTGGGTCTCCACCCCTACTTAGCCGGCTGGGTCAGAGCCCATGTCCCTGCCTTATTTGGAGGAAGGGCACTAGGCTGGGTAGCCAGCCCAGGGACCCAGGCACAGGCTCAGAGCGATGCTACTGGTGCCATTCTCGGGGCTGTGGAGAGCTGATTTTTCCATCCCAGGCAGCTGGGCCAGGACATGGTTTGTCTCCAGTTAAATTACTCCATATCCTCTGTCCACACCCTTCTCTGGTCACAACTAACTGAGTCATTCATTCATTTACTCATTTATTCATCCAAGCACCTACTATGTGCCAGACACTCAAGGTAAACGATGAACAACATCGACAAAAATCTCAGCCCTCATACACTTTACATTCTATTAGATGACAGAGAAATACACAAAATAAATAGGTAAAATACTCGAATGGTATTCAGGGATACATGCTAAGGAAAATAAAAATACATCAGCTCTAGTCAGCTGAAAAATGGCCCCAAAATATAGGTCTATGTCAAATCTCTGGAACCTGTGAATACAACTTTATTTGGAAAAAGGGTCTTTGCAGATGTAACTAAATTAAGGATCTGGAGATGGGGAGATCAGTGTGGATTAACCAGGTAGGCCCTAAATGCAGTGACAAGTGTCCTCATAAGAGCCTGCGTGACAGGCAGATCAGAGCCCCAGGAGCTCCCAGGCATGGCAGGCAGATCAGGACCCGAGAGCTCCCAGGCATGGCAGGCGGATCAGGACCCAAGAGTTCCCAGGCATGGCAGGCATACCACCTGACTTCCAATTATACTACAAAGCTACAGTAACCAAACCAGCATGTTACTAGCATAGAAACAGACACATAGACCAATGGAACAGGACAGAGAACCCAGATATAAATCCACACATTTACAGTGAACTCATTTTCAACAAAGGTGCCAAGGACCTATGATGAGGAAAGGATAGATTCGTCAATAAATGGTGCTGGGAAAACTGGATATCCATGTGCAGAAGAATGAAACTGGACCCCCATCTCTCACCACATAAGAAAATTCAATCCAAATGGATTAAATACTTAAATCTAAGACTCAAAACTACAAAACCACTAGAAGAAAACATTGTGGAAACACTCCAGGACATTGGTCTGCGCAAAGAATGATTTTGTGCAAGACCTCAAAAGAACAGGCAACCAAAGCAAAAACAGACAAACAGGATTACATCAAACTAAAAAGTTTCTACACAACAAAGGAAACAAGCAACAGAGTAAAAAGGCAACCCACAGAAAATAATTACAAACTATCTATCTGACAAGGGATTAATAACCAGAATATATAAGGAACTCAAATAACTCAATGGCAAAAAAAAAAAAAGCAAAAAAAAAAAACAAAACAAATAATCTCATTTAAAAATGGGTAAAATATCTGAATAGATATTTCTCAAAAGCATACATACAAATGGCAAACAGGTATGTAAAAAAATGCTCAACATCACTAATAATCACAGAAATGTGAATCAAAACCACAGTGAGATGCCATCTCATCCCATTTAAAATGGCTTTTATTTTTAAAAAGACAGGGAATAATAGTTTTTGGTGAGAATGTAGAGAAAGGAGAACGCTCATTCGTTGTTGATGAGAATGTAAATTAGTACAGCCACCATAGGCAACAGTATGGAGGTTTCTCAACAAACTAAAAACAGAACTACCATATAATCCCACATTTCCACTACTGTATATATATCCAAAAGAAAGGAAATCAATGCACTGAAGGAGTCTCTGCACTCCCATGTTTACTGCAGCACTATTCACAATAACCAAAATATGGAATCAACCTAAGTGTCCATCTGAATGAATGAATGGATAAAAAAAGTGGTACTATATGCAGTGGAATATTATTCAGCCATAAAAGAGAATGAAATCTTGTTATTTGCAGGAACTGGATGTCATTATGTTAAGTGACATAAGCCAGGCACAAAGACACATATCGCATGTTCTCACTCATATGTGGGAGCTTAAAAAGTGGATCTCATGGAAATAGTAGATTGGTGGTTATGAGAGGCTAGGAAGGGTACGGGGGACTGGGGTGAAGCGAGGTTGATTAATGGATGCAGATATATAGTTTGATAGAAAAAATAAGACTGAGGTTAGAGATCAGTAAGGTGACTATAGTTTTCAGTAATCTATTGCATATATCAAAATAGCCATAATTTGAATGTTTCTGGTATAAAGAAAAGACAAATATTTAAGGTGATGAATAGCCCATTTATACTAATTTGATATTTACAAATTATAATTGCATTCAATCGTATGTACTCCAAAAATATATACATCTATTATGCATAAATTTGAAAATAATAAACACACACTCAAAGAGACACACAGGAGAGATCTGACACACAGACCATGGGGAGGCGACGTGACCTGAGATGCAGAGATCGAAGTGTTGGTGCCACAGACCCTGAAGCCAGGAGCCCCCAGAAGCTGGGAGAGGCTGGACAGGGTTCCTCCCCTGGCAGCCCAAGCTGACTCATCTGGCAGGAGAGGAAAAAGGAATGTCCTGGCTGGGTGTGGGATTGTAGGAAGTGAGGGAACAGGCGGGCTGATGCAGAGGGAGAACATTCCAGAAGGCACAGTGAGTCCTAAAGCCCCAAGCAGGGTGGCAGGAGCCAGCCTACTTGAGGAGCACCTGGGGCCATAGAATTAAAGTGGAGAGAACAGGGGAGGTCAGAAGAACTGGACCAGAGAGGAAACAGAAGTCAGGTGGGACAAATCCTTCCCTCAGAGGGTGTGGGCTGCACAGGAACAAGGGTGACCCATGGACAGCAGCGCCTTCAGTAGGGAGTGTGGGAGATAGCCACTGAGGAGGGTGAAGGGCCCAAACGGGGGGGCCAGGAGTGGCTCAACAGCCTCTGCTTGGATGCCCTCAGCCAGGCAGGGGCCAGCCTGGCCCCAGAGGCACCGGCTCACCTAATTGGCAGTGTGGGCCTTTCCATCAGCAGGGGGATAATTGGACCCTGGAGTCCCTGTGCTCATCAGAAAAAGCCACAGTGGTGTCTCCCCAGTGCCTCAGGCAGCCCACTTCTCAAGAGCACGTTCAAGGCTTGTCTGGTCACTGTGGCCAGCCTGGGAGTTGCTGGACACAGGCAGAAGCTACTCTTCACTCCTGCAGGCAGCTGCAGCCATTTGCAGTGAGGCTTCCCGACAGGCCAGGTAGGGTCCAGCACTTTCCAAGTTGCTGATGGGCTCATTTTGCTGTGATTTTAGGGTACGATGTATTCCTTGCTTGGGGAGAGAGCTCTTCGTTTGTGTGTGTGATTGACACTCCCCACTCCACATGCCCCCCACATACAATCTGGGGCAGGGATTCCCCTCTGCAGTCTCATGGCCAGCACCAAGCAGGATGGCTCATGGATGCTCCATAAGTGGCCCTTGCATTTTTGAGTACTGTGCTGAGCACATATTCATAGGCATCGGGTTATGCCCTGATGTCTAACATCTCACCCAGAATTAGCCAGCAGCCTCAGGTGGCTGAATGGGGCAGAGAGCATCTGCTCACTCATCGTTGATGAGGATTGGTTCTAGGTGGCTCTGCCAGGCACCAGGGAAGGCATCAGAGTAAATGGCGGCAGGCTGATGGTAGGTGCAGCCGGGAGGAGCTACCGCAGTACCCGTCTCATGGACCACCCCAAAATACGTCCGCTCTGTGGCATGGAAAGCTTCACTTTCCTCTCTCAGATTGGAGACCTAGGTTTGAATTTGTGACTGGGCAAAAACAGTCTTTGTAACACATTGGAGAACCTTGTTTATGATGAGAGGATGCCAGCCTCCCTCGGCAGCATCCGCTTGGCCTTTCAGTCTGTCTACAGAAACCAGGGAGGCACAGCCAAGTTAAAAAGGCAGCCGTGCCCGTAGCTATGGGGGACCCTGGAACAGAAACGGGCATTTGAGGAAAAAAAGATGAACGCCAAAGTCTGGAGTTCAGTCCACTGTAATACCAACGTCAATCCCTTACTTTGATGAACAAACCCTCTTCATGCAGGAGGAAGCTGAATGCAGGGGCTCCCGGGGCTCTCTGCACTCTCTTTGTAACTTTTCTGTAAATCTAAAATGATTCCAAAATAAAAAGTTTGTTTAAAAGAAAATGCAGCCATTGTCTAAAGTTCAGGGGATGGAGACAGTGTGTTGTAAAGGGCCCTGAATTTGTCAAGTAACACAGTTTCAATTTAACGAATCAATCTGGTATTAACTAGCCAACCCATTAGAGATCAGTTACCACTATCCAAATCAAGAGAAATCTATAGGGGCCTCCACTGTCCTGGGTTAAAAGCATAAGAACCAAAGCTCGCTACCCCCACCGCCAGCTCTCCCCAGCAAACCCAGTTGACAGGTGGGGGCCGCTGGCCTTCCAAGGAGCTTCTGTGGCCCCCAACTTTCCTCCTTGTGGACTTTAAAGCCCTCTGTGGCCACTCAGCTGGGAAAGGCACACAGTCACCACCCTGGATGGTGTCTAAAGAGGCAACATTCAGACTCATATCTGGAGATCCCTTTAACGGCAGGGTTCTTATTGCTTTTGTTTTGGGGAGATAGTAGGCAGTGACTGCAGTGAGTAGCAAATGCTTGTGAAATTGATCCTAAACTCTGAACTGCACGCTGGCATTTTAAGGCAGGGAATGGCCATGCCACCCCAGTGGGTGATCTTGAGTTCCCACAGAATGCTCACCCTAGACAGCAGCAGTACAGGTGCGTTTCTCAGTATAAACCTGTCCCTGGACAATTCCTTTCTAGAATTTCGTTTTTCAGCCTGGAACTCATCCATGAACTCCAGACTCGTATAGCCAACCCCCTACATGTCACCGTGAGGCTCTCCAGGAAGTGCCGTGCACCACACCTCCCCCAGCACAGCCTCCCGATTATTCGGCACCCACCTGGCCCTCTCCTAGTCTTCTCATCAATTTTCAGCATTCTGGGCCAGAAACCTGGAGTCACCCTCCCCAGCTGTGAGCTGGTGGAAGTCTGCCATTCAACCACCTAGACTGCCAGTGAAGCAACCACCAGGTGCCCTGTGGGGCAAGGGGCTGCGGCTACCCTCTCTCTCCCTCGCCTGTGGACCAGGTCCCCGAGAGCCAGGCAGCCCTCTCCTGGGAGCCCTCCCTGCATTCCTCTGGCTGGTTAGCCCGGTTTGGGGTCCTGCCCTGGTAGGCTGATAGCCCCTCACCTCGGGCCAAGGTTGCTGCTGTGACTTGCAGGAACCCTCAGGTGAAGGACCCTAAGGAGGGCCAGCTCTGTGTCCATGCCCACTTGGATTCTGAGAGCTGCCCCGAGCATGTGTGGACTGGTAGTGCCCCTAGACTCAGAGGTTTGGGTTTCACCCACCCAGGAGCTGCCCGGCTCTGTTCCTCAGCATATTCTCTTCCTTATTCCTACTTCATGGTTATATCTAAATGCAAGCACACAGAAGTTTTCTACTTTAAAACTCAGAAGATCAGCAGATCACTGCTCTCTCCTGGTGTTCTCAGGAACCGTGTGGCCTCTCTTTGTACCCAAACTCCCCATCCAAGTCCAGCTCCATTCTCTCTCTGCCCCAGCTGCCCTGCAGCCCTTTCCTCTTGCTCTTTGATGTTTTGCAGGCCCACAGCTCCCAAGCACAGAGGCATGAGCGGGGAGAATGTCACCAAGGTCAGCACCTTCATCCTGGTGGGCTTCCCCACGGCCCCGGGGCTGCAGTACCTGCTCTTCCTCCTCTTCCTGCTCACTTACCTCTTTGTCCTGGTGGAGAACCTGGCCATCATCCTGACTGTCTGGAGCAGCGCCTCCCTCCACAGGCCCATGTACTACTTTCTGAGCTCCATGTCTTTCTTGGAGATCTGGTATGTGTCTGACATCACCCCCAAGATGCTGGAGGGCTTCCTCCTCCAGCGGAAACGCATCTCTTTCGTCGGGTGCATGATGCAGCTCTACTTCTTCAGCTCCCTGGTGTGCACCGAGTGTGTGCTTCTGGCCTCCATGGCCTACGACCGCTACGTGGCCATCTGCCACCCACTGCACTACCACGTCCTCGTGACCCCGGGGCTGTGCCTCCAGCTGGTGGGCTTCTCCTTCGTGAGCGGCTTCACCATCTCCATGATCAAGGTCTGTTTTATCTCCAGCGTCACGTTCTGTGGCTCCAACATCTTGAACCACTTCTTTTGTGACATTTCCCCTATCCTCAAGCTGGCCTGCACGGACTTCTCCACTGCTGAGCTGGTGGATTTCATCCTGGCCTTCATCATCCTGGTGTTTCCGCTCCTGGCCACCGTGCTGTCATATGGGCACATCACCCTGGCTGTCCTGCGCATCCCCTTGGCCACTGGCCGCTGGAGAGCCTTCTCCACCTGCGCCTCTCACCTCACCGTGGTCACCATCTTCTACATGGCTATGATTTTCACGTATGTCCGGCCCCAAGCCATTGATTCCCGGAGCTCCAACAAGCTCATCTCTGCCGTGTACACTGTTGTCACGCCAATAATTAACCCATTGATCTACTGCCTGAGGAACAAGGAATTTAAGGATGAATTGAAAAAGGCCTTGGGCTTGGGTCAAACTTCATACTAAGACAACTAAATGTCCTAGGGTAAAAATCTGTAGTGATGAAACAACATTGTATACGGCACTTTGTGCTCTTTGAATTAATTTTTAAGTGAAATTTAACAAACCTACAGAACTGTGCACAAGTAATTAGCCTTCGTCTACATATGTTTTCACAAAAGGACCGTGCTCATGGAACCAGCTCCCAGATCAAGAACTAGAAGCTGCCTTCATGCCCTCTCCCAGTCATTATCCCTCCTCCACGAGAAGCACTATCCTGACTTCCAAAACCAGATGCTAGCATTGGTGTTTTTGAAGGGTTTATGCATAAAGTATGCACCCTGTTATGTTCAGCTTCTTTCATTCACTGTGCTGCCTGCCCGAATCCTTGATGTTTTTGCATGTAACAGTAACTCATGCATTCTCATGGCTGTCCAATATTCATAATTCATAATACATTTATACTGCATAGTACATAAAGCATAATACATTTAAACTGGATAATACATATACTGGAATAATGCATATACTGTATTATGTATTATGTATACATAATACATTACGCTGGGAGAAACCCTGTCCTGCCTCTCCCAGGAGGCATAAGCCACGGTGCTTGGCCACAATTTAGGTATCTAAATATAGAAAAGGTAAGTAAAAATGTAGTATCATAATCTTATGGGACCACCATCTTATATGCTGTTCGCTTCATCATTCACCAAATGTCGTTATGTGGTGCGCTACTGTGTCAGTTGAGAATATGGCTTATTTCTGGATCCTCTGTTCTATTTAATTGATCACTGTATCTATCAATATCACACCCTCCGTCCACACTACACAGTCTTGATTGATATGATTATGTAGTAAATCTTGACACTGGAAGAATGACTCCTCCTACTTTATTACTCTGTTTCAAAATTCTTGTGACTATTGTACGGCCTTTACATTTTTATACAACTTTTATAGTAAGCCTGTCTATGTCTACAAGAAAACCTTGCTGAGATTTTGCTAGAAATTCCATTAAACCTAAAAATCAATTTGGGAAGAACTGACTTCATGACTCTGTTGAGTCTTTCAATCCATGAACATCGTAAGCCCCTCCAATCACTGCGGTCTTCTTCATTGTTTTAATCAGTGTTTTGTACTTTTTAGTATGCAGATTCTGTGTATGTGTTGCTGGATTTAGACCTAAATATTATATTTTCTTTGAAGCAACTGTAAATGGTATTCCATCTTTTATTTCAGTTTCCGTCTGTTTGTTGTTAGTATGTAGGATGCAGTTGATTTTCATATGTTGACGTTTCAGTCTGCAAACTTGCTGCGCTCACTCATTAGTTCTAGGAATTGTTTGTAGATTCCTTTGGGTTTTCTATGTGAACAGTCATGTCAACTAAAAACAGAGTTTTATTTCTTCCTTTCTGATCTGTATGAATTTTATTTTTTGCCTTCTTGCATGGCCTATTACCAGAACTTCCAGTGCTCTGTTGAATAAGAGTGGGCAGAGCAGAAATCCTTGCCTTGTTTCCTACTTAGAAGACGAGCACTCAGTCTTTCATGATTACGTACAATGATGCAGTTTTCGTGCATGTGCTTATCAAGCTGAAGCAGTTTGCTGAGAGCAGTTTTTGTTTTTACCATAAATGAGTATTTAGTTTTGTCCTTATTTGCTGACAGCAGTTTTATTTGCTGATAGTTTTTGTTTTTACCATAAATATTTAGTTTTGTCCTTATTTGCTGAGAGCAGTTTTATTTGCTGAGAGCAGTTTTTGCTTTTACCATAAATGAGTATTTAGTTTCGTCAAGTGATGCAAAAAACTGCATCAGGCAATCTGGTCATAGATTTTTTCTTTCACCTGCGGATAAGGTGTATTACATCGGTTGATTTTCAAATACCAGATTAGCCTTGCATCTTTTGAATAAATCACCTTGGGTTGTGGTGTATTATTCATTTCATATAGTGTTGGATTCAATTTGCTAACATTTTGTTAATGATTTTTGTGTCTATGTTCATGAGCGATAGTAGTCTATTGGGGTTTGAAGTTATTTTCATCCTGTCTTTGTATGGTTTTGGTATCATAAAACAAGTTGCAAAGCCTCTTCTGCTTTCTGGAGAAGATTGTATAAAGTTGTTTAAACATTTGCTAAAATTCTCCAGTGAGATTATCTGGAACCGGGAATCTTCTCTGGCGGGGGGTGGGAAGTGGGTTGTGTGTTAAAATTACAGATTCAGCTTCTTTAATGGGTACAGGACTGTTCAGGTTATCAAATAATTAACAGATTAGGGCTCATGTCTGCTGTGTTTTGTCTTGTTTCCTTTGCCTTTTTTTTTTTTTTAACCTTCCAATGAATACAGTACATTTTTTTAGAATTCAATCTTGATTTACTGATAATGTCTTGGGAAATATCATTAGGTATAGTTTTTGTAGTGGTTGCTCTAGGTATCACAGCACACAGATGTAACTTCTCACAACCTATTTGTGTGGATGTTTTACTGCTTCAAGGGGAGTATCACAGAATTCTTTCATGTAGGTGCTTTTACCCTCCCCATTTTTTATATAGTGATGGTCGTATTTCCTGTATGTGCAGTAAGCACTACATCGACGATGTTATGATTTTTGTTTTAACCACCAAATATAATTTTAAAAACTCAGTGAGGGATCGTTTACTATATTTTTCTATTTTACCTATTCTGTTGTTCTTCCTTCCTTCTGAAGGCCCCAGCGTTCTTGTGTTACTTTCTGTTTGAAAGCTTCCTTTAGCCAAACTTTAAAGGGGGGAAGAGCTCACTGGAAACAAAGTCTCTTAGATTTTTCATCACCTGAGAATGCCTTCGTTTCTCTCATCCCCCCCACCCACCAAAGAATCGTTTTGCTGGGTGTAGGATTTGCTGCCCAGCGGGGCTCCTTGTTCCTCTGGATTGACGAGCCCTCCACCACCACCAGGTGAGCCAGGCACCATCAACCAGAAGCCCCGCCTCCATGGATTTTATCTCCTTCAGTCCTGAGGCCCTGGAATCCAGCTCCCGATGAGTATGTCCAGGGAGAAGGCAGTGTCAGAAGTGCCTGACACGGGGAGCCAATTTCCAAAATATAATGGTAGGTAATAAATAATACCAAATGTTCAAAAGAAGCTTTAGGACGGCGACGTCCGGTAATTATTTAATTTTATATTGTTTCCTATGGTGATCTCTCTCCTTTTCTTATACCATCAGTAAAAGGTGAAACACTAGAATCTTACCTTAGAAAATAAGATAAAGGCGTGTCTTCACCTGGGGTAAAGCTGATGAGAAAAATCTGAAAACGTCCCCGCCATCCCCCATTCATTTCCCAGAATTCTCAGAAACACCGAAAAAGATGCTGGGCTTTCTAGAGATATGGAGATGTGAAGGGAGGCCTTGAGTCCTTCTATTTGAAGATTATAAGCTGTGACTCAGTGGGGCTGGAGGATTCAGGGCTGTCTGGTTACACCCTCCAGTTGTATGTGTGTTCATACAACTTTCTTTGTGGCATATGTGATGTGTCAGGAGCTTTGCATGGGGCTGGGGGCACAGCGAAGGATGTGGACGTGGTCCCTGCTCACGGAAAACAGAGTCTAGACCAGTATTTCTCTCATGTGGACTATTTGCATCAGAATTGGTTGGAAGATTGTTAAATGGATTTCAAGGTCCCTCCAGGATCTGAAAACCAGGCCCCCCCCCTGCGTTGGGGACGGGGAATCCGTATTTCTGACAAAAAGCAATTCTTCAATTATGGAAACATCCATACAACCGGCCTTAGTTTACACAGCCGCATTCCCACTGTTTTACAATCGCATGATCATTTCTGAAAAGTTGAAAACAAAGTTAAAGAATATTTCAGGGGTTAAGAACAAAAAGCCCGAGGAACACAAAAGATCATAAAAACCCTTCCAAACAGGAGGCGTACTTGGAAGGAAACCTCACACGCAAGGTTCCTACGTGGAGCCCAGAGCCCAGGTCCTGACGGGAGCACAGGTTTAAGAGATGGACTTGGAGCGTGTGCTTTTCCGTTTGTTTTCCCCTCTATTCAATGTGTTCACAGCAGGTCCCCTGGATGAGACCACTCAGCCTTCAGCCCCAGAGGCGACCCAGGCCGTCCTTGCCAGGTCCCTGTCCCGGACTGGCGCCCCGCGGCAGAGGTTCCACCCCGTCCCTCCGCTCCTCGCCCCGCTTTCCCCGTTTCCCTCCCCAGCTAGAACGTTCTGAGAGCTAGGAACGTTCTCTAGGAGGTCGCTTTGACGTCCACACCGCGCCTGCGGGATTCGGGGACGCGGGGAGCACAGGACCCTGGGACGCAGGACCCTGAGACGCAGAGGTCGCTCCACGCCCGGGGCTGCCTCAGCTCTCCCGACACTGCAGCAACTCAGAACCTAGGCAGGGGCCGGGCAGCGAGCCTGCTGCCCCCACCCTCACCTCCAACCCCCGCCTCTCAGCCCTCAGCCCAACCCGCAGGACCCCCGGCAGCCCGCTGGCGATCTCCGCGGAAGCCCCCGAGGGCCTCGGCGCAGCACCGCCCGGACGCGCCGCTAGAAGGTTCCCGACAGGCGCCGCGGGCACCCCAGCCGTGACGTCACGGCAGCGCGCCTGCCGCAGGAAAGGGCCCCGCCGCGACCGCGTCCCCTTGGGTCCTTGAGCCTGAGCTGACGGGGTAGCCATGGCCTTCCGGCTCCTGAAACTGGCCCCGACGACCGCGTCCGTCCGGGTCCTGGCGGCGGGCGCCCAGCGCGTGGTGAGCGGGCAGCGGGCGGCGGCGGGCGAGGTGGGGGAGGGGGGCAGTTCCACATCTCACCCGGCCTCTGGCGGCGGCTCCCAGGGTCGCTCTCGGGGTGGGTTTGGGGGACCCCTCCGGCCTCCGGAATTGTTTGGTCTTTGGTCGTGGACAGACTTCAGGGGGGCCACGAGCTTCTGCAGGCCATTTTATCTCAGCTTTAAGCAAAACGCTGGAGCGCGGAGGTGATCGCCCGGAGGCTGCCCTGATGCGGGAGGCCAGTGTGCGGGTGGCAGGCCGGGGGCACGCGCGCTTGTCATTCGATAATTCACGTAGCAGCCCTGTCAAGAGCCATTTAAAGGTCGGGCCCTGCTAGGTGCTGGGGTGATGCGATGTTGAGCAGAAACGGAGTCCAGTGCTTGTGTTCTCTTCCTTCTGCCTTTACTCTTACTGACTACTCATTTCTTAGCAGTTTGCCCCCGCCTTTTTCAGTGAAATTGTTTCATACATTTGTAACACAGTTGGATTGCTTTGTCATACTCTGCTTTACATCCTGGGATCCTTCTACCTAATGAGTTTTCAAAAATGTGCATACATTGCATGCATTCTTTGTGCTATAAGGTTCTATGGATTTTTTTCTTTGTGCTATAAGGTTCTATGGGTTCTGACAAGTGTATGATGGCATGTCGCCACTGTTATAGGTTCATACAGAGTAGCTTCCCTGCCTTAAAAAATTCGCCTCTGCTTTACCTATTAAACCCTTCTTTTCCTCGAACCCCTGACAACCACAGGTATCATTACCATTTCCATAGTTGCCTTTTGTGGAATGTCATATAATTAGAATTATACAATATATTGCCTTTTCAGACGCCTTGAATACTTGGAAGTATCTGTGTAAGATTCACTTATGTCTTCGTGGCTTGATAACTCATTTCTTTTTAATCACTGAATAATATCTCATTGCATGGATGTATTTCAGTTAATCCATTCAGCAATTGAAGGGCATCTTGGTTGCTTCAAGTTTTTGGCAATTATGAATAAAGCTGCTGTAATCATGTATGTGCAGATTGTTTTTGGAAACACATTTTTATATCAGTTGGGTAATACCTGGAAGAGTGATTACCGGATCATGTAGTAAGACTAGTTTTCTAAGCAGGTGCCAAGCCATCTTCCAGAGTGACTGTGCCATTTGACTCCCACCAGCAGTGAAGGCTCTCCTTGTTGCTCTGCATCTTGCCAACGTGCGGGGCTGTCCGTTACTTTGGATTGCTATCCATTCTGATAGATGCGTAGTGGTATCTTGTTTTAACTTTGGAATATCTCATGACATACAGTGTTCAGCATCTTTTCATATGCTTATTTGCTATCTGAGTTAATTTCATTTGCGAGAGGTGTTCACATCTTTTGCCCATTTTTAAATTGGGTTGTCTGCTCTGCATTGTTTTGTAACTTGTTTCTTCCTTACTCTTCAGTTATCAAATAAATCAAGATCGAAAAATATCTTGATATTTTATATTCTCCTGTTTTATTTAAATTTCACAAAGAAGTATTTTAATATTTTTATATTTTCTTGAGTACTTAGTATTCCGTAATATGGATATGCCTTACATTTTTTTTAACTATTCCTTCGTTGTCGGACATTTAAGGGTTTCTGTTTGCATTTTTGATGTTCCATATCATACTTCATTGAGCATCCTTATAGGTCAGTCTTATGTATATAGCCTTTGAATGGATTCCTAATGCTGTAGACCCAGTGTCCTCTAGGTTTCATTACCATTAGCAGTTTAGGATGGTACTCATTGTGTTGTCCTAACTCTGTAATCATTTTAAAAATTATTTCTCATTTTGATACATGAAAAACTAATGTCTCTTGATGATAGTCTTTTGTTTTTTTTGTAGCAAGATTAACCACTTTTTCATGTGGTTTTTAGCTGTATTTTATAATTTTAAAATAAGCTATGTGTTTTTATTCTTTGTTTTGCTTCTTGTGCTATACAATCTCTGTATATGGTAAGGCTATTATCCCATCATACGTGTTGAACTTTTTCAGTTTATTTTACTTTTGGTTATGTTTTTTTTTCTTTTTTTGGAAGGATTGTTTTGGTTTTAGCGTGGAGAATAAATTGGGACGCTGGAGACAGGAGTTGAAGCAGGTCTTTGCCTTATAGATGAGAGGTGTGAGGATGTCTACAGAGTCAGCACATAGCATAGGGAGGTGATGCAGTGTCCAAAGAGTTTGAAGAGTTAGGATTTTGTGCGTAATTCTGCAGTTGAAGGAAGGTGTCACTCAAATTTGCTCTCTCTTGCTTGTTAGGTAGTGGATATTCCCTGCTGTGAGGGAAAGCAGATTTGGGGGCTTTTCACCTTAGCTGTGTTACCTTCAGGTGCCTTCAGGACATCTAGGTGGAGCTGTTTAATAGGCAGTGGAGTAACTAGGTCAGGAGCTGGGGACAGAAGCTTGGATTAGAGAAATATTTTTTATTCCCTTCCCTTCACTCCCAAGCTCCCCTCCATCCCTGTCTTTCTTCCTTCCGTCCGTCCGTCCATCTGTCCATCCATCCACCCATCCATCCATCCATCCCCCCTCCCTCCCTCCCTCCAATTTTTATTGAACATAGTAAACATATTTAATAAAAATTTCAGACACTGTTCCAGGGCCTGAGGATTTAGCAGTGAACAAACAGACAATATATCTGCCCTTAATGAAACTTGCATGTACAGAGTGGTGGGGGATAGACAGCTAATTAAACAAATTAATAGGCAATAAAGATGTAGATGTTGGCATTTTTATCACCAAGAGATTTCTCAGTATTTTTACCTAATAATTGCTAATGCCTACAGGAACCAGAGTGGTCACAACGTGCTGCTGTGTGATTTTGTGTTTTTCAGAGAGGAATTCATAGCAGTGTGCAGTGCAAGCTGCACTATGGAATGTGGCGTTTCCTATTTGGGGATAAAACAAGCACAAGAATGACAGAGCACAGCAAGGTGATAACTGTAGATGGCAATATATGTACCGGAAAAGGCAGACTTGCAAAAGAAGTAGCAGAGAAACTAGGTACGATTTTATGTTATACAGAATGATACGTTTTTCTCAGATATATGGTTGCTTATTTCACTGGTGTTTCTTCAATATTAATATTAAATAATATTAAATGTTTAATAATTGGACCTAAGATGGGTATTTCACATTTTTGTTTATTGAAAAAGCTGTTTTATAAAACAAGAAAAAGCTGTTTTTAATCTTTTGTGTTTGGAAAATTTGTAAAAATCCATGATGGTTGTCAGTTTGAATTGGAATTTTATGTGGACAGTGTAAGCAGGGCACTTCCACGTAAACTGTTGTGTTTGAACTTTGCGACAGCCTCTGAAATAGAGCTGAGGATGGTACTCACTCACAGATGGGTATACTCCTAAGTGAGCGGCTGCCACATAGCTGGGTCCCACAGCCAAGGTTAGAGCCCCTTCCGGACTCCTGGTGCAGCTGTGTGTCCCTCGTACCTTTCTGTAGCACCTGCATGACAGCAGCTGCCCGCTAGAGGGGGCTCCTGTGGTTACAGGGAGCAGTGCTTTCAGGAGGAACCTGGATAAGGGCACGGTGCAAGCTCCTTCGCTCACATGCTTGCTCGTATATGTTGTGTATTCCCTTCATACATGATGAAACCCAGGCATGAAGGTGACTTTCTCTAGGTCTTTGACGCCATCCCTGGTGGTGATAATCGGGCAGGCTGTGTGTTTTGGCTAGGCCACACTGCTCCCTGCGGGAAGTGAGTGATGTACGTGAGACTGCATCGATTGTTTCTCTTTTCAGGCTTCAAGCACTTTCCTGAAGCGGGGATTCATTATGTAGACAGTACCACAGGAGATGGGAAGCCCCTCGCCGAAGACTATAGTGGCAATATTAGTTTGGAGAAATTTTATGATGATCCGAGAAGCAATGATGGCCACAGTTACCGCCTGCAGTCCTGGTTGTACAGCAGTCGCCTCCTGCAGTACTCGGATGCCTTGGAGCACTTGCTGACGACAGGTGCAGTATTTCTGGGCAGTTAGACTTGTTCTGTACTTGAATGCTGTTCTAGAATTCAGCCACGTTAAATTGCCACTGAGTCGAGCTTTCCTTTAAGGGTGTTTGATGAAGTAAGCTCTGTCTTTCCAACAAGATCATGAATTTCTTGAGATTGTGTTATTTTTGCTTCAGAATTAATTTAATGCTATTTCACTGTGGATACTGGAGTGAGATTTATGGATTGTATAGAATTCTCAAGGCACTGCTTTAGGCTTCTATACTTACATATTCATTTATATATGAAATGTGTCAAAACAAAGGGGAAAAGAGAGCATAGAAGTGTCCAGGAGGAAATGGGATCACACTTATGAAGATTGTGCATGTGCCATACAGACAGAGATGTGGATGCCAACAAAATAGGGTTGTTCTGGAGGGCCCAGAGATAGGCTGGAATTCACCATAAAGCCACAAGGTAGACGTTAACCTTGATAAGATGACGGGGGTAGGGAGAACACGCAGAGTCCCATAGGCCAGTGCAGGAGGAGAGGATGCTTCCCTTGAAGATGTCCAAACAGGAAGGAAATGGGCAGGAGCTGTGTACTGGGGAGGCTGGGAGGTGGAGACGGGGATCAGAAAGTAGAGCTGTGTACTGGGGAGCCGGGGAGATGGAGACAGGGACCAGAAAGTGGAGCTGTGTACTGGGGAGTCAGGGAGATGGAGAACAGGGATCAGAAAGTATAGTTAGGAGAGGAAGGGAATGTTGATGAAAGGGCAGGAACATGGACTACTTGTGTGCAGAACGAGGTCAGGGTCCAGCCAGGGGCGACTGTAATCATCCTGGGA
This sequence comes from Macaca mulatta, assembly GCF_049350105.2. Classification (NCBI taxonomy): domain Eukaryota; kingdom Metazoa; phylum Chordata; class Mammalia; order Primates; family Cercopithecidae; genus Macaca; species Macaca mulatta. Next base: position 145,270,018 of record NC_133417.1, on the reverse strand, counting down.
AACAGCAGTGCATGCTAGACATCCTGAGAGTTGGACCGCAGATGCACTGCCGAGTTGTGGTCAAAGCTACCATGCCACGGCAGTCCTGAATTCACAGGTGGCAGCAAAGGGCACATCTGTGTGCAGAGAGAGGGAGCTGGGTGGGTTCTTGGGGCCTGTGTGTCTGTTTTACATTGCAGTGCTTGCCACGCTCATCGATTGGCAGTGCCTCTGATGAGCTTCTCACACAGAAGCTCAGCTCCCGCTAGGGTTGGCTTCATGGGGTCTGAGCTGTGAGAACAAGAATGTGGTTTTCACCAAGAGTGGCCGGCTGACAGGGCTCCTTCTCAGAGCTGTGCTCAGGAGCCGCTGCCTGTGCTCCTTCAGGTCTCCATGGATGCAGTGTGTGTCCATGACACGTATCTACACAGTTGTACAGTGGTGGAGTTATTGTCTTGCTTTTTCAACATTTTATTAGTGATTCTTTCTTTTCTTATATGAACGTAAGCCCTGATCTTAGTTAGTGTTACTCCTAAGAAAACAATGTGGTCTGCTGTTTCTGTTTTGAGGTGCTTTACCAGGAGCCAATCCAGGAGCTGATGTCGTAGCATGGACTTATACTGACATCCAGGCTTACTCCATGTTCTTTTTGAAGCATTCTTCAACCCTGTCTTCTGACTATTCATTTCTTAAAATGAAAAAGAAACATTTTACTTGTTAAACAAAACCTTGTTTTTTTGTGTGCTGTAGTAACCTATTTCCCGTTTAGAAAAAAAAGGTGCAGCTTGCTCCCATCTCAGTGTTCTTGGGGCACATTGGCGCTGGGTGAATGTATTCATTAAATATTTAGTGCATGACTGCTGTGTGCCAGACCCATTCTGGGAGCTACGGGTGCCACAGGGAGGGAAGCCTGTGTTTTAGTAGGGGGACGAAGACTCGATGTGGAAACAAGAATGTCTTGTCCCAGGTGAGTGGTGGGTGCTCTGAGGAAGGAGGCCACGGCGAGAGGCTAGGTAGGAAGATTAGGGGAAGCCTCTGCCCAGACACAGCAGGGTTGACCACAGGGAGGCTGGCTGGGAACCGGGGACCAGTGCTCTGAGCTGCACCAGTCTCCGACGGGGCTGCTGTGATAGTAACACAGCCAGTGAGGCTGGGAGTGGACGGAGGTGAGGTTGAGAAGTAGCCCAGCATTGGTAGACCTGACTGGAATGGTGGGGGCAGGAGCAGGATGGGGGTGGACACTGTAGGGATGGAATACATTATTTAAAAACAAAGCACTTTTTGTATTAACTGGATGCTTTCCGTTATAGCTGACTGAATGAAACAATGTTATATTGCTCAAAACTGAAAAGACAATTTCAGTTTTTGAAAATGACTTTCCACTTTTAAATATGTGTATGTTCTTTTCAGTATTTTGGTGTGGAAATGGAATTGTAAATGACTGTTATTTTCTTTTTTCTGAAATACAGTGATCAGTTGACAGTGCTATGCTCTGTGTCTGATTTTCAGTTTCTGTTTGCTTGTTTTTAAACAGGACAAGGTGTTGTATTGGAGCGCTCCATCTTCAGTGACTTTGTGTTCCTGGAGGCGATGTACAACCAGGGATTCATCCGAAAGCAGTGTGAGTCAGGGTTGCAGACAGGCTTCTGGGTGTGTGGTGTGTCTTTGCAAAGGCTGTGATAGACTCACCTTGCACTTACTGTGTTTATGAATGTTTGTTGATGAATAAATGCCATTACTTAATTGGTCTCCACTGGAAAAAGGGACTTCCTAAGATGTCTTCCACCCTTTCTCCCTCCTAAAATAGGTGTGTTTTGTGCTATCGTGTCTCCCTGTAAAAGCAGATTGAAGCCCCGGACCTCAAACACACACAGCTTAAACTGCAGTCCCCACAGCCTCCCGTTAGAACCTGCCCCGCGCTCAGCCTGCCCTAGCAATACCTAGGCTGTAGCTCTAATTGTAATAAACGCTCCAGTTTCTAGTGTATGATTTTGATGAATTGGGATGTTGGCCCTGCCAGTTGCCGGCATCACCACAGTCCTTCCCTCTGACACGTTGCCATTTTTTAGGACAGTAGCTTTGTGTTGCTGTATTGGGGAAGGTCTGACAAGTGGCAAATGGAAAGGAACAAAGACCATGTGGTTTGAAGCAGGCTGACCTTGAGGAGTCAGGGTGGGGTTGGGGTGTCTGTGACTAGGACTCTGTTGGGTGGTGTGTTGAACAGGCCTGGTAGACAGCCTGACTGACGGCGTTTTCATCTGTAGACTGAGGTGGCTGGAGCCAGTGGAAAACTGGAATCTGGGAACTCAGAGGAAGTACTATTGGTTAGTGAGTGAAAGAGGAGGCCAAAGCAAGCCAGGTGACGATTCTGCGGAGGAGACGCCTGCTCCTGGCTGCTCGTGTGTCCTGGTGTTGCGGGTACTCCACCTGTGAGCTTGCCGCCCACAAGAGCACTGCAAGCCCTTGCTTCTGATGGGGGCTGATCCTCCCTGGGTATGCTGAGCAGCGGGTCAGGTCACCAGCAGGTGTTTCTGGAGTGCCTGTGGTGTGCCAGGTTCTCTTAGGTGCTCGGGATATGAATATGAAGAAACATAAGACAAGGCTCCCACAGGCCCAGGGTTGGGGGCTGTTGAACCAGCGGAGATGGTTAATTGCAATCAAGTGTACTTAGCAGCTCCTGAGCATTACTCCTGGCTGCTTTAGGGGCACATAGGAGAAATGTGTAACCAACTGGGAGATGGGATAGTGTCAGGGACAGCTGTTTTGACGAATGGCCTGTCATCTGTAGCGCAGCAGGAGTGAGGGAGGCGTGGGGATGGTGGAGAAGCCCGCATGTGCCGCAGGCTGGTGGTGGTGTCCTGTAGTGAGGGCTGGGTGCTGGGGGAGAATGATGCTGGCTGAGGCTGCACGAGGAAGGAGCTGCGCCTTGGCGAGGGATGCTGGCTTCTGTCCTGAAACTAGTGAGGGACCACTGGAAGGTCTTTAGCATAGCAGAGGTGGTTAGATGTGAATTTAAAATGGTTGCAGGCCTTCGTCTGAAGGATGCATTTGGTGAGGAGAGACGGAAGTGGAAGGAGCCTATCTGGGAGGAAATTGGGGTGGGACAGGTATCCCCAGCAGGGAGGCTGCGCTGGGCGATGGGAGTTGCTGCTCAGGAGGGACACTGGGCAGGCCTGGGTGGGTGGCTTCCTGCGTGCACAGTGGGGAGTGGCGTGGACCTGCCCTAGCTGGTGGGCTGCTAAGGGGGAAGGACGCACAGGGGCAGTGGACCCAGGTGGCTTCATGTTTGGGTAGGTCGGATTCCTGAGTGTGAGGTTCCCATGGCAAGGTGGCAGGAGACACCTGTTGGCGTCTGCTGAGTGTCTGCTGAAGTCTGAGGACTGCCCTGGGCTGGAGGTAGTCTGCAGGCGTTGGGGGTCCAGCACTGACCAAGGGCATGCTTATCTTGGGAAAGCCCAAGTAGTGATGGGGGAGGGCTGAGACCAGATCCTTGGGGGACTGTTTCTGGGGAGATGAGACCCCCCTGACGGATTGAAGCTGAATGATCAGAGGTGCACAGGAGGAAGCAGAAGGGATGTGGGGAGAGTTGGTTGTTGGTGTCACATGTGCTGTAACTGTGATGAGAACTGAGAAGTGACTGTCACGTTTCACCTTGTGGGGGCTGGTGACGTTAGCCAGAGTCGTTTCAGGGCTGGGCTGGGGGAAAGCAGATCATGTTGGCTAAAGGACAGGTGGCATAGAGCAAGGTGGGAACCACCTGAGAAGTGAGTGTATCGGCGGGAAGGAAGGTGAGAGCAGAGACTCGATGAAGGAAGGTTTCATCTCAGCAGCAGGAGAGCCCAGCCTGCTACCGGCCCAGCAGTCAGGAAGCAGACCTGAGGCCCCGTGTGCTCTGCCTGGCTGCGGGTTTGTTTCTATACTCAGGTGAACGGTATTCCACTGGCAGCCTCCGTCCTTCGCTTTGTCACACCTCCTCCTGGGTGGTCTTTTTCTTTAGCTCATGCCATCCCTGACCATGAGCCAAGGCCCATGCCGTGATCGCCTCTAGAGTAGGTTACTAGGAATACTCACTGGAACTTTTCTTTAAATTTAATTTTAATTTAACTTTTAAAATTTTTATTTATTTATTTTGAGACTAGGTTAGGAGACTGGCTAATGTTTGTATTTTTGGTAGAGATGGTATTTCACCATGTTGCTCAGGCTGGTCCTGAACTCCTGGGCTCCAGCGATCTGTGCCCACCTTGGCCTCCCAAAGTGCCAGGATGACAGGCGTGAGCCACTGTGCCCAGCCCATTTCCTCAAAATAACTGTCTTTCTGTGGACCCTAGTGTGGCCATCTGTCACTTCTGGAAGGTTCCACATGTGAAAAGCTGCAGAGGGGATGGCTTCTCAACGTGGCCTCTCCACATGCACTGGCGTGCACTCTCTGCTGGCTTCCGGGAGGTCGGGTGTGCACGAGCACATGCGGGTGTAGAGTGTTCTGAGGAGCGGCAGGGTTCCCTTGGGTGGCATGGGCCCTGCGGATGCCGTCTGGATTATGCATTCTGTGTAGTGATCACTTTAGGAAAATTATTCCTCAGCCTTAGCTGCTTTCAGTTTCATTTTGTCACTAAATCAGACTCAGTAGATACTTCTGTGCAACTGATTATGCTTACTGAACCGGGATAAATGTAGCTTGATTTTCAGCTGAGTTATTTGAAAAATAAAGTGTTTAAAGCTGTTTTTTATTTTCTAGAGAAGACCAGACTGTTGTATCTATTGTTACTATGAAGAAACATAGTAGCAGGTATACACTGCAGGTATATGGAATATATTTCAGTTCAAAGATCACTGAACTGTGACCTCCATCTTGCGTGAACTACGCCTTGCCTCAGAAGCAAAAGTGACCCCTTAAATGTGGCTAAGATGTGCTAACGATCTGTCTTTTAGGATGATTAAGGTCACAGTTTAAATGCTGATATTTTACTTGTGTAAGTAGCTTAATTTCTCTGGTCCTCAGTCCTTTGGTTTGTAAATACAGTAGAGGCGAGAAGCCCTGTTTGCAGGGTTGTGGGCACCACAGCTGCTGTCTGCACATGCCCTGTGGCACCTGGAGCACAGTCACATGCCGTGTGTGGTCAGTGCTTAGAACTGTGGCTGAGCTAGGGTCTGTAGATTGCTGCTTTCTCTGAGAATTGCACGTATGTTTGCCCTTTTATTCAGGGGGTAGCGTGTTTTAGAAACCTGTGTGGGGACTGGTAGGTGACGGTGCCCATTTCTCTTGTGTGCCAGGTGTGGACCACTACAACGAAGTGAAGAACATCACTGCCTGCGAATACTTGCCCCCGCACCTGGTGGTCTACATCGATGTGCCCGTTCCAGAGGTCCAGAGGAGGATTCAGAAGAAAGGAGATGTAATGCAGTTTGAAACCAAAGGCCAGGCGTCTCCATTTTTCATGTAGATCAGCACTAAAAGCCCTGTGTTAATAGCACACTAATTCCCACCAGTCCTCACTAGGAGGGGTGACACACACCCTGGTCCCACCCGAGAGAGGGCATCTGCAGGGGTGGAGGGGAGACCCCAGGGCTTGGCCTGGTGCCGCCGCCTGAGGACCTGCTGCCCACCAGTGCTCTGCGGTCCCACTGTGGTCCCCGAGTCCCCTCAGCTGTTTAAACTTTGGAGACTGGGGAGGGCCTCCTGGCAGAGCATCCTCCATCCCTCTGTCACGTACCTTTCTGTTCTGTGATGAGGTTTTTGTGTCCTATCGTTTTCTTTCACACTGAAAGCAATTTCTTCTATCCCTCATCACTTCAATCTATTTAACGCAAATCGTGCCTCTCCCCCTTTTTCTTACTGATTCCAGCACAGTAGAGCGGTGATCTCCACACACATCCATTTACTCTTTGTAGTTTTTGTTGGATCTTAATTAGGTGGCCTGGAAACAATGCCTTTCGAAGGGACCCTGAGTCTGTGGGTAGCTGTGTTGGCGGCTTGGTGGAGGATCCAGAGATGAAACAAGGACTGTCTTTGCCCTGTGGCGAGTTCTTGTTTAATACTGTGTTATTTTTCCCTCGAGGAGAATATGGTCTCCTTTTTGATACTGTGATGAAAATGCAGGACTTCCTGCCTGTTCCTCGCTCTGGTGCCCACCCTCACTGCCGGAATTCTTGTAGGTGCTCAGGAAATACCTTTCTGGATGGTGTGAGGGCCACAGTAAAGCTCTGGGTATTTTTTGCTGCTCCTGAAAGATCCAGGAGACTAACTTTCCTTCTCTCTGCTGCAACAGTAGAAACAGCAAGACATCTGTGTATGCCTTTCTATTGCCGCTCTGGACCTGTTACTGTTTAAGCATATGCTTTTAAGTATGTTGCATAGTTAGACTTCCAAGAACCTTCCATCAAGTGGCAAAAGGAGGGAACTGCAAGTTCAAAATGTTTGTTTCTCAGTGGAATAACTGGACACTTTTGCTTATTATGCTGACATTTACTGGGAAAAACAAAGTCATATATTTAACATTCTTTAGGTAATTCTTTTGTTATCTGGGAAAACAGTATTTCAAAAATAATTCTGAGGTCTAAAGTAGAGCTGTCAACTTTTTAATTTTTCCAAGTAAAGTCTTTAATACTGTCACCAGCTGAAATTACCCCATTTTATAAAAGATGTCACATTATTAGTAAGTCTGTGTTCTTATTTTGATTTTTATTTCAATGCAGTCTGTGTCTCAATATTGCAGCTTTTGGGAATAACTGATGGGAATATCCGAAAACCATTTCTAGATTCTAAGAAAACAGTCAAAGTGATCAGTAACTACATGTTTTATCAATTAACTTCAGGTCTGATTTCTGAGATGGTTGTGTTATGTTGCATGTTATGGGCTTGTATTACACTAGAGTTTCTTTTATAATCAGTAAACGTTTAATCTTATTCTACTTGGAACATAGCTAATGATAGAGATTTAGAATCATATCACCTCTTTTATACTTTTGTTAATTTCACTCACTCCTCTAATACAGAGCACCTCATATATGCAAGGCACCTGTGCCAGGCACCTTGGAGGCTGCAAAGGTGAACAAAGATGGTCTCTGCTCAGACACCAAGTTCTTATTGGAATATAGAACTCCCAATTACAGTCTTTCCCCCTTTTGACAGAGCAAAGAAATGCAACATTGCCTTTATCATCCTTTCCCTGTACCCCGTCTCATTACTGGAATTAATTACGTGTTCAGTAAATATTCTTTGAATGATAGTGTTTTTCTTACTTTGAACAGCTTTAGTGAGGTATAATTCATGCTTCGTAAAATTCACCCATTTTAAGGGTACGATGGAATGATTTTTGGTAAATTTACCAAGTTGTTGCCACTCTTGCTGTAATCCAGTTTTAGAATGTTTTCATCATTTTGTAAGTTGAAACAGCAGGCTTGTTCATTTCTTTCTTCCTTCCTCTCTCCTGTAAGTGTTGATTGAGCATCCACTGTGCACCGGACCCTGGTGGTGCTGGGGACATACCAGTGAGCAGGGTGGGTGAGGTCCTCCCCGTGAGCTCGTGTGCTGATGGGGAGACCTACAGCAAACAAGGAGATACATAATAAATATGTCAAATAGAGGCAAATGACGTGAAGAAAATGAAACAGGCTGAGAAGATAGTGTGAAACTGTAAGGAGTTTTACATTTTAAAACTTGCTACTTGTAATTGGATTTTCAAGTTTCTGAAATTGGCATAGCACATTTCAGATGATGAGGGAGGTGAGAGCTGTAGAAAGTGGGAGGAGTGGTTGCAGGGAGATGGGTGAGCGATGAAGGTGGAGAGCAAGTTGGAGAGATGCAGGGAGAGTCGGGACAAGAAGAGGGTGTGCCGAGGACAGGTGGCGGACAGACAGGCCGCTGCCCCCAGTTTTTGGTGCAGCTCTTTCTTTGCTACGCTCAGGCATGAGGCACACAGGAAAGACAGGCAGTGCTGCTTGATAACAGGCTTCTTTCTTGCCCTAAGTACGCATCTTAGGATGTGTGGAGAAAGTCACGCTGTGGGAGCACATGGGCAGGCTCAGGTGTTCACTCCCGTAGATGGAGAATGATTCCAGCTGACGTTGGGGCCCTTTGCTGTCACCCCACAGTCCCCACAGTGCCCGACGTTAGTGGTGAGAAAATAGTGCCCAGTGATTTGCATTTTATATATGTACAGGTCAAAGAAAATGAACTCTAAATGTTCCTGTTTGATGTTTCTGCTTTTGTTTAGCCACATGAAATGAAGATCACCTCTGCCTATCTGCAGGACATTGAGAATGCCTATAAGAAGACCTTCCTCCCTGAGATGAGGTGAGCCAGACGCACGACCGACTGACGGGACTAGAACTTCTTCGCCAGTCGTTTCTCAGGCTCCAGTAGCCCGGGCAGTGTTCTGTCTTATTTACTGCAGTGGATATTGTCTGAGATGTTTAATCTGATGTTTATAAATAAGAAAAACAGGAGACATTTCAGTTTGATTTTTGTGGGGTTTATTGGTTTGTTTGTTTTGGTTTTCTTGTCAATACTTTTGCTCTGCTATATTTCCGAAGTTTTTTGATGCTAGAAGTAAACCAAGCTCTATTCCATGACAGGTTTTACCGTAGAGAACTTACGTATTTTTACTTCAGGTGTCAACTAAACATTTGTGTTTACCTAGAAGGATTGATTGGGAGTGTATTCATGGAGAAAATTCGTGAAAGATAACATTTTCTCTAGACATTCTTCATTGATGTCCTTGAGAGATGTTTGGATTAGATGAAGGAAACACCACCAGACTGTCTTTCTTCCTTTTCCCCCTTTCTTTCTTTGTTGAAAGCACACGGAAAATGTGGTTTCGCTTGTCCTATGGCTTGTCATTCTGTGCTTCTGGGGTATATTCGTGTATAAGGAGTGTCTGCCACACTCATTCAAGTCCAGTTAAACTCAGATTGTTTGAATAATGCTTGAAATGAAGATTTTTATACTGTTTCTCATACGTTTTAAAAACCTAAGCCTCTTTTGGTGCCTAAAAATCTCATCTTCTTGCTGTTTAAAATTTCAAAGTAACTGTGAAGTTGGAAATAAAGAAAGATATAGTAATTTTAGAAAAAAGTTTTATTTTAAAATTTATTTTAGTTAAATACTGAATATTTACAATGAACAACCTCAGAAGATAATATTGTTAGACCGTAGGTAATTAATAAACAATAAAAAGTAAGAAAAATGTTTTATTTAGCGAGTTTTTTCTGTACCATAAGTATTAACGTTTATGTCATCTCTGCTTGTTTGTGGTGAGCGTTTCTTTCTTAGGTGGTAAGAAGACAGGGTGGCCTCTGGCTTCCTTTTAACCTGTTGTACTGCCCTATTTCCAAGGCCACAATACCAAGGGAAGTATCTAGAGCCAACGTGAATAAACAGCATAAACAGAGATAGTTGACCCTTGAGTTTCAGGCTCAAAAATTACTCTTGGAGATTTTCTGGCTTCAGAAACATCACTGCGAATGAGCTTTCTCATAAGTTCTCAAATGGAATTTCTAGCTACAGCATCAGCAAAATGATGGCTGGTTTCAGCCTGCGCACGGGGCGAGTTTCTTTTGCTTTGCCACCCTCGTAGACTCGTTAAGCCTCAGGCGTTTATTTCTTACCACTTGGGCTTGCTGTGCTTTTAGCTCTTGTTTTAGGAACAGATACAGTCTCTGTTCATTGTTAAAGTAGATCTTACCTGACAGCTCAAGCCTATGGATTGATGGGAGCCAATTGGTGTAGGGGTCGTTTGTCACACATTGAAGAATGAGTACCAGATGTACTCTGTGCAGTATGCATTATTTTAAGTGTTGAATTGTAGACCAAGATCAAACTGCAGCTTTGTGATGGACTTGGATCTTAGAAGTTTTCTCTTAGAAATTCACTATGAAATTTGGCTGAAACTATTTTATGTAAAATTTCAAGAAGCCTATAATGAGTTGTATTTTAAAATTTATTGGCCATTAGTGTTTTAGAATTCAGGAATTATTTCCCGACAGAAACAATATTAGGTTTCCTGGGCTTGTATATTTAAACAATCGTTTAGTTAAACACTGAATATTTTTATTGTTAGATCTTAGACCTTAGAAGACAATATCGCTAGATCATAGGTAATTAATGAACAGTAAAATCAAAACTAAGTAAGAGAACTGTTTTGTTTAGTTTTAATACTAGTGTTTGAAATAAAGCAGATCGACCTGACAAGATGATGGCTCCGTTGAAGTTCTTTGTCTCCTGTCTTCCTCTGAGCAGTTCCTCCTGTGTTAGCCCTTCTCTCTGTCACATGCTGATATATGGTGATGCTTCACTGTTTTTGTATGTGTTGCTTATGAATGCCTAAAGAGCATTGCAGCCTTTTCCAAAATATTTGTATTGTGGGATTTTAAGAGGCACAATGAGCTAACTCTCATAGGAATGTGTGTTTTCTGGCTTTGTCAATATTTATGACCCAGATCTTAGGCGTACATGTCTTTATCCTCATTACCTTAATTATGAATGTGTTAATGAGTATGAGTATCACTTAGTTTCACAAACATTTGGCCATTCCCTTGTTCAACATCTGTTTATTTACTCAACTCCAACAATGCTAGCTCCCAGTGTCAGTGTTAGCTGAGACACAGAGGTACTCAAGACAGGGTAGGGAAGGCCTTTCTGAGAAAGAATCATCTCCTCTGAGATTTCAGAGACAAGAAGAGAAGCACTGAGTGGCCAGCCTGACATGTAGCGAGTTTTGTAACTGTCCGTTGTTTCAGATTGTTCTAAGGTGGGTGAGGAGCTGGGGAGGCTCTGGAAGTATTGAAGTAACTTGCAGGTTCAAGAATACAGCTTGTGGCTCTCCTCGGCCCTGAGCGACCTGTAGGAATAACCACCATTGAGGTGGCACGTGAACTGCCGGCCCAGTCCTTTGTGGGGTTTCCTCCAGATCCCTGACTCTACACTTGATACCTTCTTATTTTAGGCCTCCTTTCACGAGGCAGTGGGAATGAGAAGCGGATGTGACTGGACAGAGGCGATTTTATTTGTCTGTTGCCGAGATTGTCAGCATGCTGAATCGAGGCACACAGAAGATAGAAAATGGGCTCTCCAGGTTGCTCTCAGTAGGTAGTTTGGGGTCTGGAGCTCATTGAGGGCAGGAGCCCTGTCTTCCCTACCTTCCGTACCCCACACAGCGCCTGGCTCCTGGTGGGGCTTCAGCTGATGACTGTTCAGTTATGTGTGTGTAATGTACCTGTCACATCATCCTGATCTCTCATGTCCACTCTTGTGCAAGTATGTCAAATAGTTTGTGACCTTTCATATTGCTGTGTGAGAACAAATAATGTTTCTGTGCCAGCCCTGTTCATCAGGGATGCTTAAGACCTCTGTCTCCTGTACGCTTCAGTTGAATATTCTCTTAGGTGACTTGCAGAGGGAATTACTCTTCTTTGTCACTTTGTGCCTTTCTCTTCGTAATAACAGTGAGTAGCTGTAGACGGTTCAGGAAGCAATACAGCAAGTCCTGTATTTAGCGTGACCTTTTCCTTGCCAGCCCTAATGGCAAGTGCAGTAAGTTACTTTCCTCACTATGGATTTATTGTTCACTCTGCTTACAGTTTCTGACCATTTATGTTGATCTTAAGAGCGCTGTGAGGGATGCAGTGATCTTGTTGCAGTAAGAATCTGTTACCCAGTTGTATGACTCTGTGAATTGTGTGTTACAGACTTGTGTGGAACAGATGTGTTACTGAGTGATTGTAGAGCTTGAAGACTTTTTTCTTTTTCCTACACTTTGGAAGTGATACGAGTCAGTAACGATGAGACTTAATAAAATACAAGCTCTTTACCTATACCGTGGAATGTGACTCACCAGTGGTCTGTTGAAGATGGTCAGCAGGGTAGGTGAAGTTTGTTTGGTACCATTGTAGGGGTCAGATGCTGATTTCAGTATGAGAATAAATAGCTTGTACATTCTTGGGAGTATTTATTTACCCTGTATGTTTACATCCTAAATGTGTGGAGGGTACTCCGGTATAAGGATGCCCTCTGCCTGTGCTCGGTTAGGCCCTGGGTTTTGTTGTCCTTTCCTGCAACCGGCACCTAAATGAGATGTCCCTTGTTTATACTGGGCAGATGATGCGTGGGCCACAGTAGCCCCTTGACATTATGCTGGAAGGGGCTTCCAGCGTTTCTGCCGTGGTGGGCACTCCATTGAGCCTCCTGTTCCAGCCTGTCTGCTGGCCTCTCTGGCCAGGATTGGGACTGCATAGGCTCCCTCTGGGTGGTCTGGAGATGATGGCAGGGGCAGCTTCTTCATTTGGTGAGGTATGGACATGCTAACCTGCTGCTTTTCAGTCATCCCCTGGCTGGACAGCCAGGTCTCTGAATGGTCAGTGTAGGCATGGGGGAAGCGGGCATGGTGAACTGCTGCTCCCTTCCTTCTGGGACCTGGTGCTAAATTCTCAGTGGCCAGACTAAAGATCAAGGATGAAGATAACTGAGTTGCTGCTACCCTGTTGTATAGTTTGGCTGAAACAGGTTACTTTGAGGGTTTCATTTGTCTCGTAAATTCTAAATCCTAGTAGCTCAATTAACCTGTGTCCCACTTTGCCAGTTTTGTGCCCTCTGTGCCTGTCCTCAGTTAGGCCCTGGGCTTCGTTGTCCTTCCCTGCAGCGGGCACTGCATTTGGCGATGGTATGTGCAGCTGCCCACGTGGCTCATGTACCTTGTTCCTGTGGACAGTGATGGCTGTGGTCTGTCATGCCCTTGGCTTGGGGGCAGTGTAGTCAGGAGAAGGGAAACGAGGAAATGGACCTGCTGTTGTCACTGTCAAGCCAGCCATGAGAACATTCTGGCTTCTTTCAACATGTCCTCCTGAACCAGTCAAGCTCTAATGCGCCCTCACATGCCCAGCATGGTGCCCAGTGCAGAGAACGTGAGGTTTTAAATTCGAGCAGGAGACTTTAGCGGTTTGTATTCATTAGCACATTTAACTTCAGCTTGGAAAAGTTTACATGAATTTCATCTTGTTTTTTCTTACAGTGAAAAATGTGAGATTTTACAGTATTCTGCAAGAGAAGCTGAAGATTCCACAAGGGTAAGAAAATGGTTGAAAAGTTGAAAGTTATTCCTACATTTGATTCATGTGTAAGGTTCTTGCAAATCAGATCGTCAGTTAGATTCCCAGTGGTCTTAACAAACATCATTATTTTATCACCTAAAAGCAGTGCCAGTCAAATCCATCACCACACTCCCCTGGCCATAAGGTTTTGATATTCTTTTAAGTAATTCAGTTTCTATGATCTGAAGATTATAGAGGCCACGTAATCGGGGGCCATCCACTCCACCATTTTTATTAAAGAGATGGAGAATTGAAAGTTAGATTAGTTAATGGGAAAGATTTACATGTAAAGATAACAGTTTTCCCTAAATTAGTGTATTTTGTGAAAGTCTAGTAAATCTTGGTGTAGTTTTCAGGGAACTTTTTGAATAATAGCCAGACAAACGTTAAAACATCTGAAGAAGAGTAACGAAAGAATATTTGCCCTCTCACGTATAAAAACAAACTATATGATTATAGTAAGGAGAGCATTGTGGTGTTAATGCAAGAATTAATAAAGAGCCTAATGGAACAAAACAAGAGTCCAGAGACACGTATGCACCTGTGTATATCTTCAGTTTGGCAAAGTTAGTTCCTTAAAGGATAATTACAAAAATGGAAGTAGAGGAAAATGGTTTCTTACATGGTACTGAGGCAATTGAACATCCATTTGTTAAAAAACAAGTTTTTTATTTTGTATTTTATGTATTAAGCATAAATTACTAAAACCAAAACAAGGTATAACAATTCTAGAAGAAAATACACATTTTAGGATCTGGTCTTGAAGTGTGAGTGGCGTCCGTGTAACAGAGAAGCTTTGCATAGTTGGCTGCTGGGATGACAAGCACGCTTCATTTGCCTCTCAGCATTGGGAGGATGAGAAGAGGGAGGTTAACTGAGCTTTTCTGCACAGAGAGGAGCATTCTCCTTGCAGAGGGAAGCCCTGCATTCTCGCCCAGGCTCTCCTACTACCAGTTGTAAAGTTCTTTTGAGACCTTGGTTTATTCTACTCAGACTGATTAAATTACATTTCATTTTCTCCTCGGCCTTCTGTTTCTGTTTTTAGAGTATTTATATACCTTTGAGAAACTGTTTAGGTGGCATGTATCTTAGCAGAAGAATAGTACATTTTGTCTCTTACACTATATTATTTGAGTTTGTTTTTCAATCTACTCAAATTCTCGAAACTAAAGAGGGTTCCTGAGTTTGGCCTGTTTTGAGGAAAGAATGCTTATGGAAGGATTACTCCTCTGGAAGGTCAGACTGTGCAGACAGCCAGCCTTGGGGCCGGGCACCTGGATCATTAGGTCTCTCTAGGAAATGGGTTTATATCTTATTCTTTTGTCATTTTGAGAGGCTGGGTTTTGCCTTTTAGAATGAACTTACTTGGGAAGAAATGAGTAGCCTGTCCTGAAGGCTGATCTTTCTCCCTAGTCTTGATTGTTCTCGCCTGTCCTGAAGGCTGATCTTTCTCCCTAGTCTTGATTGTTCTTGCCTGTCCTTGTTCTCCCAGCCTGCAGGGTAGTGTCTGCACTACTTCCTGATCCCTGAGTGTTAGCTAGGCAAGGCCATACTGCCATGCAACACTCAACCCCACCATCTCATTAAAGGTCAGCCAGCTTCACTTTCATTCTGACTGTTATGGTGTGATTCTTCCTGCTAGATATTCATAGCTTACAATGTATTAAAATGTTACCTCTTGGCCAGGCATGGTGGCTCATGTCTGTAATCCCAGCACTTTGGGAGGCTGAGGCAGGAGGATTGCTTGAGCCCAGGAGTTAGAGACTAGCCTGGGCAACATGGCGAGACCCCATCTCTACTAAGAATACAAACATTAGCCAGGTGTGGTGGCGGGCGCCTGTAGTCCCAGCAACTCGGGAGGCAGAGGTGGTCAGGTGGGAGGATTGCTTGAGCCCAGGAGGCCAAGGCTGCAGTGTGCTGTGATTGTACCATTACTTTCCAGCCTGGATGACAGAGCCAGACCCTGTCTCAAAAACAAGCTACTTCATTTACATTTCTAAAATGGGGTTCTCTGTTTAACCTGAATTTTTCCTGTCTTAGGTGGTAGAGGACATTGAATACCTTAAGTTCGAGAAAGGGCCGTGGCTCCAGCAGGACAATCGCTCTTTACACCACCTGCGATTACTGTAAGTGCATCTGTGTGGGGGCTGCTGCACGTGTGGGGTCTACTTGCATAATGGGGAAACTTAGGGAAATTTGAAATAATTACGTTTCAAGTTAGGTGTTAGCACGACCAACCAATACTTAGATGCATTTTCTCTTCCAAACAGCTCCTGAACCCCCTGGTCTGATACTTAATTTATTGAGTGCCATTATTAATTTAACAGGTATTTTGCTTCCACTATGTGCAACACCGTTCCAGATTTAAGGGATTTAAGTGTCAGATAAAATTCTTGATGTCTTTGAAAATGTGTTTTAGTGGGGGAGACAGAGTAAACAAATAGATGAAACTGTCAGGTCACAAAGGCCAGGGAGAGAAGTAACCCGGAGTAACAGGGTGGTGAGTAGCTAGGGGTGACAAAGGGCCCGTCTTGGGACAAGGCCTAAGTGAGGCCAGGATTGGGTCCTGTGGGCTGTCGGGTGAGCAAAGGGCAGGGGCTCGGCAGGTGCAGAGGCTCTGAGGCAGGACTGTGGTGGGAAGGTGCACCCAGCAGCCAAACCAGTGTGGCTGGAACAAGTTGGGGGAGGGGAGGCCACGGCGGAAGGCGGGTAGGTCATGGTGCATTTGGTGGGTTTTTAATCTGATGAGATGAGATGGCATTTGGGGGTTTGAAGCAGAGGAGTAACACGATGTGATTTATATCCATTCAGCTATTGTGTGGATTCTTTGGTATCTATTAAATGAAAAACAAAAACTGTACCAATTCGGTAAGTTGAAAAAAAAGCTGTCTTCATCTACATCACTCTATTGAAACTGCTCCTGCCAAGAAGACGGCCTTGGAGCTCCAGATGCAGCAGACCCTTGTCTGTCTTCATGCTGCTCCCTGGCCCTGGAAGCAGCGCTGCGCCCCTCTTCTCCACTCCCTTCTCCTGGTTCCATGCCCCCCGACTCCCCCAGTCTGTCACTCCTCCACCAGCCACTGCCCTCTGGGGCCGGGCTCTCCTTTTGCGGTTCCTTCTGCCTGCCGCTGAGCTCTGGCAGGCACAGTGACCCGGGCAGGGTCTTGTCCGTTGACTTCGATTTCTTGAGGACATACCTAGTCACACAGCTGTGGATAGCATGGATACCACCGTAGCTCCTAGCCCAGACCTTTCCCCTATACACCCCGCAAATGTCCCCCGGGTGCCTCTTGCAGTGTCTCTGTGCACTGGCCTTCCCACCAGTGATCCCCAGCTCTGCCTTTTCTGTCCTGGCTGGTGCTGGCTGCCTGGGAATCTCACCCTGCTTGGGTCTCTCCTCTACCACCCACCCCAGCTGCTGCTCATCGCTGCAACGCCCAGTGCCTGGCACAGGCCTCATATCCAGCGCGCACTCAGGAGATTCATCTGGAACGAGTGACTTTGATTTCTGTGTTCTTGGCCCTATGAAGCTGGTGTTCTTAGACCATTGGTGCTTACCTTCTTTTTCTGCCTGATGGGATATGAGTGATACAGTATTCTCCTAGGATGACCAGAGGGATAGCTGGCTCATTGTACATGTCACTAAAAGTTCACTGATCAAAATGTAAACAGAATGTGTAATAAGTCTACTTCTGGCCAGGCAGGGTTCACGTCTAAATCCAGCACGTTGGGAAGCTCAAGTGGGAGGATTGCTAGAGCCCTGGAGTTCGAGACCAGCCCGGGCAATATAGTGAGACCCCATTTCTACAAACAATTTAAAAATTACCTGGGTATGGTGGCGCATACCTGTGGTCCCAGCTACTTGGGAGGCTAAGGTGGGAGGGTCACTTGAACCTGGGAGTCTGAGGCTGTGATGAGCTGTGTTCACGCCACTGTGCCAGCCTGGACGACAGAGACCTTGTCTCTCAAAAGAAGTTTACTTCTGTTTTGATGTTTTTAGTTTAGCATTAATAAGCAGAAAATGGATTTACATAAAAAAAAAAAGTCATTCTACTTAGTTTGTTAATTCCTGCCACACTGTTAAAATGGTGTTTGCAAAATCAGTTTTCTAGTTAGTGGAATGGATACTGAAGGGTGAGTGAGGTAGGCATACTGTGGGGTCCTCATGTCAGACTGAGGAGACAGGAAGGGTCAGGTCAGCCCTTAGCTGGCTGTGTGACTTGGCACAAGTAACTTTATCTGCCTGTGCCTCCATATATAAGATTATGGTAGCCTAGAGTGCTAGGCTGTATGTATTGAAGGAAAAAACAAATATAAATTTCATATATTATATTCCATATATTCACTACTGTATAAAATAGTATTAATCTAAAAGTAGCCTACTGAAATGATTGGCTCTAGAAAGTCTTTTTAAAGGAATCTAGCACATCTTCCATTAGAAAGTAAAACAACAAAACCTGCTTTCTTTTTTTTTTTTTTTTTTTGAGTTGGAGTTTTGCTCTTGTTGCCCAGACTGGAGTGCGGTAGTGCGATCTCAGCTCACTGCAACCTCCACCTCCTGGGTTCAAGCGATTCTTCTGCCTCAGCCTCCTGAATAGATGGGATTATAGGCATATGCCACCACACCTGGCTAATTTTTTGTGTTTTTAGTAGAGACGGGGTTTCGCCATGTTGGGCACACTGGTCTCGAACTCCTGACCTCAGGTGATCCGCCCGCCTCGGCCTCCGAAAGTGCTGGGGTTACAGGCGTGAGCCACTGCACCGGCCTTCCTTGTCTTTCTGAGCCATTACTAGGAGATGGAATTAAAGCACAAAGCACTGCTTTTGGCCTCTGAATCAGTATTCTGTCTCCTGGAGACAATGGCCAGAGGTTACAGTGCCTGCTCCACATGGACAACACATCTCAGCCTGAGGGCCGTGAGTCCGCTGATTGATGGGGCGACTGACCAGAAATGAGAGGGGTCCTCTGAGATGTCTGAATGTAGAAGTTTCTCCGAGTCATTAAAGTCAGCTGATCATTCCCTGTGCAGCCGTTTTTGTGCAAAGTCAGTGTGTGCTTTGCTGTGAACTGTGGCAAGGGCCATCAAACATTGGTTCATTCCGAGTAATTTTAACTTTCGGACAGAGATACGTAGGTGATGGAGACCAAGAGGGGAAAATAAAAGTATATTTCTGAAAAGAAAATGATTGTTGTGATACCAGAGACTCACCATTTCATAACCAGGTCAGCCGGATCCCTTGAGAGGAACTCAGCCAGTCACCTGTCGCTGTGCCCCTGGGCAAGGGGCCTAACCTCTCTGAGCCTCTGTCTGCTTCTCGTAAAGCAGGGAGAAAATAGAAGCTACCTCATAGGACTGTTGTGGGGATTCAATGTGCGAATAATTTGAAAGGCTCAGAACAGTGTATATCATAAGCACTAAAGTTGTAGAGACTATGTTATACTGTTTGTGATATATTACACTCTGATTGTAGATTCATTATGTGCTTACATTTCTCTGTTAATGTTTTTGTTCTTTAATCCTAAGCTTTTTTTTTTTTTTTAACTTTTTAAGTAGTGTTTTTCTGATCTCAGAAATAATTTATATTATCCTCAATTCACGCATTATGGAAATCTACAGTGAAGTTGAAACCACATGCTGAGGACAACTGTGATGAAGATGCTATTCATATTTTTTTCTGTGCATGCGCCAGTGCAGTTTACTGTTTTGTTGTTGTAATCCAGATTCCCAGTGCGCCCCGCCCCTTGGTGGGAGAGCTGACCTGAGTGATGTGCCCCCCAGCCTTGCAGGGTTGAGCGCCACGGGGCTTAGCACTGCCTTGTATATGTAGTTCTGTGTTGCTTAACAACAGGGATATGTTCTAAGAAAGGCGTCGTTAGGCGATTTCATCGTTGTGAAAACATCGTAGTGTGTATTTACACAAGCCTAGATGCTGTAGCCTGCACACCTAGGCGGTGTGGCGGAGCCTGTTACTCCTAGACTGCAAACCTGTGCAGCGTGGTACAGTACTGAACACTGTCGCCAGTTGTGACACAGTGGTAAGTGTTTGTGTATCTAAACATAAAAAATAAAATAGTATAAAAGATAAAAATGGTCCACCTGCCTAGGGCAGGCACCGTGAGTGGAGCTGGCGGGACTGGCAGTTGCTCTGGGTGAGTCAGTGAATGAGTGGTGGGTGAATGTGAAAGTCTAGGACATGACCGTACACTACGGTAGACTTTGTAAACAATGTACAATTAGGCTACATTAAATTTATATAAAAAGTTTTTTTCTTCAGTGAGAGATTAACCTTCACTTATTATAACTTTATAAACTTAAATTTTTTTTCTTTCTTTCTATCCTTATTCTAGAAGTATTTTCTGAGTTTTAAAATTACTTATTTTTACTTTTTAAACTTTTGTTGTTGTTGTTTATTAAGATACAAACACAGTGGCCTAGGCCTACACGGGGTTGGGAGCATCCACACCTGTCTCACTGGAAGGCCTTCACGGGCAGTAACACACATGGAGCTGTCACCTCCTGTGACAATGATGCCTTCCTCTGGATGCCTCCTGAAGGACCTGCCTGAGGCTGTTTTACGGTTACTTTTTTAAATAAGTAAGATGAGTACTTTAAAAATCACGATAAAATGTCTAGTATAGTAAATCACCTAAACCAGTAACGTGGTCACTGATGAGAATATCAGGTATTCTGTACTCTGCATAATTGTGTGTGCTGAACTCTTCCACGACTGGCGGTGCAGTAGGTTTGTTTATACCGCGTCACCGCAAATATGGGAGTCACGCGTTGAGCCATGGCACTGTGACAGCTGCTGTGATAGGAAGCGTTTAGAGTCTTGTAGGACCACGTTGTGTATGTGACCTGTTGCGTACTGAAGCACCATGCTGTGCGTGTGACTGGAAACCGGCAGGAACCTGCCGCACTGTACAAACAACGTGGGTTTCACAGGAAGGCCACAGGAAGGCTCTGTCGTTCACTGTCCGTCAGTATGACTTTGTGAATTTGCCGTCACGTTTCCATTTTCCCAATATTCAGCTTTAGCTGCAGCTGCCAGGTTCCTCGTAGGAAACAGAAGGCACATTTGACCAGAGAACAGAAGAGGGTTTAGTAAAGGAGCCATTGATGAAGAGCAGGGCAGGGTTGAGGAAAGCTGGGATGGTGAGACACCCCGGCCATCTACAGTGGGAAACTGGCGGGTGAGGGTAAGGGCACTGGGCTTTGGAGTCCAGAGCTGCTGGGGCTGCTGTGGAAGAGGCTGTCTAGCATCAGATGGAGCCCGAGGGGGATGGGGAACCCATAAGCAGGGAACCAGCAGAACAATCATCCACCCAACTATACTTCATTGAAGTCAGAGGGCAGTAGAGCCCCTCTGATGCAAGGAGCCAGCCTCTGGGCACAGAGCACTTTGGAGGAAGGGTGGAGAGGAGATCTAAAGGGTCAGATGGACAACAGCCCCAGACTGTCCACCCAGGGAATGCAGAAGATGGTCAGCATTCACTGTTGTCCTCTGGCCAGAATGAAAATGTACGTCCCTATGTGGGACAGGGGCAGCCACCATGTCATTGTGCAGTGATGACCGTTCATAGTCTTGAGTTGGTCACCGTGGGTGTTTTTCATATAAAGTAGAGGGGGAGAGAAACAACCTGCCACAGAGTTCCTAGAGTCCCCGCTTCTGTGGCAAATTCGGAGACCCGAGTTCACTTTGGTGGCTTCCTTGGTTCCCACAGCCTCCTTCCCTCTGCAGGCAGCTCAGCTCCATGTGGGCCTTACCTGGTGCAGCATCCTGATCCTGTGTGCTGTGGGTTGGAGCCTTGGGGGCTGCCCTCTGTGGTAGCTGCCTGTCTCCTCTGTTCAGAATAAGATTCATCACTGTGAATGAGGACAGGTACACAGATCACTACAAAAAAAGACTTGTTGGACTCGGGAGAAATCCATGCACAGGCTCCCCAAGCTCTCTTCCTCTTGTGAGGGACACAGAGACACTGACACATGGATAGAGCTACTTTCTCTAGCAGCGAAAAATACAGTAACATATGGGCAGTATTTCTGCCTGGAAAGCCCTTTAGCTACTCAGCACCCATAATTTTTATTGGGGGCTGGTCACGTAGGAATCCTCCGCTTCACAACTATTCAGGTTCCAGACTCCCAGAAAGAAGGCGGGTATTCTCTGTAACTCCTGTCGTACCCTGGTAGGGCTGAGGTTGCTGCCCAGCCTCAGCGTAGGGCACTTTTTAGAAGTTGAGTTTCCAGAAGCCAACCAAGGGCCAGCCTCGCAAGGAGGCCCTGGCAGAGACAGCAGCGTAGGCCTGCTCTGTGTGTGGCGAGGGAAAGGCTTTCTGAGAGTGCAAGAGCCGTGCTTCTGGCAGAAGAACTTCAGGCAGGGGAGGCAAATCCGTACCCAGGAAATGTGGTTTTTCACCATGGCCAGAGCCTGGGATTTTAACAAGACCGGGGTTTTGTAAGAGAGGGGCAAGGGAACCGAGTATAGACAAAATCGCATGTGAGTAGTGGTGAACCATGACACTTAGTCTGGGTAAGGAGGGAATTGAAGGAGGGAGGGGTGAGGGGACTGAAATGACAAAATGGTTGAGAGGCCAAAGGCATACCCTCTTGGAAGAGAAAGTCGGGAACAAAGGTTGAATATAGAATCAAATCACCTGTGGTTCTGCCGCCACAGTGTCAGGAGTGACAGTTGAATGCAGGTTCTTCCAGTTAAATGTGTGTGTGTGCATATATTTCTAAATATATCTTGCATGTATTTTTGTATTCTACTTCCAATATATTGAGCATGTACCTGTTTTGTTAAACATTTTAAAATTTGATTTTTTCATGGCTCCCCATATAAGGTGCACTTACCATTGATTGAGATGCAAGTCAGGGCTTGGCAAACTGTTTGGCCTGTGGGCCAGATCTAGCCTTCAGCTGCTAAGAAGATCCTTACATTTTTAAAGGATTGGAAGGAAAAGAAAGGATTATGTGATGGAAACTGTATATAGCTCTCAAAGCCTGATATTTGCTATCCAGCCGTTTACAGAAAAAGTTTTGACCGCAGACACAGCATAATCCATTTACCATTGCTTTAAAATAAATCTCTTGGGTTATTTCAGTTTCTTCATGTTCCTAATACAGTAAAGAGCATGTTGTACCCCTTTTTGTTCAGTTTCAGGTTACTTAAGGTATAAAAGTGGTCAGAGTATATGAACGCATTTTACAGCTATTATGTTTTTGCAAAATGATTCTCCAGAATATGTGTACCAGTATTCATACTTGTACCTGGTCCTCTGAATTTCCCTATACAGACAATATAATTAAACAAAATGCAAACAAAAACTTTCAATTTTGATACCAAAACAAGTATTTGTTTTACTTTGCATTTTATAAACACTGAACTTAAGTTTATATTTTTATTGGCTATTTATTTGCTCTTTGTGAATTTTCCCTTCATATTTAAGTTTTTCAGAGAACTAGGTTTTTGTTTTGATGATTTATGCAGTTGTTTTCCATTTTATTGATGTATACCCTAGTTTTATTATTTTCTCCCTGCTTTCTTTAGGCTTTTCTTACCTTCATTTTCTATCGATTCCTAAGCTTTTTGATTTTAGATCTTTTTTCTTTTCCAATATAGTCAGCCCTTTGTATCCCTGGGTCCGCATCCTTGGATTCAACCAATCTTGGATCAGAAATATTTGGGGGGAAAAAAAAGCCAATAAAAATAATACAGCAATAAAAAATAATAAAAATGTAAAAATGCAGTATAACAACTATTTACATAGCATTTACATTATATTAGATATTATAATACTTATAACAATTATTGTATTACATTGTTTTGGATATTATACATACTCTAGAGATGATTTAAAGCAGGGGTGTCCAGTCTTTTGGCTTCCCTGGGCCACATTGGAAGAAGAAGAATTGTCTTGGACCACACATAGAATACACTAACACTGACAATAGCTGATGAGTTTTAAAAAAAAAAGGCAAAAAAATTTCATAATGTTTTAAGAAAGTTGATGAATTTATGTCGGGCTGCATTCAAAGCTGCCCTGGGTGGATACAGCCGCGGGTTGGACAGGCTTCATTTAAAGTGCATTGGGGGTGGATGTGTGCATAGTTTATATGCAAATACTGTGTCATTTTATGTAAGGGGCTTGAGCATCCTCAGATTTTGGTATTAGTGGGGTCTTGGAAGGAAGCCCTGGAGAACAGAAGAATGGTTGCATATGCATTCAGTGCTGCCACTTTCCCTCTAGGTACTGCTCTTGCTGTATTACACAAATGTGGATAAGTTGTATTTTTATTTTCATTCAAAATGTTTAAATTATTTTGAGACTTTTTCTTTGACCTATGTGTTATTTAGAAGTGTGTTGTTTAATCTTCAGGTGTTCAGGGATTTTCTAGGTATTTTTCTGTTGTTGATTTCTAGTTTAATTCTCTTGTGGTCTGAGAATACGCTGTGTATGATTTCTCTCCATTTACATTTATTAAGGTTTTATATGGCCAGTGTTTCCTATCTTGATGAGTGTTCCAATTCAGCTTGAGAAGAGTGTAGATTCTGCTGTTGCTGGAGTGTTGTAGTGTTGTATAAATGTCGGATTGAGCTGATTGATAGTGGTATTCAAGTCGTTGGTATCCTTACTGATTTTCTCTCTGCTGGGTCTGTTGGTTACTGAGAGTTGGGTTTAAATTTCCAACAGCACTGGATTTGTCTGTTTCTCCCTTGAGTTCTGTCAGTTTTTGCATGATATATTTTGAGGTACTGTTGTTAGGTACATAGTGTATTATCTTAGGTTATTATCCTCTTGAAGAATTGGCCGCTTTATCGTTATGCAAAATGCCCTCGCTTTCCCTGACGTTTGTCCTTGTTTGAAGTCAGCTCTGTCTGAATTTAATAGAGCCACTCCAGCTTTCAATTAGTGTGGGCATGGTGTGTCTTTCTTCCTCTTCTATCTCGAGTCTTTAGTTTTCTCATAGGTAGTAAGTAGTAGTTGGGGCCTGTGTTTTAATCTACTCTGACAGTCTCTGTCTTTTGATTGCTGTTTGGACCATTTGCGTTAGAAGCGAGCGTGAGGATAATCAAGTTCCATTTTACCGTTGCTTTTCCCTGTTTTCTGTTTGCTGCCTGGGTGGTTTCTCCCTGCCTCTTTTTCTGCCTTCTCTGGATTTCATTGAGCATTTTATATGATTCTCTTTTATCTTTTCTCTTAACATATTGATTGTACTTTTTAAAAATGTTTGTAGTGGTTGCTGTGGAGTTTCCAGTATACATTTACAGCCCATCGAGGTCTACTCTGCGATGGCACTGCTGCTCCAAGGGGCTGGAGGTACCGATGGCACAGTCTTCTAGGTTCCTCCTGCTGTCACTGTGACATGGCTGCCATTCCTTCCACTTTTTTTTTTTTTTCTTTGAGACAGAGTCTCACTCTGTTGCCTATCGCCCAGGCTGCAGTGGCATGATCTTGGCTCACAGCAACTTCCCCCTCCTGGGTTCGAGCAATTCTTCTGTCTCAGCCTCCCAAGTAGCTGATACTACAGGCGTGCACCACCATACCTGGCTCATTTTTGTATTTTTAATAGGGATGGGGTTTTGCCTTTTTGGCCAGCTGGTCACAAACTCCTAACCTCAAGTGATCCGCCTGCCTCAGCTTCCCAAAGTGCTGGGATTACAGACGTGGGTCACTGCACTCGGACTCTTCCACTTTTTGTAAGCTGTAAAATCACTCAATTCGTTGTTGTTGTTAGTCCAAGAAAGGCCATTGATTTTCAGTTTTTTCTTATTGGAAGGATGGAAGTTACAGCTTCCAGCCTTCACCATTTGGAGCTGAAGCTGGAAGTTCCGTCTTTGTTTTTTAAAACTGGTAACATTTTGGACTAGATGCCTATATTTGTATGTGTGTTTATAAATTTGCCTAAATGATATACTCTATTATTCAAAACTTTGCTTTAAAAAAACTCCATCTTCTCTTTTAACTGCTCTATTGCAGCAGTCCCCAACCTTTTTGGCACCAGGGACCAGTTTCATTTCATGGAAGACAGTTTTTTCACAGACTGGAGCGGGGGTGGGGGGATGGTTTCAGGATGATTCAAGTGCATTACATTTATTGTGCACTTTATTTCTCTTATTATTACATTGTTATATATAATGAAATAATTATACAACTCACCATGATGTAGAATCAGTGGGAGCCCGAGCTTGTTTTCCTACAACCAGACGGTCCCATCTCGGGGTGATGGGAGACAGTGAGAGATCATCAGGCATTGGATTCTCATAAGGAGCGCACAACTTAGATCCTTTGTATGCACAGTTCACAATAGGGTTTGTGCTCCCGTGAGAATCTCATGGCACACTGGTCTGACAGCAGGCAGAGCTCAGGCAGTAATGCGAGCGAGGGAAATCGGCTATAAATACAGATGAAGCTTCGCTGGCTTGCTCACTCAGCTGCCGCTCACCTCCTGCTGCGTGGCCAGGTTCCTTACAGGCAGAGGTTTGTGGCCCGGAGGTTGGGGATGGGACCCCGCTGAACCGTGTTCTGCTGTTACGTCTGAAATCTCATAGTTAACAGTAGATGTCAACACAGCGTCTAGAAGGTGTTTCGGAAATAATTTGTCCCACAGCACTCCTGTGGGGCGGGACTCCCTCATTTTACAAGGAGGAGACCACAGCTCGGAGAGCTCGAGCCTGCCAAGGTTGCATGCCTGTGTGTGGGACGTCTGACCTCTCGGGCTGCAGGAGATGGAGCTGCTGCTCTCTGCATCCTCTGTGCAGTCCTGTGCCCTGGGCCGCCTTGCCTTCCCTCCTGCCGTCTGGTCAGGCTTGAATCCTGGTGGAAGCTTCGACTCCTCCGTCACCCATAATCCTAGCTTGAAGCCTCCTTTTTCCCTGCTGACCCCCTTATCCTAATCCTCCCCTAAGTCACACCCTGCAGGTCAGTGTGCCACTTTCAGTGATTTCTCTCCCATGTCTCTAACACTTCTGCTCCCTTTGGGGTGTAATCCCCTGGTTCTTGGTCTCTGTTCCTCTGCCTCTTTATTTCTTCATCCCACTCCCACCAGGTTTATTTTTTTAAAAAGTCACAGTGACCCCGTTTTCTCTTTACTTGAATCTTTGCGTGGCCTATCTTCGTTTAGTCATAGATCCGAATTTCCTTTCCCAGAATTAATTCGGAATCCCAGTCTGCCCTGGTTCTGCGTCTTCCACCGGGATACCAGGTAATCTCCCAGGCTTTTCTTCCACCACCACCTGCCCAGTAATTACCTAGAAATCCTAGCGGTCTTTAAAGCTTGGCCGTAATCACCGTGTTTTCTCCCTGACACCTTCCCTTAACTCTTGTAGACTGTTACTTATATGAATGTATATGGTATCCTTGTTTGTTAGTATTAGCTACTGCTGGGCATCATATGACATCTCACAAACTTACCGAGACAAGGGATTTTGTCTGACTTGACCTCTCTGTGGTAACAGTGTCATTTTCTAAACACGGTGTGAAATGTGTGTTGATTCGATTCTGCACCGTTTGTGTAGTTATTTAGTTATGCACTTATCAGAGCATAGAGAAGGATCCTGTAATTCCCCCGTAGTGTATCAATTACAGCATTCAGTTGTTTTCATCTAGCTCACTATGAATGGTTTTGTCCTTTTTTCTCCTGATATTTTGCCTTTCTTCCTCCCCAAAGATGTTTCGTAAGTTTACAATATCAATTGTGTTTATTTTCATTTGAGTACCATTTGTCAATTGAGGGACTCAAGTGATAATTATGACCAATTTTCTAACATAATTATTGTAAACATGCCATTTACCAGTGACATTCATTTTATCCAGAACCTGACCAAATTATTGGTTTAGAACATTTCTGCACCATCTCAGTTACGTGTTGCCAGTGTCTAATTATGTGTATGTGTATAGCTATGCTTGTGCTGAGAGGCAGTAATTGTATTTTTCAGTCTTATTCATATCCACATCCCTAACTGACTGGCGCCTGCCTGGGCTGGTTTCGGTCCAGTCAGGACCTCCGACGACACGTCAGGCCTCCAGCTGTGCGGGCTCCTCGCAGACCATCGCTGCCTCTCCAGAGCCCAGAGCTTCACACCCACCCTCTTTTGCTTGATTGCTAAGAATTTTACATGACTCCTGGAGCACATCTTTTTAACATGAAATTTCAGTGCTACAGAAACTGTAGCATGTGAGTTTGGTATCAGAAGTACAGTGTTTCAGATAGAACTTTGCAATTCAGGAGAAACTGAAAAATAGGGTTTCGAAATGTTATAGGACAAAGTGCTGACATTCTGTTAATTGTGAAACAGCTTGAGTCATAAAACACAATTTACAATTTTATTCCTTTTTGCGTCTTCCTGCCTTACTCTTTTGTTTTAAAATATGTGACAGAACACCTCATATCGTAACCAAGCTCTAGTATATTTTATCTTCTTATTTAGACACTGACTTATGATATTAAAAGGATACGTTATCCTCAATCAGTTTTGAATTCTTCATAATGAAGCTAAGTGCTTTGTGAAGAGAATATTTTCTTTCACTGCCTTTTGCTTCCTGAGTCATAAAATGATTCCTTGTGTCTTTATTACTTAAATCTAGAAGTTTACTGGAGATATACCATAGACTCTTTCTAGTAGTCGTCATTAAGCTCATAGCAATAAATTGAAAGGGTAGTTTGGTTAGGTATAAATAAATTGTAGAATCATTGCAGCAGATTCTTTTTTTAATCTTCAAAAATAGTTGGAAGCGTACTTGTTAAAAGATTTTCTGGGGCTACATGTAATGTTGCCAAACTAAGCATAGATGGCGCTGTTGCTTTCTCTACTACACATGCTCCAGGCCACTGATTGCTTTCATATTTTCTAGCATTTTCTTAGGTTTTTCAAACTGTAAAGAAAACCATGTCACCTCCCTGCATTGATATTTGTTAACATTTAAAATATGAACTTCATTTTTAATTGGAATTTCTTATTGTGAGATCACTTCAAAAGTTATCCTTATATTTGAGTTAACAGTAAGAAGATACGTAGTTGTAGATTATTGACACATGCATGGAAGCGTTTAGATAGAATGCAAAAGAAAAGCTAGCAGCAGTTTCCTCTGGAGAGGGAACTTGTAGTCTTACAATTAATGCAGTCTTACAAAATATGGCATCTTTATGCCCTTCACACGCTTTCTGTTTTGCTTGCTTTTTAAAAAAAAATATTTGAATATCTTTTGGCAAGTAAAACCAACTTAATACTAAAACTAAGAAAATGATCTTATCTGTAAGTGTGTACATTACAGCCATGTGCCTACCCGTGTGGAAACGCACATAAATACGCTTAGGAAAGCAAACGATCGTTGGTATCCTGGCAGCAGTTTCTTGGGGGGGGGGGGGCGTTTACATTATTGGATCACCAACCATGTACGAGCAACACAGTTTTTACTAGGATGCTGCTGATGCTATACCTACCGTCCACTCATCTTCAGCTTGCCACAGATCCGCAGCTCTGTGGCTGTCTGTGAAAGCATGATTCATGGCTCCTGTGAGCCTTCGGTTCTGGTCAGGTTGTTCTGTTTGTGGGAGAGCCTACCTGGGTACCGTGGGGAATAGGCCTTGGGTTTACTTAGTGGACCTGGACTGTCTCACAAAGTCTGGCCGAGAGCCAGATACACTCACATAATTTCCATTTGAACCATTACAAATGAGAAACGTCTCCTGCTTTTATAACTCAGTAATGGGAATGTGGCTGTTGAAAATAATTATTTTCTTTGTTTTGAGCCCTTAAGAAAAGAGACTTTATTTTAATGTTTTTTTTTTTTCCCCCGAAAGCTCAAGAAATGCTTTTTATCTTTAAGTTTAGTGGTTATATTCGGACTATATTTAATTTAAAATAAGCAAATTGTAACAAAGTATAAATATTTTATCATTCAGCACAATGAAATGATAAAGCTAAGAGACTATCCTATGATTTGTGTATTTATTGGTGCCAAGAAAAGTGGAGAATTAAACCTTTTACAAGCCGTGGTACGACAGACCATCCTATGTCGGCCTCAGCGTACAGAACAGATCTGTAAGACACTGGCTGCAACTGCAGAGAGACTGAAGCTACTCACCGTTCCTGCCCCAAGATCCACTCATCTGGAAAATTGTTAATGGGGGCATGCTTTGTGTGTAGCACTGTCATATAACCATTTGCTTCTAGCTTTTGATTCCTGCTATTCCTGTGTTTAAAGCATACTTTGTCTCCTTTTTCTATGTCTTTTTCTACGGCATCCGTTCCCAGAAGGTCATCATTTGTAGGTACTGAGGCTTTTTAAAGATGCTACCACAGGTTCTGAGAGTAATTTTAAAAAGCAGCTCCAGATCGACCACGTGGTCTTTGGGAGGAAGGCTTTGCTTCTGGGATGACTGCTTGGCAACGAACAGCATTTATTGGAATGTATAGATTTTTTATATGGATGTTTAAAAAAAAATCAGACTTAAGCTGCTTTTATTGTATTTATTTTGATGGTTTGGTGTGATCCACATGTGTCTTATTTTTTTAGGGTTCAGGATAAGTTTGAGGTGCTGAATTACACAAGCATTCCTGTCTATCTCCCGGAAATCACCATTGGAGCTTATCAGTCTGATCGTGTCTTGCATCAATTCAGAACGGTAAGACTGTGGAAATGGAGAAAGCTGGCTGGGGGTTGAGTCTGCAGCACCTGGGGACACTGTAGTCACTTCTCCAGAAAGGAGTTTTTGTTGTTGTTGTTGTTGTTGTGTTTTGTTTGTTTCAGTGAAGGAGCCTCTTTTTCGTTGAAATAATTCTCCCTTTTCCCCGTATTTCTGTATGGGAAGCTGGGGAAGTCCTCAGATGGCAGCCCCAGAGCAGAGATGTTCGTCATCAGGCATATTATCTTGATAGGGGAACACTCTGTTCATCAGCTATTATGTCACTTTCTTTACTGTCAGGCGTTACTTTTGGTCTTGTCTTACTCTGTCTGTAAATAATGAGGGTTCCATTCCTGCAGAAGGCCCTTAGGGCATATGGGAGGGCCTAAGGAGGGCAGGCAGAGCTTGGGACAGACAGCGAGGGTGGAAGTTGGTAGGGGCAACTGTGTCATTGATCTTCTTATCCAATTGCCATACCTTCTTAGTGAGTTATTTGTTGTGGCAAGATTCCATTGGTTAGAGGCATGTGTAAGTTTTGTTGGGAACCGGCGGGTGAGTTGCAGCCTGCGCTGCGAATCCGATGTCAGTGGACTGGGAAGAGCACGATCCTTATCTGTGGCAGTGGTGGCTGTGGTTTGTTATGGGTAAATGTGAAATAGTTGTATTAAATCAGAACTCCAGGCTATGCCTTCAACATGTAGATGAGTTGAAATCTAAATTTTTTTGCATTCCTCTGATTGTCCGAGTTGATACCAGCAAATTGCCTGGAGAACCCACTGAAAGTCTGAGTAGATCCCCTTGCTTTCTTTCTTACTCGAGGTACTTGGCATTTTCTTTTAAGTAAATTTTTTGGATTGTTTTGGAAGTGGTTTTTTTTTTTTTTTTTTTTTTTGAGACGGAGTCTGGCTCTGTCGCCCAGGCTGGAGTGCAGTGGCTGGATCTCAGCTCACTGCAAGCTCCGCCTCCCGGGTTCACGCCATTCTCCTGGCTCAGCCTCCCGAGTAGCTGGGACTACAGGCGCCTGCCACCTCGCCCGGCTAGTTTTTTTTTTTTTTTTGTATTTTAGTAGAGACGGGGTTTCACCGTGTTAGCCAGGATGGTCTCGATCTCCTGACCTCGTGATCCGCCCGTCTTGGCCTCCCAAAGTGCTGGGATTACAGGCTTGAGCCACCGCGCCCGGCCTGGAAGTGGTTTTATTCAGTGTGAGGATTTGGGGAAAACACATAAAACCGTAAACATATCTCTCAGAGGCACTGGCGGTTAATAATCTGTGCACACCTCCTTCTGTCCTTGTATGCGTGTGAGTGCATGTGCCATTTCTCCCTCTTTGAGTGGGGCTCTGTGGATTTGCTTCCCTGGCATCATTGCTGTAACTGGTGCCTTGCTTGCTGCTCTTATGCAGGCCAGAAAACCCACACTTGGTGTTGGTTCCCCGTGTCTGCTTTTGTGCGTGGCCAGGTCCTGTTGAGTCTGTTTCACAAGTGGCTTCACTTCTTCCTGTTGACATCCAGGCTGCCATCAATCCCACCTGAGCTTGTACGGCAGCTTCCCCTCCGGTCTCCTTGGGTTTAGTCTCTGCCCTCAGTCCTTCTCCAGTAAGGCAGAAGCAGCCACGATCTCAGTGCAGAACCCACAATCTCAGTCCTGTGCCTGAAGTCCTTCCTCTCCTGTGAGAGGTGTGTTAAAGTCTGCCGCTCTGTAGATTTGTGCCTCCTTTCCGTTCTGTCTCCTTTCCGTTCTGTCAGATTTTGTTTCTTTTTTGTTTTAGGGCCGTGTTATTAGATGCATACAAATTTAGAATTGCATTGTTAGTAGAGTCACCCTTTTCATTATGATATTTTCCTCTTTACCTTTAGTGGTGGTTCTTATTGTAAAGTTTATTCAATATTTATGTAGCATCTGAAACTTTCTTTTGGTTAGTATATGCATGATGTAACTTTTTCTGTGTCCTTTACTTTCAACCTTTCTATGTCTTTATATTCAATGTGGTTACCTTGTAATTTGCAGTTATTTAAAAAATTTGTATTAGTCTGAATATTTGAAATATTTATTCACATTTAATGCAATTACTGTTTGTAAATAGCTTATCTTACTGTTACATATTTTTTCTACCTGTTCTATGTATTCTTTTCTTTTCTGATTTTTTTCTTTATTCCATTTACCCCCACCTATTTCCCTACCAGTTATCATTTTAATAGCTTTTTGTGACTAACCTGATAATTAAAATATTTATCTTTGGTTTAATGATGTTGAAGATCAATTAGCTTTCCAGTTCCAGAGCAGAATTACCCACTCTCGTGTTTTGCATGATCTCTGTCGTCTTAATTCTCCGTACGTGTTAGCCCCACAGACGTTTGCGACTGCTCTGAGCGGTGCTCGGCAGCTCTGCCTGTGCATTTGCCCCACGGCCACCCGCCCCTTCCCTGGGCGCTGCGCCTGTATGTAGCATCCTTGGTCTTCTGCCTGAAGAATTTTTTGCGAATAATAAATTCTCACACTTACTATTTAAAATGATCTTTATTTGATCATCATTTTTACCTATTTTATTTATTTTTTTGAGTTTGGAATGTTCCAAACTTAAAAATTCCTCAATTGGAATGTTCCAAACTTAAAAAAAAAAAAGAAAAGGAAAAATAACTTTTCCTGAATCATTTAAGGTAAATTATTAACATAATGCTCTGTTATCTTCAAACACCTGAATGTGACGGTTCGCAGAAGGTGGTGTCTGCATCAGGATCGTTTGAGCTGCTGTTGGGAATGCAAGTTCTCAGGTTTCAGTCCAGGCCTCCTGGATTAGACACACAGGGGATGGGGCCCAGAAATGTGTTTGAGTGAGTCCTCCTGTCAATATATAGTGCCCGGTTTGAGAATCATGGCTTGAATGTGTAATTCTCACAAACAAGAATGTTCTCCACAACCCCAGTACAGCTGTCAGAGTCAGGAAATGAGCGTCACGCGCTACTGCTGTCTGATCCACAGGCCCTCTTCATGAGCAGTCATTTATCCCAGCCGTGTTCTTCTGAGCAAGAATAGCCAATCCAGGGTGATGGCTTGCATTGAATGGTTTCCTCTGCTAGTCTCTGTGAATCTGGTTCAGTTCCTCAGGCTTTTCTTGGCATTCAAGACCTTGACATTTTTGAAGACTACAGAACGGTTACCTTGCTGAATATCCCTCAATTTGGTTTTGAGGGATATTTGGCATATGGTTCCCATTTGTCCCACCACTGTTTTTGTTACCTTTGTTACTTGTTAAGGTGGTGTCTTCGCTATAAAGTTATCTTTTACTCTTATTATTTAGGATTTTGAGGGGAACTACTTTGAGAATATGTAAATGTCCTCTTCCTCATCAAACTTTCACTCAGTAGTTTTAGCATCCGTTGATTTTTCTTGGCTAAATTATTACTATGATGATTGTCAAATTATAATTTTCTGTTTCTGTCATTCTTTCTATATGACCAGGTCGTGTCCTGCTAGAAGCAAATATTTTCCCTTCTCCCCATTTATTTATTCACTGATCTCCATATATCACTATGGACTCGCAGATTCCTGTTTATTCAGATACATCGATACTTGTTTCTGTGTTTCTCTCTATTTGTTGAAAACCGTGAATACACACCAGTGTCTCCAGTTCCAGTGCAGCACAACAAGGTTCATTTTAGTGCCCTCCTCATCCATGTCCTTCTCAGATGATGAGAAACCCGGCCCCCGTGATCTCAGTGTATTTACCTGCCGGAATTCCGCGGGGCGTAACTTAGTCTCCTGTCTCTGCTACTGTGGCGTCCCTGATCCCTGCCACCCAGGCAGGTGCGGGTATTCTCCAGTCCTGCAGAACAGCTTTCCATTTGAACCTGAAGGAAGAAAGGCTGTCTTCATTCCTGCAGGTTGGTTTCATTGGGTATTGAGTTTTAAATTGCCAATATTTTCTTTCAGTGCTTCCAAACTTTGCTATTTTATACTTCTGGCTTTTGTGTTTCTAATGATAGTTCCTCTTCAGAAGATACTTCTTATTTCTTTGACAGCTTTTTTCTCCTTCTTTTTTAAAGAGATTTTTCTGACTTGGTTTCATGCATTTATACTCTCTGGGGTGTGTGTTGTGTAAGTAGGTGTGCATGTGCGTCTGTGCTTGCTTGGCCTGAGGTTCATATGCGTTTATACTCTCTGGGGTGTGTGTTGTGTGAGTAGGTGTGCATGTGCATCTGTGCTCACTTGGCCTGAGGTTCGTATCTATAACTCTTTGAGCCTTTGGCTGGTGTTCATTGTCTGTATCACTTTTTTTTTTTTTTTTGAGACAGAATCTCACTCTGTCACCCAGGCTGGAGTGCAGTGGCGCGATCTCAGCTCATTGCAACCTCTACCTTCCACGTTCAAGCGATTCTGCTGCCTCAGCCTCCTGACTACAGGCATGCGCCACTATGTCCAGCTAATTTTTTGTGTTTTTAGTAGAGACAAGTTTTCATCATGTTGGCCAGGCTAGTCTCAAACTCCTGACCTGAGGTGATCTGCCCGCCTCAGCCTCCCAAAGTGTGTCTGTATCACTCTTGCCGCATTTTCTGTCTGTCTTTACCTCCCACAGTGTGTCTGTATTCCTCTTGCCATGTTTTCTCTCTGCTCTTTCTGGTTCCAGTCGGTCATATGTTGGTCCTTTTCACCATGCACCGTGTTCTTCATGCATCTGCTCCTTTCTGTATTTCTCATCCTGTTTTTTTGTTTTTGTTTTTGTTTTTTTGTTCTTGAGTGTGCATCAGCCTAGATGTGTTCTTCTTAACTGCCTTTCAAGTTACTAATCATCCTTTCAGCTCTTCCTAATCGGTTGTTAGACCTGTATTTCTTATATTTGAGTTTCGAATTTTCATCCTGGTTTGTTTTTGATTCTAGAGTTTTCATTCTTTTATAATTTCAAGTTTACTGCTGAAATTATTTTGTCATCTAATTTCTTAAACGTATTCATCACAAAGTTACACAGAATTATGTGATAATTGCAGTATCTGTGTCTTTTGTAGGTCTGTGTGAGTGGTCTGGTCCCTCATGTTTGGTTTGGGGTTGTTGAGTCTTGTTGTTTGGTGGCCTCATCATTGGTGTTTTGTTGTTTTCCAGTGGCAGTCATTTTTTGTGGAGACTTTGCCTGGAGTTGTCTCACTCTGGAGAGGATGTGCTTTACCATCTTCTGGCAGGCATGGAAGTCAGGGCAGGTCCCCTGAGAGCATTCAGGAAGCAAGCTGATGACACTGAGCTTCTGTTTTGTGGGGCCTGGGTGTTTCCAGCTTGCCTTTACTGAGAGGCCGTTTTTGCCGGGGTCCTTTCTTTTTGATGGGTCCTGAACTGCATGTTTGGCCCCACAGTGCACTCCCGCTGCTGAGAGCTCTGCCGGACTTCTTAGCCCCTCAGCTCTGCTGGTGGGACTGGGGAGCACCTCAGGGAGGGGAACGATGCCACCTGTACAGCCCAGCTGTTTTTGTTTCTTCTGTGGACATTGGCATCCAGGGCCCTCCCTGCCCTGTTGCCTTTACAGCCTGATGTTGCCTTTGTAGAGTCCTTTTCTACATTGTCCCCTGTTCGGTTGTTCAGGAGGGGAGGGTTGGTCTGCATGACTAGTCCACCAGCTAGATGTGTTAGCCGTTTTAACCAGTTACATGGAGAGTTCACCTAGCAGTTTTTCATTACTGTGTTTTATGTGGTTTTGTCTGCTTTTCAGTTTGTGAGCATTGAAGAGAATCTAAGAGAATCTATGATATTGGGCTTGTGGTTTGAATTAAATGTTTAGAAATGTTAAAATTTTGAATCGTATTTACATGACTGGGGAAATCTGATTTTTAAATTTCTAAGCATTTAAAAAAATAAACGAATGTTTAGAACAGTTTTAGATTTACAGAAAAATCGTGAAGGTAATAGTGAGCTCTCATATCTCACATCCAGTTTCCATTTTATTAATTTCTGTTAGTGTGGTACATTTGTTATAATTAATGAATTAATAATACTTACTGGGTTTTTTGGTTTGTTTTTTGTTCTTTTTTTGGAAACCGAGGCTCACTCTGTTGCCCAGGCTGGAGTGCAGTGGCATGATCTTGATTCACTGCAATCTCCACCTCCCGGGTTTAAACGATTCTTGTGCCTCAGCCTCTCAAGTAGCTGGTATTATAGGCACCTGCTACCGTGCCCAGCTAATTTTTGTATTTTTAGTAGAGATGGGGTTGCACCATCATGGCCAGGCTGGTCTCAAACTCCTGACCTCAAGTGATCTGTCCGCCTCGGCCTCCCAAGTGTTGGGATTACAGGTGCGAGCCATCACATTCGGCCCTTATTGTTAACCAAAGCCCACACTTTGAGTCATTCAGATTACCTTAGTTTTTCCCTAATATGCTTTTTCTGTTCCAATATCCCATCTAGAATATCACACGACATTGGATCCTCATGTCTCCTTAGGTACCTCTTGGCTGTAACATTTTCTCAGATTTTGTTTTTAATAAGGAGTGCTGGTGAGGTATTTTGTAGACTCTCCCTCAACTGAGGGTTGTCTGATGGTTTTCTAGTGATTAGACTGGGCTGTGTGTTTTGGGGAAGAATCTATAGAGATGAAGCATCAGGAGCGCTTGCTGTCAGTGCGACCTGGCACCCTGGCCCTGACCGTGGGCTCCTGGCTGAGGTCGTGCTTGCTGGGTCTCCACTGGAAGCTGCTCTTCCTCTTTCCAGAAAGCCTCATGCACACCACAGCCTTTATGTTCCTCTGTTGAGTAAGAATTGCCTGACTATTTAGAGAGTTTTGTTTAAGGAAATTCAGTTGCTTGATATTAAAAAATTATCAGTTGAATTTAAATAGTAATAAATAGTAATGACCATTTCTGTAAATTCATAAAATTCCTTTTGTCCATCAGAGACACCAGCAACAGTTCTCATTGCATTTCCTTCTGGAGACAGCATTGTGGGGATACCTGGAGGTGAATGAACAAAGCTCCTCTGGGTTTCACGTGCAGCTGTTTCAGATCTGGGAAGGTTTGTGGCTTCTCACAAAAGGCTCTCTGCACGGGTTGCAGAGCTGCTGTTTAGATTGGCTTCTCTGGGCACTAGGGAAGCCTCCCTCCCTTGGGGTAGTCCTGTCCCTCCTGAGCCTGTGCTCAGGGGGCCCCTCAGGGAGCTTCATTCTGACCTGAGTGACTTCAATAGAGCCCTTAGCAGACAAGGAATGGAATACCGAAATGTCTTGTGTGAAGCCTTCTGTAAGTGTGTCTCCTTGCACACACCCCTGAGAGTGCAGGCCTTCCCCTGGAGCAGGAGGAGATGGAGGGTTTTTATTTCTAACAAAAGGCCCCACCCTGGCGAGAGTGGCTTCCTTTTATCTGGCCATCTGACAGACAGCTTGTGCTAGCAGCGATTTCCGTCAGATGCTGAGGGGAAAAAACAACTGTTGCACAAAAAACACATTAAAAATCAAACCCTAACTATAAAACCCATTTTCTCCAACTCTTTTCCTTCCTTTGGAAACAAATACTCGTGGTGTACTAGGAAGGGAAATGTTCATGAAAATGGAGTTTCTTTTGAATCATTTGTGTTTCAGGTTGCCTTCATCTCATTCCTGTCTAGTTCAGCTGAAGACAACAGGCATAGCTAGAAAAATGGAAAGTGTGTAGGAAGAGAGAGGGCCCGGAGACAGGAATGTGTGCAGGTGGAGGTGTGTCTGATCTCATCAGAACAGACAGAGAACATACCAGAGCCAGGAGCCTTCAGTCTCTGACACCTCAACTCGCAGAGGCCACCGGGCAAGGACAGCTGAAGTTGTTTTTAGTTGGGTCACAGTTAGAGGTTCTGAGGTTTAGCAAGAATTATTGTGAAGTTTGAATTGCTAACAAAATTAAATGCTGTTTTCCATAATTACACATTGGAAAAAGAAACCGTAAATACAATCAAGACAAGAATCAAGTTTTTTAGAAAAGAATTCAGGTTTTGCTTTATGAAAATTGCAAAAGACAAGTAACTGAAGGAGAGTAAAGTCAGCCTTTGTCAGAGACGAGGTAAACAGAATTGCCTCTTCCTCACCTTGCAGCTGGGGATCCCCTACCCGCAGTGGGCTGCGCAGAGTGAAAGAAAGGGTCCTGAAATGCTTCTCACCGGTCTTTGGAGGTGAGGAGACCTTCTTATCGGTCTTCAGGTACACGCGTCAGGTCACTGGTTTGCTGCAGGGGAGCAAACAGCATTCGAGGACATTCCACAGAGAACGTGTGAATATTACAGCAGAAGGTATTTGGCGGCCAGTTATTTCCGGGAGCAAGTGGAGGCCATGGATGCCTTTTCATGTCAGTGGTTCCTGGAAGCCCATTACCTTGGTAGGCAGTTTCTCGCTTTCTGGGAGCCTTTTTTTTTTAATCTTAAAAATACGTGTTTTAGCCAAATTCTGTCACCAACATGAGAATTTCTATAATCCCAATTAATGTTACAAAAATAATAAAATTACTAAAACTATGTTTTATACTTTCATGAGAAACTTAAAACATACTTGCACTGTGCTTCTATAAATAGGTGGTCTGTGTGTTGTAACACGCCCAGGACGTTGCATGCGTATTTTATGGTGGGTATTGTCCTTGTTGATACTTGGAGGTTAGGAGTTATTAGGTAGCACTTCTGATTCTTGGGAAAGGAGTAATGCTTTGACCTTTATTCTTTAGAGTAAGGATTATAGTCTTCGTTTTTCTTCCAGGATTTTCATGATTTTTCTGACTTTAGTGTTTTTGCAGTTTTGCAAGATGGGTCTACATTTGAATTTTTCTTTATGTGCTATTTGCGTCTTGTTGGTAGGGTCTTATTCCTTGCTGGTAATTCCCGCTTGCTTCTCTTTCTGTGGACATTGTAAACCTAGTTACTTTATGCTCTGTCTCTGGAGTGCTACTCTGGACACTGTTTGATCTTGTTCGTTGTTTCTTCTTCTCACCCATGGTGACTTCTTTTCTTCTCTGTGTTGGAGACTTTGGGTGCTGAGCTTCTGCCCCGTGGGGCTCCATCCGTGGGCATTTGGTGAGAGTGGGTCCCTCCTGAGTCAGGCTGCCGGATGAAGTACAGGATGCCAAGGTAAGTTTGAATTGAGAGCAGCTAGTATTTTAGTATAAGTATGTCCCAAGGATTTTACCCGGGTATCCTATATGATTCCCAGTCCTGGCAGCCTACTCCTGAAAGGACCCTTTGCTGCTGCCAGGCCGCAGATTCCTGAGGAGCAGGGAGGGATTGATGGCACCTTTGTTGCTTGTGGTATTCCAGGCCCTGGAAATAATGTGAATTTCCACCCTCGAACCTGTGTGGGGACAAGCTCTGGTTACGAATTCCCAATGGAGGGTGGTTTCACCACTGGGTGCCAGCTGGGGTCTCCTTGCTGTCAGGGGGCCTTCTCCCCGCACGGAGGGCGTGGCCCTTCAGGAGTCCCCTCACAGGGACGCCAGGCCGTGTCTTGTGGCTCTCCCCGCACGGAGGGCGTGGCCCTTCAGGAGTCCCCTCACAGGGACACCAGGCCGTGTCTTGTGGCTCTCAGCAGCTCTTAGGCGTCCCCAGGGCTCTGCGGCTTCAGCTCACCACTCTGGCTTTTCCACTTGCTCTTCGTTCTCAGCCCCTTGTGATTTCTTGGGCAGCTCAGCAATACATGTAGAAGCATTTCCAGAGGTTTTTATATCAAGAGGTTTTTCAGCATATTAGGGCTGTTGTTTTGCTAGAAATGGAAGCCTCCCCTATTTTTCTTTATATTTGGAAACCCTGTTTTGGTGCTGGTTCTTTCTGTAGCCATTCTGTGGAGGGCCTGTCTGAATTAGAAAGTCTACATTTTATATACTCAATAGGTATTTACCCGGTGAACAATCCCCCAGAATGCAGGTTTGATTAAATCCCCAAACCCGAAGGCACAGAAGGGAAACCTGGCTGATCAAAGAATTCTTGCCTTTTAATTTAATCAGAGTTCTATCCTGGGGATAGAGTCAGGCATCTTGGGAGCGCTAAGGTAGTAGGAATGACAGTTTACCCCAATACCTGCTGCCAAGCCTGACATTTCAGACCCCCTGCCCGACAGTGTCATCTCAGTGTCCTACCACTTCTGCACTTAGCCCTGAGCAGATCTTTATCATGCCAGGCACTGTTGCAAGCATTGGGGCCACACCCGAGAGTGAAGCCAAGCCCTGCCCTCGTGGAGCTCACCTCCTAGTGGGCAGGGAGAGCAGATGATAGACAGACAGGTAACAGGGCGCCAGGGTCTTGGAGAAAGCACAGCCGAGGAGGCTGCCCTGGAGAGAGGTCTCAGGCACCTGACGCAGGGGACTGAGGGATGTGGGGGTGTAGGGGAGCAGGCGCTGCAGGGGAGTGAGGGATGTGGGGGTGTAGGGGCAGGCGCCCCCTGGAAGGTAGGAACAGGTGGACACGTTCTGGAGCTAGAGAAGAGCCCGTCATAGTGAGGTGTGATGCAGGTGGGGTGAGCTTGAGCAGGGAGTGAGTTGAAAAGGCAACAGGCCAAGGTCAGCCGGGGTCCGCAGCTGCCGCGGGGACCTCAGTTCAGCTGTACTCCTGGTGAGGTGGTGGCGTTGGCATGCCGGAGAGTGGCAGCATCTGGGTTTCAGGTTCAAAGGGTTGCTCTGCTTGCCATCTTGAGTTTCAACTGTGGGGCAAAGGCAGAGGGCCAAGGCGGTCAGGGAGGATCCTGGTGGTGCAGGTGAGGGTGCTGGTGCCATGGGCTGGGGCCCTGAGAGTAGGCATCATCTCTTTTCCCAAGAGCCCCGACTTACCAGAGGCATTGTCGCTCCTCCTTGCCCAGCCAAGTTGCTTCTTTGCTGTTTAGGTTTTCAGAATTAAGCAGACTGTTGCTGAAGGATTCCAGCAGAGGGAGTCAGGGAGGAGGTGCAGGGTGGGGTGCAGGGTGGGGAGCGGGCTCTGAGGGCCTGGTGGTGGCCTTTCCTCACCGGGCGGTGGAGCGCTGGGCCTCTGCCGTGTTGCCTCTCCTGCAGAGTTGTGTGTGTGACTGGAGGAAAGGGGTGGAGCGAGTTCCCCCAACTCTGGGGTCTTGCTATAAAGCGCATTAGAGACAGGTAGGGGCAGCTGGGTGGGGTGGGGCTCTAAGATAGGAATTTGCCATTTGTAACAACAGGACTTTGGTATAAAGGCTTTAGTTTGGGAATCCCAGGCATACTTCCTCATGGATCTTTTCCTGACCCTTATGTTTAATTTACTGATGGATGGATGAGCCCAGAAAGGGTTACTCAGGAGAGCACTTCTCAGGGAGTGGTGTGATGCTGGGGAAGCTTGCCCACCCTGTGTCTGAGCAAATTTCTGAAATCTGTTTGGAGCTTATACATTGAAACAAAGCCGTTATTCTAACTTTCATATGAAAAGAGTTCCATGTCTTTTAAGACACTTTTTATTAGAGCTCAAATTCTTTTATAAGCAGAAACTCCTTTTTTAGGTTTCTAAAAAGCATACAAACAGTGGGAAGACAGAATTCTTCCCCACATCACCTACAGGTGGTTCGCCCACACCTATTTCAATAGACCTTATTTTAGCGACTCACCTTTATCAAATGGTTCCAAAGTGTTTCAGCCTAGATTTAACAGAACAGCAGCTCTTCCTTTTCAGACTCATAGTTTTCATAACATTTAATTAAATTTTGTAATTGCAGTGACAAGTACAACTGGCATCGCTGCTGGGAAACAGACCACTGACTCATACCACTTGGTGGGAGGGATAGAAGTGCCTGTGGTCCAGCGGGAGCAGATCCTGCCACTTGGTGTGCTGTGTAAGCTGGCCTGTGAGTGGTCCAGTTAGGGTTGGTCCAGGGGAGCTTTCTGCTGAAAGGAGGAGGAGCTGGTGAAGAGGACTAAGCTTGTCAGAGTGTTAGGAGGCAGGCCAGACCGCATGGGCCCTGGGTACCAGCAGAGGAGCCTGTAGAGGGGCCTCAGTGTCTTTCAGAGGCTGCAGGAAGGTCAGGGGTGGTGAAGGCTGACCACGCCCAGGATACTGCGTTGATGACCAGGTCATAGGTGAACCTTGAGAAAAGTGTCAGGAGACTGGTGGGAATTAGAGATTCCATCTTCTATAGCTTGTTATTTTGTCTTGTTTTTAAGGGCTAAGGCATTCTCAGTGTGTTTATAGACAAAAGGGTAAGTGCTTGTGGAAAGAGAGAAAAAACGCAAGAGAGGAATGGGACCGTTGATGGAGCAGGGATCCCAGAGGCGGCGGCAGGGGGCCCCTCTCGGCTCATCAGAGATCCGAGTTCACCAAGCAGGCATGGCCAGGCCAGATCACCGCTCGTTTCATAGGACCCCAGCCTAGTCTGCTGAGGGGAGGTGGAGGGATGGGTGAGGGCTCTTTCCTCCCATGGGGAGACACTCTCTGTTGGATTGGCCATGTGTGGAGTGGAGGCACAGAACCTATATCCAGGGTGCTGGGAGGGTAGGTGAGAAAGCCAGCTGACCCATGCTGGGTGGTTGACCAGGCCCAGTGACCACGTTGGCCATTGTCATTGAAGCATCTCATTCCTTGATTAAAATCCACTGGTGCTCTTCACATCACAGGGCCAGTTCCAGACAGTAGATTACAGCCATTTGATGTGTCACATTTATGTTCTCCTAGCGTGAAAGCAGCAGTTTGTGTGCCTAATATAATAAATATGCATGGTTGAACATCCTGGATGTGATGGCTCATGAGTCTTTCTGGAACAGATTGATCTTGGAGATGTCTTGACTGGCCTGTAAGGGGCACGCTCGTCCAGCTGTGGAGCACGCAGTGGGTCAGATCTCCACACAGTGGTTCTTGTCCGTGTGAATCCTCT
This sequence comes from Macaca mulatta, assembly GCF_049350105.2. Classification (NCBI taxonomy): domain Eukaryota; kingdom Metazoa; phylum Chordata; class Mammalia; order Primates; family Cercopithecidae; genus Macaca; species Macaca mulatta. Next base: position 145,227,544 of record NC_133417.1, on the reverse strand, counting down.
CACCTGCATGAAGTGGTTCTTGTCCCTGTGAATCCTCTCACCTGCATGAAGGGTCTGGCTGCCTTTTCTAGGTGTCTGGGAAGCCTGCTGTTTCCCATCAACTGCACCCTTGAATGGGGACTCCAGAAACAGGAGCAGCATCAGGGACGAGTTAGAGGGCCTAGCATGCCACACTCAGGGACAGTGGCGGGACACTGGCAGGAACAGTGGCAGCTCGTGGCGCTCCGGATCCCAGGTTCCTGTGCCTGCCCACCTGTACCTGCCAATGGATGGGTGACTTTGAACTAAGCGAGAAGATGGCAGTTGGGGGTCCAGTGGCATTTGTTAGTTAGGAAGAAGCTCCAGCTACCCATTCTAGACTTCCTGTCTCTCTCGTCTGTCTTTCCTTATCCCTGAACCTGGCTTCCAGTCTGAGTCTGGGGAGATCTCCTCGGGGGGAAGGTTTCCCAGCTCTTCCTGTGACTGGATGGAGTCAAAGGCACCAAGACCTGAGTCTAGGAAGGGTCCAGCCAACTCATTTTTCTTCTTGGGGTTCTGTAATTTTTGCTTTGTTTGCCCTTGGGTAATTAAGAGGTGCACAGCTGCTGTTTGGGATGCAGTTGTCTAAATCAGTGATGCCCCAGAAGTTGCTAGTGTTCTCGGAGCTGCTCTTACTGAGGGAATCATGTCTTTTTACTGGAACTCCTTCCTAGGGCCACTCTGAGCTCTCACAGCCTCTGCCGCTGCTCATAGTTTCTGGCTCCGCATGGTGGAGTCGCCTTGCCTTCTGCTGTGGCTCCTGCTTGTCACTCTGCAGTGCTCTCAAGGCCATTCAGCCTGTCGGCGGGAGCTCCACCTTCCCTGTGCATTCATCTGGCCCCCATTTCACTGCACTCGGTGCCAGACACTGCACCAGGGCTGGAGACATAGCCCAGTTTCCATACCCTGGAGACTTGGCAGAGGCACGTGCGCAGAGGGTGCGATGGAATCGCAGAGGCTGTGGGGACCCGTGAGAGGATAGGGATGTGCAGTAGGCTGCTGTGTCTGTGGTCTGAAGGCTCGCATCTCACAGGATGGGTATGAGTTTGCCAGGTAGAAAAAGAAGAGTCTTGGGGGGTAGTTGAGGGAGGAGGAGGATGGCTGTGAAGGCCGGAGGCTGCAGGGCATGGCCGGCAAGGGCCATGATGTGAGGGGAAAGGAGATAGTGGCCCTGGGACGAGCATGATCTGAAAGGAAAGGAGACAGAGCAGGTGGGAGGGTGATGAGTGGGGGGAGATCGCACAGGGTCTTGGGGTGGACTGTGGAGCTTAGTTTTCATCCTAAGCCACATGGGATTACAGCAGGCATGAGATGAACCTGAGGAGTTCCATATAATCGAATTAGCCTTGCACATTGTTATATAACCAAGTCTTGAATTACAGTATAAAGAACTTCTTATCAGCATTGATGGGATAATTAAGAAAGGTTGTCAGAAGTGTTGGAATTTGAACCAGAATTTAAGATTCATAGATCCTGAGGATTTATGGGCTTTATTTAGAGTAACTTCTTGACTATTAGAAACCCTATCAGATAAATTTTAAGGGATTGGAAAACAGAGATCCAGAGAAGTTAGCTCAAGGTAAGACTACTAAATGGATGACGTGGAGTGATGGTTAAGATGACATTTTTCTGGCTGGTGCCGTGGCTTTGGTTGGAAACAGCAAGAGATACAGAACCGACGGGCTGGGTTCTGGGAGGGTGGTTGGCAATAGGAAGTGTCGACGCTTGAGCCAGGAGGCTCTTAGGATTAATCTGGCAGCCGTGGCCTGCGAGGTGGGGAGAGGCTGGTGGAAGGAAGGATTATGGGCTGGGGAATGGAGTGTCATGGGCTGAATAGGACCTGACAGGAAGGAGAAAGAGCAGAGAGACGGAGGCTGAAGGGGCACCACTTCTGCTGCTGATCACAGTGGTAACAATGCCAGGTCACCCCGAGCACCTACTGTGTGCTGGGCACCATGCTGTTGCCACAAGAAGGCACTATTATTCTTATTCCCATTTGCAAATGAGCAGTTGGACACAGTGGCTTTTTGAGGTCCTGCAGCTTCTGGGAGGGCAGGACTCATATTTGGGCAAGTGTGATCGGGTGGCCGTGCTGCTTCCCAGTCCGCTGCTTCTTGCAGGGCCCCTGGGGTGAGCACCGTGCACAGACTAAGGCATGGGGGTTGTATTAGGCTGTTCTCATGTTGCTATAAAGAAATATCTGAGACTGGATAATTTACTTAAAAGGGTTTTATTGGCTCAGAGTTCTGTGGGCTGTACGGGAAGCATAGCAACTTCTGCTTCTGGGGAGGCCTCAGGAAATTTACAGTCATGGCAGACGGTAAAGGGGAAACAGGTACATCCTAACATGGCAGGAGCAAGAGAATGGGGTGGCAGAGTGTCACATTTTTAAATGACCGGGTCTTTGGTGGCAGAGTGTCACATTTTTAAATGACCGGATCTTTGGTGGCGGAGTGTCACGTGTTTTAAATGACCGGGTCTTTGGTGGCGGAGTGTCACATTTTTAAATGACCGGGTCTTTGGTGGCGGAGTGTCACATTTTTAAATGACCGGGTCTTTGGTGGCGGAGTGTCACATATTTTTAAATGACCAGGTCTTGTGTGAACTCAGAGTAAGAGCTCACTCATCACCAAGGAGATGGCCTAGGCCATTCATGAGGGATCCGCCCCCGCGATCAAGACACTTCCCACCAGGCCCCACCTCTGACACTGGGAATTACATCTCAGCATGAGATTTGGAGGGGACATCCAAACTCTCATTTGATGAACATGCTGGTGACACGGGTACACAGACTAGTAAAGAAAGACCTTTTCACAATAGAGTGGATCTTAGATTTTCATATGAATAGAAGGGTTTATGATTTTTGGTGGTGTTAGTCCTGTGACCTTGGAGTTTTTGACCAGTCCTGTCGCAGGTCTGGCTAGTGTCCTGGTGGCTCTCAGGCGCCTGTCCACACTCTAGGTGACACCCCGCGCTAGGGCACTGATGCCTCAGGAATCCAAGTTTTCATCTAAAACAGCGTTTTCATGGGGTGTGGTGCTCACGCCTGTAATCCCAGCACTTTGGGAGGCCGAGGCGGGCAGATCACTTGAGGTCAGGAGTTGGAGATCAGCCTGGCCAACGTGGAGAAACCCTGCCTCTACTAAAAAACACAAGAATTCGCCGGGCATGGTGGCGAGCGCCTGTAATCCCACCTACTCGGGAGGCTGAGGCATGAGAATCGCTTGAACCCGGGAGGCAGAGGATGCAGTGAGCCAGAATTGCCAGTGCATTCTAGCCTGGGCAACAGAGTGAGGCTCCATCTCAGAAAAACTAAAATTAAATAAAAGTAAATAAATAAGTAAAGCAGCACTTTCAGAGGGGCATGTGTACCTGGGGTCTGAGCAATATTTATGAACACCTTTTTTTATTGGCGACCCTCATTGTGTGCTTGGAATTGACCCTGTGTAAGTTCATGAAAATACTGAATGTGTGCAGGACAGGCTGCTAATTCTTTAAAGTCACGTTTTAAACATTGTATCAGGTCACTTTTTATTTCTGTGCAGCCCTGCCTTGGATCAGACAAACTGTGATTTGGTTTCTACTTTACCAATTCGGTGTCTTTTCAATGGAAGGAGGCCAGATGCCGTTAAGATACTGCACTTCCTCCTCGAAGCTGATCGTGTCCAAGATAGTTGCTAGGACAACAGAATCTTCTGTTTTCTCTCCTGCTATTTTTATTTCTTTTACTATCTCAAGTTGTTTTCATTTTCAGTATTGAGTTCTCCCTTACCATTTTTTAAAATAGAGATGTTTTTAATAACTTTAATGTTAATACTGTATGTTCTTGCCTTTATGAAATTCACCTTACAGAAAAGCACTAGGATCAGTTTACCTAAACATGCTGGAGACGGAAGGCAGGACGTGATTGCTTTAGATTCCTCATGACATTCAGACCTTACTTGGAACTCAGTTTGGTATCTAGTTGTGTTAAAATACAAATTTTCAGTTTAGAAGTTACTTAATTGGGTTTGAAAGTAAATGCATAATGCCTTCAGTGTTCTCTCCACTTTGTGCCCTGCCACATGCACTGTGAAAATTAATCATTGAAACTCAGCATTAATCTGTATGCCCCAGTTATTTACATCTCTGTATATAGAAAATTATCAGCATGTGTCACTTGAAGAAGATGACTGGCCCGAAGGGTGCTCTTTACCAGGTACATTGGTTTGTATGTGATTGCTGCTGGTATGTGGTATCTGCCTGTCTACTGATGGAAAGTGATAAGATAATGTCTTCCCTGCAATCTGGAAAACCAAGTGCCCTGACTTTACTGTATGTTGACATATTATTTTATTTATTTTAGAATTTTTAGAAAGCATACCATTTTCAGGTTTAAAACAAGCGCTTAGGTTAGGAACTTTTCTGTTATTCACAGCTAATAAGAGTTAAGGAGGATTAAGACATTTGAACTGTTGTTAATACTCATTGCAACAAATTTGACAGCTAAATAATGATATATTTGTAGGAAGCTATAGTTTTATGTGCCAAAAAATAGAACACACATTTTCAAAACAAAAATATGGTTTTTGAAAGTTGACTGATAAAAGATTTTTTGAAAATTGATGCCAATTTTGTTATACTGGATTTGTGTTCTACAGTAACGGAAATTAAGGGAAATTGTGTATCAGAGAAATGTCTTTAATATCTATAATCCTCTTCTTTAAAATTAATGAAAAACTCTAAGCAGAATCCATTAGCATTTATATGTTATAATGGAAAATAGGAGTTGGAAACTGGAATTTCCAAATCACCCCGAATTGTGCAGTAGTTCGGAGCTCCTTAGTGCATCTAGAGAGAGGGGAGCCAGTCATGCCTGGCATAACCCATTTCTTGCCCCAGCGGAGTGAAGCCGACCCAGTAGACAGGCCGCCCTCACTCAATCCTTTTTTTTGTTTAATTTATATTTACAGTAGTACAATAAAGGATTTATTGCTGGAATATACATATATTTATTTATAAGTATGTTTAATATTTATCAATATATTTACAAATATATGTATACATGTACACACACACACACACACACACACACACACACGTCCTTCATGAAAACTCTTTCAACTGGGAAACTGTGAGCATCCTTGAATGTCCCTGAGGTGACTACTAGGATATAAACATCCCCCAAGGGAAGTTCTTTGAGTTACTTACGAAAGGAGCTACAGAAAGATTGGAGTCACCTTTGTCGGGGTGGAGTGGATTGTGGATCATAACCTAACAGACACCCAAGAAATCTCATAGCTGAGACCTTGAGCAACATACGTTTACTATGTGCTGATTGACAGATAAATGGAAAATTGGAAGGAATGAGGGGATTTCAGTAAAACCTCATATAAGTAGTATATGATTGAGGAAAGAGTTTATTATGTTATTTTTAAGAGTTAGCACACTAAAAGTCACAGTTTAATTCAACGAATATTTACATGGTATAGTGGGGAAAAGATCCTGGACTTGATCATTAAAAGGCCTGGGCTTCTCTTTCAGCCTGCCACCAGCTAGCCACGTGTCCTTGGGCAAGTCAAGTCTCTGAACACCCGTGTCTCTTTTAAAATAGAGACTGTGCCCCACGCTGTCAGGGTCACATGGAATAACACTAGCGAAAGGGTTTCTACTTAGAGGCTGCCCGCTAGTATCAGTGAGCATATCAGTGATTGCATTGGACATAACTTTTTGATGAGTACTAAAGGAAAAGTCGAAGGATGAAGGGAGCTCTGAGAAGGAAGGGGCATTATTTCATGGCATGATTCGAGGAGGCAGAGGTGGCTCAGGATAGCACTTCACAAGAAGAGTGAGTGGCATAGGCGCTCAGTAGAGAAAAGCCACGGCCTTGGCCAGGAACAGCAAGTCAGCTGCCGCGCTCGAGGAAGGGCTTCTTGGAGGCCTTTGTGATGCACCTGGGCGGGGAGATGCTTGTTCAGGAGTTTTCTTTGGCTTTCTCCTGAATGACATTTCCTGAGATAGATCAATCAAGTTAATCACACTCACGCACCAAATAAGTTCTGTTCTACTTCCTTTTTACAAAGTCCCTTTTGAGAATGTTTTTATGTGGTACTTCTTTCATTACCATGGTTCTTCGATAAGTAACTGCATAGAGCAGCAGGTAGGGCTGTTAAGTGTTAGAGGCTGTCTTTGCAAAAACTGAAATAATGACGCAGAGAAGTTTGTCCATACAAATGAATGATTCAGTGACATCTGTTGTCATTACCAAACCTTGGATAGGAACTTTCTTAGAGGGAGGGGAGGTGCCCTCTCTGGCTGAATTACCTACTCCTTCTTACCTTACATTTCAACTATGTATAATCGCAGATGAGATGTACATTTACATCTTTTCCTGGGTTCTTTTTAGACTGGTTATGTACTGTAGTTCCATCTTATTTCCTTTGTGGACTTATGAGCTATCCCTCTTTATTTCATTTCTGATGATTGCCTTAGGGTTTCACCATGGGCATCTCTGACTTGTCACAGTCAACCCACACATTGTCAGCATTTAACTGCCTCACACAGAATGCAGGTATCTGGCCCGAGGCCACAGCTGTTCCTGCCCTCTGTGTTCTTTGTGCTGTTTTTCTCGTACACTTTGCCGGAAACCACACAATGGACTGTTGTGATTTTGGCTTTAAACGGTAACTTTTAAAGAGATTGAAACAGAATTTTTTAGTCTTTTATCCTTCCCTCCACCATTTCTGATGTGCTTTATTCCTTGTGTGGATCTGAGTTTCCACCCAGCGTCATCTTTCTCCTGTGTGAATAACTTCCTTTAGCAGTTGTTACAGAACAGATCTGGGAGCAGTGAATTCTCTTAGCTGTTGCTTTTCTGAAATACGTAGTTCAGTTTCATTTTGCTGGGTATTTTCATTTGATGTACAATTCTAGGTTGACAGTTTTTGCCCCCTCCAACACATAAAAGATACTCCGTTGCCTCTTGGCTTGCACAGTTCCTGGTGAGAAGTCTGCAGTTCTTCCTCACTTTGGTTCTTGTGCCTCACGAACCTTTTTCCCTTCGGTTGTTTGCAAGATTCTCTCGTGATCTTTTTCTCATTAGTTTTTCATAATTTAATTATGGCGTGCCTCTGCGTGGTTTTCTTGGTGTTTATCCTGCCTGGGGTTCATTGAGTGTCTTGGGTGGCAGGATTATCATTTTCAGAACACATGGAAAATGTTTGGTTATTATTCAGATTTTTTTCTGTCCTCCCCCTTTTGGGGACTCTTATGTATCCATGCATTAGGTGACTTGCTGTTTTCCACAGGTCCCTGTGACTCTGCCCATTTGTTTTTGGCCTTTTTCTTTCTGTCCCTAATTTTGGATAGTTGCTGCTGCACTGCCTTCAAGCTCACTTCTGTTTTCTTCTGTGGGTGTATGCTATGCTGTTAACTGCATTGTGTTGGTTTAGGTCTTCCAAGAATCAGAAGCCAAGGGATTAGAAGTTGAAGAGGCCCATTGGAAGAAAACACCTTTGAAGGATCAGGGAGAGGAAGCCTGAGATGGCAGGAGAGCCTTTGCTCTTCCTTGCCAGACTGTGACAGGAGACAGGAAGAAAGAATCCAGGAAAGATTTGGCCAGACGGACGAGTGTCCTAGAGCCAAAGATGCCTGTCAGGGAGTCCCACGTCCATAGGAACAGCTGGCACCAGAAGCTCCTCTGTGCTCCATCACTGACCGGGCATGTTCTATAACGTGCGTGGCCGTGGCATGAGCAGGCAGCGGGTTCTGAGGGTCGGCAGATGCAGGGTCAGGGGCAGCAGGAGCGTTGCAGAGGAGCACACTGTCCTCCCTGCGGCAGGAGCTCTGCAGAGCACATTTTCATGGCCACCACGCTTACCCAGTAGAATCGTGTTTCAGGAATCCTGTTTTTTAGCTCTAGAAATTCTGTTTGGTGCTTTTTATGTTTTCCAATTCTCTCCTTATTATGTTTTTCATTTAATTCTTAGAGCGTACTGAACATTTTTATAACAGCTGTTGTAATGTCTTTGTTTCCCAATTCATCGTCTTTGTCGGTTCTGAGTTGGCTTGATATTTTCCCCTTGTTATGGGTTACATTTTCCTGTTTCATATGCAGAGAGATGTCTCATTGCTTGCCATACGTTGCATATTTTGTGTTTTTGAGTGCTAGATCTTGTTCTGTTCCTTTGAACTGTGTTAGAACTTTTTTCTGACAGCAGTTAAGGTACTTGCAAGTCAGTGTAAACCTTTTGAGGCTTGATGTATCAGCTTTCTGGTGAGCCTGCAATGGGCTTTCTTCAGGAAGGGCTTAGCCCGGTGCTAAGGCATGGCCGTGGGGTCCCTGTTGAATGGTGCATGTGTGCAGCGAGAGGCCCCTCTGCTCTGGCCAGTGGGAGCTTGCCGACTCAGCCCTAAGTGAGCTTTGGGAGTCATCTGCTTGCAACTCCCCAGAAACTGTTCTTTCCCTGAAGTCGACTTTGTCCAGCTTCATGGAGTTTTACCCCCTGCACACACTAATTGGTACTCAGCCAAAGACCAAGTGGGTCCTCTGTGCAGATTTCTGGAGCTCTTTTTCTGCCTAGGCCTCACCCCTTTAGTGGTGTACTCCCTAAAATCTAGTAATTGTGTCCTGCCCAGAGTCAGATGCAACCATCCAACTCAGTTTCTCCAGCTTCTAAATGCATCTGGCTGGGAGGCAAGTTCAGACCCTGTTACTGCCTCATGGAAGGAAACTGTTGACTGTTACTTGGCCTGATGCCTCTCACACAGGCCCTAACGGTGTAACTGATTGCCCAGGAGCTGCATAGTTCACGTCGACTGAAGTCTGGGGTATATTTCGGGAGGAGGCATTTTTTCATGATGGGGCTTCTTTAAGACCATAGGGCTCAAGTTTACGCTTGCTACTCCGCGGAGGCCGTGCTTTGTGCATTGTGTGCCTTTGCTGCCTCCTCCCTGCTCCTGAATGGCCACCTCTTCCCTACTGATCCGCACCCTGTCCGTCCCTGAAACCTCTGTCCGCCCCTGAAACCTCTGTCCGCGCCTGAAACCTCTGTCCACGCCTGAAACCTCTGTCCGCGCCTGAAACCTCTGTCCGTCCCTGAAACCTCTGTCCGTCCCTGAAGCCTCTGTCCGTCCCTGAAGTGTCCGCCCCTGAAACCTCTGTCCGCCCCTGAAGTGTCCGCCCCTGAAGTGTCCGCCCCTGAAGTGTCCGCCCCTGAAACCTCTGTCCGTCCCTGAAGTGTCCGCCCCTGAAACCTCTGTCCGCCCCTGAAGTGTCCGCCCCTGAAACCTCTGTCCGTCCCTGAAGCCTCTGTCCGTCCCTGAAACCTCTGTCCGTCCCTGAAGTGTCCGTCCCTGAAGCCTCTGTCCGTCCCTGAAACCTCTGTCCGTCCCTGAAACCTCTGTCCGTCCCTGAAGTGTCCGCCCCTGAAACCTCTGTCCGTCCCTGAAGCCTCTGTCCGTCCCTGAAACCTCTGTCCGTCCCTGAAGTGTCCGCCCCTGAAACCTCTGTCCGCCCCTGAAGTGTCCGTCCCTGAAACCTCTGTCCGTCCCTGAAGTGTCCGCCCCTGAAACCTCTGTCCGCCCCTGAAGTGTCCGTCCCTGAAACCTCTGTCCGTCCCTGAAGCCTCTGTCCGTCCCTGAAACCTCTGTCCGTCCCTGAAGTGTCCGCCCCTGAAACCTCTGTCCGCCCCTGAAGTGTCCGTCCCTGAAGCCTCTGTCCGTCCCTGAAACCTCTGTCCGTCCCTGAAGTGTCCGTCCCTGAAGTGTCCGCCCCTGAAGTGTCCGTCCCTGAAGCCTCTGTCCGTCCCTGAAACCTCTGTCCGTCCCTGAAGTGTCCGTCCCTGAAGTGTCCGCCCCTGAAACCTCTGTCCGCGCCTGAAACCTCTGTCCGTCCCTGAAACCTCTGTCCGTCCCTGAAGTGTCCGCCCCTGAAACCTCTGTCCGCGCCTGAAACCTCTATCCGTCCCTGAAGCCTCTGTCCGTCCCTGAAGTGTCCGCCCCTGAAACCTCTGTCCGCGCCTGAAACCTCTGTCCGCGCCTGAAACCTCTGTCCGTCCCTGAAGTGTCCGTCCCTGAAACCTCTGTCCGCGCCTGAAACCTCTATCCGTCCCTGAAGCCTCTGTCCGCGCCTGAAACCTCTGTCCGTCCCTGAAGTGTCCGTCCCTGAAACCTCTGTCCGTCCCTGAAGTGTCCGTCCCTGAAACCTCTGTCCGTCCCTGAAACCTCTGTCCGTCCCTGAAGTGTCTGTCCCTGAAGCCTCTGTCCGTCCCTGAAGTGTCCGTCCCTGAAACCTCTGTCCGTCCCTGAAACCTCTGTCCGTCCCTGAAGTGTCCGTCCCTGAAACCTCTGTCCGTCCCTGAAACCTATGTCCGTCCCTGAAACCTCTGTCCGTCCCTGAAGTGTCCGTCCCTGAAACCTCTGTCCGTCCCTGAAACCTATGTCCGTCCCTGAAACCTCTGTCCGTCCCTGAAGCCTCTGTCCGCCCCTGAAGCCTCTGTCCGTCCCTGAAACCTATGTCCGTCCCTGAAACCTCTGTCCGTCCCTGAAACCTCTGTCCGTCCCTGAAACCTCTGTCCGTCCCTGAAACCTCTGTCCGTCCCTGAAACCTCTGTCCGTCCCTGAAGCCTCTGTCCGTCCCTGAAACCTCTGTCCGTGTGGGTCGGGTGGGATTTCTCCACCCTTTTCACCCTCCATCACCTTCCGTCTTCTACTCTGGGTTTCCCCCACATTCCAACTTGTTTCTAGGTTTTATGGAGCCAGAGAAGAGAGGATTGCCTTCGTTCATCTCTCTCAAAGCAGTTAGGACCCAGTGTTCATGAGTACAAGGAGTTTCCTGCGTTAGAATGAGTGTGTGTGTGTGTGTGTGTGTGTGTGTGTGTGTGTCTATATATATTTCCTTGACTGATTTCTATGCGAACAGCTGGCATTTGAAGCACTAATGTAGGAATGTCTAAATTGTGCACCCAAGAGAAGCACCTGGGAGAAGCCTCAGTGTGCGGCCTTAGCCTTCAGTATGCGGCCTCGGCCTCTATGGCACAGATCCCAGGTTGGCTGTAGCATTTAGAAGTGGGCACCTTTCTAACATCAGAACTCAATCTAGTCCTCACGTTGAATCACACAAACTCAGTAGAGTCACTTTGAATAAAAGAACAGCATGTTTCATCTTCCTCTGTAACCCCACCTGAAGCTGGGGAATCACCCTGTTCCCTGCTGTTGCCCAGCACAGGACCTGGCACCTGTGGGTACTTACGAAGTAATTGTGGACTAAGTGAACTTAAACCATGTCGTGGACTCAGCTTTACTGTCTTGTTACCTTCCTGTCTTTCTTAGGCCAGTGATGAGCAAAGGTTTCCATTAAAGAGCCAGAGAGTAAAGATTCCTAGCTCTGTGGGCCACACAGCCTCTCACAGCCGCTCAGCTCTGCGCTGTGCAAAAGCACCACCAGCCAGCGTGTAAATGCATGGACCAGGCTGTGCCAGTGAGGCCTCATTTACAGAAGCAGTCAGTGGCCAGATTTGATCTGTGGGCTATAGTTTGCTGACCCGTGCATGAGGCACTAAAAGGCCAAGAGCCTGGTATAAATTCCTAACGAGAAACCCAGGCTCTGAATCAGCCCTGAAATGTAAGCAGCAGCATAATGATCTGAAGCAGCGTCTTGGCATTATTAAATTAAACCCATTCTGGTGGCTGCGTCAGCATCTATGGCTCTGTTTATTGTTTTTCCTTAAGCAAGCAGTTCCATTTCTAGAAATTTATCTTAAGCACATAAATCTAGAGGGGGCACATCAGTGTTATTTATGATGGGAAAACTGGGAACGGACACGACCATAGGCTGGAAGAGGCACAGCCTGACGTACAATGTGGGCCAGTGGTTAGGAGCAGACTCAGGAGCCAGCAGGACATGGCTCCAATTCTAGCTCTGTGAACAGACTGGCCATGTGCCACCCTTAGCAAGTTACTTAATCTCTCTCTCCTTAGGGGAAAAACAAAAAAGAAAAAGGAAATCCTTGCACATGCTGTAAAATTCGAAAGATACATCAGAGTGTACAGATGAGAGTCATGCTCCTCCTTTGTTGCCTAGCCGCCCAGGGCGCCTCCCTCAGGCAGCCCTGTTCAGGTTTCTTTGTGTGTAGCCTTCGGGTTGGTGGGGGAGAGGGTAGCAGTACCCACCTGGGTGTGTGTGCCATTCACCCCGTTAACTGTGAGGGTCAGGAAAATCATCATGTTGGTTTACATTAAGCGTGGACTTCTGACACACAGAGTCGTACACAGATATTTGGGGGAAATCGGGAGTGGGTTTGATGAGAGTGTCTGATACTCTCTTTTCCTGTCTTTCCTGTATGTGAATCAGGATGCGTGGGTAGGAAGAAGTCCAGTCTTGCGGGGTTTTCCGGGAGAAGAAAGCCCAGATCCACATCCCCAAACAGGCTGGGCTGCAGTGCGTACACACCCCTCATAGGTCGTTCTGTATTTGCTGATACAAACGTGCACACCCTCTGCAGCCTGGGATGGAAGCCCACCCTGCTCGTCCTCCGTGTCTGGGCTCCGTCAGGGGGCGGCTCCATCAGGGGGCGGAGGGAGCTGCCATTTCCAGCCCAGCCCCCCGTGACCAGCAGCTCTCAGGGAAAGGAACTCTTTTTCTACACTGAGTCAGCCCAGGTTGCCGAGGTGACTGGGCAGGGAGCCTCCCAGTGTGCTGTCTGAAATCCCTTCCCGGCTCCAAGCCTCGCCCTGGAACACTCTGGGTGGGCCACCAGGGACTGACGCATGCCAGGGTCACGGGTGGAGGGCAGCTTAGCTGCTGGGCTCTGGAATAGGACTTGGAATGTTTGGCTTTGTAATTTATTGAGGGTTTTTTCCCTTTCTTTAGTAAACTTTACTTTTGATTTCTAATGGAAAATGGAATGCAGGGAAAGAGCCTCCTGAAAGTGTTAAACTTGCCAGATCACCGTGAATCTAATGAGTCCAAAAGGCCTTGAATTCAGAGATCCAGCGAGGGAAACTGTTCACATTGTGCAGTAGAAGGGATTGCAGAGGATGAGCATTGGAGGGGTTGGTTCCTTTTTCTGTTAGGCGCTCTTTCTTCTTTTGCTCCTTAAGGATTCTTGGTTTGCTCACCCGGTATGCACTCAGCAGAAGCCCCAACTTCTGACAGGAGGAAAATGATTTTCTTTTCATTTTAAAGTAGGTGTACGGCCCGCACCTGAGATAGTTCACCACATGCCCTTTCCATCTCGGCCTTTGGACGCACAGCCACACACGTGTGTCACGCACCCAGGCACCGTGAACGAGCAGATCCGGGAAAGCGTGGCCCAGGAGGAAGGTCTGGCGAGGCCTGGTGCAGGTCCCGGAGTGGGGCTGCCCCGTGAGGGAACGGGCTGTGCTGCTTTCCTCCCCGAGGCATTACCGTGCGCTTTTCCTCGAGTGATGAATGAGCGCTGGGTTTGGGGGTTGAGGCTTATTTTAACTTACCAGATACAGACGTGAAGTAGTAATGTAAACGGGATGGTTTTGCATTTTCCTGGTGTGAGATGCTCCAGATGAACTTCTCCCCACTGCATGGGTCTCTGTTGGCCTAAAACACTGAAAAGAGACCCCCAGGATCTGAGAACCCTCCTGGGTATCAAAGGCCAGAGAAGTCCAGAGACAAATTTTCCAAGACAATTAATGGCCACTGGCTGGACTTAGCAGGTTTGGTATTCTGCAAGTTTCTATTATCTGCTCTGATTTAAAATTCTATTTGCAAAGATGAAAACGGAGCCAGACTATCCCAAACCCAGCCCTTCCTCTGTCAGTACTGCTGTGAAGAAACCTGCATGGCTGGTCCTGTGTTTGGGTAGAACATTAAATGACAACTGTAATTGAAAAACCCTGGGGAAGCTGACCTAGAGCGTCTTAAGAGAGGGGCCCACTGGCCGTCGTGTGGGTTTGCAGCAGGTTGGTTAAACGGGAAAACCTTTCAGGTAATCTTTTGTTCAGATGTCAACTTTCTGTTCTTTGGACATAATTCTGCAGTTGGGCCTTTAGGGAAAAAGAAACGAATTTCTGGCAGGACCACCTCTTGGATGTGGAACCAACTACAAACACTGTTACTGTTTCCTGGCTGCCGCAGTCGTGTTTGAGTGCGGTTCTACTGGAGGCGTCCTGGCCTCCAGTGTGCCTGGAGGGCCTTGCTGCTTTCGCAGCTCTCTGGCCTGCCCCTTCCTTGTGTTGTGTCTTGGGGGTGACCCACCCTCTCCTGCATCCTCGGCCTGTTCCCCTGCACAGCTTTCTTCTTCCTGTTGTACAGACGTGCCCCGGTGTCTCCCATCATAAAAAACAGACACCCCGCAGGAGTCACCTGTTGCTGCTGCTGCCGGCTACTACTCTCTAGTGGCTTAAAACAGTACTCGTGCATCCTCCTAAAGTTCTGGAGGCAGAGGTTCTAAAATCAGGGTGCGGGCGGGGCTGCCTCCTTCTGGGGGCTTAAGGGGAGATCCATGTCCTTTCCCTTTCCAGTTTCTAGAGGCCACCCATGTTCCTCAGCCCCTGGCCCCACATCTCTGTGGCCGTTGCTTCCATTGCACATCTCCTTCTCTGATTTCTGAGGACCCTAGTGATGGTCTGGGGCCCCTCAGATGATCTCCCAGTCCCCTAGTGATGGTCTGGGGCCCCCCAGATGATCTCCCAGTCCCCTAGTGATGGTCTGGGGCCCCTCAGATGATCTCCCAGTCCCCTGCTGCAGAGGCCCTTTTGCCAGGTGAGATCATGTGTTCACAGGCTCTGGGGGCTGGGCATCTTGAGATGGAGATCTCCACCTCTCTTTGATGCAGAGACCCCGCCCACCAGCCCCCTGCACATGCATGGGCATGCAGGTGCAGACACATGTGCCATTACCTGGCGTGTGAAAGGCAGCCCGGGCGTTGCGTCCCCTTCCTCAGCTGCTGACTGCTTCCCCACTAGTGTGGTCTCCTTCCACCCCGCTCCTCGTGTCCTTGTGCAGAGCTCGTGGCCATCTGGTGACCATGACACGAGGCAGCATGTGTCACGTGTGGTCACGCCCAGCTCCTCCTGTGGCCTGCGTGCCTCACTCCTCAGTCCCTCTGCAGCCTCAGGCCTCAGCCGTGCGGTGCTGCTCTTCAGCCTCTGCTCTTCGCCCTCACCCTAGGTGGCCGGCTCATGTGGCACTGGCTCCCTCAGTAATGGGAGGTGGCTGCACAGCCCTGTCTTCTAAGCCACAGACGCAGTTTTCCAACTGCCCACGGGTCATCTCTGTGGGGCAGCCTGCCGTGGAGCCCCCACACCCTGCACTCATTCTGTAAGCAGACCCGACACTCACCTTCCCTGGGGTTGACCAGCTCTCTCTCTCTGTCACCCAGGCCTTCCTGACCCCGTCAGGCCCTTTGAGGCCAGCCCCAGGTGCCCATCACTGCTCCCCAGTCCAGGAACAGCACCTGCAGCCCGTCTGACACAGGTCACACCTTATGCCAAAGGTCTCGTCAGACCGTGACGCCAGAAAGTCACGGCCCTCTCCTGCAGTCTTCCTGCCGCCTGTAGACACCTGTAGTTCGAGCAGCAGTGTTGGGGGATCCCCCTGACCCTGGAGGGTCCCTCACTCTCCAGACACCTCCCTGGACTCTGCCAGACCAGCTGCCTGCGTTCCTGCTGGGATCCCACAATAGCAAACCCTCTGGGCTGTCTTGGCGTCACTGGCTGAATGACCTGTGCTTTCATCTCAGTCTCTTTTCAGATTTCACACTCCTGAAGGAGCTGGGCTTTTCTTTTTTCTTCTGTGTCCCAGAATTCTGGTACCCAGACAAAACCGTCTGTATCCACACTGTATCCTGGGCCAGAGGGCTGGAGTCTGGCTGTGCCACCCACCCCTGCCTGCCTTTAGATGAGCATTGATGTAGTTCGGATGTCTGTCCCCTCCAGATCTCACGTAGAAATGTGATGCCCCATTGGAGGTGGGGTCTGGTGGGAGGTGTTTGGGTCATGGGAGTAGATCCCCCATGAATGGCTTGGTGCCCTCCTTGAGGTAATGAGTATGTTCTCACAGAGTTCACATGAGACCTGCTCATTTTAAAGTATGTGGCAGCTTCCACCCCCCCACCCCTCACGCTCTTGCTCTTGTTCCTGCGTCCGCCATGTGGCATGCCTGCCCCCGCTTTGCCTTCCGCTATGATTGGAAGCTTCCTGAGGCCTTCCCAGAAGCAGATGCTGGCACCACGCTTCCCACACAGCCTGCAGAACTGTGAGCCAATTAGACCTCTTTTCTCTCTGCGTTTCTCAGCCCCAGGTATGTCTTTGTAGCAGTGCAAGAACGGACTAACGCAGCACCAGCCCCTCCACTCCAGGGCCCACTTCACAGCTGCACACCGAGGAGAGGAGAGGCTTTCTGGGGAGGAAGGAGGGCGGCTCCCGGGCCTTGAAGATCCTCAGAGCTCTGCCTGTCCTGTGTCTGAGATGGCTGGTCTTGGGGCGACCTCTCTGCTGCTCCGTAGGATACGTTGTGTGTTCGTCTGTCACTGTGTGGCACCGTGGCAGAGGCCGAGCTGGCACATTTCAGTGGCGTGGTCCAGGCAGCCTTGGCTGTGCGGCTGGCTGCGAATGCTGCTGCTGGTTAGGATAGAGGAAAAGCTGATTCTTTTAAAAATGGTTTTAGTACCCGCTCTTAAGGGCAGAATTTGGAAGGGGTGTGTGTGTGTGTGTGTGTGTACACAAATTGGCTGTGTGCTCGTGCTGGTTGGAAAATAGGAAAAAACTCATCGTTTTCCCACCTGCCATCGCTGGGCGACACACCGTGACGGGCGCTTTCCTCCGGGCTCCACAGTGAGGTGGTCCTGCGGAGCAGCACTCCTCCTCCGCCTCAGCCAGCCCTGTGCTGGCCACCTCCCCTCGTGAACAGGCGTCTTTGTGCTGGCGGGGGCTCTTGTTGCCCCCTAGATCTCCCTGTGCCCTGTGAGGTTGGCCTCTGTGGATCGCCACCTGGGTCCCTGACCTCTCCCAGATGGTGGGAGAAGTGGGAGCTGTAACATCCCTCCTGCAGCTCCGTCACTGCCCAGCTCAGTCCCTGCTGGCCTCTCCGGCAGCATCTGCTCCTCCTGGGCTCTGTGGTCCCTTCCTCCTGTTGCTCCTGGAGCTGTTCAGTGGCTCCCACTAGGGTCAGTCCTGCAGTGCTTCCCCCTCCTTTGCTGGTTTTCCTCAACCCTGCCCACGTCTACTTAAAAGGCCTGGATGAAACTTACTTTCCCACTCCGCCAAGGGCCCCTTCCAGCCAGCGGCCCAGCCCTGCAGGGACCCCAAGGGCCCCTGCAGACTCTCTTCAGAGGGGATTTCACCCGGGGGGTTTTCAGAGATAACTTGGTGTTTCCGTTGGTGAACTGTGGTTTCTGGGCCCGAGCCCCATCCCTGTGTCTGCGTGGCTGTCCCTGTCCCCCTCCCATGGTGCTTGTTGCCCTCCTGACATTAATGAGGACACTCAGGTGGTTCCTTTCCATTTGTGGCTCCCAGCCCCGGAACGGAAGCTTCTGGCAAGCAGGGCTGGGTTGTGGTTTGTGTACCTGTGGCATCCTTGCACTCACAGGATAGACCTGCCACGGATAGGTGCTCACCAGCATTGTTGAATGAACTCGTGAATTACAGGCATCTGCTGGGTAAACATTGAACTAGGAGCTGGGAAAACATTCTTTCACTTTAAACAGAGTGCACCAATGCTTGTTTCCCCCCACAGCTGCCAGGCCGCAAGTACAGCCCTGGGTACAACACCGAGGCGGGAGACAAGTGGATCTGGCTGAAGTGAACGGGCCGCCTTCTGCTCCAGCTGCGTCACAGCGACAGCGACGGCCAAGCTGCACCAGCCGCACTCTCCTGGACGCCATATGGCTTTAAGATCGGGGGAGGGTAAATAATGCGAAAATTGCACAGTGGAAGAAGTGGTCTCACAAAAAGCCATCCATCCTGTAGTGTAGGTAATGGAGTCGGGGGAGCAGCGTCCATTCTGGATGTTTGGAACCCTCTGGCTTTGTTTTGGAATGGCCCACCACTCTCACTGGAAAACAGTGGTCTGCTGTGAACGGCCGGCTCTCGGCGGCCCCTGTGGTTTCAGTACTGCCCCTCTGTGCCATTCAGGTTGTGTACGTTGTTTTTCTTCCGACTTCCAGAAATAAAAGCGTTTCCGTGGGACTTTCCCCATCGTGCGTCTGTGTGCGTGCGGTCGTGTCGAAGCTGCACACGTGCACACACGCTGCTCTGTGCCCTGTTTGGTGTGGTGTGGTTTAACTGAGACTTACATTATGCTGAAGAGATTTTCTAAAGGCCTACTGTATTTATTTTAGTAATGTGCTACATTAGAGTGGGAAAAAAAAAGAAAGTGGGCCGGATGCGGTGACTCAAGCCTGTAATCCCAGCACTTCGGGAGGCCAAGGCAGGCAGTTCACAAGGTCAGTAGATCGAGACCATCCTGGCTAACACAGTGAAACCCCGTCTCTACTAAAAATACAAAAAAATTAGCCGGGCGTGGTGGTGGGCACCTGTAGTCCCAGCTACTTGGGAGGCTGAGGCAGGAGAATGGCATGAACTTGGGAGGCGGAGCTTGCAGTGAGCGGAGATCGTGCCACTGCACTCCAGCCTGGGCCACAGAGCCAGACTCCGTCTCAAAAGAAAGAAAGAAAGAGAGAGAGAAAAAAAAAAAAGAAAAGAAATAATAAGAAAGTGAAGAAGAAATAGCAAAAGGAGAAAATTACCATAGATTTACAGAATAATATGTTTTAAGAGAGACATTGAAAAGGTTCACGTGGTGGCTGTCCTCAGCGTCTCAAACTCCTTCCTCTGAAGGAGATTTGAGCTTAGACTGTTGATGGCATAAAATGCAAAAGCAAAATGATATACTCTCTTTATTACCCAGAAAATCAAGTTGCCAGTCAAAACTGAGAAATGAGAAAGAAAATCACATTTCTTTATTCACCTCTGTCAAAGCCTAGAAAACCAAAACAAGCTGGTTGTGGTTCAGCATCATCGTTTAGGAATTGAGCTGTCAGTTGTGAGTCCTATTGAACTGTGAGTTTTCCACTGTAAAGCTCCACTGTGTCCAATATGGTAGCTCCTAGCCACATGTGGCTATTGAAATTTAAATGAGCTAAAATGTAATACAGTTTAAAACTGGGTTCCTTGGTTGCACTGGCCATAGTTCAGGTGCTCCGTAGCCGCCATGGGCAGCAGTTCCAGTGCTGGTGCAGGGGACGATGCTCTGCTCCCCACGGAAGCTCTGCCAGGCCTCGCTGCCACGGAGCATGCAAAGAAGATGCACACTCCTTCCCTCCTTCCCGCCTTCCCTCCTTCCCTCCTCACATCCGCCAGCCTTTTTCCCTCCTTCCTCCTTTCCTCCTCCTTCCCTTCCTTCCTTCCGTCTGTCCTTGTTTTCCTCCCTTCCCTCCCTCCTTCCTTCCCTCCTCCTTCCCTTCCTTCGTTCCGTCTGTCTTTGTTTTCCTCCCTTCCCTTCTTCCTTGCCTCCTTCCTTCCCTCCTTCTTCCCTCCCCCTCCCCTCCCCCTCCCCTCCCCTTCCTTTCCTTTCCATCTGTCCTTGTTTTCCTCCCTTCCCTTTGTCCTTGTTTTCTTCCCTTCCCTTCCTCCCTGCCTCCTTCCTTCCCTCCTCCTTCCCTCCTTTCCTTCCTTCCTTCCTTCCTTCCTTCCTTCCTTCCTTCCTTCCTTCCCTACCTTCCCTTCCTCCTTCTCTCCTTCCGTCTGTCCTCATTTTCCTCCCTTCCCTTCCTCCTTGCCTCCTTCCCTCCTCCTTCCCTCTTTTCGTCTTCCTTCCTTCCTTCCTTCCTTCCTTCCTTCCTTCCTTCCTTCCTTCCTTCCTTCCTTCCTTCCCTACCTTCCCTTCCTCCTTCTCTCCTTCCGTCTGTCCTCATTTTCCTCCCTTCCCTTCCTCCTTGCCTCCTTCCCTCCTCCTTCCCTCTTTTCGTCTTCCTTCCTTCCTTCCTTCCATCTGTCCTTGCTTTCCTCCCTTCCCTTCCTCCTTCCCTCCTTCCGTCTCTCCTTGCTTTCCTCCTTTCCCTTTCTCCCTGCCTTCCTTGTTTTAAGAATTGAAAATAAAGTTTCCCAGGAGTTTTGAATTGGAGTCCAGATTTAAGTGTCTGAAGTTTTGCATTTCACTAAGAAACCAACAGCTTTAATCATGAAATGAAAGCACAGCTGGGCATTGGGCCAGTCACGGAGTATCTTTTGCTCTAAGCACCTCACAAACCCATTGCGGAGGGGAGGAAAGAAAAAGAAAACCATCTTTAATTATCTTAGCTGTTCCTAATGTCTTTGGCTGCAAAGAGCTAGCTGTTTCCTTCAACCTTGGTGGTTGCACGGGTAGTGTCCTCAGCAGTGAGAGGGCAGGTCTGCCGTGTGGTCAGGATTGCCCTTGCAAGGGGCAGAGCTGTCCAACCACACAGGGCTCAGTGTCGGCATGGTGTGGACTCGGGTGCTCTGATTGCCCCTTGCGTTTGTGTCTGACCCTGTGTGGTTGCAGTCCCTGGATGGAATGGGAAGTGTGTAATTTGTAGTGCTGAGGACATTCATCTGTTTCATTTTCTGGTGTTTTCAATGATGTGCGTATTCAGCAGAGAAAGACGAATAAACACTGTCCAAGTCTTCTCTCCACATTGAAGCCTCAAGAAGAGGTGAGGAGATGCCCTGATTTCCTTATTTCAGAGCAGTACATGAGTTCGTCTCACGAAAGCTCTTACAACTAAAACAGCAACTGCAACAAACCAGGATCAAAATAATCATGCATTTTCCAAGATTCCATGTTGGACTTCTCAGTGCTTTGGAGATCAGGAAATAATCACGTTGTTGCAGCAGTGTGGTTTTGTGTGTAGATTTTATTCACACAGGTATGTGTTTACAGGTGTGAGAATTTTGTATTGAAGAGAAAGTCCTTGTTTTTTTCTAACGTATCTTTCTGTTCCATCAACTGTTATAACAAAATTGTTAAGAGCATTGAGCTTCTTAGGAGAGATTACATGCAGCTACTTAGGACCACTTCAGCAAGATGGGGTTGCCTGGGTAGGTAGCAGCAGCAGCTCACCAGCCCCTCGCTGCCAGGCTGCTGGTTGCTGTCCACCAGGCAGCCATGGAGCCTCCGTGTTCTGCCCAGGTGTTGCGGCAAGAACAGCAGGGAAAGAGGCGGCCACCTCCAGGCCACAGGCGGACCCAGGGACCTTCAGTTACGCTGCTTCAATTGAATTCGTGTTGGTTTCTCTACTACAGCAGAAGTGAAAGAAGCTCTTGTCTTGCTTAACATTTGTCCCATTTTTTGGCCATTAATTGACTTTGAATCTCTCTGTGTCCTGCTTACCAGTTAATAGCTTTCTGGATTGGCTGTTCTCAGCAGTGCGCATGTCAACACAAAGAAGCAAGCAGGGGGCTAGTTTCTGGGAATAAGCACAGTCCGTGCTCACGCTGGATGCAAATCTGCAAGATTTGGGAGTTTGGCAAAATAGGGGTGGAGGGAAGGCCGTGATGAGAGAAGCTTTTTCGAAGAAAAGCTTATGTAGGCAGCAGCCACTGGCTGGCCAGAATTCCATGAATGGAAGCAGGTGCCCGAGTGATCTGGGGCTTTACATCCGGATGTAAATAGAAGCTGGGAGCCTGAGGCTTTGCTTTAGGAAAATCATGAGCCAGAAAACAGAGGAGGTGATTCTCAGTAGTCACCTCTCGTGGCTAGGATTTTCTAATACTCTCTTGAGTTATACAAAGCAAAGTACCTTTTAACGGCAACCCATCTGTGACTGGAAACCGCGGGCTGCCCTCGGGGAGAGGAGCCTCTTCAGAGCAGAGGATCCCAGCCGTCCGTCCTCCCCCATTGATGTGCTGGGCTCTGTTCGTTCGGATGTCGGACATTGCCACCTGACTTCCAGGAGGCTGGGGAGCTCCAGCTATGGACTTGTCCCCAGAAGAGTGGTGCTGTTCTCAGAGTGATAGATGTTCCACCGGAAGTGTCTGTCCCCTGGCTCAGCCTGGCCGCACTTGCTTGGAGGAGGCTGCTTTAAGGGTTCCACTAGGAAGCCAGATGAAACTATCACATTTTGTGTTGAAGCATGTGAGTAAGTTTGCTCCTTTGCTTTCACTATTAATGTATAGTTTTAAAATTCTTAATTTAAAAATTATTTTAATAGTAGTAAATTTTTCACAAGTGAACACTTTATATCTTTCAATTAAAATTTGAAGCTCCCTAGTTAGATCCAATTGCTGGTTACATTTTGGGAAGCACTCGTTTTAGTGCTGTGTAGTTTCATTGAATAAACATTTTTTAATGAGACTATACCTGGTGATATTAAAAATCCCAGCTTTTAATTTTTACAAAGCCGTTTCCTCTGGCACGTCCCATGTGGTAGCGTTGGTTTTCTTACAGTGAATGTCCATGGGGCCTCCTACATCCCAGGCAGCATCTCAGCGCTGGACACATGGCAGTGAGAGCAGAAATGTGAGCGGCGGCTCAGGGGCGAGGCCCGGGTGGAAGGAAGCCCCTGATGCAGGGCCGTGCATGTGCAGAATGGGAAAGCTGTGCCACTTGGCGAGCCCACAGTGGAGGGGGTGTCTGAGCTGTGAGGAGGGTCTGGTCTGAACTGCAGGGCACCCAGCAGAGCCCACTGTAGGTATTGGAGAGCTGAGGAGAGTGCAGAGGGCCTGGGAGGCGAGGGAAGGGGTGAGGCGGCTGGGCCGGGTCAGGTGCTCCACGTGCGTCAGGGAGGGGAGGGCGGCTGCAGTGGCTGTCGACGTGACTTCGGCAAGCTATGTGTCCGCAGAGCGGGGCTGAGCTGGCTGGGGCAGGGGTCACAGTGTGGGAATTAAGGAAAGAGCAAGCACATAGGGTAGAGAGCCGGACTACCCTCAAAGCACGAGTTTTCTGTTGCCCAGCTCCGCCGTGACGCCGCTCCTCCCACCAGAATGAGTGCGTTTGTCTCCGCGCTCTCCCCGCCTTGTCATGGAGCTTTGTTCTGTTTAGGAAGCACGAATAGAAAGGTGGCTGTGATTGGCAGCGGGCTGGAAAGTGCGTTTCCACTGGTCTGCTCTCTCCTGCAATAAGGCGAGCTTGGTGCGGAGCGCTCGACCGTCCCGACGGCTGGAGCAATGCCGGGGCTCCGAGCACGGGAGGCCTTTCCTCCTCTCAGTATTGCAGCAGGCAGCGCACAGCCCTTCTGTCCAACTCTGGGGACCCGAAAGACCGTCAGAATCCTGCTGTTGTAGACGTAGTAAGAGGAGCGGGTAGGACCCCACATGTTCGGGCCCCATGCCTTGGATCTACCCCCTCTGCAGCCAGAGGGACAAGCAGCTGCTGTGCTGGTCATGGCCGGTGGTCCTGTGTGTGACGATGGCCACTCACATCTTCTTATTCTACAGAAGTTAGCACCGTGAGTCAGACTTTATATTTGGATTTTGTGCGTCTTGCATGTATGGTGGGGATGACCGACCTCACCTCCCAGTGCAGGCGCTGGAGCCCCTGGGGTCGCAGCGCTGCTGGTTCCTGACAGGTGGGTTGCACCTGTGGGAAGGGTCCAGGCGTATCTTTCTCTTGGGAACCAGTGATGGGTGTACCAGGAATGGCCTGGCGTGCGTTTCCATTCGGAAATTCCCGGTCCCTGTCTGGAACCTGGCTCCTTTTGCTGGTTTTTGCCCCCTTTCCTGTCCCTTTCCTGGGCAGCTGGTCCCTGCTGTCGCCCCTATCTCCCTGGCTGCAGAGCTTTCCTCTGGAGGACTTGTCACAGAGCCTGCGCCGTCTCCCACTCTGGGCTCTGCTGCCCTGCCCTGCTTTGGTCTCTCAGGTTGGAGTCGAGGTTGCATCTGCCGAGAGCCATGCCCACAGGCGAGGCAGCATCAGGGTCCGGAGCCAGAGTCCATCGTCCCCTGGCCCTGGGTTTCGAGCTGCCGGCCACCCCTCTCTGAGAACCCAGCCTATGACTCGGCTCCCCTTGGGCCTGCCCCCAGCTTTCCCTCCTGCCCTGGTCTGTCCTCCTGCAGCCCCGTCAGTCCTCATGGCTGAGTCAGCCAACAGCAACCCACACACAGGGGCCACTTCTGGACGGGTGTCTGGCAAGGTGTGGGTCTGAATTCAACCTTTTGCCTCGCGTGCCTACCCCCATGTCCTGGGTTCTCCAAGAGCCACCTTAGGAAGATGGGGAGTAGGTCTGGACCACTGGGCAGCTGGTTGTTCTGTGGGTCTGGACCACTGGGCAGCTGGTTGTTCTGTGGGTCTGGACCACTGGGCAGCTGGTTGTTCTGCAGCAGGTCCTGAAAGTCCTCGTGGACCGGGACCCTGATGAGGACAAGCTCTCAGCTCAGAACAACACAGAATCCAGCGCTGGCCGCAGGACGACTGTCTAATGGTCCTTCTCTAGAAACGTCTCCGTGCCGTCCTGAGAGTGGAAAATGCCGGCGTTGGTCATGCGAATTTGCACGGCTATTTTCATGGTCTCTCACCCACTCTGGCCCCTTGGTGTTTTGTGGCGGGAATAGCAGACCTCGCCCCCCGCCCGTGTTTTGAGGTGGTTTAGATACCTTCAACCTGGGGAAGTTTTCACATATTTTCTGTCTGTAGTATTTGTATACTTCACACGAAGCCTTATTAGTGCATAAATATAATGAACTCCTTCCTATTGAAATAAAATTTGAGAAGAACATGGTACGTGCCAGCCAAAGCCCATATTAAAATGAACCCTTCTGTGAAGGGGAAAAATCAGTCTTGTTGAGAGAATGTAATTTAGATGCAGAAAGAATCCTAGCTGCGTAGAAATCCCCGTTGCCAAAAGCAGGTGAAAGGAACCCCTCGTGTGAGGAAACGTTGCTGTCCGGGGCAGGTTGGGTGGCGGCACAGCAGCAGTGAGAACGCGGGACTCTCACATCTGGGCGTGTCGCCAACATGGCCAACCAGTCGTCACCTGTCAACAGTGCCACCCAGTTGGGGGAGCATAGATGGTCTTGCTCTGGTTCTATCCAGCTGTTTGTTAGCAGTGAGTACAAACAAACAAGACAAAACAAAAAAACTAATGATATTTTTTAGCTGGTCAGAAATGACTTGAAAGACCTCAGACTGTTGAGTTAACAAAAAACAACCCCCCGCCCCCGCTTTTTTTTGCATCTGACAAAGTACTTGTGTGTGTTCATCTAATGGGTAAATATGCAGCCTCTGCTGTTTAAAGGAAAGTGAAAGGCTCAGCAGTGTGTGTTATCTTGCCCTCCTTAAGGCGTGCTTTTCCTCTGAATGCCCTTGGCTCAGAAAGCTGGTTGTCAGGGAGCTTCACTGGGGTCTCTCTGGTGAAGGAGCGCGTGAGGACACAGGAGAGCGGCATCTCTGGCTGGCACTCTGCCGGCCGGGCAGGTGGAGCCCACTCTCACACCCCCGAGGCGGTCACAGCCCGACCATCGGGGGAACCCACTCTCACAGTCCTGGGGTGGTCACTCAGCTAGCCTGGCAGGTAGAACCCAGTTTCACAGCCCCGAGGTGGTCACTCAGTCCAGCCTGCGGGTGGAACCCACTCTCACAGCTCCGAGGTGGTCAGTCACTCAGCCCAGCCCAGCCCAGCAGGTGGAACCCACTCCCCACTGTCGCAGCCCTGAGGCGGCGGGGGCGTCCTCCACCTCGCTCTTCCTGGAGAGACGCCAGTGTGTGGGCTTGGAAGTGGAGTCTATTTTAAGTTTGCAGTTCCTGAAGAAGCCTGTGTGTGCCGTGCTGTCTCCACGTGGTCACAGCCTTGAAGCCTCCAGCCTTTTAAGGGCAAGCCTCTGCCGGCTACCTGTGGTCCAGGCAAGCCGCTGCTTACGTTCGCGGTGCCTGTTGCGTTTTCCAACCTAAGAGGGCACAGGAGGAGGTGGAAGGGGACTTAAGAGCGGACAGTGAGTGTCCAGAGCTATAGGAGTTCTGAGAAGACACCGAGGGCTCCTCCTGCAGGCCAAGAAACGGGCCTTGGCGGGTTGAGAAACCCACCTGTTTCTGATTGCCTCCTGCACCACCATGCTCAGGTCACCGGGCAGGCACCCCTCCCTGGGGCTGAGCAGTTTCCTAGGGCTGCGGTAAGCAGCTGCCTTGCACTTCGTGGCTAAAGCAGCACAGATCTATTCTCCTAAGTTCTGGAGGCCAGGAGGCCTCCAATCAAGGTGTCAGCAGGGCTGGTCCCTCCTGCAGGCTCTGCAAGGAAACAGTTTCCTGGCCTGCCCAGCTTTTAGAGGCCACCCGTGTATATGGTCTTGTGACTCCTCCTCTCGTCTCCTCTCTCTGCTGATCCCTGCTGCCTCCCTCGTACAAGGACCCCTGTGATGGCATTGGGCCACTCAGTCCAGGAAACCCCCCATCAATATCTTCAACCCCATTTGCTCAGCCCCTTTGCCACCCGAGGTCCCACGTCCCAGGAGCTGGGGATCAGGATGAGGCTGTCCTTGGGGCACTCTTCTGTCTACCATAGTCCCCACCTCAGGCCGACAAGAAGGCCCCATGGAGACTGGCAGCCACAGGCCCTGCTCTGGGTGGCCCTTCAGCTTCTTCTCACCTCCCAGGTGGCCTGAGAGGAGGGTCTCACCCACTGAAGAGATGGGCCTTCTGCCTCAGAGAAGGCGTGGGGCCGCGGGGCTGGCATCGGCAGCCGTGCCCTGTGTTTTCTGGCAGCTGTGAGCAGCCTTGCCTTGCCAGCTTGGTCAGCAGAGCCTTGCGTCTGCCGTGGGCTGGCTGTACCCCTCTGGGGCCCTGGCCCAGGCTCATCCCTGTCCCCATGCGGTGCACACTGTGGGGAGAGGTGGACATAGGTTGTCCCATGTGTGGTGACAGGTAGTCTCCATAGCTACGTCTGGCACAAGGTTGCCCATCCAGGGGAGGGAGGCCTCTGGGAGGAAGAGAGGGGAGGCTGCTTTGCCCATCATGGAAGTTCAAGAAAACCAGAAAAAGCCCTGCAGGGGTACCTGGAAGCTGTTGGTGCTCAGAAGCTCTTCCCACCTACAGATCTCGTGATGGAGCCTGGAGGTGAGTGCCCACCGGCCAAGAGGAGCCCCAAGCCACACAGCTGGGGCCCTGTGGGCCAGTGGGGGCGGGTTTGCTGTGGGCTGCACAGCGCTGGCTTCCTGAACCCTTTACCTTCCACAGACAACAGCGTCCTCATCTCTGCCCAGTAGGTCTGCTCCTTTGTGCTGGGGCCCCCCACTCTGCCTGCAGAGCCCTTTGTGCTTTGGCCCCTACCCTGCCAGCCCGCTCCCTGCATCCCCCTCCCCACCGCCCAGCCCTTCATGCAGCCTCTCCTCTCCCTGGGCCTGCAGGTCTGCCCCACCAAGCCCCCATCCCAGGATGCAGCCAGGCTCTCTGCGAGCAGGTGTGACGCACATGTTGCTGGTTCATTCTGTGGACTCACAGGGCGGCTCGTGTGCAGACCTCTAGTGGATGTGGGACTGCAGGCAGCTGCCTTTAGCCTCTGCTGGCCCACGCCCCAGGAGCCATGCCACAGCGCTGGCCGGGGGAAAGAGACCAAGGGGCATGCCCCGTCTCAGGTCTGGAGAGGGACAGAGCCAGGCAGGAGCCCGGGCAGGCATCAGCAGGGCCCCCATGTGTCGGTGGGTCCCCTGTCCGTCCTGCTGCCCAGGGGATGGCCAGGCTGGAGGCCTCGGTGTGCAATGGGGACAGGCGTGGGAACCCCTCTGGCCTGTTTCCCCTTTTTTAGTTACACAAATACTTTATGATCACTTCTTAAAATTTAGGAATTTTAGGAAGGAACAAGGAAGAGAACTTTAGCGTTATATACATTTTCTTTGACTTGCCATTAGAGTCTTCCTAGACCCTGCTTCTTAAAGATGCCTAACCCTCCACGCCCGGATGTGACCACGCCTGCCGCCCTCCATCGTTGCTGCTTCTCAGTGTCCGGCACGTCCTGTCCTGGGTGCTGAGGGGACCCAGGGAGGGTGTGGTGAGAGGAGGACCCTGACCAGGCATCCATGGGACACGGCTGCCCAGCATGGTCCGCACTGGGGAGCCGGGGGTGGTGAAGGGGAGCCAGCGGCACAGGAGCGTGTGGCCCTCCCGAGGCCCCTCCCGCACACCTGTGGGCACCCCGAGTCCCATCGGTCACCCTCGCTGCAGGGTTTCCTCTCTCAATAGCAGCCTCCCAAGACCCCTCCGCACGCCTCACAGGCACCCCGAGTCCCATCGGTCACCCTCGCTGCAGGGTTTCCTCTCTCAATAGCAGCCTCCCAAGACCCCTCCGCACGCCTCACAGGCACCCCGAGTCCCATCGGTCACCCTCGCTGCAGGGTTTCCTCTCTCAATAGCAGCCTCCCAAGACCCCTCCGCACGCCTCACAGGCACCCCGAGTCCCATCAGTCACCCTCGCTGCAGGGTTTCCTCTCTCAATAGCAGCCTCTCCTTCTGATGACTCGTGGTCAGATGTTTGCAGGAAAGGGCCACAGAGCCCCGGCGAAAATCCAGACTCAAAGATGAGACTGAAACGGGAAGTGTCAGCATTGTTTTAGGGTTTTTCACTTCAAAAGCCAATAATCCTCTGAAGCAGGGCCCTTCTGCACTCCTTCCAAGCTCAGCAGCTACCTGACAAAGGAACCAGGGGCTGAAGCGGAACGTACTGGAAGCCCTGGCCAGCAGGTGGCCAGTGGGACGCTGACTCGAAGCCTCTTTGAAGCAGTCGTGGGAGCAGTGGGAACAATTGCCCCGTAATTGTTGGACAGTGTCACACAACTAGACAGGCACCTACTTGAATCACAGAACGGAGCTGTGTGGCGTTTCTGTGACACCGGGATGAAGCTGCAGGCACGAGCAGGGGTCTGCACAGCCGACCACGGGGACAGAGACAGGCATGCGGCTGTCACTCACCTGCACATGGTGGCCGTGTGACATGCACAGGCCTTGCCTGTGTGGGGCCCCTACACTGAGGGCACCAGGTCTAAACACAGGTGGGAAAGGTCAATGTTTACATCTACACTTCAGATGCCTAAAAACAGAGTCTTCGGGGAACAGGGAGGAACCGTTCCCCAGGCTTCCAAAGGGCGTGCTCTGAGGGGGCAGCTTGGTGGACTGGAGCTGTGTGAAGAAGGTGGTGGGCCGGGAGCCCTGAGCCTCCCGCTTGGGCCAAGGCATGCCCACAGCAGACCTCTTGTCCACTCACGGACTGGGGGGCCTGAGGGATCCCTGAGGAAGCTGTGAGTGATGGGCAGCTGTCTGGCTGGCAGGAGATGCATCATCTCAGCTTCTTTAGAACAGGGCCAGCCTGTGCTGCTGAGGAATGACCAGAGCCACACAGCGTGGGGCAGAGGAGCTACAAGGACTGGAAACCTTTCTAAATCTCTGCCACCACTTCGTGAGCCCACTCTGAGGTGTGCGCCCTCCCTAGATTCTCACAGCAAGCCTGGCTGCAGATGGGGACAGCCTGATTTTTCTGCCATCATGTACATAAGAAAATGGGTTCTGAGGGTGGGACTTCTCCTGTCTCCCAGATGGAATGTGGTGGGTCCAGGTTCAGGCTCAGTCAGGGCTCTCCTGATAACCGGACCCACAGGAGGTAGAGATATGGAGACAGTTATGATAAGGATTCTGGAAGCTCAGAAGCCCCAAGATCTGCTGTGTGCAAGCTGGAGACCCAGGAGAGCCAGTGGTGCAAGTTCCAGTCCAAGGAAAGACCAATGTCCCACCTCAACAGGCCAGTGTCAGGTACGGTGGCTCACGCCTGTAATCCTAGTGCTCTGGGAGGCTGAGGTGGGAGGATTGCTTGAGGCTGAGTTGGATCCCAGCTTGGACAACATAGGTGAGGCCTCGTCTCTTCAAAAAGTGAAAAAATGTGTGGTGGCACACGTCTGTTGTCCCACCTACGTGGGAGGCTGAGGTGGGAGGATTGCTTGAGCCCAGGAGTTTGCACTCCAGCCTGGGCAACAGAGAAGACCTTGTTTCTAAAAAAACCAAAAACCAAAACCAAAAGCAAAAACAAAAAACAGGCAGAGAGTGGGAATTCTTTCTTCCACCACCTCTCTGTTCTTTCCAGACCCTCAGCGGATTGGAGGATGCCTGCCCACGCTGGGGAGGGCCGCCTGCCTTCCCGAATCCACCAGGTCACATGCTGATCTCATCCCCCACAGATACACCCCAAAAATCATGTTTGACCAAATACCTGGGCAGCTGCAGTCCAGTCAGGTTGGACGTCTGAAGCTGATCTGTACAATTTCTAACTGGCTTCGCCCTCTGAGCCGTGCATCTCGCTCCTCAGACACAAATGATCTGTACAATTTCTAACTGGCTTTGCCCTCCGAGCCGTGCGTCTTGCTCCTCAGACGCAAATGTTGGTGCTCGTTCCTGCCCAGGCTTCTGTCTGCACCAGTGTTGGAAGAATCCACTCAATCAGCAGTTGGTTTGCTTTGATTTTACCTTAAAATCCTGACGCTATTCTGGTCATGATGAGCTCTCATACATCCATCCCAAAGAAAGACATGTGTCCTTGCATTTGTGGGGTTTAAGCAATGAGAAAGCCTGCCCAAGGCCGGAAGCCTACTTGCTTTATCTTTGTATGAACCGTTCCCTGCAAAATAAATACACAGGCCTCTGCTGGCTCCTGCCTAGGCCAGGATGGTGCGAGGCTCGGTGAAGTCCCCAAGGAGGGAGGGCCACTTCAGCTGGCTCTAGTTTTTTCTGTCCCAGACCCACTGGAGGCCTGGCTTTGTGGAAGATGAAGGGACACACCGAGTTGCATTGTCAGGCTGGCATCCGAGCCGCCTTTGCAAGCCCTAGTTTGTCCTTGTATTTGGAATGCTGGAGGCTCGAGTCCGGATCCAGGTCCCACCAACGTGTATTCGTGCTTTCAAGATGGCTGGGGCTTTTAGCCTTGGCAGCTTTGCTTGGGCAGTCCTGCTGCTTTTTACATTTGGTTTTCCAGCGACTCCACTTACAGCTGCGAAATGGAGAGTGGGCTGTAGACCCTGAACAAGGTCAAGTTAGTGCAGTGTTTCGAATGCCTGTTACTTTTCCATCGCCACTCGTGGAGCAGAGGCTGTGGAGATGTCCCGGTTATCTTCTGTCCCGTGGGAGCTCAGGACCCAGCTGCAGAACCAGCCTTGAATGAGACCACAGGGAGCCTCTGAACAGGGCCTTGAGGGGCCAAAGGGAGAAGAGCAGCCCGGAGGCCATTGTCCTGAGCACAGCCTGACTTCGTCTCTGGAGTGCGTGACTGAGGCTGGGAAGAGGGACGTGTGGGCAGGGCCCAGGAGGTTCCAGCTCTTAGGTGTTGGTGGAAATGAGCTGCTGTTTCCCTAAGAATTGTGCGCAATCCTGGGCCTTGCTGTTAATGGAACCTCTGGGCTTCTGCTCAAACAGCTGTAGTGACGGCAGAGCTTGTCCCCCCACCTCACCTCCCCCACCTCATCGCCTGAGGATGTAAATTGGCTAACTTGGACTTGGAGGGCCAGCTTGAAGGGCAGGCACACCTGTGCACGTGGTCACCCAGTGCCCACGCTCAGGAAGGGCCCACTCTTGGTTTAATGTGCAGCTGTGGCCGTCCTGAAAGTTTTGACAAGTTTTGGACAAGAGCCTCCCGTTTTTGTCTTGCACTGGGCCCTGCAGGTTGTATCGCTGCTGTGGGCTTGCTGAGGCACCCCCCAGTGCTTCCTGGAGCCCTTGCCCCTCTTGCCATCTGGCAACAAGAACTAGACTGGCCTGTTGCATAGTCCTTGAGGCCTTCAGTGGATGGAGCAGGAGCTCATGGCACCAGGAAGGCCAGAGTGTGAGAGGAGCCCCGGGGAGGAGCCCCACGGGGATCCTGGGCCTGGAGGCCTGAGGCTTGGCAGGGAGGGCAGGGCTTGCTCTGGGCCCCAGAGAGTCAGGGGCGGTCCCTGTCTGTCTGGTAGGCAGAGAGGGCGGGGCTTGGTGGGCCCTGGAGAGGCAGGGACCATGCCTGTCTGTGTCTGGTAGCAGGGGCCTCCCAGTCTTTGTCCAGCTTCTTCCTTAGGCCGAGCATTTGGCCCAGTGGGGCATGGAGAAGGCAGTCGCACAGGACAGTCGCCGAGCCGTTTTCCTCTGTGGTCCCCGGGAGCTCTGTCCCTGGGGACTCTGGGAGTTGGTGTGGGATGCAGGCCTCAGGCACCTGCATTGGTACAGGGCTGTTCCGGTATGACTTCTTGGTACTCCCAGGCACGGATGCCTGCTGCCAGATAATGTCCCGGGCCGTGGTCCAAGCGGTGTGAGCAGGCCGGACGGCCCCAGGTGGCCTGGTCTAGGTCTCCAGGGATTCTGGCCCCAAGAGGAAGGGGCTGCACTGCAGCCTGGATCCCATTTCCTCACTCAGGATC
Organism: Macaca mulatta; assembly: GCF_049350105.2. Lineage (NCBI taxonomy): Eukaryota > Metazoa > Chordata > Mammalia > Primates > Cercopithecidae > Macaca > Macaca mulatta. The sequence goes on along the minus strand of NC_133417.1, from coordinate 145,195,264 downwards.
CCACCCTCACTCCCTGCTGAGCACTGGGCTATGGAACTGAGGAGTCCCATGGGAGGCACAGCACCCACTGCCATGGGCTGGGCGTCCCTCTCCTGGGCACTGCCCTGGCAGTTCATACAGGGCTCCCTCTCTCCTTCCACCAACCGTGTGAGGTCGTGGCCTTATCCTCATTTCACCAAAGGTAGCTTGAGGTTCAGTGAAGTTAGGCAGGGCATCAGAGACACACGGCAGGCATTGCCAGCATGGGGCCCTCGGGCCCCAGCGCTTGTGCTTGTAGCCTTCTCTCTGCTTGCAGGAGCCTCACTCCGACTTTCCCCAAAATCTGACTCAAGGGAGTGAGTGCATTTAGCACGCCTGGGCACACGTTCATGTCAGGTGTGCCTGACAGAACCTCGGTCCCGCCTCCTTCAGGGAGGTCCTGCACCGGCGTCAGGAGCCGTTGAACTCAAAGCTTTTATGTGGACAGCAAAGGGATTCATTGAGATGAGCTGGAGCTGGGCTGGAGAAGGTGTAGCGTCCATCAGCGTTGACTTGATCCCTGGACGAAGTGGGGGTGTTTGTGATTGCAATGAGGCCCTTGGGCTTGAGGCTCACTCCATGGCCCTGAGCGCAGTGCCTGCGGGGAGGACCCCTGGAGGCATCGCTTAGGGATTTGCAGGCCCAGAACCTCACAGAGCATGCGGGTTAATGAGCTAATTCCATAGTTGGTGGAAAGGGACGTCCTCCCCCAGTAACGCCCTACCCTGCGGAAACCCTCCCAGCTCATCACTGTACCCATCTTCCCGTCTGCTGGGGCCGGAGCTGCAGTATGGGGTGCAGGGCTCATGACCACCTGGGATTTGAGGGGTCTCGAGTGGCCGGGTGCCTGCCTGGGAGGGTAAGAGGAGCAGGTGGGAGGAGCGTGCAGCCGTCCTTCCTCGACTTCGAGAAGTCACTGGAGCAGGGGCCGAACACACACAGCTGCCAAGGTGTGGCCCCTCTCTCTGGAAATCTGCAAGGGACACGTCTGCCCTGGAACCCTGGGCTCCCTGTTCAGAACGGAATCCCTGGGGCCCTCCTCTCCTGTCCTGGTCTTGGGGTGCAGCTCATTATGTGAGGCTCTGGGTTGCTTTCTGTCCGTAAGCAGATCCCATTCTCAGTGCAGTCTCCTCTCCCATCCTCCTGCTCCCGGCACCTGGGTTGCACACAGGACGCTTCTGGCTTGCAGTCCCAGAGCCCTGTGGGCCCTGCAGCCTGGGGACGGCCTTCAGGGGGGTCTGGAGTGGTCCACTCTGCACTTTTGACCATGATGTGTGGTTGAGTTGCAGCACTTCTCCTGCTGTGTGCATTCACTGTGTATTTAAAAAGTACAAAGTAACTGGGTGGAAGCTCTGGAGATGCCTCTGCTCTGACATGCTGGCTTTCATCCCAGGGCCAACTGATCCATTCCATGAGAAAACTGTTCATGAAGGACCAGTATGTGGCCAAGTACTCCGTGGAGGGAGCCTCAGCCCCCAGGATCCTCCCAGCCTGGCCATACCGAGCAGACTGCAGCCCTGACCGGCTCGGTGGGGCGCAGGGAGCCTCGTGGTGCAGCCTGTGCTCCGGTCAGAGGGTGTCCACTCGTCCCCCGAGGGGCATCCCAGAGTCTTTGGAGCGAGAGCGATGCTCAGAGGTGAGCAGCTTGGTCTTGGTAGTGAGGAGGCTCTGGTTTCCAGTCTCCACTCAGCAGCAGCATGACTTTGGGCAAATTGCTGATCTGTGAGCTCGTGTCTTCCTGGCTTCGAAGCGGAGGAATGATGGCGCTGCGGCCGCGGTTGTGGGAATGAAGGAGGCCAGCGTTTGCAGAGCCGCCTGCTCAGCGCCTGCCGTTGACCTGGGAAGTAGCTTATCATTTCCTCCCCAGTCAGGCCCTCCTGCGGGAGGGGTGCCGGGGCTCTGACGGCTGTCACACATGCCTGGGTTTCTGTAGAGGACAGAGAAAGAAGAGAGGCAGGGAGGTTTGCCGGGGAGGCTGCTACCAAAACCGTGGAATTCTGTCTCGGGAGGGACCTTGCAATAAAAAGCAGCCTCCACAGGCTCCCTGGGAAGTCATCCCCGTGGCTGTGTCTGGAGATGAGCTCTGGGTGGGGCGCAACCTCGGGTGGTCCTGCAGCCTCTGCCTTCTGTTGCTGATGGCAGTGGGTTGGCTGAGCTTTGGGGACCAGTTCACTCCCAAGTTACTGTGGCCCCAAGGCTCTGGGGACAGGGGCAGGTGGCTCTTGGCATGGACAGAGCTTGCTCCTTGAACTGGAAACCCTGGCTAATTAGCGAGCAGAGGCCCTGGGGCCACCAGGGGCTGCCGAGCCGGGCTCTCCAGGCCGCCAGAGGCTTCCATTAGGCACATTGGTGTTTGATTTTGTTTCCTTGGAATACCTGGGGCTTTTGTCGGCTGCGAGTCATTTTTCTTGATCCGGGCTGCCAGTTCCTTGAAGAAAATCACCTCCAAACAGGTGTGGAGGAAACTGTACCTCCTAGCTTGTCCACACCCAGCCTGAATTCACACAGAAAGGAAATCATTTCCCCCATGAGTTCACTGAGAGTCTGACAGCACTGTGAGGGGAGGTGGCCAGCCAGGCACCCAGCCTGACCTGTGGCCAGAGGTCAGAGCCAGAGGTGCAGCCTTGGGATCACAGCCTGCAGCACTGGGCCTGGGGCCACACTCAGCATGGGGGACGCCAGGCTGGAGCAGAGGCCAGGCCCAAACAGCCGCTTTGCCCCCGGGGGACCTTGGCAAGGCTGCTGCCTACGTGAAATGATGGAAAGGTCTAGGCTGGCCCCAGGTCCTTTCTGGCATGGCCTCAGGATCTTGGCAGGAGGACAGCAATGCCAGGAGGGGGTGTGCTGAGTCATGTGCCTCCTGTCAGGGGCAGGGTGGCTCATTGTGCGGGCACTGGTACCCTGCACCTGGGGGAGGACCAGCAACCCGACTAGCCAGGCGGCCGCAGGCTCTCAGGACACAGGGAGGCCCAGGATGTACGGGAAGGAAGGAGCAGAGCATCTGAGTCTGGGGACATCTGGGGACAGGCACTGCCCCCAGCGGCCTCAGCTTCCCCCCATAAAAGGGACAGACACTGCCCCATGCTCTTGACTTCATCACTGTCCAGGGACAGGGACCGACCCTAGACCCTTCACCCCCAAGGAGTCTTGGGCTGCAGGTCCAGCTCTGCAGAGGGGCCGCAGGGAGTATCCAGTGCTCACACCCATCTGCTCATCTCTCAGCCGCTGTGCTTACTGAACACCGGGGGGTGCCAGTGCTGTGCCACGAGGGGCGGTCGGTGCTGAGCGAGGCCTGCTCCCCAAATCAGACACATTGTTATGAGACTAAGATTTGTCCCTGCTCATGGACATTCAAACAAATGTCAAAGACAGCAGGATTAAGCAGAATCACAGTGCCCTGCCCCCAGTCCCTAACAGAATAGAAAGGAAAAACTAGAAAAATAATCCCAGCAGAAAACAAACAAGGCCATACGCTTTGAAAATTGGTAGCCAAAGGCCAGGTGTGGTGGCTCACACCTGTAATCTGAGCACTTTGGGAGGCTGAGGCGGGAGGATCACTTGAGCCCAGGAAATTGAGGCTGCAGTGAGCTCTGATTGTGCCACTGCACTCCATCCAGCCTGTGTGGCACAATGAGACCCCACCTCAAAAAAAAAAAAAAAAATTAGTAGCCAAGAAAAGAAGCAGAAGATTTCAGAGCAGAGCAGAAGTTCGACAAGTTCGAGTCCCACTGGTACACAAGCGGAGCCCAGGCCACCTCTGTGCTTCGGATCTGGAGACGGGAGTCTTGCAATGCCTCTGGCAGACATGGGAAGATAGCAGTGAGTTGAAACTCTCCGTAAGAAGTGGCGGCTCCAGGGATGCGTTGGCCTGTGGGCGTGGCCTGCGACCGGGACTGGACGCACCACTCCCCCTGTCATGAGGTGAAGCCAGCTCTGGTCCGGGCCATTTCACAGGATTCCAGAACAGCGGCAGAGCCTCAGCATTTGAACAAACTTTCTCCCACTTCAGCTGAGCTCCTCCTGCCACCACCATCCTTGCAGGCTTCCTGAAGGTGGCCTGAACACAAACTGCCTGGGTTTCCCGTGTCTAAGAGGGGAAGACGAGCCTTTGCCAGGTTTTGTGGAGAGTTAAAACCCCTCCAGGGCTGAGTTAAAGCATATAAAGACCCGGTCAGAGCTGCTCAGGCTTGAATAGGATGGAAAGGCGGGGAAGGGGAGGGCAAGCGACAGGCCAGCGTCCCACAGAGAAACCCGTGACTCAGTGCTGGAGAAGGGACCACAGCGTGCGCAAGATAAACATGCGGAGGGCAGAGGACGCACAGCTCGTGAACAGAAAAAAGCATTCCTGTGCTTTGCCTAAGAGAACAGTTTGATAAGAACATGAATTCAGTAAAATAAATGTTAAAAATATATAAGACTTAAGAAATGAAAATAAGATGTCAGACCTCAGGAAGCAAACTGAAAACCAAAACAGTGTCAATACCGAACTGATACATTTCAAACAGCAACTAACAACATAGCAAGGCTGAAATTGCTATTGACAGAAATCAGTCGTTCTCCACGTGTGGCTCCTGGACCAGCGGCCCCAGCCTCCATCTGGGAGCTTGTGGGAAATGCAGGTGTCTAGGTCGCACCCAGGCCTGCTGGCTCAGGCGCCCTGGCAGGTGGGCCTCAGCGGCACCTGCGTTTAGCAAAGTGATTCCAGCGCACACTGCAGCGTGAACACCGCTGCCCTAGAAGAAAGGCTGAAGACAGCCACAGTAAGTAAAGGTAAACGTGGTAGAGGGATGAAAACTGTTACGCACTTTGTATATGTAAATCTAATTTATAGGAAGATGGACAAAGGCAGTCGGCAGAAGAATCGTCGGTGTTTAGACCGAAGGGATTCCAAGTGAAATAGTTTGTGCACACGTCGTGTGATCTTTCAATATACAGAATCCATTTGTTTTTCTCATTTCAGGGGATTTTTCAGGGGATTTTAAAATCTAAGGTCCATACGGTTTTGGTGCAGAAAATTCTCTAGTTTTACTTTCATTTGCTTATGTTGAAAACTGATATTAAATGTAATTTAAAATAGCATCGATAGATCCCATTTCATGAAATCATACCTGTCTTTCTGTTGCTATACAGGCGTAAAAATATCAGGGCGTTGTTCACTGATGTAGATGGTTTTCCTGAAGAGAGGAATTTGGAATTTTTTTTCCTTTCTTCCTTGAACTTTTTTTTTTTTTTTTTTTTTTTTGAGACGGAGTCTTACTCTGTCGCCCAGACTGGAGTGCAGTGGCAAGATCTTGGCTCCCTGCAAGCTCCGCCTCTCAGGTTCAAGCATTCTCCCACCTCAGCCTCCTGAGAAGCTGGGATTACAAACATGCGCCATCATGCTAATTTTTGTATTTTCAGTAGAGATGGGGTTTTACCATATTGGCCAGGCTGGTCTCGAACTCCTGACCTCGGGGGATCTCCCGCCTCGGCCTTCCAAAGTGCTGGGATTACAGGTGTGAGCCACCATGTCCTTGAACTTTGTCGTTTTGATGGAGAGGAAGGAACCTCTGACAGCGAGGTTGGAATAGCCACAGTTCTACGCCCCTGGTGCATTCTCATCATCGGGCATGGGAAGTGCCTGTCCCTGTTTGTGATGATATTTATTTTTACCCTACGCGCCACTCCTATTGCCCTTGTCTCAGGAGGCTGGTATTCCCTGTGCTTGATAGATCTTTTTGTTTGTTCTGACATAATACGTTGTTTCATGTGTTTGCATTTTTAAGGAATATAAATGGTTATGGGTCATATGTCTGTTGCCTGTGTGGTTTTTTGTTCGTTTGTTTGTTTGTTTTTGAGACGCAGTCTGGCTCTGTCGCTCAGGCTGGAGTGCAATGGTGTGATCTCAGCTCACTGCAAGCTCCACCTCCAGGGTTCACGCCATTCTCCTGCCTTAGCCTCCCGTATAGCTGGGACTACAGGCGCCCACCACCATGCCCGGCTAATTTTTTGTATTTTTTAGTAAAGATGGGGTTTCACCCTGTTAGCCAGGATGGTCTTGATCTCCTGACCTCGTGATCCGCCCGCCTTGGCCTCCCAAAGTGCTGGGATTACAGGTGTGAGCCACCGCGCCCGGCCTACCTGTTCACAGGTCCGAGGATCCTCCCCACGCCTGGGCGCTCAGGGCCACCAGCTTACCCAGAGGCACTCAACACTGCCTCTGTAAGCTCCTTCGTCATTGCTGTGGGTGCATCTGGCTTGCCCGTTTCTGCACCTTGTAGTGTCCTTGCTGCTGTCCAATTTCACTTACCCTTCCTGGGTGGTGGGTACCCAGACGGCCTTCCAGTGCTGCAGGAAGAACCTCACATGTGGAGAAAAATATCTGTGGTTCACAGAAAACTGTGCATTGCCTAGAGAACACTCCTCAAGGTTATTTGATTCTACTCAGTCATTATTTAGAACTATCTTATAACTCTGTTCCTTGTAGGTCACCGGTAGCAATACAAAAGAATTCAGATAGACGGGAATGTTCTGTGCTATGTAGTGGAAATCCAGTTCATACCTCCCGTCCCCAGGGGAGAGCCCGGTTTGCCTTCACTTGCATATTGATTTAAATATCTCTGATCTCTAAGTGTGGCTATTCTTTGGATTCTGTTTTGAACTGGTGATAACATCCCTTCCTTGATAAGTGAATAGACTAAATTTCAAACGTGTTCCTTTTTATATTTCTATGAGAGTCATGGTTTTACTTTTTTCCTGAAAATTACCTTTTAACACACATATCTCCTTATGGATCTGTGTAAAAATTTACTTGGAGAAATTTATCAAAGAATAACATTGCTGGATGTGCGAGGCATTACCCGTGTTCATCAATATTCAATCCTTGCCTCCTTCTGGAAACTCAGACTGTACTTCCAGCAGTGTGGCTCATTCTGTCCCCAGGCTGGGAATAGCCGTGACAGTGTCATTTCTGGGCCAAAGCAATGACAAGCCGTGGTGAGATCCTTATGCCACACACTCTCTTCCCTTGCCACGGTGACTGCCAGTGTTTTAACTCAGGACTGGCAAACTTGCCTGGGGGCCACATCCCACTCACCACCTGTTTTTGTAAATAAAGCTTTATTGGAACACAGCCACGACATGTCATCCGTGGCTGGTTTTGCCTGGAGTTGAGTGTTTGTAACAGAGGCTGTATGGCCTGCAAAGCTGGATGTGATGTCTTCACCTTCCAGCCCCTTACAGAAGGTTTGCCAACCCCTGTTGTGGAAGGCGGAGCTTTCAGCCGCCTGGGTTCCTCAGAGGCGGTGGGAAGCAGAGCCTACCCCCAAGTCATACCAGACACCTGAGCAAGACATGACCCTTCCCCGGGCTGAGCTGCCAAGCCTGGGCAGACTTGTTGCCAGGCCTCTCCTGACTGAGGAGGGCTGGCTGCCCCATGGAATCGCAGCTTGGCCTGCACTGCAGCCGTTTCGAGGAGGGGCCGCGTGGCCCTCGTCTCCCACAGCTGGGATTATCAGCTTCCCGACTGTCCCCAGGGCCAGTGCTTCCAGTGGGTGGTGCCCTGTTTCCGTGTGCCTGGCAGTCCCTGGACTTCTTCTTTCCATTGCCTGTTTGCATCCTTTGCTCCTCTTTCGCTAGGTTAGCCGTCCCTTCCTTGTTGATATGGAGAAATTCCTTTCCGATTTGGAAACTTTAGACATTACAAATACCTCTCACCATTTCTTGAATGTTCTGCATGGCTCAAATCCTTCAGAATGAACTTGTATAATCTTTGTCCCCCCAGAATGATTCACCTTAAAAATACAAAAGCAAACAAAAAATGTGGCAAGAGCAGAAACGCCTTCAGCAATGGCAGAAATGTTGGAGTAAGCGGGTGGCCCCCCAGGAAGCTGTTTCAGCGTCACTTCCTGGGACAGATGTGGGCTTTGCTCCTTTGTGGTTCTACCACTCTCGCCCGAGTTCCACTCACCCTCTCCACAAACCCGGGAGCATTTCAGCAGGTGCCCTGCTGGGGCTGGTTTGGATAAATCACCTCTTTGGAAAGTGTCCAGAAGACACTGGCTGGTATGTTGGGGCTCGCCAAGGCAGGAACCCGACAGACCCCAAGGCCTCCCTTTCCACTCAGTGAGTCTCATGGGGATGAAACGCGGGCAGCTGGATCCTGACTGTTCGCGGGTCCGAGGATCCTCCCCACCCCTGGGCGCTCAGGGCCACCAGCTTCCATCTGCCCAAGCCCTGCAAAAGCAGAGCATTGCGGGGCCTCGGGAGGCAGCGTCTTTCCGCTGAGCACTGTTTCCTCCCACCCAACGGCTGAACGGGAACCAAGCCGTCCGCGGGGGCTGCCGACCCTCTGGCTCTGCTGGGTGTGTGGTGTTCAGCTCATGCACTTGTGCACCGATGCTCGCTGGATGGTGCATTCACCGCGCGTCTTCTCTGTGAAACTTTCTCACTCCTGCCAGGATCTGCACCCTCCCCAGCCTCGCTTCCTAGCCGCCCCCGTTAAACTGATCCATAGGTCTCCTGTGCTGGCATCTGGGCGAGTTCACCCTGCAGCCCCCCCAGGGCAGCTCATGGGAAGACAGACCTCAGAGAGGAGACTGAGATCCAGAGATCATGGCAGTGGACTAACCACAGCTGCCCGGGAGCAGACCGCACTGGGCAGGAAGAGACGCTGCCCTGGAAGTAGCTGCCTCCCAGGGCATCCTGGAAGAGGCATCCTGAAGCCCACACACGCAGAAGGGCTTCTCCATTGATCATTCTCCATGGATCATTCTCCATGGATCATTCTCCATGGATCATTCTCCATGGATCATTCTCCATTGATCATACACAGAAGGGCTTCTCCATCGATCATTCTCCATTGATCATTCTCCATGGATCATTCTCCATTGATCATACACAGAAGGGCTTCTCCATTGATCATTCTCCATTGATCATTCTCCATGGATCATTCTCCATTGATCATACACAGAAGGGCTTCTCCATTGATCATTCTCCATGGATCATTCTCCATGGATCATTCTCCATTGATCATTCTCCATTGATCATTCTCCATGGATCATTCTCCATTGATCATTCTCCATTGATCATACACAGAAGGGCTTCTCCACTGATCATTCTCCATGGATCATTCTCCGTTGATCATTCTCCATGGATCATTCTCCATAGATCATACACAGAAGGGCTTCTCCATTGATCATTCTCCATGGATCATTCTCCATGGATCATTCTCCGTTGATCATTCTCATGGATCATTCTCCATGGATCATTCTCCGTTGATCATTCTCCGTTGATCATTCTCCATGGATCATTCTCCATGGATCATTCTCCATGGATCATTCTCCGTTGATCATTCTCCATGGATCATTCTCCGTGGATCATACACAGAAGGGCTTCTCCATTGATCATTCTCCATTGACCATTCTCCATTGATCATTCTCCATTGATCATACACAGAAGGGCTTCTCCATGGATCATTCTCCATTGATCATTCTCCATTGATCATTCTCCATAGATCATTCTCCATTGATCATTCTCCATGGGTCATTCTCCATGGATCATTCTCCATTGATCATACACAGAAGGGCTTCTCCATTGATCATTCTCCATTGATCATTCTCCATTGATCATACACAGAAGGGCTTCTCCATTGATCATACACAGAAGGGCTTCTCCATTGATCATTCTCCATTGATCATACAGCCTCTGACAAACCAGGAAGCAACTGACCTGTTGCACAAGTTGGAGATAAAAGGTATAAACCCCGTGTGCATCAGTGACTGCCCGGACCAGCAGCCGCCTCAGTGCAGGTGAGGGCTGTCCTCGGGGGGTGTCTGTGCAGTGCAGGGAATAGCGCAGGGTTGGGGCAGCCAGCCTGGACGGCCAGTGTCTGTAATGGGCAGAGTACTGCCATCACCACGCTTCAGGTGTGCGTGGCCCGGCTGGCTCTCCAAGCTCCTCCTGCCCCTTAACCTGTTTATTCCACATGACGGTGCTGTGAGCTGCATGCTATTATCACCCCCATTCGCAGATGGGGAAACTGAGGCCCTGAGAGATGGAGGAGCTGTCCAAGAAGTGGGGACTGCTGGGGAGTGGGATGCTGGGATTGCGGCCGAGCACTGGGCTCCCTTCTCTCATCCCCTAGGCTGTCTTGGCGTCAGGGATCCGGGGAAAAGGCCACTAGCCAAACAGAGCCACAAAAGTACGGTAGTGAGTATTTGTGGCTGCTCTCCAAGAATTTAAACCATGGCTCCGTGGCCCCAGCCAGTGACAGTGAGGCACATTAGGGTGCTGTGAGCAGTCATGATCAGCTGTGAGGTGTGTTACCAATAATTTGGTACATTAAAAGTCGGGCTTCCCCCAGAATGGCTGTAATAAAAAGGCAGACGGTAACCGGCGCTGATGAGGATGTGGAGAAACTGGAACCCTTGTGTGTTGTCAGTGGGTGTAAAATGGCCCTGCTGCTTTGGAAAACAGCCTGGTGGTTCCTCAAAAAATAAATGAGGAGAATCAGTATCAACTGAAGAACATGGAACGCACATGTCCTCACAGAGTCTTGTCCATGGATGTTCAGAGCACATGATTCACAATAGCCAAAAAGTGGGAGCAGCCCACATACCGGTTAGCTGATGGTTGGGTGAGGAGACTGTGGTGCATACACATGGCAGACTCATTAGGCCATAAAATGAATGAAGCTGGGGTCCAGGCCACCGCGTGCATGAACCTTGACAACAGCCACTAAAAGCACATAGTGTATGATGCCACTTATTTGAAATGTCCAGAATTGACAAATGGAAAACAGAAAGTAGATGAGTGGTTGCCAGGGGCTGGGAGGAAGGGGAACGGGCTGTGACTGCCCATGGGCATGGGGCATCTTTTTCAGAGATGGAAATGTTCTAAAATCGTACCGCAGTGCTGGTTATGCAGTTCTGTAAATTTCCTAAAAACGTCATTGAGTTGCACACTCCAAATGGGTGCATTTTATGGTATAGAAGCTTTGGTTCAGTCCCGTTGGTTTTAAAAACCGATGGCAAAGTAGAGTGCATGGGCTCATGTTGGCAGGTTCTTGACCTTTTCGCAATTACAGCTGTGCAGTGAGTGCCTCTAGGGTGGCCACTGCGGACTGCCCCCAGCCCTCCTCTCTGCTCCTGATTGGTCAAGAGGGGGCATGTGGCCACAGACACATGAGGGGAGGGCAGCTGGGGCTTCCAGAAAAGATTACATCACTTGTATTTATTTCTTTAAGACTTATTTCTTTTTTATTTATTTTTATTTTTATTTTTTTTTTGAGACAGGGTCTCACTCTGTCACCCAGACTGGAGTCCAGTGGCACGATCGCGGCTCACTGCAACCTCTGCCTCCTGGGTTCAAGTGATTCTCCTGCCTCAGTCTCCCGAGTAGCTGAGATTACAGGCATGCACCACAATGCCCGGTGCCCAGCTAATTTTTTTTATTATTAGTAGAGATAGGGTTTCGCCATGTTGGCCAGGCTGGTCTCGAACTCCTGACCTCAGGTGATCTGCCCGCCTGGGCCTCCCAAAGTGCTGGAATTACAGGCATGAGTCACCACAACCTGGCCAAGACTTACTTTTTTTTTTTTTTTTTTGAGACGGAGTCTTGCTCTGTCACCCAGGCTGGAGTGCAGTGGCCGGATCTCAGCTCACTGCAAGCTCCGCCTCCCGGGTTTACGCCATTCTCCTGCCTCAGCCTCCCGAGTAGCTGGGACTACAGGCGCCCGCCACCTCGCCCGGCTAGTTTTTTTGTATTTTTTAGTAGAGACGGGGTTTCACCGTGTTAGCCGGGATCGTCTCTCGATCTCCTGGACTCGTGATCCGCCCGTCTCGACCTCCCAAAGTGCTGGGATTACAGGCTTGAGCCACCGCGCCCGGCCAAGACTTACTTTTTAAAAGTAGTTTTAGGTTCCCAGCAAACCTGAGCGTAAGGTAGAGATTTTCCGCATGCCCTCTGCCCCACACATGCATCCTTGTTCCCTTTGTTCCCCACCAGAGGGTCCGTGTCCTGGGAGTCAGCCCTGAGGGAGGGCCAGGAAGGACATGACAGGTGCTTTTTCGGACGAGAGGCGAGAGAGGACTCTCCCAGGAAGAGCACGCAGTGTCCATGCAGAGGAGGCCTCCATTCCAGGGGCGCGAGCCTGCACTGACCCGTCGCCATCCCTCAGCCTGCAGTTTACTTTAGGGCCCCCTCGGTGTTGTGCCTTCGATGGGTTTGGGCAAACGCATAATGACACGTATTCACCGTTTCAGTGTCACGCAGAGCAGCCCCCTGCCCTAACGTCCTCTGTGCTCTGCCTGTTTATTTCCCTGCCCCCACTTACCTTTAAGGAGATACCAGGAGCGATCCCCATTCTCTGCCTGGGGACACCACCGTCTCTACCATGCCCAGCTGCCCTGCCAGTGGAGACCCTGGCAGATCCTGGGGCCTGGGAGCTGCTTGTGTGAGTCAGCATGCACAGGGCATCTGCTGCCCACACCTCCGCTTGGCCTGACCAACAGTCACTGTTCACTCTCTTCCTGCGCCCTCATGAGTGCTCTTGAACAGGAGAAGTTCTGGGGCTGGCGCCGCAGCTGCCCTTGTAATAACTGCAGGATCCCAGCACCGGGTTCAAGCTGCCCAGCCCTGGGGGAGCAGGGAGTAACAGCAAGGTCTGTGTGGAGGAGCACCTTCCAGTTATTGCAACACAGGGCGTTTCTGAAAACAACAATTTCCCCGTGTATTAGTCTGTTTTCACGCTGCCAATAAAGACATACCCAAGACTGGGTATTTTATAAAGAAAAAGAAATTTAATAGACTCACAGTTCCACGTGGCTGGGGAGGCCTCACAATCGTGGCGGAAGGTGAAAGGCATGTCTTACATGGCGACGGGCAAGAGAGAATGGGAGCCAAGAGAAAGGATTTTCCTCTATAAAACCATCAGATCTTGTGAGACTTACTACCATGTGAACAGTATGGGGGAACCACTCTCATGATTTAATGATCTCCCACCAGGTCCCTCCCACAACATGTGGGAATTGTGGGAGCTACAATTCCAGATGAGATTTGGGTGGGGACATAGCCAAGCCCTATCATCCTGATCAGTTATGTCAGTGGGAGTGAGACAGGCAGAGAGTCCCCGTCCTCAACTCTGTGGGGAAATATTCTGCACCATGAGCTGAGCGATGGAGACAAATGCAGAAATGGGAAGTGCGGGCTGCTCCCTGAGTCCCGAGCTCTGACCCCACACGGCCCTGCCGGCCTGCAGGGCCCAGGGAATCCAGCCAGCCATGAATTGTAATTTCCCCATCCAATGGCACAGGTCACCATCCACATTATGAAAGTGGTTTTTCACTGGATGAGCTAAAATCCGTTCACCAAATGTGTTTGAGTGGCCTTTGGGTTGACTCTGACTTTACACTTAACACCACAGGGCAGGCAGGCACTCGGGGAGGCGAGGGCCTTCCAGTACTTACCCAGGTCCTGCAGGGCAGGGCTGGCCGCAGAGGGAGGCACCCCTTTTCAGTTTTGCATCCTGGGAGCCAGCCCTGAGGGAGGGCCAGGAAGGACGTGGTAGGTGCTATTTTGGACCAGAGGCGAGAGAGAAGGACTGTCCCAGGAAGAGCAGGCAGCGTCCACGCAGGGGAGGCCTCCATTCCAGGGGTGCGAGGTGGGGCCGAGGCTGTGGGTAAGGCAGAGTGGGGAGGGCCAGGTTGGTGGGCACGTGGCAGCCACAGCCACTACGCTCCTAGGCCCCAGTGGGAGCTTGGATTGAAACCTGGTGAGCGAGAGGGAGTGGGGTTGTCTGAGTCGCAGGCCCATGTGTGGAGAATGGGCAGGAGTGGAGGTGGCTGGTCCATGCGCTGGACGCAGAGAGCCAGAGAAAGGAGCGAAGTGACTCATGCTGCACGGAGGTCACAGTGAGGACGGTGCGCCGAGACCTGTCAAAGGACAATCCCAGCTGATAGGAGGGATGAGGTCCAGCGCCCTCTACTGCTCTAGGATGACTCTGCACTTACTAACCGCATGCAGCTTCCAATAGCTACAAGGAGGGTGTTGAACGCTCCCAGTACAAAACAGGGATAAATGTTTAAGATGATGGGTAAGCTAATTACCCTAATCTGATCACTATACATTATATGGATCCAAACATCATGAGTATGTACAATTCGTCAATAAAAAAATAAAATGAAACAGTGATGAGAAAAGAAGCCAGACGTCAAGGACCATGTATTGTTAGAATTCCTTTCATGTGAAACGTACAAAGAGTGAGATTTGGTTCGTGGTTCGTCAGGCTGGGGGTGGGGGTGGGGCAGCAGGAGGTGGAGTGGGAACTAGGAGAGGGTTAAGACCCACCTGCCCCCCACTCCCTCCCAACATGGCAGTGACCGTGCTGAGAAGTGGCCGGTATCGTCACATGTGGGAGGCAGAGTTCATGGGACAGTGTGGAGACTGGGATCCGGGGCAGGAGATGGTGCCTGTTAGTTCACTTAACATAAATCTGGCTGGGCGTGGTGGCTCACACCTGTAATCCCAGCACTTTGGGAGCCCAAGGCAGGAGGATCACTTGAGGCCAGCAGGAGGATTGCTTGAGGCCAGGAGCTCAAGACCAGCCTGGGCAACATGGAGAAACCCCACCTCTACAAAAAATAATAAATTATCTGGGCCTGGCAGTGTGCATCTGTAGTCCCAGCTACTCTGGAGGCTAAGGCAGGAGGATTGCTGGAGTCCAGATGTTCAAGGCTGCAATGAGCTGTGATTGTGCCACTCCACTCCAGCCTGGGTGGCAGAGTGAGCATCTCCAAAAAAATTCAAAATACAAAACTGGATCATTCAAACCTATGGTCCAGTCCTCCTATGGAATGGTGTTACCTTGATTAATCTTTCTTCCCTGTAATTTTGGGATGTGTCCCTGTTTCACTGACTTCATTCCGTACAGAGCCCTACGTATCATTCCTTAGATCCTTGGAGCACTTGATGCCCATCAAAGCATTTTCATGCACAAGGTTTTCCACGACACTCCCTGTAGCCCTGGGAGGAGGCTGCGGGGACTTCGTGCGAACATAGCTGTGCATTAAGATGTAGGCTCTGCAAGATCGCGCCACTGCACTCCAGCCTGGGCGACAGAGTGAGACTCTGACTCAAAAAAAAAAAAAAAAAAAAAAAGATGGAGGCTCTGTGCCTTGGCATTCCCAGCCTACAGTAGTGGTGGCAGGACTGGCAGGACTAGCCGGCTCCAGTTTGCTCCCCCAGGCCTGGCTGCAGCCTTTGTCCTCAGGCATAGACACATCATTGGTGTGGGGCCTGGGATGTCCCCAGGAGACAGCAAGACGGGGAACTCCTGGAGGGTAGAAATGGAGGCCTGAGCTTGGAACATCTCTGAGCAGTGTAAGAAGGACCCAAGGTAGATGGGATGGAGGGATATGGCCTGGATGGGCAGAGTTCCTCTATTCCTCGTCTGCTGTTAGCTTTGAGAAGGGCAAAGGCTCCCGGCATCCAAACTGCTTGCCTCCCCGGGATCTCTCCCCAGCCCCCTATCCCTCACCCCGACGTGTCCTGCTACTGCCTGGGACCTGCCTCTGTGCTGGGAGGTGCCAAGATGCCCCCACCCCAGGCCCTGCCACGGGAGACAGACCACAGCCTACACGGGCTGCCGTCACTTGTCACAGCCTGCCTTCCCCACTGAGGGCTGCGTCTAGCGTGTACGGTGGAGTCTCGCTCATAGTGTAGGCTCTTAAAAATGGTTTGTAAATAAATGGATTAATAAAGCCTATTAAATACTTTGACCAGAGAGTTTCACTTTTGGAAACTTATCCCAGAGGAAGACCTAATTTACAAAAGGGCTTATAGCTTCATTTTCTAAAATAGCAAGAAACGTGTAAGCAATCTACACGCCTGCCAGCTCTCGAGGGTGCCGTGTCAATCGCAAAGCACAGAAATACTTTACTGCTGTCGAATGGTAACCATGTGGGCTTCGCAGGTGCTTGGAAAGTAGTTTTTGTTTTTGAGACAGAGTCTTACTCTGTCGCCCAGGTTGGAGTGCAGTGGTGCGATCTCAGCTCAGAACAAACTCCGCCTCCCGGGGTTCAAGCCATTCTCCTGCCTCAGTCTCCCGAGTGGCTGTGACTACCGGTGCCCGCCACCACGCCCAGCCAATTTTTTGTATTTTTAGTAGAGACAGGGTTTCACCGTGTTAGCAAGGCTGGTCTTGATCTCCTGACCTTGTTATCCGCCTGCTTTGGCCTCCCAAAGTGCTGGGATTACAGGCGTGAGCCACCGCTCCCGGCCTGGAAAGTAGTTTTTTAAATGGTCAGAAGAAAAGCAGAACGCAGAGAAACACAGGTACAACGCTTTCGGCCGCACACAAGTGTCAAAATAGGGCTTGCAGCCAAGCAATGAATTAATAGATTCTCAGTGCCAAGTGCCAAAAGGGTCCTTGGGTTTTTGTTTCCCATTTTTTCCCGAAATATAAAGATGTCTATTCAATAAACATGAAAAGGAACCACGTGTGATTAAAGGAGCAGAGGTGCAGATGAAGGGCGGCTCTTCGGAGCCCAGCACTGTGAGTGCAATTTGTCCAGAGGGATGCCGGCTCCTGGGGAGCCCGAGGGCAGCTGTCTTCTCACAAGACATTATGGCCTGGGGGGCAGCTGTGGCCTGTGGGCCAGCCTTCTCATCTAATTGAGCTTGTATTCATTCACTGAGTAAACACTGACTGGGCACCTGCTGTGTGCCAAGCACTTGGAGACCCAGAGGGCACAGTGCAGGTGGAGACCTGGCTTGGTGGGAGGGCACAGTGCAGGTGGAGACCCGGCTTGGTGGAAAGACGCTGTGGCGAGGCGAATGGTGTCCCCAGAACACGTGTCCACTTGGGACTTGTGAATGTGACTTCATTTGGAAAAGGGATCTTTGCCGGTATATTAGTTAAGGATACTGAGATGAGCTCATCCTGGCTTTCAGGCACACCCTAATCCAATGATGTGTCATCTAAGGAGAAGGAGAGGGAGGGGGCTGTGTGAGGATGGGCAGGGGCTGGAGCGAGGTGCCTGCATGCCAGGGGCGCTGGGCACCTCCAGAGAGACCCGGAGCAGCAGCTTTCCTGCAGCCCCGCAGACACCTCGATTTCTGCAGAAGTGAGAGAGACTACGTCATGTGGATTAAGCTGGTCTGCCCCAGAGAGCTCGTGCCTGTGGCCAGGGTGAGAGGTGCTGTTCAAATGCTCGCAGGGAAAAGCCAGGGGGACCAGAAACAGCCAATTTAGCAAATCAAGTCACTGCTGTGCTCAAAACCCTCCGAGGCTCCCACAGCCCTAAGAAGCTAAACGCCATTCTCCACAGGGCCCTGCTGACCCCCGACCTCCCTCTCTGCCACCCCCTCCTGGACCCTGCCCCTCCTCCTGAGCATGCTGTACCTGTCCACCAGGACCCTGCTACCTCCTGACCTCCCTCCCTTCCACATCCCTCCTGGACCCTGCTGCTCCTCCTGAGCGCCACGCTGCACCCATCCACCGGGGCCTCCACGCCTGCTGTTCCTCTGCCCAGAACTCTTCTGCACGCCCTCTGGTCCGGTTCCTGGTGCGTCCTTGCCTTCCACCCCCCTGTTTCCCGCAACCCCGCTCTGTGTACCTTTCCTCCCTGGTGCTCACCACTGATTGGCTGGGTGCCACCTGCGAGTCTGTGGAGCTTTTTGGGGGTGGCAGGCAGGCAGAGTCAGCAGAGGCTGCGGACAGTGGGGTGCAGAGGGGCTGGAGCCACTGCCTGCAGACAGGCAGGACCGTCTTTCTGCTTGGTGTGACTTGGTCATCAGCGAAGTGGCAATCAGGACTGGACCCATGGGGACGGGGTCAGGAAAGGTCTCTGAGGAGGGCATCCTGGGAGATGATCTGCATGCAAGGCTGAAGGAGGAAATTTGCAGGGGGTGTGAAGGTCATGGTGAAGGTCAGAGCAGGGGCAGTGGAGGAGCAGGGCCGGTGGAGGAGCAGGGCCGATGGAGGAGCAGGGCTGGTGGAGGAGCAGGGGTGGTGGAGGAACAGGGGCGGCACAGGAACAGGGGCGGTGGAGGAGCAGGGCTGGTGGAGGAGCCGGGGCGGTGGAGGAGCAGGGGCGGTGGAGGAGCAGGGCTGGTGGAGAAGCAGGGCCGGTGGAGGAGCGGGGGCCGGTGGAGGAGCGGGGGCGGCGGAGGAGCGGGGGCGGCGGAGGAGCAGGGAGCACGGGCGGCGGAGGAGCGGGGTTGGTGGAGGAGCGGGGTTGGTGGAGGAGCGGGGTTGGTGGAGGAGCGGGGTTGGTGGAGGAGCAGGGGCGGCGGAGGAGCGGGGTTGGTGGAGGAGCAGGGGTGGCGGAGGAGCAGGGCAGCCCTTGCCAGGGCAGCGAGGGCTGCCGCACTTCCGGGGCTTGTGAGATGGCACTAGCCTCCGAGGAGAAGGAAAATCACTGATGAAATAACGTTGAGAGGTGAGGAAACACTGTCATGGCTTATTTATTTTGCATTCCTTGCAAGAGCTCTTTTTGACTCATTTTTTTCTTTTTATGGAGGCTCAGGAGTGAGGCCTGAGAACACAAGAGAAACGGCTTCATTAGACCCCGGCCCCACCTTCTTCCCATTCTCAACCACCTTCCACGATTTACCCATGTCTGCGTCTCTCCCCTGTACCGTCCTCTGTAACCCGTGAGTGGCGGACGCAGCCGTTGTCCCTGCCTCCAGGGCAGCGGCCAGGCCACGGGTTGGTGCCCAGGCAGGCACATCCCAGCGTCAGGGCAGCGTCTCGCCTGGGTGGCTGCATCCCGGCCGTGGAGACGCCGGGTGGCGATCTTGTTATGATCTCATTAGCCAGATGCAGCGTTCTCTTTCTCTTCATTTTTGAAGAGCAGTGGGAAGGCACGGGAGGGGTTCAAGCCTGCTTTGGTTCTTGTCTTGAGCTCACCGGGCGCCAGTGCGGAGCACCGGACGGAGACAGGAGTAGGTGCAGGAGGAAGAGTTGGGGGCTCCTGACATCGGGAGTGGGATCCAGGTGGCCGCAGGGCGATGGGAGATGAAGCGTTTCTGAGTCAAGACTGGGAGGATTTGCTGATGTGAGGAGTGGGGTAAAGGAGCAGCCACACCGGCTCCGAGTTGGGCCTGGGCTGCTGGGAACAGGGATGCCACCTCTTTGGAAGGGACGCTGCAGGGAATGCAGAAGGGTCTGACATCCATGCACAGAGGGACCTGGGACGGGACGTCCGGTGGTCGGCTGGGTGCATCTGGAGCAGATGAGGCAGGGCTTGGAGACAGCTTGGGAATCACAGGTGAGAGTGTCCCCCAGGGTCCTGGGGATGAGGTCACCTGTGGGGAGAGCATAGTTGGAAACAAGACATGGCTGTCACAACTCCAGGGTGGGAGACGGACCGCGTTAAACCCGGCACCCTCGGTCACTGGGCCCGGCTGTGCCCTCTGCTGCTGAGCTTCCCCTGGCAGCCAGAGTGGGAGCCCCCAGGGAACACCTGGAGGCCGGCGGAGGCCACCCCGTCGCTCCCCTCTGAGCCTGTGGAGAGGAGCTTCAGGGGCTGCGGGGACTGACAGGCAGCCACAGAGGCAGGACTGGAGGAACCCGGAGGCCCCAGTGAGTGGAGTCACTTGGGTGGGAGGCCAGCAGAGGGAATGCAGCAGCTCGCGGGGGCCGGGACCGAGGAGTCTGGCCTGGATTCCGGGGATTTCAGGGATTTCCTGCCGTAAGGGAACTGACTCCACATAATCATCATCATAATAGAAGTAGTTTTCAGATCGGAAGTGGTTTTCCTCTTTTCTTTGTGTTCTTGTTTCCAGCTGTATTTTTCATCTTGTTTTTGCCTTCTTTTCTTTAGTCATGATTCATGGAATTCATGGGCTCCTTTATTTCTTGGAAAACATAAAAGCAGTTGAAGTATACATTTTCTTCTGTTTATGGAACAATCATGCCTTCAAAGTGACATTCGTACCTGCCTTTTTTTCTGTTACATTTGTTTCCTTCTTTTGTTATTATTATTTTTTTTTAAATCCCGGAATCTTGGTACAGACCTTCTGCCTCTTACTGGTGTTCGCGTGGGTGCCGTGTTGGGGTCTGCTGTTTTCCCATGTGGGGTGGGAGGGCCCTTCTCGACTTCAGTTCCTGTTTACCTGGGTACTGGTGTTTTGTGTCTTTGTTTTTAACTTTTAATTCGATGACCACAGATGCACAAGAAATTGCAAATGCAGCAGGCAGAAGACCCCTGTGCCCTTGCCCAGCCCCCCAACAGCCACTTTATTGGGGTACCAGGGACCCGACAGTGATGGGCCCACCCGCCTTGCCGAGTGTTTCCAGCTTTCATTACACTCACTTGTTTTCCATGTGGTTTTATGGAATTTTACCACCTGTGGCGGCTGCCACGCTGCCGTCATCACGTGGTTCTCCCTCAGGCTGTCCCCTGTCGCCACCCAGTCTCCCCTTGCCCCACCCCTAACCCCGGCAACCACGAAGCTGTTCTGTAGCTCTGTGATTTTGATATTTTGAGAATTTTGTATAAATGGAATTGTGTAGCATGTGACCTTTAGAGATTAACTTTTTAAAATTCAACCTAATGCCCTTGAGCCCCCTCCAGGCTGTGAGTGTGGCAGTGCGGTCACGCTTTGCGTAATGACGGGGATACATCCTGAGGACTGCACCGTAAGGTCGGTGAGTCAGCCAGTGGGTGGCGGGTGAACATGAAGGCCTGGGACATGACTGTGCACTGCCGCAGACTTTATAGACATTGCACACTTAGGCTAAACTCAATTTATGGTTACAAGTTTTCTTTCTTCAGTAAGTTAACCTTAGCTTACTCTAAGTTTTTTACTTTATACACTTTTTGATTTTTTTTAACTTTCTGACTGTTTCATAACATTTACCTTACAATACATGTTACAGCTGTATTTTCTTTCTTCATATCCTTATTCGATAAGCTTTTTTCTATTACATTTTAAAAAATACTCAGGCACAAATGCACACATTAGCCTGGGTCTACATACGGTCAGGATCATCCATATCTGATAGGGTATAACTGTGTCCCCACCCAAGTCTCATCTTGAATTGTAGCTCCCATAATCCCCACGTGTCGTGGGAGGGACCTGGTGGGAAGTCATCGAATCGTGAGGATGGGTCTTTCCTGTGCTGTTCTTGTCACAGAGAATCAGTCTCATGAGATCTGATGGTTTTAGAAAGGGAAGCTCCCCTGCATATGCTGTCCTGCCTGCCACCATGTGAGACGTGTCTTGCTTCCCCTTTGCTCTCCACCATGATTGTGAGGCCTCCTGAGCCATGTGGAACTGTGAGTCCATTAAACCTCATTCCTTTTTACCCAGTCTTGGGTACGTCTTTATTAGCAGCATGAGGACAGACGAATACGATGTCGCTGTCTTCCACCTCCACCTCTTGTCCCACGGGAAGGTCTTCAGGAGCAATAGCACACATGGAACTGGTCTTTCCTGTGATAATGATGCCTTCTTCTGGACACCTCCTGAAGGACTTACCTGAGGCTGTTTTACAGGTATCTATTTTTTTTTTTGTAAGTAGAAGGAATACACTCTGAAATTATGATAACAACTATAGTATACTAAATATATAAACCAGTAATATCGTCATTTATTTTCATCATCAGTATTATGTACTGTATATACTTGTATGTGCTAGACTTGTATATGGCTGGCACACAGTAGGTTTACTTACACCAGCCTCATCACAGACACGCTATGACATATGGTGGCTGCAGTGTCACTAGGGGATGGGATTTTTTCAGCTTCATTATAGTCTTATGGCACCACTGTAGCATATTCGGTCTGTTGTTGACTGGAGCATTGTATGCTAGTTTATTTCTGTTTATCGCTCAGCTCACGTTACCAGTGTACCACAGTTTGTTTAACCACTCACCCACCGGAGGAAATTGACATTGTTTCCAGATTTTGGCAATTATGAATAAAGCCGCTGTGAACATTGGTATACAAGTTTCTGTGTAGACAGAAAGTTTCATTCCTCTGGTGTAAACGCCCAGAAGTGTCATTGCTGGATCATAGGGTAAATGTATGTTTAATTTTTTATCAGAGACTCCAAAATGTTTCCCAAAGTGGGGTACCACCTTCCATTCCCACCAACGCTGTGTGAAGGACACAATTTCTCAGCATCGTCGTCAGGCTTTGGTGTGGTCTCTGTTTGTGATTTGAGTTGCTCTGAAAGATGTATAATGGTATTTCATTGTGGTCTTAATCTTCATTTCTCTAGTGGCTGGTGATGTTAACATGTTTTCATGTGCCCATCTGTATATCCTCTTTGTGAACTATCTGTTCATGTCTTGCACATTTTCTCACTGGATTGAGCTTATCGTTGTTGAGATTTGAGACTTTCTTTATGTATTTCAGATTTTGTCCTCTGCCGGGTGATCTCCCACCCTGTAGCTTGTCTTTTCATCCCCTCACTAGGGCTTTTCACGAGCAAAAATTTAAATTTTCATGTAGTCCAATTTTGTGTATGTTTTAAAATTGATAATACTTTACAAGCCAAGTCTAAGAATTCTTCACCTAACCCTAGATTCCAAAGATGTCCATCTCTGTTGTTTTCTATAAGTTTAGTAGTTTTACACTTTAAATTTAAGTCTGTGGTCCATCGTGAGTTAATTTTTGTACATAAAGGGAGACTTAGGTCGCAGTTCTTTTGCCATTGTCATTGTCATTTCTTTTGCCAGTGGATGTTCACTCACTCCAGCACCATTTATTTGTAGAAAGACTATCCCTTCTCCATTGAATTGCTTTTGCACACTTGTCAAACATCAGTTGGAAGTACTTGTATGGATCTGTTTCTAGGTTCTTTATTCTGTTCTCTCTTCTCTCTGTTTCTCTATAGTCTTGATTACCGTAATGATGGAATAAAAATTAAAATCAGGTAGTATGATTCCTCCCACATTTTTATTCTTTTTCAAAATTTGTTTAAGGTAGTCTGGTTTATTTTCCTTTCCATATAAAATATAAGATACGCTTATTCACATCTGTACAGGTTTCTGCTAGGATTTTAATGGGAACTACACTAAGACTGTAGATGAATTTAGGGAGAATTGAGTTTTCCAATTCATGAACATGATATTTCTGTCCATTTATTTAGATTTTATTTTACTTATCTCATTAACATTTTGTAGTTTTCAAAGTACAGATCCTGCACATGGCATGTTTATTTATACTTAGGCAATTTTTTTGAGTTATTGTAAATACACTGCAGTGTATTTTTAATTTCAGTTTCTATGGGCTCATTGCTATTATACAGAAATACAATAATTTTTATGTGTGTTGTTCTTGTATCCTGCAGCCTTGATGAACACACATTAGTTCTAAGAATTTTAAAATAATTGAGGAGGAGATAATTTCTATGTATACCATCATGTCATCTGCAAATAAGAAGAGCTTTTCTTTATTTTTTTCCAATCTCTATGCCATTTGTTTTCTTTTCTTGACTTATTACTCTAGTTAGGATTTTTGGTCCTACATTGAATAGGAGTGGTAATAGTAGACATCTCCAGCTTCTTCGTGATATTCAGGATCTGAGTCTTTTATCATTAAGTGTTATGTTAGCTGTGATTTCTTTTTTTGGTAAATGTTCTTTATCAAGTTGAGGAAGTTCCTCTCTCTACCTGTTTGCTGCGCGTTTTTTTTTTTTTTTTTTTACATCATAAATGAGTGCATTGACTTTTGTCAAGTACATTTTCTGCATCATCAATTGACATGATAATGTGAGTTTTTCTTCTTTACCTGTTTACCTGTTGATGGTGTATTATATTATTTTCAATGAACCCTACTTTGCATTCCTGCAATAAAACCTACTTGATTATGGGGTATGATTCTTTTTTTTTTTGTAATGTTTGATTGAATTTGCTAGTGTTTTGCTGGGGATGTTTGCATCTAAGTTCATGAAGGATATTGATATTTTTCATTTTTGTGCTTTCTTTTTCAGGTTTTTATTAAGGTAATACCAGTCCCATAAAAGGAAAAAGGATATGCTTTTTTCTCCTTTATTTTCTGGAAGAGATTGTGTATAATTGGTGCTAATTCCTCTTTGAATGTTTGGTAGAATTCTCCACTGATACCACCTGGGCATGGAGACTTTTAAAGAGGCTTTTAAATTAGAGATCAAATGCATTTTATATTGGATGAGCTGTAGTTTTCAAGTAATTGATCCATGTCATCCAAGTTGTGAAATTTATGTGTGCAGGAATGTTTGTAATATTTGCTCCCTTTAATGGCTGCAGGGTCTGTAGTAATATCGCCTCTTTCATTTCCAGCATTGGTAATTTGTGTCTTCTCTCTTTTTCCTTTGTCTGTCTTGCTAGAGGTTTATTAATTTTATTGATATTTTCTTGGAAACAAGTTTTTATTTTCTTGATTTCCTCTTATTTTTCTGTTTTCAATTTCATTGATTTCTGCTTTTTAATTTTCTTTTTATTTTTTTCTTGCTTTGTGTTTATTGTGCCCTTTTCCCTAGTTTATTTGTGTAGGAATTTAGATTATTTTGGCACTTAAATTATTGATTTGGAACTCTTCCTCTTTTCTAATGTAAGCATTTAATATGCACCCCACAAATTTTGGTATGTGTGTTTTTATTTCTTTTTGTCTGTATTATTTAATTTTCTTCTAGGATATTTCTTGAAGCCATGTATTATTTATAAATTTGTTGTGTAATTTTCAAGTGCTTTGAGATACTCCTGTTATCTTTTTGTTATTGATTTCTTCTTTGGTTTCATTATGGTCAGATTATGTATTTTGTATGATTTCAGTTACTTTAAATTTGTTTCAGTTATTTTATGAACCAGGATATGGTCTATTTTGGGGAATTTTCCATAGGTATAAAATGTATATTATGCAGTTTGAAGTGCAACAGTCTCTAATATTAGATACTTTTGTTTGATAGTGCTCAGTTTTTATGCATCTTTGCTGATTTTGTGTCTAGCAGTTTCATTAATTGCTGAGAGAAGGGTGTTGAAGTCTACAACTTTATTTGTGGATTTGTCTATTTCTACTTTCAGTTTTTGTGTTATATATTATGAAGCTGTGTTGTTCAGTGGCTACGTATTTTGGACTGCTGTGTCTTCTTGCATACTGACCCTTTCACCATGATGTATGTAATGGCCCCTTTTGTCCTCAGTAATTTTCTTTGCTCTGACAACTACTTTATCTGATAATGTATAATGTATATCAGATAATGTATATCTGAGTAGCTATATAGCTACTCATACTTCTCTTCTTTTAAGCCAACATCTGCCTCCATCCTTTACTTCTAATTTACCAGACTTTGATGTTCTTGAGCCCTGGCAATGCCAGTTGCTCCTTGGTTTGCAGCCTCATGGTAATCATTGTCCTTTCTACTTTGCAAAGGTGTGGCATCAGTACCCAACCACCTTACCCACTGGCATACTGCACACCTGTGATGGAACTGGGGATTCTTAGGGTGCTTATGGCTCCAGGATGACACCCGGGGTAGAAGCCCACTTCACTCTCCCTCACAGTCTGCCTCATGAATTTTAAACCAGGTGTCCCTGGAATCATAGCTGTCGCATCATGTTGGTACAGGGGCTGGGATGAGCCCAAGGACCAAGGCGCTGTGGCCTAAGACAGCCTCATGGATGACAGTGGTAATGGCAATGCCCAGCCTCTGATTCTTCCCAGGTGGCACCGCCTCTATCCCCTGAGAAGTCATTGTCCTGTCTGGGGGACCACGTGGTCACTCTCCAAGAAAGACATCCGTGTGAGGGAGACAGACCTGTCTCTGTGTGCCTGTCATGGAAGGTGGAGGTTGGGCGTGGTCTGTGAGTGCTCCTCTCTGTCCTGGGGTCCCTGATTCCTTGGCCTGCAGCTCACTGCCTGCCTTGAGCCCCTCTGAGCCTGGGTGGTGGCATTGAGGGCTCCCAGGCTGTCCAGCCATAGTCAGCAGAAAGACAGATGGTGGGGTTGTCTAGTTGAGGTGCCTAGGTGCCTTTCAGCACAGAATCCAAGTCACCCAAAGATAACCAACCACTCCAGAGCACAAGTGGGTATAAAGACAAAGGAACACCCAGGACACTTAGCAGCAAGGTAGGAAAAGCTCATGTAGGGGCAATTGCTTATAATTGAGGGGAAAATGGAAGGAAGGGTGGAAGGAAGGAAGCAAGGAGGGAAGGAAAGAAGGGAGGGAGGGAAGAAGGGAAGGAAGGAAAGAAGGAGGAAAGAAGGGAGGGAGGGGAGAAGAAACAGAAAGAGGGAAGGAAAGACAGAAAAATGGAGGAAAGGCGAAAAGGAAGGAGAGAGGGAAGGAGGGAGGGGAAGAGGGTGAGGAGGATGGACCTGAGCAAAGAGCCAGCAAAGAGCCCCGTCCCCTCCCTGCCCCCAGATCTGGCTGAGCCTGCTTCCGTGAGGTCTCACCCAGAGGGAGCTGGAGCTCCATCCACAGAACCTCACTAATGTCTGACCTGGCCTCATCCCGGGTCTCCTGGGCCTGGCCTTACAAGGCGATTGTAAAATGCACCAATCAGCACTCTATAGCTAACAAGAGGTTTGTAAAATGCACCAATCAGTGCTCTGTAAAAACACACCAATCAGTGCTCTGTAGCTAGTAAGAGGTTTGTAAAATGCACCAATCAGCACTCTGTAAAATGGACCAATCAGCAGGATCCTAAAAGTAACCAGTCGCGGGGAGGATTGAAAAAAGGGCACTCTGATAGGACAGAAACGGAACATGGGTGGGGACAAATAAGGGAATAAAAGCTGGCCACCCCAGCCAGCAGTGGCAACCCGCTTGGGTTCCCTTCCATGCTGTGGAAGCTTTGTTCTTTCCTTCTTCACTCTTTGGGTTGGTGCCACCTTTAAGAGCTGTAACACTCACCGTAAAGGTCGGCAGCTTCATTTTGAAGTCAATGAGACCATGAACCCACTGGAAGGAACCAGCTCTGGACACAGCAGGGTTGGGCCTGATGAGGTGCAGCTCACTCACGTGCCTGCATGGCTCATGCCCCAGTCCCTGCAGGCTGCGACGTGCCCTGAGGTTTCCTTGGGTTCAAGCCATCATATTGATTTGCAAATAATATTGGTTGATTGACAAACGACACGCAGTCCTGTGGGACAGTGGCTCGGGCTCTTGGTTGCTCTGTCCACAGAACCCTGTGGCTGTGTAGAAGATGCTGCTTCCTGGACAATCACCTCTAGGCATCCAGCCTTCCCCAGGATACCTGAGGAGGGACAGGAGAAACCTGCCCACCTGGGGAGACTCAGAGGGGTTGCCCAAGGATTAAAGGGGGCAGCCAATGACCAGACACCTCAGACGACCCCACGCCTCCCCCTTCTAGGAACTGTGTCCATCTGCATCTGCCAGGCTTTCTTTCAATAACAGGTGTGGCTGGGACTGATTCTGCAAAAAAAAACAAGAAACAAAACCACAGCACTTCCATCGCCTTCATGCAAAAGGCCTGGGAACCCTTCCCTTAAAGGCCACGGCCCTTCCTTTAACTTCAGAGTTGCTTCCTTCCGGAAACTGTGTGGAGCAGTTGGATGTTGGGCTCTAGGGAAGTTAAGGAGACGGAGACACAACTCCTTTTGGCAAGTGGGGATGCTATTTAAGGACTCCCGTTCTCAATTTTTAGCATAGGAGAAAACACTTTAAAAATAGTCTGCAGCTCCAGTCCCAAACTGGCTCTGTCTGGCTGCTGAAGCCTTTTGATTTTCTCCCCCTCGGATGCTCCTATCCGTGGGCCTCAGCCTCCAGGATCTGCCCCAGGATGGGCCTCAGCCATGGCCGTTCTGGCAGCTCAGCAAAGGTTGGCCCCATCAATCCATTGTCTGGCTTGTCTCAGAAAATTAACAGCCTCACTCTTTTAATGGGAATGGTGCCCTCTCCTATGGTCTGCCCACTATGCTTAGAAGGCAGGGTTATGTCTCCCCTCCTCCTGCCATGGGTGAGAGAAGGAGCCCCCTGAGGGCTATGAGTGTGGCCAAGCACAGTACCCTGGCGCCGGACCGAGGGGGGGATGCAGTCCCTCACAGCCAGGGGCAGGGGACACTGAGGCTTACTGGAATAATTCGGTGGCTACCCAGGGCTGAGCAGGCACCGTGCCCAGTCCCCATGACAAGGGGACCCTATCCACGTGTCAGTCTGGGCTGCTGTACAAACTGCTACTGATGGGATATCTCAAGGACATTCCATTCTCAGCTCTGCAGGCCGGCATCCCCGGTCAGGGTGCTGGGGGGTTCTGTTCTTGGGGAGGGCCCTCATGCTGGCCACAGTCCCACGTTCCCGCTGAGCCCTCACACAGGGCTGGAGAGAAAGGAAGCAGTGTTCTGTCCCATTCCCATCATGGGGCCCCACTCCGTGACCTCACTGAACCCTGACCACCTCCCAAAGGCTCCACCTCCAAATCCCATTACGCTGATTATGCTGGGACCAGGGCTTCAACATAGGAATGGGGGACAGCACCCTGGGAGCAGGGTGAGGGGGCCCCCAGTCTCACAGGTGCTGGGGCACACACAATACTGCACCTTAATTTCAGACCTCGGACCATGGCCATCCTGATGGGGAAGGACTGGTGTAGGCAGGGGCACTGGCCTCCTTGCCTCCCGGGCAGAGCTGGGCAGCCCTACACTCCTTCCCTAGAGGCCGTGTCTCCCACCATGTTCTCTCCGAATGGCAGGAAAACTCAGAGTTCATGGAAGATGTGTTCAGGGAGGGGTGAAGCGTGGAGAGAGGCTGCAGGTGGAGAAGCCCTTCGGAGAACGAGGTATTCTCAGGGATGGTTTTGTTTGGGTGTCAGGTTTCTGAGAATGTGACCTCTTGGGATGGGGCCTCACAGGTTCCCAGGAATTACTTGGATTACTGTAGGAAGAATGCTAAAGACACCCATAACCCCACACCCAGCGGCGGGCACTGCAGGTGTGTCGGTGAATCTGTTTCTGTGTGAGCCTCAAGGCTACGTTTGGTTATTCCTTCGCTCACCCCATACCGCATGCCCGCTGCGTGTCAGGAATCATCCTGGGAGCTGTAAATGCAGCAGAGAAAGAAGCCTTGAGGACGCCCCTGCCCTCAAGGAGCCAACATTCTAGAAGGAGACAGAAGTAGGCTAGTTGAGTAATTCAAGGAGCCATGAAGGTCAGGGAGGGGCAGAGAGTGAGGAGGGAGCGGTGATTTTAAGCAAGGGTGGGAGGCCCCACTGCCAAAGGGGCATGAGACAAACCAGGAGAAATAAACCATCAAGAGGGAACAGCCTGAAGAGGGGCAGGGCTGCTGGTGTTGGCGGCTCCAGAGCTGCATGCCATCTGTGCCACTGAAGGCCCACGTGGTGGCCAGAGCAGGGACTGGGGTCCTGGGCTGGCTTCCTCCTCAGCAGTGGGTGTCAGTCTGTCCCACCTTGGCCCCTCTGCTGCCTCCCAAGATGGTGCTCAGACCTGGAGAGAGAAGTGCCACCTCCCATCCCTGCCCTTCACGGGATGGAAGTCTGGAGTCTGCCCTTCATGGGATGGAAGCTCCAGTCACTGTGTCCCTGCCGTCGGCCTCCCACCTGCCGTGAGTGGGGATGGGCAGATGGACGCTGGACGAGCAGGAGGAGGGTGAGCTCCATCAGAGGCAGCTGGACCGAGACCCGGAGGAGACCCTGCCACACAGGCCACCCCTTCCTGAACTGGCTGTGTCCTTGGCCAGCCCTCAGCATGGAGAGCGGGGACACAGGTGTGGGAGCTGACATGGGTAACTGGTCATCACACGTGGTCCCAATGCTGGATGTCTGTCTTTGTTCTGTGAGGGTAATGCACCAACTCCACCCCTACCCACGCCTGGGAATAAAGTGGAGGAGAGCGGACTTGTGAATGGCGGAGAGCTGTTCTCAGGAGCTGGGGGCTTTCATAGGGTCTGTGGATGAGGCTGCCGCTGCAGGAGCCGGGGACGAAGGTACGAGATTGTGTTCATGGGTGGGAAAGTGATTTTGCCAAGTCAGGTTTTCCTTGGCCTCTGCGTCAGGGTCTGTCCTAGGGAGACAGGATTGGGTTAGCACAGGGGTGGAGGGACCAAGAGGAAGTCTCAGCTGGTACTGAGGGTCAGGCCTGGAGTGCGGGGGAGCCTGGGGAGGCCTCGGGTTCAAGGCTCCTGCGGGGGTGGGCTTCCTGAGAGCAAGGATGATGGGGTGTGTGTGCATCCTGTGTCCAGTCCTCCTTGGCGAGGGCCTCCCTGGCCTGTTGCTGCCCGGGGCTGTGGGACCTCAGTGGAGAATACCCACTGATGGGTTTTCCTGGCAACATGGCAGGTGCTGGCCATGTGCCAGAGCACGCATGGTTCATCTGTGGCACCCTCCTTGATGCAGAGGGTCCCTCAGGCCCCCGAGCAGGTCCGAGGAGGGCGGAGACCCCATACTTCAGGCCCCGGCAGCAGAGGCAGAGACCCTTTCCCTGTGGACCAGGAGCAGGCCCAGCTGGAGAGCCCAGGCCTCCTCTCCCCACCTGGAGTCCGGGGCTGCTGGGCTGCTGCCCCACCATGACCGGCCCTGTGCCTCCCATTCCTGCAGCCCAGGGCTGGGGCTGCTCCTCTGCTGAAACCTCTGCAGGGCTCACATCTCACTGGGACCCGCCATGGCTGCCCTCTTCCCCAAGGGGCTGTGTTGTGGGAATCAGGAGGACGAGAGAGACCTTGGGGTAAAGTAGGAGGATCTTTATTGAGTGCACTCAGACCCAGCGGACTTTAACATCCGTAAAACCGGGCCTAGAACAAAGACAGCACTTGACTTTTATACACACTTCAACAAGGGGGTGGGCTAGCTTGAAGCAGGCTTACAGTTACAGTGGTGTGAAAGCAAGGATACAGAGGCAGAACCATTAATCAAACTGTGACAGGTTCATAACTCAGGATTACACATGACGGTTGCTATGCAACCCAGATGTCTGTTATCTAGGTTTTTCTCTCGTGCCTAGCATGGCTTATTCCATGACCTTCACTGTGGTGTCCAGGTCGCTGTATCTCAGGCCTGCCCAGACAGTTTATGATCTTTCCCCCCCTGCTTAGGTAAAACAGAGTGCTTGAAGTTACTAGTTACAGAGAACGGGAATCTATAAACTCACACCATAAGAGACAGGAGCATTTGGTTTTCTCCTCCCTACGTTGAGGGAGTGCTGGGAGAGTCTTCAGAGCACATTCCTTTTTGTCCTAGCTTCTTCAACAGTGTTTATCAAGACTTTTCCTGGGTTTGGGCCTTGCCTGCTACTGCCTTTGGGATGAGTCAGTCTAATACAGGAAAGCCTATTTCTTTCTCTTTTTAGTTTTATTTCTCTTTATTTCTTTAATTTCCCACCTCACCCTGGCCACCTGGACCCTTCCCTTCCTCAGTGCTCAGTGTCAGCCCCTCCCTGGCCTAACCTGAGACCCTACTCCCAGGACAATTTCCTGCCTGGATGTGCTCAGAGCCTTGCTCTGGCTGGGGACTGTGACAGGTGTGTGTGTCTCTCTGGGTGTGAGCACACTGGAGACAGTGTTATGTCCACAGTGTTTCATGTCTGCCCTGTAACACCAGATCCTGGGACAGTGCCAGCACCCCGTGGCTCCTGGTCAGATCTTGGGCATCAAGTCTGAGTCTGACCCCAGGGGTTGAGACCTCTTGGCCAAGGGGATGGTGCAAAGAGGTGGGGCCACCAAGAGCTAGTGAGGCCATGAGGACTGCTCCTCCTGAGGGGATCGAGGCTCTCATGAAGGAGGCTCACACAGCACCTGTCCCACGCCTGCCCCTAACCTTCCACCCCAGAGGTCACAGCACAAGGCACCATCCTGGGAGCAGAGAGCGGCCCTCGCAGACACCAAACCTGCTGGTGCCTGGACCCTGGACTTCTCAGCCTCTGGAATGGGGAGGAAATAAATGTTTGCTCTTTGTCACTTGTGCAGCGTTGGTATTTTGTTAGCCACATATGCAGATGAGGACGTGGTCTTTGCTGGATCTTGAAGTGTCAGGGAACTGAGTTCAGCCTGTGACGGGCATTTGAGCTCCTCCTGCAGGTTTCAGTGTGGTGCATCTCTGTGTCTCTGTGTGTGTCTGGCTGTGTCTGTGTCTGTGTGTGTGTGTGCATCTGTATCTGTATGTGTGTGTGTCTGTGTGTGTGTGTGCATCTGTATCTGTATGTGTGTGTGTCTGTGTATGTCTGGCTGTGTCTGTGTGTGTCTGTGTGCATCTGTATCTGTATGTGTGTGTGTGTGTGTCTGGCTGTGTCTGTGTCTGTGTGTGTGTGTGTGTGTGCATCTGTATCTGTATGTGTGTGTGTCTGTGTGTGTGTGTGCATCTGTATCTGTATGTGTGTGTGTCTGTGTGTGTCTGGCTGTGTCTGTGTCTGTGTGTGTGTGTGTGCATCTGTATCTGTATGTGTGTGTGTCTGTGTGTGTCTGGCTGTGTCTGTGTCTGTGTGTGTGTGTGTGTGTGCATCTGTATCTGTATGTGTGTGTGTCTGTGTGTGTGTGTGCATCTGTATCTGTATGTGTGTGTGTCTGTGTGTGTCTGGCTGTGTCTGTGTCTGTGTGTGTGTGTGCATCTGTATCTGTATGTGTGTGTGTCTGTGTGTGTCTGGCTGTATCTGTGTGTGTGTGTGTGTGTGCATCTGTATCTGTATGTGTGTGTGTCTGTGTGTGTCTGGCTGTATCTGTGTGTGTGTGTGTGTGCATCTGTATCTGTATGTGTGTGTGTCTGTGTGTGTCTGGCTGTGTCTGTGTCTGTGTGTGTGTGTGCATCTGTATCTGTATGTGTGTGTGTCTGTGTGTGTCTGGCTGTGTCTGTGTGTGTGTGTGTGCATCTGTATCTGTATGTGTGTGTGTCTGTGTGTGTCTGGCTGTGTCTGTGTCTGTGTGTGTGTGTGCATCTGTATCTGTATGTGTGTGTGTCTGTGTATGTCTGGCTGTGGCTGTGTCTGTGTCTGTGTGTATATCTGTGTGTGCGTATCTCTGTGTGTGTCTGGCTGTATCTGTGTGCATCTGTGTGTGTGTCTCTGTGTGTGTATGTGTGTCAGTGTGTGTGTGTATCTGCATGTCTGTGTGTGTATGTGTGTGTTCTGTGTGTGTGTATGTGTGTGTATCTCTGTGTGTGTCTATTTGTGTGTCTGTGTATATGTGTGTTCTGTGTGTGTGTGTTTGTATGTGTATCTTTGTGTCTCTGTGTGTGTCTGTATATTTGTGTCTGTATATGTATGTGTATGTGTGTGTATCTTTGTGGCTCTCTGTGTGTATCTGTATATTTGTGTGTGTCTGAGTATGTATGTGTGTGTTCTGTGTGTGTGTATGTTTATCTCTCTGTGTCTCTGTGCGTCTGTATATTTGTGTCTGTGTATGTGTGTGTTCTGTGTATGTGTGTGTATCTTTGTGTCTCTCTGTCTGTATATTTGTCTGTCTGTGTGTGTATTGTGTGTGTGTGTGTGTGTGTATCTCTGGGTGTCTCTGTGTGTCTGTATATGTGTGTGTGTCTGTGTATGTGTGTGTTCTGTGTGTGTGTGTATCGCTGTGTCTCTCTGTATCTGTATATTTGTGTGTGTCTGTGTATGTGTGCTGTGTGTGCATGTGTGTGTATGTTTGTGTGTGTATCTCTGTGTCTCTCTGTGTGTGTCTGTGTATGTGTGTGTTCTGTGTGTGTGTATGTGTGTGTATCTCTGTGTCTGTATATTTATGTGTCTGTGTATGTGTGTATTGTGTGTGTGTGTATGTGTGTGTATCTCTGTGTCTGTGTATCTGTATATTAGTGTGTGTCTGAGTATGTATGTGTGTGTTCTGTGTATGTTTGTGTATCTCTGTGTGTCTCTGTGCATCTGTATATGTGTGTGTGTCTGTGTATGTGTGTGTTCTGTGCATGTGTGTGTAGTTTGTGTATCTCTATGTGTCTCTCTGTGTCTCTATATTTGTGTGTGTCTGTGTATGTGTGTGTTCTCTGTGTATCTCTGTGTCTCTCTGTGTGTATCCGCATATTTGTGTGTCTGTGTGTGTATTCTGTGTGTGTGTATGTGTGTGTATCTCTGTCTGTATATTTGTGTGTCTGTGTATGTGTGTATTGTGTGTGTATGTGTGTGTATCTCTGTGTCTGTGTATCTGTATATTAGTGTGTGTCTGAGTATGTATGTGTGTGTTCTGTGTATGTTTGTGTATCTCTGTGTGTCTCTGTGCATCTGTATATGTGTGTGTGTCTGTGTATGTGTGTGTTCTGTGCGTGTGTGTGTAGTTTGTGTATCTCTATGTGTCTCTCTGTGTCTCTATATTTGTGTGTGTCTGTGTATGTGTGTGTTCTCTGTGTGTATCTCTGTGTCTCTCTGTGTGTATCCGCATATTTGTGTGTCTGTGTGTGTATCCTGTGTGTGTGTATGTGTGTGTATCTCTGTGTCTGTGTGTATCTGTATATTAGTGTGTGTCTGAGTATGTATGTGTGTGTTCTGTGTGTGTATGTTTGTGTATCAGTGTGTCTCTGTGCATCTGTATATTTGTGTGTGTCTGTGTATGTGTGTGTTCTGTGTGTGTGTATATATGTGTGTGTCTGTGTATGTATGTGTGGCCATCTCTGGGGTGCACTGCCACTTTCTCTAAAGCCTGGATTTCTCTGAGATAGGACCCCACCCCTCTTCCTCTCGCCCCCTTTGCCTGGCCTCCTGTAGTTTTGTGTTCCTGGAGTGACCCCATGCGCTCAGGACAGCCTGGGCTCCCTGGGATGGGCAGACGCCCCCATCATCCAGGGCGTCTGGACCCCGTGCTGCCCCTCTTTACCGTTGCCCGCCCCTGGTTCTCTGCAGCCCTGAGGCCAGGCGGCCCTGCCCCACCTGATCTCAATGACACAAAGTTCTCCCCTGCATCTAAGAGCTGCGGGATCTTCCCTACGCCACTCTCAGCCCAAAGTGAGTCTGTTCCAGCAGGGCCTGGTTAGAAGCCGGCAGCTGCCAACTAAAAAGGACCCATCTGTGAGAAGGGGAGAGACTGGCTTTTAGAATCTTGACAATGGGGAAGGAAATTGCAGGAAATGGGAAGAAATGGCAGAGCCAGGACACATTTTCCAAACTGCAAAGATTTTCTGAATATACATATAATAGGTATAATTTACATTCTTTTCCTTATAAAATGCTTCCAGATGATCTCTTTTCCCCTTTTCCACAGGGCAGCGTCCAGCCTTGTTTGTCGGGCATGCTCACGCCTTCTGTCTGGCCTTACAGAAAAACAGACTTGCACCCAGAGCCTCACTCCAGGAGCATCTGGAGCTGCCCTGTCCTGGGACACACAGAGCAGCCCAGGGAGGGAAGGGGCTGTGGGATGATTCCGTCCACCGTGACTGCAGGTTGGCGGGGCTGAGGTGGCCAAGGCCCTTCCTGGTCACCTCCGAGTAAAATGCAGAAGGAGCCCTCCTCGCCCTGTGCTCAATGTAACACACAAGCCCACCATGCTGGCGGTCTGTGGCCACGTTCCTGAAAGGTGATTTAAGGTCCGAAGCACTCATGAGAAATGGTTTGCTAGAGAAATGTTCCTTAGTGGGGAAGGAGCGCGTGTCTCACCAGCTGCCCTGTGTCGTGTCCAGCTGTGACCCTGGGAAGCCTCAGTGCCTCCGGGTGACCTGACCAAGCAGAGGTGAGGTGAGCTTGGTCAGACAAGAACACGCTCTTGATTTCCACCACAGCCACTCACTGCCTGTGTGAGCTCCGGGCCTCCGTTTCCAAGTCTGTGAAACAGCCTCAGAGCTGCAGAGAACCAGGGGTGGGCAATGGTAACAGAGGGGCAGCACAGGGTCCAGACGCCCTGGATGATGGGGGCGTCTGCCCATCCCAGGAGCCCAGGCTGTCCTGAGCGCATGGGGTCACTCCAGGAACACAAAACTACAGGAGGCCAGGCGAAGGGGACGAGAGGAGGAGGGGTGGGGCCCGACCTGAAAAGGTGTTGTGTGGATTGGGTGAAATGGCCACAACTGCAGCCCAAATACTGGCTGGGCTCATGCTGTCTCTTTGCTTTAATTAAAATCGAGTCAAATCTGCATTCAGGGGAGCAGGAGCCCCGCCCCCTTCCACAGGAATCCCGGCTGTTTCCAACGACGGGCTCTTAGGGCCCCTTTGGGTCTAGACTGCAGCTCCGGGTGCTTTAGTTGCCTCAGGAACCACCCTGCCACTAAACGGTGTCACCAGATTACCTTCGCCTGAGATCTGTTGATGGTCAGTGGGCTTCCTGTGGAGACTGTAGATGATGGGTGGGCTTCCTGGGCTGGTGATTGTAAATGATGGGTGAGCTTTTTATTCTGGTGACTGTGGATGATGGGTAGGCTTCCTGGACTGTAGATGATGGGTGTGTGTTTTGGGCTGGCTACTGTAGATGGTGGGTGGGATTTCTGAGCTGGTGACATCAATGATGGGTGGGCTTTTTGGGCTAGTTACTGAAGATGTTGGGTGGGTTTCCTGAGCTGCTGACTGTAGATGATCGTTGAGCTTCCCAAGCTAGTGACTGTAGATGATGGGTGGGCTTTTAGGACTGTTGGCTCTAGATGATGAGTGGGCTACCCGGGCTGATGACTGTAGATGATGAGTGGCTTCCCATGCTGGTGACCATGGACTGTGAATTATTGGTAGGCTTCCCTGACTGGTGACTGTAGATGCTGGTTGAGCTTTTCAAGCTAGTGATTGTGGATGATGGGTGGGATTCCTGGGCTGGCAACTGTGGAGGATGTGTGGGCTTCTGGAGCTACTAACTTTCAATGATGAGTGGGCTTCTGAGGTAGGTTAATGTAGGTGATCGGTGGGATTTCCAAACTCTTTACTATACATGATGAGTGGGCTTCCTGGGCTTTTTACTGTAGATAAGGGGTTGGCCTCTCGGGCTGGTGACTGGATGATGGTCGGGTTTTCTGTGTTGGTGACTGTGGAAGATAGGTGAGCTTTTTGGGCTGGCAACTATGGATGATAGGTAGGCTTACCGGCCTAGTGACTGGATGATGATGAGCTTTCTCAGCTAATGATTTCAGATGATGGCTTCCTGAGATAGTGACTAGAAGATTGTTGGGCTTCCTGAGTTGGTGACTGTAGATGATGAGTGGGTTTCGTAGGCTGCTGACTGTGGATGATGGGTGGGCATCCTGGGCTGGAGACTGTAGATAATGGGTGGGCTTTTAGAGCTGGTGACTGTGGATGATGGGTAGGTTTTCTGGGCTGGTTACTGTAGATGATGGGAAGGCTTTCCAGGCTGGAGACTGGATGATGGGTGGGCATCTTGGGCTGGTAACTGTGAATGATCAGCGGGCTTCATAGGCTGGTGACTGTGGATGATATGTGGGCCTCCTGGGCTGGTGACTGGATTATTGGTGGGCTTCCCAGGCTGGTGAATGTAGTTGATGGGTGGGCTTCCCGGGCTGGTGACTGTGGATACTGGTTGTACTTCAGGTGCTGGTCACTGTAGACAGTGGTTGGGATTCCTGGGCTGGAGACGTTAGATCATGGGTGGTCTTCCTTGACTGGTGCATGTGAATGATTGGTGGGCTTCATGGACTGGCGACTGTAGATGACGGTGGGCTTCCCAGGTTGGTGACTGCAGATAATAGGTGGGCTTCATAGTCAGGTGACTGTGGATGATGGGTGGGTTCCTTAGCTGGAGACTGTAGATGATGCAGGTGCTTCATAGGCTGGTGACTATAGATATTGGGTGGGCTTAGTGGGCTGGTGACTGTGAGTGATGGGTGGATTTCCTTGGCTGGTGACTGTAGATAATCTGTGGGCTTCCCAGGCTGGTAAATGTGAGTGATCGGTGGGCTTCCTAAGCTGGTGACTGTAGATGATGGGTGGGCTTCCCGAGCTGTTGACTGTAGATGATGAATGGGCTTTTCGGGCTGGTGATTGTGTATGATGGATGGGCTTTCTAGGCTGGAGACTGTAGGTGATGGGTGCACTTCACAGGCTGTTATTGTAGATGATGGATGGGCTCCTTGGGCTGGTGACTGTGGATGATAGGTGGGCTTTTTGGCCTGGCAACTGTGGATTATGGTTGAGTTTCTTGAGCTAGTGACTGTGGATGATAGGTGTGCTTCCTAGTCTGGCGACCATAGATGATGAGTGTGCTTCCCAGGCTGGTGACTGTAGATGATGGGTGAACTTCTTAGGCTGGTGACTGTGGATAATGTGTGGACTTCCCGGGCTGGTGACTGCAGAAGATGGGTTGGCTTTCCGGGTTGGCACCTGTGGATGATGGATGGGCTTTCTGGGCTGGTGCCTGTGGATTATTGGTGGGCTTTTCAGGCTGGTAACTGTAGATAATGGGTGGTCTTCCCAGGTTAATGACTTTGTATGATGGGCGGGCTTCCCAGCCTACTGACTGTGGATGATTGGTGGGCTTTCTGGGCTGGTGACTGTGGATGATAATGGGTTTTGTGTGGTGGATGCTGCAGGTCATGGAATTCTGCTTTTACATCTGGGCTGGACATTGTCCATTCAGCTTCTCACTCCCTTAAGTGTTGCATTGAGGCCTGGGAGCTTCTCTACCCTCAGGGATGTGCAGGGTGGCCCAGTGTCTCATTGCTTTGGCTCTGATGTCCACCTGCCTTACTTACTAACTGACTTCGTTGAGTTGGAGACTTGTTTTGCCTAGAATAAAAATAACTATCAACCATTTTCCAGGTACCTCGCCTGGAAGCTCTAGTGTGCAGTTTTCTGTTTCATCCTGGCAATTGTGGAAGGGACCCTCATACCCCTCCATCATACCCCTCGATCACACCCCTCCATCACACTCCTCCATCATACCCCTCCATGACTCCATCACGCCCCTCCATCACACCCCTCCATCATACCCTTCCATCACACCCCTCCATGACTCCCCTCCATCATAACCCTCCACATTCCTCCATCACACCCCTCCATCACACCTCTCCATCATACCTCTCCATCACATCCTGCCATACCCCTCCATACCCCTCCATCACACTCCTCCATCACACTCCTTATCACACCCCTCCATCGCACCCCTAGATCACACCCCTCCATCACACCCCTCCATCACACCTATCACATCCCTCCATGACTCCATCACACCCCTCCATCACACCCCTCCATCACACCTCTCCATCATACCTTTCCATCACACCCTGCCACACCCCTCCACACCCCTCCATCACACTCCTCCATCAGCGCTCTCCATCACACCCCTCCTTTACACCCCTCCATGACTCCCCTCCATTACACCCCTCAATCACAACCCTCCACATTCCTCCATCACACCCCTCCCTCACACCCTGCCACACCCCTCCATCACACCCCTCCATTACACCCCTCCATAACACCCTTCCACAACCCTCCATCACACCCCTCCACACCCCTCGATTCACACCCCTCCACACCCCTCCATCACACCCCTCCACATCCCTCCATCACATCCCTCCACACCCCTCTATCACATCCCTCCATCACACCCCTTCATTACACCCTTCCACACCCCTCCATACCCCTCCATCACACCCCTCCACACCCCTCTATCACATCCCTCCATCACACCCCTCCATTATACCCTTCCACACCCCTCCATCACACCCCTCCATCACACCCCTTCACACCCCTCTATCACACCCCTCCATCACACCTACATCCCACCCCTCCACACCCTCCATCACATCCTTCCGTGGCACCCCTCCTTCACACCCCTTTACATGTGGAGAGAAGGAGACAGGCCTGGCGTGCTATAAACTCAGAAACATATTTGCTGTGCTTTCATATGATGACTATTGTTCTTCTGTGGTCCTTGCCCCATCTGTGTAGGACTTGGTTGTGCACTCATGCACGTGGTTTCCAAGATGATGCAGACTTGACACCTGCATCTTGCTCTTCTCACCTCGCCTGTGAGGAAGTGGCACTAACTAGCAGGAACCTGCAATCACAGGACATACCCACATGCTCACCAGTGCAAAGGAAGGAAGGAGAGGTGTTCCTTGCCTGCCCCTGCTGGTGCCCTCTAGGGTCTGAACTCTTTTGAGGTTGGAAGCCCCAGGGTTCAACCTCACCAGGAGCAAAGCTCGTAAATACAGCATCAGCTCCCAGTCCTGGAATCAGTCGTGGGCCGGGGGCTGGCAAAAAGAGCAGAGTGTATATAGGCAGCTCCCTCAGGGCCACCCTTCCTGACTCTGGAGGCTGGCAGGCAGGGGCAACGCCTCCTCCAAACAGCCCCAGGTGCAGTCTGAGCACCTCCTGAGCGCTGTAAGAGACTTGGCTTTCTAGGTGCTATAGGAAATGTCACTGTAGACTTCAGAGTAACACTGTCTTTCATTTTATCACTTCCTTGGTATGAACATCGTGATTTCATTGCAGAGTATTTGGAAGTGGAGGAGAAATGCCCATGACTGCATAACCCTGACAGTCCTTATTCCATTTGTGAGCTGGGCCCTGGGTGGTTCGGAATAGTCCTTATTCCATTTGTGAGCTGGGCCTTGGGTGGTTCGGAATAGTCCTTGCTTCTTCTGTGAGCTGTGGCCCAGCTGGTTCCTGCATTTCCGTTTTCTCACAGAGCAGGCAGCCTGGCTCTGTATTCCAGCTTAGCCAGATACTGAGGCCTTTCCAGTTTTCTTGGTAGGGATGGTTCCTTCTCCCAGTGTCCTGCTGATGAAAGGAAGAGGAATCCCAGGAGGGAACTGAAGGGATGCAGGAAGGGTCTGTGTGCCACAGGGGATGTGCGTGCTTCTGGAGCTGAGGCTGGGGTGGCAGAGGGAGGGGTGAACCTGGCTCACTCCCACTACCGGCCTGGGTGCTGCAGTCTCTGGGGGCTGAGTGACCTCCAGGGTGGCCATCAGTCTTCAGGGCCTCCCAACAGCAGGGTGTGGTGGCTTTAGGCCTGAGGACAGGCAGTTAGGTAAGAAGTGGAGGAGGAGGAGGAGGGCCCAGGAGAGGGATTGAATCCAGAGGGAAGCTGCTAGCCTGGAATCCGAAAGCCTGGGTTGCTCTCCGGCCCTCCAGCACTTCATCAAGTATGGATGCTTTTCAAAATATAACGGATACTTGTCAATAACAACAACAAAAATAGTCAACTTTTCCCCTTTGGTTTTATTAATCTGAGGCCATATTTAGGCAAATCCAATCTACTCCTGTGTCTAAACTTGTCTCTAATTTACATGTGTGTTGTATGTGCATGTTAATTTTTTTCTTTCACTTTAATAAAAAGTATGAGCTAAAAATGTATTTTTTCCCTAAAGAGTCATGGGAAGAATCAATTTATCACATATAATTTTAGTGATAGAATTTCTAATAAAATAGGATTTTTCTTGAATTTTTACTAAGTAAAAACTTGAATAATTAGCTACTGAAACGTATAGAGTTACATCTTCAAGAAAGAACATTATAGTGTGCCTTATGTGCTGGGAAATTGTCCATATTGCTTGAAGAAGTGAAAAGAAGGGATACAAAGTTGAGATAAAAAGTGATTTCCATGCCGAAGTTCCATGCCACAGTGGATCATAGTTCATTCTTCATTAACTGCTTACTAATTTATTGCAAAACAGGGTAATTAATTCAGTGTTGAAAATATAATTCCTTATAAACTAAAAGAAAATATTTGTTTAAGGAATACATAATCAATAAGTACACACACACCCCTACACACACATACGTAATTTTCCTTCTTTCTGTTATAGAACATTTAAAAAACTGTTTAAAAAGTAGAATAAAATGATGAACCTCTCGGATTCACGCATTTTCAATAGTTTGCCAATCTTGTGCCAACTATTCGCCTGCTGTTTTTTTCTAAAATACGTCAAATCCCAAACATCTTGTTATTTGACTTACAGATGACTTCATCTGCATCTTTCGCGGATCGGGCCTTTTCCCCACGTAACCACGACACATACGACTGCCCTTCACTCCTAACTAAACTAAGAAGACTTCCTTTACCTCTATAGCATCAAATACAAGTTCATATCCAAGTTCCCCTAATTATCCAGAGATGTATTTTTACAGTTGGTTTGTTTGAATCAAGAGCCAAACAAGTTCTCATTTCCTTCAATGGAGCCTGTTTCAGCCTCTTTCCTCGCTTCTGTGCCCCCACTGGCTGGTTGCAGTGTCTGGGTCATTGGCTGCCGTGCCCCCCACCCTGGATTTGCCGTGTCCTTGTGGTGGTGTTTAACATGCTTCTCTACCCTTGAATTTCCTGTCAATTGCAGTTAAGACAAGGGGACTGCAAGCTTCACAGGTGTGCAGTCTCATGGGGCCCAGCATTTAGAAGGGCTCTGTGCTGGGCTTAATGCTCGGTCAGGTCTGCCTTGTATCTTGATAACTTTACCTTTGAACTTGTGTTTTGGAAGGACTGCACAGCAGGGGCAGGAGCACAGGAGATTTGCACGATATGCATGTCTGCCATTCCTTGCCTGTCCATTCACACGTGGCATTGGTGACACCGTGAGTGCAGAATTCCAGTGACCCCAGGATGCACGTGAGGTCCACTTCAAACACAGAAAGAAGGCAGTGGCCTTGTGAATAACACCAACAACCAAGGACCCTATTGTACTTTTTCTTACTCATTCTACTTTCCTGTATTAGCCAAGCACTTACAGTGAAAGCAATGCATGGACGGAAAGGGGGAAGACAGGAAAAGCCACAGTTACTTCTTTCAGTTCTTCCATATTCACCAGTAAGCTGAAGGCAGTGTGAAGAAGGCAGTAGCACGGCCAGTATCAAGAAGTGAAATCAAAATCCTTGATTTAGTTTTGCACAGCATTTCCACTGTTTGGATAAAAATCAAATATACATACATGTTTGAGCTACAAAATAGGAATCGTGTAATCTCTGTGTTTCTGCATGGGGACCTAATGCTCTTATATTTGTATTTAAAACTGACATTGCACAATATAAAATGAACAGTAAAATTCAGCTAAAAAATGAAAATTGAAATTTTCTTTATTTAGGACGACCTTAAGTAGCAAATAACCATGGTAAATCATTAGAGGGAACAGAGGAAAATGAAAAAAAAATTTTAACACCGTTAAGAGCAGTTTTCCCTGTTTTGTGAACAAGGGACTGTGTGTTTTCATTTTGCAATTTCTCCCCCCACCTATCACAAATGAAGTTGCTGGCCTGGCTCCAGAACCTATGAGTGTGGAGTAAAGCCCCACCTGTACCTGCACCTGCACCTGCAGAGCTCGGGCTCCCCTCCTCACTCATATGCTCTGCGGTCACTGCCCTCTTCGTCTCTAGGTCCGTCCCAGCAGACCAGGAGCACAGATGGGTCAACCTACTCAGTTCTCCACTGGGCTCCCTGTTCTCAGTATGGTCTGTGCATGGAGAAGACTCCTAAGTGCCTTGGAATAGGAGAGTGAGCTGGGGCAGAGGCCTGGCAGGCATCCTGGAGAGGGAGGATGTGATGTGGACTGGGTCAGTGATGGATGGTGGGGATAAGGGAGAGAGGGTGAAGGCAAGATTCTTCTCTACAGGGCACTGAAAGCCAGTGTCCAGTGTCGGGCTAAGATGGATGTAGGGGTGAAGGAGAGGCAGAGAAACTGGGTTCTGGGTTTATAGTTTGGGCGACTGGGTGAATGGGGTGTCTTTACCCTAGCTGCTTCCTAGAGAGAAGGGGTCAGGGTTGTGGGAGGAGACTTCATGTTCCACTTGGGACCGGCTAAATTTGAGGTGCCTCAGGATCATGCCTGTAGCCATATTCATCACGGAAGAGGGCTCCTGATTCGGGAGTTGGTGGCTCATATACTTCAGCCACAAAAAAGATGTGACATTATCAAAAGAG
Organism: Macaca mulatta; assembly: GCF_049350105.2. Classification (NCBI taxonomy): domain Eukaryota; kingdom Metazoa; phylum Chordata; class Mammalia; order Primates; family Cercopithecidae; genus Macaca; species Macaca mulatta. The sequence goes on along the minus strand of NC_133417.1, from coordinate 145,151,595 downwards.
AGCTATGGTGGGAGAAGAGGCGAGGGTCAAGGAGAGAATGTTGGTGAGGGAGAAAAGGGGACTCCATAGAGAAGGTGAGAAGGGACAGCCACAGAGTCTGAGGAATGCAGGAGCGGGCATGGCAGTAGAAGCTGGGATGGGGGTTGTTGACAGAGCAAGAAGGCAGAGAACAAGAGGGCCAAGTCCTGAAATGGCCCACTGGGACAAGGAAGAGGACCCAGGCAGGAGAGCTGTGGAGGAGGCAGAGGAAACAGATCTTACTGACAGATCTAGTGTTGGGACTGATGAGAGGGAGATCCAGAGGAGGTGGCAGGAAACTTGCAAGGCTCTCATCTTGGGGAAGAGGTGGAAGCAGAGGACGGGAGGCAGGGAGAAGGAATGAGGCTGGGATGGAACTGAGGAAGGGAGGCGGGGAGAAGGAATGAGGCTGGGATGATGGAGCTGAGGACAGGAGGCAGGAAGAAGGAATGAGGATGGGATGGAGCTGAGGAAGGGAGGCAGGGAGAAGGAATGAGCCTGGGATGGAGCTGAGGAAGGGAGGCAGGGAGAAGGAATGAGGCTGGGATGGAGCTGAGAAAGGGAGGCAGGGAGAAAGAATGAGGCTGGGATGATGGAGCTTAGGACGGGAGGCAGGGAGAAGGAATGAGGCTGGCATGGAGCTGAGGAAGGGAGGCGGGGAGAAGGAATGAGGCTGGGATGATGGAGCTGAGGACAGGAGGCAGGGAGAGGAAGTGAGGCTGGGACGGTGGAGCTGAAGATGGGAGGCAGGGAGAGGAAGTGAGGCTGGGATGGTGGAGCTGAGGAAAGGAGGCAGGGAGAAGGAATGAGGATGGGATGATGGAGCTGAGGATGGGAGGCAGGGAGAATGAATGAGGCTGGAATGGAGCTGAGGACAGGAGGCAGGGAGGAGTGAGCCTGGGATGATGGAGCTGAGGACGGGAGGCAGGGAGAAGGAATGAGGCCGGGTTAGAGCTGAGGATGGGAGGCAGGGAGTTGGAGTGAAGCTGGGATGGTGGAGCTAAGGACCACCTGACTTTAGGCACCTTCCCTGCAGTGCCCCCTACCCTCACTGCTGTGGTTTGAATGATGTGTGTCCCCTCAAAATTCGTGTTGAAACTTAACCCCCAATGCAACAGTGTTAAGAAGTGGGACCTTTAGGAGGTGATCAGGTCCTCATGAATGGATTAGTGCCTTACGGAGGGGCTTGAGTGGGGCACTTCCACCCCTTCCATCTCGTCTGCCACGTGGGGACACAGCAGTTCTCCCCTCTGGAGGATGCAGCAATAAGGCTGCAGAGAGCAGCCCTCACCAGACACCAGACCTACCCTGATCTTGGACTTCCTACCTCCAGAACTGTGAAAAATAAAGTTCTATTTTTTAATAATCTATCTAGTCTGCAATATTTTGTTACAACAACACAGATGGACTAAGACACATCCCAACAGCCACATTCATGGCACGGCTGCCATATTGGCACAGACTCCTCCCCCAGTCTCTCTGATTGGCTCAGAGGTGGGCACATGGTCCATGCTGGGCCATTCAGAGCCCTTCTGTGCACATACTTCCGGTCCTCCCTGCAGATCATGATCCGGTTCTCTACTGTGCTCTGTGCTCTGCGCTCTGCACCCTGCGCTGCGCTGGCCTGATTGAGCTGCATCAGCCCACCCCCTGCCCTGGCTTCCTTTTGGGTTTGCCTGGTGGGAATCTCAGCAGGGGATCAGAGGGGCAGAGAGTACTGCCAGGGCAGGGGACTCACTCCTGGCTTCATCCCAGCTAGTTTCCTTTTGCTGGCTACAACCCCATGAGGGTCACGGCTCCCCAAGGCAGCCTCTCCATGTAGGGGTTCAGGGCCAGGCTCTCTGCTCTCGGTCCTCTAGGTGAGGGGGGCTAACAGCCTCACCGTTGCTGGCCTCAAGAAATGATGCTGTTCCCTGTGGTTTCCTTGCCCCCTGCCCACACTTTTGTAGATAGTCTCTTTACCAAATCCTCCTGGGATAAACCTGACTCAACTGTGCCAACTGGTTTCTGCCAGAACCATGGTCTCCCCCTTGGAATTGGAAGCAAAGCTGAGAAAGAAAAGTCATGTTTTGCATGAGTGGTGGAACTAAAGACATGTCTACTGTGTGGCATAGGTGGGCTGTGGGTGAAGCGGATGAAGGCGATACAGAGCGAGGACGTGGCCTCAAACCAAGAGCAGCATTCTCCCTTCCCTGCTTCCATCCGTTTCTGGTCTGCGTGCCAGCCCTGGTATGTAAGCCTGTCCCAGAATCCCCTGTGTAAATTCACTTTTCTGTGAAATGATCCCAGATCGTTCGGTTATATGCAACCAAAAGTCCTCGCCCATACATCATCATACGGCCTAAAGCGTCAGGCGACTTCGGTATGTTTTTAAAACAAAAACATAAGAATTTTTTTTCTTCCTTCTAGCTACCAACTTGCTCACAAACCCAACACTCTATAAAATGTTGATTTCAGGTACTGTTAGAGAAAGGTGGTCGTTAGCAGAACTTAGCAGGGATGACTCAGGCAGAGCACCCTGGGCACTGGAGAAGAAGTATCCTGTGATGGAATCCAGACATTCCAAGAGTTTACAGAGAGAAAAATCGATGACGGGGCTACAGCCGTGCTGTCATGTATCTGAGCCACAGCAATTTTAGCAGAATTTCTAGAGACCATCTAGAAATTATCTCTGCTTATCCTTTCACTCACCTGACCATCTGACATCCATCCTGGGCCACTAGGTCTTGGTGGTGTCTGAACTGGTGCAGCCTTGTTTGGAAGGCATTGATGCTTAGTGTTGGAGCACACAGGAAGGGCAGTGAATGAGAAAACTATAGTCATGCATCACTTAATGATGAGAATATGTTCTGCAAAATGCATTGTTAGGCAATTTCATATTTACACAAACATCATAGAGCGTGCCTGCAGCTCCTCTAGGTGGTATAGCCTATTACACACCTAGGCTGCATGCTGGAGCCTCTTGCTCCTTGCTGCAGACCTGTACAGCGTGTGACTGTACTGAATACTACAGGCAGTTGTGACACAATGCTAAGTATTTGTGTATCTAAACATATCTCAACATAGAAAAGGTGTAGTAAAAATATTATGATCTTATATGGAACTGCCACCATATACGTGGTTCTTGTTGCCTCAAACGCCATCTTGCGGCACGGGACTGTACTTCTGTGGGTCAACTTTACTCTGAAATGTCTGTGTCTTAACCTGTAACTTTCAACCTGGACAGTGAAGAACATAGTACAAAATATCTGTCCTGGCCAAACTTTGTTTTTCAGGTACACAGAGGCCATTGAGAATGTTGAATAATAACTGAAGTTGTGCTTCCTGTGGAGATGGTACTAAGAAATGCTGTATTCCAGTGTTTCCAACACTGATATTTGTGTATCGTTGCAAGGGGGTCCTGGACCCTACGCCAAGGACCCTGATTTGATCAGTTTCTTCATGTGAGGGCTGACTGTGGGGCCACACATTGTGATGGATCAGGAATATATATATTTTTTTCTTTTTTTCAGGATGGAGTTTCACTCTTGTCGTTCAGGCTGGAGTGCAGTGGTGCCATCTCGACTCACTGCAACCTCCGCCTCCCGGGTTCAAGCGATTCTCCTGCCTCAGTCCCCAGACACATTTGCCAAGCCACCTGTTTGCTTGTGAGCACCAGGAGCAAGAGAGGAGCAGAGATACCCCAAAGTTCTGCTATGGCTTCATCCCTCTGCTTTATTTAAATGTAGTGGGGTTCGGCACGGCTGTTAAACACGAGGTGATTTTAGAAGTAATGCAACATCCACTTGTTCCTCCAAATGAGAGCTATGATCCTGCTCACCCACTGTCTGTATTTCAGCTGCCCAGGTGTCAGCTTATCATCTCTTTCCACAGCCTTTTCATCATTCTCAGTGAATTCCAACATCTCCTTTTTACCACGATTCACTGAAATCACAAGGCTCATGCTAGTTCTCAGTGTCAACTCCTCCATCTTCTACAGAAGTGCACCTTTCTTCCATTCTTCTTATGCAAACGTAACATTCTGTTCCAGTTCATTTTTCTAACAGTAACATTTGTTTAATTCACAAATTAATTCTTGTAGACATGGCTGTTGGATGACCCCGATTGGAAGTGACTTGTCTTGCTTTATGTCCTAAGACCATCTTTTTGGCCTCTATCCATCTGAAGGCAGCTGCATCAGGCCTCTCCTTTCATATTCCGAATGGGAAGCTGCGGCCCCACTCTCTCCAGGCTGTCTGCGTCGCCTGCTCCCTGTCCGCTAGCGCATTGGAGAGGGCAGCCAGGCCCAGGGCAGCTGTGACTGCAGCCGTCTTGCCCTCCCGTCTGTTTCAGCAGAGCCCATGCTGGCTTGGAACACAGGACAGACAGCTTCTCCTGGACCCTGGATCCTGCCCCTGACCTTGGGATGTCACCGTCAGCAAATCCCCAAAGGCTCCGACTGACGACTCCTATTAGGATTCCATCTGCTCATGCTTTAATGTTTTTGACCTGGGAGGAGAGACGAAGGCTTGTTTTTCCTGTGTCGGGACGTCAGTGGGGGACTGGCCCCAGCCCAAGCCTGTGTTCTCCATTGCTATTATTTGCAAGTTAATATGATGATTTGAGCCAAAATAAACTCAAGACAGGCTGCAGAAATTGCTACAAGTTATCTAAGCAAGTGCGTGAGGTGCATCTGATCAAACCCTTACTGAGAAGGGCGGGTGCCCAAATCCTGCCATTTCCCACTCCTGCTTGGGGAAGGAGCCCTTATGGGTCACTGTGGGGACGGAGTGGGACGGGGGGATTTCTGCCAGTTGCTGCTAATGGTGCGAGAGGTAGGGGCTCTGATTGTCCTGCCAGAGTTCACTGGAGAAAACTATACTTTCAGTGTTTGAGGGGCAGGATTCTGACCCTAAGGAAGGTGAGACAAGTCAGGAGTCAGGGTTGGGATCCTTCCAGCAGGCGTTCAGGGCCAGGCACACATGTCCAGTGGGAGGCCAGTTCAGACATTAGTGGGATTCCATCCATTCAATGGGGTGGGTGAATGGGCTCACCTTTAAATGGGTGTCCTGTGAAGCCAGGATCATCCGGCCTTTGGGTGAGATGGAGCTGGGTATGTTTTGCTCTTTGCTTGGGCTATCAGAATTCCAGAGCCAAATTCCAGCCAATGCTTAGCACCTGATGGGTTTTATTGTTTGCTACCCAGGCTAATCTCATGTTTCTACAGTTACTTTCCATTCTCTGTTTCATTGTAGGAATCTCGATAAGCTTTAAAAATATTTTTCTGGCATAAGCTATTTTCCCATTTATGTGTTGCTGTGCTCATTAGGCTAACTCTTTTTTTTTTTTTTTTTGAGTCAGAGTTTCACTCTTGTTGCCCAGGCTGGAGTGCAGTGGCGCGACGTTGGCTCACTGCAACCTCCGCCTTCTGGGTTCAAGCAATTATTCTGCCTCAGCCTCTTGAGTAGCTGGGATTACAGGCATGCGTCACCACACCCAGCTAATTTTGTATTTTTAGTAGAGATGGGGTTTCACCATGTTGGTAATGCTGGTCTCGAACTCCTGATCTTAGGTGATCTGCCCGCCTCAGCCTCCTGAAGTGCTGGGAATACAGGCGTGAGGGCTCTTTTTGTATGTTTTGTTTATGTGTCCAACTCAATGGTTCTTAACACATTCAGAAATAAATGTAACTGTCTTCATCTTTTTGTGCTGCTGTAACAAAATGCCACAGGCTGGATAATGTACAATGGACAGAAATTTACCGGTTCACAGTTCTGGAGGCTGGAAAGTTCAGTTTCAAGGTGCTATCAGCCTTGATGTTTGGTGAGGGCCCCATTCTGTATTTCCAGGATGGTGCATTGAACACTGCGTCTTCCAGAGGAGAGAAACACTGTTCCTCACATGGCAGAAGAGTGAAAGAGCCAGGAGAGAGCTCACTCCTGAAATACCTTTTATTAAGGCAGTAAACTCACCCATAAGGGGACATGCTTATGGCCTAATCACCTCTTAAAGGCTCCACCGCCCAAACCATTACATTGGCAGTTAACTTTCAACATGAATTGTGGAGCAAACATTCAAAGCATAGCAGCAACCATCACCCATTTCTAGAAAATTTTATCCACTCAAAAAGAAATCCTATGCCCTTTAGTTATCAACCTCACTATTTTCCCCTTCCCCTCCCCTCACCTAAGCAACTGCTAATCTACTCATGGATATTTCTTTGGGAGTGGATTTTTTTCACTTAGCATGATGTTATCAAGGTTCATCCGTGTCGTGTTAGTAGTTCTTTCCTTTCCATGGCCAAACAGCACTCCATTATATGGGTAGATCACATTTTGTTCATCCATTTATTGGCTGAGAGGCATGGCTTTTTCCACCTTTGGCTGTTATAAATAATGCTGCTATGAACATTAATATATGAGTTTCTGCATGGACGTGTTCTCATTTCTCTGAGTATTTACCTAGGAGTGAAATTTCTGTATCATATGGTAATTCTCTGTTTAAGTGTTTGAGGAAGTGCCATGCTATATTCTAAAGTGGCAGCACCTTGGTCCATTTCCACCAGCAATCGTAAAGTTTCCAGTCTCTTTACATCCTTGCCAACTCTTGCCATCCTTTATACATCCTTTTAATTTCTGTCAGATCAGTAGTAATATGTCTGCTTTATATTTCTGATTATAGCAGTTTGAGTCTCTCTCTCTTTTTTTTTTTTTTTTGGTCAGTCCAGCTAAAAGTTTGTAATTTTTGTTAATCTTTGCAAGGAAACTGGTTTTGGTTTCATTGATCTTTTTTTTCTATTATTTTTTAATTTTGTATTTCACTAAATCCCAGTCTAGTCTGTATTATTTCCTTCCCATTGCTTCCATAGGTTTTTGTATGTACTTTTTCCAGTGCCTTAAGATGTTAGAAAAATTCGAGCTATTACTACTTTTTAAATATAGTCAGTTATAAATTTCTTTCTAAGTACTGTTTTAACTGTTTGAACCCCATCAGTTTTGATATGTTGTGTCTTCATTTTCATTTATCTCAAAGTATTTTTATAATTTACCTTTTGATTTATCCTTTTACTCTTTAGTTGTTTAAAAGCGTTTTGTTTAATTAATACGTATTTGCAAGTTTCACAAGTTTTCTTTACATTCTTGACTTCATTTCCATCAGGATCACAGAATATACTATTATTTCCATGCTTTAAAATTCATTGAGATTTGTTTATGGCCTAACATATACTCTCTCCTAAAAAATGTTCCACGTGCGCACAGGAAGAATGTATACTGTTGTTGGGTGTAGTGTTATATTGAAGTCTGCTAGATCTAGTTGGTTTATTGTGCCACTGAAATCTATTTCCTTGTTTATCTTCTACCTAGCTGTTGTATCTATTGTTGGAAATGGGGATAAAATATCCAACTATTATTGTTGAATTGTCTAATTTGCCCTTCATTCATGTCAGTTTTTGCTTTGTGTATTTTAGTGGTATAGTGTTAGGTGCATATATGTGTATAATTGTTCTATCTTCTTAATGGATTGAGCCTTTTATTGTTACTGTTTATGCCTAGAAACACTATTGTTTTAAAATCTATTTTGTCTGATATTAGTATAGCCACTCTAACTTTCTTGTGGTGCTGTTTGCATAATATATGTTTTTTCATCCTTTTACTTTCTTTTCTTTTTTTTGTATTATACTTTAAGTTCATGTGCACAACATGCAGGTTTGTTACATATGTATACATGTGCCATGTTGGTGTGCTGCACCCATCAACTCGTCAGCACCCATCAACTCATCATTTACATCAGGTATAACTCCCAATGCCATCCCTCCCCCTTCCCCGCTCCCCACAATAGGCCCCGGTGTGTGATGTTCCCCTTCCCGTGTCCAGGTGATCTCGTTGTTCAATTCCCACCTATAAGTGAGAACATGCGGTGTTTGGTTTTCTGTTCTTGCGACAGTTTGCTGAGAATGATGGTTTCCAGCTGCATCCATGTCCCTACAAAGGACACGAACTCATCCTTTTTTTATGGCTGCATAGTATTCCATGGTGTATATGTGCCACATTTTCTTAATCCAGTCTGTCACTGATGGACATTTGGGTTGATTCCAAGTCTTTGCTATTGTGAATAGTGCTGCAATAAATATACGTGTGCATGTGTCTTTATAGCAGCATGATTTATAATCCTTTGGGTATATACCCAGTATTGGGATGGCTGGGTCATATGGTATTTCTAGTTCTAGATCCTTGAGGAATCGCCATACTGTATTCCACAATGGTTGAACTAGTTTACAATTCCACCAACAGTGTAAAAGTTTTCCTATTTCTCCACATCCTCTCCAGCACCTGTTGTTTCTTGACTTTTTAATGATTGCCATTCTAACTGGTGTGAGATGGTATCTCATTGTGGTTTTGATTTTCATTTCTCTGATGGCCAGTGATGACGAGCATTTTTTCATGTGTCTGTTGGCTGTATGAATGTCTTCTTTTGAGAAATGTCTGTTCATATCCTTTGCCCACTTTTTGATGGGGTTGGTTGTTTTTTTCTTGTACATTTGTACAAGGTTCTGGATATTAGCCCTTTGTCAGATGAGTAGATTGCAAAAATTTTCTCCCATTCTGTAGGTTGCCTGTTCACTCTGATGGTAGTTTCTTTTGCTGTGCAGAAGCTCTTTAGTTTAATTAGATCCCATTTGTCAATTTTGGCTTTTGCTGCCATTACTTTTGGTGTTTTAGACATGAAGTCCTTGCCCATGCCTATGTCCTGAATGGTATTACTTAGGTTTTCTTCTAGGGTTTTTATGGTATTAGGTCTAACATTTAAGTCTCTAATCCATCTTGAATTAATTTTCATATAAGGAGTAAGGAGAGGATCCAGTTTCAGCTTTTTACTTATGGCTAGCCAATTTTCCCAGCACCATTTATTAAATAGGGAATCCTTTCCCCATTTCTTGTTTTTCTCAGGTTTGTCAAAAATCAGATGGCTATAGATGGGTGGTATTATTTCTGAGGGCTCTGTTCTGTTCCATTGGTCTATATCTCTGTTTTGGTACCAGTACCATGCTGTTTTGGTTACTGTAGCCTTGTAGTATAGTTTGAAGTCAGTTAGCATGATGCCTCCAGCTTTGTTCTTTTGACTTAGGATTTTCTTGGCAATGCGGGCTCTTTTTTGGTTCCATATGAACTTTAAAGCAGTTTTTTCCAGTTCTGTGAAGAAAGTCATTGGTAGCTTGATGGGGATGGCATTGAATCTATAAATTACCTTGGGCAGTATGGCCATTTTCACGATATTGATTCTTCCTATCCATGAGCATGGTATGTTCTTCCATTTGTTTGTGTCCTCTTTGATTTCACTGAGCAGTGGTTTGTAGTTCTCCTTGAAGAGGTCCTTTACATCCCTTGTAAGTTGGATTCCTAGGTATTTTATTCTCTTTGAAGCTATTGTGAATGGGAGTTCATTCATGATTTGGCTCTCTGTTTGTCTGTTACTGGTGTGTAAGAATGCTTGTGATTTTTGCACATTACTTTTGTATCCTGAGACTTTGCTGAAGTTGCTTATCAGCTTAAGGAGATTTTGGGCTGAGACGATGGGGTTTTCTAAATATACCATCATGTCATCTGCAAACAGGGACAATTTGACTTCTTCTTTTCCTAATTGAATACCCTTTATTTCTTTCTCTTGCCTTATTGCCCTAGCCAGAACTTCCAACACTATGTTGAATAGGAGTGGTGAGAGAGGGCATCCCTGTCTAGTGCCAGTTTTTAAAGGGAATGCTTCCAGTTTTTGCCCATTCAGTATGATATTGACTGTGGGTTTGTCATAAATAGCTCTTATTATTTTGAGAAATGTTCCATTCAATACCGAATGTATTGAGAGTTTTTAGCATGAAGGGCTGTTGAATTTTGTCAAAGACCTTTTCTGTATCTATTGAGATAATCGTGTGGTTTTTGTCTTTGGCTCTGTTTATATACTGGATTACATTTATTGATTTGTGTATGTTGAACCAGCCTTGCATCCCAGGGATGAAGCCCACTTGATCATGGTAGATGAGCTTTTTGATGTGCTGCTGGATTCGGTTTGCCAGTATTTTATTGAGGATTTTTGCATTGATGTTCATCAGGGATATTGGTCTAAAATTCTCTTTTTTTGTTGTGTCTCTGCCAGGCTTTGGTATCAGGATGATGTTGGCCTCATAAAATAAGTTATGGAGGATTCCCTTTTTTTCTATTGATGGGAATAGTTTCAGAAGGAATGGTACCAGCTCCTCCTTGTACCTCTGGTAGAATTCAGCTGTGAATCTGTCTGATCCTGGACTTTTTTTGGTTGGTAGGCTATTAATTATTGCCTCAATTTCAGAGCCTGCTATTGGTCTATTCAGGGATTCAACTTCTTCCTGGTTTAGTCTTGGGAGAGTGTAAGTGTTCAGGAAATTATCCATTTCTTCCAGGTTTTCTAGTTTATTTGCATAGAGGTGTTTATAGTATTCTCTGATGGTAGTTTGTATTTCTGTGGGGTCGGTGGTGATATCCCCTTTATCGTTTTTTATTGCATCTATTTGATTCTTCTCTCTTTTCTTCTTTATTAGTCTTGCTAGTGGTCTATCAATTTTGTTGATCTTTTCAGAAAAACAGCTCCTGTATTCATTGATTTTTTGGAGGTTTTTTTGGGTCTCTATCTCCTTCAGTTCTGCTCTGATCTTAGTTACTTCTTGACTTCTGCTAGCTTTTGAATGTGTTTGCTCTTGCTTCTCTAGTTCTTTTAATTGTGATGTTAGGGTGTCAATTTTAGATCTTTCCAGGTTTCTCTTGTGTGCATTTAGTGCTATAAATTTCCCTCTACACACTGCTTTAAATGTGTCCCAGAGATTCTGGTATGTTGTATCTTTGTTCTCATTGATTTCAAAGAACATCTTTATTACTGCCTTCATTTTGTTATGTACCCGGTAGTCATTCAGGAGCAGGTTGTTCAGTTTCCATGTAGCTGAGTGATTTTGATTGGGTTTCTTAGTCCTAAGTTCTAGTTTGATTGCACTGTGGTCTGAGAGACAGTTTGTTATAATTTCTGTTCTTTTACATTTGCTGAGGAGTGCTTTACTTCCAACCATGTGGTCAATTTCAGAATAAGTGCGATGTGGTGCTGAGAAGAATATATATTCTGTTGATTTGGGGTGGAGAATTCTGTAGATGTCTATTAGGTTCGCTTGGTGCAGAGTTGAGTTCAATTCCTGGATATCCTTGTTAACTTTCTGTCTCGTTGATCTGTCTAATGTTGACAGTGGGGTGTTGAAGTCTCCCATTATTATTCTATAGGCGTCTAAGTCTCTTTGTAAGTCTCTAAGGATTTGCTTTATGAATCTGGGTGCTCCTGTATTGGGTGCATATATATTTAGGATAGTTAGTTCTTCCTGTTGAATTGACCCCTTTACCATTATGTAATGGCCTTCTTTGTCACTTTTGATCTTTGATGGTTTAAAGTCTGTTTTATCAGAGACTAGGATTGCAACCCCTGCTTTTTTTTGTTCTCCATTTGCTTGGTAGATCTTCCTCCATCCCTTTATTTTGAGTCTATGTATGTCTCTGCATGTGAGATGGGTCTCCTGAATACAGCAAACTGATGGGTCTTGACTCTTTATCCAATTTGCCAGTCTGTGTCTTTTAATTGGACCATTTAGTCCATTTACATTTAAGGTTAATATTGTTATGTGTAAACTTGATCCTGTCATTGTGATATTAGCTGGTTATTTTGCTCGTTAGTTGATGCACTTTCTTCCTAGCATCGATGGTCTTTACATTTTGGCATGTTTTTGCAATGGCTGGTACCAGTTGTTCCTTTCCTTGTTTAGTGCTTCCTTCAGGGTCTCTTGTAGGCCAGGCCTGGTGGTGACAAAATCTCTAAGCATTTGCTTGTCTGTAAAGGATTTTATTTCTCCTTCACTTATGAAACTTAGTTTGGCTGGATATGAAATTCTGGGTTGAAAATTCTTTTCTTTAAGAATGTTGAATATTGGCCCCCACTGTCTTCTGGCTTGTAGAGTTTCTGCTGAGAGAGATCTGCTCTTAGTCTGATGGGCTTCCCTTTGTGGGTAACCTGACCTTTCTCTCTGGCTGCCCTTAACATTTTTTCCTTCATTTCAACTTTGGTGAATCTGACAATTATGTGTCTTGGAGTTGCTGTTCTTGAGGTGTATCTTTGTGGCATTCTCTGTATATCCTGAATTTGAATGTTGGCCTGCCTTACTAGGTTGGGGAAGTTCTCCTGTATGATATCCTGCAGTGTGTTTTCCAACTTGGTTCCATTTTCCTCCTCACTTTCAGGCACACCAATCAGACGTAGATTTGGTCTTTTCACATAATCCCATATTTCTTGGAGGTTTTGTTCGTTTCTTTTTCCTCTTTTTTCTCTAGACTTCTCTTCTCGCTTCGTTTCATTCATTTGATATTCAATCATTGATACTCTTTCTTCCAGTTGATTGAGTTGGTTACTGAAGCTTGTGTATTTGTCACACGTATTTGTCATGTCATGGTTTTCATCTCTATCAGTTCATTTATGGCCTTCTCTGCATTGATTATTCTAGTTGTCCATTCTTCCATTCTCTTTTCAAGATTTTAGTTTCTTTGCGTTGGGTACATAGTTCCTCCTTGAGGAACTCTGAGAAGTTTGATCGACTGAAGCCTTCTTCTCTCAACTTGTCAAAGTCATTCTCCATCCAGCTATAATCCATTGCTGGCGATGAGCTGTGTTCCTTTGGAGGGGGAGATGAGCTCTGATTTTTTGAATTTCCAGCTTTTCTGCCCTGCTTTTTCCCCATCTTTGTGGTTTTATCTGCCTTTGGTCTTTGATGATGGTGACGTACTGATGGGGTTTTGGTGTGGGTGTCCTTTCTGTTTGTTAGTTTTCCTTCTAACAGTCAGGACCCTCAGCTGCAGTTGGAGTTTGCTTGAGGTCCACTTCAGACCCTGTTTGCCTGGGTATCAGCAGCAGAGGCTGCAGAAGATAGAATATTGCTGAACAACTAATGTTACTGTCTGATTCTTGCTCTGGAAACTTCGTCTCAGAGGTGTGCCCAACCGTGTGAGGTGTGAGGTGTCGGTCTGCACCTAGTGGGGGATGTCTCCCTGTTAGGTTACTCAAGGGTCAGGGACCCACTTGAGCATGCGGTCTGTCCGTTCTCAGATCTCAGCCTCCGTGCTGCAAGACCCACTGCTCTCTTCAAAGCTGTCAGACAGGGTCGTTTACATCTGCAGAGGTTTCTGCTGCTTTTTGTTACTTTCAATCTATATTGTTGACCTAAAGTGTGCCCTATGTGGACAGCATATCATTGCTAGATCTCTTTTTTCTTTTTGTAATCATCTGACCATCTCTTCCTTTTGAAAGAGTTGTTTAATCCATTCAAATTTACTGTTGTAATATGGTTGGATTTATGTCTACCATTTGGATTTTTGTTTTGTATATTTTATGTATTTTTTGTTCTTCATTTTCTCTTTACTGCTTTCTTTTTCTTATATATGTGACTATTTTCACATATATGTGACTTTCTCTCTACATGTTTTATTTTTTTCTAATGTAACATTTATATTTTTAATCTTTTTTTTTTTTTTTTTTTTTGCTGTAGTTTCAAATGTTGCTTTCTTAGTGGTTGCCATAAGTCTTACCATATACATATACGTCTTAACAGAATCACCTTCAAATTTATGGTAGCTTAATTCCCATTAGATGTAGAAACATTTCTCTCTCTCTCTCTCTCTCTCTCTCTCTCTCTCTCTCTCTCTCTCTCTCTTTCTTTTTGAGACAGGGTCTTACTCTGTCACCCAGGCTGGAGTGCAGTGGCTAAATCATGGCTCACTGCAGGCTTGACCTTCTGAGCTCAAGCAATCCTCCCACATCAGCCTCCCAAGTAGCTGGGATTATGGGTGTGTGCCATCATGCCCAGCTAGTTTTTGTATTTTTTGTGGAGATGTTTTTTTGCCATGTTGCCCAGGCTGGTCTCAAACTCCTAGACTCAAGCAATTACCTGCCTCAGCCTCCTAAAGTGCTGGGATTATAGGTGAGAGCTACTGCACTTGGCCAAAACACTACTCATATATATTATATTTTTCCTTTTTTTGTGGTATTATTTTCATGCAGATTACATCTATAAATGTTACTCACCCAACAATACACATTGTTGTCATTATCTTATACAATTTTATGTCTCTTAATAAAGCTGAGAGGGAAGGAGAGCAAGTATGTATCTATAGCTTTTGTTATATTAACTTTTTATTTACTATTTCTGGTACTCTTCATTTGTTCCTATGGATTCAAGTTACTCTCTGGAGTAATTTCTTTAGCCCAATACAGCTTTGTTTCCACCCACCTCTTTTGTCCTGTTATTGACAAGTATATTACATTTCCATGTGTTATGCACCCCAAAATACATTATATACATACAGTTTTATACAATAGCTTTTTTGTTTTTTAAAGAAAGTTATCAGGAAGAATATACAATTACCTTTTAAATCATTTAAGATAAGAAGGGAGAAGTAGCATGCATTTTACTGTCTTTTATAGTTGCATAATCGTATTTACTGGTGCTTTTTTTAAAGTGTGAATTTGAATTACCAACTAGGGTCACTTGCTTTTAGCCTGAAGAACTTTCTTTAGTATTTCTTGGCTATGCTACCCACAGATTCCTCAGGTTTTACTTGTTTGGGAATGTTCTTATTTCATTTGAATTTTTGAAAGACAGCTTTGCTGCAAATATAATTTCTGGGTGACAGTTTATTTCCTTGAGAATTTTAAATATATCATCCCATCACCTTCAGTCCTCCATTGTTTCTAATGAGAAGTCAGCTGTTAATCTTATTGTGGTTCCTTTGTAAGTGATAAGTGGCTTTTCTTTTGTTGCTTCTTCAAGATTGTCTTATTTTCTTTGACTTTCAGCATTTTTACTATGATGTGTTCATTTGTGGATCTCTTTGTGTTTCTTTTACTTGCAATTTGTTGAGCTTTTGGATGTGTAGATTGATGTTTGTCAATATATTTGGGATTTTTTTTTTGTTATTATATCTTTGAATATTTTTTCTGTTCCTCTTATTCCCTGGCTCTCCTTCCCCTATCTCTACCTTACCCCCAGTTTCTGTTACTCAAATTACACATATGTTGGTGCACCTAATGGTCTTGTACATTTCTCTGAGGATCTGTTTTACTTCATTCTTTTTTCTCTTTGTTCTCCATATTGCATAATCTCAATAGGTCTATCTTCAAATTGGTGATTTTTTTCTTCTCCCCAGTTTAAATCTACTACTGAGACCCTCTACTGAATTTTTTTTTTTTTTTTTTTTTTTTGAGACGGAGTCTTGCTGTGTCACCCAGGCTGGAGTGCAATGGCCAGATCTCGGCTCACTGCAAGCTCCGCCTCCCGGGTTCACGCCATTCTCCTGCCTCAGCCTCCCGAGTAGCTGGGACTACAGGCACCCGCCACCTCGCCCGGCTAGTTTTTTTTTGTATTTTTTATTAGAGACGGGGTTTCACCGTGTTAGCCAGGATGGTCTCAATCTCCTGACCTCGTGATCCGCCCGTCTCGGCCTCCCAAAGTGCTGGGATTACAGGCTTGAGCCACTGAATTTTTTAATATCAATTTTTGTAGTTTTCAGAATTTCCATTTGGCTCTTTTATTTAAAAAATTTCTATCTATTGATATTCTCTCTCTGATGCAACATTGTTCTTATATCTTTATTTTCTTTTTGCTCATCACTAACCTGGGAGCTAGCCCAGGCTAGGCCAGATGCATGTGTAATAACCAAGTGGAGTAATGTATGCTCCCCAGATCTTGATAGCTTAGCATGCAGTGTAATATTTGCAGGCACACAGACTATTGCTGGTCCAGCCAAGACTCCCAGGCTCTGTCCCCACATGGAAGCTCCTCATGGCAGGGGCCTGGCCACCACAGGCTGTGGCTCCTCCACTCCTTCCTTTGGAGAGATGATCATCACTGTGGGAAGAGACAGCTGGAGGGAGAGCTGCAGCTCCTCAGTGCTTTCTCCCAGAAGCCACATGCACCTCTCCTTTCCATGGCCCTGTGGCCAGGGTTAGCAGCCAGCAGTGCAGTCTGCAGAGGCTGGCACAGAGGGGTTCAGTCTCCATGCACCTGAGGGAAGGAACTGGACACTTGGAGCATTGTCTGCATCCACTGAACTGACACTGGGCACCACCACGGTAGGCCTCCAAGTTTGGACACAGCCTTCTTGAATCCCCCTTTTTCTATGTAATGATGAAACGAGGCTATTCATGCTGAATTCTCCCTGCTCAGGACAGTGCCTCTCTCCTGGTGACTGCCAGCAGGGCAGAGGGTGGTGTCTGTTCTATTGTGGGGAAATACTTTTGCTTATCATTGCAGTGGGAGTGGGTTTTTACAGCCTGGTGGGGCAACTGGTGGGTAATCATCCTAGAAATCTTGTAAAATCATCTTCACGCCAGCACCACATCCCTGCTCAGCCCTGATGACTGCACAAGGGGCTTTCCTTGCCTCCAGCGTGTGCTGCTGTGAACCTGCCTGGTCCTCAGTATGGTTGCCACCCTCAGTGGTGTTGGGGTCCTGGGTTGGGGCCATGCATCCAGCTCTGGGGAGGCTCACAAAGCGGGGATGGACTCCCAGGTAAACAGCTTGCCCTGGCAAATTGGACAGTAAATGTGACCGGGTACCGGGTGTCCATCCTACTTCAGGTGCCCCCGATCCAGGGCTGCTGACCGGGGAGGAACTGGACTATCAGGGAACAGGTGCAGTGGCAGGAGCCCCTTTGTCAGTTACCACACCCTGCTAGCCCCACAGTCCATGGAGGACCAAGCCTCTGCTGGTCCCCTGGGCTCTGTCCCACCCAGGTCCTGAGCCTCTTTGTTCCTGGTTGCATATGGAAGGGTATTGTCAGGAAGTCCTGGGATGCCCAAGAGGCAGGTTTGTGTGCCATGTGGATGGTGCAGCAGTGTCAGGTCTGTTATGCGTGTGTCATACATGTGTGTTACTCATGGAGTCACAGAGCTGGGGAGGAGGACCCTAGAGTTCTTCTTGTCTATCTGCTCCTTCTGCAGCTGAGGATACTGAGGCTGAGCACAGGGATGTGCACCTCAGAGTGACTCAGGTCAGAGGGCATTGATCCCAGGTACCAAGCAGGTTGGGGGGTTCCAGGTGTCACCAGCAGCACCTGCTCCTCAGGTAAGGCCCCAGCCTGAGGGCAGAATTGACCTCCCCCAACCCCACCAGCACTTGGTGGGCCTCCTGCCAGCCCTTGTCACAATCTGCCTATCCAATGGTCCTCCATAGAGTATGAGAAACAGAGCTTGGCTCAGTGCCATCTTGCCTGACCTCAGAGGACCCAGTGGTCCAGACTGGAGACTGTGGGCTCCAGGATAGCACAGCCACCTCCCACCCTCTTCCAGTTGACCCCAAGCTCTTGTTTAAATCCTTCAGGAGACAGGAAGCTCTCTGCCTGCAAGTCTCACAGTTCACGTGCTGGAAAACACTGATTAAAACCTTCTACTCAGCTGTTCTCCGACACTGAGACCTCAGCCCATAGCCCCCTCTTCGGAATGCCAGCACATGGTGCCTAGACCAAGGCAGGCTCTCAGAAATAGTGGTTGAATGATGCGCCCAGAAAAACCATCGTGGTCTGTGGCCATGCCCAGCCCTCAGCTCCCTGCAGTTCCTCAGCCTTCCTTCCTGGATGCGTCCCTGCAGGACCGGCCCTCAAGACGGAGCCCACAGATGCACACTTGCCACCTTGACTCTGAAGATGTTCCTGAAGTCGCCACCAGATAGAGCACCTGTTGGAGTCTGAAACGTTTCCCGCACATCCCCCCCTGTGCTTTGGGTCAACAGTGACTTTAGCATTGACTCAGTAAAGAAGAGGGTGGCCTGTTCCTGGGCCAAAAGGAATCCGAAGACTCATGGATTTCATTTTTTTCCAATAACCAAGTATCTCACACATAGAGACAAGTGCGGAAGGTAGATGTCACTCACCTGTGCCCACCACCAAGAACTAACCAGACTCGCAGTTCAGGGAGCACCCTGGCCACCCCTGTGCCATGAGGCTTTGAGGCTTTCCCAGGTGGTGGTGGGGTGACCTCCAAGTGCAGGTGCCCACAGCTGGGCAGTGTCCCTGTCCCCTGCTCTGACCGTCTTGGGACACAGGGATCCGGCCCGAGGGAGCCTCGTGTGCTTCTCCACTTCCTTGGTGTGGGACCTTCGGAAAAAACAAGGCTGAGCACCCACCCGCCTCTGTGCCAGCTGCTGCTGTTCCTTTTGTTTTTGGTTGTTTTTGTTTGTTTGCTGTGGCTTGCCTGGCTGTTTAGGGAGACTGTTGGCACTCGCTCCAGGAAATCCTCTCTGGGATGGAAGTACTTATTCACGCAGGCGGCTGGATCGAGGGAAGTCAGACTGCACCGTTTCCAGCAACTCCGCTTGGTTATGATTAATGGAGATAAATCTGCCCAAGAGAAGCTAAATTTAGCCAAAAGTTGAGCCCCCTGCTTCCGCACCCCGCCCTCAGGCACAGGGAGAGTGTGTGTTTCTGTTGGCCAGAGCCCAGATAACATGGAGAGGTGGAAAACAATCCCCAGAAATCTGAAAAATGTCGAACAAGGAAAGAAAATGCTCAATCCACCAAAACAAACAGAGATACAATCTCACCCCCCTTGGTTTTTGTACCACTGGGTTTAGGGGAAAAGAAAACAAGAGACTGAATTAGAGAGATATGCATTAAAAACACACACAAAGATTGAAGACAGGAACAGAGTGCTCCCACACAGGGTCACGGGGCTTGAGAGACCCCGGACCCTCAAGTGCAAGGTCCTGGTGGGGCAGGGCAGTGGACAGGAGGGAGGCCAGGTTCCCCCGGGTCCACGCCAGGTGCCCCTCGGCCCTGGCTTCCCTCCCTCCATGCGCCGCGTGCTCACCTTTTTCTCTTCCCGACCCTGACTGTTTCTATAATCTTCAGGCTTTGAGAGTGAGTTCATTACTCCTGTCATTTATCCCACAAAGATGCACTGTGCTGGGCACAGGCAGGACCTGGGCCTGCAAAGAGGAATAGGGTGGTCCCTGATCCCCAGGACTCGAGATTGCTGGGAGGGCGGCCCAGATGGGGGTGGGAGAGCTGGAGGTGGCATCTGGGCTGCCCTCTGGGTCTCCAAGCAGGTTCTGTTGTTGCTGGGCTCTGTGAGCTAGGGGAACACTGCTGGCACGCTGCTCGTTAAGATCAGGCTTCTGGTGGCTTCTGTGTCTGGTTGGAATGCTGGGGGGCAGGCACTGGGGAAGAATTAGAGCCCACGATTTGGGCCCTTCTTGTTTTGATTTCGGGTAGTACACCCTTAGGAAACATGTTGGGAGCTGCAAACACCCTACAGATTAAGTATTTTATTATTTTTAATAACTGATCATGAATTCAGGGACCATGAACCATCCGCCTGAAAAGTCAGTATTGCAGAAAGTTTGAAGCATTGAACTCACATTCCAGGAGTGCTGGGTCACTGTGATGGGACCTGGGGAGTGACCAGTGAGCAGCAGAGGGGTACAGTGAGAGGTGATGAGTTCCTGAAGTTCCCTCTCCCCCGGGGCACTTGGGGGCTCTTGGTGGGTGCTCCAGCAGGGCCCTGGGGGAGGACACACTGATGTCCCCTTGCTGGTGGGGTGGAAATTGTCCCTTCAGGGTGTGCAGGGCAGATACATCCCTGTCTTAATAAATGGTGATATTGCAAAGCTCCAGTGTGAGGCACTGAGGGGTGCTGGCTTCTAGGAGGATTTGTGTTTGGAGAGTCCAGAGCTAGGCCTGAAAAAATCTGTGACTCTAAGACATTGCACCTAGGCCAGGAGTTGCAGCTCCCTGAGAGCTGGTGTCTGACCCAGCAGGTCACCCAACTCCCAGGGAACCACAGGTTGGGGGTGCAGGAGCAGCAGGGACCCCCAGCTCATGGCTCTACTCCTGGAAATCAGTGCATGGGGTGGGGGAGCTGCTCTTCTCTTGTATTTATCACATCATAGCTGCCTTTAAAATAGAGGAAAATGTCTCCTCCAAGCAGGAAGAGTAACTTTCTATTGATTGGCCGTTCTCTCTGCTCTCTCCCTTTCCACAAGCTCTGCCTGTGGGTTTCAGTGAGTTCTCTGTTCATTGCAACTCAGAGTGACCTTCCTTTTCTCTTGTAGAAACTTTAATCTTTCTACACATTTATGGTGGGCGGAATTCTAAAGTGGCCCAAAGATTTCCACCTCCTGGTGTACCTGCCTTGGATTATTTCCTCCCCTGGGATGTGGGCAGGACCTGTGTAATACATTACATGAAAATGAAGATTTTTCACAAATGTAATTAAAGTCACTAATCAGCTGGGTTCAAGTTCACCAAGAGGGCAACAATTTGGGTGCTGATTGAAATCACCTGAGCCCTTCACATCTGATTTGAGGGGTTAGAGACGGGGAAATGAGGTTCTCAGGGTCAGAGGCTTGTGCTCCTGTGGCCTGGAGGAAGCTGCGCTGTGGCCTGTAATAAAATAAAAACTAAATTAAATTAAAATTAGATTGAAAAGAGTTTAATTGGGCAATGAACGATTGCGAACCGAGTGGCCCCCAGAATCACAGCAGATTCACAGAGAGTCCCGTGCAGCCACGTGGTGGAAGAAGATATATAGACAGAAAAGCGGAAATGACGTACAGAAATCGGCAGTGAGGGACAGAATGGCTGGACTGGTTACAGCTCGGTGTTTGCCTCATTTGAACAGAGTTTGAACACTCAGCAGTCTATGAAGTATGGCCGCTGGGATTGGCCAAGACTCAGCTATTTTTACAGGCAGGGGCATACTCCTAAATTAGGTTTTCAATCTTGTCTGAATTTTTTTTTTCCTTTCTTTTCTTTTTTTTTCTGAGACAGAGTCTCTCTTTGTTGCTAGGCTGGAGTGCAGTGGCGCCATCTCAGCTCACTGCAACCTCTGCCTCCCAGGTTCACACCATTCTCCTGCCTCAGCCTCCCGAGTAGCTGGGACTACAGGGGCTGCCACCACGCCTGGCTAATTTTTGTATTTTTGGTAGAGACGGGGTTTCATCATGTTAGGCAGTATGGTCTCCATCTCTTGACCTTGTGAACTGCCCATCTTGGCCTCCCAAAGTGCTGGGATTACAGGCGTGAGCCACCACGTCCAGCCTCTTGTCTGACTTTTAAGCCAGGTTACAGTTCATTCACAAGGACTCAAATATGGAAGTACAGAGTCCATCGCAGGCCATGTTTAGTTTGCTTTAACACCTGGCTGAGGAGACCGTGAGCCAAGAAGCTGCAGGCAGCCTCCACAGATCAGAAGCAGCCCAGCTGACAGCAAGCAAGAAACGACCTCAGTCAAACAGACACAAGGCAACAAATGGCCAGCATCCCGAATAAGACGGACAGGGATTCTGCCCCCAAACCTCCTCACAGAAGGCAGCCCTGCCACATCTTGATTTTGGCCTTGTGAGACTCTAAGTGGAGAGCCCAGCCATGTGGTGCAGAATTTCTGACCCGTAACACTGTGAACTTATAAAATGAGTGTTGATTAAGATGCTAAGCATGTGACCATTTATCACTCAGTCATGTATAACTGTTACAAAAAGCAATGCAAATCTATGGCACCCAAATTAGAAAAATCAAACAGCAAAAAAAAAAAAAAAAGAAAAGAAAAGAAAAAAAAAAAAGAAAGTGAAAACCACTAGTAATGAACCATCTAGACATGACTATTGTTAATATTTTGCTGAAGAGTCCTCCAAATATATTGCATGTTTCATTTTCTCTCCCCCACTATGTATGACGGAATTACGGAGCTATAAGCGACATGAATAAACTGCATGTTTTAGCGTTGTACAGTTTGGTAAATTTGCTGAGTGTCTACACCTATGCAGCCTTCACCGCACAGGATGGCGACCATGTCCATCACCCCAGGAAGCCTCACACTTCTCTGAAGCCTCTTTCTCTCACCCTGTCCATCTTTCTGTCACTATACATCAGGTTGCACATCCAAGAATTTTGCATCAGTGCAGTCACACAGCATGCACGCCTTTCTTTATTTTTTAGTCTTTTAAAAATCTTTGTGTTTCGTTGTGGATGGTTTCTATTGCTGCCTTTAGGTGCAGTAATTTTTTCACCCGCAACCTTAAATCTTCTGTGGATCCCGTTCTGTGTACTTTTCATATCAAACATTGCAGTTTTCATCTCTAGAATTTTGATTTGGGCCTTTTTAGTGTCTTTAATGCTCTATTTAATGGAACCATCTTTCCCCTCACCCCTTGGATATATGGAGCTGAAAACAAAATATAAAATTCTAAGCCCCTGACCTGACGAATGGACCCTCCCTCCCCTTGGCCAACAGAATTCCCAAGTTAACCTGAAAAACTAGTTCAGGCTGTGGTGGGAAGGTGGGGGTCAGGCATGCCTCCTTCTACCCTCCTCCCTTTTTAATTCAGGCACAGCTGACCAGCATTAACATTAAAACAGAGACCTTCAGATTTCAGATCTTGAGACGAAACAGACTCTGTAGCTGTAAGATACCACATTCCAGCCTGACTCTAGTATAGCATCACTTGACAGATTGCAGGCCCTGGAAGAAATGGAAGTATTTTACCCCAAAATATATTTCCTTGACATATTTTGAAATGGCCCTGCAAAGCTGTCTCTCGTGGGGAAAGTCTACATTCCGTAGAGAATCCTCATTCTTTTCTAGGTCTTTTCCCTGGTCGGGGAGAAAACCAACAGGCTGGCACCTTCTCAGGTCTGATAAGAGCTCTGAAGGCTGCTGCCTAGAGGGTTCATCTGCATGACAAAACTGTGGTCTCCACAACCCCTTATCTTAACCCAGATATTCCTTTCGATTGATTCCAGGTCTTTAGCTAATAACTCTCCACCAATTGCCAATCAGAACATCTTTGAATCTGCCTGTGACCTGGCAACCTCTGGTTCCAGTTATCCCTCCTTTCCAGACCAAATCGGTGTACATCTTACATGTATCAATTGATGTCTTAAGTCTCCCTAAAATGTATAAAACTGAGCTGAGACCAGACCACCCTGGGTGCATGTTCTCAGGATCTCCAGGTGCCATGTCACTAGCTATTGGTCACTCATATTTAGCTCAGAAAAAAATCTCTTCACAACTTACAGAGTTTGAATCTTTTTTTTTTTTTTTTTTTTTTTTGAGACGGAGTCTTGCTCTGTCGCCCCGGCTGGAGTGCAGTGGTGCTATCTCGTCTCACTGCAACCTCCGCCTCCCAGGTTCACACCATTCTATCTTGGCTCACTGCAACCTCCGCCTCCCAGGTTCACACCATTCTCCTGCCTCAGCCTCCCAAGTAGCTGGTATTACAGGTGCCTACCACTCCACCCGGCTAATTTTTGCATTTGTAGTAGAGACAGGGTTTCACCATGTTGGCCAAGCTGGTCTTGAACACCTGACTTCTATGATCCACCGCTTCGGCCTCCCAAAGTGCTGGGATTACAGGTGTGAGCCACTGCGCCCAGCCGAGTTTAAATCTTTTTGTCGACAGAGCAAACGTCGTACAACTACCTCAGCGTCCTTGAATCGTGACCCTGCGATTCGTGCCCACCAAGGTCAGGTTCCATTGACTTTTCTCATCATGAGAGATCACATTGTCCTTCTTCCTGGCAGGCCTGGGCATTTTTAATTGGATCCAGACATCATGAATCTTACCGTGTGGGGTGCCAGGTATTTTTGCATTCTGATAAATATTGGTTTGCTCACACATGCTCTGATCTCTGCACTATCGAACTCTCGAGTGGGTCCCATCGTGGAACTTGGTGTTGACCTGTGTGCAGGTCTCTCCTCTGTCATCACACAGCCCCCTCCCCAGATGCTAGACTCTGCCTTCTCAACCCAGGAAGTCCTGCAGCCTGGGCCCTCTCCAGGCAGTACGCAGGGCTGTGACGTGGCTCAGCTCATCTTTGTTTTCTGTTTCTCAAGCATAACGTCCTTCATTTCCTCATGTCCAGCGTCCTGAAAAGTGTTCTTTCCTATGTTGTGTCTATTTTGTTTGTTGTTGATTTGGACAGACGGGTAACTCTGGTTCCTGTTATCCCATCTCAGCCACAGCAGAAATATTGATGTATGTTTTGAAAGAGATAGACTCATACCAGGCTTCATGTTTTGAAACCTGACCACGACAACTGGAAATTCAGTTTTTGCTCCTCTAAGGGTTGTAAGGTCATATCAACAAACCTGTGTTCTTGGCAAAGTTCCGTTCCTCACCAGCGGCCAGGAGTGAGGCAGGAAGTTGCCCGCACTGAGTATGAGAAGTGGCTCCAGCTCTGATAACGGTGGTCCCAGACGGTGAGCTCCTTGCGGGGGTGCAGACTGGGACTGGCCTGGGGAGCCCTCTGGAGTCACAACTGCTATCACAACAGAGGTGTCCCCAGGGGCTTTTATTTCCAACAATGCTTTGGTTTTCCTCTCACATTTTTTCTTACAGGTGAGCTCCGAGATCTCCAAAATGTTTTTCCAACTCCAGAAAGAATCCTCCTAGTATTGACAAGGGTGTCACACTCTCTGCTTGTAGTGAACCTGAAGTATCCCCACCCTTCCCTGCCTCCTCCACAGGGCGGCCCTGTCATCCACACTCCAGGCATTGCCGCCCAGCCCCTCCTCAACCCTGCACCCCCCCATGTCCTGATCTGTCTCTCTGTCTTTTTATTTATTTATTTATTTTTGAGCTGGAGTCTGGCTCTGTCACCTAGGCTGGAGTGCAGTGGTGCAATCTCAGCTCACTGAAAACTCTGCCTCCTGGGTTCAAGTGATTCTCCTGCCTCAGCCTCACAAGTAGCTGGGATTACAGGCACCCACTACCACGCCCGGCTAACTTTTGTATTTTTAGTAGAGACGGGGTTTCCCCATGTTGGCCAGGCTGGCCTCGAACTCCCGACCTCAGGCGATCCGCCTGCCTAGGCCTCCCAAAGTGCTGGGATTACAGGCATGAGCCACCGTGCCTGGACGCTCTGTCTCTTGAATGGGACGACCGCGTGCCTTGGACCTGCACACACCCGGCCCTGGCTGTGCCTGCTGGGGACACCCCTTCTCAGCGAGTGGTGCTCACCCTTTCCCTCCACAAGGAGTCCTCACACTCTGATCAGTGTGAAGCAGTCAGCAGATCAAACCCAGGCAGAACAGTGTTCCGAGACTGGAAAGTGAGTGGGATTTGGGGGCAGAGGTCCCAGAATCAATGTCATTAACTTAGTGGGTGGTGAGTTAAAAAGGCACCCCATGGGCTTACCATGACTTTGTTTCATATACCCTGTGCAACAACCCTCATCTGTGTTCTGGACAAGGGCATCAGGGAATGAAGGGCTGAATATCAGAGGCACACAGCTGGGAAGCATCAGACCTGAGATTTGATCCTGGGCTGTCAACCACACTTTCTAGGGTGGGACTTTGGGCCTCAGTTTCCCCATCTCTAAATGTAAGCCTGCCCTGGAGGGCAGCCATAGAGGTTTCACTGAGATAGACCAGAGACAGTGTGGCATTTATGGGGAACTCTGTTTTGTGAGTTGCAGACCCCACAAAAACCAGTGACCACACCTGGGGATGGGTTTGTACCTTCCTGCCTCCACCAGGGATCGTCCAGGCCACTGAAGTGACCCAGGTCCACGAGGTCCAGCAGCATTTCCTTCAACACAGCAGTCTCCAGTCCTTGCCGCTTCCCACTGCGAGCAGCAGCCAGTTCTCTTCCTGCATCCCCCGCCTCTTCCTGCAACCTTGGCTTCTCCAGCAGTGTTAATGACCTCCATCAATGGGAGACGTGGAACTCACTGCCACGGGCAGAACCCAGACAAGAGACTGGCGTGGAAGCTAGGACACTCGGGGTCCTCAGGGAGCATGCCGGCAAGGGGAGAAAGTGGGCCCAAAGTGGGCTCCACGGATCACAGGGCAAGGGGCTGCACAGCAGGCCTGGAGAACCACACTCGCGAGTGGGCAGGTCTGAGAGCTCAGGGGCCTTCTCCTGGTTCCCTTTTTCATTCCTTCATTCCTCAAATCCCTGATGAGCAACTGTCATGTGCTAGGCAAGAGAGGGATCAATGGGAAAGAGAGAAACCTCTGCACCTGAGACCTTGCATTGCAAAGGGTCATGCAGACAGCACACGGGGAGCGCATAGGAAATAAAATGACTCTGGATCTGAGTGCCCTGAAGCAGTAAGGAGGGCAGGGGGGCGGGGAGGCAGGCAGGGAGCACACCATGCAGCTGCAGCAGCCAGGAGAGGCCACTGACAGGGGACCCAAGTCTGAATCCAAATGGCGGGGAGGAGGCAGCTGCACACAGCTGTGGGAAAAGCCTTATGGGCAGAGGGAAGAGTGATGCAAAGAGGCAGGAATGAGACCAAGATGGTGATGGGATAGGAGGAAGTTCCGTGGCCAGATGGGAGGGCCCAGGCAGAGGCAGGTGGGTTGGCAGGAGGGAGCAGAGATCTGAGGCTCAGGCTGGTTGGAGGCCCTGGGGGTTCTGTGAGCAGCGAGGTTGCATGCTCTCACTCATGGTTTTAAAAGTTAACTCTGGTACCAGTACCATGCTGTTTTGGTTACTGTAGCCTTGTAGTATAGTTTGAAGTCAGTTAGCATGATGCCTCCAGCTTTGTTCTTTTGGCTTAGGATTGTCTTGGCAATGTGGGGTCTTTTTTGGTTCCATATGAACTTTAAAGCAGTTTTTTCCAGTTCTGTGAAGAAAGTCATTGGTAGCTTAATGGGGATGGCATTGAATCTATAAATTACCTTGGGCAGTATGGCCATTTTCACGATATTGATTCTTCCTATCCATGAGCATGGTATGTTCTTCCATTTGTTTGTGTCCTCTTTGATTTCACTGAGCAGTGGTTTGTAGTTCTCCTTGAAGAGGTCCTTTACATCCCTTGTAAGTTGGATTCCTAGGTATTTTATTCTCTTTGAAGCTATTGTGAATGGGAGTTCATTCATGATTGGCTCTCTGTTTGTCTGTTACTGGTGTATAAGAATGCTTGTGATTTTTGCACATTGATTTTTTATCCTGAGACTTTGCTGAAGTTGCTAATCAGCTTAAGGAGATTTTGGGCTGAGACAATGGGGTTTTCTAAATATACAATCATGTCATCTGCAAACAGGAACAATTTGACTTCTTCTTTTCCTAAATGAATATCCTTTATTTCTTTCTCTTGCCTGATTGCCCTAGCCAGAACTTCCAACAAAATGCAAACCAAAACCACAATGAGATACCATCTCACACCAGTTAGAATGGCAATCATTAAAAAATCAGGAAACAACAGGTGCTGGAGAGGATGTGGAGAAATAGGAACACTTTTACACTGTTGGTGGGACTGTAAACTAGTTCAACCATTGTGGAAAACAGTGTGGCGATTCCTCAAGGATCTAGAACTAGAAATACCATTTGACCCAGCCATCCCATTAGTGGGGATATACACAAAGGATTATAAGTCATGCTGCTATAAAGACACATGCACACGTATGTTTATTGCAGCACTATTCACAATAGCAAAGACTTGGAATCAACCCAAATGTCCATCAGTGACAGATTGGATTAAGAAAATGTGGCACATATGCACCATGGAATACTATGCAGCCATAAAAAAGGATGAGTTCATGTCCTTTGTAGGGACATGGATGCAGCTGGAAACCATCATTCTCAGCAAACTATCACAAGAACAGAAAGCCAAATACCGCATGTTCTCACTCATGGGTGGGAACTGAACAATGAGATCGCTTGGACACAGGAAGGTGAACATCACATACTGGGTCCCATTGTGGGGGGAGGGGGAGGGATAGCATTAGGAGATATACCTAATGTAAATGATGAGTTAGTGGGTGCAGCACACCAACATGGCACATGTATACCTATGTAACAAACCTGCACGTTGTGCACATGTACCCTGGAACTTAAAGTATAATAATAACAAAAAAAAGTTCACTCTGGCTGCAAGGTTGCCAGGGGAGATGAGGCAGAGTGAGGGGCTACCTCACATGCCTGATGCAGCAGAGAGGACAGCTGCTTTGTCCTACCACTGTTTCCCAAACTCTTTTGTAATGAAAATTAAGTGAGTTGAACATATTAGTCTCGTAACGAGAGTGAACCTGTCTCATGGGCCACAGAAGAAACCTTGCTTTTACATCTCTCCAGGTTCAGGACTGTCCATTGAAAACCCTCTCTGAAGTTCCTGCTGCAGGCCTAGACAGCCGGCCATACCCAAAGCCACCCCACAAACATGGCACCTGCTGTGGTCCCAGCATCCTTCCCCTGTGCTGTCCAGAACAGAAGGAAACAGCAAACCAGGAAATCTTCCAAATGAGCTTCATTTATAACTCACTGTGCTAAAAACTGGAATTCTCTCCAGCTTCAATTTGAGCAATTGTGTGATCACTTAACTACAGCAGTGAAATCAAATGAGAGAAAATTCAATATTAGCTCATAAGAGAGATGGAAATTGGGTTTCTGGATCAATAGGAGACACTCTTTAAATCACAGTGACAAAAATATTCTACTTACACTGTCTGGAAATCAAATAAGATGTGACAATTTAGTAATAAGATTCACACATTATATAATATACATTTATAAAACACTCTCCTAAAAATTGTAATCTTATTAAGTCTCTGTTTGAGATATTGTGTAATCACTTACATAATAGGAATAGCACTAAAAGAGAAAAAAATCAAATTCATTTTAGAAGTCAAAATTCTGGCTATGTTTCTGGGTTTTTTAGTGAGTTTATTAGCAATAATAAAGATACTGTAATTACACTAGTTATAAATAGGATAAAATGTAAGTAACTCACATAAGTTATTTAAATACTCTGAAGTTATAGAACATTATCTCGGAATTATAAGCAGTTTCCACTTTAGCCATTGAATAGTCACTTAATAGCAATAAAATTAAAAAAGAAAAAAACAGGCTGGATGCAGCAGTGACTCCCTCCTATAATCCCAGCATTTTGGGAGGCTGAGATGAGAGGATCCCTGGAACCCAGGAGTTTGAGACCAACCTGGGCAACACAGCAAGACTTCATCTTTCCAAAAGCATTTTAAAAAATTAGCTGTGTGTAGTGTTCCACACCTGTCGTCCCAGCTACTCAGGAGGCAGAGGTGGGAGGATTGCTTGAGCCCAGAAAGTCAAAGACTGCAGTGAGCTATGATTGTGCCACTGTGCTCCAACCTGGGAAGCAAAAAACCAAAAAAACAAAAAAACAAACAAAAAAAAAAAAAACAAGAGGACAAGTAAAAATTACTTTACAGAGAGCAAAGCATCTTGCCATAGTTCTGGATCTTCAGAAGTGGGCTCGCTGGAAGGTGGGGTCACTTGAAAGTGACTGACCTCTGCTGAGACGCATTTCTCTGCTCCCCAGTGGAGGAGGTTCTGGGCCAGGGACATCCTTTCAGGGGGAGGCTCGTGGGCAGTGTCTGTCTCCTCTTCTGGAATCGGGGGAAGGATGGAGTCTTCTTCCCAAGAGCTGCCCCCCGGGGACTCTCAGGACCCTCTGTTATCTGACAAGAGAGGATGGAGCTGGGTCCGCGGCACCCCTTTCCTGCAGGATAGTTGGATCAGAGCAGCCCAGGGGGACCCCCAATTCCATGGGAGGGTTGGATCAGGGCAGCCCAGGGACACCCCGATCCTGTGGGAGGGTTGGGTCAGGGCAGCCCAGGGACACCCCGATCCTGTGGGAGGGTTGGGTCAGGGCAGCCCAGGGACACCCTGATCCTGTGGGAGGGTTGGGTCAGGGCAGCCTAGCTGAGGGGCATAGGAGCTGAGGCTTGCCGTCTGGTGCAGGCTCTGGGTAGGGCTGGGGGGTCTGGGGGAGGCTGTCGTTCTTGGGCCTGATCCTGGGAGGGGCTACACCTTGATCCCTGGGTCCTGACCCCCCACCCACTGGGGCCTGGTGTTCCTGCTCCTCTGGGTCCCATCAGCCCCATGGTTCTCTGCTGAAAGCCCCACAGCAGCATCAGGTTGTGAGGATGCCTCAGGAGCCCCTCGATCCTTCCTCCACAATTTATCTCAGAGCGCATTCCCTTTCTTAGGCTGTGCAGGTGCCTCTCAGCCAAAAGTGCTCTCAACTCATTCCCATGAGCTTTTCTTGCAGGGAAAGGAAGCTGCCTTCCATGATGGCCAGGGATTCTCTCCAGTGTTTCTGGAGGATTTGGCTGGCATATTATATTTTCCCTGTGCGGTGATCTTGCCGTGTGCCCTGGAGAGTCCCCTCTGCCCTCATGGGGCAGACGCTCTTCATCAGTATCTGCTGGACACTCTTTTCCTTGGTGCAGGTCAGGGAGGGGGAATGGGGGACGTGGGGATGGGGACGTGAGCTTCCAGGCAGCTGAGCCTCTCCCTTCTGACAGTGATTTTCTGATTGTGGGAAAAGCAGTCAGAAGCTTGGGGATTTCTCATATGATCTTTTAAGGACATCAATTTTTATTTTCTACAGTTAATTCTTTCTTCCTCAAGAGTTTCAAATCAGTATTTAGCTCAGCGGCACCAACCGTGTCTTCAGAACCCCTTTTGATTTATCTTCCACATGGTCTCTGTTCCCATGATTTGTTCCATGCCGTCCTGAGCTCCCATCCCCAGCCCGCGAGGTCCCCTCTGTCTCTCGTCTTCCCTTGGTGTGCACCCAGGGCTTGCTCCATCCGCTTTACAGGTTCCAACGTTCTCTCCACCACACAGCAGGTTTACTCCCTCTCCACTCCGCTCCTTCAGCGCCCCTGGGAAAGCAGCTTCAGGCTTCCCTGAAGAGGGGGATTTTCTCCTAAAGCAACTGGCAGAGCTGCCGGAAACTCTTCCTCATTCTTGGGACCGATCTTCAAGGATGCTACGGTGTCAGCTCCTTGATTCTGATGGGTCTGGCCACACCAGATCTTCCTGGAAATGTCAGCTATCAGTGCGGGTTGCCCTAAATGTTGAGGACATTGTTTTCCTTTGTGGAAAGCATCTATTTTATGCCCAAAGGGGCATACTGGACCTTTCTGGCTCCTGGATGGGGGCCTCCAGTTTTCATAGTTTGATGCTGGCTTCTCTAACCCAGGTGTGAAGAGCTGGGGAGCAGGGCCTGGCTGGGCTGAGTCGTCCCTCCAGGTGAGCATCAGGTAAGCGCAGCAAGGATGAGATGGCAGGATTCTGGGTGTATTTGAACGTGGGGCATCAGGATCTCTGGGTGGATTGGATCAGAGATGTAAGAGAAGGATGCTGACTCCAGGATTCTCTCAGAGTGACAGGCGTCCCGGGTAAGGCTGCGCGTCCAGGATTCCCTATCGGAGTGACAGGTGTCCCGGGTAAGGCTGTGTGTCCAGGATTCTCCTTCAGAGTGACTGGTGCCCAGGTAAGGCTGAGACTCCAGGATTCTCCATCCGAGTGACAGGTGTCCCGGGTAAGGCTGCAACTCCAGGATTCTCCATCAGAGTGACAGGTGTCCCGGGTAAGGCTGCGACTCCAGGATTCTCCATCGGAGTGACAGGTGTCCCGGGTAAGGCTGCGTGCTGCCCTGAAGGTGATGCATGACCTGCAAGTATGTTTTCAGTGAGGCTGAGCTGCTCAGAGGCATGTCGTCTTTCCTCCAGAAAGGCGGACGCTCTGTGACCTGTTTGCCTCTATGTGAACTTAGTCAGATCTCACCAGCAAACAGACCAACAGTCGCCATTAACAGTGCCATCCCCCGTGCCCTTAGGTCCCCTGGCAGTATGGTCACCACCTGGCAGCACACCCCCAGGACCAGGGTGACCCTGAGCATCATGGGCTCCATGACCCTCCTAGGTCCTGAGTCCCATGGACTGGTGGTTTCCCACAGCACAGTGGAGGTCCGGGTGTCAGAGGCAGGGAGGGGCTGGACAGGCCTGAGGTGGACCCTGCACATCTGGGGTACCTGGGAAAGGCCAGAGCCTCAGACGCTCCCAGCGATGGACATTCTGTGCTGGGGGTTGAGGGGGTGAAGGTGGAGGATGCCTGCACCCCACTGCTATGGAGGCAGGGGCGCCTGATCAGAGCAATCGCTTGGGTCTCCAGCTGGTACAAGTGGCCTGAGTTTGGGGCCAACTTAAGTCCCCAGGACAGAACATGGCCCGGAGTGGAGGGCATGAGCTGAGGGTGGTGTATGTAGATGTGTGTGATGTGTATGTGTGGTGTGTGTGATGTGTATGTGATGTACGTGGTGTGTGTGTATGTGGCGTATGTGATGTATGTAGGTGTGTGATGTGTGTGGTGCGTGTATGTGTGTGTGGTATATGTGATGTATGTGGTGTGTGTGTATGTGCGGTATGATGTATGCAGGTTTGTATGTGGTATGTGTGGTGTGTGTGTTTATAATGTATGTGGTGTGTGTATATGTGTGGTGTGTATGTGTGTCTGTGTGCATATATGATGTATGTGGTGTATGTATGATGTATGTAGGTGTGTATGTGGTGTGTATGTGTGATGTGTGTGGTATATGTGATGTATGTGGTGTGTGTGTATATGTGTGGTGTGTATGATGTATTAGGTGTGTGTGGTATGTGTGGTGGGTGTATGTGTGGTGTTTGTGTGCATGGTGTGTATGATGTATGTATTGTGTATATGCATGGTGTGTATGTGTAATGTGCTGTGTGTGTATATGTGATGTCTGTATGTGTGGTGTGTATGATGTATGTAGGTGTATATGTGGTGTGTATGGGTGGTGTGATGTATGTGTGTATGCTTGATGTTCGTATGTGTGTGATGTGTGTGGTGGGTAAGTGATGTGTGTATATATGTGTGGTGCATAGGATGCCTGTAGGTGCATATGTGTATGTGGTGTGTATGTGTGATGTGTGTGGTGGATGTGTATGTGTGATGGTGTATATAATGTATGTGGTGTATATATGTATGGTGTGTTTGTGTAGATGTGTATGTGGTGTATGTGGTATATGTGATGTGTGTGGTGTGTGTGTATATGTGTGCTGTGTGTGTATGTGGTGTGTATGTGTGATGTGGTATGTGTATGTGTGATGTGTGTGTATATGTGTGGTACATATGTATGTGGGTGTATGTGTGTATGTATGTGTGATGTGTCTGTTGGGTGTGTATCTGTGTGGTGTGTGATGTATGTGATGTATGTAGGTGTATGTTGTATGTGGTGTATATGTGTGATGTGGGTGGAGGGTGTGTATGTGTGATGTGTGTGGTGGGTGTGTATGTGTGATGGTGTGTATAATGTATGTGGTGGTGTGTATATGTGTGGTATGTTTGTATAGATGTGTATGTAGTATATGTGGTATATGCTATGTGTGTGGTGTGTATGTATATGTGTAGTGTGTGTTTATGTGGTGTGTATGTGTGATGTGGTATGTGTATGTGTGATGTGTGTGTATGTGTGGTACATATGTATGTGGGTGTATGTGTGTATGTATGTGTGATGTGTGTGTTGGGTGTGTATCTGTGTGATTGTGATGTATGTGATGTATGTAGGTGTATGTGTGTATGTGGTGTATATGTGTGATGTGGGTGGAGGGTGTGTATGTGTGATGTGTGTGGTGGGTGTGTATCTGTGTGACGGATGTGATATATGTGGGTGTAGGCGTGTATGTGTGATGTGTGTATGTGATGTGTATGTGCAATGTGTTTGGTGGGTGTGTATATGTGTGGAGCATATGATGTATGTAGAAGTATGTGTATGTGGTATGTATGGTGTATTTGATATGTATGTGTAGTGTAAGCGATGGGTATGTGGTATGTATGAGTGGTGTGTGTATTGGTTGTGTATGTGTGATGTGTGTGGTGGATGTGTATGTGTGATGTGTGTGGTAGGTGTGTATATGTGTGGTGTGGGTGTGTATCTTGTGATGTGTATGATATATGTAGGTGTATGTGTCGTGTGTATGTGTGATGTGTGTGATGTTTATGTGTGATGTGTGTGGTGGGTGTGTGATGTCTGTGTATATGTGTGGTGCATATGTATGTAGGTGTGTATGTGGTATATGTGATGTGTGTGGGGGTGTGTATCTGTGTGATGTATGTAGGTGTATTTGTGTACGTGGTGTGTATATGTGATGTGTGTGGTGGATGTGTATCTGTGATGTGTGTGATATATGTAGGTGTATGTGTGTATGTTGTGTGTACGTGTGATGTGTGTGGTGAATGCGTATATGTGTGGTGTGTATGATGTATATAGGAGTGTATGTGTGTGTGGTATGTGTGGTGTGTGTTGGTTGTTTATGTGTGATGTGTGTGGTGGGTGTGTATGTGTGATGTGTGTGATGTATGTAGGTGTGTCATATGTGTATGTGTGATGTGTGTATCTGGTGGGTATGTGTGGTATGTGTTGGTTGTTTTTGTGTGATGTGTGTTGGGTGTGTATGTGTGATGTGTGTGATGTATGTAGGTATGTCATGTGGTGTGTATGTGTGATGTGCGTATCTGGTGAGTATGTGTGATGTGTGTTGTGGGGGTGTGTGTGTGTATCTGTGTGGTGCGTATGATGTATGTAGGTGCGTATGATGTATGTAGGTGTCTGTATGTGGTGTGTATGTGTAATGTGTGTGGTGGATTTGTATCTGTATGGTGTATGTGATGTATGTAGATGTGTCGTGTGTATGTGTGATGTTTGTGTGGTGTGTATCTGTGTGGTGTGTGTGGTGGGTTTGTTTCTGTGTGATGTGTATCTTCTGTGTGGTGTGTATCTGTGTTTATCTGTGTGATGTGTGTGGTGTGTATCTGTGTGTGGTGTGTATCTGTGTGGTGATGTGTGTATGTCGTATGTGTGATGTGTGTGGTGTGTGTGATTGTATGGTGTGTATGTGCGATGTGTGTGGTGTGTATCTGTGTGTGGTGTGTAGGTGTGATGTGTGTGGTGTGTGTCTGTGTATGGTGTGTATCTATGTGGTGTGTGTAATGCGTGTGGTGTGTGTGTGATATGTGTGATTTGTGTGGTGGGTGTGGTATTTGTGTGTGGTGGGTGTGGTGTGTAGGTGTGATGTGTGTGGTGTGTATCTATGTGTGGTGTGTATCTGTGTGTATCTATGTGGTGTGTGTATGTGGTGTGTAGGTGTGACATGTGTGTTGTGTGTCTGTGTGGTGTGTATGTGGTATGTAGACATGATGCATGTGGTGTGTACCTGTGTGTGATGTGTAGGTGTGATGTGTTTGGTGTGTATCTATGCGTGATTTATGCAGGTGTGTGTATGTGGTGTGTAGGTGTGATGTGTGTGTTGTGTATCTGTGTGTGGTATCTGTGTGGTGTGTATGTAGTGTGTAGGCATGATGCATGTGGTGTGTATCTGTGTGTGATGTGTAGGTGTGATGTGTTTGGTATGTATCTGTGTGTGATGTATGCAGGTGTGTGTATGTGGTGTGTAGGTGTGTATGTGGTGTGTATGTGTGGTGTGTGCGGTGTGTGTCTGTGTGATGTGTGTGGTGTGTGTAATGCACGTAGGTGTATGTGTGGATGTGATATGTAGGTGTGATGTGTGTGGTGTGCATCTGTGTTATGTGTGTGGCATATCTGTGTGATGTGTATGTGTAATGTGTGACACGTGTGGTGTGGTGTGTGTGTGATGTGTGTGGTGTGTGTGGTGTGTATATGTAATGTGTGTGATGTGTATATGTGTGATGTGTGTGGTGTGTATCTGTGTATCTGTGTGGTGTGGTGGTGTGTGTGTGTGATGTGTGTGGTGTGTATGGTGTGTATGTGTAATGTGTGTGCTGTGTATATGTGCGATGTGTGTGGTGTGTATCTGTGTATCTGTGGTGTGTTTGATGTGTCTGTGTGGTGTGTGTGGTGGGTGTGGTATCTGTGTGTATCTGTGTGGTGTGTATGTGGTATGTATGTGTGATGTGTATGTGGTGCATATCTGTGTGTGACGTGTGGTGTGTGTGATGTGTGTGGTGGGTGTGTGTGGTGTGATGTGTGTGGTGTGAATCTGTATCTGTGTGATGTGTGCAATGTGTGGTGGGTGTGTGTGGTGTGTGGTGTGATGTGTGTGAGGGGTGTGTGTGGTGTGTATCTGTGTGATGTGTGTGATGTGTGTGGTGGGTGTGTGTGGTGTGTATCTGCACGTGGTGTGTGTGTATCTGTGTGCTGTGTGATGTGTGTGGTGTGTGTGTATCTGTGTCGTGTGTGTGATGTTTGTGTGTCAGGGGTGCAAGGGCTCCCCCGTGTTCTGGATCCACAAAAGGAGAGTGGGTTTCAAACCTTTACTTGTATTTTAAACAGGAAAAGTCCCTGTTGCCACCGAGGCTCCCGGGACGCGCACGGTGATCACACGAGGAGAGAGACAGAGGAAGGAGGGAGGGATGGATTGAGGATGGCGAGTTTCTCCCTCCCTGCCGAGTCCAGCTGAAGCTCCGGGAAGTGCCCTCCGAGCCGGGTGCTGGACCGTGCGTGCGCAGCCGCGGGCACTGAGCGCTCCTGAATGCCAGGCCGTCTTCCCGGCGCTCGGGATCCGCAGTGAGGGGCGGACGTGCGTGGAGCCCGCGAGGGGTAGCAGCCCCAGGTGAGAAGGTGCTGGAGGCTGAGCTGAGGGACGGGCAGGGAGGGGGAAGGAAGAGGCTCTGCTTAGTTCAAGACCTCGGGGTGCCCCCCGTAAGAGTTGAGCGGGGTTCTGTGGGAGCCGGGCCTGGGGCCTGGGCGAGGCCGCTCCTGGGGCTCGGGGCTGCGCCCTGGGAGTGATGAGCGGGAAGCAGAGGCTGGTTGGGCCGAGTCATTTACCAGGTTAGCCTCAGGTGAGCGCAGCGAGGGTGAGGCGGCGGCATTCGGGGTGTGTTTGAAGGTGGGGCATCAGGATCTCTGGGCGGATTAGATCAGAGATACGAGAGAAGGATGCGACTCCAGGATTCTCCGTCGGAGTGACAGGTGTCCCGGGTAAGGCTGGGTGTCCAGGATTCTCCATCGGAGTGACAGGTGTCCCGGGTAAGGCTGGGTGTCCAGGATTCTCCATCGGAGTGACAGGTGTCCCGGGTAAGGCTGCGCATCCAGGATTCTCCATCGGAGTGACAGGTGTCCCGGGTGAGGCTGGGTGTCCAGGATTCTCCATCGGAGTGACAGGCGTCCCGGGTAAGGCTGCGACTCCAGGATTCTCCATCGGAGTGACAGGCGTCCCGGGTAAGGCTGGGTGTCCAGGATTCTCCATCGGAGTGACAGGTGTCCCGGGTAAGGCTGGGTGTCCAGGATTCTCCATCGGAGTGACAGGTGTCCCGGGTAAGGCTGCGACTCCAGGATTCTCCATCGGAGTGACAGGTGTCCCGGGTAAGGCTGGGTGTCCAGGATTCTCCGTCGGAGTGACAGGTGTCCCGGGTAAGGCTGCGACTCCAGGATTCTCCATCGGAGTGACAGGCGTCCCGGGTAAGGCTGCGACTCCAGGATTCTCCATCGGAGTGACAGGCGTCCCGGGTAAGGCTGCGACTCCAGGATTCTCCATCGGAGTGACAGGTGTCCCGGGTAAGGCTGGGTGTCCAGGATTCTCCATTGGAGTGACAGGCGTCCCGGGTAAGGCTGCGACTCCAGGATTCTCCGTCGGAGTGACAGGTGTCCCGGGTAAGGCTGCGACTCCAGGATTCTCCGTCGGAGTGACAGGTGTCCCGGGTAAGGCTGTGTGCCGGGGCTAGAGGTCCCGGTCAGCCCCGGCCGCCGTGACAACGGACCTCAGAGGAGCTGAAAACACCAGGCTTTCATTTATCAGCCTGGAGACTGGAAGTCCAGGATCACAGTGCCAGCTTAGTCGGACTCTGGGCCTTGGGCTCTGATGCCGTCTTTACCGCACTCCCGCATGGCGGAAAGAGAGTCAGGCGGCTCTCCAGGGTCCAGTCCAACACGAGGGCTCCAGCCTGACCTCACCACATCCGGGAGGCCTCCCATCCCGACACCAGCACCTTGGGGTTGGGTTTCAACTTACGAATATTGGAGAACCCAGGGAAGATCACTTGACTAAGAGGCAGGAGACCACAGGGGAGTGTTGGTTCCTCCCCAGGTGACCCTGGAGACGTCCTCAAAGCGCTCTGGGTCTCCATCTTCTTGAAGTCGGCCTGCCCCTCAGGCCTTTTCGTCTGAGCTCCCCCCACCCTCCATGGCTGCAGTACTCGCTGGTCGCCCTGGGTGCCAGCCTCCGGGAGCAGAGTGAGGACATGGTCTCCAGTCCTATTGCTCCTCCTCTGCGCTTGGCGCAGATGACCTGCGTACTGCTCCCCCCAGGCACCTCTGGGGTTGAGATTACCTTATCTCAGTGTGTGTGACAAGAGCAGCCCTCCAGCCCAGGGGCAGCAGGACAGAGGCTCAGCTAGGCCACCACGGAGCTGGGTCAGGTCGGAGGCGCTTTGCAAAACCTCTCTCCAATTCTCCAGTTTCTTTGATTTGCTGTTGAGTGAACTCTTTGTTTGTTTTTTGTTTTTGAGATGGAGTTTCGCTCTTGTTGCCTAGGCTGGAGTGCAATGGCACAATCTTGGCTCACTGCAACCTCTGCCTCCCAGGTTCCAACGATTCTCCAGTCTCAAACTCCCAAGTAGCTGGGATTACAGGCGCATGCCGCCACTCCTGGCTAATTTTTGTGTTTTTAGTAGGGACGGGTTTCATCATATTGGTAAGGCTGGTTTTGAACTCCTGACCTCAGGTGATCCACACACCTTGGCCTCCCAAAGTGCTGGGATTACAGGCGTGGGTCACCACGCCCGGCCATGAATTCTTTTTACTTAAAAGCGAATAGGATCGCTTTTTATTTTTATTTTCCTCTTTTCTTACCATCTTTGATACATTTTTTCAAAGCAAAATTTATTTCTAAGGTGTATTTCTTCTCCCTTGATTTCTCTTTCTCCTCCCCATATTTGTTTCATATCCAGTCAATATTTATTGAGCCTTTTCTCTTTGCCTGGCATATAAAGGTTATTAAGAAAATGTTCATGATCTCAAAAAAACAAAACAAAACAAAACAAAACCCAGTTATTAGCAAGGGAGAGAGACAGGTTGAAATCACTGTGGATTAATTCATGGTAAACATGACCTAGAATACTTTCTCCTACCAACCCCACTGTATCCTCTGGGATATACAACACCCGTGGATATAGATAAACCTGGTAAAAACAAACAAACACAAAAAGCAAACAAGAGCTTGTTGAGGCATACTATTTGCAAAGTATTGTGTTATGTGAGTGTTGTACTTTATATCATTTGTTTATCTGTTTTTCCTTTTTCTCTCTCTCTCTTTTTTTTTTTTTTTTTGCCTTCATTTGAGTTAATTGGTTGTTTAGTAGTTGATCTAGGGTTTAAATAAACTGTGTTTAAATGGTCGCATTCTACCTTCAGATAGTATCATACAATTTTATGCATACTGTAAGATCCTTACAAAATGTTTCCATTTCTGTCTCATCTTCTGTGCTATCATCCTTTGTTTTACTTCTACTTGTGTTATAAACCCACAGTATGTTACTATTATTATTTCAGTTGTCAATTGCATTATAAAAATATTTAAGAAAAAATTCTTAATTTCCCAATAGTCACCATTTTTTATTCCTTTGTGTAGATTCAAGTTACCAGCTGATAATACTTTCTTTTTTTTTTTTTAATTTATTTATTATTATTATACTTTAAGTTGTAGGGTACATGTGCATAACGTGCAGGTTTGTTACATATGTATACTTGTGCCATGTTGGTGTGCTGCACCCATCAACTCGTCATTTACATCAGGTATAACTCCCAATGCAATCCCTCCCCCCTCCCCCCTCCCCATGATAGGCCCCAGTGTGTGATGTTCCCCTTCCTGAGTCCAAGTGATCTCATTGTTCAGTTCCCACCTATGAGTGAGAACATGCGGTGTTTGGTTTTCTGTTCTTGTGATAGTTTGCTAAGAATGATGGTTTCCAGCTGCATCCATGTCCCTACAAAGGACACAAACTCATCCTTTTTTATGGCTGCATAGTATTCCATGGTGTATATGTGCCACATTTTCTTAATCCAATCTGTCACTGATGGACATTTGGGTTGATTCCAAGTCTTTGCTATTGTGAATAGTGCTGCAATAAACATACGTGTGCATGTGTCTTTATAGCAGCATAATTTATAATCCTTTGGGTATATACCCAGTAATGGGATGGCTGGGTCATATGGTACATCTAGTTCTAGATCCTTGAGGAATTTCCATACTGTTTTCCATAATGGTTGAACTAGTTTACAATCCCACCAACAGTGTAAAAGCGTTCCTATTTCTCCACATCCTCTCCAGCACCTGTTGTTTCCTGACTTTTTAATGATCGCCATTCTAACTGGTGTGAGATGGTATCTCATTGTGGTTTTGATTTGCATTTCTCTGATGGCCAGTGATGATGAGCATTTTTTCATGTGTCTGTTGGCTGTATGAATGTCTTCTTTTGAGAAATGTCTGTTCATATCCTTTGCCCACTTTTTGATGGGGTTGTTTGTTTTTTTCT
Organism: Macaca mulatta; assembly: GCF_049350105.2. Classification (NCBI taxonomy): domain Eukaryota; kingdom Metazoa; phylum Chordata; class Mammalia; order Primates; family Cercopithecidae; genus Macaca; species Macaca mulatta. Next base: position 145,111,247 of record NC_133417.1, on the reverse strand, counting down.
TGTAAATTTGTTTGAGTTCTTTGTAGGTTCTGGATATTAGCCCTTTGTCAGATGTGTAGATTGCAAAAATTTTCTCCCATTCTGTAGGTTGCCTGTTCACTCTGATGGTAGTTTCTTTTGCTGTGCAGAAGCTCTTTAGTTTAATTAGATCCCATTTGTCAATTTTGGCTTTTGCTGCTGTTGCTTTTGGTGTTTTAGACATGAAGTCTTTGCCCATGCCTATGTCCTGAATGGTACTACCTAGGTTTTCCTCTAGGATTTTTATGGTATTAGGTCTAGCATTTAAGTCTCTAATCCATCTTGAATTAATTTTCGTATAAGGAGTAAGGAAAGGATCCAGTTTCAGCTTTCTACTTATGGCTAGCCAATTTTCCCGGCACCATTTATTAAATAGGGAATCCTTTCCCCATTTCTTGTTTCTCTCAGGTTTGTCAAAGATCAGATGGCTGTAGATGTGTGGTATTATTTCTGAGGACTCTGTTCTGTTCCATTGGTCTATATCTCTGTTTTGGTACCAGTACCATGCTGTTTTGGTTACTGTAGCCTTGTAGTATAGTTTGAAGTCAGGTAGCGTGATGCCTCCAGCTTTGTTCTTTTGACTTAGGATTGTCTTGGAGATGCGGGCTCTTTTTTGGTTCCATATGAACTTTAAAGTAGTTTTTTCCAATTCTGTGAAGAAACTCATTGGTAGCTTGATGGGGATGGCATTGAATCTATAAATTACCTTGGGCAGTATGGCCATTTTCACGATATTGATTCTTCCTATCCATGAGCATGGTATGTTCTTCCATTTGTTTGTGTCCTCTTTGATTTCACTGAGCAGTGGTTTGTAGTTCTCCTTGAAGAGGTCCTTTACATCCCTTGTAAGTTGGATTCCTAGGTATTTTATTCTCTTTGAAGCAATTGTGAATGGAAGTTCATTCCTGATTTGGCTCTCTGTTTGTCTGTTACTGGTGTATAAGAATGCTTGTGATTTTTGCACGTTAATTTTGTATCCTGAGACTTTGCTGAAGTTGCTTATCAGCTTAAGGAGATTTTGGGCTGAGACAATGGGGTTTTCTAAATATACAATCATGTCATCTGCAAACAGGGACAATTTGACTTCTTCTTTTCCTAACTGAATACCCTTGATTTCTTTCTCTTGCCTAATTGCCCTAGCCAGAACTTCCAACACTATGTTGAATAGGAGTGGTGAGAGAGGGCATCCCTGTCTTGTGCCAGTTTTCAAAGGGAATGTTTCCAGTTTTTGCGCATTCAGTATGATATTGGCTGTGGGTTTGTCATAAATAGCTCTTATTATTTTGAGGTACATTCCATCAATACCGAATTTATTGAGCGTTTTTAGCATGAAGAGCTGTTGAATTTTGTCAAAAGCCTTTTCTGCATCTATTGAGATAATCATGTGGTTCTTGTCTTTGGTTCTGTTTATATGCTGGATTATGTTTATTGATTTGCGAATGTTGAACCAGCCTTGCATCCCAGGGATGAAGCCCACTTGATCATGGTGGATAAGCTTTTTGATGTGTTGCTGAATCCGGTTTGCCAGTATTTTATTGAGGATTTTTGCATCGATGTTCATCAGGGATATTGGTCTAAAATTCTCTTTTTTTGTTGTGTCTCTGCCAGGCTTTGGTATCAGGATGATGTTGGCCTCATAAAATGAGTTAGGGAGGATTCCCTCTTTTTCTATTGATGGGAATAGTTTCAGAAGGAATGGTACCAGCTCCTCCTTGTACCTCTGGTAGAATTCAGCTGTGAATCTGTCTGGTCCTGGACTTTTTTTGGTTGGTAGGCTATTAATTATTGCCTCCATTTCAGAGCCTGCTATTGGTCTATTCAGGGATTCAACTTCTTCCTGGTTTAGTCCTGGAAGAGTGTAAGTGTCCAGGAAATTATCCATTTCTTCTAGATTTCCAGTTTATTTGCGTAGAGGTGTTTATAGTATTCTCTGATGGTAGTTTGTATTTCTGTGGGGTCGGTGGTGATATCCCCTTTATCATTTTTAATTGCATCGATTTGATTCTTCTCTCTTTTCTTCTTTATTAGTCTTGCTAGTGGTCTGTCAATTTTGTTGATCTTTTCAAAAAACCAACTCCTGGATTTGTTGATTTTTTGGAGGGTTTTTTGTGTCTCTATCTCCTTCAGTTCTGCTCTGATCTTAGTTATTTCTTGCCTTCTGCTAGCTTTCGAATGTGATTGCTCTTGCTTCTCTAGTTCTTTTAATTGCGATGTTAGAGTGTCAATTTTAGATCTTTCCTGCTTTCTCTTGTGGGCATTTAGTGCTATAAATTTCCGTCTACACACTGCTTTAAATGTGTCCCAGAGATTCTGGTATGTTGTATCTTTGTTCTCATTGGTTTCAAAGAACATCTTTATTTCTGCCTTCATTTCGTTATGTACCCAGTAGTCATTCAGGAGCAGGTTGTTCAGTTTCCATGTAGTTGAGCGGTTTTGATTGAGTTTCTTAGTCCTGAGTTCTAGTTTGATTGCACTGTGGTCTGAGAGACAGTTTGTTATAATTTCTGTTCTTGTACATTTGCTGAGGAGTGCTTTACTTCCAATTATGTGGTCAATTTTGGAGTAAGTACGATGTGGTGCTGAGAAGAATGTATATTCTGTTGATTTGGGGTGGAGAGTCCTATAGATGTCTATTAGGTCTGCTTGCTGCAGAGATGAGTTCAATTCCTGGATATCCTTGTTAACTTTCTGTCTCGTTGATCTGTCTAATGTTGACAGTGGAGTGTTGAAGTCTCCCATTATTATTGTATGGGAGTCTAAGTCTCTTTGTAAGTCTCTAAGGACTTGCTTGATGAATCTGGGTGCTCCTGTATTGGGTGCATATATATTTAGGATAGTTAGCTCTTCCTGTTGAATTGATCCCTTTACCATTATGTAATGGCCTTCTTTGTCTCTTTTGATCTTTGATGGTTTAAAGTCTGTTTTATCAGAGACTAGTATTGCAACCCCCGCTTTTTTTTGTTTTCCATTTGCTTGGTAAATCTTCCTCCATCCCTTTATTTTGAGCCTATGTATGTCTCTGCGTGTGAGATGGGTCTCCTGAATACAGCAGACTGATGGGTCTTGATTCTTTATCCAGTTTGCCAGTCTGTGTCTTTTAATTGGAACATTTAGTCCATTTACATTTAAGGTTAAGATTGTTATGTGTGAACTTGATCCTGCCATTATATTAACTGGTTATTTTGCTCGTTAGTTGATGCAGTTTCTTCCTAGCCTCGATGGTCTTTACATTTTGGCATGTTTTTGCAATGGCTGGTACCAGTTGTTCCTTTCCATGTTTAGTGCTTCCTTCAGGGTCTCTTGTAAGGCAGGCCTAGTGGTGACAAAATCTCTAAGCATTTGCTTATCTGTAAAGGATTTTATTTCTCCTTCACTTATGAAACTTAGTTTGGCTGGATATGAAATTCTGGGTTGAAAATTCTTTTCTTTAAGAATGTTGAATATTGGCCCCCACTCTCTTCTGGCTTGGAGAGTTTCTGCCGAGAGATCTGCTATTAGTCTGATGGGCTTCCCTTTGTGGGTAACCCGACCTTTCTCTCTGGCTGCCCTTAAGATTTTTTCCTTCATTTCAACTTTGGTGAATCTGGCAATTATGTGTCTTGGAGTTGCTCTTCTCGAGGAGTATCTTTGTGGCGTTCTCTGTATTTCCTGGATTTGAATGTTGGCCTGCCCTACTAGGTTGGGGAAGTTCTCCTGGATGATATCCTGAAGAGTGTTTTCCAACTTGGTTCCATTTTCCCCCTCACTTTCAGGCACCCCAATCAGACATAGATTTGGTCTTTTTACATAATCCCATACTTCTTGCAGGCTTTGTTCATTTCTTTTTCTTCTTTTTTCTTTTGGTTTCTCTTCTCGCTTCATTTCATTCATTTGATCCTCAATCGCAGATACTCTTTCTTCCAGTTGATCGAGTCGGTTACTGAAGCTTATGCATTTGTCACGTATTTCTCGTGTCATGGTTTTCATCTCTTTCATTTCGTTTATGACCTTCTCTGCATTAATTACTCTAGCCATCAATTCTTCCACTTTTTTTTCAAGAGTTTTAGTTTCTTTGCGCTGGGTACGTAATTCCTCCTTTAGCTCTGAGAAATTTGATGGACTGAAGCCTTCTTCTCTCATCTCGTCAAAATCATTCTCCGTCCAGCTTTGATCCGTTGCTGGCGATGAGCTGCACTCCTTTGCCGGGGGAGATGCGCTCTTATTTTTTGAATTTCCAGCTTTTCTGCCCTGCTTTTTCCCCATCTTTGTGGTTTTATCTGCCTCTGGTCTTTGATGATGGTGATGTACTGATGGGGTTTTGGTATAGGTGTCCTTCCTGTTTGATAGTTTTCCTTCTAACAGTCAGGACCCTCAGCTGTAGGTCTGCTGGAGATTGCTTGAGGTCCACTTCAGACCCTGTTTGCCTGGGTATCAGCAGCAGAGGCTGCAGAAGATAGAATATTTCTGAACAGCGAGTGTACCTGTCTGATTCTTGCTTTGGAAGCTTCCTCTCAGGGGTGTACTCCACCCTGTGAGGTGTGGGGTGTCAGACTGCCCCTAGTGGGGGATGTCTCCCAGTTAGGCTACTCAGGGGTCAGGGACCCACTTGAGCAGGGAGTCTGTCCCTTCTCAGATCTCAACCTCCGTGTTGGGAGATGCACTGCTCTCTTCAAAGCTGTCAGACAGAGTTGTTTGCGTCTGCAGAGGCTTCTGCTGTGTTTGTTATTGTTTACTGTGCCCTGTCCCCAGAGGTGGAGTCTACAGAGACAGGCAGGTTTCCTTGAGCTGCTGTGAGCTCCACCCAGTTCGAGCTTCCCAGCGGCTTTGTTTACCTACTTAAGCCTCAGCAATGGCGGGCGCCCCTCCCCCAGCCTCGCTGCTGCCTTGCCGGTAGATCACAGACTGCTGTGCTAGCAATGAGGGAGGCTCCGTGGGTGTGGGACCCTCCCGGCCAGGTGTGGGATATGATCTCCTGGTGTGCCTGTTTGCTTAAAGCGTAGTATTTGGGTGGGAGTTACCCGATTTTCCAGGTGTTGTGTGTCTCAGTTCCCCTGGCTAGGAAAAGGGATTCCCTTCCCCCTTGCGCTTCCCAGGTGAGGCAATGCCTCGCCCTGCTTCAGCTCTCGCTGGTTGGGCTGCAGCAGCTGACCAGCACCGATCGTCCGGCACTCCCCAGTGAGATGAACCCAGTACCTCAGTTGAAAATGCAGAAATCACCGGTCTTCTGTGTGGCTCGCGCTGGGAGTTGGAGACTGGAGCTGTTCCTATTCGGCCATCTTCGATAATACTTTCTATATACGTTTTTTCTATCGCATGTATAATTGCAGAATATATTTTCTGTTTTCTACTATGGCAAGGGACCACAAACTTAGTGACTTTAAGAAACCTCACACATTTGTTACATTACAGTTATGTAAGTCAGAAACTGAACATGTATCTCACCGGGCTAAGATCAAGGCGTCAGCAGGATGCACTCCTTTTCAGATGTCCTGGGAGAATCTGTTGCCTTGACTTTTCTAGCTTCTAGAAGTCACCCATATTGCTTGGATGCTGCTGCCCTTCCCCTATCTTCCAAACCAGCAACCTTAGGCTAGGTCTTTCTCACAATGCCACTTCACTGGTTGTTTCTTCCAATTAACTCTTTCAGTTGTGAGGACGCTTGTGACTGCATTGGGCCCACCTGAGCATTCCCAGATACTCTCCTTCATTTAAGGTCATCTGTTGGCAACCTTAATTCCATCTGCAAACTTAATTCCTCTTCTCCATGTAAACTAGTATATTCACAGGTGTTGAGAATTAAGATGTCGTATCATTGGAGGTGGCATTATTCTGTACATCATAGTCAGTCTTTCTAGAGGTTTGTCGTATTCTTTATCTTTCCAAACACCTCTTTGATTTTCTCTACTGCTTTCCTGTTTTCAATTTTACTGAATTCAGTTCTTCATTATTTTCTTTCTTCTCCTTTTTTGAGTTTAGTTTGCTCTCCTCTTTTATAGGTTCCTGAGCGAGGAGGTTAGATTTTTAATTGGATTCTTTGCTTCTTTTCTAATGTATGCATTCAGTGCTATAAATTTCCCTCTCGCATGGCTTTAGCTCTGTCACAAACATTTTGATATGTTGTATTTTCAGCTTTTTAAAAAAATATTTTGTTTTTTTAAAAAAATTCCTTTGAGACTCCCTTTTTGACCTATGAACTATTTTTGAGGGTGCTGTTTAGTTTTCAACTGTTTGGAGAATTTCCTGTTATCTTTGTGTTACTGATCTTGAGTTTGATACCACTGTGGCGGGAGAACACATTCTGTATAATCAATTCTCTTACTTTTGGTGGGATTTGTTTTATGGTACAGGATATGGTCTATTCTTACTATGTGTTCCTTGGACACTTGAAAGTATATTCTGTTGTGATTGAGTGGAGAGTTCTGTAAGTATCAATTATATCTTACTGATTAATGCGTTTGAGTTCTTCCATATTCTTGCTGACTTTTTGTCTCATTTATCTATCAATACTAGAGAGAAAGATTTTAAAGTCCCCAACTCTAATTGCGAGTTTGTCTATTTCTTCTTTCATTTCTATCAGTTTTTGTTTAGTGTATGGTATAGCCTTGTTTTTGGTGCATACACATTTGGAATTGCTGTTTTCTTGAGCAATTGACCTTTTATCATTATTTAATGTCTCTCTCTGTCTTTTGAAATTTCTTTGCTATAAAGTCCACTTTAATATTTATGTAGTCACTCCTCCTTACCTTTAATTAATGTTTAGATGATACATGGTGTTTATTATTTTATTTTTAACTTTTCCATATTAACATAAATTTTTATAGTCAGCTTATAGTTGGGTCATAGCTTTTTAACTTTCAAGCTCTGTCTCTTAATTAGTGTTTTGAGACCATTTACATTTACTGCAATAATTGATATGCGAAGGCTATGATTTCCATTTTTTTAATCTGTCCTGATTTGCTTCTCTGTTTTCTTTTTATTGTATTTCCATGGGTTACTTAAACATTTTTAGTATTAATTTTTGATTTATCTATAGTGTTTTTGAGTGTAAATTTTTGTATAGCTTTTTTAAAGGATGCTTTGGGCATTACATCATATATACATAATGTCACAATCTACTGGTGTCATTGTTTCAAGTAAAATATAGAAGCCTTATCTCCCTCTATATCACTTTATCCTCTTTCACTTACAATGTAGTTGTCTTAAGTATTCTGTCTGTGTACATTTAGAACCATATCAGATAATTAGAATTTTTTCTGAAATTGCCAAACACAATTTAGAAAACTCAAGAAGAAAAGGAAAGTCCGATGTATTTACTCCAATTTTTGATTTTGCTTGTCTATTCTTTTTTCATTCCTGATCTCCAAATTTCTTTCTTTTATGTTTTCATTTCCGTTTAGAAAGTTTTGTTTAGTCATTCTTTTAGACTGTATCTGCTGGCAATAGATTCTCTTGTTTGCTCTTCCTCTGTGATGTCTTGATTTCCCTTTCATCTCTGAAGGTTACTTTTACCAAATATAGGACTCTAGATTGGGAGTTCTGTTCTTTCAGTATAAAAATGTTTTGCCACTCTGTTTTTTTTTTTTTTTAATCCCCATGGTTTTTGATGATAAATTCACTTGAATTGTTTTCTCCTATAGGCAATTTTTTCTATCTATAAACTTTCACATTTTTTTTCTTTGTCTTGAGTTTATAAGTTTGACTGTGATGTGTCTTTGTTTGGATTATTTTGAGTTTATTCTTTTTGACATGATTTCAGCCTCTCGACTCTGTAGTTACACCTTTCGCTAAGTTAGGAAAGTTTGGGGCACTATTTCTTCAAGCACCTTTTTTAGTGCCACCATCTTCATCCTGTCTTTCTGGGGACTCCAGTGACCCCAATGTTAGATCTTTAGTTATAGTCTCATAGGTCCCTGAGGGTCTACTATTTTTTTTTTTTTTAGTTTAGTTTTTTCCTGTCGTTCAGATTAGGTAATTACTATTGTGCTATCTTCCAGTTCATTTATTTTCCCTTCTTGTCTCCTCCAGTTTTCTGTTGGGCTTATCTACTTATTTTTGTAACATTTTAGTTATTGCATGTTTTTAAGCTCTAAAATTTTCATTTGGTTATTCTTTGAATTTTTTTTTTTTTTTTTTTTTTTTTAAGACATGGTCTTGCTTTGTCACCCAGGCTAGAGTGCAGTGGCACGATCTCAGCTCACTACAGATTTGACTTCTGAGGTTCAGGTGATCCTCCTGCCTCAGCCCCCGAGGTAGCTGGAACTACAGGCATGTGCCACCATATTCGGCTAATTTTTGTATTTTTTGTAGAGGTGAGGTTTTGTCATGTTGTCCAGGCTGGCTTCGAACTCCTGAGCTCAAGCGATTCACCCGCCACAGCCTCTCAAAGTGCTGGATTACAGGTGTGAGCCACCACACCTAGCCTTTGAATCTTATATTTTATTGCTGGGACTTCATATTTTGTTTGCCAAAACTATTTTTTTTAATTTATTTCAAGCACACTTGTAATTGTTTGTTGAATATATTCATAATGGCTTCTTTAAAAATCTTTTCAGATAACTCTTAGACCTGTCATCTCACTGTCGGCATATTTTGATTTTCTTTTATCATTCAGTTTGAGCTTTTCCTGGGTCTTGCTATGGGAAGTGATTTTCAATGAAAATTCATACTTCTTTTGCATTATGCTAAGGAAACTTTGATTTAAATCTTCTGTCTTAGCTGACTTTCTGTGATGCTGCTTTTGCAGGGGAAATGGAGAGGTTGCCTTAGTATTGCCAGATGGAGTTCCGGCTCCCCACTAGATCTTTGATGGCACCTCTCTGTGTCAGTGGTAGTACTTACTTGATGCTTAGAAAATTATTTTATAAATGACACAACAGTTAGGATCTTTACAACCTCAAGCAACAGAAAATCCACTGACATGATTTGAATCATCAGGATATTTATCATTATGTTGACAAGAATTCCAAAGTTAAGTAGTCTCAGGATTATTCTTTCAGCTCAGTAATGCCATCAGGTTCTGTCTCTTTTTATCTCCCTGCTATGGAAACTCTCAGCCTTAGGCTTACATCACACTGGTCCAGGAATCATGTCTCCATTCCATATCCAAACGAAGGGAGAAGAGCAGCACTGGGGATCTCCCCTGGCATCCATCCTTTCTATTAGGAGGAAAAGATCTTTGCCAGAAGTCTTCCTGCAGTTCTCTGCTTACATCTTTTTTGGCATAGGGGTGTCAATGTCATAGGCCCAACCCTTGTACAAGGAAGGCTGGAGAATGAGTATCTGATAAAGGGGATTAAGATTTTGCAAGATTGGCTAAAAAGCATTATAATGTATCAACTGAAATAAGCAGAACAATGTACTCTCCCTAAGTATATGGGATCTCTTCCTACTTCCTGACCCAGTGGGCCGTCTCTAGGAGGGAAGAAGAAATGAAGTTGGGGAACAACTGTTGGGAGGCAAAAAGCCACCGGCACCATCAGCAATGCACTCATTCTCCTTTTGGAACAATCTCTGTGTCTATTATCTCTTCTCCAACATCAAAACCTAACTACATACCTAACTAATCCCTTCCACATTGGAGTGCTTGAGCACACAGTACATACTTCAGTAGACTGTACTTGCTCTGACTGTGGTCACGTCAGGTGGGTCATCATGTAGATGTGTATTCTCAACCTCAGCATTAATTCCCAGCCCGAGACATGATGCAAAGAGGCACCTCCAAGGGCAGTGGGTGCAGGGACAGTCAAGGAAGGACGCCTCCTTTCCACAGGATTTATCCTGACTTTCCTTTCTTAGGTCAGTCTGAGGCATACCACGCCGTGCAGGTTTACATGAAGCCAGTTTTGATGGGGAGACAAAAGAATTACGTTCATTACTCCCCTCCTTGTTTGTTTCCCTATCAGCACTGACAAGGGCGTCCATCATTTATTCTCCCCAGCTGTGTCCAGATGTCTCCACGAGTAGGATTCGAGAAAGGCAAACAAAGGCGCATTCACCACTCTTGCTGCTGGTGCTGAAAGAGGCTTGTCAACTGAGATTAGAGGGGGAGTTGCAAGGCAGAGGACACAGATGGGGAAATGAAAGGACTCAAGAGAACAAGAAAAGTGCCAGGGAGATGCAATGGGAGGAGGCGCTGGGACATACAGAGGATGTCTGGGGAAGAGATGGAGAAGGAACAAAACAGAACCACCTGTGAAAGGCCAAGGAACCTGTTCATCCTTCTTCCCATCCACCCAACTCTGCATATACATTTCTTACAGAGAGGACAGAACTTTCAAAGGATACGAAAGGAGCAGTGTTCAGGGTCAGGAACAACAGTGCAATTTTATTGTGAGAAAAAATATACTTATAAGAAAAATAAAAATATAGGAAAGTTACTGACATTTGAAGGAAAAGGAAGATTTTGCCCAAATGTTGCAGAGGACTGCAGCATCTGGTCTGTGTTAGGTGGAATGCCCCTAGCAAGACCCTTGGAGGTGATGACTCCCTGCCACCCAAGTTAATGACCTGGAGGTGATGTTCCAGGAGGTGATAACTCCTGGAGGTGATGCCCCCATCTCTCAGAGTTGATATCCCCTGGAGGTGATGCCCCCATCTCTGACAGCTGATATCCCCTGGAGGTGATGCTCCTTGTAGGTGATATCGTGTTGGAGTTGATGCCCCTGGAAGTGACGGCTCCCCCAGAGTTGATGTCCCTGGAAATGATCTTCCCTGAACCTGATGTCCATGGAAGTGATGTTCCATGGAAGTGATGTCGCCCTGGAGGTGATGTCCCCTCAAAGTTGATGTCCCTGAAGGTGATGTCACCCTGGAGTTGATGGTCCTGCAAGTGATGTTCCTTAGAGATGATTCCCCATGGAGGTGATGTCCACTGGAGGTGATGTTCCTTAGGCGGAATGACCCCCCTGGAGGTGATGTCCCTGGAGGTGATGTTCCTTAGAGATGATCCCCCCTGGAGGTGATGTCCACTGGAGGCGATGTTCCTTGGAGATGATTCCCCGCTGGAGGTGATGTCCCTTGGAGATGATGTCCCCTTGGAGTTGATGTTCCTGGAAGTGATGTCCCTTGGAGATGATTCCTCCTGGAGGTGATGTCCCCTCAGAGTTGATGTCCCTGGTGGTAATCTCCCCCTGAAGTTGAGGTCCTGGAAGTGATATTCCTTGGAGATGATTCTCCCGGAGGTGATGCTCCCTGGAGGTGATGTCTACTGGAGTTGATGCCTGCTGGAGGTGATGTTCCTTGGAGATGATGTCTCCCATCAGAGTTGAGGTCCCTGAAGGTATCTCCCCGCTGGAGATGATGTCCCTGGAGGCGAGGCCCTTTACAAGTGAAGCCCCCTGGAGGTGATGCCTTTGACCAGCTACTAAGACGAGGGGGTGCTGGCCTCCATGTGCCATGAGACTCATGGTAGACCTGCTTCTGGTTGGGCCCTAGCATTACCTGGCTTCATGCCCTAGAAAGTCAGTTCCTCTGTCTAGTATCCCATCCTTTTCTGGAACATGATGGGTGAATGTTAGAAGTGTGATTTACAACTGGCCCCTGCCACTCTTTTCAGCAGCTGCCCTGCCCATTCTGCACAGTGCAAACCTCCCAGTTAACATCCTTGTCTTGCCCCTGTCCACCTCCATGGCCCCTGCAAGCAGGAAGCTTCACTTGTTCGAGGCCATGGAGCTCTTCGCTGGGCTCCCAACTGAAGCCACCTTAGGGCTCTCCCTCCTTGCCTGGAGCCCTTCCCGCTCAGGCATGAACCTTGGCTCCACTTCACTTGCCAGTGATCCTGGATCTTGGAGGTCATAGGATCAGCTAGGGAGTAGTGAGGACCTAAAGTGAGACCGCTCAGTCCTCATGCAGTCACTGGACTAATCCAACATCTCATATTACATCAACAACATGGTACTTGAATGGAGAAGCTGAGGAAGCTGGACTTTCCTTTTTCCTCCCTAACCACAAGGTCGTGAACATGAAAACTGGAGCTGACCACGGAGTGTCAGGGAGTCCTCTAGCTTCAGAGATGCAGGAAATCCAGCCAGTCGGGGCTGGGACCAGTCAGAGGCTCCTGGGTTCCTGAAGCCACAGGGAAGGTGCTTTAGAATTGCAGGCCAGAGTCCAGGTCACACAACCTCCTGGCAGATAGGGCCAGTTGTTGGAGGAGTCAGCCCTGTAGAGACTCAGTCAGTGTCCACCCAGCTGTCAGTACTAAGATGGAATGATACCTATGATCCCAAACAGCCCTGCCGGCTCATGCCATCCCCATTTGACAGACTGTTGTGGATTAAATTGTGTCCCTTCCCCCAAAATGTATGTGCCCTGATCTCTGGTGTCTGTGAATGTGACCTTTTTTGGAAATAGGATCTTTGCAGGTGATCCAGTTGTCAGCCTAAATAGCAGACAGAGAGGATCTCTAAACGAAAACGATATTTATTCAGGAGTAAGTTTTGCAGTGGGAACATGGTGGGCATTTTCAGGGAGGAAAAGTAACACAAGAGTTTTAAGAGGAGAAATGAGGATTACCTAATTGTTTTGAAACAATTATCCTTGGCTCCAAGGATCAATAACAAGAGTGGACGGGCAGTTGCTGGCCAGATGTCCTTGCAGAAGACTTTTCTCTGTGTGGTTGCTGTGGCCTTTGTGCAAGGCTGTGTTTTTTGCAGAGTATTTTTGATAGCTCTTCTCTTCAAGCGTGCATGCATGAGAACTCTCCCTTCATGTCATGCCCACGTCCATTTGTCAGGGCTTGACACAAGTGACTCCATTTGAATTCTGACAATTTTCACAAAGTTAAGATAAGGTCATTAGGGTGGTCCCTAATCTAATATGACTAATGACCTTATGGAGAGAAAAATTTGGACACAGAGATACACACACAGGGCGAATGCCATGTAAAGATGAAGGCAGAATTCTGGGTGGTGTGTTTATAAGCCAAGAATGCCAAAAGGGACCAGCAAGCTGCCAGAACCTAGGAGAGAGGCCAGTAACAGATTCTTCCTGACAGCCTCAGAAGGAACCAACCCAGCTGACACCTTGATCTTGGACTTCTGCCTCCAGAGCTGCGAGGCAATAAATTTCTATTATGTGAGACATCCAGTTTATGGAACTGTGTTATGTCAGCCCCAGGACTCTAACATGCAAAGACCCTGCAGCACAGGGCCACTGTGTGTCCCAGGCAGTTGGAGCAGAAGGAGCAGGTGCCTCCCACCCTTGCCACACTGACAGGAGCTGGTAAGACGTGGGGTCAGGTTGCCTCACTCCCTCCAGGCATCATCTCCTGGGTGAGCTGTAGACCCAGGGATCCGTTCCTGTCCTTGTTGCCTGTCCCCTGTGAGCTAAATCTGGCTCCCTGACCTCACCTCTGTCAGCATTTTTGTAAAACCATCTTTTGTGAAAGTCAGAGACACTGCAACTGTCATGGTCGCTCTGCTGAGGCCCAGTAGGTGGGTCATGCTGTTGTTGGTGCTGCACACTCCACTACTGTGAACGTTCCTGAGTCCCCCCAGGAGCGAGGCTCAGGGCTCAGTTCTGCGTGTGCCGAAGGGGACAAAGCAGGCTCAGCCGCCCTCATGGGAGCCTGGGTTCTCCCGCAGAGACAGAGCAAAGGGAGGGGCTACACATAGGTGGACATTTAAAGGAGTTTGATGCTGCAGATGAGCTCTAAGGCTCTGGGGTCAGAAATGAGTGTGGGACTCACCCCACTCTCCTGGAACACTGCAGAGATAAATGCAGACCTGTACTAATGTGGGTCAGTGCAGAGGCCATGCCTAGCACTGTGGGTACCTGTGCTAGGTGTGTGCACGCACATGCCTGGCTTCTCTAATACTGGATGCACCTGCACCTTGGAGAGATCCCGACTCACAGGCCAAACAGCAGGAGGAGATGGAGAAATGGCCTCAGGTCTGGTGACAAAACACCAGGGCAGTGGAAGACTGGAAGGAAACGTTTCTTGTGGACACTGGGATAAAGCTGTGTACTTCCTTTGCCAATTTCCTTTTTAAGGCAAGGGAAACAGAGCCAGCTGTGAGCCTAACACAGCAGGAAATGCTGCTCAGGTATCGATGTCGTTTACATCAAACTCAGTGGGATCAGTATGGGCTTAGGTTGTCAAGGGAACCTAAGATCCCTTTTGCCACCCAGAGCCTGTTCAGAACAGGGGACATGTAGTCATGGAAAATGGTAAAATTATCATAGGATCAAAGAGCAACTTGTGCAAAAAGATCTCTCTTCTTCAAGGGAAAAGTCAGACTAGACTGATAGACAGCTGGGAATCTAGCTCTGGTTTGATTCTTAGATGAAGGAGAGCCCACGGTAAAAATCAGAAAAGAGACCACATTAATTGTCAGGACCGAAAAAGCAGGAAAAAAAGAAAAAAATAACTTTTTCTGAACAGAATGTTCTTGGTTGACACGGGATGCCTGTAAGTGAGACCAGCCTGGAAGGCAAGGTTGTGTCATGCCTGGAAGCCAAAGTCCCTGGGTGGTCCCAGCACCCCTTTTAACTGCTGGGCAACATGGGGAAGGCACGTGGCTTTCCCGGGTCTCCCTTCCCTCCCCTGCGTGCTGGTAGACTGGAGCAGGAGGGCGTCTGATCTGTGGGTGCCGAGGTCCCAGGCTCTCACCGGGTGGAGCCAGGCTCTGCCTGATCAGGGGAGGAGGCTGCAGGATTCTCATCATCACACTGAACTGGAAGGAGCTGGGCCAGCAAGGAATGGCCTGTTCCTCAGCCGGATGGTGAAGAAGTAAGGCAGTATGAGAGACCTGCTTGACACTTTTATCCATTTTGCTACTGAGATTCCCAATCAGATTTTATTTTTCAAAAGTGTTTGTGCTAATGGCTTGACAAATATGAAATTAATCAGAGTTCAGCGGTGCAGCTGACATGAGCTTTCTGTGAAAATCCAAATCTTGCCTATGCACCAGTAGACATCAATTAAAAAATAATAATGCAAAAGCAGATTGTGTTCCAAATCCCTACAAAAATATGTCCTTAGAAACATGCCTGAGAATTGTTTTATGGAGAAAGTCATACGGTTTTGATGACAGACAAGAGGATGAGAAAAAATAGAGAAGGATGCCATGTCAGGAGGGAAAGACTCCTTGTCATAAACGTATCGGTTCACCCCACAGTAACTTATAAAATCAATGCAAATCTAATCAAAATCCCAAAAATGTAATAGAAAAGAAGAGAGTTTACAGAGGATGTCAGCAAGATGGCTGATCAGAGTTACCTGCAGCATCCCCTGCCCCACGACACACACAAAAAGTACCAAAACAACAAATAAGCAACTGTATGTCAACTGGCGTGACTGAGGAGGTGCACTGGAGAGCACAGGGGCGTGGAGCAACCTGTGGAGCACGGAAGTCCAGGATAGCACCCTAGAGATGAGAGCAAGGCATCCTGCTTCTGCTACACGGTGTCCCCCACCTGGAACTGGTTCAGAGCAGATTTCTTCTTATGGGAAACAGAGATCCACAGCAGTCCCCATTGCTTTCACAAACACCAGCAATCGTTGCTACGGAAAGGGCCCCCAGTCCTCACAGGCCCCAAATCCAGTTTGGAGAGTAGCTGGGACTTTTTACAGTTACGTTACCTGAGTAGGAGCCTGACTGAGTGCCCCCAACCCTGTCACCTAAGCTGCTGCAACTCAACACCATCTTGAAACTGAACCCACTAATAGGGTGTACCCTGTTCTGGGTAGCAGGACATCTTGAAACTGAACCCACTAATAGGGTATGCCCTGTCCTGGGAGTGAGTAGCAACCAACTATATCCGTCCTTCAGGCCCTGCTGTCATTCTACCACGTTCACACAGGTGCCTGCAGTACCTTGACCCCAACTGCCTAGCCCAGACAGAAAAACTGAGACCCCACCTAGCATCTGAACCCATGTGGCACACCATCCCCTCCCACCAGGGAACAGGTGGGCCTGCACAGCAGGGCAGCCACCCAACAGCTGGCTGGTCACCTCACCTACATGCACCTGAAATGCATAGCCAGTTAGCCCTCTGAGCTTATGCATGTCTCTGCATAGACCAACAGCCAGTCCTGCGGTGACCTTGCCCTGCTGGGCAGATTGCTGTAAAGCCACCGAGCCCTACTGCATCCACATGTACCTGGCCCAGTATCCAGTCCACCAGCAGCCCTGTTTCCCTAAAGAGACAGTACATACATAGTTGCCTGGCCAGCCATGCCCATGCATGCCTGAGTCTGGTATTTAAGTCAGCTGGTGGCAGTCACTTTTTCTCTCTTCCAGAGAACCCAATGGACAGCTTTTTGGCCCTCCATATCCGTATGTGCCCAGCCCAACAACCAGCTCAGCACTCCCTCCCCCAGCAAAATCACACCACTACCATCACAAACTCCCATAGCCTATGCCACCGAGGCAATCACAGACCTTGATGATGAAGATTACTATAAGATATGAAGAAACTATATGAAGACTACACTACTAAGTCCACCCAGATCCAAAGCTAACACCCTAGGACATATCTACAGGAAAATGTCTTTCCCTATGAAACCTACTCCATAAAATTGGAAAAAGTGGCTGTTCCACTAGATGCACAAATATCAATGTAGAAACATGAAAAAGCAAGAAAATAGGACACCCCCAAAGGAACACAATAAATCTCCAGTAACAGACTCCAAAGATAAGGACATTTGTGAATGCTTAAAAAGAATGTAAGTTAATGATCTTAAGGAAACTCAGTGAGCTACAAGGGAATACAGACAAATTAAAATAGTTTTTACAATTTCATGATTGGAATGAGAAATTCAATAAAAAGACAGACAACATAAAAACCATATAGAAATCTCAAAGCTGAATAATTCAATAAATGAAATTAAAAATACAATTGGGATTTTCAACAACAGACCAGATCAAGCAGACAAAATAATTTCAGAACTGAAAAACAGGGCATTTAAAATAACCCAGTCAGAGGGGACAAAAATAAGTAAGAATAAAAAAGAAGGAAGAAAGCCTACAGGACTTATGAAACAACAATTAAGCAAACACGTATTTATGATATAAGAATGTCAGAGAAAAGGAATGAAGAAAGGTACAGGAAATTTATTTAACAAAATAATAGCTAAAAACTTCTCACATACCAGGAGAGATATGGACATCCAGATTCAAAAAGTTCAACAGTCCTGAATTAGATTCAGCCCAAAATGACCTCTCAGAGGCATATTATAATCAAACTCTCTAAAGTTAAAGACAGAGAATTCTAAAAGCAACAAGAGAAAAGCATCAAGTCACATATAAGGGAATTCTCTTTAGATTATCAAGAGATTTCTCATCAGAAACCTTTCAGGGCAGGAGAGAATGAGATATTCAAAGTGCTGAAAGAAAAAATAAAGTTTGTCAGACAAAAAATACTATATCCAGCAAAGCTATCCTTTAGAAATGCAGGAGATATAAAGATCTTCTTAGTCAAGCAAAAGCTGAGATAATTTATTACCACTAGACTGGTCTGACAAGAAATGCTTAAGACAGTGCTACAACTGGAAACAAAAGGATGATAATTACCACTATGAAAAAAACATGAAAGCATATAACTCACTGTTATAAGTGCATTCATAATATTCATAATTATACTCAGAATACCCCAGTGCTATAATGGTGCTATGTAAATCTATCAGTCTTCTATTATCAAATTTTAAAAAAAATTTTTTTATTTCCATAGTTTTTTTTGGGAACAGATGCTGTTTACTTACGTGAGTAAGTTCTTTAGTGGTGATTTGTGAGATTGTGGTGCACCTATCACCTGAGTGATACAGTGAACCAAATTTGTAGTCATGTATCCCTCACCCACTTCCCATCCTTTCCCCCTTAGTCCCTAAAGTCCACTGTATCATTCTTATGCCTTTGCATCTTCATAGTTTAGCTCCCACTTATGAGTGAGTACATATGATGCTTGAGTTTCTGTTCTTGAGTTACTTCACTTAGAATAGTAGTCTCCTGGGCTGGGTGTGGTGGCTTGTGCCTGTAATCCCAGCATTTGGAAGGCTAAGGTGGATGGATCAAACTGAGGTCAGGAGTTCGAGACCAACCTGGCCAATATGGTGAAACCCCGTCTCTACTGAAAATACAAAATTAGCCGGGTGTGGTGGTGCATGCCTGTAATCCTCACTACTTGGGAGGCTGAGGCAGGAGAATTGCTTGACCCTAGGAGGTAATAGTTGCAGTGAGTTGAGATCGTACCATTGCACTCCAGCCTGGGCAACAAGAGTGAAACTCTGTCTCAAAAAAAAAAAAGAAAAAAAGAATAATAGTCTCCAATCCCATCAAGGTTGCTGCAAATGTCATTAATTTATTTCTTTTTATGGCTGAGTAGTATTCCATTGTGTATATATACCACCACAGTTTCTTTATCCGCTCGTTGATTGATGGGCATTTGGGCTGGTTCCACATTTTTGCAATTGCAAATTGTGCTGCTATAAACATGCATGTGCATGTATCTTTTTCGTATAATGACTTCTTTTCTTCTAGGTAGATAGTAGTGGAATTGCTGGATCAAATGGTAGTTCTACTTTTAGTTCTTTAGGGAATCTCCACATTGTTTTCCATAGTAGTTGTTTACATTCCAGCCAGCAGTGTGTAAGTGTTCTCTTTTCACTACATTCACACCAACATCTGTTACTTTTTTTATTATGGCCATTCTTGCAGGAGTAAGGTGGTATCACATTGTGGTTTTGATTTGCATTTTTCTGATCATTAGTGATGTTGAGCATTTTTTCATATGTTTGTTGGCCATTTGTATATATCCTTTTGAGAATTGTCTATTCATGTTCTTAGCCCATTTTTGATGTTTTTTTTTTTTTTTTCTAATTTGTTTGAGTTCCTTGTAGATTCTGGCGCATTTAGGCCATTTACATTCAACATTAGTATTGAGATGTATTATTCCATTCATTGTGCTGTTTGTTACCTGTAAAGCTTAGGTTTTTGTTTGTTTATTTGTTTTCTGTATTTTATATGTCCTGTGAGAGTCATGCTTTAAAGAGGTTCCGTCTTCATGTGTTTCCAGGATTTGATTCGAGATTAGAGCTCCTTTTAGCAGTTCTTGTAGTGCTGGCTTGTTAGGGACAAATTCTCTCAGCATTTGTTTATCTGAAAAAGACTGTATCTTTCCTTCATGTACGAAGCTTAGTTTCACTGGCTACAAAATTCTTGGCTGATAATTGTTTTGTTTAAGGAGGTTGAAGATAAGGCCCCAATCCCTTATGGCTTATAGGGTTTCTGCTGATAAATCTGCTGTTAATCTGATAGGTTTTCCTTTATAGGTTACCTGGTGTTTTTGCCTCACAGCTCTTAAGATTCTTTCCTTCATCTTGACTACAGATAATCTGACGACAATGTGCCTAGGCAATGATGTTTTTGTGATGAATCTCCCAGGTGTTTTTTGAGCTTCTTGTATTTGGATGTCTTGGTCTCCAGCAAGACTGGGGAAGTTTTCCTTGATTATTTCTCCAAATATGTTTTCCAAACCTTTAGATTTCTCTTTTTCCTCAGGAACACCAATTATTCTTGGGTTTGGTCATTTAACATAATCCTAAACTTCTTCAAGGCTTTGTTCATTTTTTAAATTCTTTTTTCTTTATCCTTGTTGGATTGGGTGAATTTTAAAACCTTGTATTTGAGCTCTGAAGTTCTTTCTTCTGCTTGTTCGATTCGATTGCTGAGACTTTGCAGAGCGTTTTGCATTTCTCTAAGAGTGTCCTTTATTTCCTGAAGTTGTGATTGTTTTTTATTTTTGCTGTCTATTTCTCTGACTATTTCTCCCCTCATTTCTTGTATCTTTTTTTTTCCCTTAAATTGGACTTCACCTTTCTCTGGTGTCTCCTCATTTGCTTAATCATCAACCATCTGAATTCTTTTTCAGGTAAATCAGGGATTTCTTGGTTTGGATCCATTGCTGGTGAGCTAGTGTGATCTTTTGGGGGGGTGGTTTAAAGAACCTTGTTTTGTCATATTACCAGAATTGTTTTTTTGGTTCCTTCTCATTTGGATAGGCTATGTCACAGGGAAGATCTGGAGCTCAAGGCTGCTATTCAGATTCTTTTGTCCCATAGAGTGTTCCCATGATGTAGTGCTCTTCTGCTTTTTCCTACGGATGTGGCTTCCTGAGAGCCAAGCTGTAGTGATTATTATCTCTCTTCTGGATCTAACCACCCCACAGGGCCACCAGGCTCCAAGCTGGTACTGGGGGTTGTCTGCACAGTGTCCTGTGATACGAACCATCTTTATATCTCTCAGCCATGGATACCTGAGCCTGCTCCAGTAGAGGTGGCAGCGGAGTGAAATGGACTCTGTGGGAGTCCTTAGTTTTGGTTCTTTAATGCACTAGTTTTGTGCTGGTTGGTTTCCTGCCAGGAGGTGGCACTTTCAAAAGAGCATCAGCTGTGGTAGTATAGGGGAGGATCAGGCAGTCGACAAGCCCTAGAACTCCCAAGAGAATATGCCTTTTGTCTTCAGCTACCAGAGTGGGTAGGGAAGGACCATCAGGTGGGGGCAGAATTAGGAATGTCTGAGCTCAGACTTTCCTTCGGTAGGGCTTTCTGAGGCTGCTGTAGGGGATGGGGGTGTGGTTCCCAGGTCAATGGGGTTACGTTCCCAGGAGGATTATGGCTGCTGCTGTGTCATGTGGGTTTTCAGGGAAGTGGGGGGAAGCTGGCAGTTATAGGCCTCACCCAGCTCCCACACAGCCCAAAAGGCCAGTCTCACTTCCACTGTGCCCACCCCTCCAACGGCACCAACTTTGTTTCCAGGTAGTGGGTGAACATGGCTGAGAACTTGCCCCAGGCTACCAGCCTCTCAGCTTAGAAAGCAAGCAGGTCTTTTGTGCCTCCCCACCTGTCAAGTCTGTACACCGGATTTATGCCTTCACCCCAGTTCTGGCCAGGAGACTTCAGGTTTGGTTGGAATTGTTATAAAGTCCAGCTGGAGGTTTCTTTCTCCCTGTGGTCTTTTCCCAGTTTCTCTGGCAGCCCTACCCGAAAACTCCCCTGAGACAAGTCAGAGATGGCTTTGCTGGGGACCCAGAGAGCCCACAGGGCTCTTACCACTGCTTCCTCTACCCCTTGGTAGAGGGGTAGAGGCTTGGGTCTCTAAACTGACTCAACTCCAGGTAAGCTCAAATCCTTCTCCCATGATCTAGATCTTCAGGTTCCCCAGTGAGGGTGTGTGTTCTGGGGTGGACAATCCCCCTTTCCCACTTTCACAGCTTGGGCACTCACAGTATTTGGGCTGTCTCCCAGGCCCTACAGGAGCAATCCACTTCCTTCAGAGGGTCTGTGGATTCTCTTGGCTTTCCTGGTGTATTCCTGCACTAGTTCTCGAGCAAAAGTTCACAGTGAGAGTCTCCACATGCTGTTCTCTCTGAGTGGGAGCTGCAATCTAGTCCTGCTTCCTATCTGTTATTTCCCTCTCTGTCTATTAGGAAGTTGTCAAGTCAAAATAGCATCAGCTACAATTAGTGGATAAGGAACACACAATATATACAAAAGTAAATTAAGGCAACGTTAATACAGATTTTTTGGAAAGAGGGAAAAATCTAGAATATTTTCATGCAACCAAAGTTTAGTTGCTGTCAGCTTAAAATAACATATTATAACTACAAGACCCTTTATGTCAGCCCCATGATAACCACAAAGGAAGAAATTACAGCAGACACACAAATGAGAAAGAGAAGGAGAGCAAAGCTTAGTACCCCAGAAAACCATCAAACCACAAAGGTAAACAACCGGAGAGGAAGAAAGGAACAGAGGATCAACAAAACAACCAGAGAAATCTTAACAGAATGGCAGGAATAAGTTCTTATCTATCAATAATACCTTTGAATGTACATGGATTAAATTATGTAATTAAAATATACAGAGTAGCCAAAATTAACAACAAAAAAGACCCAACTATATGTTGCCTACAAGAGACTCACCTCATTGTTAAAGACAAACAGACTGAGAATAAAGGAATGTGAAAAAAATTTTCATGCAAACAGAACCCAAAAGCAAGTAAGGGTAGCCATACTTATATCAGATAAAATAAATTTTAAGTCAAAAACTGTACAAGGAAACAAGTAGGTCATTAGATAATGATAGGGTTCCCTATTTGATACACAGGGATCAATTCATCAAGAAGATATAAAAATTATAATTATATATGCCCCCAACACCAGAGCACACAGATACATAAAGCAAATATTATTAGACTTAAAGAGAGAGATAGACTCCAATACAATAATAGTAGGGTATGTCAGCACCTACTTTCAACAATGGATATATTATCTAGACAAAAAAGTCAACAAAGAAACATTGGACTGAAACTGAACCATAGATCAAATGCACCTCACAGATATTTAAAGAACATTCCACCTGACAGCTACAGAATACACATTCCTCTCAACTGCACATGGGACATTCTGCTGGATAGATCACATTAGGCTACAAAACTAGTTAAGAAATTTAAGAAGACAGAGATCATATCAAGTATCTTTTCTGACCACAATGGTATAAAACTAAATTAACAATAAGAAAAACTTTGGAAGCTTTATAAATACATGGAAAGTAATCAACATACTCCTAAGCAAACAATGGGTCAATGAATAAATTAAAAGAGAAATTAAAAATTTCCTTGAGACAAATGAGAATGGAAGCACATCATACCAAAAACCTATGGGACACAGTAAAGCAGTTCTAAGAGGAAAGTTTGTAGCAATAAATGACTATATTTAAAAAAAGAAGAAAGATTTCTAATAAACAACCTAATGATATACTTTAAGAAACTAGAAAAATAAGAACAAACTAATCCCAAATTTGTAGAAGGATGGAAATAATAAAGTTCAGAGTAGAAATAAATGAAAGAGGTTTAAAAAATTGTTAAGATCAATAAAACAAAGAGTTAGATATTTGAAAGAATAAACAAAATTGACAAGGTTTTTTCTAGATTAAGAAAATAAAAGAGAAGACTCAAATAAATAAAACCAGAGATTAAAAAAGAGACATTATACTTGACACCACAAAGATACAAAGTGTGATAAAAAATGATTATGAATAACTACACCAACAATTTCTTTTTAGACAGGATCTCGCTCTGTCACCAGGCTGGAGTGCAGTGGCATGAGCTGGACCATAGCTCACTGTAACCTTGAACTCCTAGGCTCAAATGATCCTCCTCCCTCATTCTCCCAAGTAGCTGGGACTACAGGATTACACCACCACAACCTGCAACCTTTTTATTTTTTGTAGAGATGGGGTCTTGCTATATTACCCAGGCTGGGTCAACAAATTTGATAACTCAGAAGAAATAGATAAATTTCTAATCACATATAAGCTCCAAAGATTAAATTATAAAAAAATAGAAAATCAGAGTAGACTGATAATGAGTGAGGAAATTAAATAAGTAATAACAAGCCTTCCTTTAAAGAAAAGTCCAGGACCTGATGGCTTCACTGCTGAATTCTGCCAAGCTTTTAAAGAATAATAACACAAATTCTCCTCAAACTATTCCAGAAAACCGAAGAGGAGGGAATATGTACAAACCTATTTTGTGAAGACACCGTTACCTTAATTTTAAAACCAGACAAGGATGCAAAAACAACAACAACAACAACAAAGAAAACTACAGGCCAATATCTCTGATAAACATAGATGCAAAGATTATCAACAGCATACTAGCAAACTGAATCAAACAGCACATTAAAAGGATCATTCACTATGGTGGAGCACATTTCATCTTAGGGATACAAAGATGGCTTAACACACAAATCGATAAATATGATATACCACATTAACAGAAAGAAAGACAAAAATCATAAGACAATTTCAACTGAGACAGAAAAAGCATTTGACTAAATTTAACATTTCTTCTCTCAACAAATTTGGTATAGAAGGTACGTCCCTCAACATGATAAAGGCCATTTATGACAAACCCACAGCTAACATCAGAATGAATGAGGAAATTAATATCAGGAGCAAGACAAGGATGCTCACTTTCACCAATTCTATTCAAGATAGTACTAGAAGCCTTAGCCAGAGCAATTAGGCAAGAAAAAGAAATAAAGGCATCCACATCAAAAAGGAGAAAGTTAAATTGTGCCTATTTGCATAAAATACAATCTTATGTATAGAAACCCCTAAGAAACACCAAAAACCTGTTTGACCTAATTTTTAAAATTCAGTAAATTTGCAGGATATAAAATCAACATACAAAAATCTGTAGTATTTCTACTAATAGTGACCTATCTGAAAAATAACTGAAGAAAAAACAATTCCATTTGGAATAGCTACAAAAATTAAGCTACCTGGGAATAAACTTAACCAAGGACGTGAAAGATCTCTACACTGAAAACTATAATACTTTGTTGAAAGAAATTGAATGGGACACAAATAAATGGAAAAACATTCTGCATTCATAAATTGAAAGAATATTTTTAAATGGCTATATTGTTTAAAGCAGTCTACAGATTTAATGCAATTCCTTTCAAAATACCAATGTCATTCTTCACAGAAATAGAAGAAAACCCCTAAAATTAATATAGAACAAAAAAAGACACTGAATAGCCAAAGCAATCCTGAACAAAAAGAACAAAGCTGAAGGCATCACACTACCTGACTTCGAAATTTACTACGAAGCTTTGGCAACTAAAACAGCATGGTACTGGCATAAAAACAGACACATAGACCAGAACAGAATAGAGTGATCGGAAATAAATTCACACACCTACAGCCAATTGATTTTTGGCAAAGGTGACAAGAACTCACATTGAGGAAGAGACAATCTTTTTAATAAACAGTGCTGGGAAAATTGTATGTCAACATGCAAAAGAATGAGGCTAAATCCCTACCTCTCACCACATAAAAAAATCAACTCAAAATGGATTAAAAACTTAAATTAAAAAAACCTGAAGCTATGAGACTACTAGGAAAAAAAAACAGGGGAAACACTTTGCAACATTGGGTTGGGCAAGGACTTTTTAAATAAAAGCTCAAAAGAATAGAAAAAAATCAAAATAGACAAGTGGGACTATATCAAACTAAACATACCTTGTGCGGAGTGAAAACTATTAAGAGTGAAGTGACAACCTGCAGAATGAGAGAAAATATTTGCAGTCTATTTATCTGAGAAGGGGTTGATATATAGACTGTATGACCAATTTAATACAATTCAGCAGAAAAAAATTTTAGAATGGGCAAACTATCCAAATAGCCAACAGATATATGGAAAATACTCAACATCACTAATCATCAGGGAAATGCAAATCAAACCTCTGTGAGATACCACTCACTCCAGTTAGAATGGCTCCTGTTGAAAAAACCAAAAGAAAACAAGTGTTGGCAAGGATGTGGAGAAAAGGAAACTCTTACACATTGTTGGTGGGATTGTAAACTAGTAAAACTGTTACGGAAAACAGTATGACGGTTCCTCAATAAATTAAAAATAGTACTACTAGATGATCCCGCAATTCCACTACTGGGTATATATCCAAAGGAAATGAAATCAGTATGTCAAAGAGATATCTGCACTCCCATGATGATCACACACTACTTACAATAGCCAAGATATGGAATCAACTTAAGTGCTCAACAATGAATGAAAGGATAAATAAAATGTGGGACTTATATACAATGGAGTACTATTCAGCCGTAAGAAAGAAGGAAACCCAGTCATTTGCAACAACATGAATGAACCTGGAGGGCATCATGTTAAGTGAAATAAGCCAGACAAAGAAAGACAGATATCGCATGATCTCACTCATATGTGAAATCGAAAACAAATAGAAAAGTTGCTACCACAGAAGTAGGGAGTAGAACATGGTTGCCAGAGACTAGGGTGGAGACAAGAGAGGGAAATGGGGAGAGTCTGGTCAACAGGTACGAAGTTACAGTTAGGAGGAATAAATTACGATGTGCTTGTGCACAGCCAGGTGGCCGTGGTTAACAGTAAGGTATTGTATATTACAAAACACCTGGAAGGGAGGCTTTTGAATGTTCTCACTACCAAGGAATGATAAATGCATGAGATGCTGGATACACTAGATACCCTGATTGAATCATTATCATTATACAACACAGATGTGTATCAAAACATCAAATTATATCCCATAAGTATGTACAGTTATAATACGTCAATTACAATTCATTAATTTTGAAAGATTTTTTATAGAACTTGACAAAGTGATCCCATAATTCATATGCAAGCATACATTTCAAGCAACTTAACATAGAAAAGCAAAGAGTTTTGTTTTTAAAAATTTACTCTACCAAATATGAAAGAACAAGGTTGGTATTTACAACATTGAATCATAGTGTGGACATAGACACCTGTATCAGTGGAACAAGCAGAAGCTCCAGAAAGAGGCTGTTTGTATGTGTGACCTGGGTCCATACATAAGTAACCTTCCAGACCAGTAAGGAAAGGACAGGCCATTCAATAGAAAGTGCTGGGAAAACTGGCACCCACGTGGGAAACATTCTATTTCTACCTCACACCATAGACATAAATAAATTCCGGACATATGTATTGAAAAATGAAATATTTAAAAATGGAGCTCTAAGATTATTTAAGATACAGTATTTTTCACATTTACATATAGAAGGTGGCATTTAAAAGACTTCAAAGCAAAATTCCTACAATAAACATATTGATAACATTGGTTATACAAAATTTATATTTTGCATGACATTAAGATATCAAAAACTAAGCTACAAAGAAGAACAAACTGGATAAAATGTCATTGCTATGCAGGCAAAGATGAGCAATCCAAAACATATAAAGGGATCCTGCACATGCCCAAGAGACAAACAGCCCAGCAGAAAATGGGCAAAGATCTTAGTAGCAAACTGCAGAAGAAGAAATATGAATGGCCAATAAACACACAAACAGGAGCTCACCGTCACTGGCAATCAGAGAGGTGCGAAGTAAAACAATGGTTACACGACACTTTCAACTGACTGTAGAAATGAAATTGTTACAATATGAGATGGGAAGATATTAGGATGGGAAGACATTTGAGTGCCTGATTCTTTTAGACACAGCCGATGGGGCATATGGACAAAGGTTGCTTGGAGATACCTATTAAAATTTTGAACTCACATACACTGACCCAGCAATTCCATTTCTAGGAATATTGCCAGAAGCTCTCACACACCACCAGGAGGACAATGCCATTCGTCACAGCATGGCTGATGGTACGGAAAATCCTTGTCGTTAGAGGAGTGGACAGACAAAATGTGGGACAATCCTTTTGGAAAGTTACATGGCATTATCTTGAAAGTGGACAGTACCCTTCCAAGTCAACTCCCAGCTCTCCAGTCTATAGAAACTCTCAGATAAGTGTTCCAGGGGTCCTATATGAAAATGTTCCCAATAGCATTGTTTATTAAAAACAACAAAACAAAGAAAACCCAAATGCCCATCCACAGGAGAGAGGAGCAATACACTGTGCACATTGTATACAATGCACTACGATGTGTGCATGACGGAATGTCAGTCAACAGAGACAATCAGGACTTGGCAGTTGTGTCACGGCATGAACACCCCCGGAGACTCAGCATGAGGCCACGTAAAGAAGGCAAGATGCAGGAGCCCTCAGAGAGCATGGGATCATTTTATAAGTTACCACTGAGACCAGCCCAAATTAAACAATAGATTGTTTAAGGACAAGGCTTATGGTATAAATCCATAAAAGCAAAAAAAAGAAAGGGATTAGACCCCAACATTCCGGGAGTGGTTACCTCTTGGGGAGCAGCCTAGGGTGTGAGCCTGGGGTGGGGGTCTGGGGAGATTCTGGTGTCATCTCAATGTCCTGTGTGACATCTGTGCCTCACACTGTTATGGGATCCCTTGGGTGTCACTTTGCCAGCTGGAAACCTCCGTGGCCGTTGGTGCCTTTGCCTGACTTTTGCTCTTGCCCACTGGGCTCATTCTGCCCACTTGGCCTGGCAGGCTGCATTCAACTCCCACTACCAGCCTGAATCTCACACCTGCCAAGGGCGAGCCAGGCATGGAGCAACCAGGGGTGTGTGAGCAAGTGTGAGGTCCTACCATTGGACAGTGAGGCATGCTGACTCCCTACGAGGCAATGGCTGGACCAGATGCACCATAAGCAGCTTCCACGGCTGATACCGGGGAACGTGGTGTAGCACCCAGAAGCTTGGAGATGCCAGGAACTGCAGAGCGCTAAAGAAGATGCCACAGCCCTGACTCAGGGCTCTTCTAGGTCTTAGATATCTGAAGGGCTACAGCTCTTGTCTCCTTCTGTCTTCCCTCCCTCTTGTCACCCACAGTGTGGTAGGCAAAGGGCATGTTTTAGCCCTGTTTGTGTTATATCTCTTTTAGCCTTCCTGTCCTGCTTGCAGGAAGAATGAGGTATGCGGAAAAGCGGGGAATGAGCAGGATGAAGAGGAGCTTTATTGAGCAATAGAACAGCTCAGAGGAGACCCGCAGTGGACAGCTCCTCTCTGCAGCCAGGGTGTCCTGAGGAGTGTCCAGCTCTCAGCGGACAGAGCAGCTCCTCTCTGCAACTGGTCATCCATCATCTCTTCAGCTCTCAGCAGAGAAGGTAGCTCCCCTCTGCTAGGCAGGTCATCCTGATGAGGGTCCAGCTCTCAGCAGAGAGGAGATGCTGGGGTGGGCGGCTCCTCTCTGCAGCTGGTTATCCTGTCATCTCAACTCCGGTTGAGTCTGGGGCTTTTATGAGCCTCAGAGGGGAGGAAGTGAGTGCTGATTGGTTTGTGGGTGGCCAATGGTGGCCCAGAAAAGGCACCACAAGTTCTCACTCCAGTTCGTGGGACTGGCCCTTCTGCCCAGGAGCCTGTCTGCCTTCTGCCACCATTCATGGTGCCCAGGCTGCTTGTGCCAAGGGGTGCCTGCAGGTCAGTGCTGAGCTGCCCTCAGCACACTGTCAGCCTCCCTCCCATGTTCATTGGTGCCCAAAGTCCAGAGGGGGCCAAGGTGGCAGGGGGCTGGTGTGTCAGTGCTGCCCCAAGCATGCACACACCTAGCTGGGCTGTGACAGTGCCCAGACTCAGTCTCAACTTTGCTCCATGATTGGAGCAGGTGTTGACAGCAGGAAGAGGCCAGGTAGTGGAACCAGACACTTCTGAGCCTGTGGGGGCAAAACGGGGGCCTTCTCAGGCTCCCCGAGAGTGCAGAGGTGCCTGGGTCCACAGCCACACCTTGGGCAGCTGCAGCCACACCTGAGAGGGTGAAGATCCTGCCGGTTCCTGGCTCCCACTGGCTGTGTGGAGTGTGGCACCACCCTGGGCCCAGATCCGCCTCAGGGAGTGAGGTTGAGGCTGTGGCTGAGACTCTGGGCCTGGGAGTGGGTCCTGCCCTGCCATGCAAGGGTAGGGATGGTGCAGTTGGCTGCCTCAGAGACATGGGGCACAGGGGCCTCACCACCACCACTGCTGCTCTTGCAGCCACTCCTGCCACCACCGCTCGTGCCTCCCTGCTGCAGCTGGTGTGACGACAGCAGCCACTCCAGATGGCTCACTGCTGCCATCAACACCATCATAAGTATAGGTGCATTACATCCCAAACTATTTTAAAATATGGCCAGTTCTACGTTGAAACACGTATGAACAAACTAGATTCATGGACATGGCTGAACCCTCAAGTTAGTTTTTAATTGAGGAAAGAAAGCACGTTGTAGAATAAACCCATAAAACCTGGTATCATTTATGCAGCACATATGCACACAAAATAATTCTATATGTTTCCTAAGATGCAAACATGCTTTAAGAGGCCTGAGATGATATAATGAGCTCATAAGGTTGAATAGTGTTGGGAGAGGGACAGAGTTCGCATGGGAGGGGCCTTGTGAAGAGGGGCTCTTGAGAGACCAGTTAAGTTTTACCACTTTTTTTTTTGGAGACAGAGTCTCATTCTGTTGCCCAGCCTGGAGAGCAATGGCATGATCTCAGCTCACTGCAGCCTCTGCCTCCCAGGTTCAAGTGGTTCTCCTGCCTCAGCCTCCCATGTAGCTAGGACTACAGGCACGTACCACCACACTCAGCTAATTTTTTATATTTTTAGTAGTTTGTGGTTTCACCAACCAGGCTGGTCTCAAACTGCTAACCTCAAGTAATCCACCCACCTCAAAGTTTTACCTTTTTAAAGTTAGATGAAGAGGAGGAAATGACTTGCAGCAAGACCAGGATAGGAGTTACTAAGTAAATTTAAAAAGACCATGTGGGGAATCACAGCAAAAGTCCACGTGCACCCTACCCTTTCACTTGTACCTGAGCTGTGGAAGCCGTCCTCTGGCCAGCCCTTGGGTTTAGAACGTCACTGTTTCTTGGATCGGGGCAGCGACTGTGTTCCAGGCCCTCTTTCTTGTGCTACCCACCCTAGTGCATCATCTCTGCTTCCCACTGCCATTAAAAAAAAAAAAAAAAAACATTATAACGAAAGCTTAGAGACACTTGCAAAATAACCCGAGTGTAGTTCTTCATCCTTGCAATTGTTCGGCTGGCCTGTCTTTTACACATCTTTCCAGTACACAATTCAACTGCCTTTATTAAGGCTTTCCAAAGGATGCACCTTGAGTTTCCCAAGAAATCGCTGTTTCAGCACTCACCTTTTGCCAGTGTGCGGATGTTAAAATTAAATGGTGCAGCAGCTACGCCAGACACCAGCTACAGCATGTTTTGCTTCTCTCTGCTGCCACCGTGTTCTCTGCCTCTTTAGAACAGAGGAGGATCTTGTTCCAGAACTGGTACTCACGGGTCGAGCTCTGGGAATCCCTTGCACATACCCGTAGTCTTGGCGGTTGCTATCCCATGTGGGGTTCAGCGCCCAGGCAGAGGCTCAGCCTTTCGGCAGGCTGCCTGCTCGCTCCCCTTGCGCTGTGCGCAGGCTCCGGCCACCAGGACGGCTCACAGAGATGCTGAAGACCCCTGGCCGGGGAACGTGGGTAAGGTCGTCGTCAGGAGTTGATGCATTGGTGAAAAGAGGATGCTTTTGGTGCCATTGTTTTCTCTTTCCTGCTCTGGCTCCAGACCACCTCGCTTCAGAGGCTTCTATTTGGTGAATCCTCCTCTTACATTTTTTTCCTAGAAGACCGTTATCCAGATGCAACTCCTGATGAATTTTGGTCCATTAGAGGCACTTCTCACAGATTCAGTTGCCTCGGAGGAGACACTCTACAATACTTTGCAGATGGCAACCTGTTTTCTGATGTCCTGAGTGCCCACATAGTGGACAGCGGCCATGGGAGTCTGACTCGGGCTCCACGGGGGGCCCACTGGCCTGCCATGGCCAGCACTGCCACCTCCTCTGCAGCAGGGAGGGACGGGGGAGAGAAAGACTGGTCCGGCCATCTCCTCGGTGGGGTTGATGGTCCTGGCACCATGCCCCTCCCAGCTGGAGGAGAACTCGATTTCTGTGCAACCAGCTGCCATCTCCTGGGTGAGGTTGATGGTCCTGGCACCATGCCCCTCCCAGCTGGAGGAGAACTCGATTTCTGAGCAACCAGCTTAGGTGTATGGTGTCTCTGCCCTGCCCTTCCCCCACCCACCTCCTCCCCCCTTCCGCTTCTTCACAGGCACCCACACGCACGACCACAGATCTTAGCTGCCCCAAGCCACCTGGGAGCATGGCCTGCCCATTGCTGCCCCTGTGCCGGCCAGGGACAGCCCATAGCTGGGGCAGCCACCATGATACCCATGGCATCTTCATCTCCAGCTTCCCGGGAGGGCCGGATCTGCCCACTGCCTCCACCTCT
The DNA here is from genome assembly GCF_049350105.2 of Macaca mulatta. Lineage (NCBI taxonomy): Eukaryota > Metazoa > Chordata > Mammalia > Primates > Cercopithecidae > Macaca > Macaca mulatta. The sequence goes on along the minus strand of NC_133417.1, from coordinate 145,079,540 downwards.
GCTCATTCACTCTCTTCACCCCAGGGCCATCTCTCCCTGGACTTTCGCGTTGCCGACCCCTCCTGGCTCTGCTCGATGGGGATGGCCTTTCTCGTTTGCTCCTCTGCTGCCATTGTCCCTGGCCCCATTCACCATGTCCCCCGTGAGGCCCCTCACCTTCCTCTCTTCCTGCCAGAGCTCTCAGTCATGTTCCTCCGGGAGCCTCAGCTCCAGGGGTCGCCACCAGCCAGATCCTCCCCAGGTGCCTGCCTCCAATCTGTGCCCTCTTCTGGGTGTGCTTCCTTGGGTGTATCTCAGCCCTGGAGCCCGTGACCTGCTGTGGATTCCCCACTCTCTCTTCTGTGGATGTACTAACTCGCTGTGGAGCTAGGTGAAGCCAGCGACCCTCTGTGTACTCCCACTTTCCGCCTTGGAATTGGAAGAGCTTCGACGAGGCTGGTGCCTTTCAGAGGGGCCAACTGCCCAGGCTCCTCCATCTTATTCTCCCCTCCCTGTGGCCTCCCCAGTTTAACACCAAGGTCAGTGCTCTGATGTCCCTCCTGTTGTGGCTAAAGGCAGTGAAAGCCACTCAGTAACTCTGGATCCTCCCATCCCAGGCCAACCGCAGGACATGGGGAATCTGTCCTGTACTAGCCTGAGGCTGTCTCCCTGGAGGAGGGCACTAGTGAGGGACTGCCAGGCCCCTGGGCGCTCAGTAACTGGTTTGCAGACCACCCTGACTTACAGCAGAGGCAAGGAGAGCAGCAGCCAATGTGTGGGGGTCCCACGCTCACTCCTGCAGGCTCTCCTGGGTCCCGCCAACTTCCCTGTCCTGGCGTCTTAGGACGCCCCTGCCCCAGGGCAACATGAGGCCCCTTCCTTCCCTTTCCTTTGACGATCCTGTCCCTGAATCACAGGGGTGCTTCCCATCTGAGGCTCCCTGGCTTTGTACACACATGTCACACTTGGTGATACCCTATGCCAGTTATTTACCAAGTGTGCACCAAGCATTGCTTCTGTGATGAAAACAGTGGAAAGAGAAGACCTTCCCTTCCCAGTGCATCTCACTGAACCCTGGGGTGCTAGTCTGGCCTCCTGGTTTTCCTTTCTCTGTCTTTTTTCTTTTTTTAATTTTTATGCTTGCTTGTCAGAGACCTGATTTCCTTTGACTTGCTTCTAATACGTTATTGCACACACTCTGAACTCCTGACCCCAAGCGATCCACCTGCCTCAGCCTCCCAAGGTGCTGGGAATATAGGCGTGAGCCACCGTGCCTGACTAGACAGGAAAAAGGTTTAATGGACTTCCTGTTCCACATGGCTGTGGAGGCTTCACAATCATGGTGAAAGGCAAGGAGGAGCAGATCATGTCTCACATGGATGGCGGCAGGCAAACAGAAAGAGCTTATGCTCCGCTTTTTAAAATGATCAGATCTCATGAAACTTATTCACTGTCTTGAGGACAGCATGGGAAACACCTGTCCCCATGACTCAATTACCTCCCACCAGGACCCTCCCACACACGTGGGAATTCAAGATGAGATCTGGGTGGGGACACAGCCAAACCATATCAACAGGGCCCAAGAGATATTTGTTGAGTGAATAAATGACCTGGTTTGTGAATTTCCACAGTTACTTACTTCCCTATTCATTTTCTCAAATTGTAATATGGAAAATTCTCTGCTTCCCTCATGGGATGATAGTGAGTTTGTAGGTGACAGAGCTTTGTGCCTGGAGTGACTGTTTTCACTAAGGACAACCGAGGAGCCTGTGACGCCCCCAGACCAGCCACATCACCATCACCGGGAGCTTGAAGAATGGCAGCGCTCACCTCCCACCAAGGCCACCAGTCAGCATCTGCATCCGCTAAGACCTGCAGGGAGTCATGCACCACCCTCAGCCCAGAGGCTCTATCTCGGAGTGAAAGTTCCCTTGATGGAGCAGGGGGGTCAGCAGTCAGCATGTGAGCCCCCCGGGCTGCTCTGCAAAGCTGGCCAGGAGGGCTGGGTTCATGGGGCGCCAGGCCATTATCTCCCATCCTCTGGTTTAACCTTTCCCCACGTTCCTCCCAGCCCGAAAGGGTCAGCAGCTGGTTTCTTAGGGCCCCCAGGAGGCATGTGTCACGGAGCATGTGCAGAGCCTATTGTCAGCCACAGCAGCCATCGAGGAGCCCTCCTCGCCCGTTTCCTGTGGGCCATTGATCCTCTAATGGCCCTTTCCCGCTTTCGACCAGCTGGCTGTCATTCCAGGCACTTAGCATGTGCGGAAAAATTTTATGTTTTCATGATATCAGCAGGAAAATAGGAAATGGCTTGGAAAACAGGGAGGCATAAAACAATGGTTTGAGGAGAGTGAGTCTTGGATAAACAGGCCTGGTTGCCCTTTGGAATGTGTGGATTTAAACACACACTCAGGAATGTATGCTCCGTGGTGTGAGAGATAAACATCCTAAAACTCATTAGGCCAGCAGCTCTGTTCTAGCAAATGCTGCTGGGAGAAGCAAGAAGTGCTGGCCAGGGCCCAGCACAGGGCACGCTGCAGCTGCCCGGCCCTGCTTGCAAAGGCAGAGGACCTGCCATTGGCCTCAATAGCACAACCTGGCCCGGTCTCCTGACAGGTGCGAGGCTCCCCATGAGCTCTGCATGTGCTGGGCTAGTGCTGGGAGCCCAGGTCCCTGCCAGGTGGGCTTGGGGTCTGGTGCCCAGAGAAGACAGTGCCTGGCTGCCAGAAGGGAGTTCGTGTTGTGGTCTGCCTCTTTCTTGACCCATCTGCAGGCAGCCGGCTCGGGAGTCTGTGATTTTCTATAGGACGAGGAGATTTTAGAGTTGGTTTTAAAGATAACACTTACACGAGGGGTACAATACCCTGGAATTAGCCCCGAGGTGTTTAGCAGTGAGACTCAGCCATGGCCTGCACAGCTGGAGCTGAAGGTGACCCCAAGTGACTGATGTTTAATACTCCTAATAATAGCTTGCATGACTGAGTCTTAACCACACATCAGAGGCTAAGCTCTGCACACACTCTTGCATTTGACCATAGGTCAACCCTAAATGGTGAGGAAAGCATTGCAACCATTTCACTTCTTAGATGAAGATGCAGGTGTAGGCCCAGGGAGGGGAGGGTGCTGCCCCAGCCACAGGGACCAGAGCTCCAGGCTGAGCTCCCATAAGAATGGAGGCCTTGCTTCCCAGGGCTCTTTCTGTCACTGAGCCACCTCTGCCATGTGGTGAGTGCCAGTGGCCAATGCCAGGCCGATGGGCTTGAGGGGCATCTCGTCCAGTCTGAGAGCTGCGGGCTGAACGTCACCTCCCACTTGGAAGCACATTCCCTGGCCCTGCCGGAGATGGGTGGACAGTCCATGTCTGGGCAGCAGTCTCTGCTGGCAGGTCTGGGGCTCCTTCCTTCTTGAAGGCTGCTGCAGCAGGCCCAGCCCTCAGCTGCTCTTAGCCCACACTGTCTACCTAGTGGTCACAGGCACACCTGCCCTCGCACTCTCCACCTCCCTCCCTCAGTTCGCAGACATGAACAACATGGGAAAATATTTCTCAGTAATAATTAAAAATGGTACTTTGTTAAAGTTCACAGTGGCTTGCAATCATGACTTTGTAATCTCTCTTGCCCATTCTAAAGGTAGGTAGGTGGCTTTCAACAGACTCCCCCTCTCCCCATTAATGTTTTGTTCTGGTGAAGAAACTTGGAATTAAAGGAGCTCCATGTGTGGCTGTGCCGAGGCAGAATTCGAGCCTTCCGCAGGCTGGACCCAGGCCTGCAGCCTCTGTATTCCGAGAAGTGAAGGATGATGGATTCCCAGATCTTAGAAAAGGACAGAAGAGAATGGATTTGGAAAAGGAAAGAGGAAAGTATGGAAATATATTTTTAAAGTGAAGTTTGGATGGAGGAGAGTTTCTGCTTTGCAGAATTTTCACCCTGGAAGGTTGAAACCTCTTTGTGGCCCATGGGTTCCATCCCCACCGCACCCCTGGAGGCTCGACAGCTGTCTCAGGACAGCAAGATCCCTGCCTCGCAAAGCCGTTTCAGTCCGGGAGATCTTGGCTTGCTCTTATTTCTCGTGGAAACCCAAAATAGCTCTTGGCAATCGTTACTCGTTTTCTCCACTTCCTTTTGGATTCACGGCAGTCAGAGCGCTAACGATTTTCAAATATTTGAAGATGCTCAGTGCTCGAGTCTCTTTCCTAGGATGGGTGTCCTCAGTTCCCCGGTCTGGCCCTCCTACGACAGAGCTTCCGCACCCCTCCCTTTCCCCTCCCAGGGCCCGCTCTGGGAAAGGGATGGTGGCAGCCACCCCTGGCCTGGAACTCTCGGCTGTGCTGGGCTGCAATTCCAGCGCACTCTGCTGCCACGGACCTGGGAGGCTGAGATCTGGCCCAGAGAGTGTGAGGGAGCAACTCGGGATTCCTCTGCACCTGACCCTGGAAGGCCCTCCCAGGTTCCTCCTCTGGGCCGTCTGCTCTTCCAGCAACTGGGATGGTGGCCCGGGTGCTCTTGGAAGCACTGGGTTCCAGATGGCCACTCTCGATGGTGGGTCCTGAGTGACCACATGCAGCCGACCCCTTCCCTGCCCAGGCCTGGCCCACCATCGAGGGGTGGGGAATGACCCGCCTTCCTGTGGTGCCCTTCCATGCTTGGCTCTATCTGTTGTCACAGCACCTCATGCCCCCTGCAGACATGTGTGCTCCGAATAACACAGTGAAGTGGCCTGGAGACTGCAGAGGCGAGTGCTTCTGTCCCACCCGCCAAGACCTCCATCCCTGCTGGAAGCCCAGGGGTTGTCTGACCTCTCATTATCCCCAGGAAATATACCCTGCGGTGCCATTCACATTTCAGTATCCTCATAGCAGTGTTGGCTCTTGAAGAATCAACTCGAAGCCCTCAAGTTTCTCTCTCTCAGATTCTTCTGATGAGCAGGACCACCAGGACCTGGAGACTCCCCAGCCATGGCCTCCTTCTGCGCTCCGAGCCCTGCAGCCACTGCTTGTGTTAGATTAGATTAGAACAGGTTGGAGAGATTCAAACTATTTTTCAAAACCAGCTGGAGATCGGTGCGGGAGCCCATGCGGCTGGTGGCTCTGGGGGAGCTCAGGGCCAGTCAGCATCTCAGGGTGCGGGCTCTCGGGAGAAACAGTGAGCTCCGGCTCTCGGATGCACCTCTTTCCCTAGAGGAACACACTTCTGATGGCTGGGTTTTATCTGGCATGAAAAGGAAGAGTTTTTCCCTGAAGGAGAAGGTAGCCAGCAGACTGCCAACTGCAAGACAGCAAAATAACAAAACCTCCCTCCCACTCCCTTCACCTCACATGACATTTGTCCAATTTTATGGCCAGTGGCTGGGGCTGTCTTTTATTTTCCATTAAATGAAAAATGGGAATTGTTCCAAGTGATGAATTATCTGGGCAGTCCTGCCAGAAATGAAGCATGCTCAGGTTAAGTAAAATAAAATATGCGGACGTCCTTGCGCAGGGATTCTTAGCGAGCGCGTCCTCTTTCTTCCTGGTCTGGTTTTCCCAGGGGAGCAGGAAAACGCCTGCTGGACGCGGAGAGGGCATGGAGGGTGGCCCGGGCCCCGAGGTGGTGGGAGCCTCGCTGGGATTTTGGGTTCCTTGTGGAAAGCTGGGAACTGAACCCATTTCAACTTTTCCAGGCCTGGCCCAACCCTTGCCCAAATCCTGCCGCTTAGTCACCCTCAGGAGCAAACCTCCACCGTGCCACAAGCCCAGGGATGCACAGAGAGACACAGGCCCAAAGTGGGGTGGGGGAGACCAGCACAGGCATGAAGAATAGGAACCATGCAATGGGAAGAGGAGAAGATGGGGTCCTCAGGAGTCCCGGGGCTCCAGGAGGCACTTGGAAAGCCCCTCTCCGGGGTCCCCCATCTCCCTTCACGATGATAAAGCCGTCTCCGATATGCAATCCGAGGACAGTTGTCTAAGGCCGTGCAGCCTGTGGCAAGGAGCTGCTGGGGATGGCGCCTCCGCTTGGCCCAATGACAGAAGAGACAGACCCCATGGCCTAATCCCTGTCCTCAATCCCACATGGGGAAGAACCTCAGGAGGTCTCAAGCAGGTGGATCCGTATAGGTCCAGGGCCGCGGCAAGGGGAGGCAGAGACGCCAAGTGGGCCTGGGAGCTCTTGGTGCATCTCAATTCCCTTTGTCTTCAGGATTTGACCTGGATGTCACGTCATCCGAGAGCCTTTCCTGAAGGGCTAACGTGGCAACCCTCTGGTCGCCTCCTCCCACCCTCGGTTTTACATTCCTTCCTAACCTGCATCACTGTTGGAGGATGAGTTCCAGGTTTTCCTCACTGCTCTCTCCTCCCTCCCTGCCGGGAACGCAGGATGGGGTTTTGTTCCCTCGCGTACTTTTGTGCCTGGCACGTTGCCCGGCTGTGGTTGGTGCTCAATAGGTAACTACTGAATGCACGGGGGGAGGAAGGATGGGCTCTGAAGCTTGCCTCTCCCCAGGAATGACTCCTGCTTATTCTCAATTTCTGACTATCAGGGACACTGGGGAGCCCCGCCCTCATGATGGGACAGAAAACAGGGTCGGCCACGCCCCGGACCCCAGGTCACTGCCTCCAGCAACCTCTTCTGCTTTTTATATCTATTTTAAAAACCTAAAGCAGTGTTCTTGAGGTCTGAGTACATCCAGCAGGTTCGACACGAGTATGTGTCGATTCCACGAAGATTTGGTGGAAGATTCCACGAGTGTGTCTCCATTCCTTGGAGGCCCAGAATGTTCTCAGCCTCCAGACGTGCTGTTCTGCCGCTTCCTCTGCAGCCCGCTGCCCGTCAGATCTCCACCCCTTGCGGTGAGTTTTGGAGGCTCTAGGACTTCACAGTCTTGAGATCCTATGGCTTGTCATCTTCTGGTGTCCGGCTTCTCGCTCAACATAATGTTTTCTGAGATTCATCTACATTGTGTGTATTGCTAATCCGTATTCTGTTCTTTGTTTTGTTTTGTTTTGTTTTTTTTTTGGAGATGGAGTCTCGCTTTTGTCGCCCAGGCTGGAGTGCAGTGGCGTGATCTCCTCTCACTGCAACCTCCGCCTCCCAGGTTCAAGTGATTTTCCTGCCTCAGTCTCCCAAGTAGCTGGGATTACAGGTGCCCGCCACCATGCCCAGCTAATTTTTGTGTTTTTAGTAGAGATGGGGTTTCACCATGTTGGTCAGGCTGGCCTTGCACCCCTGACCTCAGGTGATCCGCCCGCCTTGGCCTCCCAAAGTGCTGGGATTACAGGCGTGAGCCACTGCACCTGGCCTAATCTGTTCTTTTTTGTTGCTGAGTAGAATCCCTTGTGTAAATACACTGCAGTTTTATTTTTCATTTGGATAAACAATGCTATACGGACATTTGGATTGCTTCCAATTTGCGGTTCCTACGAACAAGGCTGTTGTGAGCATTCACGGACGTGTCCTTGCAGGGATGCATGTGCTCATTTCTCATGGGAAAATGCCTTGGAGTGGAGTAGTTGGTTCACAGCTGTGTGAGTGCCCTGGGGCTGCCATAGCAAAGTTCCACCCATTGGGTGCTTTTAGCTACAGCAGTGTGTGAGTCATGGTGCTGGAGGCCTGAGGGCCACAGTCACAGTATCGACGGGGCTGTGCCTTCTGAGGCTGAGAGGCAGCCGTGGCTCCAGGCCTCTCTCCAGCCTCTGGGTTTTGCCAGCAACCTTGGTGTTCCTGGGCTTGCAGAAGCACCACCTTGAGCTGCTCCTTCACCTTCACATGCCCTTCTCCCGGTTTGCCTGTGTCCAAATGTCCCCCTTTTAGGAGGATTCCAGCCTGCCATGCTCCAGCATGACCTTATCTTAACTAGTCTGGCAATGACCCTATTTCCAAATCAGATCATGTCCTGAGGGGCAGGAGGTTAGGACTTCAACACATGAGTTTTGGTGGGACACAATTCGATTCTCAACACTGTGTAGGTGGATTTGACCTTGATGGAACTCTGACAGCTGGAGCTATGAATGGCCTTTCTCAGTTTTGAGGCTCCCCATGTCTGAGCGTGCCAGCCTTTCCTCCTCCTCTTGCCATCTGTGGATCTGTGGAGTTCCTGACCACCTCCCACAGGCCCCAGGAACTTTGGAGCCTGACTCACTAAATTTTCCACCCAAGTCCAGATGCCACTGCAGATGACTTTGAAGCCCAAGAGGGTGGCACATACATCATCCTAGCCCCAGGCCCCTCAGCTCTCTTCAAATATGAACTCATCGTTACCCAAGCAAACATCCTCGTGGCCGTGGCCAGATCTTGGCATTCCCCAGGGCTTTCCATCTCTCGAATCTTCATCTCCACTGTCTGCTCCGCACCTTCCCAGCCCTCCCCTCTGAAACCGTCTCCATCACTTGATGAAGAGGTCAACTCCCACACGCCCCAGACTCTGACTGGCTCCCCCAACCGGCAAATCCAGGAACCGGCTGGAGCCAAGGGCTCAAGAGACGCTGTCAGTCATTTCTATCTTTCCTAGTTTCTATCTTTCCTTTTCTCTCTGTCTTCCTCCCTTCTCTCCATCTCAATTTGGATTAGCTTTTGTGTCAGTCCATTCTGGCATCGTATAAAGAAATTCCCGAGACTGGATAATTTATGAAGAAAAGAGGTTTAATTGGCTCACAATTCTACAGACTGTACAGGAAGCATGGTATGGGTATCTGCTTCTGGTGAGGGCCCAGGAAGCTTCCAATCATGGCAGAAGGTAGAAGGGAGCAGGTGCATCACATGGCAAGAGCCGGAGCCAGAGGGAAGGGGGAGGCACCACACTCTTTTAAATAACCAGATCTTGCAGGAAAAGACTGAGGGAGAGCTCACTCATCACCAAGGGGATGGCGCTAAACCATTCATGAGAGATCCACGCCCAGGAGCCAGTCACCTCCCTCCAGGCTCCACCTCCCACACTGGGGATCACATTTGAACATGAGATTTGCAGAGAAAAAACATCCAAACCGTATCAGCTTTGTTCTTAAACAGGTGTCTCCACCTGGCTGTCATGGTGAGTACTGGAAGTTTCAAGGCCAGATACTTGTGGCTTATGGTCTAGAAGGAAAAAGTTCTCCTTGCAGCATCCAAATATTAAATCTCGTTGAAGGACTGTGGTGGACTGTGTTCGATGGACACACATCGGACTCCCCACAAGGGGATGGTGTGGCACAAGCAGCCCCCCTGAGGCTGGTGGGGGACTGAGCCCCACGACTGCAGGGCCCTGCACAGTGAGGCTGTCCAGACTCTGCCATTTTGACCCAGTGGACATTTTCACCCTGAGAGTTCTTGACTCCAAGTTCATAACCCACCATATTAATCAGAATTAAACCAACTGTTGACATTTGTCAAGGAAGCATTTTCTGAAGCAAATTCCGTGAACCCAGTTTAGTTCTTGGGTCAATTTTCTACACAGAGCAGTTAACCAAATTGTTTCCATGTTTATTTTTCAGTGATACTTGACTCATCCATTTTTTTTTTTTGTGGGCTTTTTGTTGTTCTTTCCTTACCCGAGTCTAATTTCAAAAAGTGAATTTTCTGCTTTAATGAGTTTTCTTTTTGTGGCCATTACTTCTACAAAGTCAAATTTCTCAAATAATTTGCACAGCTCTAAATTAAAAAAAATTCTTCTTCTTCTGTAAATATGAATTTTAAATTTAACATCTGTATTTTTACATACTGTCAGTTACATTTTCCGCTGATAATTTCTAATTTCCCCAGTTCAATTTTTATAGTTTTCAATGTTATGATGATGACTGACTGTTCATTCAATTTTTTATCTGTAACAACTTTTGCTGTATGCTTCGGTTTTACAGGTTTTTAAATCCATAACAACTTTTGCTGTATGCTTCAGTTTTGTAGTTTTTTAAATCTGTAACAATTTTTGCTTCAGTTTTTGTTGGCTTTATTTTGTGTTGTGTCTGCTATAATATTAATTTTGCATTGAAAAAAATGTGTTTGTATTTCTTAGGTAATCCTGAGCCATTACTCTTGATAACTGCTCTTGTTCACAGCTGGTCCACTTTATGGCTCATCAGGTTGTTTCATAAGCTTATAACAGCTCTACGAACTCCCAGTAACCATCTGCTCTGTGGCAAATGGGCAGAGTATCTGTCACGGAGTCGAAACATCTCCAGGTAAATATGGCAAGGTTAAAGGAACTTCTTGGATTCACCCAGAGCCACATCCAGCAGATAGGTCAGTGGCCATTCCCTAGGAGAAGCTGCGTACTGCTCCTACAAGAAGGGCAAAGGAAAATCATGCTTGGACCCAAGGAGGCTTTGCAAGGTCTTGCCTATCTACTTCTTAAGATCTCTCCTTCCCCCAGTCTTTATCCTGCCTGCTGCCCATAGTACGCCTCCATATCCCATGTCTCACTGTGGGATATGAACCTCAGTTAGCCCCCTCTCCAGGGTACTTATGCAGGGGCTTGGCAAATTACCAATGGAGGGCCAGCCCAACACTCCCTTCTCTACTAGTACCCAACACCCACTTCTCCTCCCAAATCCAAAGCTCTTCTTTCCTCCCATACCTAGCACTCCTTCTCCACCTGTATTAGTCCATTCTCCCACTGCTGTTAAGGAATACTTGAGACTGGGTAATTTATAATGAAAGAGGTTTAACTGGCTCCGGGTTCTGCAGGCTGCACAGGAAGCATGGCGGCACGTGCTCAGCTTCAATCATGGTGGAAGGTGAAGGGGAAGCCGGCACTTCACATGGCCGGAGGGGGGAAGGGAGAGACGGGGAGGTACCACACACTTTTAAACAGCCAGATCTTGTGAGGACTCACTCACTGTCATGAGAACAGCACCCAGGGGGAACTCCACCCCCATGATCCAATCACCTCCCACCAGGCCCCACCTCCAACACTGGGGATTACAATTCTACATGAGATTTGGGTGGGGACACAGATCCAAACTGTATCACCATGCACACCCAACACTCCCTTCTCTGCTAGTACCCCATTCTTCCCTTTTTAACTGACGCTTCGGACTGCCGCCCACTGCCGAGAAAATGCAAAGGCAATTGGCTGGGCCCCCAGGGAGCAGGGACGGCAATCCTGGCTGTAGCCCTGGGCTGCACAGGACGCCCTGTCTGTGCCTGTGGGTTCTCCACAGTGACTCCCTTTCCCTCCCTGCACACCCCACCTGCCCCTCACTCTCGGCTGATGTCCTGGCTACCTGCTTCTCTGCCTCTGGGTCCTCCACAGTGACTCAGTTTCCCTCTCTGTGCACCCTACCTGCCCCTCACTCTCGGCTGATACCCTGGCTCCCTGCTTCTCTAAGCAGACAGGAACCGTCCCCCAAATCCCTTCTTGCCTTCCTGCAACCCCCAACAGACTTACTTGCATCCACACTGTATCTTCTCCCCTGGTGCCCCGATGCCCTCCGTCTGGTTTATTAAGAACCCTTCTCCAGTGATGATCTCTTCCTGTCTGTTGTCTTCAGTGTTCTCTGTGCAAGGGGCACAGCACCCCTAAGGCGCCCTTGAGTCCTGTTATCCGGGGACACCTCAGGCTCTCTCTCCAACGCCCTGATATCCGTTGTCCTGGCTCCTCCCTGTGCCATGTGACAGCTGTCCTGTTGCACTCTCCTGGGCCTGCCACCTGCAGGGATCCTTGTCTTCCTGAGCCGCCCCTTCCCTACCAGCGTGGTGACTTTTCTGCCTCTGCTCTCAGCCCTCTTCTTTCCAGCCAGAGCCCCCCTTTCCCACTGCCAGCTCAGATCCCAGCTTTTCTCCTAAGGTAGGGCCCTTGCTCGCCCAGGAGGGAGCTCAGTTCCAGATTCTTCTCTTTGTCCTGGAGTCCCGTGGTCTTAGCTTCGGTCTGACCTCTTCTTGCCTGGGGCTGATTCTCGCATTAGGCTGAAGGTTCATGAGGGGTGAAATGGAGCAGTGTGGGATGTTTCTTGACCTTGGGGAAGTTGAGGAGGCAGAAAGGGGTGGATCCATCTGTTCCAGCTGGCTGGGAAATCTGCTGTTTGAATATGACCTGGTATATTCCAGATACAGAGGCATCAGATGGCCAGAGCTCCAGGACTACTCCACAGACACTCCTGTGCTGGCGGATGGCAGAAAGCCGGGGCTGGGCAGATCCATGCTGCCTGCTTGGACCCAGTGTCCACTCCTCTGGAGAAGCGCTTGGGCTTCAGTGTCAAGGGCACAGATCCACACAGCAGCCTCGCAGCTCACCAGCTCTGAGACCAGGCGCCATGCCCTTTCCCTCTGCACGGGGTGATAATAGCCTGACCTGTGACAGCTGGGTGATCTGGTGCTAAGGACTGTTTCACATAGAAGCTGTCAGGCTCCTTCCCAGTGCGTTACAGTGGAATCCCTATGTTTCCTGGGCCCCTGTGTGTTTTCTTCCTCCTGAGCACGGCATGCTATTGTGCGTGTCTGTGCTGTCAGAGTTACCGCCTGAAGTTAACGATGGTGGTCACAAAGTGTCACAACTGTCCTTGACTTCCCTTGCCCTCAGCCGAAGCAGCTCTGGCCCCAGCGGTGCCCTGGCCTTGGCTGGGATGACCCCTGTCTTGCCTTACCTCCAATCTGTGCCTGGGAGCTCTCTGCCCCGCCCTTGCCCCCACGTGGCCTTTCTAAGGTGACACCATCAGACCTCTGCTTCCTCCTCCTCTCCTCTTTCTTGGAATTACAGCAGAATCCACCCTTCTGTCCCTGGAAGCCCTGCCTGACACTGAGGCTGTTTGTTTGGATGACCTCCCAGCATCCATCTCTGATCTCGGTCACCCACTCCTGGTTCCCTGGGAGGTGGGTTTGATTTTCCCTCTTCTGTCATGGCCAGGATCAAATGCCCACTGGGTGCTCAGTGCTGGCGGCAGAGAGCTGAAGCACCGAGTTCCCACTCTCCAGGCACAAGTGATCTAGAAAACAAGGATGTGGGTCATTTCAACACAGGGACAGACTTCCAAAGGTGCAGTCATGAAACTGGACTGGAAATGCCACGGGGGGCTTCCCAGCAGAGGTGATGCCCCTGCTGATTTTCGAGAAGGGACAACGTGTGCCAAATCGAACCACGGGGAGAAGGGGCTGGGGCCACAGGAACGGAGGTGCCAGCAAAGGCCCAAGCACCTGGAGCACGGATACGCACAGATCAGGGCAAGCTGCACAGGCACCTGCGTGGGGATGAAAGGAGGGGAGAGGACACTAACCCTAACCTTGGGCCAGGAGCGCCAGGCAGCCCAGCTTTGGACGTGGCTCCTCTCCAGAAAAAATCATCAGATACCAGATAAGGCAGGGGACGTGTGTGGGTGGCTGCATGGGTGACCTCACACAGACAGTTTGACGCTGCTGCTGATCAGATCATGTTCCTGCTGCTACTTTCTGGAGTGGAACTCGAGGGAGAAGTTCTTTAAACAACCTGTTTCTGAGGTTCAAAAAGAGACTCTGACACTCGGTCACTGTCCCTAGCCAGAGCCTCTCCTCCTTTCCCTGCAGGTTCCTGGAAGACGCCCCCCTCTCCTCCAAGCACATCTGTCTCTTGGACTCTGAATTCCACCCCTTCGCCCCTGCAGGCCCTGGGCACCCCTGCCTGGCACAGCTGAAGGTCCACGCCCTCCCTGGGGACTCCCACCAGGCCCGGGCAGTGGCTTCATCAGTCAACACGGAAGGGGCTCCAGGGTGAATTGTCCTTGTTTGCAGATGAAGAAACAGAGCCTTGGTGTGGAAGGCCAGAGTCCAGCCGGAGAATAAGCTGTGGCCCCCACTCCACTCCCCACCTTGAGACACACCTTCCTTACCCAATGCTGGGTGACCCAGGAACCCAAATATTCAAGACAGAGGCCCCATTTATGGCAGCCGATGGCCCTGGGCAGGGGTGGACTGATGTCTGCTGGATACAGACTGTAGGGTGCGCTGGTTGCCAATTCTGGAATGTCCTGGAGAGCCGTGACTGGGAGGGGACAACATCGCCCACCCCGTTGGACAATTGTTCCCGTATGGGAAAGTCACAGCCCCTCTCGGGCTGTGGTGAGAGGTCAAGGGCCCGAGGGATTTAGGGTTCAGGTCAGCGTGCCAGTGAAGGATCAGATGCGGCCCAGGCTAGTAGCCGGGGCTGGGATCCTGGGAGGGCAGGGACAGAACTTTGGGCAGGAACTTGCAGTTTCTCTTAAGAGGGACCTGGGCTGGTTGGCATCTAGTACAGTGGTCAGGGAAAGGAAACAACCCACTCAAGGGTTTAGAACAGGAAATGCAGTATAGTATCTATCGAGTGGTGAGAAAAATACCAGCAAGGGGAAGAAAAGGACCAGGACGAGCCTACAAAGCTCTCTGGTCTCGAGTCCATCAGCTCAGCCACCTCGGGCACCAGCTGGTGGTGACCAGCCACAGGGGCTCAGATGTCCCTGGGATGACAGTGAGTCCCACATGGCCTGGACCCCATGCTGGCAGTGTGGATAACAGACACCCTTGAGTGCCCTGACTCCACTTCTCACCAGCCAGATCTGGGGCTTGCTGTGAGACAGCTCTGGAGATCCAAGGCCCCCTTGGGCCTCTCCACTCCCCAGGACAGGGCAGACCCTTCTCATTATCTGGCCTCACCCACCTCTTTACCCAGCATAAAAGCTTAAGCCATCATATCCCCATTAGTGAGATGGCAGGGCTCCTGAACACAGGGCTTTAGTAGATTAGCTACCCTTGTTAGTGGCGCTGGTCACCGAGGGACCTTCAGAAACCAAGGAGAAGCCCTGGGAGTGCAGAGAGCCCAGGTGTGGTCCTGGCATCCGTGGGCACAGAGGCAGGCCCCAGGAAAGTTGCCTGAACTCCTGCGGAAAGTTCTGATGGTGCTGGTTCTCATGTCCCTGAAGCCGTCCCTCTTGGTGTCTTCAGTTCAATGTGATAAGTTGTTTAATGTGACAAATGCAGGCCTTATCACCTACAAGGGATGTTGGGTGCAGCATCTCTGCCCATCATCTGTCACATCACTGCTAGGATATGCAATCTCTCTCTGTGGAGGTAGCCTGAGTTTTGCTGCTAATATTAATGCTGCATGACATGTGTGCATCTCTGTTTCATCAGGAAACACTTCCTCAGAGGCAGTCTCGGTGGTCTCCCAGGCCTCAGGCAAGACATGACTCATGCACTAGGTGCCTCGAGAATGCAAACATGCACGTGCCTCAGTTCCCCCATGAGAATGTAAACATGCACGCGTCCCAGTCCTCTCTCGAGAATGCAAACACGCACACGTCCCAGTCCTCCCTCGAGATGTAAACATAAATGCATCCCAGCTCCGCCTTGAGAATGTAAACGTAAATGCATCCCAGTTCCCCCTCGAGAATGTAAAATAAACATGCACGTGTGCCAGTCCTCCCTCTGTGTGCTCCCTGCGCCCTTTCTGGTTGTTATTGTGTGATCCACATCAGGGGTTGGCAGAGGATCACCTGGGGCTGAGTCTGGCTGACTTTTTAAAATAAAGTTTTATTGGCACACAGTCCTCCCACCATTTGTATGTTGTCTGCTGCTTTCCCACTGCCCTGGCATCAGTGAGGTGAGTTGTCCGACCGAGGCCGTGTTGCCCAGAAAGGCTAAACTGTTTCCTGTCTGCCTCTTCACAGAAAACAAATGTCTCCCCTGATCCAGATCATGGAAAGGAAGAAGTCGTTTTGATTCGGGAGTGCAGCCCCCAAGTGGCATCCCTCTGGGGGAGTCGTCAATACTCAGCTCTTTGGATGTTGCCGGGGTGGGGGTTGTGTGTCTGTTTTGTAAGGAAAGGCAGAGTTCAGACAGCACAAAACCAACCATTAGCACACGAATGTATCACAGCGCAGGGTTTACCTCACACCATTCCAGAGCTGTTATTTTCCGGAGGGCCACGAGGCACTCCGGATTTATGTGGATTCTATTGTCTTCCTGCTTTTATAGATGACAAAGCTGAGATTGAGAAAGGTGGTGGAGTTTGCTCATGGTAGCTTCCAGTCTGAGACTTGATTTAAAGCCAGGACTGTTGGTCACAACCAGCACCTCCCGTGCCAGGAGGGAGGCCAGCTGCAGTGGACACGACAGTGCAGTGGACACACTTGTGTAGCGGACACATCTACACACGCCACGCACCTGATCTGACCCCTGACATGGCTCCTTGAAAGCCTTCTGCCTGCCAGGCTGAGCCGCAGCCTGTGCCTGTGATTCTGCCTCCCGCGAGCCCGCGTGTGCGTGGATTACGGCATTGGGTCCACGTCACAGAGCCGCACACAGACTTGCGGGCTTCATGCACTTGTGGCTTCAGCTCCTGCGTGTGGAGATGTGTGCCTGATTGTGCTCTCATGCTGAATTTTAAATTAGTTAAAATTTTTTTTTATTATTATAACTGAAAGTGGAAAATAGACCTCTGGAATGGTATTAGCTAAACCTTGCACAGTAATAAATCTGTGTGCTAATGGATTGTTTTTGTGCTGTTTGGTTGTTATGGTGACAGCCTGCATTAACTAATACGTAAGTTTGTTTGGAGAATTTTAACACCAGTTTGCCAAATGTTCTGTTTCTGCTGCGATCTTAGGCCTTTGCAGTTCTCATTGGTGAGGATCAGCTTGGATTTCAGGGCCCTTCATGGTCTGAAAATGGCCAGAGCCCCCTCAACAAACCCTAACTGACACGTCTGAGAGAGGTGCCATGTGTAAACAACTGTAAGAGTAATGGCACTTCAGAGGCACTACAGGGGAAAAATAACCAGCAAGACTCTCTCGGCTTTTGTGGAACACGTTTTCACGCAGGAGCTGGGTTGTGATGGCCAGCAAGGGAGGCATCCATCTCTCCCCAGTGGCCAGACAAGGGCTCCCGTGGAGGGGGCATTGGTCCCAATGGGGAGCAAACCTAACTGGGCCTTCCCCAGTCACCATCAACTACTCAGACAGGGCCAGAAAGACAGAAGAACTGGTGAGACACTGGGGCAGGGTGGCAGGTGTCCAGGCCGGGCGGGTAGCCTCTTACCTGAGAGAGGCAGAGAACAGTGAGGTCAGACGAGAAGGCCTGTGCTCCAGGTGTGGCCTAGGAGTCTCCAAATGGAGCACTGCCTCACAGTGAGGCAGCGTGGGGAAAAGGATGGGAAATGGGGGTGAATCAGAGGCCTATGCATTCGTGCCTGGCTGCTTAAAATGCTCTGGGTCTCATCATGCCCGCTTTAAAAATGGAGGAAGCATGTGGAAATGTGGAAAGCAAGTGAACGATTAATACTGAATTCCGGGAACGGCTGTGCCAGGAAGGAAGCCAATCTGGGAAGGGGCAGCAGGGAGAGGCGACTCTTTAAAAAGTTGGCCAAGGGCCAGTCGTGGTGGCTTATGCCTGTAATCCCAGCCCTTTGGGACACCGAGGCGGGCAGATCATAAGGTCAGGAATTTGAGACCAGCCTGGCCAATACGGTGAAACCCTGTCTCCACTAAAAACACAAAAATTAGCCAGGCGTGGTGGCGGGCACCTGTAATCCCAGCTACTTGGGAGGCTGAGGCATGAGAATCTCTTGAACCTGGGAGGTGGAACTTGCAGTGAGCCAAGATCGCATCACTGCACTCCAGCCTGGCTACAGAGTGAGACTCAGTCTCAAAAAAAGGTGGCCAGGGAAAGCCTATGAGAAGGGGAGTTCAGGCCAAGCCTGAGTGGAGCATGCAGGACCGTGGACAGGGGCGGGGAGTGTGAGAGAGGCTGTGTTTAAAGGGCTCCCTCAGGGACACAGGTTCTGAGAGGCACTCGGAAAGCAGGTGCCGTCAGTGCCTGGAAAGGATGCTCTGCGTGTGCTGGTGGCAGATCTGACGCCCTCCTCCTGGGAATGGCAGGGCTCCTCCAGCAGCTGAAGGTACCTGTCACCCGGGCCTGTGGGGATGATGTGTTGGCCTCAGCAGGGGCCCTGGGCAGCCCGGCCTTCCCTTGAGATGTGCCTGAGCGTGCAGCAGTGACGGCGGCCCTGGGCGCTGGACGGCCTGGAGACAATGTGGCAAGGCCAGGCCCACGCAGTTTTAAGAATTCAGAGCCCTTCACATTCATTCAGAAAATTGTTGACAATTGTTTGCAACGTTCACTTAACATTTATCTGCCTCCATCTCCTTGACTGGAAAATGGGGAGCTCGTGTTTGGACAGTCAAGGATGGACATGGCAGGAGAATGGGTAGCCAGGGTGTGTAACACAGACGCGCCAAAGACGTCTGAAGCCAAGGTTGACGTCCCTCCGGTAGAAGTGTCCCCGGGGGTCCATGGGCATATGCCTTATTTTGGGAGTTCTTGGGAGTGCAAAAGGGGCTAAAACATGGCGATGCACTCAAAAGAACCATTGTAACATGTATTTTTGTGTGTCATTGATTTTGGAGTTTTGAGTGATGTGTGTGCGACTGCGTCTGTGTGTCTGAGACGGAATTTGCCCTGGTTTTCAGGGTCATTTCCAGAAATGACATTCGTGGATGTCTGTCATCACTCTAGACAAGGGCGCTGATGACAACAGGACAGAAACACGTGGCCACGCTGGAATACCTTTTCCTGTGAGCACCGCCAAGAACCAAGACGCAAAAGCAAAGGGTTCCCCAGGCACTAAACTCCCGCATGTGACTGGGAAGCTGGGCCCTGAAGACCCTCCCTGGAAGCCCACTCTTTCCGCTCCGCACACAAAGTTAACACATCTGCTTACCTGCTCTCCTGAAGCAGATCAGACGCAGCTCAAAGGGAGGACTAAGGCTTTTTACAGCAGCAACATTTGGAAGCTGCTGCTAGGATTTAAAAAAAAAAAAAAAAAAAAGAGTACAAGGAAACAAAACATGGAAAATGCAAGGCCCCGACTGTCTTCAAACGCAGGACACTTTAGGGTTGGGGCAGCTGTGGATTCCCGTGTGCGTGCCGTGATGGGACAGACCTGCAGCCATCATCCATGAAGGCATGTCATACAGGAACTTGCTGTTGGTGTCCTCGTGAAAGGAGGTACAAAGGCACAACACAAAAGGCAAAGCGTTCACACTCACTCTGCTCTCCTGAGCTCCTCCTCTCTGGCCCCTTAATTTTATAGAAAGGCCAGGCTCAGCGCAGACCAACGCTACGTTGCTCGTTGGTCGGCAGAGCCTCATGCAGCTCTGTCTAGCTCAGTATTTCTCTCTGTGGAAAAACGAGGCGGAGGAGCACGTGGAGTGTCCCAGGTGGGGCAGGAGGACGATTGTTCCTCCTTGCGGGCAGCGCCCATGAACCCCCTCCCTAAGCCGGGCGTGTTCTAGTTGCAGGGTGGTGTAGGCATGAAAGCCAAGATTAGACCATTGGAACAGAAGAGTTTGAACGCCTGGAACCCACGGCAGCACGGGGCAGGGGGAAGGTACCTCTTCTGTGACATGGAAATTCCTCTCTGCTTAAGGAGAATGTCCATTAATAGTTCACTTCTGACCAGATTATGGTATCACTGCCAGCAGATCTGAGAAAAGCCTCTGCGTTTCCAAATTCTAAAGCCATTTCACTTTTTCCTAACATCAGAAATTCCTTGATTCCTGTTCAAAGCAGCGATGGATGCCAACTCCGCTTAGCTGAAGGCTCTGAGCAGACTCCTCTGGCCCTATTTACAACCTCACGGCCATTTCCCCTTGAGGTTCCTACCTGGACCCCCACAGAGGTAAGCCCTGCTCTCTGCTCAGAGGCCCTTGGACGAGCTCTAAGGGGGCCTCTTGGGCTCAGAGGGGAGCTGAGAGAAGCAGCCCCTGTCCTGGCCAGGCTGGAACTGTGCTTTCATTGCTTCTGAGCCCAGCTTAGCGCCTGGGACTTGGGGAGCTGAGGAAGCGCAGACCCACCCTCTACTGAGAAGCTCCTGTCTTTGTTGACAAGAGGGAGGGTCAGGAGGGGACTGGAGTCCTTCTCCTAAACGGCACTGAGCTGAGGGTATCTTCCTGGGACACAGACTGAGCCTACAGTCACCTTTTTAGTGCCTGAAGGGGGGCTTCTATCGTGAACCCACTAATTGTCGGACTTTGGAATTCATTATGCGTTTGCATGAGGCTTTGTGGGATCTTTCTAGGTGCGTGGTTGCCTGGATGGTTGCAGCTCCCTGAGAGATTAGTAAGAGGGTCCCATTCGGGAGCCCTACAAGCATAGGCTGGGAGCCCTACAAGCATAGGCTGGGAGCCCATGAAGAAGGTGGCCTAGCAGGAATCTGTTCCCACTTGGAGCCAGAGCTGGGGCCAGGACCGACATTCTGACGACTCCCTGCCACATGGGCTGGAGGGGTCAGCCTGGCCCCAAGGCCACCCTCAAGTCAGCAGCGGGAGTCCTTTCATGAGAGCACCTCTCAATGGAGCCAAGAGTTCTGATGGGATGGAAAGAGGAGAGAAGAAGGAGGGGAGCTGACCCGAAGGGGTGAGAAGCACGGGAGAGAGGAAGCAGGAGAGTGGCAATCTCATCAGGACCAGGACGGTGCAGCCAGAACGTGACTCCACAGGCGCGTCTCCGGGAAGTGCGCACGGCTCACACCCCTGCTGCCCCTGGAGGCAAAGGCACATCTAGATCCCAGCTTGCTCGTGTGTGGTCCAGGAACCAGCAGCATCAGCATCACTTGGGAGGCTGTTAGAAATGTAGGCCCTCAGGCCCCACCCCACGGCTCCTGGGTCAGAATTCTCACTTCAACACAGTCTCTGGGGCACGTGAGCCTGTTGAAGCCCCACTAGCTCTGTTCTAGATGACATGGAAGAGTTCAGGGGCCAGGTGTGGTGGCTCATGCCTGTAATCCCAGCACTTTGGGAGGCTGAGGGCAGGAGGATCCCTTGAGCCCAGGACCAGCCTGGGCAATGTAGTGAGACTCTGTCTCTACAAAAAAATTTAAAAATAATTAGCCAAGCATTGTGGAGTATGCCCGTAGTCCAAGCTACTCTGGAGACTGAGGCAGGAGGATCACTTGTGCCTGGGAAGTTGAGGCTGCAGTAAGCTGTGATTGCACTGCTACAGTCTAGCCTGGACAACAGGGGGAGATTTTGTCTAAAAAAGTAAGTGTGAAGGGCAGATTGTGAAGGAGACTTTCCCACGCCGTGGCTTGGTGCCTTCTCAAACAGCCCTGATTAACACCTAATGAGCTGGGATCTCATTACAACCCTTAAGTTAAAACATGTTTGCTCTATCCCCGTTTTATATAGTCACAGGGGGTGCTGACCCCAGGTGATTTGATGTGCACTGAGGGAAAAGTCTCCCGGACGGAAATGGCTTTTGTTGGTTTCCTGCAAGATCACTGGGCCAGGGCCAAACACAAGACACTGACAAGTTGAGTGCCACTGCCCCAGAGGAAACCATCCACAGGATGGCAGGGCACGCCAGGCAGCGGCGAGAGATGGCAGGTGCAACTGTCTTGGGGGAGGGAAGGGCGGGAGCCTAGTCACTGCCCAGCCACTCCCACCACTTGCCTTCGGCCAATTCAGTCGCCAAGGCCAGCCTGGACTCTGGGGAGGGAGCAGCGCCCAAACAGGGAGGAGGGGGGTGGTGGGCACCTTTTGAGACTCTACACAGACCCAAGACGGAAACACAGGCACGAGGTTGGAATGCAAGTCCCTGGGCTCCAGGACACAGAGTGGGTCTTGGGTTGGGGAGCAGAGTTGGCTTTAAAGGAAGGAAGAAGCTACCATGGATGGGTGCAGAACAGGAAGGGCCCTCAGAGAACGTCCAGGGTCCATGGGCTCCAGGATTCCTGGGAGTTTGTGGTGGTGCCTCGGCTGGTTCCCTGGGGTAGCAAGAGGGTTACAGGGTACTTTGTATCCTGACTTATTTACTTCTGTACTTATCTATTATTCTAATGACAAGATAAGATGATGCTTATTATAAAAATTCAAAGATTCCTTTTCCCTTAAAATGGAAAAATGAAAATCATAAACTTCAAACAGGAAAACTGTAAAAAGGAGCTACGTCAAGGAAGTAACATGGTCAGGAGTAAATGTCCTTAAAGCTCCTGCCATTGCACCCAGCATGCACGGGGCAGGCTGGACGGACAGGCAGACTGGCATCAGGGAAGGGGCTCTTCAGACACATGACAAGGATTGAGTCTATTTTTCAGAGAAACGTTTTGAGCCAAATGGCTTGGCATGTGGAGAAAGAACACAGTTTGAATCTCATGTCTTTAAAACTCAGTAAATTCAGATCCATCAAAGAATTAAATATTAAAAACTAAAATGTGAATGTTCTAGAATCAAATGATGCTGAAAAGACTTGGAGTTACTGAAGGAGGCCTTTTTTTTTTTTGTATGTTCCCAACTTCAGAAATCATATTGAAAAATACTGATAAGTATGACTATATAAAAATGTAAAATAGCCGGAAAAAAAAAAAACGCCTACAGCCAGGATGAAAATCAAATTTAAAAACTGGGAAGGTTTTTTTCACACACATGATTGACAAGGTCTATTATGCAAAGGATATTTACAAATAAATTAGGAAAAAATCCCAATAGAAAGAAATGGCAAGAGGCTATGCACAGGCATACAAAAAAGAAAGAAAAACACCCAAGAATTACAGGAAGGGAATACAAATATAACAATAAGAGTTTTAAACATTAGCTATTGGCTTGAGAAATATTAAAGATTAAAGAAATCTGTGCTGGTGACAGTCTTCTTGTGTGCTTAGTAGCAGCTTACATTAGAACCATCTAAAACACAGTTCAGAAACCAGCACCGTAATGTGTGATGGCTGCAGCTTCTGCCTGAGTCATTATTGGTTGTAAAGGCGATAATTGCACAAGGTTAAACAAGGGATGCACGAAGATGTTCGTAGGAAATGGTTTATTAAACAAAGGGAGAAAGAAAAACACGACCTCTCTAAATGCTCATTAATGGAGACTGGCTACATAAGCTCTGATAAATATACTGAAAGATCACACACTAATTAAAAGCAATGATGTACATGTCTGCTTGTTGATAGTGAACTATTTCTATAACATATTGTTGATAGAAGAAAGCTGATTTCAGAATAAAGTGTACATGTGTCCAGGGTAAACTTGCATTTAGACGGACAAGCATCCCTTTCCTCTCTTCCGGAAGTGCCATCGCCCTGGAACGTGCTTGGGAAAGAAAGAGGGGAGCTCTCGTGTTCTTGCCCAGTTGGTCCACGTGAGCGCTGCACCCACAGCTGCCTGCCCCCTGCCCCACCTTGCTGCGGGTCCAGCACTGGTGGGAAGCACTTCGCTCTCCCAGTTCCAGTTTGATAGATGGAGGAACCCTGAGCCAGGGCAGCCGCAGCCATTTCTAGGTGGTTGAGCTTGAGTGGATTTCTACTTTCTGTTTTACGGATTGTGTAATTTTTCCCCCACGTGTAACTTCAAAAACAAAGAATAACTTTTCAAAGATAGGTGCGGAGTGGTGTGTGGAGGGCTGAACATTCCTGCACCTGACAGTGTGTTTGAAGAAGTCCAGGGCATTTATCAAAGCACGGCGGGATTTGAGAAGAGCGCCTAGCTGCTGTGAGCTGCCAGCCCTGGGGTCCTAACGATCCTTCCATTTGAGTCTTGTACTCTGGCTTTCAAAGCCACTCTCCTCCATGATCGCCTGGGGGAGCTTCAGAGGCGCCTGGAGGGAAATGCATGCATACAGGGGCCTCTCTCGGCATTCCTCGGAAAGTCCAGCAGTGCCTCCCGGAGGCGTGGACACTGGGCCTGGGTGCTGGCCTGGGGGCCCTGGTCTCAGGGACACCCAGCCTGGAGGCGGCGTGAGGGGAGGATGCCTTTCCGAGTCCCTTCCAGGAGCACCTTCCATCTCGCAGCAGTGGGGGCGTTTCACCCTGGCTTTATTCCGTTGGCCCTCTCATCCTTTCCATCAAGGATGGGCCAGCGGGATGTAAAGGTAGCTGGACCCACCCCTGCCCCTTGCAGCACCCCTGGGCGGGGGAGGTGCATGTCCCTACCCAGGACTGGTGGGAGGATGAGCACCAGCCAGGGCTGAACACTGAGTCCACCTCCCTCCAGAACACAGCCTGTGGCTTGGGCGGGGCAGTGGCCTCTCTGCTGCACGTACCCCGCTCCACCCCATGTGCCCCTGCTCTGTCCACGTGCCCCACGCTGTGTGACTTTGCTTTGATGTTGTTCAAGTGGCACACGGAGAGGTTGTAGCAAAGTTGGCCGTGGAGTGCGGTCTCCCAGACGCCCCTTGTGTCTGGCTCTCTGCGTCCTCCAAGGCCTGTGTCTCCAGATTTGCCCATTTTCACCCTCCCCTCTGAGGGAGTGAGGTCCGATGATCCCTGGTAACTCTCTGTAGGTAGTTTGGACCCAACATCTCTCCGGATCCAGTAAAGAAACCAAAGATGAGAACCACCATGGCGACTTCTCAGAAGTTCCCCAGAGAACAGATGAGAGAGAGAACTTCCTAACTGCCCGCTCTGCAGGATCGGTTCCAACCCCAGCTCACTGGGTTCCTCTTCCTCGCCTGCTGCTCACTGAGTAGGTGGGACCAGCGAGGGCTCAGAGACCTGAAGCAGGTCCCTGGGCCGGGGCTGCAGGGAGCCGGGCAGTACTGTCGGTTTCTTATTAGCAAGTTTCCCCTTCCCTCATCAGGCAGAAGAGCAGGTGGTAATAAAATAAAGGACTGCTGAGTGCTCTCGGGGAGCTCTGTGCAGGGGGAAGTTGGCTTAAAAGGCAAAAAGGCAACCATGAAGCTCATGGCAAGGTTAACACCACGTGCTACGAGGGCGGTGCTGCAGCCGGTGAGAGGCGCAAACACATAACACCTGCTCTGGCTGATCCGGAAGGCTCGGGTATGTCATGATGTATTTTGCTTTTTAGTGTGTGTCATGGCACATCTCAGGACCCAAGTTCACTGTGCCAAGGGGAAAAATAAAGCTGGAAGCTTTGTCATGCGAGAAACTGCCTTCCATCTTTTTTTTTTTTTTTCCTGAGGCGGAGTCTTGCTCTGTCACCAGGCTGAAGGGCGGTGGTTCACTGCAACCTCTGCCTCCCAGGTTCAAGCAATTCTCTGCCTCAGCCTCCTGAGCAGGTGGGATTACAGGCGCCCGACACCACGCCTGGCTAATTTTTTTGTATTTTTAGTAGAGATGGGGTTTCACCATCTTGGCCAGGCTGGTCTTGAACTCCTGACGTTGTGATCCACTCGCCTTGGCCTCCCAAAGTGCTGGGATTACAGGCGTGAGCCACTGCGCCCGGCCTCTCTTGTTCTTAAGCAGAGAGCTCGGAGAGGAGGCCAGGGGTCTGCACAGTGGCTCTGCTGTGCTTCCTGTGTCTCACGGAAAGTGCTGATTTACCAAATGCCGGACAAATGCATTACCTGTTCCTCTACCTGCTCCTCTTTACGTGTGACGTGAGGGGTCAGTCACGTGACCATACCCTCCTGCTTTCCCTCGCTGCCCCCTTTTCCTCTTAAAATATGGAAACTCTTAAAATCCTCTTTGGAAAAAGCACAGATCACAGACCGTTCCTGTGGTTTTGTATTCCTTTCTTCATGGTCACGTCCTTAACCTGGGCAAAATAAACCTCTGAGTGGATTGAGACCTGCCTCAGACACTTTCTGGTTTACACAGTCAGTGACAGCATACGAGCAGTTGAAGCTACTGATTTATTCTGAAAGGGGATTCTCTGTGTGGTGTAAGAGTGAGGTCCAGGAGATCCCCGGAGACCTGTCCTTCCTCGCTGAGCACCCCTGTAGGAGCTGGAGGCCCGAGCTTCCCACCGCCCCCTCGGCCTCAGGCGCACTGGGCTGGGGGATCTCCGGAGGACTGGGCCCCACAGACCGGACAGGCGGTGCCCGCTACTCGTCGCTGGTTCAGGAAGCGCAGGCTCTGGGGAGCTTTGGGCAAATGACTGGGGGCCGCCGCTTCCATCCAGTCCTGCCATGACCTGCCTGCAAGGCTGGATGAGACCTGGTTCTTTCACTTTAAAACTGGGATGGAGCTGAAGGGAGCATCGTATCTTGGAGACTCTGAAAACTCAGCCCTTTGTACAAGGAGGGAGACAGGATCAGACTGTGGAGAAGGCGTGCCTGGCACTGGGGACTCCAGTGGTCACAGGTCTGGCTCCTGGCCCAGGGCCTTCTGCTGCATGCTGCTGCCCTGGGAGGGCCCTCAGCTCCCTCTGAGACAGTGAGGATGCCTAGGGGCCATAGCCCCTCACTCAGAGAGACCCAGAAAGCTCCCAGGGGGCCTGGAAAGTGTCTCCAAATGCTGGGCTGCAAAGAGGCCTGGTCACACACATGGCCCGCTGTCAGAAATGACCATTTGCCGGTGGGTGGTGTCCACCACGGTCTGACCGTCTCCAGAGACCCCGCCCCTCCGTCCTCTGCCCGTCAGCACCGTTGTGTCCAACGAGCCTGAGGCTGAGGCTGCTGTGGCTTGCCGGCCACATGTACTTGGACAATGATTCTCACCACTGCACCTTGGTGTCCCCCGCAGAGGTCTCTGGCCTCCCTGGAGTGAGTGGATGAGCTACAGGGACACTGGAGTTGCTGGCACGGAGCTGGGCCTCAGGGGCCTCTGTGGGTCAGCTGGAGCTGCACCAGGCATGTCCCTGGGAGCCTCCCTAGGCAGCATCTCAGAGGGCAGCACCTCTGTGGTGCATACTGGGGGCAGCGGGGCCCAGTTGGGGCCATCACACCCAGTGGCCGTGAGGAAGGGGCATGTTTGCTTAGACACACCTGTCCATACCTCAGCCATCCCCAGCACCTGAGGGACTTCACACACCTGGGATCTTTTCAAAACCCACCCCAGAGCCATGCGATTGCCCTTTGCAGCTTCCACACAGGTGCGTGGCCTCCTCGGCCAGCGCTAACCGGCAGTGAATTTGTCCCTCTCTTGGGAAGCATGACTCCAGCTTAATTTTTTTCTGTCTTTAGCATCTTCAACTTCTTTTCCCTTTATATGACGAGGCCGTCCTTGTCCCCACTCCCTGCTGCACGCAGCGAGTCCTGTGTTCCCTTTGTCCTTTCAGAAGTGCGGGCTGCCATCTCCCGCACAGCAGCGGCTCCCTGCGGATTGTGGCGAAGGCTTTGTTCCAGGGGAATAATAAGGAAATGGAGATTCCAAAAACAAGGCACTGGCTCGTCAAGCCCTCGAGACAACCACATTGGTTCCTCCTGAATCTTGTTAAGAATTTGCAGTGACATGTTTTGGCTGCTGCTCAAGCACTGAAGGGGCCCCCCTGGTGGCCGTTGGCAACAGAGGTGGTGAACCGAGGAAAGGTGTGCTGTGATGCTAAAGGTGCCAGGATAAGGACGCTATGGCGCCAGGATAAGGATGCTACATCGGAATTTAAAACCCCATCAAATTCAGTTAAGACATTGAGTACTCAAGTGAGAATAGCAAATGTGAGGCCCTAGGGAGGCTAGTGAGAGCTACACTCCTGTATGTGGGGCCTCCTGGGAGTCAGACTCAGAAGTAAGCACAAGTCAGAGACTGGGCAGGGCTTCATGGAGGAGGTGTCCCCGGAGGGGCCTGTGAGGGTAAGAAGGAGCTCACCAGGCAGCCGCAATGGGGGCAGAGGAACATTGCGGGTAAAGAAGGGAGGATGAGAGAAGATACAGCCGGTTCCTCACACATGGTGTCCTTGGAGCCTCAGCAGGTGTGACGATGACACAGGCATGTAGGGGACAGCAGGGATGGAGCAGCAAGGGTGTGGGGTTCATATCCAGGGATCTTCTATTCGGTCAGCAGGACCTGGAGCACAACTTTAAATCTAAGGAATCCATTATTTGTTTCTAACACTAAGAGCGTTTCAGGCAGGGGAGGATGGAAGGGTGGGGGCTCGGGGTGATGATTAAAGAGACTTTATCTTTATTTTTTATTTATATAGATATATTTTTTGAGACAGAGTTTTGCTCTGTTGCCCTGGCTGGAGTGCAGTGGCACGAGCTCAGCTCACTACAAACTCCGTCTTCCGGGTTCAAGCAATTCTCATGCCTTAGCCTCCCGAGTAGCTGGGATTATAGGCACCCGCCACCACACCCAGCTAATATTTTTGTTTGTATTTTTAGTAGAGACGGGGTTTCACCATGTTGGCCAGGCTGGATTCAAACTCCTGACCTCAGGTGATCACCTACCTCGGCCTCCCAAAGTGCTGGGATTACAGGCGTGGCCACCGTGACCGACCAGAGAAGTTACCTTTAACATTCATGTGTTTAAAGCAAAGACGGGAACCTGAGCTGGCAACAGGCTCATAGCAGCTCTTCCGCATAGCTGCTCACTATTTACGATACTCAGTATTTTTAACCTTCTTGAGATGAGAGTGTGCAACGTGTGTACACATCATTTCACGGTTTCCCGGGCCTCGGCGTGACCTTTGTTGATAATAGACTCACGGCTTGCTTCAGCTCCGAGGCTTCTCCCTCCTGCCTGACTGTGGCTGGGATTTGTTCCCTTCCCTCTGACGCTGTCTTCGCAGGGACCATTCCTGTGCTCCATGCCCAATCTTTCTTGCCCCTCGTCTTCTCCATCGTGGGGCGTTTTCATTTTGCTCTTTGTCCTTCCCCTCTACATCTCACGACGGTGCCTGGGGTTTGTCCTCTCCGTCCCCAGCAGGTTTCTGCAGCAGCGCGAGGTCTTGAAGCCGAGTTCACAGCTTCACTCAGGTGGAAATTCCTCCCCCTGCTGTCCCCAGCGCCTGGCCCAGCCTGCGTGTTCCTTCCTGCTACTCCTCAGCCAATTCCATTTTCATCCTAGTCTGTCACTTAGTTATCTCGCTCTCCATCTCTTTTCACAGAGTTTCCTGAGTCTTGTTGAGAACACAGAACAGATGCTTTCTAAAAATTGCCATTTATCCCACGGTGAACAGTGACTCTATACCATTCACATTCATGAATATATAGAGACACAGACGTGTGCACACGAATGGATACCACGAACTCCCTCTCTGCAATTGGGAGCTCTGTGCAGGTTGTAGAACGAGTTGTGCTGGAAGAGAAACCATTTTCCCAGGCAGAGCAGGTGGGCTCCCCGGCTCCTCGCACCGTCCACCTGGCTGAATGAGGGCCTTCCCTGCAGCTCACCTGCGGAGTCCAAAGTCTGGGGTCTGGCCCCCCACTAAAAGGACCAACCCAACCCCAGGCAGAATTTCAGCCCCTACCCCTCAGTCATCTCACAAGTAAGAACGGAACTTACTTCCAGATAACTTGAAAGTTTATCATTATTCTCTTGCCAGAAAGGGTGAGTCACCAAGTACTAGCAGCCTGGGTTGCTGGGCCCAAGGGATCTTCCAGGGCAGCCCCTCCCTTCCACCAGCTGTGCCTTCCCAGATGAGGTCTCCCCCTGGCCACCTTCACGTGCCACCCAGTCCCGAGGTGGGACAGAGGATGGTTCCAGGGTGGTGTAGACATGAACACGTTTCCATGGCCCAGAAAGTGGCAGACGCACGGCAGAGTGGGGGCTGCGCCTAGGGGGTCTCACTCCCAAGAATCCAACCCAAAGGCTGAGAGGTGCCAGTGGGGACCTGGATGCATTCCAGTTCACTGACCACACCGTGGGAGGTAGAAATCCCTGTGGCGGAGCACTGACCCACAGTCCTGGCTCCCAAGGCCCCTCCTCGAGTACTTCACCGCGGAGGTGGTGATGGGTGGTGGGCAGAGCGAGGGTCCAGCAAAATATAAGCACCTCCCTTCATGCTTCTCCTCACCAGGTCATTTTCACAGGGCAGGAGGGAGTGGAATAAATGATTTAGGGTATTTTGGTGCCCATTTTACAGCACCATTAATGCCCCATTGGCATACGAACTGGTTGCAGAACCAGGAGCCCAGCCACGAGGAGACTGGCATCAGGGAGGGAGTGTGGTTTTGCTCATTCTCCTCTTCAATGAGTCTGGCTAGAATTGGGTTCAGGTGGCAGTTGACTGGGCGTGAAATTGTGTCTGGAATTGGTTCCTTCCAGTGGGTTCTTGGTCTCACTGACTTCAAGAATGAAGCCACAGACCTTTGCGGGGAGTGTTACAGCTCTTAAAGGTGGTGCGGACCCAAAGACAGAGCAGCAGCAAGATTTATTGCCAAGAGGAGAGAACAGACGTCCCATAACGTGCAATAGCACCTCACAGCGCTACGGCTGCTGGCTGGCGTGGCCAGCTTTTATTCCCTAATTTGTCCCCACCCACGTCCTGCTGATTGGTCCATTTTACAGAGTGCTGATTGGTCCATTTTACAGAGTGCTGATTGGTCCATTTTACAGAATGCTGATGGGTGCATTTACAATCCTTTAGCTAGACAGAAAAGTTCTCCAAGTTCCCCCAACCCAGAAGCCCAGCTGGCTTCACCTCTCAAGATGTCTTAACCAGGATAGAGAAAAATGCAGAAGCAACTGAACAATTTACTCCTCAGATGTATTCAGCTGAAGAGTTTGTCCCTGGATATTTGTACTAAAACATAGTAAAACCAAAAGCCAACACATGATATTAGTTAACAAACGGTTCAATAAAGATTTCGTTGAAGAATCTGACTTGCAATGGAAGAACTGTTCAGTGGATCCATTTTCTAAATACTTGCCTGGGCTTGGTTCTTCTGAGCTTAGCTCACTTTGGGGATGGAGGCAGGAGAAGGATGTGGCCTTCATGTTCTAGATTAAGAGGTTGGTGCTCAGGGAGGTGGGCGCTTTCTGGGCTTCTGGCTAGTGAGTACCTGAGCTGAGGCTGAACCCACACCTCTAGTGAGTGGGGGGAGGAGGCTGGGGTTCGGATTGATGTATAGGAACAGCGTTCCAGTATGGATTCTAATTCTAGACATAGAGTATATGTTTTGCTTCCTACTCCTCTCAAAGATGAGGGCTTCTCTGCCAACTTCAGTGCTTGGCTTAGTATCCCTAATGGCTGGGATGCTATCGTGATCATTTGGAGACTCCATGAAATCTTCCCTCTTCGGCAAAAGATATGAATCATCACTGTGTCTTCCTGGACTTCTGAGGTGTTGGGGAACCTGTGAAGAAGGGGGGCCCATTTTCCTAATGAGAAAAAAGATGAATGAAATGAGGACTTTGATGATCTAAGACAGCACCAGCAAACGCATGGCTCACCATGTAGAGTTAGTACAGAAGTTAACTGTTTACTCAGGAAACTTCAGGAAAGAAAAAAGAGAAAATGAGGCCAAGCAGTAGTCAATTCAAAGACAGAAGTCTTCAACATGCTTATTTATTCTTGGTATATTTTCAACTTCTTCTTATGTAGAATTTTAAACATATAAAGAACATGTAGAATGCTACAGTATATTTTCATGTACCTAACACCCAGCTTCAAGTACTGTTCTAAATCAATATGCATATTTTAAAATCTAAACTCTCTCAGCCTGGCCAACATGGTGAAACCCTGTCTCTATTAAAAGTACAAAAACTAGCCGGGTGAGGTGGTGGGTTTCTGTAATCCCAGCTACTCAGGAGGCTGAGGCAGAAGAATCATTTGAACCCTAGAGGAGGAGGGTGCACTGAGCCAATATTGTGCCATTGCACTCCAGCCTGGGTGACAGATAGAGACTCTCTCTCAAAAAATAAATACATACATACAGAAATTCCCTCATACTTCCCCTTTCCCCATATTTTTAAAGAAATAAACCCAAGACATTATAAAATATATTTTGTACATGTTTTTGCATGTATTTCTAAAAGGTAAAGGCTCATGTTTTTAGGCAAGATAATGGTATGTCTTTACTATTTTAGAAACCTTTAATATTATCAAATATCATCAGTGTTCAAGTTTTCAATGGCCTCATAAATGTCAATTTGTCCTTCTTACATTTTGTTTGTTTGAGTCAGAATCCAAATAAGGTTGATGCAGTGGGATTGGTGGATGTTTTAAAAGTTTCTTTCAATCTGTAGATTTCCCTCTTCTATAATTATTCTTTGAAATATATCTGCAAAAGGAACATTCCTGCATATTTCGTTTTGTGTAGTCATTGCTAGATTTCAAGATGAGAAGGAGAACAAAAAAAGAAGGCCTGGGTCCAGTGGAACTCTTGGGGTTCTGGATAAATCGGTTTCTTACGCCTCTTTTCCAAGTGGGGAGTGCAAAGGAGGATTTGGGACGTGTGCACTCTGCTCTGTCTTTGTTTTGGTTAAAGCTCACATTTCAGCTCTCTGTGGCTGACTGTAGAATGGGTTGAAATAAATGCAAGTCTCAACCTTTCAGACCCGTCACAAAAGGACAAATTCTGCATGAAATCATTTGAAGAAGGTATTCCAAGTATTTGAGGAAATACCTCCAAGTATTTAAAGAAAGTAGAATGGAGTTTTCCAGGGGCTGGGGGAAGAGGGATGAGGAGGGAGTGTTTAATGGGGGCAGAGTTTCAGTTTGGGAAGATGGAAAGTTTCTGGAGACGATGGTGGTGATGGTTGCACACATTCGGAATGTATTTAATACCATGGAATTGTACACTTAAAATGATTATTGTGGAAAATTGTATATTATGTGTCTCTTACCATAATAGAAATTGAGATAAAAAAGAAACTGGGCTTAGAGTTGGGAAAGATACATTATTTACAAAGAAATAAACCTGACAGCTACTTCCTCAACAGAAAAAAATAGAAGTTAGGAGACAATTGAATGATGTCTTTCAAGTGCGAAAAAGAAAATAATTGCCAACTCAGAATTCTATGCCCAGTGAAAATATCTTCTAAACCTAAAGGTAAAGTAGATGTTTTCAAATAAAGTCTGAGAAAATTTGCAACTAAAACACAGAACTAAAGGTAACGTACAGGGGATTAGTTATTTATTTATAATTAATTATTTTTTTTGAGACTGAGTCTCACTCTGTCGCCCAGGCTAGAGTGCAGTGGCATGATCTTGGCTCATTGCAACCTCTGCCTCCCAGGTTCAAGCTATTCTCCTGTCTCAGCCTCTCGAGTAGCTGGGATTACAGGTATGCACCACCATGCCCAGCTAACTTTTGTATTTTTAGTAGAGACGGGGTTTCGCCATGTTGGCCAGGCCGATCTTGAACTCCTGACTTCAAATGATCCACCCACCTCAGCCTCCCAATGTGCAGGGGATTACAGACATGAACCACTGTGCCCGACCAGTACAAGGGGACTCTTTCTGTAGAAGGAAGATGATCCCAGGTGGAATCTTTGAAATGAAAGAATAACGAGAAAAAAGGTAACTTTACTTAGGCCAATCTAAATGAATATTTAGTGTTTAGAACAACAAAAATCATGTCCTGTGAGATTCAAAATAAATGTAGAATTAAAAGACACAGCAACAGTAGTATAGAAGTAAATGGAGTCTAAATATTCTTAGGGCCTTGCAGTATATTAAAATTATTTTGGAGTTTTATTTTTATTATATAAACTCATAAAATTTTACTGTATGTTATATAAAATGTACATAATAAAATTAGATCTTATAAATTTGTATGTAAATGTATACTATATGAATATAAATATTTTATTATTTTATAAAATTTATTTTAGAATTTTATCAGTGAAGGATACATTTTGAAAATCTCTAAGCCTAAGATAAGCTCTAAAAGAAGAATAAAGAAATGTACGATTAAGGAGTTTATAGGAAGGAAAAAATTCACAAAAGAAAATTAATACTGTATAAGCCGAAGGAGAGAAAAAGATACAAACAACACTGAGGAGAAATGGAAAAACAATAAATTAACAGTAGTTTTAAAGGACAGAGAGTGTCCTTGCCATCCACATAACCCATGACTCATCCCAGAGTATATAAGGACTCCTGGACATCAATGAGGAAATGTCAGAAAGCTGAATGGGAGACAAGCAAGAGACCTAACAGGCTGTGGATAAAAGAGGCCACACAGCCGGCCAGTGGACCTCGAGGTGCTCAGCCTGGCCAGTTGTCAGGGAAACACACATGAAGCCCACAGCATGGTGGAAAGGCTCAAAGACAGCAGCCTGTGCTGACCAGGGCCGGCCAGGTGTGGAGCAGCGGACCCTTCCGTGCTGGGGGAGCCTATGGCGGCACGGCTATGTTGGAGGCCAGTCAGGGCACTGCTAGGGCCTAGCATGTGTGCTCCCCATCTCAGGAATGACACCCAGCCAGAAGCCATGCATACATACCCAGACCTGGGCACAAGGACGAGACGTCTCTGAACAGCAGGACGAATGCATTGTGGCATCCAATTCAATCCCAATCAGCAACAGCAATGAGCGCATTCACAGCATGCACACACTCCCAGGCATGACTCTTACAGGTGCGATGGTGAGCAGAAGATGTCAGGCCAGGAGAATATACGCCACATCTTTCCATTCATGCAAACTTCCAATCTTCACATTCATACAAACTTCATGCAAACTTCCAATCTTCACATTCATACAAAGTTCAAATCTCCACATTCATAAACTTCATGCAAACTTCATGCAAACGTTAAATCTTCAAATTCATACAAACTTCAAATCTTCATACAAACTTCATACAAACTTCAAATCTTCAAGTTCATACAAACCTCAAATCTTCAAATTCATACAAACTTCAAATCAGCGGGACGTGTACTGTGGGGAGAAGGGGCCAGGTGGAGGCTGGGGAGGGCTGCAGCCCCGGGAGGCCCGGGAATGCCGGTGATGCCCTGCCTGTTTGTCTGTAGGCGGTGAGACAGGTGCTGTGCAAATCCAGCATGCTGTACACTGGTGATTTGGCACTTTTCTGTAGGGAAGTTAAACTTCAATAAAAGAGTTTATTTAGAAAAATAAAAGAGGCCAGGCCCATTTTGGGGGTTATGGTTATGTAAGTGCAGATATTCCAGGAAACTCCTTATTAAAAGCATGGTCTAGAGAACAGACGATGTCATTCTGTCCCAGCACTGTGCGGGTATAAGGCAGCAATGCCAGGATAAAGCAAAGCCCAGCCTGGGGCGGGCAGGAGAGGGATGGGAGGATGCATATGTTGGCGGTGACCCTGCAGGGCCTGGGTGGGCCAAGGAGCAGCTGCAGACTCCCACTGCTCTCACGAAGGCCTGGCCAGGCATGCGCTGCGTGCTGGGGTGGGGGCAAACATGAACAGCGCTGGCCCCTCCCTGTCCCTGAGGGCCCCCGCCAGTCACCCCGGGATGCCGGCAGTGCAGGGGCTTGACCTGCTGGGATGTACTCTGGCCATGTTAGGACCCCTGGCAAGGGCCCTTGTTTGCTTGGACTTGAGAGTTAAGCTAACTTGATTTTTTTTTTTTTTTTAATTCACTAAACCTGTAGTCCATATGAGCCCACGAGGGTCAACTTGGGAGGCAGCCCAGGCCAGACATGGATGATGTGGACGACGTGGATGATGTGGATGATGTGGACGGGGACATCTGCAGGCAGCGAGGCCCCGCTCCTGTGGGAAAGCAGCAGACGTGGAGTGGAGCCAGGCACAAGGTCCCTGCTCTCAGACTCTCCTTTCAGACAAGGTACCTCCACCAGGCGGGAGCACCGGGGACAGAGAGGGGCCCAGATGCTGCCCCTGTGCTTGTTTCCTGGGAAGACAGAAGGGACTGGGAAGGAAGCGCATCCCCAACACCCAAGGACCGACTCCCGAGCTGTGTGCTGTGTGGGGCTTTCTTGGGTGAGGGACTGTTGCAGGGACAATTCTTTTCCTTCCACGCAGCAGCCCTGAGCCCTCTTGCGAGGGAGAGGAGGCAGGACTGAACCTGCTGCTGCGGGGGATGGGAAGGCGAGCTGCCGAGGCTCTGACTCCAGGAGCACGTGGGCACACTGAGAGGTCTGTGTGTGCAGTCGCTGGCCATGTCCCAGGGGCTCCAGTGACCCCCTTAGCACCCAATGACCTTGCTCCTCCTCCTCCTCTGTTTCGGGTGGTTGGACTCCTGGCCTCCTGGCTTCCTGGAGCCCCTAGCGCCATACGCTTTAATTCCACGGCAGTCCCATCGCTCACCCGTGCTCCCCACCTCGCCTGCCCGGGCTCCCTCTGCGTCCACACCCATCCCTGTCAACAGCATGGCAACCACCCATGCTGGGGGAACAGGCAAGTCCTGCGTCACTGGATTTTCCACAGTGCTTCAAAAACTGCCTGGAATTGGGAGTGTGGGTCTTGCTGGGTTTATGAACTCAGAATTGCATTTCTGAGAAGCACCTTAGGCCGATAATAGCGCTCCACCATGGAAACACTCCCGAGCTCGCCGGCTGTGGCAGTTTTAATGCTGCAGTTTATAAAACTGTTTTTAATTAGGCAATGCTCCCTTCCTGCGCGGTATTATGCTTGGGTCCTAATCCTTCGAATTAAGTGGCGAATCGTGGAAAATGCCTCTTGTTGCTCTCTGTAATACTTTAGTTCTGCTCTTTACAGTCCTTTTTATGTTTTATTTAAGAGAGAAAGAGGTATTATATAATACTGATGTAATAGAATGCAGTTGGAGTTCCAGTATGCAATAGAATAACTGAGGTATGCTTCTTGAAAAGACTGCTTCTCAGTTAAAACCTTCCCATTTTAGAAAAACAAGGAGGCTCAAATTATGCTACATTGATATCTGTAGATTGCTCAGTATTGTCCAGGACCGTGGGAGTGCATGAGTGAGAATGGGGGGGCTCTGGTTCCACTTCCTTGTTTTACAGGCGAGGAAACTGAGGCACAGAGACATTTCCTGCTCAAGGTTCCTAGCTGTTCAGTCCAGGTCCTGATAGCTGCTCAGTCCCGGTCCTCATAGCTGTTCAGTCCCAGTCCTCATAGCTGTCAGTCCAGGTCCTCAAAGCTGTCAGTCCAGGTACTCATAGCTGTCAGTCCAGGTACTCATAGCTGTTCAGTCCAGGTCCTCATAGCTGTCAGTCCAAGTCCTCATAGCTGTTCAGTCCAAGTCCTCATAGCTGTCAGTCCAGGTCCTCATAGCTGTCAGTCCAGGTCCTCATAGCTGTCAGTCCAGGTCCCCAGAGCTGTCAGTCCAAGTCCTCATAGCTGCTCAGGTCAGGTCCTCATAGCTGCTCAGTCCAGGTCCTCAGAACTGTCAGTCCAGGTCCTCAGATCCCTCATAGCTGCTCAGTCCAGGTCCTCATAGCTGTCAGTCCAGGTCCTCAGAGCTGTCAGTCCAGGTCCTCAGAGCTGTCAGTCCAGATCCTCAGAGCTGTCAGTCCAGGTCCTCATAGCTGTCAGTCCAGATCCTCAGAGCTGTCAGTCCAGATCCTCAGAGCTGTCAGTCCAGGTCCTCAGAGCTGTCAGTCCAGATCCTCAGAGCTGTCAGTCCAGGTCCTCAGAGCTGTCAGTCCAGATCCTCAGAGCTGTCAGTCCAGATCCTCAGAGCTGTCAGTCCAGGTCCTCATAGCTGTCAGTCCAGGTCCTCATAGTTGCTCAGTCCAGGTCCTCAGAACTGTCAGTCCAGGTCCTCATAGCTGTCAGTCCAGGTCCTCAGAGCTGTCAGTCCAGATCCTCATAGCTGTCAGTCCAGGTCCTCATAGTTGCTCAGTCCAGGTCCTCAGAACTGTCAGTCCAGGTCCTCATAGCTGTCAGTCCAGGTCCTCAGAGCTGTCAGTCCAGGTCCTCATAGTTGCTCAGTCCAGATCCTCAGAGCTGTCAGTCCAGATCCTCAGAGCTGTCAGTCCAGGTCCTCAGAGCTGTCAGTCCAGGTCCTCATAGCTGTCAGTCCAGGTCCTCAGAGCTGTCAGACCAGGTCCTCATAGCTGCTCAGTCCAGGTCCTCAGAACTGTCAGTCCAGGTCCTCAGAGCTGTCAGTCCAGGTCCTCACAGCTGTCAGTCCAGGTCCTCTGCCTCCAGTATGCAGAACGCTGCACGCGGGAGGAGGAAGCCTCCATCTGTGGCTCTCAGCTCCCTCTTCATCCATGAAGAGAGCAGTCGGCGAGTGTGAGTGGGTGTCCAGGCTGCCTCCTGGGGCTTCATGCTTTTTAAAAAATATCCACACTGTATCCTCCCCTACTATGCATGAGGAAACAGAATGATACTAGGTGGGATTATATGGTAGAGAATTCTTACTGAAGAGAAACCACAGAATTAACCATGAACACTCGCTGGCCCACAGTCTGTTCGAATTCTGCCTCATAGCTCACACACTCTCCACACCAGCCTGGGGATGACCCGAAACGCTGTCCTTCTCCCCTGGGGAGTGGGCTTTCAACAGAACCTACGAGCTGCCTGAGCCGTGCATCAGTCATCTCTGTGACAATGTGTGCCGAGTGCTGGTCGTGGGTAACAGCTTCGGAGTCCCCGTCTGTGGGTGGCTGGTGGAGCTTCAGCAGGAGTCAGTGGGGCCTGGAGTGCCCTGTGCCCAGGAGGAGGAGTGCCCACTGCTTCCCCATCCCCTTCACATCTAGCAGTCCCTGAGCCCCTGACTGCCCTGGTCCAACTTCCATGAACTTCAGGTTTTACTAGTCTCCCTTTAGGATGTAAAGGGATGTTTGTAAAATAAGATGCTGGCAGGGTACTGGGTGCCAAGAAGCAGCAAAGACAGCAGGGCACAATCCCACCCTCAGGTCTTGCCATCAGCCTGGAGGGCACTGGTCTGCTCTTTGGAGCCTGTGTTTGAGAGACACGTTGTTAGATGCTTGCTCTGCATTCTCTTTCTCCCCTTCTCCAGGATATTCCTTTCTTTTATCATCGTTCTCTCCGGCATCCAGCTCACTTGAGGCCTGGCCAGACCCGCTGATTCCTTGGTTCTGCCTCTCAAAGTGAGGAAATGGGCGTGGACACTGCTGAGTGAGCCTGGCCCCCACCTCCTGGACTTCCCAAGACACTGCCTCCTGGGAGGGACTTCAGAGGTCACCCTGTTCCACTCCTTCACTTTCCAGGCCAGGAAACAAGGCTCACAGCTTCCCCCCGCTCACAGGTGAAGTGAATTTCAGGCTGGGCCTGGTGGCTCTGCCCCCAGGCTCTGGGGCAGGGTGAGAAAGCGCTGCTCTGAGAATCAGAGCCTGGTGAGGGACCCAGCCTCCCAATCCCAGACCTGCCATTCACACTGTGCCCCAGGGCCAGGAGCCTGCAGTGCGATTTTACATACTCCACTGTCCTTAATGTCTACAACTGTTGAAATTCCAGAAATACAACAATGACTTTCTCTTTTAGAAAAACATCGCCTTGTCCAAGACTTGGAAGCCCTAGAGAAATGTGGCCTGGTGCCAAGGGACAAAGACCACACAGAGGCTGGCTGGGGCACACCTAGGAGGTAATCGTGCTCTCCTGAGGCTGTCCTCATGCTGGACATCAAGTATTCCCTCCAGTGTCCGTGTACCTTGGCACTGAGGACACAGAGACCCAGCCTCAAGTGGTTTCAGCAGGAGCCCTGTGGGGTTAAATTCCCAACACAACTAATGAGGCAGGAGTAAGGTTAGGAGGCCATACTGACAGGTCCCCCTGTGGGAAGCCTCGCAGACTCTTCCCTGCACCTTCGTGCATCAGCACCTGACTCTTTTGCAAGGTAAGCGCTCCTGCAGGATACCAGCCGCCCGCCAGATGGTTACCTTTTCCTGATCTCTGGCTCAGGAAACAGAACAAAAGCCCGTTTTCCCTGATGTAGCTTCCTCAATCCCCAGCCAATCACCACCAGAAGCCCAAGAAGCTATTAGCTGCAAGTTCTTGCCTTGTAG
Organism: Macaca mulatta; assembly: GCF_049350105.2. NCBI lineage: Eukaryota > Metazoa > Chordata > Mammalia > Primates > Cercopithecidae > Macaca > Macaca mulatta. The sequence goes on along the minus strand of NC_133417.1, from coordinate 145,040,213 downwards.
GGGGTGGCCAGGGACTTCTCCAAGGTCCCTCATGTGCTAGGCTCAAGGTTTAGCTTAAGAGTGACCTTTTCTTCATTTTAGTAGTAGAAACACATCCACAGGTGGAGATTTCATATGCTAATGGTACATGGGATATGTGTTAGATGACGTAGATGCTGAGCACATGTGCCAACCGCAGGTCCACTTTTGCATACCTGACCACACCAGTGTTTTATGAATATTCGTACGCGGCTCCCACAAGGGAAATTCCTCTTAAGGCACTGGCTGCTGTCTCTCCCTTTGAGCGGTCCACCCTGCCTCTCAGAGCGCACCTTTGCTTTGCAATAAACTTCTTTGCTTACTCTTACTTTGAACTCGCTCTCAAATTCTTTTGTGTGACGACCTCAAGAACCTGAACCAATCTACCGACAACACCAATCTATACAACAGTTTTACGACCTGAAAATTCAAGCACAGCAACTAAATTAAAGTAGCTCGATGGCCTGATCCTTGGCTTTGTGGTTATGTTAATGCTTAGATCTTAACTGATTTCCTTAGGCTATTTTTAACAACAGTGGCTCTGTTGATGTAGAATAAGTACAAGCTAGCATAGCCAATGACTAGTCATGAGAGCGGTAAGTAATATCAAGGTGTTTTTCCTCTTCCCCAGTGCTCGAGATGTTTATTAGAAGGGGAAAGAGAAGGGAGAAAGGATAAGCACGTTTATGCTAAGAGGACCCATCCATCACTTTAATTCAAGTCAGAATTTAAAAATATCGCACTAAGTTCTTGTTTGTTGGATCCAGAGATCCGAGTTATTGGGCATTTCAATCCTGACATTTGCATGCAGACAGTTTGCAAAGGGTAAAGGTAGAAAATGCTGTAAACCCAATCAACTGCTGCTTGATATTCCAAGTAGGGTGAGTAACCTTTTCAAATAATAGAGGAACCTGCGAGTGATAAGATGAACTTTGATCTTCGGAATCACAGATTCTTGGTAATGCATCTCTTTACCTTTGACTTGCCTTCTTATAAATACCTTGAGGTGCTGGGTTCTGATAATAAAGAAACGTCTTGTAGAGCTTACAAACAAGATCCCATATGTCACTGTGATGCTTTCTGGCTACAACTACGGCAGCCTTCATGACACCCTGTCATCCTGCCTGGCCACACTGGCCTTTCCAATTGCAGAAACACTCCTTGGGGCTGGGAGTGGGTGCAATCCTGCATCCTGACCAGAGCTTTCCAAGAAGGGGTCTTATTCCAGCCTGCCGGTGTGCATGGGGCAGACCTGCCTCAGTCACCCCGACTTCATTTCTAATTGCTTTTTCTAACGACATGGTGCTGTGGCTGAGATGGACAGCCTCGCCATGGTGACACACATCAGCTCATCTACATCTGCCTCTGCCATTCCAGTGGCCTGTGGAGCTTTGGTTGCTGCGTCTCCAGGGACATGAGGCACAGTAACCACTGTTCAAACAGGACAGTCCTCGCGTAAATAGAACACTAGAAATGATAAAGATATGCAATGTTTGAAATATGTATTTATTGACCAGCAAATTGATTACATTACATTACTGAATCCATAAAATAGCTCTATGAATAAATAAATTTCAAAAACAGAATTCCTGTTAAAAATAACGTATTTTTGTGTTCACCAAAGCAAGATAATCTTTATGTTGGATATCTGAACACTGAAAAAATAGCCAAGCAGATTATTATTGATATATATTCATATACTATACTTGAATCTGCTGCTTAGCCATTTCTCTTCTCATGAAATTCATAGTTTATCTCTCATCTTTTTAATCTCTTCATAAAATTACAATCTTCTTTAAATTTCTGCTTTATCATTAATAAGTTTAAAATTATAGACACTTTCAATGGACTCTTCTCTGCTGCTACAGTCTAATGTATGTTAGAAACAACATTCCCTCTAACTATGCTGAGGTATCAAGTAAGTGCAGCATAATTTCTGCTAAATGGAGGATAATCTTAATTCTATTTCTCATATATAAGTGTGTAAATATTTCAGGCCAAATGTTTCCATAGATACTATCTTTATGCCTCCATTCAGAGTACATTTTTTTGGCAAAGATAAGATAAAACTTGTCAAATAAATTGTGTCTATTTATGGTTCTTTTGAATCTCTCACCATATTTAGATCATGCAAAACTGTAAGACTTCTCAATTTAATTCCATTCTGGTATAGAGTATAAATTTATCCAATTAAAAATAGGTGCTCCCTCGAAAGATTTTTCCCACAAATTGAGACATACTAAAGCAAAGCCATACAATTTCAAAATTAAACCTGATACATGGCTAGAGCTTTCACCAAGTTAATGTGTTCGATTTCTTCTTTGATTTTATTCCATTTACATTTAACATAATTACCGATAAAGTCTATTTGCTTTCCATTTGTCCCACCTGTTTTGCTGTCTTCCTTTTTTTTAACTAATAAAGTGCTTTTTTAGTTATCGAATTGTGTTGAACATTTAAATACACATTTTTGTACTTTTCTTTTAGATGTTGCCTAGAGATTGCAATAAGCATCATTGATTTATTAGACGCACCTGGAAGTACCACTTTTATCACACTCAGAGTAACACAAGTGTGGTGGCCATGGTGCTCTCAGGGTTCTCAGGGTGCTCAGAGAACGCACTGTTAGGAAAGGAAAGTAGCTGGTGGATAAGTTCTAGCTGTGCACCTGCAGACACACCATAGTGTCACGCCAAGCCTTCGGTCCCTCCCCAGGCTGTTCCCAGTCAATGATGGAGCATGGTAGGAGTGCAATACTAGCTCGTTCCTGACAACAGGGTTCCTACGACAGATAATCTTTGCCTGGGACTCCCTTGCAGCCTGACTGAGACCACAGTCTGGGGCTCTTCCTGCCCAGTCCTTCCTTCTCTCCTCTCTTCTTTCACAGGTGTCAGACCAGCATGATGGTCTGAAGGTTCTGCGTACCCACCCGCCTTCCCCTCCCACCTGTCTTTCACAGGTGTATCCCCAATACATCTCTGCAAGTCTCACTTTTTTTAAAAAAATCTGCTTCTTGGTACCAGATCTGACAAAAGAAAAATCTTACAGGAATATAATTCCATTCATTCCCCTCTGTCCTTTTGCTACTATATATTGTATTAGCACATTTTCATACTGCTATGAAGAAATATCCGAGACTGGATAATTTATAAAGAAAAAGAGGTTTAATGAACTCACAGTTCCACATGACTGTGGAGGCCTTACAATCATGGTGGAAGGTGAAGGATGAACAACGGTATGTCTTACATGGTGGCAGGCTAGAGTGCACGTGCAGGGGAACTGCCCTTTATAAAACCATCAGATCTCATGAGACTTACTCACTATCAGGAGAACAGCATGGGAAAGCCCACCCCCATGATTCAATTACCTCCCACCGGGTCCCTCCCATGACATGTAGGGATTATGAGAGCCACAATTCAAGATGAGATTTGGGTAGGGACACAGCCAAATCATATCATGCATTTTACAAACTTGGCAAACATAGTTGCTGTTGTTGCTTTGCACAATTAACATCTCTCATATTTGTACACATATTTTCTCTTTCTCCAGCTCTGTGTTCCTTTTGCAATTCCAATTTCCAGTTAGAATTGCTTTCCTGCAATCTGAAGAATTTTTTTTACTGTTTCTTGACATGTGGTCTGATGGCAATTCATTCTCTTTGCCTTTGTTTGTCTGAAATTGTTGTTATTTTTACCTTCATTTTTGATTTTTTTTTTCTGAATATAGATTTCTAGGTTGGCAGGATCCCCCTTCTACCCTTTTATTTAAAAATATCATTGCAGTATTATCTGACTTCCACTAGACCATCTTCTATTATTCCACATCTTTCATGTTCTGTTTGGCTCTTTACTTTTTTTCTTTTATTTCTCTGTTTTATCTTGGATATTTTCTATTAACTTATCTTCAAGTCTACCAACTCTGTTCTCAGCAGTGTCCAGGCTATTTTTAAAATCCATTGAATGGCTTTCCGATTTTGGATATTGTGTTTTTTCTGTTCTAAAATGTCTTTTTGACTTCTTTTATAGATTTTAATCCCTGTTGAAATTCTCTATCTTCCATTTAGTATATCTCTCCCTGGCACTTAACATATTAATCATAGTTATTTTTAAAAGCTTATCTGCTAACTCTGATATCTGAATCACCAGTGAGTCTGATTTTCTTGCCTGTGGGTAAAAAATTATAGAGGAAGGCATTCTTTTCCTCCGAAGAGTTTAACATTTCCAGTTTACTCTCCCATATTTCAATAATTATACCCCTTCCAGTTTCTTCTCAGTATCTTAAATTAGTTAATTAGAAAAACAATTTTTTTAGCTTTTATGATTGTTATTGGCAGAAGAATCAGATAAATGGAAGCTAACTTATCATGATTGAAGCTAAAGTCTTTTTCTTTCTTTTAGATAGTTAAGTTTCAATGTCTTCCTATTTACGGCTTTGTTTTCCATAATTGTACTTGCTTGAGTCTTCAAGAGCTTAAGTTCTTTGACACTCCAATTAGTTAACACTTTCAGCAAAGATTTCAAAATGTTTTTTATAATATATCATTGATAGCATTGCAGGACATTTAGGTTGATTTACAGAACTCACACATTCCTAAAATTAAATTTATGATAGGTAATAAGAGGAGAGATGTATTTCCATGATAGGTATGTTTATACAACGTCAGTGTAACCATAAAACATTTATAGTTCAATCATTCCGTGTGTGTGTATGTGTGTGTGTGTCTATCTATGTGTCAATTTGAGTGGGTCACAGGGTGTCCGGGTTAAACATTGTTTCTGGGTGTGTCTGAGGGTGTGTCCAGATGGGATTATCATTTGAATTGGTGAATTCAGTAAAGTAGATTTCCCGCCCCAGTGTGGGTGGGCATTATCCAATCTGTCGAAAGTCTGAATAGAACAAAAGTTGGAGGAAGGAGAAATTTGCCACTATATTCTTGCCTCATTGCTTGATCTGGGAAAACTCATTTAATCTACTCCTGTCCCTGGAGAGGTTAACATCACTACCCTAGTTCTCAGGACTTCTTTCTCAGAATAAATTACATCAACAACTTTCCTGTGTCTGCAGCTTGCAGACACAGATTGTAACGCTTCTCAGCCTCCATAATCACTTGAGCCAATTCCATAATAAATCTCTCTCTCTCTCTACACACACACACACACACACACACACACACACACACACACATCTATCTATATAGCTATCTACCGTTGCTTCTGTTTCTTTGGGGAGCCTTAAATAAATGCATACATACATACATCATACATATATGGACATTCCTCAGTATCCATAGGTGATTGGTTCTATCCCCTCTGTCTCTGGTAGATACCAAAATTCAAGGGTACTCAAGTCCTTTATAGTCAAACCTCCATATCTGCAGGTTCCACATTCAAAGATATGAAGATACGGAGGACTGACTCTCTCTCTGTCTCTCTCGCTACACACACACACACACACACACACACACACACACACACACACATCTATCTATATAGCTATCTACCGTTGCTTCTGTTTCTTTGGGGAGCCTTAAATAAATGCATACATACATACATACATCATACATATATAGACATTCCTCAGTATCCACAGGTGATTGGTTCTATCCCCTCTGTCTCTGGTAGATACTGAAATTCAAGGGTACTCAAGTCCTTTATAGTCAAACCTCCATATCTGCAGGTTCCACATTCAAAGATATGAAGATACAGAGGACTGACTCTCTCTCTGTCTCTCTCTCTCCACATACACACACACACACACGCGCGCAAATTTACACATGCATAAAATGATATATATAAATATCCATAATTTAAAAACTTGATGGCTATGACTTCTATTTCAGTTGGTAGACTATCATAGCTTGTTCGACAAAATTGTGGATTCTATTTGCACCACAACCAACTCCTGGTTTCCATCCTGCTGTGGTTTGAATGTGTTCCCCAAAGTTCATGTGCTAGGTTACATCACAAGGCACTGCCCTCAGGAATGAATTAATGCTGTTATTGAAAGGATGAGTCTGACCCTCTCCCCTTCTCTCTCTCTCTCTCTCATGTGCTCTTTTGCTCTTTAATTTCCACTAAGGGATGATGTAGCAAGAAGGCCCTCACCAGATGCCGGTCCCTTGGATCTCCCAGCCTCTAGAACTGTAAGAAATAAACCTCTGTTCTCTAAAAATTATCCAGTCCACGTGTCCTGTAAAGCAGCACAAAACAGACTAAGACATATCCTGAGGCTTCTTAGTTTAGCAAGAACATTACCACAGTGCTGTACTCCACCAAACTTTGTATTTGTATTATCACTGCAAAACAACTAACTTTATCTCAATGTTGAATTGTTTGACTGAACTGCATTTACAATAATATCAGATGTTTCACTTCCAAGAGGATAAATTTCTCAAGGCCCTATTTTGATTCTATAAACTAAATTTTGAAAATTAGAATCCTTTATTGGAATTAACATAGTGGGTTTGCTGTTCACAGCATCTCGTGGTGCTCATCAAGTAATTGAAGAGCTGGCCTCTCGGAAGGTCCGGGAAGCCCTTCTTCTGTTACTGGAACCCACACGTGAGCAGCTAGGGCCTCATTCTTCATGTGTGCACACGGAAGTTTAGAATTTGAAGTGAACAAAATTAATTTAGAACAAGAATGAATTGATCTAAATAAAAAGTCATGCTTCATAGAATATATGTAAATGTGCCTTCTGTATCTGCATGTGTTACATTATGATTTTTGGTCACGGTTTTTTATGAATAACAACTAACTTTTTAAAGTAGATGCTGATATATTTTCAGCAAATTTGTGTCTTCTGCTTTTTATAAGTTCAGGGTTATCACCATGGCCCCACATTGAATGGTACATGTCAATAAACATTTCATGCAGCTCACACACATTCATCATCACTGAGAAATAAATGCCGTAGAATTTTGTGTTAAAAACAGCGAAATTTTTAATTTTGTACTTTTTAAAGCTTATCGTGCAGAAAGGATTCACTGCAAAGTCAAAAAGTTTTATCAAATGATAAATTAATTACCTGTATTCAACAATGGCAAAGCCACCAGAGCGGAAGTCTGTGCCCCATGACGTTCTACAGTGGGGCCCACTTGGCTTGCACTTCCCTGCAAATGTGTATTTGTTTCTAGAGCTGCCCTGACAGCTTATCACAAATTGGAGCACATAAAACAGCAGAAATTATGTCTCTCACAGTTCATGAGGCTAGAAGTCTGAGACTGAGGTGTCAGTAGGGCTGGATTCTTCTGGAGGCTGTGAGGGTACGTTCCTTTCTCCCCCCTCTACGGCTCCTACCATGGCAGCAGCCCTTGGTGTTCCTTGGCTTGTAGATGGACCCGTCTAACTTCTGCCTTTCTCTTTATATGTATTTCTTTCCTGTGTGTGCTTCCTCCTTGTCTCTATATGCAAGTATCCATGCTATTGGATTTAGGGCCCACCCTACTCCAGGATGACCTTATCTTAACTTGATGACATCTTTAGAGAACCTGTTCCCAAATAAGGTCACATTCACAGGTACTAGGGATGCAGATTTGAACTTATTTTGCTGGGGGGACACAATTCAACCCACATATACTTTCCCCATTGTTTCCTGTTTCCCCTGCGTAGCAGCATCCTGCCATTGGGCATCTCACAGACCACAAGGCTTTGGGTCATGGCCCAACTGTCTGGCTCAGCCAGTGCCCAGCAGGGGCAGCAGCATCCACACCAGAGGACTGAGGTCCTTCCTGCTCACACCTGAGCATTGCACCTCCTTTAGATGTAAGAGCCGGTGCTATCCCTGAAGGGGACATGTTAGTGACCATTGTCTGAAAGGTGTGGAATGGAGAGGCAGGTGTTTGAGGTATTCTTCCAGATCGGACCACCTGTTCTGTGCACGTGTGCCTCCCACTTTTCTGACCCCAGTGCACCCACCTCCACATGACCAGCCCCTTTGCTTTTCTCCTTGGGATGCCCAGCAACAGCCTCTGCCAGCCTGACCCAGGACAGGCATCCAGAAAGTACGAGGAGGGACATATTGGAGGCTTAGGAAAAGCAACCGCAATGGCCTGAATGTTTGTGTACCCCAAATTCATATGTTCAAGCCTAATCCCCAGTGTGATTCTGTTAGGATGTGGGGCCTTGGGATGGTGATAAAGTCATGGGGGTGGATGCATCCTGAATGGGATCAGTGTCCTTATGAAAGAAGCCACAGAGAGCTCCCTTGCCCCTTGACCATGTGAGGACACGAAAAGGCATCATCTAAGAACAAAGAAGCAGCCCTCAGCAGACATACAACCTGTTGGCAGTTTGATCTTGGACTTCCCAGCCTCCAGAACCATGAGAAGTAAATGTTTGTTGTTAATAACACATCCAGTTTTTGGTATTTTGTCATTTCAGCCCAAAGAACTAAGATGGCCACAGGCAGCTCCAACAGAACCAAGAGATAAAGAGGGGATTTGGACACAGGCAGATCTCGGCAGGGGTCGGCGTCCTGCCATGTCACAGCCACAGGGACCCTGCCAGGCCTTGGTGTGTCCCCTCTAAGACAGCACCCAGCACTGCCCCACTTCACCTGGGCACTGGAAGAATTCATGCGTGTGAAACTCTCAGCACAGTTCCAGCCGCTTCACAAAGGTCTTCTCCCTGCTCTATCTCCAGCACGTAGAACTGTCTGTTTCCGGCATGTAGCAGACACTCAAAGCTGTGTGTTGAATTAACACGTCGTCCTAATCGCCGTGATTATTTCTGATAGCATTCTCGGGTGAGTGGCTATCACCCCTGTGCCTGCCTTGTGATCCTACCCTGGTCATTGCCTCTGACCCGACCCTGTCACACACTCACACCTGGAGAGATGCCCGCCTGGCTTTTCACAAGGGACCCCCTACCTTGGGCCCCCACTTGGCTTCACAGCACCCACCCCACGCGCTGGTCGAGCTGCAGCCATGTGTCCTGGGCTTCTGCTTGTCTGGAAGGGGACCTGGAAGCATCCCGTAGGCACGTGTGGGTGTCCTGCCACAGCTGGGCCCCAGTTCCTGCTCCTGTGGGGAGAGAAAAGGCAAAGGTGAACACGCTCACTATTCCGGGTGATCCCCCTTCCCCATCACCAGTGTGACCTCAGGACCCGCCACCTTTCAGGAGTCTTTGCAGGCGTTGGCATCTCCTCTTTACCACTGGTTCCCCGCTATGGGGGAGGCTGTAGGTCTAGGTGTCAGTTCCAGAGAGCCACTCTGCTGGGCTACTTGGCATTTGGCCTCTCTGTCAAGGGGGAAAGCCTGGGCCCTCCAGAAAGCTGAACCTGAAAGTCAGGCTTCGATGCTAACTTTGAGGGAGGAGGGCAGGCCTGGGATGCAGGGAGGGAGGGAGCCACACTCAGGCAGGTGATGGAGCTGGACCCCAGTGAATACAAGGGTTGCTCAGCCTCCTGGGAGAGACTGTCCCCTAAGAAGTGCCACAGAGCGGAGAGGAGGTGTCTGTCCATGGGCACCCATGTTCTGCTGGCCAGACCCCCTGCCTGTGGCACACAGGGCCGCACGTGGTCCAGGGCATCTGTTGTTCCAGCATCAACAGGGTTGGGGTGTGGGAGACCCTGTGGTGGAGCTGATCTGGGGGCTACAGAGGCAGTGTCTGAGGGGCTGTGTGAGGGGACACAAGGGGTTAGCTACTGCCTTCAGACTACCAAGAAGAAAGAGGTCAGAGAGAAGGGCCTGGGAGGCAAGGCCGTGAGCAGAACTGACCAGTGCGAGGCTGATGAGCTTTTTCTCTTGTCTGTACTTAGCCTAAAGACGGCGAGAACTCAGAAAAGGGTTCCAAGAAAGGGTGGGTGCAGCACACAGGCTGCTTGGTGTGAGGTCTGGGGTGTTGCTGCGATCACCCACAGGAGTCAGCTTCAGCCATTCCAGGAGAGCAGGCCTGGGGCAGTGGTGCTGCCTGCTGGGGGTCTTCTACCAAGATCCCAGCTAACATGGATGCTGTGTGTGGCCAGGGCAGGGCCTGGTGGCAATAGACCTGGATGGAACCCACCTTTGCTACCTCCCACTGCACAGCCCCAGACAGATGGCACAGACTTAGCCCAACACCATGTGCTGTATATGAGTCCCTTGGGCATGGGGACACAGGCCCTGGGGCACACAGAGCCACCCCCTCCTGCATCCGTCCACTGTGAGGGTTCCACCTGTCCTGTCACCTCAGTGCCTGCCATAAAGACCGGGCTTGATGACTTACCTCTGGGACATCGAGACCCCACCACCTCGACCCTCTAGCACCATGCCATGGGGATCGGAGGGCTGGGGTTGGAGCACAGGGATGTGGGGACACGAGGTGGTCCCTCCCTTTTCCCTCCCAAGATGGATGCAGACGGCGGCCAGTGTGGGAGCCCAGCCAGTGCCTCCTGGCTCACTCCACTGTGCGCTTTCCAGCCTATCACAAATGCCATCAAAGAAGCAATTTTATTCCTCCTTTACCGTGAGAAGGGAGGTCAGGCCCAGCCTCGACATGGGAAATGTGTTCCATGCCGACTGACTTCAAGTCTCAGCACAGGCCTGCATCCAACTGTGGAACCGATTACTTGGCAGCCTGAGGGCGATTTCCAGCCTAGGTGCCGGCCCTTTCACAGCGCTGTTCCCAGGCTCTGAGGGGAGGCGCTGGCAGGAGGCTGGGGAGGTGCCTGGGTTTCACCTCCACTCCTGGGCCCAGGCAGGGTCCAGGCCTCTGTTTCAGGTCACAACCCAGGCAGCAGGCATGACCCATCACGGTCTGCTTTGTGCCGAGTGCTGCACCAAACCCCAGGATCACTGAATCCCGCTGTCAGTGACATGAGGATGGAGCAGCCCCTCAGACCTGCCTGTTCCTGCACTGGGAATCTGAGGCCTGGGAGGGGCGCAGCTTGCCCCAGATCACCTGGTTTGGAGCGGAAGTGGGGCTGATTGTCCAGTCTAGTCAGTAGGAGCTTGGGCTCTGGGGTCAGGGGGCTTGCATTCAAATCCAGGTCTTCCCTCCATGGCACCAGGACCTCAGGGGCAATTCCTTCTCTCCTCTGGGCCTGGGCTCCTCTCCTGGGAGTGGTGTGGTCATAGCTTCCCTCCCAGGGCAGCTTGAGCCCTGTTGATGGTGGCTCTCTGGGGCCAGCCCCACTTCCAAGCTCTCCTTCCAGCGCGGCACCCCTCAAGGCTCACGAAGCCCATTGAGCTCATGTTCATGGCCCAGGCAGCCTCCTCTTTCCCAGGCTGCCAGCAGATCTAGGGCATCTGTTAGCTGCCTTCAAGGTTGTGAACTTAATCCGTGTAAACCCATCCACAGAAGTGCATGGAAACCACCTGTAGAAGCACCCGGACTGCTCCGAGCTCACCCTGGCCCAGCTCAGCGGTATGACAGGAGTTACTCCCTGATTCATGTGTTCAGTAAGTATTTGCTCAGAGCTGGACCCCCAGAAAGAAAGGCCTCCAAGCACATCATTCTCTCACCTGCCGTCCTCATCCTCATCCTCATCTTAAACTTAGGAAAGTGAGGCCCAGAGATGCCTCGGCATTCCCCAGGCTCCACGCTGTCAGAACCCTAGCTTGGATTGGAACCTCAGTCCTAGCAGTGCTTGAAGAGCACCCACCCACTGGGGTGGCACAGATCCCGGAGGCGGGGATCTCAGCTCCCAAGAGGACCGGGGTGGGCAGGGGTGGGGGGCGGGCGTACCCACCTTCTTCTGCCCGGTGCATGCTTCCTGTTTGCTCCCACCTCTCCTGAGTGCAGGCAGAAGTTCCTCTGGCCTTAGTGAGAAACAAAAACGCTCCCTAGGACTTCTGGATGCACAGCTGAGACCAGGAGGAAGCTGACTAAGACAGCTGGGCTCGGGCACCAGGCTTCTCTCCTCGCCTCGCATGGCATCAAGACAGCAAAAGGGAATCAGTGCGGAGCCCGCGGCAAGCAGGCGCGGCCTCAGGCAGGGCAGCGTGGACTGGGGAGGGGGCTGAGCCGGGCTCCTCACAGACTTGTCTCCATCCCCAACCTGCCCTCGCCCGGGGACACAGAACTCCCACCAGTCAGACTTCGATCTCTCCCAGCCAGACAAGAAGGGGGCAGCTGTTCCGTAAAGAACTTAAATGGGCCGTTGAGGATGCTGTGCCTGCAGATTGATATTTATGGAATGAACAGGGAGACCCCCAGCAGCCTGTGTGACGGTTGATGTCCCCGAGCAAAGGTGTCCCCGAGGTCCTCTTTCTGGCATTGACCAGTCCCCTCCGTGCCCCAACTGACGTTTCTTTTGCCTCATTCTTCAAAATACCCAGTGATCCCGGGTTGTCCGTGCCTGTGTTTCAGAAAATCCACGACAGAAAGGAAAGAGAGGCAGACAAATACGTAGCTGACCCTGCAGGAAATGAACACAGCCCACGTAGCAGGAAGAAAACCCTGAAGAAGCCAGAATTCCCATCCTCTGTGGAATGGGAGGGTGGAGCCTTCCCGGACCCAGAACGGGGTGCTGTGCGAGGACGCAGCTGAGAGCAAGAGCAGCCCCTGGCAGGATGCGCTTGCCAAGACTGAAACAGCAACAGCCAGCTGTGGTAGAAGTCTTGGTGGAGAAAGTTGATGAAATCTTCCAGAAAGTCAGATGGAAAGACAATGAAATGGAAACCGTGGGGACAGAGGAGAGGAACTGAATTCTCTCGAGAAGAAATGAGTCCCCAAGTCACTCAGCAAGGAAGGCTTGAGCCGGACTCTGGGCTGCGGCCCACTGCTCACTGGTGGTCCTGACCCTGAGGGATCCCTCCCTGGGTGGGGGCCTGGTCCCACTGGCTTCGGGTGGTGACTCTGTGATTCATTGTCTTTCCTTTGTGCCCTGGGGTGTCTCGTCCTCCCTGCTAGAACCAAGGACGGACAGGAGATATATATATATATATATATATATATATATATATATATATATTTTTTTTTTTTTTTTTTTTTGAGATGGAGTCTCGCTCTGTCGCCCAGGCTGGAGTGCAGTGGCCGGATCTCGGCTCACTGCAAGCTCCGCCTCCCGGGTTCCCGCCATTCTCCTGCCTCAGCCTCCCGAGTAGCTGGGACTACAGGCGCCCGCCACCTCGCCCAGCTAGTTTTTTGTATTTTTTTAGTAGAGACGGGGTTTCACCGTGTTAGCCAGGATGGTCTCGATCTCCTGACCTCGTGATCTGCCCGTCTCGGCCTCCCAAAGTGCTGGGATTACAGGCTTGAGCCACTGCGCCCGGCAGGATATTGTCTCTTATGTAAGTGAATCTCTCACAGCAATTTCATTCGTTCCAAACTCCAAAGGTGTGAACATGGAATAACAGGAAGGTCATGACAGGGCAGGGCAGCGGCAGGCGTGGGGCCTCTGGGCTGTCTGCCGGCTCCCGGGGAAGTCAGCAGGCACGCCTGCCACCTCTGCTACTGTGGCCAATTCATGTCGCTGAGCATTCCAGCTCAGGGAAGGCTGGACTGAAGGGAAATGGGTCCAGGGCGCCCTTAAAACCGTGGCACAATAACCCAGCTGCTACCGGGGCCTCACTTCGGCTGCCGGCGCTGATTTTTTTGTCTCATCTTTTAGGATTTTACTAGGACATTTAAATCAAGCGGCGCGCAAACGTGTCAACCACAATGCAATAAAGAAAAATGCCCTCCCATGATGAAAGAGCCGTGGCCTGTGATAAACATGAAGGCCGAGGCTCTGGTGGCGTTTAAAACTGGGGAAGAGCCGAGCTGTAGTAAAGCGTATCGGCAGTCGCTTCCCCATTGTCACAGCCCCCGTGCATTTCTGAAAAATTAACAAGGCAAATATTTGAGATCTAGAAAGCTGCCGTTTCCCACATACCAGCGCTTTCTCATAATCTTTTTGTGTAGGAATCAAAGGGTAATGGGAACCACGTGCTGTTTATGAAGCAGCAATGGGTTCTCCGCGCTGTGCCCATGACGGCGGCTCAAGGAAACGCACACTCTCCTTCTGGGAATTCGACTTTCTGGCTTTATTCACACGGTGTCTATTTCAAGATAGGCTTTGTGGTTTTGAGTGAAGAAATGAGACGGAGGAGTGTGTCCTGTACACTTTCAGCTTCTTCACACAGAAGCTGGTGTGGCTCTGCACCTACCCACTTTCCAGGGAGCCTCTGTGTCATGTCCTTCCCGCTGCCTCCGAAGGGCAACACGGCTTCAGAGGCATGTGGCTGACGGGTCCAACCACTCTTCCAAAGGCAGCTTTTCCCTTTTGCTCATGCAGGAAACCCAGTCTCTTTTCTTGGGCTGGGAGCCTCCGAAGAGGGGTCCTCTCTTTTCAGGGCGGCTGGGTGGCAGCATTCAGGTGCTTCTTAGGAGCGTGGGAGGTGGAAGGAACAGGGGACACCTCCCTTCATGAACAGCTGAGAAAACTGAAATAGTAGGGAGATTAGCTCTGGACCCAGAATGCAGGTCTCGCCCTCTGTTCCCAGTTCTGTCACCTTTCCCTTCTTTTCTCGCCCACATCAGAGTTCACGCTGGCTTCCAACTTTCCCGGTTTTCCCATCCGGTTCTGTGCATGGCACACCCAAAACCCAAAACTCACTGGTCTTGGCCCTGGTGTTCCAAGGGTCCCAGGCCCACCCTCCTGCCCTCTGGGAGGTTTCCTCCTCCCCCTTTCCTCCGCTTCTATGTTGGGTCAGTCTCTGGCACCTCACACCCAGCCTCCTCTTCTCTCCCTGCTTCCAGTTCCATGGTGACCCATCTATCCCAACCTTGGCTCCCCACTATGGCAGAACTAATCTTCCAAAGCCACCACCTTCATTGTGCCAACACTTCTGCAGCAGCCTAGAATCCCTCCCGAGGACCCCAAGTCACTAGTGAATTGGACAGTATTCTCCCCAAAATCATGTCCTCCTAGCACCTCAGAATGTGACCTTATTTGGAAACAGGGTCTTTGCAGATGTAATTGTTAAGGATCTTGAGATCGAGTCCTCCTGCATTTAGGGTGGGCCCTGAATCTAGTAACCAGTGTCCTCATAAGGACAGGAGGGATACAGACCCAGATGTGACCAGGAGCAAAGAGCAGGGCGATGTGTTCACAAGCCAGGGAACGCCACAGCCACCAGGAGCCGGAGAGAGAGGCATGGCACAGGTCCCCCAGAGCTTCCGGAAGAACTAATCTTGGAGATACCTTCATTTCTGACTAGTGTCCCCCAGAACTGTAAAGAAATCCATTTCTATTTTTTTAAAGGCCCCCTGGTGTGTGGTCCTTTTCTATACTGGCCCCAGGAAACTAACACTGATTACTTAGGCTGGACAAGAAAGCCAAGGTCTGCATCAGCTAGCCAACCTTCAACACCATCGGGCCATTAGTGTGCAAGCCTTAGGCACAGAGTCTTAGCCCTGTCCCCCTCGGCACCATCCCACCTGTGACAGCATCCTGCCTCAGCCTGAGGGTCACAGCCCAGTTCTGCCGCAGGAGCCTTCAGACGCCTGCGGCAAACAAGCCTACCCTTGGAGCTGCAGGCGTCATCATTCCTTTGAGGACTCCAAATCCTGCTTTCAGCCTGGCCCTTCCTCCAGACAAGGCCCTCATTTTAAATTCCTGCAAGGACTTCCCCCTTGGAGACTCTGTGATAGTTGTGCCCTCCTTCCATGCCAGTGCCTCTTCCTGTCCCAGGGGTCCTGGAAGAGGCATTAACGCAAACACAGTCTACCAGACTCTTGAGTCAGGGCTGTGTGGAGCATCCATTGGGAGATGTGTCCTTGACTTTACCCTAAAAGCCTGGATGGCTCCTCTCAGCCATTCACACTTAGGGTGAGGAAACACCTGTTACAAAGGGAAGCTCTGATGCCTGCTAGAAACCGCTGTCCCTACAGCCCTGGGAGGCAAGTTGAGACCCCAGCCTCCTTCTTCTCCATGTTTAATAGTTTTTCATCTTCTCTGACCGCCTGTGATAGCTCTGGCTAATGTCTTGATAGAAAAGGTGACTAAGGGCCCTAAAGGACCTTACCAGTAGGGCAGGGATCATCCTGTCTGATGAGCCTGTGGCTGAGGCTGGAGCTGGGAGCTGCCTCAATGCAGAGGCTACATCTTTGATCAATATCTGAGCTGAAAGGTAGGAGTCTTGGCAGAGGTGGAGCCCACGCTACAGCCTGGCAGGGCTGGACCAGCAATGACCTCCCATCTCAGTGGACACTTCCTGTTAAGTTGAGCAAATCGGCCTTGAGTGTGAGGAAAACTAACTAATGGGAAGCATAAAGAACCGTGACTGTGTCATGATGACAGCTATGGCTGGTGTGGGAGCTCCTTATCTCTACAAATGAAATATGCTGTCAGGAAGCCCCTGCCTCGCAGATACTACTGGCCCCACATAGCTGTAAACACATTGCAGGTTTAACTTGTTTCATCCTTCTAATGACTGTTATACAGGGAGGAAATACTCTGATCCTCGTTTTACAGACAGGAAAACTGAGGCACAGAGGGCTAAAGCAATTTGCCTGCAGCTGTGGCAGAGCTGGGGTTGGATGCAGCCAGTCCCACCCTGAAGTCCACACCCTTCACCACTGGGCTCGGCACTGGGACTCCACGCAGGGTTGGGGCAGTTGGGGATGTACCTGCAGGACAGAGGCAGCCCTGCTGTACCAGATAGTGGGATGCAAACTGCTGTGACAGATAAACCCAGAAACCTCAACAGCTCAATACAATAATATGGAATTCTTGCTCCCATGAAGTCCAGTCAGCGGTGGCCGAGCTCCAGGCACGGATGGAGACTCTGCCTTCTTGAACCCCTGGCTTCTGAGGTCTCCCTGAGTGTGGATATCCAGCCAGTGGTGGAACGAGAAGAGGAGGAGGGAGGACAGGAGGATGAAGGATGGAGAAGGGATGCTTTCGTGGAGAGAGGAGGTGATTATGGGCCAGGCTTGGTATGGTGGTCACGAACTCTGCTTATACTCCAATGGCTAGAATGAGTCACGTGACCACTCCAATCCCCAGACAGGGCTGGGAAATGTGGCTTTAGGGGCTTGGTGACTGACTAGGAGGGGTTCTGGTGTGCAGGTTTTCAGCTCCATGCACCTGAGGCTGGTGGTGCTCCCTCCTTAGCTGCCGGTTGTCTCCTGTCCCCTCCCTGCATTGTCGGTCTGGGCCAGGGCAATAGCATGGAACTGTGCAGAGGACATTCTGGGGGGAAATGACCCACTCCTGGGTCTGTGCAGTGGGACCGTGGGGTCACTGTTTTCTGCAGTGGGGAGGGGGATACTCAGAGCCACCTCTCCAAGCTTTCTTTTGGTGGGTTGTGGGATACTTGTCTCCCTTTGATTCCCTGCCCCTTACTTTCCCTATGAGATGGGGTAAGATGTCATGACCTGGTTGAGATGTGGTATGAGCCAGGGTGCTAGGTTGGCACAAGCCCTTTCACCAGTATGCCTTGCAGCTGGGCAAATGAAACCAGAACC
Source organism: Macaca mulatta (assembly GCF_049350105.2). Lineage (NCBI taxonomy): Eukaryota > Metazoa > Chordata > Mammalia > Primates > Cercopithecidae > Macaca > Macaca mulatta. The sequence goes on along the minus strand of NC_133417.1, from coordinate 145,022,820 downwards.
CAGCAAATGAAATGTTCCTTTGCTGTTGTCCCTATGTACTCCTGGGGACTTGGAAAGGAGGAGTGGTGACCAGAAATAACAATAATGATTATGGTAAGCAAACTTGATTGAGGGTTTCATTGCCAGACAGTGTTCTAAAAACCTGACATGTGCCAATTTATCCTCCTAACAATGATATGATAAATATTAATATTGTCTCCAATATTTTTAGTAAATAAACTTGAGACACAGATTTGTTCATGTAACTAGTAAACTTCATGGAGGAGCTTTAAACTCAGGTGGTCCAACTGCAGGGCCCACACTCTGACTGTGATTTCCTTGACATTATTCAATAGGAAAAATGTTGCTCTCTCACTCCTACCAATTACACTAACAAAGTAGTATTTTTTTGGTTTACCCTGCACCTGTGAAATGACATTCTCTTGACTACTTCTAGAAGCCCCAGGTGTTCTTGTTTCTGGAGGCAGCCTGTGAATCCCCAGCAGTCAGGGATGGTTTGATCTCTCTGTCCCTCCTGACCAACTGGAGAAGATAATCTGGAGATCTGTGCAGGTTCATGAGGTTCTGGAAAATGTATAGGGGAATAAGCCACAGAGTAAGAGAGGAGGGGGCAGTCAGCATGAAGCTCCCCCAGGGGACTAGGGTGCAGGATGCAGCAGGAAGCCTAGGGGTCTTAGTTGTATAATTTCTACAGAGTCACAAACAGGCAGATTGCCTGCTGGATGTAAATTTTAGACACATTTTGACTGGCTAAGCATTATTTCTTAGAGTTCAGATTGATTTAATACATTTAATAATCTAGAAATCCTGGTTTCTCTTGATGAACCAGAAGAGCTGGCCACATTGGGCTCAGTATTCCCCAGGACAATAAGCTGGGTTCACATGGTTCTTTGGGTGGGGGCTGTGTACTGCCAGTCCCTGCTGACTGGACCACATCCAGTTGTTGACACCAGTTGGCCAAGCCCATCTCTGCAGACATTATGATCTGGGCCCTTTGGTATGGGGGGAGCCAGGTTCTGAAAACTGCTTGGGGAGGAGGTGGTTCTCAAATTTCTAATATAGATTAATGCAGTTGAATGTTTGTGATCAATATCTCAAAGATTTAATCAATAACATGAAGTCATATGTAGTTATGTGGGTCCTACTTTACAGCCACAAAAGATCAGCTGTTTTTAGAAACTGAAAACTTATACCTTAAGAATATATTTTTATGAAAAAGGTAGTTCCAGGAGTTGATGTCCCATTTTACACCTGCAGTTAACTAAGTCCTGCAGGCTCACGACCACTTCTCAGGGGACATTGATGAAAATAGTATGGTTAATTGGTGTCAACAACTGGATGTGGCCCAGTTGGCAGAGACTGGCAGTACACAGCCCACACCCAAAGAGCTGTGTGAACCCAGCTTATTATCCTGGGGAACACTGAGCCCAATGTGGTCAGATCTTCTGTTTTAACAAGAGAAACTAGGATTTCTAGATTATTAAATGTGTACAATCAATCTAAACTCTAAAAAATAAGGTTCAGCCAGTCAAAATATGTCTAAAATTTAGATCCAGCAGGGAATCTGGATCTATTTTTCTGGACCCACCTTTCAAATGTGTGCTCTAGGAGAGGGTCATGGTGGTGTCCACACTTATAAAGTGGACAGAGTTCAGAACAGCATTTGCCCTACCAAAGCGTTTTTCAGGTGACATAAGGTCCACGGCCGTTTTCTCTAAACTGTGTTTCATTGTGTTTCAGGTCTATTTATAGCTCCGGGAAATGCTGATGAGGTCAGTGCTCACAGGTGGGTCTGGAGATTGAAAAAGCACTTTTCCACCTGCGAGGGAATGTGAGCCTCCCAACACCTGTCATGTGAGAGAGAACAGCTTCCACCTGAGACTCCTCGATGGGTGTGGGGGTGGGGGTGGTAAGCTCTGAGCTCTGGCCTCTGTCTGAAGGCAGCTGCAAATGGGTTTTTGCCATCCTACCTCTGCTGCTGTGACCCCAAGGGACCAAGTGATGTGACCCAGCAAGCCCAGGTGGCAGGGATCCCAGGCCCTCTGCTCTTAGACCCCCAGAGGCCAATGGCTCAGCTCCCCTCCTGGAGGGGGCAGTTCTGCTCCAGGCTATCTTTAGGCGGGACCTGAATTGAGTGAGACCACCAAGGCCATCTTGAACTGGATTATAACATCTGCTGCCTCACTGCAAATGCCAGGGCCAGGGTGTCAGGGGAAGATGCTGACTCTGGGTTTTGTGTCTGAGATGGCTGGAGCAAGTGATTGCAAAAGGCCGTTTTCCATGCTCACCCTCCACCGTCGACTGGGTCTCTTGGAATGATGCGGACAGTGCTGCTGTGACCAGTGATCAAATGCATCTTCTGACTGGTCTGGTGATGACCCGACATGCTTTCTGTCCAAACCCAGATGGTGGCAGGTGCCAACTGAGACCCTGCACTCTGCCCCTGCCTCTGTGCCTCACTCCGGCAGGGCAGCTCGGAGGAGCTATGAAGGGCCCTCACCCGGGCAAGACCTCTGCAGAGCCCAGCTCCAGCTGGCAGGGGTGTTCATGGCACGGAGTCCCCTGCCCGCGGCAGACAGCGATGTCTCCTGGCACCACGGCTGCTGCACCTGCGGTTTCAGATTCCTTCCCTGTCCCGTCGCTGGTGTTGCGGGTGATTTATTTGCTGCTTGGCAGAACTCAGTAGCCCTTAGGAAATGGATGTCAGCTTATTGTGTTTGGGGGAGGGATGGGTATGTACTTTCCGCTACATGAACTGGAGCCTTCCTAGTTCTACGTCCGTCTGCCCACAGGCTGTGTTGGGAGCCTCGGCCTGGCCCTCACCCACTCACCTTCTTCGTGGTCTTTGCCTGGAGACAGTGGCTACAGCTTTCCCAAGTCCCAAGTTCATGAAAACAGCCCATAGTAAGAGATGCTTGCTTTAAACATGAACCCAGATTCATTGTCATCTGACATTAGAAATCTGAATTCAAAGATTTCCTGGTGGGACGAGGAGAAGATGAGGCTCTCCTCATGCCTGCTCTTCTCTGTTCCTGGCTGGGCACGTGAGGGTCTCAGCACTCACAAGACGTATCTTCTCATGAATTACCTGGTGTTTGGGACAAGCAACAACAGCCCTTGGCTGGGTGGATGGACCCCAGAGTCAAGAGACGTCAGGGAGACCTCAAGGCCAGGAAGGCCACAGGAGCTGCCTCATAGTCCCGAAAGTGCTCCGGTGCAGTGAGCTGTCCTGCGTGATGTGCAGATGTGCAGCATAAAGGGAGGTAGGTAAAGGGAGGGTGCCGATGGGGGTGGCCAGCAGCCACGGGGTTATTTGATGTTGAATGTCACACTCCTTTGGTGGCGTGGGATGCTTGGGGAGTGCAGACCCTCACAGGCACCCTGGACCCCACTCCACAGCCCGGCATGTGTGCCGTCAGCACCAGCTCCATGCATCTGTCTCCCCAGCACCCAGGACACAACATTACCAACAGGCTGAACCTCAGAGCCGGGGCACGCACGGGACCTGGATCGAGGATGTGTGAGGGACTGACTTTGCCGAGCCACCGTCCAGCCCAGGTTGGGAGACAGTCATCTCCTGGTTCCACCCAAGATGCTGCATGGTGCCAGACCCAACCGTGACCCTCACCACACAGGGCCCAGGCTGCCACCAGGATGGAAAGTGACTCAGGAAAGCAGGTCACCCCCTGCTAACAAGACCCAGTCACTGCTTTGGGAGAGGCGGGCAGTGGCCCTGGGAGGAGAGGGTGGGGGTTGGAGTGTGGACTAAGGACATCAGTGGGAAGGGGCGGGAGGTGTGTGGGCCCAGGCTCCATGCCTGGAACATGCGACTTGGCCTCATCAGATTGTGCTTACAAAACAGACTGAAGAGAAAGTGACCAGAGGTTGCAGGAGCAGGACTGCAGAGCTCTGAACCCCAAGCATGGAGCCCTTCTGAGCATGGGTGTCAGCACTCACGGGTTGAATGCCCATGAGGCTTGCCTGGTACCTGATTAGGTTTGGATATTCACCCCTCATCCACGGAAAGTGCCGCTGGGAGAGACAGAGCATACACCAGCAGTGCCTGGGGCTGAGGGTGGAACTGGGGGCTGACGGCAAGCAGGCTCGAGAGGATTTTGGGGTGATGAAAAAGTTGTAAAACTGGAGTGTGGCGATGGCTTCACAAATCTGTAATTTTACTGAAAAACATGCAATTGTATGCTTGCTCGGTGGGTGAATTTTATGACATGTAAATTATACTTCAGTAAAGCTTTAAAAAGCACACTGCTGGGCATTCAGAATTTGCAGAACAAATGGTCAGCCATGGGACTCTGCCTCTGCTCCCTCTTCCCTGCCTCAGTTTCCCAGTCCATGACAGGGGAGAGGGATTTCTAGAGAACCTCGTGCTCTTCAACTCTGGGCCTTGTTAGCTCCAAAGCCTCTCCCAGCCAGTCATTCCCAGGAGCAGCGAAGGCCACGTAGTGCCTGAGGTTGGCCCAGGAGAGGGGTCTCCTGCCCCTGGGAGGAGCACCAGGCAGGGACCACTCCTGTGGTTGTTCTGGAACTGTCGCCTAGCCTCCCGAGATGTAGATGATGGCAGGTTGAGGGTGCCCTATGCCAGGTGGTGCCCAGGTCCATTAAAGGCACAGCATCAGTCTCTCAGTGCACCTTCTCCACCGCCCAAAAGCTGTGCTTGTGGCCATGGTGCAACCTCATAGCCCGGGTCCATCAGGCCTGGAGCAGTGTTCAAGCTTCACACCCCAATCCAGGTGTGGTTTCTGGAATGCATCTGCCACAATAAACCCCTGGGGTTCAAATAACTGCTAGAAACATGGCTCTGTGTCAGGGCTTGCCATTCCGGCATCAGTACTGAGTGCTCACTGTTATGGGAGCGGCAAGGCAGATGGGGAGCCCTAGGCCTGTACAGCTGCTGACTGAGCTCCCTTGCAGACACAGAGGCCCCGAGGGTGAAACCGTGAAACTGAGCACAGCAGCCCGTGGGTAGGAGACACTGAGCCCAGGCCTCTGTGCCACACCTCCCTGAGGAGATGCAGGAAAGCGACCAGGTGTGGGGCCTGCCCAGGGTCTCCCCAGAGGCCTGTGGATCTTCAGGCTTCATCCAGATCAGGTGGGGTCCCTAAGCCAACCTCCTCCAGCCCTGCAGGCACAGGCACCTTCGCACAGAGGAGCAGAGGGAGGGAGTCAAGTTGGACAGGCTGAACTTCTCCCTCATGGGCTGGTTGGCATTGACGCCTCGGGCCGGGTCTGCAGTCAGTCCGGGGGCTCCTTAGGGAGACTGGCAGTGCTGGGAGATGAAGACACTGCGCCTGCCACGTCACCTCGGCACGCGAGTGTGCTGGGGACAGATTTGCATCCCTCTATTGTGCGTGTATCATGTGAATATTCAGTCACCAAATGTGTGGGGATAAAATTAATGGATTCTGATTCATCTGGAAAACTCCCTTCCCCACTGACAATGTCTTTGATTTTTTTTTTTTTTAATTTATCTTTGCCAATGGCCAGCATGAAGTTAAGCCAATATGAAAATATGGACCTGCGCTCCTTGAGCCCCCGAGGAAAGACTGGTCCCAACGTGGCCCCCACCACGCCCTTGAGGACACGCCGTCTCACGGGAGGCCCTCGAACTTCCCTGAGTCCTGACCCAGGTGAGTGGGCACCAGCGTCTTCCATTGCACACAGCATTTCTCCTGAGTCCAGATTCCTGTTTTCTCTGGAGACTGCCAAAAAAATGTCACCTACAGCATCTGCCTTTCTTTTCTTACGATTGAACTGGCTGTCCCCAGCAGATGAGTCTGTGGGAGCAGATGGGAAACTGGCGGAAACCCAGGGAGGAGGGGGAAGCCGGGTGGCTGGCCACCTGGAGGCCAGGAGTTGGCCACTGCAGGGCACCCCTGCCCTTGTGGGTAGGAGCCTCCTCCCTGGAACCCTGTAGCCTTCAGCAAGACTCAGAACACACACGTTGTCCCTCTTAGAATCACAGCGTGTGCTTCTGTGCGAAGGTGGCCACAGCACACACGGAGGTGAGGACTCAAGCACGGCCAACAGCCAGACTATACTCTCCACCTCCCGTCACTATGACCGCCGGCTTCTCCAACAAAAGGTTCTGGGCGGTGCTGGCGAGATCCCCAGGGCACCGTGCTGCGTGTGAGTGTGCACGGGCGACTCTGATACAGCCCTGCCCTCAAACAGCTCCGGGATGTGTGGAGAGAAACATCTGGACACCAGTAACGTGTTTTGGCAGCATGGTGGTCACAGGCCCGCCAGCCACCAGCCTCTGTGCTCCATATGGGGTGCGGCTGTCCTTGGGATGGTCACCTACAGAGCCAGCAGTTGGCAGGACATCCTCATCTGAGAGGCAAGGAGCAGGACAGAAGGAAAGGCTGCTTTGAAATCCTGTCCCTTCACCCAAACTAAGGACACCTGGGGATAAAGCAAAGCTCTCTAGGAGTGGACGCTTCGACATGTCTCCCCAGGTACCTCCCTGTGCACCCCCCATTCGAACCTGCTTCCCACAGGAACGCCTGCAAAGACACACTCTGAAAACTCATCCCAGGAGATGAGCGGCCGTGTGAACGGACCCTGCACACGAGGGGAAGCTGCACGTCCACAGGAGATCGACTGCCCTGGGCTGCTGGGCAAGAGAGTGTGAAGGCGCCGAGTCGGCATGCAGAAGGCACTTAATAAGTGCTAGAGGAACTTGAATCTGCCGTGTGGGGATGACAGGGTGTTCAGAGCATCTACTGCTGTGTAACACGTGACTCCTGAACTCGGTTGAAATAACAACCGTCAGTCCCTGAGCTCACCAGTCTGCAGTTTGGGGGTGAGGGGGGCTGAGAGATAGAGACAGAAAGAGAGAGAGGGGAAGCTGGTCACGTTGCTCTGGGAAGACATGTCTGGGCAGTCCTCCCGTCATGGCGGTGATGGTGGGGTGCGCTGCTCAGCAGTCCTCCCGTCATGGCGGTGATGGTGGGGTGTGCTGCTCAGCAGTCCTCCCGTCATGGCAGTGATAGTGGGGTGCGCTGCTCAGCAGTCCTCCCGTCATGGCGGTGATGGTGGGGTGCGCTGCTCAGCTGTTTCCCATTAGAGAGAAGAACCCTTTCCAGAGGCCTCCCTCCCTTTGACCAGGTCAAGAGCTAAGGCTGAATGTTGCCTGGCACGCTGTGAAGTCCCATGGGCCTGTGGCCCTGCCTGACTCTTGGGGAGCCTACGGAAGTGGGGAGGGGTGGGCAAGAGGACGCCAGGAGGAGAAAGATCAGTTCGGGGGAATTAGCACCAGGCCGGAGGGCAGGAAGAACAGCCATCCCCACTCCCCACTCAGGATGGCCAGGCCTAGAGCCTGCAAAGGGGTCAACCCTTGAAATTCAGAAGTCCCAGGCCAGGCTGCCAGCTCGGAGCCTCACCTATGAATTCTCCTGAGCCACTCCACATCCCTGAGCCTCAGTTTCCTCATCTAGGAAAGGGTGAATCACTGCACTTTCTTCCCAGCTTGGGCGAGTGGCATGTGATGCTCGGGGCCCCGCTGCGTGGCATGGAGACCCCTTTTCTGACAGTGAGATCACCTTAGTTCCCACACAGCCGTGTATTTTGTCCCTCACGTTTGCACAGCCTAAGATTTTGTCTGTTACCGCGTACCCTTGAAAGGCCAGTGAACCTCCAGCCTCTTCCGCATGCACCTGCAGCTGCAGCCTGAGTTGAAGGCAGGGCCTGCTCTGCCCCCAGGCAGCAGTGGAAAGGGCCAGGAGTCCCTCATTTCCACACCTGGGTACTCCCTAACCCTACAGGATGGATCTTTTTCAGCAACTGGGGCATCTGAGAAGGAAGTACAGTGCATAGGAGGAAGAAGAGTGGCCGGTGAAGCATTTCAACTTCATATGCTAGTTGCAAAAGGCCTTTCTGCAGCTGTCTCTGGATAGGAGGGCCCCGTGTTCTCCAGTGGACGTGTGTGTATGAGGAGGTCCCCACTGGACTCCACCAGTGGTCCCTGGAGTCACAAAGAGCAGGTGGCTATACCTGCAGACTTTACCTATGGGGTCACTTCTGTGGGCTCTGACCTCGGCACACCTAGGATGACCTTGCTGGGGACCTGGGAAGAATGCCAGGGAGCTGCGGAGTTCCTTTCTTGACTTGTGAGCTGGACAACAGGCCCTCTGTGCTCAGGATCCATGGGGCTCCTTCACTGGACCCCAATGGGCGGTCACAGAAGGTCTCACTGGGCCCGGATGGACACGTCACAAAGGGTCTCCAGAGGAAGCTGTCACCCTTCACAGGAGCTGCCATGAAGGGCAAGTGACACTGTGCGCAAAAACATTATGCAAAGCAAAGCAGACCGCACAAATCCAGAAAATGTGGAGAACAGGGGGCTGCCCAGGCATTTGGTATCATTTGTAAGTAAGACAAGAACTGCAGGTTCCAGGAGGTGGCGGGTGTGCTTGGCAGGCGCTGGGCTGTGATTCTCTGACGGGTCTGATGGTGCCTGAGGCCGTCCTCTGAGGAAGGGCCACCTGCTCCGTGTGAGGGAGAGAAAGCACTGCCCGTGCCCTGAGAGCTGATGTTATGCCTAAAAGAAATGCACACAAGCGGAAGTGTCCTCGGCCAGATTCTCCCTCGCTACAAACATGTCTTTTGGCCAAAGAGAAATTCTAGTTGCTCTAAAGACAAAATCTGCAGAGCCCGTCTTATCTCTGGCATTGCCACTGCCTTCTCATCCTGCCACGTGGCCCTTCCCGTTGCCCAACCTCTCTCCACCTCTGTCACCTGACAGACCTCTTTTTCCAGGAGCCCCTCAGCCAGCGGGAGTGCACTCCCAGCTTCACCGCTAGGCATTCCTAATGGAATTCTGCTTCTTTTTCATTTCTTTCCAGGCCTCCTTTTATCCATGAATCTTAAAATTTCCAAATGATTTAGCTGGTCCTTGGAACGGAATCCCTTGTATAGAAGAACATAACAGCTCAGAGAAGAAAGACACGTGGCCAAAGCCACAAACAAGGCTGAGGACTGCACCGTGACTGGAATTCAGGTTTCCAGGCCAGACCCTTCTTTGCAGCTTGGAGGAGAAGGATAACACATCAGCAGAAAGAAGACTCATGAAGCAAGCTGGAGATGCTGCAGTTAGCAGAGGGAGTGAGCTGAGGAGGCACTTCTTCCACTCAGGGAAACAGCCAGGAGCTGCCAAGTGACACACTCTGACCAAGGAGAAGCTTGCCAGGGACATCTGAGACACCTTTTCCTTTCCTCATGGAAATGGCAAAACAGCTGGCACTGCTCTTCAAGAGTGGACGCAAAGCCTGGAGGAGCAGCAGACATCCCGCAAAGGCGAGAGAAAGGCCAGGAGAGCCACAGAGCCTCTGCCCGGATGTACAGCTGCTGAGCCAACACCAACCAGCACTGACCCCCAAACCACTTGCCCCGTGAGAAAAACACACTTACTGGTTTACACCATTGTTTTCCGGGTATTTTATCACATGCAGCCTAATTTATTCCCACATGATGCGGGTTTTCTGCCGAGATGCAGCACACAGCCACTCCATCTCAGGGGAGCGATAGGTGCAGGAACAACAACAAATTTCAGTCTCTCGACACAGTCGACTTTGTTGCTTCCTGACTGTCCCGCACAGCAGGTGCTCCTGGTCCATGGAAACCTTCCTTCTGCACTTTTGCCCTCCCCCAGGTCAGCGGAGGATGCTGCATTCAGCCAGCAGATGGGAAACACGCGACAGTTTATCTACTGATGCAGAACGAATCACCCCCACAACTTAGTGGCTTCAAACCACAAACAGTTATGATCTCACAGTTTCTGGGGGTTGGAAATCCATGCACAGCTCAGCTGAGTGCCCCCACCTTGTATTCTTGGATGAGGGTGGAGTCAAGCCCTCAGCAGGGGCTTGGGTTTTATCCGAAGGTTCAACTGGAGTGGGTTCCATGTCTAAGCTCATTCATGGTTGTCGGTAGAATTCAGATCCTCATGGACTCTTGGACTTGGAGCCTTTGTCCCTGGATGACCATTGGCTCCAGCCCGTGCTCAGGCCCTTGCCATGGGGGCCTCTGCCTGGTGTAGTGCACAGCATGGCAGCTGGCCTCATTAAAATAAGGGAGAACAGGAGAGAGGGAGGGTGCTGGGACAGGACAGTGAGAGCAGGACAGAAGCCACCATCTTTTTATGTCCCACCCCATTACCTCTGCAGTGTTCTGTGTGGTCCCTTCCATACTCAAGGAGAGGGGTCCCACAAGGGTGTGAATGCCAGGAGGTGGGGATTGCTGGGCATCTTGGAGGCTGCCTCTCACAGGCACAAAGGCAGGCCTGTGCCTTGTCCACCCGTCCTGGGGTGGCACACTTCACTTCTGCTTGCCTGTCTCATCAGGTGACCACACCTGACCACGAGGACGCTGGGCAGGCAATCTAGCGAAGGTCCAGCAGCCACAGGACATGGTCAGTAGAGTGACCACAGTCAGGCTCTGCCCCACCGGGTGGAAGCCCCTTCCTCCAGGACCTGCAAGGCTCCCTGCCCTCATCGGCTCCCCCAGCCCAGGAGACGCTCTGTCTCACGTGCTGGAAGGTATTTTCCCTTCATGCTTCTGGCTAAGATACTCTGTACTTCAGATTCTTGCTCTTCCACTGAAACCCAGGGCTTGCGTTTTTGGAAACAAAATCCATAAATTCTCGCAGGGGATGAGATTTCTGCTTTGACTAAGTCATGACCCTCTGTAAGGCAATGAGCCTGGCGCTGCTGACCACCTGCTTGAATTGGAGGATGGACAGAGAAGGAGAGATTATGGGGCAAAAGCGGAAGGATAGATGCCCTCCAGGGAACACAGCATACATTCTAATCCCTCGACCAAGGACTCTGATGATATCAGGCAAGCTTGTGGTCCCCCGCAAATACCTGGCCTTTGCTACTCAGGTGGGAGATGAGGCTTGGAACCACGTGCCTTTTCCATTGGGCTGCTGGGAGTGAGTGGGACCCGTGTGTTCTGTGGAAACAGAGGCTCTCAACAGAGTCCAGCATCGGGGCGTGGCTGCCTCACTCAGAGGTAAGAACGTGGGTCAGGGTTGATGTTCCCTGAGAAAGTAATTTTAAAGTAATGTTGACTTGCTCCAACCAACACACCCCCCAGACATCTTCACCATGCAAAAAAATGTTGTGTCTAATGCATGTGTCCTAACAATGAATCACTTCACTGGGGCATCTTAGAATGCCTGACACGCATGCCACGTGGCAGCTTGGGTCTCCCCACAACACTGCTCCAGTCCTGCACACTCATCCAGAACTTGCCACCACTCCTGCCAAGTAGTGAATCTTTCTCCTGCTCTTGGAACTTATGAGACTTGAGGGCCACCTCACTGAATAAAATGCTGCAGAAGTGACACCATATGACTTCCAAGGCCAGGACAGGCAAGATGAGACAGCTTCTTCTTGGACTTCTTTTCTGTCAGGACCTTGACCTTGTAATCAAGCCACCACGGTGTGAGGAAGCCCAGGTGCTCTGGCTGACAGCCCCTGCAAGGTCCCTGCCCACAGTCAGCATCAGCCACCAGACATGAGTGAGCATTCAGGCCACTTCAGACCCAGCCTGTAAACCCTCCCCGCTGGCGTCCAGGGCACAGGGAGAAGCTGTCCCACCCAGCGGATTCATGAACAAAATAAAGGTTGTCATTGTTATTAGCATCAAGAGTTGGGGTTTGTTACACAGCATTAGACAATAGCCACGGCACATGCTTCCTAGCGCACTGGCCCAGGTGGATAACTTGTTACATGTACAGTGAGAGCCACCTGCTAGTGGAAGGGATGACAATAGGCAATAAACCAGTGAAACCAAAAAGAAGCAGATTTGGTTTAACACTGTTTTTCCATGGTCTTGCACTCTGACCGTGATCTCCTGGGAGACCAGGGCATAATGATCAAGCCACATGCCCGTGAATGAGGATGGAAGAGTGGAAGTGGTGTCCAGAAAGGGGCACGTGAAGACGCTGCAGAATCCCCCATTCTCACGGCGTGCAGTTCTGGCACAGGCTCCCAGTGCAACGTGACGCCTCCCTTCTCCGGGGAGAAGGGCCTGTATCCAGCTCATGCGCAGCGGCACAAGGGCATTGAAAAGGCAATGAAATGAAGTGAAAGTTTGTGGGGGCTCTGGAAACAGACCCCACCTCCACTCCTCCCACTCACGGGAGATTGTCACCAGCCGATCTGCCAGGAGCCGCTCCTGCTGCCCTGGACCACACTCGGAATGCCCTGTGGGCTGTCCCCAGAGCCCAAGCCCCCAAGGCTGTGCTGGCCTGCACTTTCGGCTGCCCTGATCTCCACCTGCAGGAGAAGCTGCAAAGATGTTTACAGTCAGGCTCTGACACCCCTACCCTGTGCAGTGGACCCAAGGTGTGTGGGGCCTGAAGATGCTACAACCTTGGAGACCTGCAAGAAAAACAGAAAAATTATAAACACAAATTTAAGCATAAAAGTGAACAGTTATTTTGAATGAGAAGAAAATTGCAACCAATTACGACTCTTTAAAAACTGACAAACACCACAAGCATCACAAAATGAAGAAAAATAGCAGCATCAGTCATTTACTAATTATCAGCCTGTTGTACATTTCTCTCCAAATTTTGTCTGTATACTTTTTCATGGTCTCTTCATGCAAGCACACAACGTCATTTCTATGACGAAAATGGAAAGATAATCCAGTCTCCTCCAGCATGAGTGACCTCTTTTTTCTCTTAGTTGTTGACAGTTTAGAAAAGTTCATTTTAACTTGGCAGCCTATTGTTGATAACGACGAGAGAAATTTTAGGATTCTTGTCAAATTTAGGAAAATCTCTACCATATTTCTTTCACACCTGATCTGTAAAATATTAATGCTTTTTATGTTTTCTTGGGTAGTGAATGTTCTTAAAAATTTCGGATTGATATTCTGAACTAATTTCACTTTTGTTGAACAGATAGTGGGTTTTCAGGTGGCAAAAATTACAAATTCCTCGTAAGAATTTTTTCCCATTGGATGGGAACTACACATTAGAGCTCCTGGAACTTCAGTCTTATTAGCTTCATGTAAATTTCGCCGAGCTTGTGTGTCCCCAGGCAGGCGAGCCTCTCAGCAGCAAAGCCAGGGCTGTGCCATCGCCCACCGCACAGGGCTGTGGGGAGTCAGTGCGGCCGTGCAGGTGCCAGCCCACTCCTAAGTGCTGGATACAGATGAGCTTTATCATTACTTACTGCTGTACACCCTGGTAAATGTCTCCACAAGACTGTAAAGTGAATATTGGCAGCATGTGTTAGAGCAGCCCGGATAGTTCTCCTGCAAAACACAGACCTTGGGAAACCTTGGCTAACTCTTGTTTGTTTGTTTGTTTGTTTGTTTGTTTTTTGAGAAGAAGTCTCGCTCTGTCACCCAGGCTGGAGTTCAGTGACGCGATCTCTGCTCACTGCAACCTCCACCTCCCGTATTCAGGTGATTCTCCTGCCTCAGTCCCCCGAGTAGCTGGGACTACAGGCGTGCACCACCACACCTGGCTAATTTTTGTATTTTTAGTAGAGATGGGGTTTCACCCTTTGGCCAGGCCGGTTTCAAATTCCTAACCTCAGGTGATCGGCTTGCCTCAGCCTCACCAGGTGCTGGGATTACGGGTATGAGCACCTCACTCAGCCAGCTAACTCTTTGGCTGTCGCCCAGTTTTTAAAGGACAGCACTGTCTTTCCAACCCTAATGGAAGCTAATTTCTTGCTTATAAAGAGTTAACTAGAAATTAGCTTTCACTAGGGGTGGAAAGACAGTGTAGTCCCTTAAAAACTGGATGACAGCCCTACCTGCACAGCCAAACACATCTATGAGAACAGTGTGGTAAAACAGTACACGTGCAGGTGAGAATGCCGCTAGGGGGAGTGCAAAAGGGGGACACCCTCCTGGAAACTGGCTTGGCTGTGCCCTAAAATGTCAGCCACATACCACTATATGACTCAGCAGTCTAGGTCCCTGGGCATTTTCTCTAGATAAATAAAAACCTGAATGTGGATGTTTATAGCAACTCTAGTCATAATCACCAAACACTGGAAAACCCAAATGCCCTTTAACAGTGGAATAAATGACAGCACGTTTGTGTCATGGACCACTTCCCAGAAATAAAAAAGAACTAACTTGATACAGGCAACAACCTGGGGTGGGTCTCAAGAAGTCACGCTGAGCGAAGGTAGCTGTGCACTGTGGGACTGAATCTGCTCCGTTCTTGAAGAGACACCACTGTGGGGATGGTAAACAGGTCAGCAGCCCCAGGGGTTTCGGTGCAGGAGGGTGTGGCTACACGGGGCAGCAGGGGGGTGTCGTGCTGATGGAATGTGGTGGTGGTTACACAAATCTCTATGTCTGTTAAAACTCACAGAACCACGCACAAACAATCAATGCTACTGTGTGGCTCTAAAGTGCTGCTATAAAGAAATACCTGAGACTTGTGCTGCTGTAAAGAAATACCTGAGACTAGGTAATTTATAAAGAAAAGAGTTTTAATTGGCTCATAGTTCTGCAGGCTGTACAGGAAGCATGGCTGGGGAGGCCCCAGGAAACTTACAGTCATGGCAGAAGGCGAAGGGGAAGCAGGCACGTCTCACATGGCTGAAGCAGGAACAAGAGAGACAGCGGGGAGGTGCCACACTCTTAAACAACCACATCCCGTGAGAACTCACCCACTAAACAGTACCGAGGGGATGGTGCTAAGTCATGGGAACTCCACTCCCATGAGCTGATCACCTCCCACCGGGCCCCATCTCCAACACTGGGCATTACAATTCGAGGTGAGATTTGGACGGAGGCACAGGTCCAAACCATATCAGAGACAATGACAACTACACAGCCAGGGGAGCTCCCTTCTGGGCCCAGATGCCCAGGACCTCAACCAAGTAGCTCATGGGGTAGCAAAGGCTGCATGCCAAGCAGGGTTTAGGCGTCTGAGCCTTGCTCGTTTCAGAAGCACACGTGGTGGAGGAGCAGACGGACTGGGGTCGGGGCCTGCGGGCAACCTCCTCCGAGGGCAGGGCCGGTATCCAGGGGACAGGAGAGAGGGGTAGCCTGGCAGCGCCTCGCAGGCATGGAAGGAGGGAAGGAGTCATGCACATCTGAGAGGCAAGAAGATTGCCCATGAGGCTGCCTGGCCGGGGACGTGGCAGGGGGAGCCACAAGGGTCCAGGGCCCTGAGCAGCCTCCCAAGTGGTGAGATGGGTCAGGCCTGAGTGGGCAGTGCTCAGAGAGTTGATTCTGAGATGTGGAAAGGTGCTGAGGGCCAAGCCCTCTGAAATGCCAGCAAAGCACTGGTCATGTGAGAGTGGGAAGGGCGGTTAGGGAGGGGACTGCTGTGTCACCAGGGACACCCAGCTGGCTCTCCGGTTCTGGACCCCTGACCACCCCCCTCCCTCCCAGATGCCTCTGTCCATGCTTCCTGAGAGGCGACCTCAGCTTGACAGACAAACCGTTGGGAACCAGGAACACAAGGAGCCCACCCATGCACGGGGCTGGCAGGGGTCTGAGGAAATTGGAAAGAGATTTTTGTCTACCCACACGGAGTCCGTCTGATACAAATCCACTGCAGGATGCGGCACGGGCCAGGAGCACCCAACCCCTGCCTGGAGAATCGAAGAGAGTGACGGGAGCAGCCCGTTTCATGCCATCTACCCCGTGGTATGTGGCGTTTCTAATTTTAGACGCAGGTTGTCATGGCAACAGGATGTGTTTTTTTGTTAAATATAGCAGCTGTTTCAGTCTCACATGCCCTGTGGACAGGAGTGTGCTTTTGCTTGGAAAGCACTCGGATATTAGGTGTAAGGAATGAGAAATGAAAAAGATCGGCTTTACACAGGAGAATGGAGGAAGCGTGCCTGATAAACAGTGTTTTCAAAGCATCAGAGCAGAGGCCGTGCGATTCCAGGCCAGGGGCTTTCCCCCAACTTGCCAGCGCACCAGTGTCTCCGAAATAAGACCGCACGGCAGAAAACCTCACTCCAGCCATGCCCAGGGGCCCAGGCTTTGGGGGCTACCCAACAAGGGTAGCTATCTGGGGCCCTCTACACTTGGGCATATCACGTGAGCTTTGTTGGTCCTGGTCTCTCCATCTGCAGGTCAGAAAGGCACCAGCTCCCAGGGCCCTGGTTCCTGGGTGGATCCTGCACCCACTGGCTCTGGCACTACTTCATAAATGACAGTCCTATGTCCACTGTGAAGAATAATGCACACTGATGCGAGTGAACACAAGGCAGCTTCCTTCCCACGGCCGTGTGTCACCTGCGAAGGAGGCTAACAGAGCCGTGCTCAGGCCTCCCAGGGAGGGTCCACTGGGTCCAAGCCCTCTTAGAGGAAAGGCTGCTTTCCCTGGGCCCCATACAGAGACATCACTCAAGCACTTTGCCCACTTCTCTATTAAACAGCAAATCCCCCATATTAATTTTCTGTTTCTGCCACAGAAAATCGCCACACATTTAGTGGCTTATGACAGCACGCAGTGATTACCTCACAGTTCTGTTGGCCAGAACTGCAGCTCAGGCCCACTGGGCTAAAATCAAGGTGTCTGTAGGGCAGGGCTGTGTTCCTCCTGTAGGCTGAAAGGGTGAATGCATTTCTTCATCTTTCCCAGTGTCTAGAGGCCACCTACATTTCTTGGCTTGTGGCCCCTTTATCCATATCTGAGGCCAGCGATACCACATCTTTCTGACCCTTCTTCCACCGTCATTTCTCTCTGTGACTACAGCTGGGAAATGTTCTCCACTTGATGGTAACTGGCGACATTCACAGATACTTACATCTCTAAGTAGCTCTCAAAAAATCTTTTAGAAGAGACCATAATCATCACTTGAGCATGCCTGACTTTCATTCTTTCATCCACTCATCCATGCACTTATCCATCCATCCACTCATGCATCCACATACCTACTCATCCGTTCATCCACCCATCATTCATACATCCACCTATCCATTCGTCTGTCCATCCACCAGCTCTTCCATTCACTCATTTACTTGTCCATCCACCTACCACCCATCCATCTACTCACTCGCCCATCCACCCATCTATCCATCCATCCATCTACTCACCCATCCTTTCATTCATTCATCCATCCATTCACCTATCTACCTACCCCTCCACCCACGCATCAGTCCACCCATCCACTACCCATTTATTTATGCAACAATCTATCCATTCGTCTATTCATCCATCCATTTGCCATTCATCCTTCCACGCATCCATCAATCCATCATCTATCCATCCCATCCCTTTCATCCATCCATTCATCTATCCATTCACCCATCCTTTCATTCATTCATCCATCCATCCACCTGTCCATCCACCCATCTATGCATCAATCCACCAATTCACTACCCATTTATTTATGCAACCGTCTATCCATTCATCTCTCCATTCATCCATTTGTCCACCCATCCATCCACCTATCTATCCATTTATCCCATCCATCCATCCATCTATCCATCCACACACTCATCCTTCTATTCATCCATCCATCCATTTATCCATCCATGTACTTATCCATCAGCACACCCACCCACACATCAATCCACCCATCCACTACCCACTTACTTATGCAACCATTCATCTATTCATCTATCTATCCATCCAGTTCTCCACTCATCTATCCATTCATTCATCCACCCATCTATCCATCCATCCCATCCATCCATCCATCCATCCATCCATCTATCCATTCATTCATCCACCCATCTATCCATCCATCCCATCCGTCCATCCATCCATCCATCCATCCATCCATCCATCCATCCATTCATCCATCTATTTATCCATCTATCCACCACTTATCATACCTTACTACAAGGTAGTAAGGCACCTGTGCTAAATTCAGGAGAAAAAGAATTGAATAAAACGACTCTTGACCACCAGGAGCTCACATTCTATTAGGGAGTAAAGCATGCCAATAAGAAATTTCTACACACCCGCACAATTATCTCAGAACAGAATTGTGTGGGGCAGGGAAAATTCCTTCAGTCTGGGGAATATGAGCATTATTCAAATGAGACTGCTGTCCCCCATCAACTGAGATCCAGCTGGAGACTGAGAAATATCAGAAATCATGAGAATACAAGTCAGTGAGAAGTTGTACTAGGAAAGGTCAAAGGGAGGCATAGAACAGGTGTTGTGGGAGCTAACAGGAGGGGGTAGTTGCGTCCATCGTCACAATGCCACCCTAGCCTCCCACGGGATGTTTGCTCCGTAAGCTGGCCTGGGTCGACCTTAAGAATGTTTCACAAGAGAGAAACATTCTCTTCTTGTGCTGTGTCTGCTGACAAAATGTCTTAGAGCAATATTTGGATTTGAAATTCTAGCTTTGGGCTATTAATTTCTCTGAATCTAATTTTTCTCATCTATAAAGTGGAGATAATTATACTTATTTAAGGAATGTTGCCATGAACACATGAAACAATGTACACTGAGTACCTGGCTCCCTGCTTGGCACCTTTCTTGGTTGATTCATTCAACAGATGCCAGTGGACACTTAGGAGGGCTGAACAAGCTTGGTGGAGAAGAAGCAGGTATACAGTTAATGAGAAGTGCACCTATGTAGGGGCATGAGAGCTAAGAAGGGACAGACAAATGGCAGCAGTGCACAATGCCGAGGTGACACCTGCTTGGACGGGCACTGGGAAGATCTCCTGGGAGGCAGCACAGCCAGAGGCTGGGGAGGAGCCTGGGCTCTGGGCAGAGGAACGGCGCTGTGCAGTGCCTGACAGATGCCGGCTTTCTGTCCGCCCCTGCCTCCTGCTTGGCCTGCAGTAAGCAGCTGCAATCAGCCCCGGGTCCCTGGAGAGGCTTGGGAGGGGAAAAAGTCATAATGCACATTTTATCGAGTGGAAGATGAGGTCACCGGTGATTGATGCCTCGGTTGCTCCCAACACAGACACGTTGGGGGCTCTGGAAGTCGATGCCAGTGCCATGAGGACAAGGCTGGGGGAGACGGTTCCCAGGGCCCCTCCCTCTGTGCTCTGTGAGGACCATTACCAGGAGCGAGGGTAGGCATCTGGAGGAGGTCCATTAGGCATCACAGCACAGCCCAGATCGATGCCATGGAGGGTGAAACAGAGCAGCAGGGAAGGGGTGGGCTGCTGCCCCCACTGGCCAGACACGGAGAGCACAAAGAATGCACGGAGGGGCCCAGGATCTGACTTGAAATATGCACTGACATCCAGGGGCCTTTAGGCCACATTTCATCCTGCTTCCATAAGGCTGTGTTTTCAAAACAAGGATGACTATGCTGTCTCCCTGGTCAGTAGAGGATGGTGAGGTGATTCAGAGGAAGCAGAAATTCTCAGGAACTTTCCAAAATGCAGGGCATTGCAGTGGCAGATTTACTTCCCGCTTACTCAGTACGTTAGGTCTAAGCACAGAAGGCTCCTCGGTGCGCGTTCCCGAGGCCCATTCCTGAGAACTGCACGCTGCAGGCTGAGGCACTGGGAGCTTCCAGGACAGAGGGTGAAGTGGGGGCCACAGGGTGTATGGCACCCATCGAAGGGTGAGGAAACCCCATTATTAGGGGCACATTAAAACCTGAGTGAGAATGATGCCCCAATCCTTCCTGAGCTATACACTGGGGAACCAGCTTCATGGGGCCTCCCAGTGCCAGTCGGGCCCGGATGTGGCCTCCAGATTCAACGCTGTACTGCATTCGGAAAATCTGGTGGACATCTCCAGACACCCCCAACCCTGTGGCGTCCAGGCTAAGAATCTTAACCTCTCAGGGCCTCAGAGAGGTGCAGCCACATGTGCTCAGGCTCACACAGCAGCCTGGCCTGGGAGGGACAGCTGGTTCCTGCATCTGGGACCGGGGCTTTGGCACACCAGGACCCACGGAGCGCCCTGTGCCCACAGAGCCAGTGTGCTCTCGGGGGTTCCACGTGCAAACCATCGGCCGGCCTGCTGCCACCAGGCCTCTCTCTCCCATTTTCCAGACGGTTGGCCTGCTCCTGTTTGGAAAACAAGTGCGGAAACCCAGCCAGGCCACCTGAGGTCTTCCTTGTTCATACCCTCCCCTCTCCGGCTCTGTGGGTGAGGCTGGAGTTCATGTATTAAACATTGTCGGTGGGGTTGGTGATTCTTCCCTGGATTACTTGGATGGTGTTTATTTTTATTTCTTTTGTCCGTCGCACAGTAAGTTTCTTCTCCCTTAAAAACACTTTGCCCATGAGTTGCTCAAAACAAGGGGCTTCTGCCAGCACCGTTCCCACGCAGGGCAGAACTCCCACGCAGGGCAGAGTTCCCACGCAGGGCAGAACTCCCACGCAGGGCAGACGCCCAGGGGTCAGCCTGGGCCCGGTCACGGTGGGTTACGGGGTTCTTCATGTAGCCCCACAGACCCCACCCAGCTGGGCAGAGTTGTCGTCACCCCTGGCAGAGCTGGTGTTATGGTACCCACAGCCTGCTCCTGCTGGGAGGGGCAGAGTCGCTCCTGCTTCTGCGGTGACTTCCAGGCTGGCTGGAAGCCCCTCTCCTGGGCCTTTGGGTGCTGCGGCCTTCCGCTCAGCCTCCTCAATTCCCCAAGCTTGCACAGTGTGGGAAGGCTGCCCTTCCCCCTCCGCCCACACTGCAGGAGGCACATACCTGCTGCAGAGGGGTGGGAAGGGCCCCCGGCCACACTACAGCAGGCTTGGGGTGCTGGCAGCCAGGATGAGCTTGGTCAGCCCGGGGTTTACCTGGCGTGGGAACTCTGTTCCAGGGTATGGAGGCAGCACAGAGACGAAGCCCCCAGTTCTGCCCCCGAGACCACCAGGGGGCCTGCACTGTGCTACCCCTGCCCTTGGAGACCACTCCTCACACAGAATGGACCCAACGACCCAGCTGTGTGGGCCAACTGCCCCCTCCTCCCTGGCCTGGGTGTCCCCTGGGTGACGTCTACTGCCCAGGTTTTGGAGGTGTAAACTGACTGTGGGCATGTGGCCACGTGTGCCCTGTCCGGGAGCGGCTCCCCCGTTGGGGAGGGGCTCCTCTCCAGGCTGCAGAGCCCCATCCTCCCCAGGCTTCCTGCACCCGCTGTCTGGGAACCAGCAGCTGCAGCCCCTGTGCCACCACGGCCACATGTGGAGTGCAGTGGCTGGGAGCTTGGGGGTGGCATCACACAGCCCTTCAGATGCCACCTCCCACCTGGCGGGCTCGTTACCTGGCTGAGCCTCAGTTTCCTCGTCGGGATCTTACCCTTCTGCCGTGGCTGTGGTGAGGATGGCCTGAGGTCGTGGTGAAGTGGCCTGGCAGGGACAGGGTGGGTGCTAGGATGGGGAAAGTGCCTCCTCTCCTGCCTGGGTCCTGGAACAGGACGGCTCCCTGGGCAACGGGCAGGGGAATGGGGAGGAAGTTGTCTGTGTGGAACCTTGGAGCCTCGTGGAGAGCAGAGCCTGCAGAGGAGGGCTTCAGAGCAGACCCTGGGCCCACTGGACCCACTGGGGTAGACATAGCCACAGAAGAGCTGCGGAGGTCCCCCCAACAGCCTCTCCCAGGACAAGATCACATTGTGGTCGTGGGGACGTGGGCAGCCCACTGCCTCTCTCTGTCCTTGGGCTTCACTTGTAAAACACAGAGCCTGGGAGGAGCAACAGTTGATGTCTGTGGGCCAGTGAGGACATTCTGGGGCTCCTCTCTGGCTCTCTGGGCAAGCCCTTGTCACTGTGACGGCTTCCCGAGCTCCTTCCCATCCATCCTCCTGCAGGACCTGCATGTCCCACAGCCCAGGGACGCTGCCCGAGGTGGCTAGGACAGCCTGGGTGTGCTGGGCCCCACGCCCCGGGCTTGCCCTCCAAGTGGAGGCGTCCAGGTGGGGAGGTAGGCATCCAGGGCCTCTCGAGGGGCCCTGCGTGTGGGATGTGGATGACCCTCGAAGAAGTTCTGATGGGCGGTCTGGGCAGCCCCCCCAAGGGAGAGCCTGGGAATGAGTGCGGTGGTCCCGGGAGAATGACCTGCCTGACCTGTCCCTGCCCAGGGAGATCCTAGGGACAACCATTGATGCCTGAGAGGCTACAAAAGAGACCAGCCTAGTGGGTGTTGAGAGCCTGGGCCCGTCCAAAGGCCATGCTCTTTCTGCAGGTGTGAATGGATATTTGGGAAAGGGGCCCACAGAGGAGAAGAGAGCGGGCAGCTTGGTGGGGGTGGCGTGCTGGTGCCAAGGCAGAGCAGGCAGCCTACAGAGCAAGGGGCAGCCATCTGGGTACAAGGAAGGGGTTTGGACCCTTGGGACGGCTGCTGCAGGATGAGCGCAGGGGATGAGGGGGGCCAGGCCCTTGTCACCGTGATGGCTTCCCGAGCTCCTTCCCATCCATCCTCCTGCATGACCTGCATGTGGCCCTCCCGCATCAGACAGCCCCAAGCTTCCAGGCCTGGATCTATGTCCGCCCTGTGTCTGGGGGTGTCCTTGGATGCCGTGAGGGAGGGGGTAAGTGGCCCAGCAGCTGGAGAAAGCCCCAGAACTGAGGGCTGGCTGAGCATCTGATTATGCCTGAATTCTCATCCCAGCTCACAACTGCTTCCTGACAGTTGCTGGTTCATTGCTACTGCTCTCTGCTTTGCAGTTGTGATGGAGAATGAGAGAGAAATACATTTTTTTTTTTTTGGAAGAGAAGCTTGCTGTTTGTCCTCCCTAGTCCCTGCTCAGAAGGTAGCATCTCTGCAGCCCTGACCCCGAGACAGCCCCTGCTCTGAGCACCACTAGCAGAGCTGCTCTGGAGATGCAGGAGGCAGCTACTCCCAGTGGCCCCCGGGAGGCCATGGCCGCTACAGGTAGTTATTCTAAAGAGCTTCTCCTCCCACTTGCCGGAGCTGAACACAGGTTCTGGGAGCTCCTCTACCCAAGCAGGAAGATGGGAGATGCTGGCCTGGCCTGGTCCCTGCCTCCAAGGCCCCAGAGCTGAGGGGTAAGGGACTGAGCAGGGCTGTGCTAGAGGCCAGGGCTGGGTGACGGGGCCAGAAAGATGGGCCCTGCATGGGGAGAGGGGCGAGTTGTGCAGCCACACATGGTGCCCACTCCTGCTTTCAGGCTCGGCAGCAGACGCTTTGCCAGAGTCGAGACTCTGCCCGTCAGGGGTGGTCTTGGTGCACCCGCAGCCTGGCTGGCATCTGAAGGCAGGGCTGTCCACGCACAGGCTGGCGTCTGAAGGTGGGGCTATTCACCCCCAGGCTAGGTAAGTGACTCTAGTCCTGCAACTTGTCGGGGAGTCAGGACACAGCTTCTGCCTATGGGGCCCTCTCAGCTCCAGGGATGACTGGTCAGCACCCCTGGCCACCTTTGGGGGTCTGGGTGCTTACTAAGGATCCCAGCCCACTGCACAACCTGAACAATCAGCTCACAGAATTTGGGGTGAGGGAGCTTCCCCAGGCCCTATGCATAGGCCTGTGTGTCATCAAAGCAGGAGTTTTTACTTCTATGAAGACGTAAAACCTACCACGGCTTTCTAAACAGCCATGCTCGCAGGTGACTCTGTGTGAGCCGGTTGGCCAGTTGTTGCAGAAGATGAAGTGGCCAGCTTGGGGTCTCACCCTGTCACCACTCAGCTGGCCTACAGTCCTAGCCCCGCCACAGCCCAGGGTAAATCTGGGTAGATCAGGGTAGACCAGGGTAGATCAGGGTAAATCAGGGTAGATCAGGGTGGACCAGGGTAGACCAGGGTAGATCAGGGTAGATCAGGGTGGACCAGGATAGATCAGGGTGGACCAGGGTAGACCAGGGTAGACCAGGGTAGATCAGGGTAGATCAGGATGGGCCAGGGTAGACCAGAGTAGACCAGGGTAGATCAGGGTAGATCAGGGTAGATCAGGGTAGATCAGGGTGGACCAGGATAGATCAGGGTGGACCAGGGTAGACCAGGGTAGACCAGGGTAGATCAGGGTGGACCAGGGTAGACCAGGGTAGATCAGGGTGGACCAGGGTAGACCAGGGTAGATCAGGGTAGACCAGGGTAGACCAGGGTAGATCAGGGTGGACCAGGGTAGACCAGGGTAGATCAGGGTAGATCAGGGTAGACCAGGGTAGACCAGGGTGGATCAGGGTGGACCAGGGTCGACCAGGGTCGACCAGGGTAGATCAGGGTAGATCAGGGTGGACCAGGGTAGACCAGGGTAGATCAGGGTGGACCAGGGTAGACCAGGGTAGATCAGGGTGGACCAGGGTAGACCAGGGTAGACCAGGGTGGATCAGGGTGGACCAGGGTAGACCAGGGTAGACCAGGGTAGATCAGGGTAGATCAGGGTAGACCAGGGTAGATCAGGGCAGATCAGGGTAGACCAGGATAGATCAGGGTAGATCAGGGTGGACCAGGGTAGACCAGGGTGGACCAGGGTGGACCAGGGTCGACCAGGGTAGACCAGGGTAGATCAGGGTAGACCAGGGTAGACCAGGGTAGATCAGGGTAGATCAGGGTGGACCAGGGTAGACCAGGGTAGATCAGGGTAGACCAGGGTAGATCAGGGTAGATCAGGGTAGACCAGGATAGATCAGGGTAGATCAGGGTAGACCAGGATAGATCAGGGTAGATCAGGGTGGACCAGGGTAGACCAGGGTAGATCAGGGTGGATCAGGGTAGACCAGGGTAGATCAGGGTGGACCAGGGTAGACCAGGGTAGATCAGAGTAGATCAGGGTAGACCAGGGTATCAGGGTAGATCAGGGTAGATCAGGGTAAATCAGGGAAGACCAGGGTAGATCAGGGAGGTCGGCTTCCTGGGAAGATCATCCTGAGTAGGGGCCCCAGGGTGGCCTCAGTGGTGAGCACTTTGGCATTGGGTGGAGTGGGTAGAGCCCAGCTCTGCCCTCGGCTGCCTGAGACTCTTTGAGTAAGGAGCTGATTGGTTCTGAGTTTTGCCTTTCTGTAAAATGGAAACAATGGTGTCTCCTCCAGGAAGTCCTTGTAGGGATTAAACAGAAGATCACATGCAAAGCCCTGGGCATGTGAGTGGAGCGTGCACCACAGGACCAGATGGTAGTCACGTGTGCAATCAGAATGTTTGCATCTGCTCAACAGTGTGTGACCCAAACAGCCAGTGTTCCCTCCCCTGGCAGAGCCAAATTTTCAGAACCAGGGCTCAGAGCTTTGGGGGCGGTTGGGAGCCCTTTGTTGAGTGGCATCTGGTTGGTGCGACCGTTTTTACTCTGAGTGCAGACCTGTCAGGGGGACCGCCCCCACCACCTGACCACGCATTGTCCTACCCACTGTGCCTGGACAGGCACTCTAAGGACACCCAGAATCTGCTCTGGACCAGAGCCTTCCTCTGTGGACCACCACCCAACTTCAATGGTAACACTGACCTTCTTCATGGTAGGCTCTGGCCTGGGGCGGGAGCCCACGCGGTGGCTGCATCCACAGGGCAGGTAGGCCTCAGTTCTTCCACCAGCATCCCTGAGACAGTTCAGAGAGGAGAGGCCAGTTGAGCAGATTATTAAGCTAGTTTAAAAACCAAACATTTGCTTTTTGTCTTTGACTTGTGTCTGTCTTGTTTTGGGGGCCTGTGAGGAGCAATGTGACTTTCCACACCTCAGATGCTGCAGAAGGAATGGCTAAACTCCAGCCCAGGTGAGCGCAGGTGAGGGGCAGGTGAGTGCAGGTGAGGGGCAGGCAGGCTGGGTGTGGAGGGGCAGCCCAGATGAGGGGCAGGCAGGCTGGGTGTGGAGCGGCTGCCCAGGTGAGTGCAGGTGAGGGACAGGCAGGCTGGGTGTGGAGCTGCTGCCCAAGTGATTGCAGGTGAGGGGCAGGCAGGCTGAGCGTGGAGCTGCTGCCCAGGTGAGCACAGGTGAGGGGCAGGCAGGCTGAGTGTGGAGCTGCTGCCCAGGTGAGCGCAGGTGAGGGGCAGGCAGGCTGAGTGTGGAGCTGCATGTTCTGCACTAGTGGTTCTAGCCATGCAGGGTGTGGAAAGCCGGATTCCAGAGTCCCTGTGGTGAAGAGGTTGGAGAGAGAAGGAGCCTCGCGTGGGCGACACAGACTTGAACCTGGTGCCTCTCGAAAGCCCCCCAGACTCCTCTCCCTTGGCTCTGAGAGCCCTGAGGGTGAGGACCTTCTTCAGCTTGCTCTGGGCCTGGCCCTGACTGTGATTCAGGGGTCTTTGGAGAACTAAATTCTAAGTAGCATGCAAACCTGTCACAGGAGAGGGAAAAGACATTCTGACTCTAATGGCAGAACTCACTGGTGGGGGTGCTGTAGGGTCAGGGCTGGGGTGTGGTGAGCTCCAGGGCGAGACTTCTGCTGTGGGCGAGCACCGGGCACTGGGCATGGGCAGAGCTGCTCTGCACAAGAGGAGAGGGGGAGGAAGTCAGGGTGCAGGAGCCGTGCAGCCAGACCAGCAGGGCGGGGTCCGGGCCGTGAGCACATATGCTGTTGAGGACGCCGGGGAGGAAGCAGCCACAGGGATGAAGGTGGTAAGACAGGCAGCCGGGGACAGGCACTGCGAGACCACGTCCACCGCAGCACCTTCCTCCTGCTTAGCAGAAATTTGGGTGTGGGCTTTTCCCTAAGCAATGCGTTTTGTAGGTTCCCAATAATTGTGCCTTAGGCACAAGAGATGGGAAGAAACCAAAATCACATCGGGGTGACACATTTGGAGGTTTCCAAGTTTCCTGAACACTGGACACAAGCCCGGCCTCGGCCTGCTGCTACCATGGCCCAAGCACCTTCTCTCCGACAACTCCAGGGTCTACGGAGCACTGGGCACTGGGCCAGGCACCCAGCGGGGCACTGTCAGGGGTGCAGAGATGAACCAGACAGCGTCTGTGCCCTCAAGGAACTTACCGGAGGCTGGGAACACAAGACAGCTGCCCTGTTCCACGTGTATGGGGTGACATCAGGCACAGTCCATCCATTGCCCATTAGAAGCAATCCCCCAACTCCCAGCAGGAGGGTTGGGAGGCTGTGCCGGTTCAGGGGTGCACTGGAATCCGGAGTCCTTTCTCCATCCTACCTCACCTTTCCCCGTGTCTCCGCTTCATCCTAGAACTGGGATCAAGACCACAGCTGCAGCTCCAGGTGGGACAATGTCCTCGGAAGTGGGAAGTGGCTCTCTGCCCAGGAGACCTATTAGACAAACAGAACAAAACAGGAAAAAGAAGCTTTTTATGATGGAAAATTTCAAACTGGACAAAAGTGGAGAGAACGGGAGAATGGACGCCGGGCCCCATCTCGGCATGTGGACGGTGCTTCCTCTGCCTGTCCACCCTCTCCTCTCTCCTCATGCCCCAACCCGCCTCCCACACCTGTGGAAAATGCACAGTCATTCCTCAATATTGGGGTTCACATTATCCTGATGGTCTATCCTTTGTTTTACAGGTTTAAAAACAACTGGAATCAGGACACAGTTAAGGGTCGTGCATTGGGATTGGTTGGTGTCTAAGTTTTAGCCTGTAGGTCTCCTTCCACATCTGTTTTTACATTAACTTTCAAAATGTTTTACTACTTATTTGCTTGTTTTTGTGGCGGTGGTTCTTAAAGAAATTGGATCATTTTTCATTTTCTGATTTTTGCTGAATACATCCCAAGGGTGATATTCAACCTTTTCCTCTGTCCCCTGTAGTTCCTGAAAGCTGCTGACAGGCCCTGCCGGGTATCTGGGGGAGTCTGCTCTTAGACCACGCTGCTGGCTTTCATCTGGAGGCATGCAGGGTCCCGCTTTCTCTGTGATGTGTACAGCGGCTGATGATGAGCTGCCTTGGTTCATGGCTTCCTCGGGGGCTGTAAAACAATATCCTCACTCTATCATTGCTCCTGTGTTTATCTTCCGGACACTCCCACCAAAGCAAACTTCCCTTTCATACCAGCTTAGCTGCCCTGAGGGGCGGTTTGCATAGAGAAGTCGATAAAGGCTTCATTTTTATCCTTTACTTATCCGTGGTCAGAGTAACGAGGTGGTTCTCCAGCTGCAGCCAAAGTTGACCAATTATCTTTTTGTTTTCTTATGAACTCATGGATTTAGACACCATGGCAGTGTTAGGACTCATTGTGGCTATCATTCTTATCCTTATTCAATTGTATCTGAAGCTTTGGAACAATGAGGAGATCTTCCAGGGTTTCTCTGACTGGCCCCTCCCAGTGCCCACATCTCCTCAGTCAGAATCAGGTCTGAAGTCCACACCTGATCTCCCATCAGCCGGGGAGTGACGAGGGAGCCCATCGGACTTGAAGCTCTGGAGCTGGGATGGGCCAGCGCCCTGAGGAGTGTGACCACCTGGAGGACGGGCACACCTGATCAATATGGAAGGGGAAGGAGGGGGAAGAAGAGGGGGAGCTGAGGCTGAGAAGCCCCTGCCAGGATGGGCCTCAAGCCTTCTGGGGCATGGGCAGACCAAGTGGATTCGTGTGTGGGGGGCCCCTGGAACAGCGCAGGGGGCTCCATAAATACTTCCCGCTGTTACCACTGCTGCGGCTGAAAGCACACTCGTTAAAAAGTTGGCCAACCCAAATGTCCATCATTATAGACTGGATTAAGAAAATGTGGCACATATATACCATGGAATACTAGGCAGCCAAAGAAAAGGATGAGTTCATGTCCTTTGCAGGGACATGGGTGAAGCTGGAAACCATCATTCTCAGCAAACTATCACAAGGACAGAAAACCAAACACCACATGTTCTCATAAGTGGGAACTGAACAATGAGAACACTTGGACACGGGGGGCACCATCACACACCAGGGTCTGTCGGGGGGTGGGGGACTGGGGGAGGGATAGCATTAGGAGAAATACCTAATGTAAATGACGAGCTGATGGGTGCAGCAAACCAACACGGCACATGTACACCTATGTAACAAACCTGCACGTTGTGCACACGTACCCTAGAACTTAAAGTGTAATAATAATTTTAAAAAGTCAGCCCTGAATGTGCTGACTGTGAAGAGCCCGTGGACAGGAAAGTGACCCTGTGCCTGCCAACAGGCTTCAGAGCAGAGGGTGAAAGTGGAACCTGGTGGTGCCAGCCTCAAGGACTCAGCGCTGATGCTGTCCCCCGAGTCCCTGGGCTCGGGTGCTTGTGAGCTAGAGGGTGCTCGGATCCACCTTTCCTCCTCTAGGCTGCTGTTGCAGCAATGGCATAGTGCAGGCGGGGAGCAAGGGGGAGGCTGACCTGGGTCCACAACTCCAGGCAGAGCCGGTCCTGGCTTCCGGATGGCCGGACTCTCAGCGCTGTCTCTCATGGGTCTCACGGGTGAGCAGAGATGCTCCAAGTCCTCTCCGAGTCAGAGAGGCTTCCGATGTGCCTTGTGAACGTGACCCTGCATTCCTCGGGTGTTCTTGTCCTGTGACAAGTTCCACAGCCTCAGCCTGACTCCCTCCAGGCTCCCCTGCCCAGCCCCAGGCCAGGGAGCCTCTGCTGAGCCCCCAGCAACAGCACTGCCTGTGCCTGACATCCCCAGATACACGGCAGGTGTACAGATTTATGTCTGTATAGAGATGGATACAGATATTGATATATAGATAAACATGACTACATTACACTTACATATGGTCATCGCTTCCCAGAAAAATGTTGACTGTATTCTTCCAATCTGTTTCCATGTATGTACATATATCTGTATTTTATATATATATGTCTTGTACACTCATTCATATGTATAATATACACATTTTTACATATAAATTATATATGTGGGTATAGATGCTTGCTTATATTTGCTTATATATTGATGTATTATGTAAAACCATATGTGGTCAAATACAGTTATTGGCACAGTGATAAACAAATATGACTGTGGACCACATCCCCTATAAATATGAAATTTAACACAGGGCAAGAATGAATAATCGAAACAGCAGGTACGTGTGTGAGCGCGTGGAGATCCCCATGGGGCGTGGGGGGCCTATTTGCTCATTTCCCACTTCCTCCTGTTCCTAGGGTCACCACCCTGGGCCTCCTTCCATCTGCGTCCGTCGGCATCACGCTGCAGGAATTCCTGGCCTCCAGGTGCACGGATCATGCCATCTCCAGGTCCAGTGTCAGGGTCGGACACGCCGCTCTCATTTGCCATCAGTTCTTTCCATGTGACTCCAAGAGGGGCTCTGTACACACCCCGCAAAGAACCTCTCCCAGAGGAACTTCTCAGTGGTGCTTTATACCTCCCCCTCTGACCCCCATTTGGTTTGGGGAACATTCGTTCTTCTTCTGGAGGCATGTTCTTCTCTCTCCTCAAACCCATGAAAGGAAAATACATCCCAGGACCCCCAAATCACTAAGCCAAAGAGAAAAGTCAAGCTGGGAACGGCTTAGGACATTCTATTCAAAGTCATCTCGCTGCTCACTGAGATAAATGTATATCTGATGGCCTCCTTTGGAGAGGCTAATCAGAAACTCAAAAAAAAAAAAAAAAAAAAAAAAGCAACCATTTGCCTCTTCTCTACCCAAGACCTGGAAGCCCCCTCCCAGCTTTGAGTCGTCCCACCTTTCTGGACCAAACCAATGTACATCTTACATACATTGATTGAAGCCTCACGTCTCCCCAAAATGTATAAAACCAAGCTGTGCCCCGACCACCTTGGGTACACGTCATCAGGACCCCCTGAGCCTGTCACAGGTGCGTGCCCTTAACCTCGGCAAAATAAACTTTCTAAATTAATTGAAGATACTCTTTTGTTTACAAACCCTATTTCTTGAACTTTGTAAATGAAAGTTGCAGACTATAGAAGTACAGATTCTACCCAAGAGAAATGGAAACTTAGATCCATGCAGACACTTCCTTGCAGCGTTACTGATGCCAGCCCATGCCAAGGAGTCATGCAAATGCCCATCACCTGGGGAGCGGCCGGACCCAGTGGGCTGCAGCCAAGCAGTGGGGGCTCCAGTCATGAGAAACGCAGGTGAAAGAAGCTGGACTCAGTGTCCTGCGTAGCCTATGATTCCATGTATATGAAAGGTCTGGAAAAGGCAGGTATGTTGGCAGAGAAGTAGATTGAAGACTGCCGGGGCTGGACGCAGGGTTGGGGATTAGCTAAGAGTGGGAGGGAGGGGGTTGACTGAGGGATGTCCTTGAACCAGTTTAGGGTGACAGCCCCACTACGGTAGTTACCAAAAATCACTGAGCTGTATACATGAAAGGGGTGAATTTGAGGATATAAAAAATATGCCTAAATAAAATGTTATCTAATACCAAAGCAGCAAGAAAAGGAAAAAACAGCACATAGAGAAGTAAATCTCCCCACACCCACCCCCAGCTTGCAATCATCAACCACAGCCAGTCTTCCAAGCCTCGTTCTTCTGTTTTTCTTTTTTTTTTTTTTTCCACACTAGGTCTTGGTGGCCAGGTAAGCCCAGTGCCCAGAGCATCAGTAGCCATGAGGCTAATCCGGCCGTCACGGTGGACAGGGAGGGCCTCCCCGTCCCACCCTCCCGGGAGCAGGAGGAGAGGTCTGCTCTTCATCCTCTGCTCAAGGTCGGGGCGATGAAAGCTGCACCCTAGGGGGTTCTGTTCGTCTGCTCTGAGGGAGGCGGACGCGTGTTGCCATCAGACCTTTAACTGGAGTCCTGTCCCAAGGCTCCCCCACAGGGGAATGGCACTTGGCCGTGGTGAGCAGCAGCACAGACAGCGGGCAGGTCCGCTGGGAGCAAAGGCTGTGGGGAGGGGAGCGGCCGCCAGGCAGCCCTCATGGTCCGGGAGCGGCGTTCAGGGAGCAGAGAGCCCTTAGCAAGGCCACCGGATGAGGGGCTTCCCTCGGTGCGCACCGAAGAAGGGCAGAAGCTGCTCGCAGAATGAGGGTCCAGGGGCAGAAAGCCGCCCTCTGCAGCCTAAGGCATGGCAGTACCAGGCTCAGGGACCAGCCTCCTCAGTCCTGGTGTTCGCCAGCCTCAGTGCCAAGAAAGAGGGTGGCGGCCCCCACATCTGCACCCCGGAGAGCTTCATTTCACTATCCATGGCGCTCATGGCACAGAGAGAAACCTTTGCTCACAGCTCCCTGCTCCCTCACAAAGTTCAAAGGTCACCCTTAATTAGGGTACCTGGGACTGTCCTGGTTTTAAAACTGAATCTCCCCCATCCTAGGAGGGCCCGTTAGTGCTGACCAAACTGAGGTGGTTGGTCACCCCATTGCCAATGACCAGGATGTGGATTTTCTCTGCTCCTGCTGTCAGAAGCCAGTGTGGACACACACTGAAGGGCACCCACCACCTGCAGGGCTGTGCTCAGCTGTCGGGCGCTGCTGCCGATGTGGTCCCCCAGGCGGGATTCCGTGACATCTGCAGGAACCCCTCAGGGAGATATTCGTGTCTGCACGTGACAAATCCGAGACCCCGGGCGACTCAGGTAATACTGCCAGGAAAAATCACAACCCAGGTTTCCAACCAAATGCCAGTCCCTTTCCCTGGAGCTGGGACGTGGGTGCTCACAAGGCCAAGGCGCTCATCTGGGTGAGACACAGTGGCCAGGTCAGAGTCGGGCACCTTCTGCCCCGTCCAGGCTGCACCCAGCTCTGTGTATGTGACGGGATTTCCAGCTGACCTTGGTGCGCTGTCTGTGAGCAAATCTTTCCCATGACGAAACTGAGATTCTACGAAAGTGGAGGAGGTCAGATTAGAACCCAGGCGGTTCCAGGTACATGTGCGTGAGTGTGCATGTGCGTTATTTTTAGTAACTTTACCGAGTGGCAACTGTCACCATACATGGGTTTTAGAACTTCTTTGTTTCCAAGGGCCGGCTTCCCTCATGTGTCAGGCAGATGGCTCTGTGGAATTCGTTTTCTTTGAAAAGCAGTGATTTTTGAAGGACCATTGTTATGAAGGCGGCCACCCGGCTGTCCCTCATGCTCTGAAGTAGGCCTGCAGCTTCCACTTTTGCCTGTGAGTGCCAGGGCATGGGTTCTAAGTAAGGTCTAAGATGCCAGAGGTCATGTGCTTCCCCAGCATCCTACCCACAGCCCGCCCACATCACTGAGAAAACCAGACCTCAGGTCTTCCAGCAAAGTTCCCGAAACGCGCCTTGTGAATCCCCCAAGCAGCCGTAGTCATAACAATGCTGCTGTCTTCTGGAGTGTGCCATCTTGGGGTCGCTCCTCTGTGACAGCCACATCCACGACAGCAGAGGGAGAGACCGCCAAGACGTCTCCTGGGAGGGCTCCGAGCAAGTGTCCACCAGCCTCCTCCTCCTCCTTTGTGATGTCTAAACAGACATGCTATTTCTCTACAGCACCCACCAGGCAAGCTGCCACATTACTTGATTGCTCACTCATGGGCTCTCTCCCCACTGCATGCACAGAGGCTGTGCTTTCTTTCCTGGCACAGCTCAACACCTAGACCGGTGCCTTGTCCACAGTGTAGACGCTCAAATGTGAGTGTCGAATGGGCAGATCCGCGCAAGTCAGTTCTTGGATTGCAGAAAGCGCCTTGGAGAGCCGTGAAGGTGCCGTGGGTGCTGTGATCTATTGACAGTCACCGCTTCAGATATTTGATGGTGGAAGTGTCCAAATAGACAGGAAACGTGAAAGCATTTTTCTATGAACATCCCTCACCCGTCACCTGGACTCTTCGTGCCTTTCTCCCCTTGGGCATCACTGATCACTCCATCTGTCTGTCTCTCTAGCCTTTCATCAAATACAGCTTTTACTTTACACATTCAAAGTAAGTAGGAGACATCGGTGCCTTTCTCCCCAAGTATTTTTGCATGATTAACTAGAGCTCAACAATTGGTGATGGGCCTTTCTGCAAGTTCTGCGTTCAATGAGACGAACAGATTTCCTTCTTTCTTCATCAGCCCAGCTAGAGGTTTGTCAATTTTCTTAATCTTTTCAAAGAACCAATTGTAGCTGTATTCTCTACAGCTTTGCTTCTCTCTACTGCACTTCATTATCCCCTTCCTTTTGCTAAGCTCTCGTTGAGTTTACTTTTCTCTTTCTAGCTCCCGAAGGTGTACAGTTAGGCTATTGATTTGAGACCTTTCTTCTTTTTCAGTATGGAATGTGGACAGCTGTAAGTTTTCCTCTGAGCCCTGTCTTCACAGCTACCCATAAGTGAGTCATCCGATGAGTTTCAACCAACCCATGTACCCACGTAACCCAAATCCCTCTAAAGACACAACACCTGCCACCACTCTAGAACGTTCTCTCAGACCCCTTCCTGGTCAAACCAGACCCCCGGAGGCAAACACTGTTCTGCTTGCATTCACTGTAGCTTAGCTGTGCCTATTCTGGAGTGTCCCACGATAGGACTATGCAGTGTGCACCCTCTGATGTGACGCTTCCTTAACTGGGCACAATGGTTTTGAGATTCACTCACTTTTTTGCATATATCTGCAATCTGTTCCTTTCTGTGGCCTTTCACAGGAAGAAGGATGTTCACCTTCCTCTGTCTGTGGAGGACTACCCGGACTATGTTTAGTGTTTGGTTTTTATGAATACACCTTCTAGAACATTCTTGCCCAGGTCTTTTGGTGGAATTCCTGGATTATAAGGTAGGGGAGGGTTTAGTTTTATAAGACAGTCATTTTTTATAATAGAGAATATCTTAATGATCTCTTCTAACACTCTTGTTTGGAAATCATTTCATCTCTTTGTCCTTTAGTTTCCTTGACCCTGACTTACTGAGCTTTCAGCTAGAACAGTTGTGAAAATTATAAAATTCATTTGTTCTACAAATATCCAAGAGCATTTCCCATGTGACGCGCCCAGCACTTGGCTGCAGACACAACATGCCAAGATTCGGTCCTCGCCCTCGGAGGTCCCTGCAGTGGGAGGGAGTCAGCCCACAGCAGAGGCCAGACCTGAGGTTGCTCAAAATTTGGCAGCTACAAATTGTGACGCTGCAGGGAGTCCTGAGCTTCAGGAAGTGGCATCTTAAGGTCACCTTTGGTGGCCTATGGTTCTTTGTTTTAGGAAATAACTTCAACGGGTCTCTTGCTTACGTGAAGGGAAACAATATTACATTCTGCAACAGGAAAGTTTTAGTCCACGAGGAGCTAAATTGCTTTGTGTAATGAGGTAAACAGCCATCTTCCTAGTGGCAGAATTGCATTTATGTTATGTTTTCTTTAGGAAATTTCTCCTAAATATGGATGTAATCGACACTGTTCCTGAAGTTGGCTGTTCTTAGACGTGAGGGTGTATGTGTAGATGTGTGTGTGAGTGTATTTACGTGTGCGAGTGTTTGAGTGCATGTGTGAGGGTGTATGTGTGAAGCATATGTGAGTGTGTGTGTATCTGAGTAGGGGTGTATGTACGTGAGTGAGTGAATGTGTGTATATGAGTGTGTGGGTTTATGTGCATCAGAGTGAGTTGTCAGTGTGTATGTGCAAGAGTGTGTGTGCATGAGTGTATGTGTGAGTGGGTGTGTGTGTGCATGTGTGTGCACCTGTGCATGTAAATGTGTGTGAGTGTGGATGTGAGTGTATATAAGTATGTGTGAGTGTATATAAGAGTGTGTGTGTGGATGTATGTATATAAGCATGTGTGGCTGTGAGTGTATATATGTGTCACAGTGTATGTGAGTGTGTCCAAGTGTGCACATGCAAGTGTGTGTGGGAGTGTATACAAGTATGTATGCAAGTGTGGGTGTGAGTGTGGGTGAGTATATACACATGTGGGTGTGAGTGTGGGTGAGTATATACGTATGTGTGTGAGTGTGGGTGTGAGTGTATACAAATATGTGTAAGTGTGGGTGTGAGTGCTGGTGTGAGTATATATAAGTCTGCATGCATGTGTGGCTGAGTGTATATAAGTATGTGTGCCAGTGTGTGTGTGTCCGAGTGCACATGTGTGTGTCTGTGCACGAGTGTGTGGGGGCATATGTGAGTGTGTGAGCGTGTGTGCATTCACTTGTGCGTCCCTGTTCAACAGTGGCCGCAGGGAGGGAGGGCAGAACTTTCTTGCTGGCAGGGGTGGGGCTCGACTGGGACTGGGACTGGGGCTGGACTGGGGCTGGAGCTGGGGCTGGGCCTGGGCCAGGGCTGGAGCTGGGCCTGGGGTTTGGGGCTGGAGTGCGGCAGGAAGGAGAAGAGCTTGCAGCCCTCTGCGTGCTGTGGCTGACAGAGGTGGGATGGGCTGGGCAGAGGGTGATGAGTCCTGGGATCCTGGTGTGGTGGCAGCAGCTGGGCCTTGGGGCCTGCAGCACCGTGGAAGTGCCGGGCTCCACTCCCAGCCCGCCGTGCCCTGCTGTGACCTGGAGAGAAGCACTCAGGAGCCTGACTTGGCTGCAAAGGAAAAGCCATGTCTCCTTTTCCAGGTATTTCACTGGCAAGAATTTGAGGGCGGGAGTCAAAGGCTTTTTCCACCACTAGTTTTGCTGACGTCCATGTTTCAGAACCTGTGAAGGACCAGGTTCACGTGACTCAGATGACGTCATAGCTCCTTCCTTGAAAGACCCCACCTGTCAAGGGAAGGACCCTTTTGGGGATGGGCTTGTCTGTGTCGCCAGGCGCCACATTCTGGAGGCCAGAGGGGAGAGGGAGGAAGCGAGGCGCTGGGTTGGGGGGCACTGGGTTGGGGGCCCCTGGGAGTCCTGCCTTGTCCTTGGGGTGGAGGGTGGAAGGAGGGTGGGAAGAAGTCCCCGAGTGTCTGCCCAGCTCACCAGCACCTATCAGCGCCAGTGGCCAGTCCTGCTGCCCGCGTCCCTGCCCTGACTGATGGCACGTGTCTAGGTGTGAGCCCTTCCTATCTCAGGGTGCCTGAGAAAGGTGCAGTTCCAGGTTCAAGCACACAGGGGTGCATTGACCCAAACACAGGTTGGCCAAGCAGCATGTGCTACATCCTGAGTCTTACCCAGGCTAGCCTCTGCCTCCTACCCTCCTCCCGTGGGCATCGGAGCTTGAGCAAAGCCGGGAAACCACTCAGCCACCCCAGACACTTTGCTGCCTCCACACAGGCCTTGGGATACCGACAGACATCACTGCCTCCACGCGACCTCACCAAGGAGATGCATCCCGAAGTGGAGAGAGCAGGGCTCAGGCCCAGGGGCAGCCAGGACCCCTGGCTCTCCCAGTGGCCTGGGCTGCGACCTCCTCGCTACACTTCTCAGTAGGGTCCCAGGTGGCAGACCACGGACAGAGACCACAGCCCACTGCCCTCCAGGGCTGGCCCCTCTGGAGTCTCCTCCTTGGAACCAGCCCCAGGCTCTGGAACCTGCTGAGGTGCTCCTGGTCCCTCTGTTCATGCACTGGCACCTTCAGAGAGGGGAGCCAGGCTCCTCCTGCCGGGCTGTGCCTGCAGACATCCTCTTGCATCTCCAAGGCAAATTCTAGGGTGAACCTGGAGTGATGGAGTGACGACAGCGTCAGGGACGCCCGGAGAACCCTCCCAGTCCTCATCCTCAGAGAGAAGTCCTTACCTGCACAGCTCCCATGATGTGACCCATCCAGGGCTCAGCCATCCTGCCCCATGCTGCCTGGCCACACTCGGCCACCAGCCCAGAGGGATCCTGCCCTTCCAGCCCGTCCCTGACGACAGTGCCCCTGAGGTCAGAGGGCAACCCAGAGGCTATGCTGACCAGCCTTTTGCTGCTCTCTGGAGTCGACCCCCTCTGCTGGCCTTGGCAGAGTCGGTGGGTTCTGTGGAAGCCATCTGCTCCCAGTCAGGAGCTGGCTGTCACTGCGAGGCAGCACTGGCATTAAAGGGGCAGTTGGCAAGCAGGGCCCAGACTCGACGCTGAGTGCCCAGGGGCCTTGGTGTTCACCCACAGGGGCAATTGCCTTCAGGGCCCTGCTGGGGTGGGTGGACTTGCAAGGCCTCCAGGACCCACTCCCTTGCCGGCTGCCTGCAGCTCTAACTGTGCAGCTGGAGGGAGCGAGGCTCAGGCTCCACACGGTAATTCCACTGCTACTGCTCCCCGCTACTGCGCCCCGGAAGGCATATTTTATTTATTGGACAGGGTGGGAACAATTTGGGAGCAATCCTCCAGCTCTGCACCCCTTGGTAGGAGGGGAGCATCACCAGCTGCAGGCTTTGCTTAGGTCCCGGATGGCTGCAAGCATCTGTCACGTGAAGACACACATGTGTCTCCAGGCTACACATAACAACGGCTTTCTCCTGGCCCAGGCTGGGGGCCCTACGTGAGTGCCAGGCACTGGGGGCTCCGGGACAAGCCCAGCCCGTGAGCCAGCCTAGGGAAATTCACCTCTCAGGCCGCCCCCCACTCCTATTTTAGATGGACCCTAGACCATGAGCAGCTACTTTGGCCTGGTTCTCAGAGAGGCTTCTGGAGATCATGGCCCAGATATTCAAGTTCTGAGCCTGGGGGCCGGGATCCTGGTGCGTAAGACATTGGGCTCTGGTCCATGTGTAAATGGGGCATTTCCTGTGCTCCAGTGCCAGCCAAGCCCGAGCCTCTGCATGCTTCTGCACAGGGGAGGTGGCTGGGTGTCCTGAGGGAGGCCCTGGCAGACTGCGGCTACCCATGGGGGGCCAGTCTCACCCCTCACAATGGAGTCATTCCCCACCCAACCTCAGTCTCCTCATCTGTAAAGTGGGTGCCACAACCTGGCATGCCCACTCCAGGATTCCCGAGAAGGCTCAGCAGAGGGGTGGCCCTAGGTGTGCACTGGCAAGACAGTGGGACCCCTGCCCCCTCGCCTCACTGCCTCCCCCACACATGCAAATGAGTCTTTTACTAGGGATGAATATCATCCTTCCAGTTTCCTGCTTGCCGGGAAAGGCCCACACTGATGAAGCAAGAGCCGATGACGGCTTCCCACAGGCTGTTTCTGGCCTTCCCTCTGCACACTGGACTCAGAGGTTTCTTCACTTCTCTGGCTCGGTCTCCTGTGGATGACAGGACCAGGCCTGACCCGCCCCCATGGCTCACCAGGGACCTAGGACAGGGCTTCCCAGAGGCCACTGTGTTTCCAGTACTATCTGCATCTATATGGTTTGGCTCTGTGTCCCCACCCAAATCTCATCTCCAGTTGTAATCCCCACCTGTCAAGGGAAGGATCTGGTGGCAGGCGATTGGGTCATGGGGGTGATTTCCCCCACGCTGTTCTCATGAGAGTGAGTGAGTTCCCATGAGATCTGATGGTTTGATAAGGAGCTTTCCC
The DNA here is from genome assembly GCF_049350105.2 of Macaca mulatta. Classification (NCBI taxonomy): domain Eukaryota; kingdom Metazoa; phylum Chordata; class Mammalia; order Primates; family Cercopithecidae; genus Macaca; species Macaca mulatta. The sequence goes on along the minus strand of NC_133417.1, from coordinate 144,983,875 downwards.
CACTTTGGCTCAGCACTTCTTCTTCCTGCTCCCATGTGAAGAAGGATGTGTTTGCTTCTCCTTCTGCCATGATTGTAAATTTCCTGAGGCCTCCCCAGTGCTGTAGAACTGTGAGTCAATTAAACCTCTTTCCTGTATAAATTACCCAGTCTAGGGTATATCTTTACGGCAGCATGAGAATGGGCTAACACAACATGACGTGGTGCTGCCTTCATTCAGCCTCACCTGCCACCAGGGGAGAAACTAAACATCAGAGAGGGGGCAGTGACTTGGCCAAAGTCACACAGCAGTTCCATTGGAGCTAAAGCAGGAGCCACCCTTCTCTCTCCCCCAGAGGTGTAGTCTCAGTTTGTGGGGTGTGGAGTGGGGTCCCCCTTCCTTGAGGTCTGAACTTTGGCTGGGAATAGAGTTGGGGAGAAGATAGGCTGATTTTTAAACTTTTTACTCCACTGGTGGAGATTAGGCGCCTAGCCAAGGGATGCGCTGAAGCTTTTTGTGAACTAGCACACTCCAGCCATCGACGCGGGGCCTGGACGCTGCCCTCTCTCCATCCATGTTTGCAGTCTGTGGGCCAGTGTGAGTCTCTGTGAGGATTGGGGCCAAGGACATGGATTGGAGGGACCAGACCTGCTGTAGAGCTGAACTGCCCTTCTAGAGCTGAACTGTTCACTATTCCAGGCCCCTGAACCCCTCCACTCCCTATTCCAGGCCCCTGAACCCCTCCACTCCCTATTCCAGGCCCCTGAACCCCTCCACTCCCTATTCCAGGCCCCTGAACCCCTCCACTCCCTATTCCAGGCCCCTGAACCCCTCCACTCCCTATTCCAGGCCCCTGAACCCCTCCACTCCCTATTCCAGGCCCCTGAACCCCTCCACTCCCTATTCCAGGCCCCTGAACCCCTCCACTCCCTATTCCAGGCCCCTGAACCCCTCCACTCCCTATTCCAGGCCCCTGAACCCCTCCACTCCCTATTCCAGGCCCCTGAACCCCTCCACTCCCTATTCCAGGCCCCTGAACCCCTCCACTCCCTATTCCAGGCCCCTGAACCCCTCCACTCCCTATTCCAGGCCCCTGAACCCCTCCACTCCCTATTCCAGGCCCCTGAACCCCTCCATTCCCTATTCCAGGCCCCTGAACCCCTCCACTCCCTATTCCAGGCCCCTGAACCCCTCCATTCACTATTCCAGGCCCCTGAACTCCTCTGCTCACTATTCCAAGGACTTTGGACTCCTCTGTTCAGTAATCCAGAGCCCTGGACTCCTCCACTCACTATTCCAGGGCCTTGGACTCCCCTCTTCAGTATTCCAGGGACCTCGACTCCTCCACTCACTATTCCAGGGCTCTGAACTCTTCCACACCCACTATTCCAGAGCTCTGGACTCCTCCACTCACTATTCCAGGGTCCTGGACTCCTCTGTTTACTATGCCAGGGCCTTGAACTCGAGTGTCCTTCTGCTGCAAGTCCGCCAGGTGAGGCCAATGTCCCTCCCCACCCTCCCAGGTTGCAGGGTTCATGAGCACGAATCCTTCTCCCTCCCTGGACTGGGGGAGTGGGAATGAGACAGCACAGTGCTGGGGGGTCCCAAGCCTTGAGGGTGCCAGGGAAACACAGGGTCCCCAGATGGAGCTCCGGGATTTGCTCCATGCTGGTCAGAGGTCCTGAGAGCAGGGAGCACACTCACCTGCTTCAGGAGGAGTGGAGGAACACAGGCACGCATTGCCCGCATGACCACCCCTGCCACCCCTGGTGGTTCACAGATGTGCCCAGCATGAGGCTCAGGCACCACTCAAGGACTCTTGGGGTCAGAGCCCATGCCTTTTGGAAGCCACCTAGCACGGGAGACCTCAGGGAGGGAACCCTGTGTGTCCCCTCGCAGGAGCCGGCTTGTGTCCCTCCAGGTCCACGCTCTGGAGAGGCTCTGGAGAATTCCCTGTGGGTCCAAGGAGGCAGGGCGGGTGCCTCACTGGCCTGGCAGGGAGGAGGCTGGAGGGGAGCAAGGATGGTAGAGGGTGAGGGTGGAGAGTAGGAAGGAAGGTTGAAGGTAGAAGGTGGAGGAAGGAGAGGGTGGAGAGTAGAGGGAGGAAGGAGGGTGGCAGATGGAGGGTGGGAGGGTGAGGTTGTAGGTGGAGGGTGGGAGGTGGAGGGTTGAAGGCGGAGGGTGGGAGGCGAAAGGTCGGAGGTGGAGGGGAAGAAGGAGGGCAGGGAGTGGAGTGTGGGAGGGTGGGAGGTGGGAGGTGGAGGGGAGGAAAGAGGGTGGGAGAAAGACCCCGAGTCCGCCCAGCTCACCAGCACCTATCAGGGCCAGTGGCCAGTCCTGCTGCCCACGTCCCTGCCCTGCCTGATCGCACGTATCTTGGTGTGAGCCCTTCCCGTCTATCTCGTGACCACAACCCTCCTCTGCATTCTGCTGTGGTCTTCTCTGTAGGGAAACACGTTTGGCATATGGGGGTCACACCTCACCTGTACCCTGGGTCCTTCCTTACCAGCAGCCTTGGCACAGAAGAGTCAGGGCTCCGGAGGGCACAGGGTGTCGCTGCTCAGCACGGGGTCTGGAAGGCCCACTGAAGCCAGGAGTGCTGCTCCCAGTGGCCACCAGGAGCCTGGCCGAGGTCTGAGTGAATGCACCATGCATTGGAATATAAAAAGGCAGGTGCCTGGTGATTGGTCTACTTAGACCCAAACAGGACCCCAACGCCCTGCACGACCCACGAGACACACTCAGGGGCTGAGACGAAGGCCCGCACACCCTCCAGGCCCAGTCTTCCCTCTTCTTGTTCCATTTGTTCCTCTGTCTTCTCCCTGCTTCCTTCCTGGCTTCGCCAGCAGATGCTCCCAAACCCTGTGGTGGGAAAAGCTCGGGAATGAATCAAGGACAAATCCCATGGGACTTTGTGGGAGCCACATTGTGAGCGTCATGACCACAATGCAAAGCGGGCAGTATCCAGGGTGGGCAGGAAAATGACTGTGGGCATCCGGGGGTGGGTGGTGATCACGTCGGGACGAGGACACAATTAGGAAGGACAATGAAACCCTCGAGGAAGGGCAGGACTCAGGCAGATAGGACAGGGGCCGGGAGCCTGGCTGCAGAGACCAGTAGAAGCAAAGCGGGAGAGGTCGCCCAGCCCGGAAGCACGGAGACCGGCAGAGGCTGGAGCAGGACCAGCGGGAGCAATGGGGGACCCAGATCCTACCGTCTATGGAGCGGTAAGACTGCCAGGCAGGACCAGATATGAGGTAGACAGATGCGGGAGAAAAGGGACATAATTATCAGCATAATGAAAATGACAATATCTAATTTTTGAGCACAGATGAAGCCCCAGGTGCAGGGCCAAGGCTTTACACATACTATCTCATGGACCATAGTATGATTCCCATCGTGCAGACAAAGGAACCTCCGCACAGAGGTCAGGGGAACTCCCCAAGTTCTGTTGCCGTTCTGAACTCCCCGACAGCTGTTGGAGAAGGTGCAGAGACCGTGAGGAGCACACGGTCGAGGCTGCAGTACTGCGTGCTTTCTCTAATGGTGGCCACAGCTTCCTTCACGTGGACACCTCTGAAGCAGGCTGGGTAAACTCACAGCTTCCATATGATGCTGGGGAAATGGAGAAGCGGGAAACTCATGTCGCATCCAGGGTCGAGGGCTGAGGAGCTGGGGCTGGGCTTAGTCTGTTTGGAGAGCCGCAGTCAGGGCTAACCACCCACTTTCTCCATCATCTTGGGGTCCCATCCACCCCAGCAGCCCTCCAAGCCTGCCTCCTGCACCTCGGCTTCCTGCAGCACTGGAGGAAGCTCCAGAGTGAGCCCGGCCCACCACCCTCTAAATCCAGCCTTGCCCCAGGGCCCCAGAAATCTTTGTACCTCACCCAGGGATCAAGAACGAGCTTTAATGCCATGGTCCCTTCCAACGCCAGCAGCAATAATCCTGACTGCAGACAGGGGATCCTGGGAAGTAGACTGTCAGAGGGTCAGGGTGGAGCCCCTCAACCAGGGCACCCCAGCTGAGAACCCCTTTCCCTTGTGACCCTGAGGGCCGCCCTGGCCTCTGGCACATGGCTCAGAGCTGACTGCCCTGGCAGGGCCTATGATTACCTGTGGCAGTGCCTGCCTGAGGCTTTGGGGCTAGGAATTGGACCCGTCCTCCTCCTCAGGTAGCCCTTCCCTGCCCACAGCCTCACCAACCTCTCGGCCAGAAGGCCCTGGGACAGGGTGTGACTCCAAAGACCCACTGGCCTGATCCTCAGCCACCCCCCCCAAACCCATGAGCAGGACTGTCCCAAAGGGCTGAGCTGCTGTCCAAAGTCACAAAGCTCAAAGGTAGGACTGGAAAGGAGGTGGCCCCACCTGGTGCTCCTCTGACCCTAGGAACAGAGGAAGTGCTTGTGAGAGGCGAGGTTTCCCCACGTATGAAGGACTGAAGGTGCCCTGGGATCCCAACAGGCTTCTCCTGGGGTTCAGACAGCCCTGCCCTCAGGTTAGACCCCACAGCCCCTAGGGGACCCTCAGAGCCGGCTGGAGCCCCCCCCAACACACAGCAGGTCCCAGGTCCTGCAGGAGGCTGAGCCTGCCCAGAGCTCCAGGGGTCCGGCCCACCTGGCCTGGTCTCCCAGCCACGTGGTTGTTCTCCAACCTTTTTCTCAACATAAGAGAACGTTCCACAGACAGGTGTCAGGCAGGTGTGGGGCAGGTTAGGAACGTTAAGGACCCAAGAGTTTGAAAAACTGATGCTGAATGTGATAGAATGAAAATTGCAGGAAGGTCTTGACCTGTTGAGAAGGTCTGGGCGGAACTGGTTTCAGCCAGTGAATTCACAAGCTGCTTCGTACCTCACGCTCCGTGCCCGATGGCACCTCAACACCAGCCCCAGACTGCCCCTGTGAGATTAGATCAACCCTCTGAGCCTGATCAGCCTCCTGGCCAGTGGCTGGGTCTGTGCTGGAGAGGGGAGAAAACTGCCCAGTAATGACTCGCGTTTCATGGGTGGTGAGAGTCCCGTCATTTCTGAACATAACAGAAGGAGGTCCGTACTGAAAGAACACTTTTCAAGACAGGGCGCAGAATCATCTTGCTAATGCTTGTGTGATCAGGCAAGGAAGGAAGGGGCTGCAGGCGCTGGCCTGGGGTCAGGAGCACGGCCACTCTCTCCATGAGACGGGACCCCACTGCAGCACCTCTGACCTCTGCACAGCCACTGGGGCCTTGGGGACTGGCACTGTCCCACCCTTCTCAGCTGTCTCTCTACATCCTCCGCTCACAGGTTCCCATCCACACACATGCATGTTCCCCTCCTGCGGAGTAGCAGTTCAGGCCGGGAGAGCACGTGCTGGGGCTGGGGCTCGGCAGAGACAGCCCAGCGCCCCTCGGACAACTGTCCCTGCCTGTGCACAGGGAGCAGGCCCGTGATGGCCAGCCTCAGCCCCATCAACCTCTTGGGACTCTTTCCGCCAGCATTGATGGAGCCCCACCAGAGCGACGCAGCGAGGAGGAGGAGAGCTGGACTTGTCGGTGCTGAACTCAAAGGCCCAGGACAGAGTCGGACAATAAAGCTGTTGCTGCCTGTTTGCTGCCTTCTGCAGAGCAGCCGGGAAGACTGGAGGCCCCCTGGACACCTGGCTCCTTTGAGTTTGTGCCCAGCTGGGTGTCCTGCAAAGTGAAGGCGCCCCTCCACTCATTGCCCTTGAAAATCACAGGGTGGGGCATCTCGGGGAGGGGCCTCAAACAGGGGGGCACTTTAACCCTTTTAATCCCAGAGGCCAGGATGCTCAGGCAGACGGGGAGCTGCAGTGCTGCCCACAAGGCCGTGGAGCGCTCCCGCTTGCCGTTGCTCTGAGTGGCCCTCTGAGGCCAGTGCTGTGAGCCTGTTCCACAGGTGAGTACCCTGAGGTGGGGAGGGCCTCGGCTGCTCTGAGCCCCAGCTGCCTGTTTGTGGAATTGGGTAATGAGAGTGTGGGCTGTTCTGGGGATCAGATGAATGGACATCTGCGAGGTGCTTGAGAGGCACCAGCAGCATCATCAAGGCAGCCACTGAACAATAAGAAAGGGCAGGTACAAGGAGCTCAGGGGTGAGGGTGTGGGTGGAGGTGAGCTCACCCAAGATAAACGGCTGGACCACATACACGCAGGTGCTAGCAGGACCCTCTCACCCGATGACCCACACGGCGGGCAGGACTCTGCCGCTCTGGCCTGGCTGCACTCCTTCCTCACTCACCCGTCTCCCACCTGACGCTGCACCCGGGTGGAGGGTGCTGTCTGTGAGAAGTGGGTGCCCTGGCCGGGGGCTCAGGCAGTCAGAGGATGAGGAGGGCCTGTCGGGTGCTGACTCCTCATAACCTCCCCTCCAGATACACAGCGGGCCCCTCGGGCTTAGGCACAGAAGCACTCCGCCCTGCACAGGGCCTGGCGCTCCCAGCAGGTGCCAGACCTGGCTGGGAACCCTGGGCTTTTGTTGGTGAGCGGCAGACGGCTCGTTAGGCCCAGGTAAAATGAAGCGAGAAAACTTCCTTGCTGGCTCATGCCCTCCAGCTGTGTGTGCTCCTCTGCCGTCTGTTTCAGACCTGTGCCTGGTAAAACAAGCATCACGGTCAGACGATGTCCTGAGCCCTCACGAACTGCAGAGAGCACTGAGCCAGAAGGGGTGGGCACCTCCCTCGGGGTTCAGCCTGCATCCTGGCTCCAGCCCTGGATGCATGGGGAGGCAGAGAGGACTGGGAATCTCAGCCCTGGCACACTCCCGGGGCCACTCAGCCTCCACCTTCTCACTGCAGGATGGGGAGGCCAGGCCGGCCAGCCAAGGGGCTGACAGAGAAGGGCTGGTATGGGCCAGGTGCCCGCTGTGCAGGGAGTGCTGACCATCAGAGGCCATGGGAGCCCCACAGGGGAAGGCAGGCCTTGGCCACCCGCTATGCCTGAACACCAGCCGCTGTACCCCGGGGCCTGCTGTCCCTGCTTCTCTGGGCATGTTCATCACTTGCTTGACCACAGCAAGGCCTCAGCACCCAGGGGCTCAGTCCTGCAGGTCCAGAGTCTGGACCTCCTCCCACAAAGAGAGAGCCAGGCCCTGCCTTTCGGGTCAGACTCATCAGCCAAACTCAGGAGACCGATGTACAGGCTTGGAAGGCCATGGTGCCGATATGGAGGCAGAATTACAGCAGACCATGGGTGGGACTTCAGATGGGAGTCACTTCCATGGAGAAGCTCCCCGTCGCTGCGGTGGAGCCAGGTGTCCCTGAGACCTCCCTCACCTCGCGGGCAGGCTGCATCGCGGGGAGCTGCGTTACTGTCTTCTGATGTCCGCCCAGATGATGGAGGTCTCAGTGGGGCTGTGTTGTCCTCATGGGCTTGTGTCCGGGTCTGCACAACCCTGATCTCAGTTGTGGGCCCTGAACCCGCCAAGAGATGAGCAAGCGCCTCCGTGTTCCCTGGTGAAGAGGTGCTGGAGGCCCCGTCTCCAAGAGCACCCTCCCCACAGGAGCCACAGGCGGGCTCTTCATTCCTCATTCCCAAGCTGAGCACCGCCCCTCCGACAGCCCGAGTCTTTCTTTAAATGCAACTGCTCCTCCTTGCTCAGGCTCCTGAACAGGCTTGCGGGCTTGCCTGCAATTTACTGTCGCCTACAGGGGCAGATTCACCTGGTCCCCGAGTCCTGGGTACAGCGCTGCCCTCTGGGTGAATAGTTGACCCAGGGGAGGGGACGGGAATGTCCCAGAAGGGAGGTGGTTCCCCATGTCTGACAGGCTTTTGCAGGGCTCAGTTTTCGAGGTCAAACGCTCAGCTCCCACCGCAGGGTGAGGAGGATTCCTCGGAGCCGGCTGGAAGAGCACCCCTCATAGAACAGGCAGCAGAGGCCCAGCAGTTAGGCACCCAGGAAGGTGACCCATCCACACCAGGGCTACCCACCAGGCAGGTGACCCCAACAAGGACCCAGGCATGTGACCCCTTCCAGGACCCAAACAAGGAACCCCACCCAGGCCCAGGCTGGAGGCTGCATCCAGACTCAGGCGGCCCCATCCAGGTCTCAGACTGGTGACCTCCTCCAGACCCAGGCTGGTGACCCCAGGCAGGCTATCCCATCTGGGGCCCAAGCAGTTGTCCATGAAGTCATCCACACCAGGCACCACAAAGATGCAAATGGCCGGTCCACATTCACGCAGGTGCTGGCAGGACATTGTCACCTGATGACCCACACAGTGGGCAGGACTCTTGTGCTCTGGCCAGCGTGGCTGCCACTCCTCCCTCACTCACTTGTCTCTCTCCTGCAGCTGCACCAGGGTGGAGGCGGTTCTAGCCGTAGGACAAAGAGGGCCTGCTGGGTGCTGGCACCCCGTAACTGGGGCTAACATTCCTGAAATTAGCATCAGGAGAGGCCCCAGCTGCTAGGGACCCCTAAAGGCAGGGGTGGAGGTAGCCTAATTTCCAGCTCCCCACACCTCCCAGGACCGCCCTCCATGCTCAGGGTCCGCGTGACATGGCAACTCAGATGGCCCCACAAGGGTAGAGGTGTCCCTTCCCTCCTCAGACTCCCCTGGTGCCCACTGCCCAGTCATTCCCATCACCCTGTTTGAGGCAACCTGTTGCCCCATTCCAGAGCCTCTGGGTAAATGAGCGCCTCTCCCAGGAAGGCTCCTGCAGTCTCATCTGGACTCAGGGTGGAACTACAGGCAGGTTTCTGCATGGCACCTGCAGGCAGGATCGACGGACTGTAACTGCCCACAGCTGTTGACCTGCTGTAAACTTGGGGCCTCCTGCTGTCTCTCCCTTGTCTCCACCTGCATCAGCCTCTCCTGGCAGTGGTGAGACCGGCATCGGCTGCCCACACAATTGGCGGGAGGGGGAGGAGCAGAAGCGCTGGGATCCGGGGGCAGAAACGCACAGATGGAGACATTTCCAGGCGTGGCTGGGAAACAGGGGCCAACCCCGCATTCCCCAGGTAGGCTAAGCCAGCGATGCATTAACAAGGGGAAAAACAGCATCATGACCTCCTACAGAGCACCCCACTCCGGAAAACTCTGCGGGGGGCTGGGAAGATGCCAATTAACCCAACCTCTCAATGGCTCCTTTTAGCCAAGTCCCTGCAGGCAAACACCTGCAGATGCCCACCTGGCTCCTGGGGAGAAAATTCCCTGCTGAGCCCAGTCTTCGGCCCCGGGATTCTCAGGGCAAGAAGGCCTCCTTCCAACAAAGCAGGGACACAGTGGCAGCTCAGCCTTCCTGAGGCTTAAACTCGGCCAAGAGGAGCTCCTGGGGACAGGCTCAGAGAAGCCAAGATAGGCGGGGTAAGTTCTCCCAGTGCAGCCTCCTCTGGCTGCCCCATCACAGGGTCTGCAGGAGCAGCTGGCTAAGGAGAGACAGAGTTTGCAGGGCCCAGCCCAGCATGAGAGAGGAGAGCAAAGCATGGGCAAGACCTGAGGAGCAAGCACCCAAGAAGTGGTACAGTAGCTTAGGGACCCAGGAAGACCCATCCGCACCAGGGCTATCCACCAGGCAGGTGAACCCAACAAGGACCCAGGCATGTGACCCCTTCCAGGACCCAAACATGTGACCCAAACAGGTGACTGCAGATGCTGCTCAGCTGGCGACTGAGTGAGCTCACTCACATGCACTCACACACCCTCATGCAAGCTCATGCAGTGATGCACACTCACACACGTATACTCACACATGCTCACACACATGCATGCTCACATGCTCGCTCACACACACACGCTCACGCAAGCTCATGCAGCGATGCACACTCACACATGTACACTCACACATGCACGCTCACACACACACATGCTCACACACTTATGCACACTCATGCAGTCAAGCACACTCACACACGTACACTCACACATGCTCACACACACTCACAAGCACACTCACACATGCACACGTATACACACACATGCTCACACATTTACACAAGCTCATGCACACACACAGTCACGCACACACAGGCTCACTTGCATGATCACACACACATGCTCACTCACACACAGCTGCATAGGCGGGGACCTGGTTCTTAGGGCAAGAGCAATCAGGAGGCGGGCAGTGGCCCCTCAGTGTTCTGGGCAGGACAATTTGGAAGAGCCACAGAGGAGCCTGGGGTCGGAGGTCTAGAGGTCCCAGTGTTGCACCTGACAGCTGGTGACTCTGGGGCACGGCACTGCAGCTCCCAAGTCCCAGGGCAGCTGAAACTCATCCAGGGGAGTGTGTTACATCCTCATACCCTTTAGTCCTGTGCCACCTTTAATGTCCCCTGAAAGCAGTTTCCACAAGTACAACACAGGGCAGGGCGTTTCCTAAGGGATGCAAACCGCAGGGTGCAAGAGGTACCACTGTGGAGCTGGCAGTTGGCCCTGGAAGGCAGCCTGGCTTCCTCATGAAAGCCTCATCCTGGGCCCAGCAGCCGCTCTCAGGGCCTTCAGCCTGTGCATGCTTCTCTGGGCCCCCAGCGAGACCTGCAAGGCAAACGCATCCCTGAGCTGAGGTTCTAGGACAGAGCAGGAGGCTTTCTGGACACACAGGTCCCAGCCCTTGAGAAGAGACCCCCAACTTGGAAGCATCCATGTGTCCCTCCTTTCCCTTCCATGTATTAGAGACGTGGGCCACAATCTGTCCACTTTGCTGCGCCCGCCTTCTCCACCTGCCCCTCGCCTGCGCTGGCCACCGTCCCTGTCCACCTTCTGCCAGCTGGAAGGCAGGAGGCCTTGCCTCTCAGATGCCCAGCCCCCACTCCATGGCCCTGTCACACACCAGACAGGAGAATGACAGCCGCCTTCCCCGTGTGCCAGCCCTTCAGCGGCCCTCCTCACCCCTCAATGCCCCAGTGTCCAGGTATTTCTCATGGGAGGCATGGTGTCACCTCGGCTGGACTTTGGTCATCCCTGCTGGGCCAAGTGCTGTCTGTCATGCACATGGAGCTGCTGCCCTCTCTGGGGCCTTCCCAATGATTGGGCAGGGGATCACCCCTCTGGGCTCAGGTACCAGCTGGTGGGGCTGGGTCACTCCACCCACAGAGATGTACCATCACTGACCACATCTCCTGCAGGGCCAGGTGTGTCCTCTGCTACAGCTAATACCTGGACACTGAGGCCTGCAAGGACCCCCAGGCCACCACCCTCAGCTGGGGGGTCGAGCATGGAACTTCCCCTGCACCTCAAGGCCAGGGCTCCCTCCCTCAGCTATTGTGGGGAACAAGAAGGCAGCCGAATGGGGAGCCCTCCCTGGGCTGTGGAGCCCTCCAGAGCTCCAGGGCCCCACCTGAATGGTGTGGGGTGCAGCCATCAGCTTTGAAGGCCAGGAGTCCAGTCCAAATTCCAGCCCCAGCCATCTCCAGTTGTGTGACTGTGGGCAGGTGCTGGACTCCTCTGAGACGGGTCTGCTGACGGGCTGTTGACAGCTCCAGGCATCCGCACACGGTGCAGCGTGTGGGCCCGGTGCTGCTGGCTCTCATCCTGCCTGCCTCTCCCGGGAGCGGGGCCCTCTGGCCCTGCGGAGCTGTGACAGACGAGATGGCTCCACAGACGCTTTCCGCACTTCTCAGGCTGTGGGGACGCCTCTCTGCCTCTGTGGTCTCAGTCCAGGGTCCCACGCTTCCGGCTTCTCCCGGGTCACCCGTTTCCTGTCCTGCAGGGCAGCCCCAACATGTCCAAGCCCCCCAGCCCCCACCTGTATATGCAGGAGCAGGCTCCAGAATCCAGGTGTCCCCGGAGCCACCTGAGGCTCTCTGGGCCTCAGTTTCCTCATCTGTCACGTTGGGGATTTGGACTACATCACCTCTCAGGCCCTTTCTGGAGTGGAAATCCTCTCTGGTGCTGATGAGACAAAAAGCTTCAGGTGCCCTCTAAACAGTATTCTCTGTATAAATTGATCAAAAGAATAAATGAGATGAGGTTGCTGGGGCGGATCCTCATCTTAGGTTAGACTCTGAGGCGAGAGGTTTGTGAATCGTTGATCACACGAGGGCCTGGGTGGAGCAGGGGGAATGGGGCTGCTGCACCATGGTGACAGAGTCCTCCGAGATCCCGGGAGAGTGCATTGGGGTTGCCCCAGCCCAATGTGGGGGTGGCTCAGGGTCCATCCCGGGCCAAGGGCTGCCCCCCAGGCAGGGGCGTAGCCTGGGGCAAGGCAGGCTCACCTGGCTGAAGGCAATTCCCAGAGACAACAGCTCCCCAGACGTCACTGCAGAGCTCCCTCCCTATCACAGGTCTTGGACGCAGGCGCTGAAGACCCAGAGAGTGTCCCTGGGATCATGACGGGGCATCTACCAAGGGCAGGAAGCTGCAGCTCGGAAGAAAATGCCTCTCTGAAGGATACACACTGAGAATTATTTCCTGGAATTTTTCCACCATTGTTCTGCCCTTTCCTTGTCTCCACATAAAGGGAAAAACCCAGAAATGACACCATCCCCACGTGGGCCGAGGGTACTTTTCGAATCAGTAACTGTGGGTTGGCCCCTCATCTAAGTGTTCCCTAGAGCAGAAGGAAGCTCCTGCCAGGCAGGCCCTGCCTCTGCGTCTCTTTGGCAATCTTGAATTCCTCCCGGGCCTGGGCCAGGCTCAGAGGCCCTTAGCCTGCACCAGGGTGCTCCAGAGGCTCCGTTCCCCAAGTCCAAGGCCATCTCCTGACACAAAGGAAGGGGCACGCCAGCTCTGAACCCGGCCGCATTGTCATGGGGTCACCATTGGCTCAAGTCCCAGCTCTCCTCCAAACCTCCCAATGCCAGCACCGCTGTTGTCGGGAGCCTCACATCGAGAGGATCTGCCCATGCCCCAGCTCCTCTCCAAGCCTCCCTGATGCCAGCACCCCCACTGCGGGCAGCCTCACATCAAGAGGGTCTGCTCTGCCCTTCCTTTGGGGACAGATTCCTTTTTTGAAATCCTGGACCAGGACTGAGACCAGGGCAGGAGTCCAATCTGAATGGAAACCCTGGCCAGGCCAGTACGTTCTCCTTTCCAGAAGGCACCGGCATGGGGCGAGGTCTAGGTTGGGGCACTGAGGTTTCACAGCTGAAATCCAACTCTGGAACCACTTTAAAGTGTCTAATGGGAACAGGATGGAAGGGATGCATGGCCCGGCTGCCAGGAGAGGAACGGCCGTGGAGGCCGTGGCAGAGCGGCGGCTCCTTGTTCATCCTCTGACTCTACAGACCTGCCCAGCCAAGCCCTCCAGGCAGAAGGAGTCCAGCTCCGCCTGGGTGCATGTCCTTTGTTTGCTTTTGCCTATTTTTCCCAATCCAGACTCAATGAGCAAACCCCAAGGTGACCCCTGCCGGCTCGGGTTTAATCCTCGCATGTCCATGGCTTCATTGTGTCCTCAGGACACCCCATGAGGTGAACAGTTTCATGTGGTTTACAGACGCAGGGATGGCCACCCACCTGGACAGTCACCTGACTGGAGGGTCAACTGGATGGATGGTCACCCAGCTAGACAGTCACCTGGATGGTCACTTAGTTAGACAGTCACCCGGCTGGATGGCCACCTGGATGGACAGTCACCTGGCTGGATGGCCACCAGGATGCATGGTCACCTGGATGGATGGTCACTTGGATAGATGGTCACCCGGATGGACAGTCACCTGGCTGGATGGCCACCTGAATGGACAGTCCCCTGGCTGGATGGCCACCAAGATGGATGGTCACCTGGATAGATGGTCACTTGGATAGACGGTCACCTGGATGGATGGTCACCTGGATAGACAGTCACCTGGATAGACGGTCACCGGGCTAGACAGTTACCTTGATGGATGGTCACCTAGATGGATAGTCACCTGGATGATGGCCACTTGGATGGGTGGTCACCTGGATGGATGGTCACCTGAATAGACGGTCACCTGGCTAGACCATCTCCAGGATGGATGGTCACCTGTATGGACAGTCACCTGGATGGACGGTCACCTGGATGGACGGTCACCTGGATAGATGGTCACCTGGATGGACAGTCACCTGAATGGATGATCACCTGGATAGACAGTCACCTGGATGGACAGTCACCTGGATGGATGATCACCCAGCTAGATAGTCATCTGGACAGATGGTCACCTGGAGGGATGGTCACCTGGCTAGATAGTCACCTGGATGGATGGACACCCGAATGAATGGTCACCTGGCTAGACAGTCACCTAGATGGATGGTCACTCAGTTAGATAGTCATCTGGATGGATGGGCACCTGAATGGACAGTCACCTGAATGAATGGTCACCCAGTTAGATAGTCATCTGGACAGATGGTCACCTGGAGGAATGGTCACTTGGCTAGATAGTCACCTGGATGGACGATCACCTGGCTAGACAGTCACCTGGATAGATGGTCACCTGGATGGACAGTCAGCTGGATGGATGGGCACCTGGATGGACAGTCAGCTGGATGGATGGTCACCTGGAATGGACAGTCAGCTGGATGGATGGGCACCGAGCTGGCTGCTCTGAGTACAGCCCTCACAAAACCTTTGCTTCCCCCTCCAAGTTCACGGCCTTTCCTCCACTATTCCCTGCCCAAGCACTTCTAATGAATGTAACTTTGCCTCAGCTGAGATCCTGGGGTTCTTTCAGTACCTGACCCAGGCAGTGGCAGGGCCAGGAGAAGGGAGATGGCTGAGTATAGGCGAACGTCTCTGTGCCGCACATATCGCCTGTTTTCCCAGCTGGAAGTCACAAATCCTTTTCTTCCTGTTTTCAGATCTTTTGATGCGTCTTCAGATAGTGTGTGTAGTTCATGTAGTCATGTTTCTATTTGGGCTTCTTTTTCCCCTGGAAAATCCTCAGGGATCTGTCTCTAAATTGAGGGCATCGTAAAGTCTTCAAAATGTGCTTTAGGGCTAGAAAGAGTCCTGTTCAATCCTGGCTCTGCTATTTACATCTGTGTGACCTCAGCAAATCATCTCACCTGGCTGAATCCTCTCCCACCTCTATTGTTAATTTATGTGGAAAACAAAACATAACATCATCCAGAAAAGCCACCTTTCCTGTGGAGAGCGCTGCCTTCCTCAGCCCTGCGCGCCCTTACCTGTGATGCTGTGTGGCACGCCCTAACCAATGAAATGGTGGAGCCGCGGTGCCCAGTCTCACAGGCCCTGACGTCCTGGGGCCGCACACCTCACACAGCTCCCCAGGCATCAGTTCAGGCCTGTGCCTCGGGGAGGCAGCGAGAGAAGCCTGAGGGTCTGCGGCTATAGTCAGCTGGCTATAGCCGGCTGCCCACCTGGGGCCCAGGACCCTGGCCTGGCTCAGTGTCCTTGTGCAGAACAGGACACATCACCCACGTCCTAAGGGGTCTGCTGTAGTGGTCAGAGGGCAGCACTGTACTGGCAACATCGCAGTATGTCTAAGTGTCAATTAATGCCGTCATCATTCTTGTTTTTATCTGCTAATGTTGATTAAAAGCTTGCAATCTGCCGGGCACTGCCACCTCCATCCACAGGTTGTCTCTGTGCTGAGATCTCAGTTTTACAGATGAGGAAACTGAGGTTCAGACAGCACAGGGCACCTGGGACATGTCAGGGCCATGTGGGAGAACCCAGGAGGTCTGACTCAGAGCCCGTTCCTCACTCCAGGCCCTGAGCACCAGCCCAGCTCAGGTGGAACTTGGGTGTGAGTTGAACTTCCCACAGGCCAGGCCAGTGCCTGGTGTGGAGGAGCTTGAGAATGTGGGCTGTGCCTGCGTCTCCTTCTCCCTGAAAAGAAAAATATCCCAGAAAGCAAGACATTGGGCCCAGGGATGTCAAGTCCATGTGCGGCCAGAAACACTTCGGTGTGACCATGAACGGCTGTGCCCCTGCCTTGCAGAGCGGCTGCCCTACTTATGTGGCACCAAGAAAATGAGAGAGAGGGGGTCAGCTCAGAACCGCCACTTGGCAGGCCAGGCAGGCAGCTGTGATTCAGAACACACCAGTGCCTCTGCAAAGAAGAACCCCAAAGCCTGGGATGGCCTGGGGCAGCACAAAGCCACTTGTGTAGCGTTTCCAATTCTCCTTTTAAAGCAATTATTAAGTTCATCTGAAAATCAAATAAGAGCCGCAGATCTAAAACAGAATTAGCAAGTAACAGCGGGGCTGTGAAATTTGATCTGACGCGTTTTCAGGCAAGCGGGCGGAGTGCCCACTCACATCTGGTCAAGTTCAGCCTCACTGGAGGAACCGCTGGCCGGGGTCAAAACCTTCCGCATGTCGGATCATGGAATTAGATGTGACATTCACAAGAACGAGAGTGAGCCCTCGGCCAGCGGATGTCAGCTCCTTGCTTATGAAACTGTGATCCTTTCAGGAAAGCCAGACACTGGGTCCTCTAGGTTTGCCAGGCTTTGCAGGGCCCGTGTGCTAAGGTCCTTGAGAGACTGGAACCTCCTTCTTCAACAAACTCTCCTGTAGCGGGCGTCCTGCCCAGAGGGTTTTAGATCTCACGCTGGGTGTTTGCTCCTCACTGAAACCCTGTTCATAAATTCCAACATTGTAGGGCCAGGTGGTAACTGGGGCAGGGAGCACTGATAGTCCCCAGGGACTCCCCCAGTTCAGGTCCCCACGTCCCAGGAGAATGACATAAGATGGGCTCACATTTGTGCCCAGTGACCCCTATGAGCAACACCCATTCCCTCTCGGCTTTGGTGTCTGTGCTGCTCTTGCTTTTAAGAAAAATGTTTCTACTCTTAAGATTTTTCCCTTGCTTTCCAAATGTTTTCTGTTATTCCCCCCTGACACACACATACTCTCACACATATGCACACACATACACATACACATACACATACACACACACATACACACATGCACACAGAAACACACACCCACACACACATATATATACACACGCTCTCACAGACGTATACACAGATGCACACAGAAACACACACACACATACAAACACACTTTCACACAAAAATACACACACCTGCACACAAAAATACACACATATACACACTCCCACACACACCATCTCAAGGCAGGAGAGCAGCATCTAGACTCGACCTGTCTGGTCCCAGCACCAGCTCTGTGGTCACTCCCTGTAGAGAGACAGCACGGCCAGCAGGCATCACCCTCTGTCCAGCAACATGACAGTGGGTCAACTGTGCATGTGAGCAAATGCGTCCTGTACCTAGAATGCTCGCCAAGGTTAACACGAAACACCTGCAAAAAGCCAGCCCAGCGGGGCCTTCGCCCCTGGTCCAGAGGAGCAGAAGGGCCAACCTGAGGACCATTCTTGGGGACCTGCTCTGCTATGGCCTCCTGGATCTGGCTCCCAGGGCTAGAAAACCTGGTGAAAAGTCTCTGTGGGAGGATTGCAGGGCTGATGCTGGGTGAGTGCAGGGAAGGGAACGCGGAGGCCAGAGCAGACTGGCATTACAGAGGCCGACTCTTCCCCAGCCTTGTGATTCCATGGCCCTGCAGCTCCTTTCAGAGTGATCTGCAGGACAGCCAGTGCTCCTGACTGTGGACTGTGACCCAATATAGGCCTGCACCACGGATGAACGCTCAGGCGCACTCTGAGCTGGGCACCCCCAGGACCAGGGAAGCACTGTTCACAGGCAGTGCAAGCAGACTGCAGGGGCAGTTCCACATCAAGGGTAAGGCAGGCAGCAAACTGGCAGATGAGCAAAGCAACAGTGTTGGCTCAGAACCAGTACCATGGAGAAACTGACGTGGGGAAGAGAGAGAGGGGATGCTGGTGGGTCCATGGGGACTGCACCGTCTGACCAGGTGCCAGGCACAGTCTTTCTTCTGGGCTGGCAAGGGTGAGGCAGTGGCTCAGTGAGCCTGAACAACTACCTGGGGAGACCAGCAACACTCTTCCCTCTGTGATCACCTACCACATGCCTGGGGTTCTGCAGGTGTTTTGTCATGCCACCACATTTATTTAATTTCTAGGGACAAGGCAGCTGACTCCCCCAAGATGGCTGGAGATGCCCACAGACCTTTGCTGTGTCTGCTGAGAGGACCAAAAGCAATGACACTGCAGTAGCCATGAGCACACCCAGTGTTCAGATCTTGGTTTCTAACACCATCTCCAATGAAAAGAACCAGGACTCCTTAGAGACATAGCTGATCCTAGTGCTGGGGCAGGGAATATGCAATATGAACCTGGAGAACCTTGTAGTGTTAACAAGAAAGAAAGTGCTCAAAACAAAGAGAGGAAAGATACACAAAATGCTAGAGCTATGTCAAAGGGACAGAGGAGCCAACCAAAAGAGCACCCAATGGATGGGACCACATGAGACACAAAATAAATCAGGTAGTATTGAATGATAACCCACAGTATAAGCATCCATGAGCCCAGACCAACATAAATTGGAGATTATATACATAAGCACATGGGGGAGGCTTGGTGGGGTGGCTCACGCCTGATTACAGCACTTTGGGAAGCTGAGGTGGATAGATCACTTAAGCCCAGGAGTTCAAAACCACACTGGATAACATAGTGAGACCCCATCTCTACAGAAAACACGAAAATGAGCTGGGAATAATGGCATATGCCTGCAGTCCCATCTACTCCTGAAGCTGAGATGGGAGGATCACTTGGGCCCAGAAGGTTGAGGCTGCAGTGAGCCATGATCATGCTACTGCACTCCAGCCTGCGTGACAGAGCAAGACCCTGTCTCAAAAAAAAAAAAAAAAAAAAAAAAAAAAAAAAAAGGACATGGGAGAGAATAAACAAATCTATGCAAAAGAGTTCTAAATATTTTACTTAGCTGCTTTCCCTTCAGGGAGACGTAGCCTTACTCCCCACTCCCCAAGTGTGGGCTGAGCTCAGTAGTGACTGCCTTGCCAAAAGTACAGCCTGGACATGGAGGATAAAGAGAGTAACTTTATGGTAGAGAAGCCTGGGAAACACTTCAGTGGGGTGATCAAGGTCAATGCCAACAGGGAGGAGTCATGGGGACGGGGCACCCTTGATACAATGGGACGAAAATGGCTCTTGACCTCTGTGGTCTTCCCCAGAAAACCACATCATCTCAAGTGCAGTCATGAGAAAAACATAAGACGAACTCGAGCCAGAGGAAATCCTGTGAAATTCCTAAACAGCTGTCCCTCAAAACTTCCATGGTTATCAAAAACGAGTCAGGTCTGAGAGACTGCCACAGCCAAGAAGAGCCTAAAGAGACAGGAGAACCAAATGTGACGTGGAATCCTGGGTGGGATCCTGCAAGAGAAGAGGGACATGGCGGAAACTGAGGAAATGTGAATAAAGCCCAGGCTTAGTTAATAACAATGGACCGAAGCTGACTCGTTAGTGGCAGCCAGTGCACCTTGCTCCAAGGGTGTGAGCAACAGCAAAGCCTGGGAATGGCGTGCATGGGAATTCTCTGTGCTGTCCTCACAACTTTTCTGTAAATCTAAAACTGTTCTCAAACAAAAGCTTTACTTTAAAAAAAAAAGCTATACCTGGTTACTCCTCAATGAAATGTATGTTTGTGTTTTTTAGAAGCAAACAGGGCATGAAAATAGAGAGCGGCAGTGGTGCACAGTGCAGCCTCCAGGCATGGCCCTGTTGGTGGTCAGTTGGTGGTCAGGAGGGAGGGGCACGGTCACTGCTCACCCTGATCCTGTGGGGGGCAGTGGGGAGTGGCCTGGGGGCACTAGGCCAGCAGGTGAGCCTGGCATGGGGGGGGTCTGGTCAGGTGGGCGGGGCCAGTCTTCTCAGCATCCATGATCTGCTTCCCCACTCCTGTTGGTCCAGCCTCCTTTCCTCCCTCTCCCTCCATTCTCTGCTCTCTGCAGTTGCCTCCCTTGCCTGACCCTCTCCCTCACCCATTGTCCTGGAGCCCCTCACTAAGTACCCCTCCTGGAGCCCTCACTAAGTACCCCTGTTGTACTGTCTGTATTAGTCCATTCTCACACTGCTGTAAAGGCATACCCAACACTGCATAATTTATAAAGGAAAGAGGTTTAATTGGCTCACAGTTCCGCAGGGCTGGGGAGGCCTCAGAAAACCTACGATCATGGTGGAAGGAGAAGCAAACATGTCCTTCTTCACATGATGGCAGGAAGGAGAAGTGCCAAGCAAAGCGGGGAAAGCCCCTTATAAAACCATCAGATCTTATGAGAACTCACTCATTATCACGAGAACAGCATGAGGGTAACCGCCCCATGATCTAATTACCTCTGCCTGGGCCCCTCTCACAACCCATGGGGATTATGGGAACTACATGCAGCTCAAGATGAGATTTGGGTGGGGACACAGCCAAACCGTATCACCCTCCCCTCCGCTTTTCTGCTCTTCTCTGTCCAGGTCTTTGTCTTCTCAGTCCTTTTCTTCACAAGTAACTAAACATTGGAAGCCTCGTTTATTTTCATAATTTGTTCTCTTGTTTGAATGCAGTTTTATGTTCCCAAATTTCAAAAACCAAGCGAGACACACACACACTGTTCCTTTGGGAGCACAGGGAGCAAGGTGTGTGAAAATGTGTTTGATCTGTGTTTCTCTTTGTCCTACGTTCAGTTGGAACAAAAGGGATTGCCCTTTTAAAAGCAACCGTAAGTCACTTGACCTTTTCATTTGTCAGATGAAGTGGTTGGACATGATATTGAGAGCAGATTTATGGAGATGTTGGCTCACAGTATCCAAGCAATTTCAACCATGACTGCGACGGCCTGGTTTTAGCAAAGCCTGTCCTCTTTTGGGGCTGGTACAGACCTTTCTGCTCCGGGGAGAGTGCACAGGAAATGGTCAGTGGTGCCTTGGCCTTGGGTGTGGTGGGCTTATACGGAGCTCAGCCCTCCTCCCCACTTTAGCCTCTGGTTATTGTATCAGTGTCCTGGGCTCTGTAACAAAGTACCACCAACAGGGACTTAGAACCACAGAAATGCATTCTTTCACGGTTTGGAAATCGTGGTGTAGACAGGGCAGTGCTCCCTCCCGAGCTTCTAAAAGAGAATCCTTACTTCCCAGTGTAGCAGGACGAGCTGCAGACAAAACTCCTCAGACACCAGATTAAAGAAGGAAGAGGTTTTTTATTCGGCTGGGAGCGTCGGCAGACTCGCGTCTAAAGAGCCGAGCTCCCCGAGAAAGAAATACTTGGCCTTTTTAAAGGCTTACAACTTTAAGGGGTCCACGTGAAAGGGTCATGATAAATCGAGCAAGCATGGGAAACATGACTGGGGGCTACATGCATCAGCTAACAGAACAAAAAGTTTTACAATGCTTTTTTCATACAGTGTCTGGAATTTACAGATAACACAAGTAGTTTAGGCCAGGGGTTGATGTTATTATTATTACTTTGTTTAACTCCTAGGACTGGGTGGTGGTGCCAAGGTTGTCTGGCTATTTATCTTACTTTTGTTTCTTTCTCTCTTTCTTCCTGTCTTGTGAACTAGGCAAGGTGGGGGAGGAGGGCAGCAGGAGTAGTAGTGGTCTCCTTCCTTACCAAGACTCCAGCCCTGGGGGCCCAGGTCTCCTTGGCTTGAGGCTGCATCACTCCAATCTCTGCCTCCCTCTTCACCTCCTTCTCCTCAGTGACTCTGCATCTCAAATCTCCCTCTCCTTTCTCATATAAAGAAACCAGTCATTTTACTCAGGGCCCACCCAAATAATCCAGGTCAATCTCATCTCAAGATCCTTATCCTAATTATATTTGCAGTGACCTTTGTTCCAAATAAGGTCATATTCTGAGGTTCCAAGTGACAGACATTTTGAGGAAGCACTGTGATTCCATCACATCTATCTATCAATAATCAGTACATGGTCAGGCACAGTGGCTCACGCCTGTAATCCCAGCCCTTTGGGAGGCCGAGGTGTGTGGATCTCCTGAGGTCAGGAGTTCAAGACCCCCTTGGCCAACATGGTGGAAATCCATTTCTACTAAAAATACAAAAATTAGCCCGATGTGATGGCACACACCTGTAGTCCCAGCTACTCAGGAGGCTGAGGCAGGAGAACCCAGGAGGTGGAGGTTGCAGTGAGCCGAGATCATGCCACTGCATTTCATTCAGCTTGGGTAACAGAGCGAGATTCTGTCTCAAAAAAAAAAAGGTACATTTTTACTAATCTAAATCTAACTTCATGAGGCCCTCAGTAAATTTAACTGTGCTTGGAGGGTGTTGCTGCAGCCTTTGACTAAGAAGGTAAGGATCACAGAGTTAAAAGCTGACTTCCAGGAATTTTCAAAAAAAGTCCTAGACTGAGGATATCAGAAATTTGCAAAAAGGTTTGGCAGTTTTGCATCAATCAAATTTCAAATTAGCTTCAGCTCAGTTTGCCGGAGAGAGGGGCAGGTTCACTTCTCTTACAAATATTTCTCTAGTATCCTCCATGTGCATGGCCTGGCTCAGCAGGGAGGCTGTGGGAGGCAGAATAATGTCCTCAAAAAGACGTCTGCGTCCTCACCCCCAGACCCTTGAATATGTGACCTTATGTGGCAAAAGGACTTTACAGATGTGGTTAAATTAAGGAACCGAAGTGGGAGATTATCCAGAGTAGTTGGATGGGCCCAAAGTCATTACAGGGCCCTGATGAGAGGGAGGCAGAAGTCAGAGGGGAGCAGCCACCTGTGACCTGAGCAAGGACCTGAGTGAGGTGGCCACGAGCCTGAAGGTGTGGAAGCCACCAGAAAGAAGCGGAAAAGGCAAGAAGCGGAAAGAGGCAAGAAGCGGAAAGAGGCAAGTAGCGGATTCCCCATGGACGACTCCAGAAGGAGCCACCTCGACTTTAGCCCTGTGAGTCCCATTTCAAATTTCCGGCCTCTAGAATGGTAATAGAATAAACTGCTGTATTTCTAAGTCGTTGGGTTCTGGACATTTGTTAGAGCAGTGGCAGGGAAGCACGTGGCCCACTCATGGTCGCCTCTGGCTCTCAGTTCCGTGTGCTGAGTGACACGGGTGCAGTTTTCAGCCCCACTCAGGTTCTCCGGGGCGCCGTGCAGGGACCTCGACAGAGGCTCGTGGCCAGGGCTGCACCTGGCCAGTCTGCTTTGGCTGGACACTGGGCACCCCTCCCTCTTAGTGTGGGAGAATCCCACCCTGCACAGCACCCTGCAACCCCAGGCAGGCTCAGCAGTGGCTGCAGAGGCTCTCCCTTCTTTCTGGAACTTACTGGGATGCACCCACACGTGTGCCCTGCACACACAGGGAAGCTGTCTCAAGCCAGCGGCCCCTTGCCTCAGCTCTCACCAGTGCTTTCCTGGCAGGACTTTGCACCCCCTTCCCCCACCACCAACTGTGGCCCCACACACTGTGGATAGGTAGTCACTAAACCTTGTCAGGTCTTGGGGGGCCGGCACCCCTCACTCTGCTGTGGGGCAGGAGCCAGTGCACACCTTGACCTCAAGGCCTCTTGACAAATGTCTCCCAGATGTGTCGTGGCTACAGAGGGGGTGAAACTGAAATGCCGCACTGGCTGGGGCTCTCACCCTCATGGGATTCACGCCTAGGTATCTTCGCATTCACCAACTGGCTGCAGTCACATTGTGGGAAATGGTTTGAGGCAGAAGCTATGGGGCCAGGAGGGCTGGAACAGGAACTGACTTGAGAAAACAGTGTCCCTGGAGGACATGGGGAGCATGCAGAGGAGAATAAGC
The DNA here is from genome assembly GCF_049350105.2 of Macaca mulatta. Classification (NCBI taxonomy): domain Eukaryota; kingdom Metazoa; phylum Chordata; class Mammalia; order Primates; family Cercopithecidae; genus Macaca; species Macaca mulatta. The sequence continues at coordinate 144,960,396 of NC_133417.1, read as the reverse complement.
TAACCAAGGGCCTCCCAGGTGCAGGACACAGGTTCTGAGGAGGAAAGAAGAGGATGGGAGGCTGCAGGGCAGAGGACAGACAGAGGAATGTATTACATGGTCCTGGGAGTGAGGCTGGGCCCAGGCCAGCCCAGATGGCCATGCACAGATTTGTGTCTGCACCCAGAGAAGCGGGTGATGGGATCCACTGTGGATTGAAAGTCCACTGTGAAGTGTAGGGAGCAGATTTAGGGGAGGTGACAGGGCCACAGGAGCCTAGTGAGGATGCCAATGCCATCACCCAGGCTGGGTGTTGGTGGCCAGGGACAAAGGAGGAGGAGGGGCTGGCAGGAGGCAGCAGACCATGAGCTATCACAGGACAATGGCGAGGCCTGAAGGTTGAATGAAGCCGAAGGGGGAGGAGGAGGACCGCTGAGTGACCTCCCGAGACTTCTGCTGTGTAACAGACTTGATGGGGTGGGGGCGGTTAGGAGGAGAAATTTGCAAGTTGGGTTTGGGCAAAGTGAGTCTACAATGCCTTTTAGACATTCAGGAAGAAATGTCCAGGTCATTTGGCTGTTCTGGTCAAGAGCTCACAGGAAGCACCTGAGCTGGAGGTCCAGGTGGGCCCCTGGCATGTGGGCTTCACCTGGAGCTGTGGCTGTGGTAAGAGGACAGAGGTGTGAGCCCCAGGAGCTCCAGGACAGGAGGAAGGTCCTGCAGAGGAGGCACAATGGAGGAGGAAAGGGAGCACAAGCAAAGGAACAGAAAACATCAAGGAGATGCCTTCAAGGACTATTGACTGTGTGAGGATAGGAGAGGCGAACTCACACACACCAGCTTGTAGGAGGCCAAGGAAACCCACAAAACTCACAAAAGCAGATTCTGCCTGTGAAAACCACATGCCGTGTGCTGGGCTCTTTCTTTGAGATGAACAGGAGGCAGTCACAAAAGAGACTGTCTTAAGAGGGGGACAATTTGCAGATGTGGCAGCTTTCCCATAAAAAAAGAAAAAGAAAAAAAGAAAACGAATTTGATTGAGCAGTAGCTAATAGAAGTTGAAAACTGAATAAGCAATATATTTATTATGTGCCTAGGTACTTGGATTACCTTATATTTTAATACCATATTGTGAATTTTCATTTAAAACAAAATTATGAGTAAGAGGTGATCTATTTTATTTTATTTTTTTGTAATGATAAACCGTAAGGCATAATGAGAAAGGCATAATGGTTTGGATTATGTTTACATGTTCCTCAAAACTTAATATATTGCACACTTAAGAATGGTATAATATATAGAAAATCCTAAGGAATCTACAAAAAACTATTAGAAATATCACAGTGAGGCTGCAGAATAAAATATCAATTTACAAAAATCAATTGTACACACCAGCAATGAACAATCTGAAAATAGAATTAACAAAACAAATCCATTTAAAATAATATAAAAAAGAATACATACTTAGGAATAAATGTATCAAAAAAGTACCAAACTTATACTCTGATATACTCTGTAATCTGAATATTACAAAATTATTGAAAGAAATGAAAAAAAATTAAATAAATGGAAAGGTATATCATGTTCGCGGATCAGAAGACATAATATTGGCCAAGTGGCAGGGGTGGTTAGTTTTACATGTCTACTCAATCAGCCTACAGTCCCTAGATACTCAATTACACAAACACTAACGCTGATGCTGCTGTAAAGGCGTTTTGTAGATGTGACAGAGTTCCATGATCAGTTAACTTTAAGTCATGGAGCATACACTAGACAATATGAATAGGCCTGATCTAATCAGTTGAAAAGTTTAACAGGAAAATTGAAGGTTCTCTGAAGAAGAAAAACTTCTGCCTGTGGACAGCAGCTTCTACTTGTGCCCAAAAGTCCTGGCCTTTTGTGACTGGCAGCCTACTCCATGGATTTCAAACTTGCCTACCCAGCCTTCAAAACTGCTAAGCTAATTCCTGCAAATAAACAAACATTCTGCTGATTCTTCCTCTGCTAGAACACTAACTGATAAAATGGCAATATTCCCCAAATTGATCTACAGGTCCATTGCAATCCTTCTCAAAATCTCTGCTATTGACAGTACATAAACAACAAAATAAAGCATAGATAAATTGGACTCCAACAAAATTAAAAACTTTTGTTCTTCAAGAAATTTTGTGTATCAAGAAATAAGAAGACAATGCACAGGATAGGAGAAAATATTTGTAAATCATATTTTGCATAAAAGTCTTGCATCTAGAATATATAAAGAATTTTGTAACTCAGTAATAAAAAGGCAAATAACTCAGATAAAAAATGTGCAAAGAATTGATACACATTTCTCTGAAAAAGATACACAAATGTACAAGAGTAACCTGAGAAGTGCAAATCAGAACTAGGAAGACGCCATTTCATACTCACTAGGATACCTGTAATGGAAGAGATAGATAATAATAAGTATAGGCAAGGATGTGAATAAATTGGAACCCCCATCCACCCATAGGGGAAATGTAAAATGGTGCAGCCATGTTGGAAAACAGCTCAGCAGTTTCTCAAATGGTTAAGCCTGGCCGGGCGCGGTGGCTCAAGCCTGTAATCCCGGCACTTTGGGAGGCCGAGACGGGCGGATCACGAGGTCAGGAGATCGAGACCATCCTGGCTAACACGGTGAAACCCCGTCTCTACTAAAAAAAATACAAAAAACTAGCCGGGCGAGGTGGCGGGCATCTGTAGTCCCAGCTACTCAGGAGGCTGAGGCAGGAGAATGGCGTAAACCCGGGAGGCGGAGCTTGCAGTGAGCTGAGATCCGGCCACTGCACTCCAGCCTGGGGGACAAGGCGAGACTCCATCTCAAAAAAAAAAAAAAAAAAAAAAAAAAAAAACCAAAATCAAATGGTTAAGCCTAGAGCTACTATACAGCATAACAATTCCACACCTAGATAGACACCCAAGAGAAAGGAAAACAGGTCCACAGAAGCCTGCACATGAATATTCATAGGAGCACTGTTCACCACAGCCAGAAAGCAGAAGCAACCCACATGCCTGTCAACTTATGAATGGACACACTGAATGTCGTGTATACATAAAAAGAACAATCACTGAAGGGTTGTGTGTGCGGTAACAGGGATAGACCTTGAAAACATTATTGTCAATGAAAGCTTCCTGTCACAGAGGACCACATACCATCAGAGACAGAAAGTAACTTAGCGGCTGAGCCGAGGAGTTAGGGGAAATGACAAATTACTACTGATGGGCACGGGGTCCTCTGAGTATGTGAAAATGTTCTAGAATTGACCATGGTGATAATTGTACAATTCTCGAAACATGCTAATATATTTTTACTATAATATATAGTAATATATACTATGAATATGCTAATTTATATATACTAATACATATGCATTATATAGTATATAATTTATATACTATATGTAACATTTATATTATTATATAACTGTATATCATATATAGTTATATATTATAGTTGCATAGTTATATAACTATATAATATACATTATATACTATAATATATAACATATATGATATAATTTATATATTAGTATATAAAAATTAGTATATACACTAATATATAGACTAATACAATATATAAATTCTATATTATATACATTTATATATTATATACTATATAAATTATATATAAGTATATATAAATTAGCATGTTAGTATATATTATATATTAGTGTATGTATAAAATATATATTTATATATTTTGTTATATATTTATAACATAAAATAATATATATTATGTATTAGCATATACAATATATTAGTATAAAATACTACATTATATATTGGTGTATATATAAGTATATATTATATATTAGTATATAGTTTTATTATTTATTGATAACATATAAAATGATATATATTAGTATATTATCACATATATTAATAATATATATTAAATATTAGTATTATATATTAGTATATATATAAATTAGTACATTAGTAAATTTACTAAAATCACTGAATTGTATACTTTACACGAGTGAATTGTACAATATATGAATATATCTTAATCAAGCCACTATAAGGAATAACATGATTAACTAGTCCTATTAATGGGAAAGTCCCTGTGAGTTAAAAGAAGCAGATCTAAGGTTCCACCATGGCATAAAAAGATAACACATGGAAAAGAACTTGGTTGTTTTCAGTGGGGACCTCAGCTAGAAACTCAAACTCTGTGAGAATGGATTGGCTTTTAGCTTCCTATGGAGAAGGATTTCTTTTGTTAAGGGAAAGAAGAAAGGAAGGAAAAATGGGAAGGGGAGGGGAGGGGAGGAGAGGGGAGGGGAAGAGAGGGAAAAGAAAGGCAAGGAAGGGAAGGGAAAAGAAAGGCAGGGAAGGGAAGGGAAAAGAAAGGCAGGGAAGGGAAGGGAAAAGACAAGCAGGGAAGGCAGAGAGGTAGGGGAGCAGGGAATAATAAAGAGGATTAGCTCCACACCAGGAGATGGAGCACACTTCACCTCTCTGATGCTCAGTGTTTTAAACACCCCCCTCCTCCAGATTCCCCTCTGGCTCCCTCTGACCTGGATTCCCAGCTCTGAGTTTTTCGTGTAAGATGTCCCACCCCCTTCCCAAGCCCGTCTCTGCTGAGTCTGGGTCAGATCCAGACTGGCCAACTTGAAGTCCTTGAATTCCACACTTGGCCAGCCGGAACCTGCTTTTGGCAGCCCTGGAGGTAGGTCAGAGGGCAAAGAGAGAATCTTGGAGGGAGAGATCCCAAAAGTTCTGAAGTTCCAGCTGAGTTAGCATTTTAAGAGAGCTAGAATGACCCTTCGTGGGAAAAGAGTTATGTTCAACTCTAACAAAGCCTTAGGGTAAAAGACAGAGAGAAAGAGGGGGAGAGAGAGGAGGAGGGAGGGAGAGAGGGAAGAAAAGCGAGAGAAAGAAGGGTGCAGAGAGAAGGGGGACAGAAGGAGGAGGAGCTCAGAGGAGGAGTATGGAGCTGTGGTTGGCATCAGGGGTCCCCTCTTTACACAGCCCACTGTGGTATCCCTTTCACATGAGCAGCCAGCCCCAGTGTCTGCAAGGTGAATATTTTTTTCTAATTACTAACAACAAAAGGGCCCCCTTGATCACCCACATTCGCATCCCCTCCCCACACTCAGGGTCCTGCTTCCGGATGGCGCAGCTGGGAGCTCTACTCTGAAACTTGCCCAGATGTGAATCCCCCAGGTCTCATCAAGTGGCCCCCAGAACCTCCCTCCTCCCATTAGCACCTTCCCAAAAAAGCTCTTGTGGTCACAGCCTTCTGCTCAGCAAGTGGATTCCCACCAGAGGGTCTGTGTCTCTGGGGGCGTGAATGAGTCTGGGAAATGGCATCCACAGAGTCACCTGTGTGGCCCTTTTTCTTCTACTCTTCCGGTTCTTCACCTACATGCCATTAGATCATAAATTTGCTATTATCTTTAATAAAAGCTAGATTAGCTGGGCATAGTGGTTCACACCTGTAATCCCAGCACTTTGGGGGGCCGAGGCGGGTGGATCACCTGAGGTCAGGAGTTCAAGACCAGCCTGACCAACATGGAGAAACCCTGTCTCTACTAAAAATACAAAATTAGCCAGGTGTGGTGGTGCATGCCTGTAATCCCAGCTACTCGGGAGGCTGAGGCAGGAGAATCACTTGAACCCAGGAGGCAGAGGTTGCTGTAAGCCGAGATCAGGCCATTGCACTCCAGCCTGGGCAACAAAAGCAAAACTCTCTCTCAAAAACAAACAAACAAACAAACAAATAAATAAATATAAAAGCTAGATTAAACACAAGGGGATTGTCATGCCTCCTGTCATGGTCCTGCCATTTGAAGTAAGGGGTGAAAGAGCCTTCGAAATGCAAATGGCATCTGAGGGTTTTCTCCCTATCTGCATTCCAGCACTGAGGAGATAGACGCTCCTGGAGGTGAAGGGAGTCACCTCAAACTCACACTTGCCCATGGACAGGCTGGCACTTGGGTCAAGATCTCCCCTGTTCTGAGTACCCCATGGGGTCTACATTCAGTTCTCTGGGTCCTAAATAACCTACAACATCTCTCTGGGGAGAAAGTGGGTGTTGGGTGGGGGGAAGAAGCAGAGGTGCAGGAAGGGGAAGCCATTTGTCAGGATGTTAGGTCCGTGTGCAGGCAAAGCCTGTTCCTGGAGCCCACGTTCTCAGAACTGTCCTGCAGGGGCCTCAAAGCAGATAGCAGCAGTGGGTGCCGAGAGGAACTGTGGAATGGGGCCTGGCCAGTCAGTGAATTTTCCAGTCTAGGACAGGGGAATAACAAGCCCCTCCCTTTGCACAGACACTTGTCTATACCGCCTCCCATCTCCCTTCTGCCCTGCCAACCCCTCTAAACTGGAGCCGAGAGTACCGTGGACTCTGCAATATGTCATCTAACTCTCTTCTCACTTTGCCAGTTCCTTGGTCTGGGTGAGAGGTGGGCTTTGTTTCTGGCTGTCCTTTCCTGTGCAGTCTGCCCTTGCTTGGGTCATCTGACTCTTCCTAGATGAACTATTCCCTCTTGCATCTCTCCAGACATTTCAGCCATGCCAGGAGCCTCTGCTCTCTCCCCCAGCACAGCTTTCTAAGGGATAACTGCACTCTGGCCTACAAAGGCAGGTGGTTTCTTCCTTGATGGGACGTACTTTCTTCTTTTCCTCATCTCTGATAAGTCTCACTAGGAATACAAACAGTGACTAATGGACAAACAGACCTGGATTGCAATCCTAGATCTTTCTAGAGACTAGGCAACTCCTATAATTGCTCTGAGCCTCAATTGCCTTATCTGTAAACTGGAGAGCGTGTCCTGTGCCTACAACTGTTGCAGAAATGATGCAACATGTCTGGCAGTGCCTGGCAGAAGCTCAGGTACTAGTGTAAATACTCATATCTACACAGAGAAATGATGGGCACCTGAAATGGAGATGTTGCAGGTAGATATAAAATACTTCTTTTTTTGTTTTTAAAATTATTTAAAATATAATTGGCTGTTTAATGCAAAAATAATGGAAATATATTATGGAGGTTAAAACATCAGTAAAAGTAAATTTAACAATTACAATAAATATAAACAGTCTAAACACTTCAAATAAAAGGTGTAAACAGTCAGACTGGATAAAAAGAACACAACCCAATAACAAGCTGTCTGTAAGGTATGTACTTTGGGCCAGGAGTGGTGGCTCATGAACTTTGTGATCCCAGCACTTTGTGAGGCTGAGCGATTGCTTGAGCTCAGGAGTTCAAGACCAGCCTAGGCAACATAGTGAGACCTCATCTCAAAAAAAAAAAAAAGAGATAAATGCATGCACTTTAAATATAAATACTCAGATAGATGAAAGGTAAACAGACCTAAAAGAGGTATACTATGTAAATTCTAATCATAAGAAAACTAAAGTGGGAACATTAATATATGACTTCAGGACAAGGAATACAAAGAAACATTTTATAATGATAAAATAAATAATTCATCAAGAGGATATAACAAACTTAAATATAGGAAGCAAAAGCTGGCAGAACTAAAACATCAAATAAATCCACAAATACTGAGATCAGTGTTCCTCTCGCTTAAGGATAGAAGAAGTAGACAAAAAGTCATTGAGGATACAGAGAAGTTGGAGAGCCATATCAAACAACTTGACCCACAAAACTTAGCAAGCACCCCACCCACCAGCAACAGAATCCACATTCTTTTCAGGAAGAGTTCTCCAAATATGTGAGGCCTGATATAAGATAGGGATAGCGTTACAGGTCAGTGGGGAAATAATTCAATAAATGATGCTGAGAAGTTTGCTATCCATGTGGAAAAGATAAAATAAAATTAGATCTCTGCTTGCATAATCCTCAAAGATAAAATATGGCTGGATTAAACTTAACTGTGAAAAGTACATTTTTAAAACTGTTATTCAGAAAGATAGATATTTTGCAACCTCACAGTAGGAAAAGATTTATTAAGGAAGTCCTAACACAACAGAGCTTCAACATAAAGGGCAACAATGATAAATTTTATTCTATCAAAAGTTCAAATTGTACATGAAAGGACATCACAACAAATTTACTAAAAGACCACCACATGGAAGATGTCTGTGTCACACAAAATGACTGAAGGCTTACAATCTAACATATGGAGCAGGCGCCAAGACGGCCGAATAGGAACAGCTCCAGCCTCCAGCTCCCAGCATGAGCAACACAGAAAACAGGTGATTTCTGCATTTCCAACTGAGGTAACGGGTTAATCTCACTGGAGCGTGTCGGTCAGTCAGTGCAGGACAGTGGGAGCAGCCCAATGAGCGAGAGCCAAAGTAGGGTGAGGCATCGCCTCACCTGGGAAGTGCAAGGGGGAAATGAATTCCTTTTCTTAGCCAAGGGAAACCGTGACATACAACACCTGGAAATTCAGGTCACTTCCACCCTAATACTGCACTTTACCAAGGGTCTTAGCAAACAGCATACCAGGAGATTATATCCTGCCCCTGGCTCAGAGGGTCCCACACCCATGGAGCCTCCCTCATTGCTAGCACAGCAGTCTGAGATCTAATCGCAAGGCGGCAGCAAGGCTGGGGGAGGGGCACCTGCCATTGCTGAGGCTTAAGTAGGTAAACAAAGCTGCCAGGAAGCTCGAACTGGGTGGAGACCCCTCCAGCTCAAGGAGGCCTGCCTGCCTCTGTAGACTTCACCTCTGGGGACAGGGTACAGCTAAACAAAAAGCAGCAGAAACCTCTGCAGATGTAAATGTCCCTGTATGACAGCTTTGAAGAGAGCATGGAGGTTGAGCAGCATGGAGGTTGAGATCTGAGAAGGACAGACTGCCTGCTCAAGTGGGTCCCTGACTCCCAAGTAAGCTAACTGGGAGAGCCGAACTGGGAGTAGCCTAACTGGAGTGGACCTCAAGCAAACTCCAACAGACCTGCAACTGAGGGTCCTGACTGTTACGAGGAAAACTAACAAACAGAAAGGACATCCACAACAAACCCCATCTGTACGGCACCATCATCAAAGACCAAAGGTAGATAAACCCACAAAGATGGGGAAAAACCAGCACAGAAAACCTCAACATTCCAAAAATCAGAGTGCCTCTCCCCCTCCAAAGGAACACAGTTCCTTGACAGCAACAGAACAAAGCTGGATGGAGAATGACTTCGATGAGTTGAGAGAAGAAGGCTTCAGCTGATCAAACTTCTCAGAGCTAAAGGAGGAACTACAAACCCACCACAAAGAAACTAAAAACCTTGAAAAAAGATTTGACGAATGGATAACTAGAATAACAATGCAGAAAAGTCCATAAATGACCTGATAGAGATGAAAACCATGACACAAGAACTATGTGACAAATGTACAAGCTTCAGTAACTGACTCGATCAACTGGAAAAAAGAGTATCATTTGATTGAAGATCAAATGAATGAAATGAAGCGAGAAGAGAAGTTTAGAGAAAAAAGAGTAAAAAGAAATGAACAAAACCTCCAAGAAATACGGGATTATGTGAAAAGACCAAATCTACGTCTGATTGGTGTACCTGAAAGTGACGGGGAGAATGGAACCAAGTTGGAAAACACTCTGCAGGATATCATCAGGAGAACTTCCCCAACCTAGCAAGGCAGGCCAACATTCAAATTCAGGAAATACAGAGAATGCCACAAAGATACTCCTCGAGAAGAGCAACTCCAAGACACATAATTGTCAGATTCACTCAAAGTTGAAATGAGGAAAAAATGTTAAGGGCAGCCAGAGAGAAAGGTCAGGTTACCAACAAAGGGAAGCCCATCAGACTAACAGCAGATCTCTCGGCAGAAACTCTACAAGCCAGAAGACAGTGGGGGCCAATATTCAACATTCTTAAATAAAAGAATTTCCGACCCAGAATTTCATATCCAGCCAAACTAAGTTTCATAAGTGAAGGAGAAATAAAATCCTTTACAGACAAGCAAATGCTTAGAGATTTTGTCACCACCAGGCCTGCCCTACAAGAGATCCTGAAGGAAGCACTAAACATGGAAAGGAACAACTGGTACCAGCCATTGCAAAAACATGCCAAAATGTAAAGACCATCAATGCTAGGAAGAAACTGCATCAACTAACAAGCAAAATAACCAGCTAACATCATAATGACAGGATCAAGTTCACACATAACAATATTAACCTTAAATGTAAATGGACTAAATGTTCCAATTAAAAGACACAGACTGGCAAATTGGATAAAGAGTCAAGACCTATCAGTTTGCTGTATTCAGGAGACCCATCTCACGTGCAGAGACACACATAGGCTCAAAATAAAGCGATGGAGGAAGATCTACCAAGCAAATGGAAAACAAAAAAAGGCAGGGGTTGCAATCTTAGTCTCTGATAAAAGACTTTAAACCAACAAAGATCAAAAGAGACAAAGAAGGCCATTACATAATGGTAAAGGGATCGCTTCAACAAGAAGAGCTAACTATCCTGAATGTATATGCACCCAATACAGGAGCACTCAGATTCATAAAGCAAGTCATTAGAGAGTTACAAAGAGACTTAGACTCCCATACAATAATAATGGGAGACTTTAACACCCCACTGTCAACATTAGACAGACCAAGACAGAAAGTTAACAAGGATATCCAGGAATTGAACTCAGCTCTGCACCAAGTGGACCTAACAGACATCTACAGAACTCTCCACCCCAAATCAACAGAATATACATTCTTCTCAGCACCACACACACTTATTCCAAAATTGACCACATAGTTGGAAGTAAAGCACTCCTCAGCAAATGTACAAGAACAGAAATTATAACAAACTGTCTCTCAGACCACAGTGCAATCAAACTAGAACTCAGGACTAACAAACTAATCAAAACCACTCAACTACATGGAGCAACCTGTTCCTGAATGACTACTTGGTATGTAATGAAATGAAGGCAGAAATAAAGATGTTCTTTGAAACCAATGAGAGCAAAGATACAACATACCAGAATCTCTGGGACACATTTAAAGCAGTGTGTAGAGGGAAATTTATAGCACTAAATGCCCACAAGAGAAAGCAGGAAAGATCTAAAATTGACACCCTAACATCACAATCAAAAGAACTAGAGAAGCAAGAGCAAACACATGCAAAAGCTAGCAGAAGGCAAGAAATAACTAAGATCAGAGCAGAAATGAAGGAGCTAAAGACACAAAAAAACCCTTCAAAAAATCAATGAATACAGGAGCTGGTTTTTTGAAAAGATCAACAAAATTGATAGACAGCTAGCAAGACTAATAAAGAATAAAAGAGAGAAGAATCAAATAGATGCAATGAAAAGTGATAAAGGGGATATCACCACTGACCCCACAGAAATACAAACTACCATCAGAGAATACTATAAACACCTCTATGCAAATAAACTAGAAAACCTAGAAGAAATGGATAAATTCCTGGACACATACACTCTCCCAAGACTAAACCAGGAAGAAGTTGAATCCCTGAATAGACCAATAGCAGGCTCTGAAATTGAGGCAATAATTAATAGCCTACCAACCAAAAAAAGTCCAGGACCAGACGTATTCACAGCTGAATTCTACCAGAGGTACAAGGAGGAGCTGGTACCATTCCTTCTGAAACTATTCCCATCAATAGAAAAAGAGGGAATCCTCCATAACTCATTTTATGAGGCCAACATCATCCTGATACCAAAGCCTGGCAGAGACACCACAAAAAAAGAGAATTTTAGACCAATATCCCTGATGAACATCGATGCAAAAATCCTCAATAAAATACTGGCAAACCGAATCCAGCAGCACATCAAAAAGCTCATCTACCATGATCAAGTGGGCTTCATCCCTGGGATGCAAGGCTGGTTCAACATACACAAATCAATAAACATAATCCAGCATATAAACAGAACAAAAGACAAAAACCACGTGATTATCTCAATAGATGCTGAAAAGGCCTTTGACAAAATTCAACAGTCCTTCATGCCAAAAACTCTCAATAAATTCGGTGTTGATGGAACGTATCTCAAAATGATAAGAGCTATTTATGACAAACCCACAGCCAATATCATACTGAATGGGCAAACACTGGAAGCATTCCCCTTAAAAACTGGCACAAGACAGGGATGCCCTCTCTCATCACTCCTATTCAACATAGTGTTGGAAGTTCTGGCCAGGGCAATCAGGCAAGAGTAAGAAATAAAGGGTATTCAATTAGGAAAAGAAGAAGTCAAATTATCCCTGTTTGCAGAAGACATGATTGTCTATTTAGAAAACCCCATCATCTCAGCCCAAAATCTCCTCAAGTTGATAAGCAACCTCAGCGAAGTCTCAGGATACAAAATCAATGTGCAAAAATCACAAGCATTCTTATACACCAATAAGAGACAAACAGAGCGCCAAATCATGAATGAACTCTCATTCACAATTGCTTCAAAGAGAATAAAATACCTAGGAATCCAACTTACAAGGGATGCGAACGAAGGACCTCTTCAAGGAGAACTACAAACCACTGCTCAATGAAATAAAAGAGGACATAAACAAATGGAAGAACATTCCATGCTCATGGATAGGAAGAATCAATATCATGAAAATGGCCATACTGGCCAAGGTAATTTATAGATTCAATGCCATCCCCATTAAGCTACCAATGACTTTCTTCACAGAATTGGAAATAACTGCTTTAAGGTTCATATGGAACCAAAAAAGAGCCCACATTGCCAAGACAATCTTAAGTCAAAAGAACAAAGCTGGAGGCATCATTCTACCTGACTTCAAACTATACTACAGAATGGGAGAAAACTTTTGCAATCTACTCATCTGACAAAATGCTAATATCCAGAACCTACAAAGAACTCAAGCACATTTACAAAAAAAAAAACACAAATAACCCCATCAAAAAGTGGGCAAAGGATATGAACAGACACTTCTCAAAAGAAGACATTCATACAGCCAACAGACACATGAAAAAATGCTCGTCATCACTAGCCGTCAGAGAAATGCGAATCAAAACCACAGGAGATACCATGTCACACCAGTTAGAATGGCAATCATTAAAAAGTCAGGAAACAACAGGTGCTGGAGAAGATGTGGAGAAATAGGAACACTTTTACACTGTTGGTGGGACCGTAAACTAGTTCAACCATTGTGGAAGACAGTGTGGCGTTTCCTGAAGAATCTAGGACTAGAAATACCATTTGACCCAGACCCTCTGGGTATATACCCAAAGGATTATAAGTCATGCAGCTATAAAGACACATGCACACGTATGCTTATTGCAGGACTGTTCTCAATAGCAAAGACCTGGAACCAACCCAAATGTCCATCAGTGACAGACTGGATTAAGAAAATGTGGCACATATACACCATGGAATACCATGCAGCCATGAAAAAGGATGAGTTCATGTCCTTTGCAGGGACATGGATGCAGCTGGAAACCATCATTCTCAGCAAACTATCACAAGAACAGAAAACCAGACACCGCATGTTCTCACTCAAAGGTGGAAATTGAACAATGAGATCACTTGGACACAGGAAGGGGAACATCACACACCAGGGCCTGTTGTGGGGTCGGGGGAGGGGGAAGGGATAGCATTAGGCGATATACCTAATGTAAATGATGAGTTAATGGGTGCAGCACACCAACATGGCACATGTATACATGTGTAACACACCTGCATGTTGTGCACATGTACTCTAGAACATAAAGTATAAAAAAAGAATCTAACATATATCAAGAATTCCTACAAAAAGTATAAAATAATAAACAACAGAAAAAAATTATCAAGGATTTGGAAAGGCGATTTACTGAGGGAAAATTTCCAATGGTAAATAAACTTGAAAACATGATCGATCTCACTAAAGGTCAGAGAAATCCATATTAAACGACACTAAAACTCCAAAACTGCCCACAAAAGCAATAGAAATTTAAGTCTCATCACTTAAGTGCTGCAGAGGCTGTAGAGAAAAGAAAACTTTTATACACTGCTGGTGAGAATATAGATTGACATAACTACTTTGTATAACAAATTGGCAGTGTCTAGTAAATTTGAAGATGCCTCTACTCGGTGATGAACAATTTGATCCTGGGCATATATTAGAAGCTTAGAGAAACATTAAGTGCACAGGAAGAATTTTATAAAACTGTTCCTAACAATATTACGTTTTGTTGAGGAATACATACATTCATAATGAAAGTGGTTAGAAATTCAGGGTGAGGATAAACACCCAAGTCAGGATAGTGATCCTCTCTTGGCAGGGGGTATGAAGTGGAATAGGACCAGGAGCGGTACATGGTTGGCTGCAGCCATGGATTCCAGGCTGCTGGTTGGGTTCATGCGTGCACATGAAACAAAGGTGGAACCTCCCTTATCAAAGATGCCTGGGATGAGAAATATTTTGGGTTTTGGTTTTTTTAAGAATTTGAAATATTTTCTTTTATATAATGAGATAACTTGGAGATGGGACTGAAGTCTAAACACAAAATTCATTTATGCTTTATAGACACCTTATACAGATAGTTGGAAGGCAATTTTGTCCAATATGTTTAATAATTTCGTGTATGAAACAAAGTTTGTGTTCAGTGCTTGTGCGTAGAATTTTCTAATTGTGGTGTCATGTCGGTGCTCAAAAAGTTTCAAATTTTGAAGCATTTCAGATTTTAGATTTTGAGATTAGGGATGTTAAATATATATTCATTTTTTATTTTCGGATGTCCAAAAAGTTCCATAAATTATAGTTATTTCAGATGCTTTGGAAACTTTGTTCAGTTAAATACATAAATCGTAAAACTATAGTTAATGTGAAAAATCGCTGATGTTTAACTTCTATCATTTGATGCAAAAGATTCATCGGTAAGCTTACTTTAACCTGTATTGTGTTAAAAAAAAAAATTTAGATGTTAAAAAGGAAAAAGGAAATAAAGAAATGAGGCTGATTCTACGATGTTTTGGCTAAATCAGTATTTTTCAAAGTATGGTCAGGCCCCTGGGGCTCCCTGAAGTTTTCTCAGAAGTCTCTGAGGTCAAAACTCTTTTCATAATGCTAAGAGGCTACTGTTTTCCTCCCTATATTGACATTCGCATTAATGGTACCCAACAACCTCGGTGCTGGGCTTGGAATCAAGACTGGAGCCACACCACACAGCGGTCACTGCATGCATCACTGCCAGGCACTCACGGGGAGGGACAAAGAACACAACCTCCGTGTCACTTAAGAATGTTCTGGGTGAAGGAGAAAAATTATTTATTTTATTAAAGCTCAATGCTTGAGGCACATGCCTTTTTAATATTCTGACTAAGTTGATAGTACACACAAAGCCCATCTGCAAGCTGAAGAACAATGGTTCTCTTGAGGAAAAGTACCATGTGACTGAGCCAAGAGCTCAACTACTCACTTTTTCATGGAACATTGGTTTTACTTGAAAGAATGACTTACAAACTATTCAGAGTTCACTGTTTGGCAGATTTCTTGAAAGTAAATGAAGTGAACCAGCCATTTCAAAGAAAAGCATTGACAGTGTTTGTTGCCAATGCTAAAATGTGAACTTGAGTGTAAATTAAAATTTTGGAAAGCATATATTCACCACCAACGTCTTCCTAGCTTCCCGTTACTTAAAGACTTCCCTGGTGAGATGGGTGGTGATATTAGCAAATACGAGTTTTTTGGATATTGAATAATGAAATGTGTCTACATTTGAAAACCTGTATAACTCAGTGAGTCATTATTTTCCAAATGACCAAGATATGATGTTATAAAATCATACAAAAGTAAAAGATCCATTCAAAGTTAATGATAGGGCTATGCATTTTAATGTATCAGAGACGAAAGGGCTCATTAACAGGATTCAGACTCTATGTTGTAACTAATCTTCAAGAAACTACCAATTTTTGTGTATAGCATGAGGGTCTAATTTTATTATTTTGCATGTGCATATCCAGTTCTCCCTAGAGAATATCCTTTCTTTATATATGTATTTTTGGCACTCTTGTAGATCATTCAACCATATACCGT
Organism: Macaca mulatta; assembly: GCF_049350105.2. Classification (NCBI taxonomy): domain Eukaryota; kingdom Metazoa; phylum Chordata; class Mammalia; order Primates; family Cercopithecidae; genus Macaca; species Macaca mulatta. Next base: position 144,944,474 of record NC_133417.1, on the reverse strand, counting down.
GGATTTATTTCTGGGCTTTTGGACCAGAAACTGTAAAGCTCCTAGAAAAAAAAAAAACATACAGGAAAGGCTTTCTGGAGTTAGTCTTGGAAATGATTTCATGAATATACCAAAAGCACAGTCAACAAAAGCAAAAGTAGACAAATGGAACGTCAAATGTAAAAACTTCTGCACAGCTAACAAGCAACAGAACGAAAAGGAGACCTACAGAATGGCAGGAAACATTTCCAAACCATAGATCTGATAAAAGGTGAATTTCCAAAATATGTATGAAACTCCTACAACTCAATATCAAAAACACTAACAACTCAATCAAAAAATAGGCAAAGGGCTTGAACAGACATTTCTCCGAAGACAATGCAAAAATGGCCAACAGGTATAAAGAGGTTCAATGTCACTAATCGTCAGGGAAACACAAATCGAAACCAACCTCCCACCTATGAGTACAGCTGCAAAAAAAAAAAAAAAAAAAAAAAAAGACACACATTGGTGAGGTTGTGGAGAAACTGGAAGCCTTGTATACTGTTGTTGTTCAGAACGCAAAATGGTACAGCCATGGTGGAAAGCAGTGTGGCATTTCCTCAAAAATTAAAAATAGGGCCAGGTGCGATGGCTCATGTTTATAATCCCAGCATTTTGGGGGCCAAAGTGGGTGGGTCACCCGACATCAGGAGACCAGCCTGGCCAACGTGGTGAAACCCTGTCTTTACTAAAAATACAAAAATTAGCTGGACATGGTGGTACACACCTGTAATCCCAGCTGCTTGGAAGGCTGAGGCAGGAGAATCGTTTGAACCTGGGAGGTAGAGGTGGCAGTGAGCTGAGATCACGCCATTCTACTCCAGCCTGGGCGACAGAGTGAGATCCGTCTAAAAAATAAAAAACAAAAATAAAAATAGAACCACCATATGACTCAACAATCTCTCTTCTGGAATTTAACCAAAAGATTTGAAATCAGGGCTCAAAGAGCTATTAGTACTCCTGTGTTCATTGCAATATTACTCACAACAGCTAAGATGTGTAAACAACCTAAATGTCCATCTACATGACTAGATAAAGCAAATGTGTGTACACACAATGGAATACCCTTCATCCTTAAAGATGAAGGCAGTCCTGCCATAGGCAGCCACACGTGATGAACCTCGAGGACAGGCCACAGGAAATAAGCCAGCCACAGAACAAATACTGTATGACTCCATTCCCACCAGGTCCCTGAAGGATTCAAATTCCTAGAGGCAGAAAGTAGAATGGTGGGTGCTAGGGGCTGGGGGCTGGGGGGCAAAAGCCAGGAGTTGCTATTCAACAGGTGTAAAGTTTCAACTATGCAAGATGAGTAGGTTTTATTGATCTGCTGTACAATGTTGTGCCTACAGCTAACAACATTGTATTGCATGCTTAAATATTTATTAAATGTTTTCACCACAATAAAATAAAAAAGACTACTGGTCAGACAGTTTGGTACAGAGTCAAAGCAGAAATGCACAATTACATGCAAAAAAAAAAAAAAACTATTAAAAGAGTTTTATTCCAACAGACCTATCTGTCAGATTTTCTTCATGTGTTTCCACCAAAACAACATATTCAATTGATGGCCGGAGAAACAGTTATGAGACTCCGGCTACCATCTATTAATCCAGACTTTAAGGAGATCTGTGAAATTCTAAAGCAACGACACTCACTGTTTTCACTAAATATTTTACATTAAAAAGTATAGCTATTTTCCCAACATGTTATTTACGTTAACATATGATATGTTATTATTGTTATGTTTAGGGAATACATCTCTGAGATGTTTCGCTTTAATTTTTTAGATGATAAACATTGCTAGGTATAACCCATGGGAACTAAATCTCTTTGGGGTCCTTGATGGTTTTTAATGTAATGAGGCTCTGAGCCCAAAGCAGTTGCTACCCACTGGGATGAAACATCCGTACCATGTCCCGTGCCTTCTAATTTCAGGGACAAATGCCCCTGAAAACACAATCAGGGAAACAAATGTTTTCTAGAAACATGTCTACGCTGGATTGCAGGGCCTGAGTGTGTGGGTGTAGAAATGCATGCTTAATTGTGTGGAAGAAAGTTGTTCAGATGATAAGTTTGGGAGAGAGTGTGTTATACAGCCACGGTTTTATTTCTGCTAGAGAAAAAAACATACTGATCGTTCTTTTTATTTAAAATATTTAAGCTGGTGACTCTGGCCACATCTTAACATGGCTCTGCTCAGCACTGAGCAGGAGGGAAAAGGGGCCGTGCCTGCCGTGAAGTGGAAAGGGCGTGGGCCCTCCAGACCCCGAGACATTAGAAGAGGTAGGCCTGGGCCGGGACGGTGCCCTCCACCACGTTAGCCCTGCAGGGACGCCGAAGGCTTTGTGCATGGTGGGCCCAAGCACAACACCCTGTGGCCTTGGACCTCAGCCTGGTAAAAAACTGCCTCCTGGGTGTTCCCAGTGAGTTTTTCACATCAGCTTCTATGGCCACACACTTTGCTCTCTTGATGAAGTCAACGCTGGTATTCTAAATCAGGGGTCCCCAACCCCTGGACCATGGACCAGTACCAGTCTGTGGCTCTCAGTAACTGGGTCGCACAGCGGAAGGTGAGAGGCAGGTAAGCGAGCAAATCGTCGTCTGTATTTATAGCCACTCCCGATTGCTCACATTACCACCCTCCCTCAGGCTGGGCCATGGTTGCAGAGACCTGGGGCCGAGCAGAGCTGCCTGTGAGGACCTGGGGGAAGAATTCCAGGTAAAGGGTGTTACAGTAGGTGGAGTGTGCATGCAAGCTGGGCAAGTTGCAAGATGTGCTTCCAGGCCAAACACTAGCAAACCCGAGACAGACAATGAGCAAAGTAGGGGCCTGAGAGGTTCCTGGGGAGGCAGAACAGGGATTGGGGGTACATCCTGCATGCCCTGTGTGTCCCTGCAAGATCTCTCATGCCAGGAAGGTCCTCTGAGCATATCTGGACCACTTCCAGGGACTCTATATTCTCATCTCTACAAAAAAGATTCTTCACTGCACACCTATCAGAATGGCTAAAATAAGAAACGCAGTTTACACAACATGCCATGAGGATGTAGAGACACAGAACACTCATGCACTGCTGTGGGGGACAGGGAGGCAGAACTGCCCGAGAAGAGCGTGGTGGCTTCTTCCTGAATGAAACATCTTCCTCCATTGCCACCCAACCGATGGTGGTCCTCCTGGGCATTTATCCCACAGACCTGGAGACCTAGAGTCACACAGAGGCCCATACACGAATGTTCACATTGTCTTCTTCCATAACGGTCAAAAACTGGAAGCGACACACATTTCCTTCAGCAGGAAAATGGTTAAACTGTGGAACGCCTGTACCAGGGACTACCACTCATGACAGGGAACAAACTGTTGCTACTAAAATTAGGATGATCTCCAGGGAGCCACGCCAAGTGAAAAAAGCAACCTGGAAGGTTATGTCGTGGAGAGTAATCTTGAAATGATAAAGTGATGGAAGTGCAGAAGAACTTAGCGGCCACGGGGGTGAGGGACAGGGAGGTGGCCGTGGCTCCACAGGGCAGCCGCAGGGGTCCTGGATGGATGGTTCTGTGCCTTCACTGTGGTGGTGGATACACAAACCGACACAGAATCAACCCACACACAGGCAAGGGTGTGTGACGCTGGCGACATCTGAGTGTGGGGCGTGAACGGCACTGAGGTCAAGCTCAAGGCTGTGGCTTTGTCCTGTGGTTACCTAAGACGGCACCTCTGGGGGAGACAGTGGAGGCACCCTGATCACTCTCTAGTGTTTCTGCAACTGCATGTGAATCTACAGTTATCTCAATGCAGAAAGGTATTTGGTTATATTTTTTAAAAGAAGACTGAGACAAATCAGTGGATTACAAACTGTCTCCGTGGAGTCACCAGGACCATAACAGAGAAGCAAGAGCAGGACTAGGCACTTCCCAGGAAGTAGCATTCCAGATCAACCAGTAGGGTTGGAGCCTCACCCAGGGCTCAAAGCCCACGTTGGGGCAGGGATGGCAGCACTTGTGTCGACGCCTCTCTCTCCCTGCCCTGTGGCTCCAGCAGGGTCCCTGGGCACCGTGGCTGGGTCTTAGCCACCCATGATGGAGCGTGGCCAGCATACACAGTTGCCAAACACTCAGAGCTTAGCCCTGGAGATGACTACATGAGCTGGGGCCAGGGAAGATGGATGAGAACTCAGGAACTGCCCCGACTACCAGGACCACATGAGCCGGAACACAAAGGAACCCGATGGACAGGAATCAGGACCAGTCTCCACAGCCCAGACCATGTGAGCTGGGGCAGGACAGAGCCAGAGAGGGTGGACGGGAATCAGGACTCATCTCCGCACCTCAAGCGGCCACCTTTTCCCAGCCATATCTCTCACTGCTCCTTCCTCACACACCAGCATCACCACGATCATCTCCACCCACACGTGCAGACCACAGCCCCAATGCTGGCACCAAGCTATGAGATACACTTGCCCAAAACTCTCTGGAACCTTCTTAGCATTGTCAAGCGCATATTCTGGTGCCAAGCAAGGGGACTCAAACCCACCATTCTCTTTGGTTTACAAAGTCTGAAATTTTACTGGAACTGGTGAAAATCGTTCAGCAACATCCGTATCATTCCTCCTTCTCAAAGCATGGCATGGGTTTAGAAGAGAACTCCCCAAAGTGCATGATGGATTTGCCAAGCCACAAGTACTTAAAAACTAACTTTAGAGGCTTGCCAAACCCCTAAATTCCAAGGCATATTTTGATCCTTATTAAAGTCGTATAAAATAATACCACTCGTGAGGGGCTCTCTGCTGCATTCCCTGGGCTCTGTGAGATCGCCTGTCTGTTCACCAAAGCAGTGCCTACTCTGAGGGGCTTGTGGCAGCCCTGGGCCACCTCCTGAAGGAGCAGGCACCCTGAGCCTCCTGGGTGGCCTGGCGGCCAGGAGAGTGGCAGCCCTGGAATCTGGGCTGGATCCTGGCTGCACTGACTCCTTGGTTCTCCCTGGTGAATGGTTTCACCCATCAGGCCTTGGTTTCCTCATCTGCAGTGTACATAGAGTGCTTAGCACTTGGTTACAGAAACCCCAGCTCTTCCAGCAATTCCCTCTGCTCTGCTGGCTTACGTCTAATTTCCCCTGGAGAATTGCTCACCGGCCTGTGGGAAGCACCACGAGTGCTTACAGCCCGTTCTCTGCAACATTGCAAATACTCTGCTGGAGACGGCTACATGGGTCAGTGGGCCAAGCCTCTGTCAGGCCTGTCTGAGGCCTGGACTCCACCACACGAGAACTGAGGCCTGGGCTGTTTATGCGCCGTCTGAGTGCTCACCCCCCACACACACCCCCTAACCCCCCCACCACCGCAGGTGAGGTGTGAACGTAGATGAGGCATAAACTGTAAATAGTTGTGGCCTTGGGCCCCCACTTCCCCACTCCCCATGGGCTCATCTGCAAGTGTGATCCCACCGGCCTGCTCCTGAGAGGAACCAGCAAGAGTTTGAGTCATGTGGACTTTTTGGCCGTAAGGGTGGGTGGGTGGAAAACTCAGCCAAATTTACACAAACCAAAGAGGGGGTTATTGGAAACCCAGGGCTGGTGTCCAAGCCCACAGCACCGTGGGTCCTCGTGGTGCCCCAGAGGTTCAAAGTCGGTTGTGGGCCGGAGGTGTGCTCTCCTCCTGTCTTTCCCGGCTATGTACAGAGGCTCAGGTCCCCCCCATGGCCCTGCAACCCTGGCAGTCATCTCTCTGCTCCCTGCTTCCCGGCTCACACCTGGCCAACCTTCTAAACAACCACCCCTTTACCAATCACCACAGCTGTGGAGGGGGTGAAGTAGAAGAAGGGGAACCTATTGGCCCCAAATATTAGGGAGAAGATGGAGGGAAAGGGAGGAAAATGCAATTCCCAGGAGAAAGAAAGCTCTGCCAGATCAAAATCAACGCCTCCACACGTACCACACAGGAAGCACAGGCATGCTTTGCAGAACGCAGGGTGCTCCCCACACCTCCAGGGCAGAAGATTTGCAGGTGGCCAACAAGCCTAGGGAAAAACGCTCAAGGTCATCTGCCATCAGAATCCAAACAGCAAAACTACCACGAGATGCCGCTTCACAGGCATGAGGGTGCCTAGAATCAAAGGGACAGACAACAGTGCTGGTGAGGATGTGGAGAAAGCAGAACCCTTAGGGGCTGCCGGGAGACTGTGAAACACGGCAACGGCCGGGAGACTGTGAAACATGGCAGCCACTCTGGAAAACAGTCGGACAGGTCTTCTAAAGGGTAAGCACACAGTCACCACATGTTCCGGCAACCCCACTCCTCGGTATATACCCAAGAGAAGCGAAAACACGTGTCCACGCAAAAATCTATGCATGTGCAGAGTAGTATTATTCATGGTAGGTAGCCAAAAAGTGAAAACAACACAGTGTCCGTCGACTTGTGAATGAATAAATAATATACGGTCTACATACTTTGGAATATTATTCAGGCATATAAAAAAAAAGGAGGCACTGATTCGCACAGCAACATGCATGAACCTTGAAAATATGACGCTAAGCGAAAGAAGCCAGATGCAAAGAACCACATAGTGTCTGAGTGTATGATTGCATTTGGACTGAGAAGTCCCAAACAGGAAAATCTACTGGGACAGGAAGTAACTTAGCTGTTGTCTAGGTTGGGGTGGGGGAGTGATGGGAGATTGGAAGGTCATAGCTGAAGGGTATGGGGTTTCTTTTGGGAGGTAACAAAAATGTCCTAAAACTGATTGCGGTGGCAGTTGTACAATACTATGAATATGTTAATGCCGCTGAATTCTGCACTTTAAATGGATGAATTGTGTGGTGTGTGAATTACATCTCAATAAAGCTGTCACCAAAAAAAGATACTGCGTACCAGAGAGTGATGCTAATTAGCCTCATTAAGCCCTCCCCCTCACTGCAGGCCCAGCTCAGAATCAGGTTCTTCCAGAAGAGCCCCCAGGCAGCTGAAGCCCAGGGATCTCTCCTCTTGGATCTCCCGGTTCTGCACCACCTGTGCAGCCCTGGATATCAGTTTCCTGTGCTGCTGGGACATGCCCGGATGAAAGTAGCAGCCCGTGGATCTTGCCCTGTGAGGACACCAGCGAGTCCCTGGCACCGGGCAGCCGCTTGGCCAAGGCTTCGCTGATGCGGATGAGGGTCATCGGTGGTAAGAAATGACATGTGAGGAGAAGCTGGATGCAAAATGTGCAGCCCAGGTGTCAGGTTCCCATGCTCAGGGCCTGGATATGACACTGCCAGCCCCACCTCCTCCTGGCAGGGGCTGAATAGGGCAGTGGGGAACAAGTCTTCTCACCTCATCTTGACCCTTTGGCTCCTGCCTTATTTATTCAGGGAATAGGGGGAGCTTTGGGTGGCCTGGGTTTGAATAAGTGGGTGCGATATTAGTGGATGGGCCAACAGTGGGGATGCTGAGGGTGACTGCCCCTAACGGGGGACACAGCCCTGCTCAGCGCTTCTCTCCATAGGCCACGTGAACCCCAGGGCTGTGTTGTATATGAGCCTCCGGGATCAGAACAGAGGACAGAAGTTACAAGCGATCAGCTTTGGGCTGAAAAACATCTTCGTAATAACGTTCTCTCACAAGCCTTGGGTCTGGCTCCCTCTCCCCGAGGCGGTCAGAGTTCAAGGCTGGCAGGGTCTCCTCTCATGGAAGCGACACGTGAACGAGGAAAAGGGGGACTGGACGAACTTGACTGGCCCTGATCCCAGAAGGTGGGGGGCCTTTCTGCTGTGAGCTGCCCCGGCCGAGTCTCACGTGCACACACTTCAGGGTGCACAGGGGCCATTCTGGGGTGACTGGCAGAGAGTCCCTGAGCCCATAGCCAAGGCAGGAAGCCTGTTCCAGAGATACTTGGGGTGCTCTGATGGCAATGGCCATGCTGCTGTACCATCGTGGCAGGCCGCTTCTCTCCGAGGGTGTCTTCTCACCAACCCAGCGAACGTGCCTAGCCAGGGGAAGCCTTGTAAGTGCATTTGGAATGAATAAGATCAGGAAAGAGTGCTTCAACCCCCAGGCTCTGTTCTGCGTGGTCCCCACCTCTCCCCTGCTGTGTGCCCAGCACTGGGGTGGCCCATCCAGTCTGTGCCCGGGAGGCAGCACACCCTGAACTGTGTATCCCTGAAGCTCAAGCAGCTTCGCCTTTCACGGAGACCAACACACTCTCCCTCCTGGCCAGGGCTGCGGCTCAGCCCAGCCTGTGTGCAGGTCATTTCAGGGCACTGCCTTTGGAGAGGGAGTGAGGTACATTCGATCCGTGGCTGATCTGCTTTCTGATGGCTCAGATAACACCTCCGGACTGCTGCTCTTGGACCAGAGCCCCAGCGGCTCCATCGAGCCCTCCCCCTCAGCCCCTCGCCCCTGCAGCACAAGCCAGCCCCATGATCTGATCACAACACACAAGTCAAGTGTCCCCCAGGAGCAGAGGAAATGTGTTCCCATCCTTGTAGGCTCCAGCGTCTGGTGGGGCCCTGAGCAGGTGCCCTGGCCAAGTTCAAATCCCATTAGACTCTGGGAAGAGCAGTTTGGGTTTGGGTCACTCAGGAGGCCCAGACGAGTTGCAGCCCATTAATAAGACAAGAGTGATGACCGTGGTCCTTCCTGTGGCCCTTCTTGCGATTCCCGAGGGGCTGTGGCCTCAGTCGTCCCATTTCTCAGAAGGAAAAGCTGAGGGCCAGAGGGTTTCTGTGACCGCACTGCTGCAAAAGCAGTGCATGGCAGAGCCCACCTGGGATGCCAGGGTGCTCTGACTCCACCTGGCTCTCCCTGTGTCTGTCCAGCTCCTTGGCTCAGCCCCACCCCAGCACCCACCCTGTTTGTTTTTTTCAATATGTTTTTTTTCTTTCTGAAAAGCAGTATTGACTTTTTTCTGCTAAAGAAAAAAAACTAAAAAATGACAGCCCTGGGAAAATATTGTGCTTTAATTTTTAAGGAATAAAAGAGGATGCAGTAAGAAAGGGTTTGTGAGCATTCATACGGATCCACACCTGGCAGGCTGGAAGCCGCACACATTGGAACATTTGATGTTTTTATTTGTTTCCTCATCATTGCGTGCATTTTAAAAACATCTGCAGCACCTTCCTGACTTGTTTATACATGTATTTCTTTTGTCAAAGCCCCCTCCATGGGAACCCCTCCCCGGCCTCCTGGGCCCTGGGCTGGGAAGCACCCCTGGAGATCCAGGTGAGTTTGTTGCTACTGGAGGCCCCGGGAGTGGCCTGGGCTGAGGCCGGCTTTTAGGATAATTTGTCTTCTTGAGGTTCCCGAGGCATGTGAGTGGAAGAAGTTCAGACTCACTGAAAAGTTTGGGAGACTTTGCATTTTCCCTTCATGGAAGACTTGTTTTTCTTTCAGAGGCAGAAGCAGCCTGGGGCATCCTGTCCCAGAAACAGGGCCGGAACCAGGGCTCTGCTCTCTCGGCCAAGCTCACACTCCTGCCAGCCTGCTTCAGGTTTCAGGCCACGCAGGTACTGCACTTTCTTTCTTTTGAACTCAGCTATGTCTTTTTTTCTTTTTTTTTTTTTCTCTGAGCCAGGATCTTACTCTGTTGCCTGGCCAGGCTGGAGTGCAATGGTGTGATCATGGCTCACTGCAGCCTCAAATTCTGAGGTTCAAACCATCCTCCTGCCTCGGCCTCCCAAGTAGCTGGGAGTACAGACACGTACCACCACACCTGGCTAATTATTTTTTAAAGTTTTTGTAGAGATGGGGGTCTCCTTATTTGCCCAGGCTGATCTCAAACTCCTGGGCTCAAGCAAAATCCTCCTGCTTCGTCCTCCTAAATGCCGGGATTATTGGCGTGAGCCACCGCACCTGAACAGCTGTATCCTTAAACACACACCGGTGCATGCACACCCACGGGCCCTGCCCATGATTCTTGAATATTTTTGGCTGAACCAGTTCCCACCTCAGCTCTGTCCCTCATGTTGTGGGAAATCTGTACGTTTATAATTAGAAAAATAGGTTTGTCTTTTAAATACACCTGTTTATGCCTTGTGTTCCTAGATGCTGGCGACATGAAATATATAAAACAATAGCTTTCCTGGGAGGTGCATTTCAATACAAACCCAATAAAGGTGTGATGAGAACTGCAAATGAGGAATAGTGAATGCAGATACATTCTTAGTAATAAATATTAAAACATGGGTTGTTGTAATTTACTTCCCACCACAAAAAGTCTGGCATCCTGTGGTGTACTGTGTAAGGAAAACATAAAAGGCCCATCTCCACTTCCACACAAGTGATGCCCTCACCGTGGCTGCTGTGAGGACCCCTGTGAACACTTTGGGGAGACCACACACTTCTCGTAGCTATGCCCTCCACGGGAAAAGTAGCGTGAAGCAGGCACGCAGGGCCCAGATTCGGGTCCGAGGAAGCAGCCCCTCCTGTGCTCCCCCGATGCCGGCCCTAGGCGTGGGTCCAGCTCAGAGAAAACCATTTTCATCTGTGTGATTTTCGGAGTTTTCACCAATAGTCAGGGATGCATTAGACACGGAGCCTCCACACCAGGGGTGCAAAGAACCCCTCACTCAAAGAAAGACACTTGCCCACCCAGGAGAATTCTGACGCCAGCTATTCCGGGAAAAGAATCTATCTGCCTCATCTGCCACAACTCTACTTACAGCAGACACTGGGTTTTGTGCTCTGCATTTTTCTACTTAACAATACATCACAAACATTTTTCTTGTTGCTTCATAATCTTGGGACTTCTATGAGATGACATCTAACATTCAATCCATCTGGCATCATAAATTACCTAGCCCTTCCCCTCCCGACAGGTATCCGATTGACTTTGTGAGTTGTATAATTCTGCAGTAAACCTCTTCGTGCATAGGCTTTGGGCCATTTTTGGAATTTTCTTTTAGAACATTTCCCAGAAATGTCGCCACAAGGTCAAGTGGAACAAACAATTTTATAATTCTTGTTATGTGCTGCCAAACGCTCTCCCAAACAGCTCGTCTCCTTTTGCAATGCCAGGAGTGTGGGAGCGGGCAGGTAGGCAGGCGCCCCACCACGGAGGTGGCCGTTGGAATGTGGAGTGGGAGGGCTGCTCCAGGCTGAGGGTCCTGAGATGGTGAGGGAGGAGCTGTCTGGCAGGTCTAGGGGAGCGGTGGAGCTGTGTGCAGGGTATGGGGTGGGAAGCGTCACAGCTGGTGGAGCCTGAGCCCTGCAGGGCAAAGGTAGTGCACAGCCGGGCACCTCTGCCTGACACGGGGGTTTGGGATTTTATCCAAACTACTGTGATCCCAGTGACCAGCCTGCCCCTCATCCTGCAGTCTCTGGGACCTGTGTGGCTCTGTGGGTGGGCACCCAGGAGGCCTCTATGGAAACTATCCTTAGGTGGCTGAATGTGCGTCAGTTTGAGCATCACAATCAACACAGTGGTAACAGATTATAGCCCGTAGCCTACATCAAGAACCCGTGAGCTCATGCTGATGTAAAACTAAGGGGACAGATAAATAGGGGAAGGGGGAAGCTCTTCCTCACAGTTGGATGTGTCCTCACAGTAGGCTGTGGACTGACTCACGGAGATGGATGGGATGAGGGAGTTCGGGTCACGGCTTCGCAACCAGCAGAGCGAACAAAGATTCCGACAGGAATCCTCAATGGCTACTGAAATGGCTGGGGGAAAGTCTGACGGAGAGTGGGAGTCTCAACGATGGCCTCTCAAGTTCTAATTAATCAGAAAGAGGGACTAAGAACCAACAAAAGAGCCGGCGGCACCACCCTAACTAGTGGCCGGGCCTGGGGACATCACCGGCTTCCTGCTGCACACCCCCTCCCCCGGGGAATCCCTGCCAGAAGGCACCACCCACATCCAAGCCCGGGGCATCCTGCAAAGTAACTGCCCTGCGGTCCTCACCGTAGTCACCTTCAGGGATGACGAAGACAGGCCGAGACACTTCTAGAGGAAAACAGGCCGAAGGGGCATAGAGTGTGTGATCCTGGAAATTAACTACAGTGTGTGATCCTGGACTGGGCAAAAATGGCTGTAAAAGAAAATATCGGAGCCGGGCACAGTGGCTCACGCCTGTAATCCCAGCACTTTGGGAGGCCAAGGCAGGTGGATCGTTTGAGGTCAGGAGTTCGAGACCAGCCTGGCCAACGTGGTGAAACCCCGTCTCTACTAAAAATATAAAAATTAGCCAGATGTGGTGGCGGGTGCCTGTAATCCCAGCTACTCAGGAGACTGAGGCAGGAGAATTGCTTTAACCCGGGAGGCGGAGGTTACAGTAAGCCAAGATAGTGCCACTGCACTCCAGCCTGGGTGACAGGGTGAGACTCCCTCTCAAAAAAAAAAAAAAAAAAAAAAAAAAAAAAATTTGGGATAATTAGTGAAATGTGAATATGAACTCTATACTCTATACATATAATATCTATACATATAATACTTAAGAGTATTATATGATTGTATAACTTTTGTTGAAAATACCTCTATTTTTAGAGAATGCCCACAAATATTTAGGGGAAGGAACATGATGTCTGCAATTTACCCTCATATAGTTCAGGGGAAAATATATCTATATTTGTGTGTGTGTGTGTGTGTGTGTGTGTGTGTATACACACATACAGACAGCCTTCCATAACTGTGGATCAAAAATATATTTTTAAAAAAGGATGGTTGCATCTGTACTGAACAAAAGCAGACTGTTTTTCCCTGTCATTATTCCCTCAACAATACAGCATAACAACTATTTACATAGCATTTGCATTATGTTAGGTATTATAAGTAATCTAGAGATGATTTAAAGTATACAAGAGGATTGTGTATGTTATATGCAAATACTACATCATTTATATGAAGGACTTGAGCACGTGTGGATTCTGTTATGCACGGGGCTCCTGGAAGCAACTTACTGTGGATACTGAGGGACAACTATATATGTGTGTGGACATCTATATCTATATCTCTATATCTATATCTCTATATCTCTATCACCTATCTATCTATTCTATTTATCTATTGTCTATTTATCTTTCTATCTAGAAGGGAAAAGCCAATGGAGGAAAATATGAACAATTGGTCAATCTGAGTACAGGGCATATGGCCATTCTCTGTACAACTCTTGCATTTATATACAAGGTAAAAAGTTCCAACCCCTACAAAGATGGAACAGCATGAACACTGAGGCAGTATTTCCATCTTGTCATCAGCAAACGTGTTTCCAGGTGGCGTGGACAATGCTGGACTGATCATTTCATCCCTTCCTACTGGAATGGGGCTCCTGTCACTCAAGATCACGTGACATCCTCAAACTCACGCAGGACTTCTGACTTCTCTAATGTCACTCACACCTTATCAGTCTCCTGTAAAAATACCCAGTAACTCACAGAACTGGAAATCTCGTTGGTCGGGCTCTTCGCACACACAGCCTCCTCCGCTTGGACCCCTCCGACCCCTCCCTCCTCCCAGTGCTTGCTCAGGAGTCATCTCCCTGGAGGAGCTTTCTCCTTCTTTGCCAAAAAGCAGTGGTCTCTGGTCTCCCTCAGCCTGTTGTGAAGCCCACCACCATGCTTGCCAGAAGGTCCTATAATTCCAGGGTCACCTCCCACCTCCCTGACACCCCACGAGGTCTCCCAGGGCAGGAAAAATACCTCATTCGTCTCCGCGGGGCCAGCACCTGCCGTGGTGCTTGGAACAGGACTGGTGCTCAATCGATGCCTGTGGAACGGCTGGATCCTGAGTCTGTCAGTCTTCTCCACGCCTGGGCGGGTTCTCCTTGCACTACAAAGGAGTGGAGGGGGAAAGCCATCCACGTCATTGCAGAGGAACACCGGGCTAAAGCGGGAATGCAGTCTGCGTGTAGGTCTGGTGTGATGCCATCACGGCTTCGCTTCTCCCCATGAGGAAGTGAGTCTCAAGCGCGGTGCCTACCCCAGGCATCCCTGGCTTCTCAGCGGTGCTGTGACTGTGCATTGATGGGGATCTGTTCTGATGGATCAGTCCAGAAGGGTAACTTAACTGAATGCAGAACTCAAAGGGAAAACGTATCTATGAACATGCTCAGTGATGTATCTATGTATATATCTCCATTCAGTGATTATATAAACACGATTATTAAGTTTTCAGCTTTAGGAAAAGCTAAGGCAAAATCAATTCAATTCAGCAGCTCCCGCCCCCCAGGTGTCCTTGGTGCTGCCTTCACTGCTGTTTTCTACCATGTCTGTGTCTTCTTTCTAAAGGGTCGGGGCTGCAAGCTTTTTCCCATTTTTGAGCCCTGCGGACTCATTTTCTCATAGAATTGGCTGAAATGTGTGGTTTTCCTGGGAAAGGAATCCAAGAAAAAGTGAAATAACACTTTTTTTTCTTTCGAGACAGGGTCTTACTCTGTCACCCAGGCTGGAGTGCAGTGGCTTGATCATGGCTCACTGCAACCTCTGCCTCCCTGGCTCAAGTAAGCCTCCTACCTCAGCCTCCTGAGTAGCTAGGACCACACGTGCACCATGCCCAGTTAATTTTTGTATTTTTTGTAGAGAGAGGTTTTAACTGTGTGGTCCAAGCCAGTCTGCAACTCCTGGGCTCCAGCAATCCTCCAGCCTCGGCCTCCCAAAGTGCTGGGATTACAGGTGTGTGCCATCATGCTCGGCCAGAAATAAAGTGAAGAGAAATAGCAGTTGAGTGAGCCATGCACAGTTTTGTTACGCAGCTCAGAGCTGTCTATCCCCATTAGGCAAGAAAAGGTTCATGAGAATTGAAGATCAGACCACCCTGCATCTTCCTCCTGACGGGTGGGTCTTGGGTTTGATGCAATTCCACCAGCAGCACTGACTCGTCAAGTTTCCAGGGAAGGCAGGATTAAGTGGAGGTTAATGAGATGTCCAACAACAGTCATTCTGGAAGCTTCCATATGAGCTCTGCTCACCAGCGTTATGGTCCAGTTCAGGCAGTCACAGGTGGAGAGTGGACCTGCCTGAGATGATCTGGAAGGAAGGGAGGTTGGTCGAAAAGAAAGCAGCCTGCCAAGGGCTAGTGGTGAGGACTGCTCATGGATTGTGCTTCAAACTAGAGAAAACGACTGGCAAAAAGGTAGATCACAGCATCAGACACTCAGAGAGATACAGATAGTGCCTGCCAGCCAGTGCGTGTTTGCAAAGGGCGGGAATGAATAACTGCCTAACAGTCAGAGCTCCTGTGATTTTTACACTTTCTTTCCATTTGAATGGGCGTGAACTAGGTTGGACACAATTCTGAAACTGGGGAAAGGAGAGGCGAAGTGGTTTGCTCAAGGTGATACAGATAGTATGTGGCAGAGTTGGGTTTTCGATGTAATTCAAATGGTGAATTAACATGGGGTACTACTGATTTGGGCACCAAAACTCAATCTCAGCAATGCATAAAAACAGAAGGAAGTTAGCGGATCCATTAAAAACAAAAAACCCACCTCCCCACTTAAAACATTGAGAACTCTGGGTACTTGAGCTTCTGGGATGGGGTAGTATAGGGAGGAATTATTACCTACAGTAGAGAAAAGAGACTCCAGAGATAGGATGTGGGAAGGAGAATTTTCCTAGTGTGTCTTTAATCCTTCTTCCAGCACTGGGCAGAAGTTAAAAACTGGTTCATCTACTATCCCTAACCTCTGTAAGGGTTTCAGTTTCTAGGGAGTTTAGAGTAAATATCAACAGTTCACTGCTCCGAACACAACTAGAAAAATAAGTTGATAAATTATAAAGATTATAGCCATTGATTCGCTGTGAAAGTAGAAGAACCAAACAAATTAAAATTCCAGAGCAGGAAGAGCCCTTTCCAGCCGAGCTGCAATCCCCGACCGTTTTATCCCTGGGGGACTGGGCTGGGAGTGATTTTCTGAATCTGGGCAAAGGCTGAGGTTTAAGCTTTTCCTAGGCAGAGGGGCTCTTTTGAGGGAAGATAAGTCAGTGGCTATTTTTCAAATAATTTGAGCTGGGCTAAGAGATCAGAATCTACAGGAGCTCAAAACGCTGAGCTGTTTTCTCCCGTAGGTTTCTTGCTGGCTTCTGCAGTGGTACAGGAAGGGTGGAACCACTAGAGAGGGGATGAGACCTCCCGCTGCTCCACTCGCCAGGGAGATCCACCGTCTGGCTTCAGTCTTCAGACTTGGAAAACAGATGCACTGCTTCTCATGTGGCACCCCAGACTCGAATCAGCTCAATCCTGAATCGGATTCAGGTGATTAGCAACTAATCCCTATCTTCCAAAAAAGGGTGGGTGGAGAGAGGCAGAGATTCTCAGAGAAACAGCAGCAACAACTTTAGTTTCCATCATTTTTGTATACACAATGACTTTCCTATAATCATAACTTACATGAATACGAAATAGGAAAACATGACTAACGATTGATAAAAAGCTGTCAATAGAAGCAGATCTGTAAATAATCCAGATATAGAAATTAGCATACAAATTAAAATTATCAATTATAGAGACATCAAAGCCAAGAGGGGAGAGATGCACTAAGCGGCTGAAAAGATGGAGAATTTCCAAAACAAAAAAAGTAGTTTGGAATTCGTAAAAAGAATCAAATAGATATTCTGAGTAAAACAATATACTAGCTGAAATCGAAAATGAATTAAATAAACTTCATAGCAGATGGGGCACAGTAGATCAGGCAAGTGAACAGAAAGACCAAACCTCTAAGAGAAAGAAAAGACTAGCAAGAGCAGACATGTGAATTGCGGGGACGTGGACCAACACACTTCTGTCTGGAGTCACAGAAGAAGAAGACAAGGAGAATACACCAGAGTTAATATTTGAGGAGATTATGGCTGAGATTTTCCAAAACTGGTGACAGACTTCAATCTACTGATTTAAGAAGCTCAAGGAAGCCCCGTTTACCCTGTGTGAGGAGTGAGCAGCCATCCCAGTGGTAGCTGGTTGGAAGGATAAATTAAAGATTCTACCACACACGAATTGGATGAAGGATAGTTCAAAACAGGTTCGTCCAGTCTTTCCAGCCACAGAGTATTCCTTTATCCCTGTACCCTCTTCACAGCTCCAGTATTAGGTAATCACTCTCAGGAAAGAGTTCTTAAGTGAGACCAGTGCCAAGGGAGAGATGTAATGTGTAATACCAATGCTCTTCACCAGAGGATGCATCCTCCCTCCATCTCAAAAAATCCTCAGAAGCAGAGAAAGTGTTTACATGGGTTTTATCCACTTGCCTCAAATATCCACTTCCAGCACAGATAGATAATATCTCAGAAGGGTGTATTAGCTCAGTAAAAGTAATGAGACTTCTTAAGAATACAACTGCTATATAGAGAAAGACAACAAGAAGAGAAATTCATACCAGATGAAGCAGAATAAATAGAACAGATGGAACAAGAGTTTAAAATAAGCCTGTTTAATTTCCTCTAAGAAATAAGGCAGGGGGTACTGGGAAGATTAAAAAAAAGAATAAGAAATTATATAAAAAATGATTTTAAAAATCTATATATATACACACACACATGCATACACACACCCACACACATACATTTAGCCCATATATGTGTGTGTGTATATATATATTTATATATGGTATGTGTGACACACACACATATATATGGGCTAAATGTCAGGATGAATTTAGCCAGAAATTAGTAAGCACAAAGATCTGTCTTAAGAATTCTCCAAAAGAAATAAAGAAGATATTAAAAGGCTTCTTAGAAGTGGAAAGTAAAGAGATATAGAAGACTTAAGTAGAGCCGTCTATTTATACACTAGAGACCCAGAAAGGAAGAAAACAATAAGGAGAAGAGAGAACACATATGAAGATGTATTGGCCAAGAATTTCCCAGATTTGAGAAAGATGTACAATCTCAGAGAAGAAAGAAAGAGACAGAGAGACAGAGAGAGAGAGAGAGAGCGACATCTCAGTACACTACAGAAATTTATGAACATTAAAGGAGAGGAAATTATAAAACTTTCGAAGTGGGAAAGAAGTCAATAACTTTCAAAGGAACACAAATCATATTGACATTGTATCTATCAACAATAGTGGATGCAGGAAGAAAGTAGAGTGATAGTTCCTATATTCAAGGAAAACAATCCTGAAACTCACAATTATTTATATTTAGCTAACCTATCATTTATATGCATTGGCCAAATAAGGATATTTTCAGACATGTAGGGCTTCAGAATTTTTATCACACAAAAACTCTTTTGAAAATGTTTTAAAAGATCGTCCTATTTCAAGAAAAGAAATGAACATGAGCAATATGAGAAATATGGGTGACTAAATCACTTACTAAAGCAAGGACTCAAACAAAAGTATACACATCAATCTATAGCCGAAATTCTAGATGATACTCACATGGTATAGGAGAGAGGTTGGGATGTAAGAGAGAGTTCAGAGAAACATGAGAGTAGCCTTAGGTACTTGTCTTATTTACAGGGAAGAGATAGATCATGGTAAATTTAGGAAACTGACAGGGAGAATAAGCATAACTATAGATCTGAAGAAGTTATGAGTGACCACCAAAAGAACCAAAATAAAATACACTATGTCAAAATCAGCAAAAAAATTTGTCTGTTCAATGGAAGTTAGGAAGGAAAAAAGAAATGTATATAGAATATGATGATAAAAATTGTGAATAATAATTGTGAAATAATTCTGAATATAACATTAAGTATAGTAAATGTGAATGAATTATACTAACCACTAATCAGAAGACAAGCTCTCAGAACAGATATTTTTAAAGAAATAGTAATTTAATATCTACAGGAGACACGTAAGAAAGAAAAAAGAAAGTAATTGACATGCATAACAGCCAATGTTTTCATATAAGACTAAAAAATATGTTCAGGTGAAACCCAGGTTGGGAAACAAAGAGGAGTATTATGGACCCAATATAAACAGTAACAAAATATAAAAGAAAATATAGTTATTATGAACATATATGCACCAAATACTATAGTATCAATATACATAAGCAACAGCTGATAAAACTATGTAGTTGTTGTACAATTGTAGTTGGAAATATTAACATACACACTCAAAAACTGAAAAATCTAGGAGTATGTAGGTCACAGAGAACATCTGAAAGAACAGAAGCCATGTCCCAGCCCTTAGGAAAATAGGACTACACCTGCTCTTTCCCATTGTCCCCAAGGACATAAAACCCCCTGAGTTTCCTCCCTGTGAAGGACTTCTTATTGATTCCTAATACCTCTCCCTGCCCTAATTCCTATTATGAGTTAAGCTAATCGATGAGGAATTGACTTCTGTACAAGATTCCAAGAAATTCTTCTCTGAAGAGGTCCCCAGGTGTGGGGTAAGAAGGGACTGCTTCTAGCCCCAAGAAGAGGGTTGTGGGGGCACCTGAGCCCTTTGTGGGGCACATGAGCCTAATTCCTTCTAAGAACTGGATAACAAGGCAGCAAATGGAGGCAGAATCCTGGCTGCACCATGTGGCCAGAGGGAGGCTTCATGCTGGAGGTGCTTTCTCTAGACCACTAGCTCAGAGCTATAGACTTGTACAAAGTATTTCGGCTGACAGAGGTGAGCCTCCCAGTGCAGGCTGAGCTGGTCAGAATTGGCAGATGCACCTTGTGGAACTAAGATGCCAACCATGTCTGCACCTACGTGGGGCTGAGACTAGCAAGGCCAGAACTCAATACTCAACTCCATCAACAGCCATCAACCCTGGCAATTGCTCTAATTTTATTCAACTGGCATTACATGCTGATAAGTTAGGCACGGTCTTGTCCTCAAGGAACTTAACTGTCTAACAGGGGCACAGATATGCAAACGTGTTTCAGACACCCATAGTGGTTAAGGGTGTGACTCAGAGTAGCATCTTGGATCTAACGCTCACTATCTGTGTAGCTTTAGACGAAGTCATTATTCTCACTGAATAACAGTACCAAGATAAAACAGTTCTTGTTAGAACTACATGAATTCATACATAGAAATTGTCAAGCACGCAGTTTCCACCTGGCAATTCTCATCCTGTTGTAACTCATACCTTAAAATAGTGATTATTGATGAAGAGGAAGGGTGGCACATGTGTAGTTTGAGACGTTATATTTGGTATCTTTATTGCTTCATTATTTACAAAGTCAACAGAATCTTGGTGGCTGCAGTGGCTTTGTTTGAAACACAGAGAGAAGCCTTGTAGGACCATGGGTCTGAGCAGCAGGACGATGGGAGTGAGGAGGTGGCTGGGCCAATTAGGAGACGGCTCTGCCTGGTGATAGAAGGGGGTTACAAGGCCCCTGGTACCAAGTTTGAGGTGAGACTTGAAAGAGTACGAGCCTGGGGAGCACAGTGCACCACAGAAAAGAGACAAGAGCCTTCTGTGGAAGGACACAGAGAGCTGGGGCCCCACCTGGGCAGCTCATCCACAGGGAAGCCGTGGTAGACAGGGCCTTGGATGCCACTCAGAGAGGCAGGGGCTTTCCCCATGGGCAGGAAGGAGGTCTGGTCAAAGAGGATTCCAGCGCAGAGTTGGAGACAGAACTGGAGACAGAACACTGGGCAAGAAGCGATGAGCGGGATGGCCCCCGAGAGTAGCCACATGCGAGGAGGCGGACACACCCTGTCCTCGGCAGCGCTGACCCTTGTGCGGGAGGAGAGGGACAGAGGGAGTCACACCCAATGTGTGCACAGCCCAAGAGGCCCAGCCCCGTGTCCTGGGAGAACGACGCTACCACAGAGCCTCCGATCTGAGAAGCGTGCAGCCGCCCTGCAAGTGAACGCCTGCAAAGACTCAACGTTTTATTATAAGAGTGCACCTCCAGCCATTTGCATAGTTTTGACTTTTCATTGCTCAAAAATAGACAAGAATAACTACCCAACAGTTGCTATAGATATGCTCTAACCAGTACTAGATTTTATTTTTAAAAATAATTGGCTTTATTGTGCTAGAAATAGTTGCCGTACATATTACATGTGTTTTTAAAGTTGGCTTGCTTTGACTTTCATGCACCCAATAAATAAAACTAATTCCACTTTTTCATGATGAACTAAGTTAATTTGTTAGGCAAATAATTGGATGAATATTTCATGCATAATTGTCCAGTGCTCTTGCTGAGTGGCTCCTGTGCCCCATCTGGAGGGCCCTGGAGGACCCTCTTCTGCACCGCGAGCGATTGCTCGATACATCCAGGGTCTCCAGGACGGAGTCGGCCCAAGGGAAACCCTCTGAGCTGTCATCAGAGAGAGACCGTGGAGCCAGAACAGGTGTGGAGCTCGTGTAGAAGGGGCGTCCGATGTGCTCAGAGACTCTCATGGGACCCGGAAGAGCTGCCAGGCTGAACCGGTACGAATATGACCATGCGGACTGACCAGCCCAGCCTGGTGGGCTGGAGGTGCTGAGCCACTGAAGGGCATTTGACCAAGGAATTGAGCGTCGGCCACACTGGCTGGGACTCAAGGGGTTCCGCCTCAGGTCAGAAGGGTGCTCTGAAGCAGGCCTCCGGGACCTCAGGCACCCAGGCACCCAGGACAGGAGAAAGGAGGAGAAAGCAGGCTCTAGGGGGCAAAGCCTGAGGAAATCCACCTGACCTTGAGCCCAGGATGAGCGGGGGCTGAGAGCACAGAAGGCCGTGGGGCTGCGGAGCCTGTGATTCTTAGGGCCTCCTGCTCGAGGAGAGTCTCAGCAGCAATCTGGGTGCAGGGGCCAGGCAACCCTGCCCCCAAGCCCTGGAAAGGATTCTGGAGAGAGCAGTGCAGGGCCCGGCCCCAGGACTGGTGTGGGACAGAGAGGCAGGGAAGAGGTAGCAGAGGGCTCCCCTGGAGGAGGTGTGGGGACCCAGTGGTCATCCCAGCTCCCTGAGGTGGGACAGAGAGGTAGGGCAGGGGAAGGGGGCAGTGCACACCCAGGGAGGGAGCAAGGTGCCAGCTGTGTGTGTGCAGGGGCCAGGGAGCACTGCTCTTAGCCGCTTCTCTGGTGGGAGCCCCTGGGTCTGGGCTGGGCACAGTGTCCTGGGAAGTTTTTTGGGCCCAGCCCTGGGAACTGAGGAGACACAGCAGGAACAAGGCAGGGATGCCCCAGGTGGAGCCCAGGAACCAGGTCATGATGACAAGGGCAGAGTCTCCCCGAGAACCGGGTCTCACTGTTGACAAGTGACCCCCTAGACCCAACTTCTCCCTCTCTGAAAACCCCCGGCACACAGCTGGCTACCGGCGCTCCTGTGCAAGGAGAAGCAGCTGTGTGAAGAGACTTCTAAAGCTGTGACCTCAGAACTGCTGCCTTCTGCCTTCCAGAGCAGACGGGGGAGTGGGAGACGGAGAGGGGCTTGTCTGGTGGGGCTGAGCCCCCCATCTTTGCCTGGTGCTCCCTGCCCTGTCTGCTGGGAGCTAGAGACGCTGCTTCATGGGCCAAGAACTTGGTTTTGTAAAACAAACAAACAAAAACAAAAAACACTAAATAAAAGACGCTAAATATTGTATTCCCCGTGTGTGAGTGGTGTGTGCGTGTGGTGGGGATCCACATGTGTGGGTGGGGGGCATGAGCATGGGGGGTGCACGTGAGTGGGGGTTTTGAGCAAGTGGGTGTGGGTGGGCTGGGGAGGGGGTTGCCCATGATCCTAGAGGCAGCAGATTTGGCTGTATCCTCTGCAGACAGCTCCTCGGCCAGTCTCTGCCTCCCAAGGTTGGAGGATTGGGGCTGGGAGACTTGCAGCTTGCTCTGCCTGGCATGGACAGCAGTCCCCGAACAACAAACAGAGCCTCTGAACCTCTGATTCCGTGATCTGTATCACCCCACGGCCTCCAGGGACAAAGAGCCTGTGGCTGTCCCTGGACTAGAAAGACGACGGTGTAGCACACGACCACTGGAGTCAGACAGGGCGGGGGCGGGGTGGGGAAGGGGGTGCCCAGGAGCCCCCTCTTCACCATGTGAGAGATGCTTCTCCTCTTCCACAGCCAGGCCCTGCCAACACTGCTGCCCGCACCCCTCCCTGCCTGCACGCAGCTGGAGGCCTGGGCCCTGCCTGGTGTCAGCCACCCTCCCGCCCTGCCTGGTGTCGGGAGGCGGCCAGATGTACCTGTGGCTCTGCGTGACCTCCTCCAGTGCAGGACCCACTCCAGAGCAGCTCCCACCAGAGGCCAGAGCCCAGCTTGTCCCAGAGTTGCACCAGCCCTGCCGGCCCCTGTACCCACCCTGGTTGGTGGAGGCCCCTCATGCTTCCACTGAGGTCTCACTCTGGGTCTTAGGCCCCCCAACTTGCCCCACACATCCCATGGAGCTAGTCTCCATCTGGCCGAGTCAGCTTTCAGCAACTTTATGTATGCTCTGGCACCACCAGCATAGTCCGTGCGAGGAGCCAGCGTGTGGATCCGCTCTCACCACGCGGGCCTGCCTAGGAGGCCAGGAAGACTGCGCAGGCCAGATCCCGAGGCAGTCCTCCTCTCCTCACTCAGCAAACCCACACCTGCTTCAAGGGCCCCATGAGCAGGGCAGCCTACAGGAGGCGGGACCCAGGCAGAGCAGGGGTGGGCTGGAGGGGGCAGGGGGTGGGGGGCACAGGACTGGGCTAGGATCCTGACAGCATCTGAGTCAGGAGCAGCTGCTCCCCAGGCAGCACACCGGCAGGAAGAACATCCCAGCAGAATGGGGGCTGAGCATGGAGAAACCTCACGTGTTAGAGACACCCGGGCCTCTGGGCAGGGCTGGAACTCAGGGTTTGGGGAGTGGGTGGAAGATGGGGGTGCGGGGGTGGATCCACTGAGGTTCGGTGCACCCACCAGGACCAGCCCCTGCTGCCGGCCCATCCTGACTCATGGGTGGGAGAGGCAGCCTGGCCAAGCTCCTCTGTGCGCCCCAGCCTCAGCCTCTTCTCCTGAAAGCTAGTTTCCCCTCACTAGAGAAGAAACAGGGTGAAACAATTTCTGGAAGGGGCATCCACTCTGACCACCACCACCCCCCCCAACACCATCACCTCCCCCTACACGCCCTCCACACAGAGCTCCTGCCCCAACCATACCTAGTTCCTGGCTACCCTGTCAGGCTCAGAATGGCCCCCCATGCATGGGTTGGACCCTGTCGGGCACCGCTCTCAACATACTGAGCCACTCTGGTCTCCAATACCAGCTCCTGCTGCCCAGGCCTGTGATGCCCCCACTTCCAGTCTGAGTGCTTCCCCAGGCTCCGGCTGTGGGCCTCTCGCCCCACACTGGGGCATCCCTGTAGATATCCCCACAGTATGCCAGCCACAGGCACACACTAGGTCCCGTGCACACCTCCCTTTCCCCCAGACAAGCTTCAGACAAACGCACTGTGGCTCCTCTGACGCCCCATGTGGGGCTGAGCGTCCGGCTGCTGGCCACACCACGATGCATCCTTGCTCCTTTCCTCAGCCCTTCCTCTCGAACCGCAGAACCACGATCCCCATGAAGGGTCCCCATGAAGGCCGTGCATGGGAGCCTCTGGGCCATGCTGCACTTCCTGCAGACAGGGCCAACACCAGGCCCACCACACTCCAGGAGGACACCCCACTCCTCTGCTCCCCCCAGACACAAGCCAAGGGCCACTCCATGAGGCAGAACAGAGGCCAGCCTGCCCGGCCTGTCTCCTGGGATTGCTGCTGCCACCCCATCACTGGCCCGAATGCTGGAGAACACTGCAGGCTACAGGGAACAGGCCAGAGCCAGGCGGCCCCAGGCATGCTGGCCTTGCAGGAAGCTGCCCAGGTGCAGAGCGAGCTCAGAGCTCCGCCCTGTGCCTCTGCCTCAGGTGCCCTGAATCAGCTTCAGATCAGTTTCTTTGGTCTGGCCAAGACCTTAATGTTTTCCCTCCACTCCTCTCTGCTTGTCCACCTGGGTCTCATGTGCCGGGGACTGGCCTGACAGGGCTCATTCTGACACCCACACCTTCCCCAGGGGTTCCAGCCCAGGGATGGGACCCCCACGCCACAACTCTGATTCGCCAGGGTCGGCTCTATCACACAGAGAACGCTAAGATGAAAGGGGCCCAGGGGCTGCCCCACCAGTGGGTCCTTAGGCCCACGGTAGGCCCCACCCACTGCTTGCAGAGAAGGGCTGGGCTGGTACCTCTACAGACTCTTCTTGTCAATCTTCCACCAGCTCACTGCTGCTGTGAGAGCTGACTGCCCCAGCTCCACCATCCACCAAAGTGCCTGTGTCTTCCTGTTCTCCCGCAGCCTGGCAGAGATTGCAACAGCATTTGCTACAAGCACAGCAGATGTCTTCTCAGACACAGGCCTGATCTAGAAGAGCCCCTTGACTTGTCTGAAATACATACCCAGCCAGTTCTTTAATAAAACAAAGAAAATCCAATTGCAAATTTATTGGAGATGATTATGTTCCCAAGATGATGCTCTTGCAGACAGATGGCATTGATCATGTTGTCTATGTGGTTAAGGTTCAGGTGACTTTGGGAGTGGGGCAGGCAAGTTTTCTTAAGCCTGTGTCAGAAGTGGATGGGGACGACCACTTCCACGCCCTTCCCTGCCTCCAACAGTGAATTAAAGTGCTGGTCCACTCACAGGCCACGGTGACTGCCCACTAGCGCAGGGCAGGCCCTGACGGAGAAGATGCATAGCAAAAGCCAACAGAGCGAATGATGAGTGGAACCAGCGACAAGCCCCTGGCTGCAGGTGTCTCCTGGGCCAGGGGACCCAGTTTAGACCAGGAAGAGCTTTAGCACGGGAGCTGGGAGCCTGAGGGGAGGGCGTGCCCCACTGAGCAGCAATTCTCAGACTTGTGGGTCTCAGAACCCTTCCACTCTCCTGAAAATGCTTGAAGACCCCTAAGAGTTCTCGTCTATGTGGCGTACGCCTATTGATATTTATAATATTAGAACTTAAAACTTAGGATTTTTAAAATATTTATTAATTCATGTGGAAATAATAATAAACCCACCACAAGTTAGCATAACTACCATATTTATTTTAAAAATAGCGTACTTAAAATAATAATTTAGTGAGACGAATGGCATGGTTTCACATTTTTACAATTGCTTTTTACGCCTGGTCTGATTGAAAAGACAGCTGGTTTCTCATATCTGCTTCTTTACTCAATCTGTTGCAATATGTTGTTTTGGTTGAAGGGAGTAAAGAAAATCCAGCCTCACCAGATAGGCATCTGGAAGAGGTGGAAGGATTTTCATGGCTCTTCCAGATAACTGTGGATAGTCTTCTTTGATAATACACCCAAACTTGACAAGTGGTGGCTTCTTAAAGTTACTCGAATTGTGGAATCTGAAACCGTATCAATGAATTTTTGTACTCAAAATGAAAAATGAATTTTGTACTCACAAAATCCATTGGTCTGTCTTGTATTTGGAATAATTCTCTTACTCACATGTGATTTAATAACATCGTATATGGGTTATTGGAAAATATTTCTTCACTGAGTTATTCAGGTCTTCTGAAGAATATTGATACAATTTATTTTTTAATATTTTAAGAAATCCTGCTCACTAACATTTCCATCAATTCATCAGAAAAGTACTGCAGAGCCATCAAGATCCTAGTGGGGATGCGTGTTTTCCAAAATCCTAAATTTCATTCGAAAAAGCTTGAACGTGATCATGGGCAACAAACGCTGTCAGTTGCTTTCCTTGGAGTGGTAGGCTCACTTCGTTCATTTGTTTTTCTTCCACCATCAGAGCGGTTGGCATTCATCATTACTCCTTCATTCATCTTTGGGAAGATGATAGCACCCAAGTCTAAAGATATCACCCAAGTCTAAAGATATCACCCAAGTCTGAAGATATCACCCAAGTCTGAACGATGCTTCCTGAAAACCACACATGGGCTGGGCGACGCAGCGCACACCTGTGATCCCAGCACTTTGGGAGGCCAAGGCAGGAGAATTGCTTGATCCCAGGAGTTCAAGACCAAACTGGGCAGCATAGCAAGACCTTGTTTCTATGAAAAATGTTAAAATTAGCCAGGTGTGGTGGTGCACACCTGTAGTCCCAGCTACTGAGGAGGCCAAAGGGGGAGAATCACTGAAGCCTGGGAGGTCGAGGCTGTAGTGAGCCACGATCGCACCACTGCACTCCAGCCTGGGTGACAGAGGAAGACTTTGTCTCAAAACAAACAAAAACAAACAAACAAACAAAACTGCTCACATGGTTCTATTAAACAGGTGCTTTTTTGCAGAGGTCCATTGTCTCTCAGTGTGCAACACCACAGATGAGCACCCAACCGACCATGAAAAAGAGAGTGATTACGTAAAACAATTCAGATTTTTTTTTTTGGCTTATCAAGGATATCCTTAAGTAAAGCTAGAATTTTTAAAAATGTTTATCATGATGGTGAAGAATTCAAGGACTGCCTGTACCACTGGGGGCCACCGGCTTGATCCAGGAAGCGAAGGCACGGGCAGTTTCCCCATCATCACTGCCACACCATGAGGGCAGAAAGGAAATAACTTCTGAGTACTATTATGGAGTAGTTCGGACCCCTCAAAACTATGTGGACCGCTCCAAAGGGGAGTCTCCCTCGCCCAAGAGCCACAAACCATGGCCCCCTGAGCATCCTTGCTGTCAGGCTCCCAAGCCTCACCTGGAAAAGCACATCTTTCAGAATCCATTGCCTTTTTAATTTTTGCATAAATATTTAAAGTGTCTCCCCCCATCGTCGCTCTTCTATGTGTTTGTGATGAGTATTTATTTCGAGATGAAGAAACGCACCTCGTCATCATTACCAACACGCAGTGAGCGGTGAGCATCCGCAGGCGTGGGCTGTCTGAGCCTCTCCACTTCTGAGTGTTTTATAGACAATCTCATTTTCTAAGGCAGCAGTTTTGTCCCTGAGTCTGGGGCCTGGGCAACAGACACTGTGTTCAGAGCGGGCTCATACCCAGACCACCGCATGGCCCTCCCCGGCCAGTCATGTTCATTCCAGCTCTAACATGGGTCCGTAGTGCACAGTCCCAAGAATCAAGGGCAGGGGACCCGCTCTCATGGCAAAGGAAGGTTGGCATGTTTTTATTTCCCACAGAAGTCAGTATATTCTATTTTGTTCCCAGTAAATATACGATCTTTGAATTTTGAAACATTCTGCAAACGAGCAGCTCCAAAACACGTCTCCTCCTCAGAAAGGACAGAGCATGCAAAGGCATTTTCACAGCACCATCTGCCCAGCCGAGGCCCCTGCGCTGAGGAGGCTCTGCTGCTGAGTCTGGGTGCTTTGCACTCCAAAAGTGGTGACGTAGGGTGGATGAGCAATAGTGTGTGTGAGGACTGTGGGGGTTCTGGGGCAGCACTTCGGGGTGAGCCGTTGGTGGTCCTGCTTAGCGAGGCAGGGAGGGGCCTCTGCAGCCAGGCTGTGACACACCCTGCCTAGAGGGGTGGTCAACCTGGGCAGGTGTGTCCCCAGCTTCATGACGCAGGAACTGAGGCCCACTTCTTACCTTTGCAGAACACCAGGGCTTGAGAAGGAGTATGAGTTGCAGGGGACCCCGTGGAAGAGTTCCAGTTACTACTTAGGGAATGAATATGAATAAGTGGGTGGATGTATCAGACTTTCACAAAATGTGTGTTGAATGAACGACTGAGTGAATCCATAGGTCCCCGCAGTTGGTGGCCCGCCTGCTCTGATTCTAAGTGGAGCTCCGTTCCTGCATAGGATCTTGAAATATATTCTAAGAACAAACTTCTAACCACAGCCAACAAGGCCCGGCAAAATCCATCTCCCACTGGACTGCATCACTCAAGGCCCAGGCAGGGAACTGGAGAGCATTCCAGGTCTTTCAAATAGAGGCGATTTATTAAAAGAAATCGTTTCCCAGGGCATGGAGGAGCCCAGATGCCAAACAAGACAGTGATGCAACCCAGACTTTCCATTAGCAGGAGGCACCTGTGGAGGGAGAAGGTTGCCCTCTAAGCCTAAGTCCTGGGGTAGCCGGCAGGAGCCAGGACCACCGAGAGGACCCTCGGGTGGCCGATGCAGCTACAGCAGGAGACGGCACATGAGGCAGAGGGAAGAGAAGTGTCCTGGCACCTCAACTTCTTCTGTCTTATCTTCCAACTGCTCCTCCATGGCCGAAACTATCCAGAAATCAGAGGCAGAGCCTGGGGAACTGCAGTTCCTTACAGCACAGGCCAGGAACAGGGTCGGGCATGGAGCTGGGCATCCAGCAAGGAGCTGCCATCCCTGAGTTCTTCATCCTCACTCGTCCCATGTCTGTCCTCCCGCCCAGTTCCAGCTCCGGCTCCGCGTCCCTTACCTGCTCCTGCACAGCCACCTTCTGGCCTTGCTTGGGGAGGTGGGTGCCCCATGCCTGGCATCCTTGGCCTTGGCTAGGGGGGCGGACACCAGAGAAGAGCAGTAGGAAAGGGGTCTGTGGCACATTCATTCCCTGACTCCCTCCTCACCGGTGGCGGCTTTGCAGTGGCATCCTCTCCAGGAGCGGAGGGCCCCAGTCCTGCCTGGTGTCCCTCCCCCATGGGGGCCACAGGTCACTCTCACCATCCTGCCATGTCACTGTTCCCAGCCCCAGGTTTCTCTAACTCTGCCCCCACTTCTGACCAGGGCCCTTCACACACTCGATCGCCTCCTCTGAGAGCACTGCCTGGTGTCCTGTGGGGCCCTGGCTGAGACCAACTTGCCCAGGGGTCTCCAGAGACAGTCCCACAGGGCACCGCAGGCTGGGAAGACTTCCCAGCCCAGTCTCATCACCACCCCTCTCTGGTTGCCACCCTCATGCAGGGCACACAGCTGCCAGGTGTTCCTTCCTTCCCCTCGTGGCGAGTCCTGCTTTTCAGCTCACTACGCACTGCAAATTCAAGAACTGTGGATGCTTCACCTCCCAGGGGCCCTGCATCCCCTGGGGCAGGGAGTCCGTACAGCCCATACACCAGCAGGGTTCATTCATAACTGAGTACCAGGAAGGAGCTGGGAGACAGAGGGGCCTCCCTCAGGCTCAGGCCCTTCTAGAAGCTGTCCCCCATGTCAGGAACTCAGACACATTTCTGTGGGTGCCGCATCCCCCTAGAGTTTGGGAGCTGGGGTTGCAGAGTGGGTGAGAAGCTGCAGTGTTGCAGCAGCCATTTCCAGGGAAAGAGGGAGGTTTTGGGGTGGCCTTGTCCACCCAGGCAAGCACGATGGCGTCCCCAGGGCTCCAGAGGTCTTGGTGTCAGGCAGGGCAGGGCAGGAGGTGGCTGATGGCACATGGCTGTTGTCATCTCACCTCTGTAGCCTGGTCGACTCCATGTGCTACTGCAGAGGCGAGGGCTTCCCATACCAAAGGCCAAAGGTTGAACCTTTGCCCAATAATCCGGAAACCGGAAGCACTGCTAAGAAGGAGAGCAGGGGCGTCTGCTCCGTGTGGACCCCAAGTTGCAGTGAGGGCTCAGGGTTTTTCTAAGCAGTCGTGTTTAGCTAGAGCCTCTACATCCATATTTGAGGTGTGTGCATAAGTGTGCAGGCCTGTGTGTGCACGTGTGTGAGTGTGCATGTGAGGTGTGCTCCTGTGTGTATACATACATGTGAGTGTATGCGTGTTTGCAGGTGCGTGCATGCCTGTGTGTGCATGTGAAGGTGTGCCCGTGTGTGTGTGAGTTTGCATGTGTGGAGACAACAGCATTATCCTGTCCTCAACAGGTACAGAGTGTGAGGAAACTGCTTACCCACGTGCACTGTGTCAACTCATCCCCCTTCCAAGGTGTACATGGGCAGGGTGTGCCAGCCAACCCCTCGGGACCAGCTTTTCTCTGCACTAGGAAACCCATGCAATCCCATCCCTTCTTCTGGGGCCTCAGCCTGGATCAGTTTGGTGAGAAGTGATTTAAACTCAAGAGACATTCAAATGCTGGAAATGCCCAGGCCTCTGGGTCCCTCTGGGTGCTCTA
Organism: Macaca mulatta; assembly: GCF_049350105.2. Classification (NCBI taxonomy): domain Eukaryota; kingdom Metazoa; phylum Chordata; class Mammalia; order Primates; family Cercopithecidae; genus Macaca; species Macaca mulatta. The sequence continues at coordinate 144,913,713 of NC_133417.1, read as the reverse complement.
ATCATTGTGCTTACTGACCACGCCATGGTAGGGGCTGTGTGGGGCCCAGCCAAAGGGCGCTGCCACTTGTTTCAGCCCATTCACCACTGTTGTCAGCAGGTTCTTTGCAGAGTTTGTTTCTTTTGGGTGGAGAAGGAGGGAAGGGAGGCCGAGGGGTCTGGCTGAGGAAAGACAACACACTCTGGAGAGCCCCTCCCTTGCCCGCCAGGCAGGCATTGCTGAGCTGTCCCAGAGCTGGGAATGGGCATAATGTCTTCATCCAAAACCCACGCAGACGCCACCCAGCCTGGCTTGGCTCTCCCACAGAGAAGCTGAAAGCAAGCCCCTCTTACACAGAAAGGTTGGCAGGGGCCCCGTGACGAATGGAGGTGGGAGGGGGATTGTTTTGGTCTCGACAACCTGGCAACAATCAAGTTTGTTTGTTTCTCTTCAAGACAGAATGCCCTGAGCAGTCACCTTCAGTGCTTGCTGATCCGGGAAAGCACAGCCTATCTCTACTGCACCCAAAAGAAAATAGGAATTCTGAACCAAGGCCGCTGTTCTGTGTCCGTGGACCCCCGTGGATGCACGCGTGTCTCAGTCCATCCTCTTGCACCTGCGCAAAGTCTAGCACTCTTTCCTTGGAGGAAAAGGAGGCATGAGGGAGGAACTTTTGCACCCAGACATTACACTTACAGAAGACTCGGCCGGCACTTCCACTTGCCAGCGCCGCCAGGATCAGACTTCTCGTCTGCACAGTGGGGCACAAAATCACCCCTAGGGCATCACTGCCAGAATTCAATAAGACAGACGATGCCAGTGATGCTGGCACAGTCCTGGGACCCCCAAGAGCCGGAGCAAGGGTCCCCTCGGCTAGTACGGAACGAGGGTGACCTTCACAACAATGGATTTTAAGAGTTTATAAATTTCAAAAAGTGAGTAATGACATTCTCGCGGTGTCCTAGCTTCCTCCCACCTACACATTTGCCCCACATCTCCTCACGTCTTTCTTTGGTTCCTGCTGCAACTCGTCTGCCCCAGTAGATGACAAAATAAGCACATAAACAGCAAACGCGCAAGAACAGAATAAGCAGCAGCCCTGATCTGGCGCCGTCCAGCTCTCCAGGACCTGGGGGACATGTTGCTGGCAGAGGGACAATTTCAGGTGGTCAAAGATGCTGTCCAGCCTGAGGGATGGAAGGAAGTGCGTCACCAGACTACACACTGAGCAAAGGTCCTGCCTGCCTGCTGCCTGGGGCAGGAGAAGAGTAAGGTAGTGGCCCCTCGTGGCACCCTCACACCAGGCTGGGGAGGTGCCCTGGAGAGAGTGAGCACGGTGGAGAGAGTGAGCACGGTGGAGAGAGTGAGCACGGTGGAGAGAGTGAGCACGGTGGAGAGTGTGAGCACGGTGGAGACAGAGAGCACGGTGGAGAGCGTGAGCACGGTGGAGAGAGTGAGCACGGTGGAGAGCGTGAGCAGGGTGGAGACAGTGAGCACGGTGGAGAGAGCGAGTACCGTGGAGAGTGAGCATGGTGGAGAGAGTGAGCACTGTGAAGAGAGTGAGCCTGGTGGCAAGAGTGAGCATGGTGGCAAGAGCGAGCACGGTGGTGAGCATGAGTATGGTGGAGAGAGTGAGCACCATGGAGAGTGAGCCCGGTGGAGAGAGTGAACACGGTGGAGAGAGTGAGCACAGTGGAGAGAGTGAGCACTGTGGAGGCAGTGAGCACCGTGGAGAGTGAGCCCGGTGGAGAGCATGAGCACGCTGGAGAGCGCCAGCACCGTGGAGACCGCCAGCACGGTACAGACCGCGAGCACGGCGGAGAGAGTGAGCATGGCGGCCCTCTGCTTGCTCCTTTTGAATCTAGCTGAGTGTGCATGTGGGGCAGGGAGAAGGAGGAGGTGGCTCCAACCGCCTGCCCCAGAGACCCCTCATTAGACACATCTGAGCAGAGGGCTGGAGGGTGGGACAGATGGAGATGAGACGCACAGACTGCTGGGGCCACGCTGCAGAGGCACATTCCAGCCGCCCAGGGCACAGTGTTTGGCGGGGGACCAGGGCAGCGGGGCCTCATGTGGAGAACAGACTCCATTGGCCTTCCTTCAAACGAAGATTTCATTTCCCAAAGTAAGTCTAGGAATGGAAAGAAGAAAGGAGCAGGTGGGAGGCAGGAGGCAGGGCAGGAAACGCCCGTGGGAGGAGGAATGTCTGGGTCTTCGGTGGCGGGTGGAAACATCTTACTGGGGCGTCTCACCAAGGTGTGTTTGCTGCCTTTGTGAATCTGAAGAAACCTTTGCAAGCCGCGCCCTGCCTCCCACACTGAAGGGTTATAGCCGCCCAAAGTTTCAAGAACCTAGTGAACCCCAGAAACTCCACCACCGGCCCCATCACCCAGGTGTGCGTCTGGGACTTCACAGACCCTCTTCGGATTTGGAGGTGGAGCTCCTTCAGTCCTCAGCAGCCTGGAGGTAGATCACACCATCATCGTTCTACAAATAGGGGCTCGGGAGCTTGGAAAGGGGTCGGTCGTGACAAGGGACAGAGCAAGAACCCAAACCCAGGACTCCAAGTCTGAGACCAGTTCCACCTCATTGACCTGCCCAACCCTGAATCCCAGGGTTGAGCCAGGGTGAGCCAGGGGAGAAGGGCTGGGGGCTCTCAGCACTGCTGCACACTGCGGGGTCTGCTGTGTCCCAGTTCTGTGAGAGGTGCAGGCGCTCTGGGACTGAAGGTGCCACAGGGAGCAGGGCAGACCACCTCACTCCCTTCCCCGTAGGCTGGATGCTACACCTGAGAGGCAGACAGGGACCATGTCACCAACCAATGTGACAGGATGGAGGATGGTGAACAGAGTTCCAAAGAGGGCCTCACTGCCCCTGCCAAACTTTCTTTTCCTTCCTTCTTTCTTTCCCCTCCCTCCCACCTCCCTCCTTTCCTTCCTTCCTTCCTTCCTTCCTTCCTTCCTTCCTTCCTTCCTTCCTTCCTTCCTTCCCTTTCCTTCCTTCCTTCCTTCCTTCCTTCCTTCCTTCCTTCCTTCCTTCCTTCCTTCCTTCCTTTCTTTCTTTCTTTCTTTCTTTCTTTCTTTCTTTCTTTCTTTCTTTCTTTCTTTCTTTCTTCCTTCCTTCCTTCCTTCCTTCCTTCCTTCCTTCCTTCCTTCCTTCCTTCCTTTTTTTTCGAGACAGAGTCTCACTCTGTTACCCATGCTGGAGTGCAATGGAGCATCTCGGCTCACTACAGCCTCTGCCTCCTGAGTTCAAGCGATCCTCCTGCCTCAGCCTCCCAAATAGCTGGGATTACAGGTGTACTGGGATTACAGTACAGACGAGGTTTTGCCACATTGGCCAGGTTGGTCTTGACCTCCTGACCTCGGGGGATCCACCCACCTCAGCCTCCCAAAGTGCTGGGATTATAGGCATGAGCCTCCGTGCCCGGCCCCCCAGACAAACTTTTTTAGAACTGTGCTGCAGCCACACACTCTAACTTCCATCCTCCTTCTTGCCCTGCCTCTTCACAGGGGCCACCTTGTGGGGTTTCTGAGACCCTCCCTACCCACTCCTGTCCTCGAAGCCCTCTCCCCAGTAGATCCCAGGCTAGATCCCAGGCATGTCGACTGAAGCCTTGACTGCCACTTCTCGGGGGACTTGACCTGCCTTGCCACTCCCTGCTCAGCTTCCCAGGATTCTGTCTCCTGTGTAACAAATACCCTATATTAGATCCCTCTGTTGGAAATACCTAGAGTGTTTCTGTCTTCCTGCCTGAACCCTAAGTGCTCATCACAGATGAAAATAATGGCTGCCTGCATGACCACCGGGATGTAGAAATGATATTATTTCCAGACGTTCTCTGCAAATCACAACAATAAAAACAGCTATTATTGAGCACTCCTGAAGTTCAGGCACCCGTCTGAGTGTTTTCCGTGTGTTAACTCATTCCGTTCTCATGGTAGTCCTAAGAGGGGGGTATGGTGATTGTCTTTATTTTACAGATGAGAGACATAAAGCACAGAGAAGTAAGTTCACTTGCCTCAGGTCACACCGTAGGGAGCAGAAGGAGGCGTGGCCCACATATTCTCCTGCACCAGCCTCCCCACCGTTACCATTTCCCAAACACATAGGACACCTACCTCCATACTTGATATGTAGTCACAAACATCCAGTGGGCTCCTGTGGCCCTGACACAGGCTCAGCCACTGTCCTTCAATCCTGCCATACACCCAGGCATGGCACAGCAGTGATACACATAACCTGGGGACAGGGGACAGCTCTACCGTGATGCTTCAGCCCTGGCCATTCTTGCTTTCATCACGGAGGCCAACTCCCCCCATCACACTCACCAGGAGGTGGCAGGGGGGTCTCCAGCCTGGGCTGGAACAAGGTCACACCCTGCTGTTCCCTACCACTCAAGAAGGCCACTTTGTCCTGGTCTTTGCCAAGGGGTCTCAGGCCCCCAGGCCCCCACCTCTCGCTTCTGTTGCCATCCTCAGGCTGCTGTGTTCCCTCTCAACCCCGGGGTGTCCCTCTACCTGGAACTAAAGGGGATCCCATATCTGGGCCTCCTGGCTCATCTTTCTTTGGGACCCTCCTTACATGAGAAGCTATGAGAAGAGTTTATTCATTCATTCATTCATTAAAAAAAAAAATGGGCCAAGCCCACAACTGCATCCTATAGACAAAAGTGACTCAGAACTCAGTGTCTGGTGGCAAAGACAGGGTGGCTTTGCAGGGAGGTCACTGGAGAGCATCTGTCCACATCAGTCCTCCATGGACCTCTGCCTGGGGCTTTCCCTGGCCCAGAACAATAAGTGTCCCAGACTCCTAATCCTTCGGGGAGACGAATTCCAGGTGGGTCCTACATGGTCCTCTGAAGGGGAGGGCGGGGCTGAGTAACACTTGTCCTCAGGAGAGTACCTCTCACTCGTTCACACATCGTGTCTTTTATTTTCTCCCTGTCTCAATCCCCTAAATAAACTGCCTGTACTCAAGTCCTGTCTCAGGACCCACTTTCAGGAAATCCCAAACTGAGACAACACACAAGCTCAACGCTGGTGACATCAGGATGTCAGGGTGAGACTGGGCCCGCAGATGCAAATGCATGGCCTCTGCCCTGGGGACTGTGAGGCTGAAGGGATCCTCGGCTCCTGCACGTCCCACTGCTCCTCCCTTAGTCACACCAGAAAGATGGGCTGGCACGGGGATGATCTGCCCCCACCCACGGGCAGACGCTGGCCTTAAATTCCTGTATCCTGCTACCCCAGGCAGCACTGGGCTGGCTGTGTCAGCCAAGCCCAGCTGCAAACCAAGAGCCGGCCTCAGACCCCAGCTCTGCTCATGGAAGCTCCCTGAGACCCAGGAAGGAGAGGAGAGATTGTCCTGACCTCGCTCACTCAGGAGCAACCTCGGGCTCCCCTGGGAGAGCCCCTCCACCTCCCCAAACAAGCAGTCTGTCAGGTGAAGCCACACACAGGTGCTGTTGATGTGTGGATCACACAACCCTTCAGCCCCTGCCCTTCTTTGGGGACCCTCCCTTCATGAGAACCTACGAGAAGAGCTCGTTTATTCATTCATTTTTAAAAATCCCTCTGCTTTAGCCTTTCTCAGAAGCGTTGTCGCCGGAGACACCCCCAGTCCAGAGGGAATCCAGCTTCCCAGTCTCAAACCGACCACCTGTCCGAGAGTTAGAAACGAGAGTTACATTTACATAAATATTTTGATCCAAAGTACCCTTTTTTCATCCCATCCCTTCGCCTTCATTTCAGTAGTCAGGGTTGTCAGGAATGTGCTCAGTTATTCAGATTTGCAAAAACTGTAATAAACACAAGGCGAGCCCTCCGTGGACGTTGTCTGCTTTCTTGCTTTGTTCCACGGTTGGCTGGAGAGCAGCGCAGTGATGTGGAGGTTCCGGGGTGGGCTCCAGGTTCACCACTAGCTGACTGCATGTCTGGGGAAGGTTAATTATGCCCCCAGTGCCTCGTCTTTCTTTTTTGTGAAACAGATAATGATGATGCCTGTCAGTATGAAGAGGGCATGCAAGTGTGCCGGACACAGCGCCCACGCTCTGGCACAGAGCAGTGTTCTGACAAAGTCATCTGAGCAGAGACACAGACTCCACCAGCAAATAACCCAGGACCAAGGAAGGATTTTGTGTTTTGGTTCTCTCTCAAGTTCTGCTGTATCTGCAGAGACCAAGTAACAGCCTGAGGCTGATAAGAAAAGTGTGGAGTGATGACAATGAGATGATGGGTCCTCGATGCTGCAGCAATGAAAGTCCCTTGGCGTGTGTTGGGTGTGAGCTGAGTCCCGCAGGAAAGGCACGGGAAATGGAGGAGCAGAGTGACGAGGGAGTGAGCTGACACGAGAGGACGACCTTTGGGGAGTGAGAAAAACAGTCAAGACGCCTTTCAGGAGTCTTTCTGCAGGAAGTACCACACCCACCGCGTCCCCAGCCCTTTAAAAGTACTCCCGAAAGATACATTGTATCTTAAGATGTCTGAATCAGATCACAAGCTTGTCCCAGTAGGCAGAGAGCGCTAAGATTCCTTGGGGTTTCACTGACCATTGTTTTTCTTTGATAATAAAGAAACTGGACATTTTCATGGTGAGTCTAACAGTGGGGGTTGGAACATCTGGGAGTCAGCACCTTTTAGCTGGGGATTTACCTGTGGCATGGCCCCTCCAGCTGACAGTAAGTGAAAGGCTTGAATCAAGAAGAGAAAGCATGTCGGTGACGGGGCAGGCAGGTGAGGGCTCTGCGGTGCTGCGAGGGTGCTGCCAGGGTGCTGTGAGGGTGCTGCCAGGGTGCTGTGAGGGTGCTGCCAGGGTGCCGCCAGTTCCTCAGGCCACAGTGTCGGTATCTAGTGACTTCTTCGGCAAACAAAGCATCTGACCCTGCCCTCTTCAAGCATCTGGTCAGCATCAACAGGGTATCGTAAACACGTTGTCACAGTGTATGGGGAAGGAGGGCGGGATTCAGAGGCTGTCAGACTTGTGTTTCTTACAGGGAAAGATTGTAAGATGCAGATAGCTTTACTCCCAGCATACAAACCCAGATCCATGCAGGGTCCAGCTGCGTTCAGGTGGCGGACATGCCAAGCCCCCCATTTCCGGACAGCTGGAGAGGATATGTTTACCTGATCTGCCTCATGTGGCCTCTGAATCTAAACACTGGACACTCTGACAATGAACTTCCCCACAGAATCTGATTAGAAGGAAAAAACAAGGGTAAAGGAAGGAGCTAGGGAACGCTTAGCAATGCCCTGTACGAAGCCCTGAGGAAGCCCTGGGAAGGAGACAGAGGAACCCGACATGGTTGCTGCCTTAGAAGTTCCTCCAGCCCCGTAAAAATCATACCTAATTAGTAAGGTACATATTGTGGTTAAATACCACACACAAACACACACCCCCAAGGAGGCCGGTGAGAAAGGCTTTCTGAAGAGGGAGGTTCTAGGGGAGCCTTGACTGTCAAGCAGAAAGAGAGAGGCGAGATGAAGGAGTGGCTCACGTTGGTCGGAGGAGAGGCAGAAAGCCATCGGAACACTGAAGAAATCTCACTGTAACTTTCTTACTTTAGTAGACACCACAAAAAGAATCATGTGGCTGTAAAAAGAAAAAAATTGAAGTTTTTCCTAGACTCCTTCCAACATAAGGCCCCCTAAAGTAACCAATGACCCTTGCATCCATATTGGGCCATTAAAACTTTTGACTTCTTTATTCCTAAATTGATGCCATTTGAATGCTAAGTATAAAGAAACTGACCTAAAATACGATGATTATTAAAAGTTCCATGGCTCACCGCTGACACCCTTAGCTAATTTTATTTTTGGTAATTGCGTCAATCCAGCTTCAACTCTTCCCGTTCTAAACTTGTTCCGTGCCTTATGTTTTACAAAGCACTGTCTCACACATGCCTGCTTCGACTTCATGCCCACAACAGCATCGAGTGAAAGAATTTGAAACAGAGAGCGGCAGACTGGGGAATGCACGGCGTCCCCACAAATGGCACATGTGGACTCCACCTCGAGTCCCCATTTCTTGGTCCAGCATGAAGCATCTCATCAGCCACATCCAGCTTCTTCCATCGCTGGTCTCGGAGGGGAACCCAACAGACTCACATTTCATGTGAAAGGAATTTCTGTGGATATGGAAAAAGCAATGGCAGATCTCCACCCTTGAAACTCGAGCAGTCTATGGAAGCGATGAGATCCAAACATGCGAATATTTAGATGATCATAACAAGGTTAATAACAATGCCGCCTCACACCAGAGGGTGTCTCGTCAGTACTTGCCAAATGAGTCATCCAGGAGCTTCTCTGTAGGTGGCCAGGTGGAGAGGTGACTCAAGGCTGTGTGGCGAAGCCGGCTCTGAGCTGGTGCCCGCCTCTGATGGGGGAGGCAGAGGGAGGTGTCTCAGGTGGGGAGAGCTGGAGCTCAGCATGGATTCGGGACAGCAGCAGGAGGAGGAGGAGGGGCTGTGAGCCATGCAGTGGGGAGCAGAGTGGGGCAGTGAGTGGGGAACAGCTGGGGCCAACCCCAGAGTCACGAAAGTAGCCTAGTGTGGCTCCATCTAGTCTGGGGGCGGGGCTGGGGGGGCTGGACATTTACTGAGAAGGAGCTCAGCAATGTTTTAGGAGAAAGAACCTACCACGATGTGGAGCTCAGCAATGTTTTAGGAGAGAGAACCCACCACGTCTGTGTTGGAGCCTGCGTGGGGGGGGCGGGGGAGGGCCAGGCGGTGGGGGAGGAGTCCCCGTGCCAGCTGGGGCCTGGACCAGAGCGGGGGCTGTGTGAAGGGAAAAACAGGGCGTGGTGGAATAAATACAGTGACGAAACCCTCAACACAACTGCACCACTAACAACTCACCCAGAGGCAAGTCTAGGGCGGAGGCAGGGGCGTGGTCCGTCAGCTTCGAGGCCCCACACAGGAATTCAATTGAGAGAAATCAAACAGAAAAGGTGAGGCCAGGCCAGGCGCGGGGGCTCACACCTGTAATCCCAGCACTGTGGGAGACCAAGGCAGGTGGATCATCTGATGTCAGGAGTTCGAGACCAGCCTGACCAACATGGCGAAACCCCATCTCTACTAAAAATACAAAAATTAGCCGGGCTTGGTGGCAGGTGCCTGTAATCCCAGCTACTCGGGAGGCTGAGGCAGGAGAATCACTTGAACCCGGGAAGCAGAGGTTGCAGTGAGCCGAGATTGTACCATTGCACTCCAGCCTGGGAAACAAGAATGAAACTCAAAAAAAAAAAAAAAAAAAAAAAAAAAAAAAAAAAAAGAAAGAAAGAAAAGGTGAGGCCAGATTGGGTCACAGTCTGGGTGGATGACAAGAAGTTCTGGTTTAGAAAGAAGGGGTGAGGGACGAGTGGTGTGGCTCACTAGAGTCCAGACCTGAGGTGCAGACAAGTGAGCATGTGGGCTCCCAGGGGCACAGAGGAGAGCGGAGGAAGGGGAAGGTGAGAGGGACAGAGAGGAGAGGAGGGAGGGGAGAGATGGGAGCAGAGGCGAGGAGGGAGGGGAGAGACGGGAGCAGAGGAGAGGAGGAAGGGGAGGGAAGGGGAGCAGAGAGGTCCAATACTAACCCTGCACAGTTGCAGCATCCAAGCTAGAGGGAAGAACCTCCGTTGGCAGAAGTCCGGGGGAAGGGCCAGTGGTCTCTAGTGGAGGTTCAGGACTGCACCAGCAGGGCCCAAGGAAAGAGCTCAAGGAAGCCCACAGTCCTAACAGTGGCTGGCTGGGGACATAGAGAAGGCCACCAGAGTTGGAAGAAATAGCCAGAAATGATGAGAGAAAGTCGTTCGTTGGCCCAAAGAGAGTAGTTTCTGTAAAAATATTTTTTAATGAAAAGAAGAAGCCAGATACAAAGGGTTCAAAAGATAGGGAGGTGCTGAAGTCGAGGCCATGAGAATGGGGGAGATGCAAGAGGGGACGGGACACAAAGGCAGAACGGAGAGCACCGGAGACCCTCACAGGGAGGGTGTCAGGCAGGTCTGTTGGCCTAAGGGAGAGGGCACTGTGGGGCTGGCAGGGTCTGTCGGAGTTGCCCTGCATTCCTCCAAATGTCAGGGCCCCCGTGCACCTGCCTTCATCTGACATTGAATGCAACCATCCAGGAAGGCAATGAAAAACACACTTCCCCAGAGCTGTGTCAGGACAGTGAAAACCTCTCCGACAAAAACTTCTCCCTGATGCCACCGGAAATTAAAAACCCCTCTGAAACAAATACTATAAGAAGAGATGCAAAAAAAATGCATCTTCAAGAGACAAAAAAAAAAAAAAAAAAAAAAAAGTTCTGCAGCCCAGACAAAGAAATGGAAGAGAAAGTTAAGAATATGTAGAAATAAAAGCTTCAGTAGAGAAAACAAAGAACAGATGCTGCTAAAACCCAGAACTAGGCAAAGACAGAGCAAAACACAGTGAAAAACATGAAAATGATGAGAAAGAAAACAACAGACCTGGAAGACAGACAAAATAGGACGTAACATGTTCATACGTAATATTCCCAAAGAAGAGAACAGAACAAAGAGAAACCCCCAAAAATTAAAAATGCAAAGATAGAATAGGAGAAAACTAGAATAAAAGAAGACTTGAATCAGCGTGGTGAAGGGGAACACTACATCTCAAGAAAAAATTATACAGAATAAACATATTTGTGTAAAATCACAGGGTTTCAAGAATTAATTATTCTATGAACTCCGGGAAAGAAAAAAAGTGAAGATTCAGTTGGCACCAGAGGATAGATAAGCCTAAACTTGTATTTTCTTCATGTCTACAGAGCATCCCCCCAAAGTGTTGCTCAAATGTAAAGAAAACAGACAGATATTCTCTAACATCCAAAGACTTCAGGAATGGCACCTCTGAGCTCAATTTGAGAAAACAACTTGACAAACTCCAGCCAAGCAAGAGACAAAGAAAAAAGACATTAAGTAATGATGATACACTAAATTTAAATCCAGAACCATGGCTAAACTTCTACATAAATATTATTTACAGAGTAAAATTAATTTTATAAATTTCTCAATGAAGAAATAATGATATAACAACAACAACAAAAACAACAAAACAGGAGGCGAGGCGGGAAACAGATACTTAAATTGTCTCCTAGATACTTAAACTGATATATCAAGTACAGTTTGAGCATCCTTAATTTGAAAACCTAGAATCCGAGATGCTTCAAAATCTGAAACTTTTTGAGCCCCAACATGATGCCACAAGTGTAAAATTTCACACCTGACTTCCTGTGGTGCGTCAGTCAAAACACAGGTGCACAACTGTTTATTCAGCATTCCCAAGGGGTAAATGACCCTCCATCCACCTTCAGTGGTGATACATCTTCTCTGCACATATCCAGATTCCCCCACACAAGCACACCCACAAAGGGTAACAAAATGGCACATGTGCAGGCTAGACATGCCAACAGCGGGTTCCCCAAATGCCCCACGTGAGCCAAAACCTTCCTGCATGACTCAACTGGTTTTTTTTCTTATTCTCTGCTCTATGGTATAAAGATATTGCTGAAAATATTAAAAAGGGCTACAGATACCCCTTTGGGCAAATGTGATGAGAAAAAGACAAAGCACTGATTTGTGGCACAGTAAGTCCAGCTGTTGGGGAAATAGGACCACAGTGTAAGTGTGAAATGTCTTAGAGAAGAGTGTGGTGTTGGGATGACCACCATACATGACCTGAAGAAACAGAAGGATAGACTGTTGAAGTTTTATGACAAAAATGATGACCATAAGCAAGTGACAAATGGGAAAACATAAAGCCAAAAATAAAGATCTCATGTGTGTATTGAGAGAGAGGATCTGTCAAAATCACAATGAACGTACATGCCACTTAATGCTATGCTGGTTATGAAACAAGCAGAGATCTGTCACAATGAACTGAAATTAATGGGAACTGTCCAACAGTTATATTCAACAGGCAAGTTGCAGAAATTTAAGAAAAGACATAATGCTAATTTTTTTTTAAAGATAGGGTCTCACTCTGTTGCCCAGGCTGGAGTGCAGTGGCATGATCTTAGCTCATTGCAACCTCCGCCTCTTGGGTTCAAGCAATTATTCTGCCTCAGCCTCCCAAGTAGCTGGGATTACAGGCACCTGCCACCACGCCCAGCTAATTTTTATATTTTTAGTAGAGATGGGGTTTCACCATGTTAGCCAGGTTGGTCTGGAACTCCTGACCTTGCGATCCACCTGCGTCGGCCTCCCAAAGTGCTGGGATTACAGGTGTGAACCACCACGCTTGGCCACAGTGCTAAATTTTTAAAGGTTTATAGTGATAAATCATCTGCTGGTCATGAAGCCGAAAAAAAAAATCACTGATGACCTGATGAGTTTGCCAAGGCCATCACTAGTGAAAATCTGATGCCCGGAAAAAATCTATAATGTTGATAAAACATTACTGTTTTGGTGTTAATTTCAAAATACACGGACTACCACTGATGACACAGCTCCTACAGGAGGGACGGAATGACTTTGCTGGGGTGTGCAAATGCAGTAGGCATGTGTACGCATAAGCTTGCTGTGATATGCAAAAGCCTGCATCCTTATTTGTAAGGAGTGCATTTCTTACCAGTTCATTATTTTGCTAACAAAAATGCACAGAACACCAGGAACATCTTTTCTGATTGGTTTCATAAACATTTTGTACCAGTGGCTCATGCTCACTGCAGGGAAGCTGGACTGGATAATTGCAAGATTTTGTTATTCCTTAAAAATTGTTTTGCTCATCCTTCAGTTGAAATTCTCATAAAATAACATTTATGCCAAGTAATTTCCCACAAACACGACTTCACTAATTCAACCACATGACCAAGGTATCCTTAGATTAATGAAGAATAAATAGAAAATCACCTTCTTGAGGAGCACGCTAGCAGCAGTAAACAGATGTGTGGTGGGGAAGGTTTTCAAAAGGAATTTAGCATGAAGGCTGTTATATGCTGTTGCCAACTTGGAACACAGTGACCAAAGACACAGTCGTGCATGCCTGGCACAGCCTCTGGTGTGTAACTATGTTCAGTGATGATGATGAACAAGGTGGTGACTTAGAAGGATTCCATATGTCAAGTGAGAAAAAGATGATGTCTGACCTTACAGATGCAAGAAATCTACCTTGACAGTCCATTGGCAAGCTATAGGAAGTGGATATCCAATAAGTCTTTGACATTCATAATGAGGCTTCAGTTGTTCCTTCATCGACCAACGGTGAAACAGACAAAAGTTCTGAGTCAAGGTGATGGTGATAATAGTGATGCTGAGGATGACGTTAACACCGCAGAAAGGGTGCCTACAGGCGCCATGGCGAAAGTGTGTGATGGGTTTTTTGAAGGACTAGAGCAACATGAATTCATAACAGAGCAAGAAATCATGGCAGTTTATAAAAGCCAAGAGAGACTTCTAAGACGCACACACACAAATGTTACTGAGGCAGATGACTCTGGAGGAAACATTTAAGAACGCCATCCAGCAGAAAGCCTCCGCATCCCTAGATGACCCACTCCCTGGTCCTTCCCAACTGCTTCTGATGTTTCTTCTCACCTAAAAAAAATATTGCATACAGCAACCTTTTAATGAAAATGCAGCATCGTAGGTGGTGGCTGGAAGCAGCCATTGTTTGCTGCTGCTGTGGTTTAGAAGCTAGTGCAGGGGTTCCGGAGATGCTGCTGTGCTGCTGAGATACCCTGAACGTGATATTTTCTCGCTGTGTTAGTGGCATGTCATTTTTTACTGGTAAGTACTTATGTGCCAGTAAGTGTAAGAAAATGGTGGCTTATCAGTAGCACAGAAATCCAGAGTCAGGAATGACGGTGATGCCAGACAACCCCAGACTGTCCAGACCAGTGGCTGAGATAGCGGCACCTTTGCTTTCTAATGGTTCGATGTACACGAGCTTTGTTTCATGCACAAAATTGTATAAAACATTGTATAAAATTGCCTTCAGGCTATGTGTATAAGGTATATAAGAATCATAAATAAATTTTATGTTTAGATTTGGGTTCCATTCCTAAGATATCTCATCATGTATATGCAAATATTCTAAAATCTGGAAAAAAAAATGAAATCCGAATCATTTCTGGTCTCAAGCATTTTGGATAAGAGAAATACAACCTGTACTAGGAATTTTAGTAGTTCATACAATTATATAAAGATAACCACAGGAAGTTAAAAATATAGCATAAACTAAATTGGAAGGTTAAAGGAAGGAAGTTAGGAGAAAGGATAAGAGAATAAGTTTCTTGGAGTTAGGAGAGATTATATAAAATCTAACACTTTTCATTAAGAAATAGAGACTACATTGTAAACATGCAAGCTATTAAAAATTACACACACACACACACACACACACACACAGAGCTTATAGTAAACAAATGATCTTTGAAAAGACAAAATAAGATGACAAAAATAGAAAAAAAGTTATATCAATAATACAAATGAGAAAACTCATATATTAATAGAAAAAAGTTCCCAGGGTTAAAATCCAAAACTTATCAATAGGCCACATACAGGACACGAGCTGCATCTGAACAAAGTGACTCAGAATAGAGAAAAGGAGGCCGGGCGCGGTGGCTCAAGCCTGTAATCCCAGCACTTTGGGAGGCCGAGGCGGGCGGATCACAAGGTCAGGAGATCGAGACCACAGTGAAACCCCGTCTCTACTAAAAATACAAAAAATTAGCCGGGCGCGGTGGCGGGCGCCTGTAGTCCCGGCTACTCAGGAGGCTGAGGCAGGAGAATGGCGGGAACCCGGGAGGCGGAGCTTGCAGTGAGCCGAGATCCGGCCACTGCACTCCAGCCTGGGCGACAGAGCGAGACTCCGTCTCAAAAAAAAAAAAAAAAAAAAAAATAGAATAGAGAAAAGGAATGGTGGGAAAGGCAAAATAACAAGAAAACACACAAAAATGAAAAGAACAATGTACTATATGATCTAATATTTTTCTGTGACAAGTAATATTACATTAAAATGCTTAAAGCAAAAACTTCAAGAAATACAAGGATAAATATATCTGGACTTCAAGGAACAAACCAGCCTAGTGCTCTCTGAACTGTTCCAGAGAATAGATAGAAAAGTAACACACCTGAACACTTTTTATAAAGTCAGGATAACAGTAGCACGTAAAGCTAATAGGCAGACACAAAGGAAAACTTTAGACCAATCACATTCAGAAATATCACTGTGAAAATTACAAACAAGTAGAATGGAACAGGACATTTTGAAAGCATAGCACCCTACAAACAGGGTTCATTTCAAGAAGAAAGATTGGTCAACGCAAGGAACTCAATTTCGTAATTTGCTAATGAAATGGGTCATTGGATAAAAGCTATTTGGTTAGCTCTTCTGATTTTTTATATTAAACTTTTTAATCTAGAAATAATTGTAGATTCACATGCAGTTGTAAGAACTAATACAGAGAAAGCCCATGTGTCCCTTACTCAGTTTCCCCCGTGGTAACATCCTACAAAACTCCAATATGGTACCACAACCAAGAGAGTGATGTCGATGCAGCCAAAATAAAGAACATGCTTGCTGTCAGGTACTGTGGCTCACACCTGTAATCCCAGTACTTTGGAAGACCCAGGCAGGCAGATCACCTGTGCCAAGGAGTTTGAAACCAGCCTGAGTAACACAGAGAGACCCTATCTCTACAACAACAACAGAAAAATTAGCTAGACATGGTGGTGTGCACTGTAGTCCCAGCTACTTGGGTGGCTGAGGCAGGATAGCTTGAGCTTGGGAGGTGGAGGTTGTAGTGAGCCAAGACTGCGCCACTGCACTCCAGCCAGGGCCACAGAGTTAGACCCTGTATCAAAAAAATAAATAAATGAAAAAATAAATAAAAAATAACAAATGCCCATCACAACAATCCCTCATGCTATCCTTTTTAAACCATACTTTCTTCGTATTTCCCGCCCACCCATCCCCATCCCTGACCCCTGGAAACCACCAACCTACATTACTCCTATACCTTTGTCATTTTAAGAATATTACATGAGTGTAACCATACACTACATAACTTTGGGAATAGGCTGTTTTCACTGAGCCTAATTCTCTGCAGATTCACCTGAGCTGATGTATGAACCAATAGTTCAGTTCCTTTTCATATTGAGTGTTATTCCATGGTGTAGATGTACCACAGTTTATTTAACCTTTCACTCCTTTGAGGATATCTGGGTTGTTTCCAATTTTTGGCTATGATTAATAAAACTGTGATGAACATTTATGTACAGTGGTTTTCATTTATCTGAGATGAGTATCAAAGTGTACAATTGCTGGCCTGTATAATGGCAGCATGATTTGTCTTACGAGAAAATGCCAAACTGGTTTCCAGAGTGGCTGGACCATTCTGCATTCTCACCAGCAATATACAAGTGACCCAGTTTCTCCACATCCTTGCCAGCATTTGGTGTTGTCACTATTTGTTGTTGTTGTTTTAGCCATACTGATAAGTTGTGTCATAATTTTTATCATGTTTTAATTTGCATTTCCCCAATGGCTAATAATATTGAACTTCTCTTCATGTGGTTATTTGCCAGCTTTAGCGCCTTTTCTTTGTCCATTTTCTAACTGGGTTCTTAATTTTTTATGCTGTTGAGTTTTAGGAGTTTTTTATATAGTCTAGATAAAAGTCTTTTTTTTTTTTTTTTTTTTTGAGGCGGAGTCTCGCTCTGTCGCCCAGGCTGGAGTGCAGTGGCCGGATCTTAGCTCACTGCAAGCTCCGCCTCCCGGGTTCAAGCCATTCTCCTGCCTCAGCCTCCCGAGTAGCTGGGACTACAGGCACCTGCCGCCACGCCCGGCTAATTTTTTGTATTTTTAGTAGAGACGGGGTTTCACCG
Organism: Macaca mulatta; assembly: GCF_049350105.2. NCBI lineage: Eukaryota > Metazoa > Chordata > Mammalia > Primates > Cercopithecidae > Macaca > Macaca mulatta. The sequence continues at coordinate 144,896,907 of NC_133417.1, read as the reverse complement.
TGTTAGCCAGGATGGTCTCGATCTCCTGACCTCGTGATCTGCCCGTCTCGGCCTCCCAAAGTGCTGGGATTACAGGCGTGAGCCACCGCGCCCGGCTGATACAAGTCTTTGGTCAGATAGGTAGTTTATATATATTTCATTTCACTCAGTAGCTTATTTTTTCATCCTGTTCCCAGAGCAAAGAGTTTTAACTTTGATGAAATCCCATTTATCAAATTTTCCTTTTTTGCTTTTGGCCTTAAGCCTAAGAATTCTTTGCCTATCCCAGGTCCCAAGATTTTCACCTATTTTTTTTCCTAAGACATTTGTAGTTTTATATTTTACGTTTGGGTCTGCAACGAGATTGGAGTTGGTTTTTGTGTACAGTGAAGGCTGAGGTTCATTTTTTCTGCCCACAGATGTCCAGTTGCTTCAGCAGCATGGTTGAAAAGACCTCACTCCTCTTCAATCGCTTTTGTACCTTTGTCAATAGTCACTGCGAGATTTTTAATTACAGATTCAATTTTTTAATGGTTTTAGGACTAATCAGGCTGTCTAGTTCATCTTGTGGAGTTTGATCCTTTGGGGGGTGTGAAAAATTGGTCCATTTCTTCTCCATTGCCAAATTTTGGTCTGCCTGATACTGGTGACTCATGTATTGTCTCTTTTTTTTTTTTTTATCATACTTTAAGTTCTAGGGTACATGTGCATAACGTGCAGGTTTGTTGCATATGTATACTTGTGCCATGTTGGTGTGCTGCACCCATCAACTCGTCAGCACCCATCAACTCGTCATTTACATCAGGTATAACTCCCAATGCAGTCCCTCCCCCCTCCCCCCTCCCTGTGATACACTGTTGGTGGGATTGTAAACTAGTTCAACCATTATGGAAAACAGTATTGTCTCTTTTTATGTAAGTCAGTCTTGCTAGAGATTTACCAATGTTATTTTTTTTTTCAAAGAACCAGATATTTGCTTTATTGATTTTTTTTTTTCAATTGCTTTCCTATGTGCAACTTCACTGATTTCTGCACTTATTATTTAGCTTCTTCTGCTTGTTTGGGGTTTGTTTTGTTCCTTTTTTTCTCATTTCTTAAGAAAGAAACGTAGAAAACTGATCTGAGATTTTTCCTCTATTCTAATGTAAGCATTTATAAATTTATAAAATTTACTCAGTTGCATCCCACATGTTTTTATATGTTGTGTTTTTATTTTCCTTCAGTTCTATGTATTTTTTAAAATTTCCTTTGAGACTGCATCTTTGACCCATGAATTATTTGGAAGCATTTTGTTTAAATTCTAAGTGTGTGGAGATCTTCCTGTTGTCTTTCTGTATTGGTATCTAGTCTGATTCCATTATGGTCAGAGAACATATTGTGTATGATTTCAGTTGTTTTAAACTCGTTGCAGTTTGCTGGAAGGCCCAGGCTATAATCTGTCTTGGTTAATGCTCCATGGTTGCTTGAAAAACTAAGTGTTTGCTGCTGCTGCTGAGTGGAGTGCTCACTTAGATACCGTCGGTTGGCTGTATTGTTCTGGCTTTTTTCTAAGAGTTCTTTCAATTGCTGAAAGTGGAAGACTTTGAAGGCTCCAAGTATAACCTGAGGGTTTATTTTTCCCTTAGGTTCTCACTGCTTTTGCTTCATGTATTCTGAGGTTCTGTGTTTGGTGCATGCACATTTAGGATTTTTATGTCTTCCTGGTGGATCAATCATTGTGTTAATACGGACTGTCTCTCTTGGTCTCTAGTAATTTTCTTTGATCTCAAGTCTCCCTTACCTGACATTAATAGAGCTACTCCTGATTTTTTTTTTTTTGAGACAGAGTTTCAATCTTGTTGCCCTGACTGCAGTGCAATGGTGTGGTCTCAGCTCACTGCAACCTCCGCTTCCTGGGTTCAAGTGATTCTCCTGCCTCAGGCTCCCAAGTAGCTGGGATTACAGGTGCATTCCATCACATCCGGCTACTTTTTGTATTTTTAGTAGAAACGGAGTTTCACCATGTTGGCCAGGCTGGTCTCAAGCTCCTGACCTCCAATAATCCACCTGCCTCAGCCTCACAAAGTGCAGTAATTACCTGCATGAGCCACCATGCCCAGCCTACTCCTGATTTTTTTAAATTAATGTCTGTATGATATGTCTTTTCCCACCCTTTCTTGGCATATATTTATTTGTGATTAATCTATTTAGGGTCTGTTCAGCTTACAGTATCTGTAAGTTTATGTTTTTCATCAGATTTGGGGATTTTTCAGCCATTGTGTTCTGGAGTATTTCTTCGGTCCCATTCTCTGTCTCCTCTTTCTCTGGGACTCCAGTGACACAAATGTCAACCCTCTTGTTACTGTCACGTGGCTGTCTCAGGCTTTGTTCGCAGCTGTTGTTATTCTGTCTTCCCTCTGTCGTTCAGATTAGGGTAATTCAGCTGATTATTCTCAAGTTCACTAACTCTATTCTTGGTCATTTTCATTCTACAATCGAGTCCATCTAGCAAACTTTTTATTTTGCTTGTTGTATTTGTTAGTTCTCCAATTTTCTTCAGTTCTTTTTTGTAACTGCTACTTATTTGCTAAGATTTAAAAAACATTGTTTAAAGAGTATTTGTAACTATTTGTTGAAGCATTTTTATGATGTCTGCTTTAAGATCCTTTTCAAGTATTTCCAGCATCAGCTTCATCTCACTGTTAATGTCTGTTGATTTTCTTTTCTCATTGAACTTGTGATTTTCCTGGTTCTTGATAAGTCATTTTATATTATCTTCCAGACATCTTGAATATCATATGATGAGACTCTGGATCCTATTTAATCTTTTTGTAGTGCGAGGGTTAGGTGGGTATGTGTGTTTGGCTTCCTACCGGGCCCCCCAGCAGAGGTGGAGTTCCAACTCACAATGCCACTCTTCAGGCTTAAGGGCCAGCTGTCCAGCCCCTGCCAGCCCCGTGGATGCTTTTCTGACTCTCACTGCCTTAATGCCTCTGAGTTTGGGTTAATATCAGCTCCCTACTGGGCCCAGCTGCTACCAGGAAGCAGGGAGGGGATGGCTGACTCACCCTGCTTTGTTGTTACAGGATGGGGGCAGAAGCTCAGCTCCCCATGGGGGCCCACTGACACCAGTGTGAAGGATGAGGTACAGAAGTGACAGCTACCCACCCATCCCCAACTTCTCTCAGGGTCACTGCTATTGGGCGGTTGTGGAGGTGCAGGTCCTCACTAGACCTCATGACACCCAGAGTCGGGGAAGGTGGCAGCTCCCTAGCCCCAGCCTGTGCTTGGCACTCAGTCTTGATTCCAGGTGGGGTTGGAGACTCAGTAGCAGTGAGACCCCACTATTAGTACTCCAAGGTAGGGTGAGACTTGGAGCACTGTCTGCTTCTGCTGGGCAAAGAATGAAAAGTCAGCTCCTAGATGAGTCCCACCAGTGTACCCCAGCAGAGAAACTGGAAAGTCTCCTGCTCTCACCCAAAGGGAAATGGAAGGTCACGTCCCTGCTGGACCTTCTCACACCACCTCACACACCCTGCACAGGGGAATCTGAGCAGGCTGCCTGCTGCTCAGAGACAGGGTGTGTGGGCAGTGGCATGGAAGATCAACGTCCCACTCTGCCTCATGAAAACTAGATGATGGGGGAGGTGCAGGTTTTCTATTAGTGTTTGGCTAGAGTGGGGTGGGTATCACCAAAAAGGTTTTCTACCATTTATTAGGCTGCCCTATTCGGGATCCTTTTTTGGGGGAACGCGTGCTATTTTCTTGGAGTGTGCCTTTTTGGTCTGTGCTTGTTTTCAGGTCAAGGCTGGAAATAATAGGAACCCAGGGGATTCCCTGTTGTGTCAGTCCTGAGGCCCTGGACAGCCACCTTCTTCCTCCCACTCTCCAGAGTCTGCCCTTGCTTGGTGCTTGTGTATGTCCAGAGACACTGTGTTGCAAGAAGGAGTACCTGGGAAAAACGGGGCTGCTCGATCTAGGTGGACCAGGAAGTCTTTACTCCTCAGACTTTGAAAGCCAATTTGTAAAATGCAATATCCATCCTGGCCTCAAGCACTTAACAGTAGTAGTAGCAGTAGCAGTAGTAGTAGTAGTAGCAGTAGTAGTAGCAGTAGTAGTAGTAGTAGCAGTAGTAGTAGCAGTAGTAGTAGCAGTAGTAGTACTAGTAGTAGCAGTAGTAGTAGTAGCAGTACTAGTAGTAGTAGTAGCAGTACTAGTAGCAGTAGTACTAGTAGCAGTAGTAGTAGTAGTAGCAGTAGTAGTAGTAGCAGTAGTAGTAGTAGCAGTAGTAGTAGTAGCAGTAGTAGTAGTACTAGTAGTACTAGTAGTAGTAGTAGCAGTAGTAGTAGTAGCAGTAGTAGCAGTACTACTAGTAGTAGCAGTAGTAGCAGTAGTAGTAGCACTACTAGTAGTAGCAGTAGTAGTACTACTAGTAGTAGCAGTAGTAGCAGTGCTAGTAGTAGTAGCAGTAGTAGTAGTACTAGTAGTAGCAGCAGTAGTAGTACTACTAGTAGTAGTAGCAGTAGTAGTAGTACTAGTAGTAGTAGCAGTAGCAGTAGTAGTAGCAGCAGTAGTAGTAGCAGTAGTAGTACTAGTAGTAGTAGTAGTGGCAGTAGTAGTAGTAGCAGCAGTAGTAGCAGTAGTAGTAGTAGTAGCAGCAGTAGTAGTAGTAGTAGTAGCAGTAGTAGTAGCAGTAGTAGTAGTAGTAGCAGCAGCAGCAACAGAATTTTGGATAATTCCTCAGGAACATCAAAATGTTTATCTCAAATTGAAACCAGAACCACTCTTAGGAAAACCAACTAAATACCTTCCTTAAAGCTCAGAACACGCAAGGCTACCCAAAGCAGCACCGCCATTTAACATTTTTCAGGAAGTGCTAATTGATGCAATAAGAAAACAGAGTTACATGGTAGAAAGTGAGCAGCGTCTCGTTATTTGCTTGTGATGTGCAAATACAGCTGAAAACGCAATTGAAATAGAAATTTAATAAACTTAACATAAAGGCTGTTAACACACCATACTCTTATGCCAATATTAATTAATACAAAATTAATACACCACACTCTTATGCCAATATTGCTACAGTCTAAAAGTTTGAGTACCCACAAAATGCAAATGTTATGAATCCTAACTCCCAAGAGATGGTAGTAGGAACGAGGGGGTCTGGAGTGATTGGATCATCAGAGCAAAGCCCTCACAAATGGAACTGCGTGACCTCTTGTCCCTTCCACCATGTGAGGACACTGGAAGAAGGTGTCATCTACAAACCAAGAAGTGGCCCTCACCAGACACTGAATCTGCCAATACCTTGATCTTAGACCTGCAGCCTCCAGAGCAGTGAGAAATAAGTTTTCTTTGTTTACAAGCTACTCAAGCTTATGGCATTTAGTTACAGCAATCCTAAGGGAATAAGACAGATGATAACCTGCTATAAATAAATGAAGGAAGAAAAGACAAAAAAAACCTCTAGGAATAAATTTAACAAGAAACTTGCAAAACTACATTAAGAAAACTTTAATATCCTACTCAAGTACAGAAAAGGAGACTTGAGTACGTGGCAAGATATATCTTATTCTTGGAGAAGAACTCTATTTTCAGAAGACTTGCTGTATTAATAATTTTTAGAAACCTTGATGTGATCCTAATAAAATAACAGCAGGAACTTGACAAGCTAATTCTAGAGTTTACATGGAAAATAAACATAAAATTACAGCCATGAGAAGTCATAAAAGGCAGGAGAATGAAGAGCTAGTTGTCACGGGGCAGGAACTGCTGTTCCCACCACAGTGGAGAGAAGAAATGGAGTTTATACTTCTCATCTCAGGGAGTAAAAGGAACCCACTCATCATTTCTACCCTGGAGTATAGACGCTGGCTTTCATCTTCCCAAGGTGGAGTCGAAGAAACTAGGTTTATCCTTCTGACTATGGAGTGACCGGGATAGGGTTTCTCCTCCCTCCTGAAAAAACTGTAAGCCTGGACAAAATAGGTGAAACGATGGTTTTCAAGACAGTGGACAGTAGGTGAGGAAGGACAGTGATCGCTGCGGGCTGGGAAGCAAACAAGGTGTCCCTGGGGCTGCCTCCAGATCAGCTCTAGAGAATGTCCTGCCGCACAGCCCGGGAGCTGGAGATGGATTCTGGAGAGGCCAAAGGGGCAGGCGTGAGCAAGCAGAGCCCTGAGAGGAGCGCAGTGCACAGAGAGAACATTCTGGAGAACGTGCAGAGGCTCCCCTTGGGTTTGGAGCTGAGAGCCCATATGTGCATGTGTGTGGGGAAACCCATGAGAACTGGAGGAGGCAACGTTCAGGCACACAGGGGTGGTGCAGCTCCTACTCCCGCTGGCTGAGTGGACGCCACCCTCGTGGGCACTGGGTCAGCACTCAGAAGGGCTGTTTCGCCTCAGGAAGGGGCAAGAGTAGCCCTAGACTCGATTCTGCTCAAGTCCCAAATAGCAAAGAACCCAAAGGAGTAAACTTTCTTTGCAGTTTAACCCCCTTCCAGAACAGAGCTCAAGAATATTTATAGGAAGACTGAGATGCTCAGCGCCCTGCAAGGTAAAGTCACAAAATCTGAGCAAATCCCCAACTTCAAACGCTGGCATAGCCCAGACGCCCTTCAGCACACGACAGACCCACACACTTGATATATCCACACAGTGCAACTCTATCGACCACACAAGGACCAACCTGTCAATGCACACAAGCTTGTCAACGACTCTCCAAGGCAGGTGTTGGTGAAAGAAACTGGTCACAAAGGCTGCCTATTGTGTGATTCCATGTATGTACTATTCTCGTTTTCAGTAATTAAAACTATGGTGGAAGAGAACGGATCGGCGGGGGGCGGTGAGCGGGGGGTGGTGTGTGACCATAAAGAAACAGCTGAGGCTGGGCACAGTGGCTCACTCCAGTAATCCCAGCACTTTGGGAGGCTGAGGTGGGTGGATCATTTGAGGTCATGAGTTCAAGACCACCCTGGCCTAGATGGTGAAACCCCATCTCTACTAAAATTAGCTGGGCATCGTGGTGGGTGCCTGTGATCCCAGCTACTCGTGAGGCTGAGGCAGCAGAATCGCTTGAACCTGGGAAGTGGAGCTTGCAGTGAGCCGAGATAGCACCACTGCACGCCAGCCTGGGTGACAGAGCAAGATTTCATCCAAAAAAAAGAAGAAGAAGAAGAAAGAAAAAGAAAAAAAGAAAAGAAATAACACAAAGGATTTGGGGCAGGTGGAGTCCTGGACCTGTGGTGGTGATGGTAACTAATGATGTGTTTCCATGCATGGAACTGCAACTAAAATCAAATCTGTATGACTATATGATGATTTTAAAAATTAAGAAAAGAAAAAGTGTTCATGCTGTGTTTCTCATTACAGACATTTCTAGAAAATGAAAACGAGTCTGTGATGTGAGGAGCAGATCAGCCATTGCCTGTGGATGGGGCACTGGAGGAGAAGGGCAGCCAGAGGCAGGGCAGGTGGGTCCCCAAGGGGTCCAGGAGAGTGGGGCGGCAGGAAGAGTGCTCGTGGTCATGACTGGACAGATGGTTTCACCTGTGTATGTCTACACAGACATCAAATGTCCCAAACGGCACACTTTAAATGTGTGCAGGTGTCAACTACACTTCGATAGAGCTGTTAAATTTTTCTAGGCTCTCAGATGCTCCGATACAGGGCAAAGTGCTTGAAAACGATGGACAGCTCCCTGGGGACAGCAGCCGCAGCTCCTGCTCTCCACGCCACCCTCAGTCCAAGCGCAGGGCACGTCGGGGCGTGAGAACAGGATGTGTGGCTGTGCACAAGTGTGTACACATGCACACAGTCACACACACCACACATGCACAATCACACACACTCCACACACCCCACACACCACACACACAACCACACACACCACACAATCACACACAGCACACACAATCACGCACACCACACACAATCACACACACCGCACACACCCCACACACACAACCACACACACCACACACAGAATCACACCACACACAATCACACACCACACTCATGCAAACACATGACACACAATTGCAGAACACCACACATACCCCACACACTCCACACATACACACCACACACAATCACACATATGCACACACAATCACACACACCACACACATGCACAAACATGACACACATTATCACACACACCTCACACACCACACACATACCACACACAATCACACACACCATACACAATCACACATACCATATACATACACATGACACACAATCACACAGACCCCACACATACATACCACACACCATCACACCACACACAATCACACCACACACACTTCACAAACCACACACAATAACACACACTACACGTACACACACTCTACAATCATACATACCACAAACACACCACACAGCCCACACATACACACTGCACACAATCACACCACACTCATACAAACACATGGCAATCACACACCACACAAGCCCCACACACCCCACACACCTCACACATACACACTATAATAACACACCACACACACACAAACATGACACAATCACACACACCTTACACACCACACACATACACATCACACACATACACATCACACACAATCACACACAACACACATATACACGTGACACACAACCACACACACCCCATGCACCACATATACACGTGACACACAACCACACACACCCCATGCACCACACACAATAACACACACTAGACATATACACCACAAACACACATACCACCAACCCATACACCCCACATACACACATACCACAAACGCCTCACACACCACACACATACACACACCACACTCACACGCCACACATACCACATGCATGCACAAATATGACACACAATAACACAGACCTCACACACCACACACATACACAAAACACACAATTACACACACCTCACACATACACACTACACTCAATCACACACACTCCCATAGCCCATACATACACACCACACACAATCATACACCACACATTCTCACAGTGAGCAGACATCTTGCCCCACCTACACTTTACACACCCTACAGAAACCTCTCACACCCCACACCACACATCCTCTCACATTGACCACACAAACCCGACACACCCCATGCCCCTCCCACCCTACACACCCAACATACACCCTACACGCACCCTCCCATGCACCTGCACAATCCCCATAGTGGAGGAGACCTTGTACAACCACCCTGACAATTCCCCCTTCTCACACCCATTGCTGTCCCCCTTATCTCCGTCCATGGTTACCCGGTAGCCTGGCTCTGCCCTCAAATGCCATGGCTCCCATTTCCCTTGGAATAAAGTCTGCAAAGATCCCATAAGAGGGGAAAGCTCTTTCCCTGCACATGAATGTGCATTGAAGGCTGTAGCCAACAGCAGCCAGCTGTCACGATGGCTGGCCAAGGATGCCGGCCTACCTGAGGGGACACACAGAATCCCCAAAACCCAAGGAGATGAAGAAGTTGGCCAAGAGGGTGTGGAAGAAAGGAGCAAGGGCAAGAATGTGGGGAGAATAAGGACCCCAGACCACTGGCCAAAGAGGTGGGGAGTGAAGTTGGCAGAGGGGCTCCAGGATCAAACTCATACCAGGCAGTGCCAGGCTGCGGGCAGAGGGTGCAGACCCACTGTGTGGGCCTCAGAAAGCCCCAGACCACTCTGCGGTCCAACTCCCCATGACATTTCCAGTGATTCTTTTTAACAAACATTGAAATAGACAACTGTGTTATTTTGCAAACCTGGTTTGGGCTGGGGTCTGAGATGTTTGTTTTAATCTGCTTAGTTGAACAAGGAAGATGAGAGCTTCCTTTTCTAATTGACTCTTCACTGGAGGGCAATTAACCTCAAGAATGTTTACTGCAGGGGAACTACAACGTCTCTTAGATATAGTAATTTGAAGGATGGGTCTATGTTAGATTAAAAATCTTTCTGTGTTTGCCATTACCCTCTCTAAACACGGGAAGGCCCTATACTGAGGAGCTCAGATTTGGTATAATTAACTTTTAAGGGCTTGAACCTGTCTGGATGTGTAATTTCTTCCCAGAACATTTGGGAGCTATTATGTAGCCCATGATATCATTAACATAATTATTGTCAGCACTTCGCGTGCAGTTCCTCCATCTTCGAGCTGAAGTTGCATACATAATCATTTCTCCGCCTGTTGGTCACGTTGCTTTCCTATGTTCCTCAGACACCGGACATGGATCCCTGTTTCCTACAGAACAGAGTCCACTCTCCTCAGCACAGGGCTCGAGGCCCTGGGATCTCCTATGGTTCTACCTCTCCCTGGTGAAGAATCATGCACCAGAGATCCAAGGAAGCCCATTTCTGTGACAGGTCATATGCATTCCCCGGCCTGGAAGGCCCCTCTTCCCACATACTGGTTACTGCTACATCTCACGGCAGAGTTCAGACATCACCCCCTGCAGAAGCCCTGCAAGATTACCACACTGCGATTCACACAGGATTGGCTCTGACCCTGGAGAGATGGAGTTGCAGGTCTGAGGAGAGCTCATTGAAGTTCTAGGTCCAAGGGGGCTCTGTGGGCACTGTAGGGCTGAGTTAGGCCCCCACTCCTGCCGGCTCACAATTAGTTTTTGGACTGGACCGCTGCCCACTCTCAGCCGAACTTCCTCCTGACATCAGCGCCATGGTCCCATCAGGAAGCAGTTAGGTGAGTACTCGTGCACAGTGATGACTGGGGTTAGGTTGAGTGTCGATTTGCAGGGTGCTGTGCTATGGATCAGGCTTACGTTCAGCCACTGTTGTGGACAGAAAACAAAAATAGTTTGATTCCTTGCCTTTTGGAGCATTTTGCTATGGCAAGTTAGCCTTCAGTTCACAATTTTAGGGATTCCTCACTAGCAAAGAGAAGCTACTTTTAATCACTGGTGAAGGTCTTTAGGAGTGTTGGGTTATTCATGTTTATAAGGTCAATGAAGAGAAAAAAGAAGGAGGCAGGATCTGTGGCCTGGCATTAGTGTCCAGCCCACAGTGAATCCAGGTGGCAGATGCTGTTGGCTCATCACCCAGTGGCCCCATACTCTACTCTGAGGCCCTGGCCCCTGACTTCTGTGCACTTTGCTTCTAAAGGCTTTGTGCCTATGAACTCCAGAGAACTCCTGGAAGTGTGTATCCAGGAGTTCATGTCCACAGTCAGCCACTGACAACAGGTGCAGGGGTTTGGAGGCCTTGCTTTCTAACCTGGAGGCAGGACACACTCCGAGGTACAATTCTCCCTCCAGAGCTCCCACAGGACCAGGCTGAGGTTGGGTCTCCACCTGAAATCGCCCTCTCTAACTTCCTCCCCTCCCCTTCCCTGCTTCCCCTCAATGTTGCCAGTTTCTCCAGAGGCCACTTTTTAGGTGAATTTCTCGCTTGCATGCTGCATCTCAGGGTCTGCTTGTACCAAATACAATCTGAGATTCCTGAGCCAGTGGTGAGAGGCAGCTGACAATGACCTGCAGGGGAAGTTCCACACCTAAGCACAAGCCCGGAGCACCAGGGCCAGGAGCGGGAGTCTTGATTCTGGGTCTTGTGTTGGAAACTAGTGCAGCTGAAGGTGTGTGACCAGACCCCTAGGACCCTGGAATGGGTCTACCCCATAAATATCAAAACGCATGCCAACTGAAAAAAAAATCACAAATGTATAAAGTTAGAAAGGAGACTTTATTTCTTATAAAGGTTTACAGGCTGCAAGGTAGCCATCCTGACAGGCTGGGAAATGTAGCCTCCAGCAGAGACTCAAAAGCAGGCACTTCAAAGGAGCAGGTGGGGTGGGGCATATGCTTCATGCTGAAGAGATTGGCTGAACACACACATTCAACCGGCTGCAGGAAGAGCCATGAGCATTCACCAACGGGGTCCTGATGAATAGCACTGAAACAAACATGCTTGTGACATGCAACGCACGTTCACTGTGGGATGGAGACATCGAAATGCATTACAATTAGGCCCTGTACATCCAAAGGTGAAGGAGGGACGGGAAGGCAACTCCACAGGTAGCCTCTGTAACCACCAGAACCAGTCCCTGGTCAGTGGGCTGTTACTAGGAGAACGTTACTGAAATGAGTCTCTTGTCCAATCACAGCCATGGTCTGGTGGAGCAGGGGGTCAGAGAGTCAGTGTCTGGCAGGGGGTGACCTGCCCCTGGTTTAATGTTTATCTCAAGGCCACTGTGCCTTTAGCTGCTAGAGAAAAAGTGAAAAAATCTCGAGGCAGTTAGAACAGTTTATTTTTTAAGTGTAGGGTGTGTGACAGGCTTTGCCTGTCATGATCTTAGATTCTGTGTACAATTTGATATCTTGACACAAAGAATCCATCCACTAGTATTTCTTTTTTTTTCTTTTGAGGTGGAGTCTCACTGGATCACCCAGGCTGGAGTGCAGTGGCATGATCTCAGCTCACTGCAACCTCCACCTCCCGGGTTCAAGCGATTCTCTTGTCTCAGCCTCCTGAATAGCTGGGATTACAGGCACCCACCACCATGCCTAGCTAATATTTGTATTTTTAGTAGAGATGGGATTTCACCATGTTGGTCAGGCTGGTCTCGAACTCCTGTCCTCAGGTGATCTGCCCCCATCAGCCTCCCGAAGTGCTGGGATTACAGGCATGAGCTACCGTGCCTGGCCCATCCACCAACCTTATTATCTCTATTTTAACACTAATGCTGATCAGTTGTTGTGTCTAAACCACAAAAGGGAGGGGGTATAAAGAAGCATGCCATGGCTGGGAACTCAATTTTAAGGTTTTCCTGGGGTCCCCTTGGCCAAGATGGGGGTCTTTTCCATGGTTGGGGTGCTTAGGATTTTATTTTTAGTTCTCAAGTCAGACTTGCAAGGGGAAATGCAGGGCTGGGTCACCAATCCACTCTCGTAGCAGGTCCTGAGTTGCAGTCCAGGCCTTGCCTTACTCGGACCAAGTCACTGAGTCCCATGGCCTCGTGCTCCTCACGGCTGTGCACCTTTCCTAATCCACTGGACACTAGGAGAGTAGAAGAGGATCAGAATGTCAGAGTGAGCCTCATGCATGATATATTTATAAATGACTAAATTAAAAATTTCAGGTGGCTGTACTAAGGGAAACGTTCTATAATGTGACCCGGGAGGTATGATAAGGTCTGTAATTTGGAGGAAGAGAGGAAAATGTGTTTCCTTCAGAGCAGGGCCGAGGGCCGAGGTTGCTGTCACACCATCGAGGTTGGGAGTTGGAAGTCAAAATCCCCCACAGGAAGCCTGAGAGCAGATGACACCCTCAGGTTCCAGACTCCATGCTGAATAAAGCGGATGGAACTCAGCCCTCAAGTCTTGCCAATAAGGAAGGCAAGGCCCACAGTGACACAGCGACTTGGCTGAGCTCACACAGCACAGTGCCTAGACTCTGAGCTACAACCTGGGATTCCCACTGCAGGTCTCCTCCCATGTGCTGGGCTGAATTTGCACCTGGTGGAAGATGGAGGGTCTTTCCTTAGGGGAGCCTGGGGTGGGAGATTGGACACAGCAGGGGATCTCCATTGCACAGATAAGAACAGCAAGGAAAGGACTCTGACACCTCTGCTTCCCTGGTGCCTACAGGCTGTGTGTTCTGATGGTACAGAGGGGCTGTGTGACCTGCCCAAGTCTCCTGCTCATGTTTTGGGTCACTTAGCGTGGCTTGGCCAGCATGTCAGGCAGATAAACAACCCCTCAGTTTACTTTCCCACCCTAGTTCAATGTGGAGAACATTTCTGTTTCCATTGGGCTAAGCACATTCTAGCAATAAGCTTTCCCCACCAGGCATCCAGGGACTTTTTCCCAAGGCGCGACACTGTTTAGACAGCGGCTCTGAACCATGCTATTTGCAGGCCGATGGTTAGCTGTTTGTTTCTTTGTTTAGTGTCCTTAATTTCTGGCTCTGTGACTTTTGTCTTCTTGTTATACCTTGTAATCATTTTGATTATAGCTCTTGCACCAACTTTTCATATAAGCTTGTCTCTAACATTCACAGGCAATTCAGTTACTTACATTGCTTAAAAATGTCATTGCCTCATTTGGTTGCCAGTGGCTCCTCCAGTCAGTTTTCTGGGCATCTGATTTCCAGGAGGAGGGTGTGGGACTCCCTGGGAACCACAAGAGGACAGAGCTGTGTTCTGTCAGCCTCTGAGTCTCACCCACTTGGACTTGCAGGCACCAGCTGCAAGGGAAGAAGGGGTTCATTTGAGCGGAGAAAGCTGTGAAGGAAGAGCCAAGAGGCAAGCATCCTTGACCTCTGGCAGACCAGACCCTGAGCGCAGATACCCAGCTCTCCCTGCCTCCCCTCTGAGCACCTGAGCCACCCCAAGGAATCTCTGGGCTTCCTTCTCAACGTTTAAGAAGGGCAGCTCCCAGAGTCATTACCCTCCCCCACAGATACTATGAGACTACAGAAATAAGAAGGAGACTATTCAACAGATACTGAATGAGTTACTACTATTTTCCCAGCAATGTTGTAAGCGCTTAACTCAGATCCTCATTTCAGTAACCCTACAAAGTGAGCAGCATTCTTGTGCGCATTGTACCAATGGGAAGATGAAGGCTTAGAGAATGTAGTTATGAGCAAGGTGTTCTTGCCACAAAAAGACAAGGCTACACACATTGGAGTCTGGAGTCTGAGCTCAGATTTACAGGAACACCTGCTCCTAATGACTGTGACAAGCTATGTAAAATTGTATCACTTCAACTGGACCAGAAGGTGTCATGCAAAAGACTGAAGAAGAATGTGCTGGCTACTATTATTTTTTTTAACTATCTTTGCAGCTTCAATAAGGCATTGTATCAATTATGTAGCATAATAAGCTCTACACATTTAGCAGCTTCAGCAACACATATTTATAATCTGAATATTTCTGTGAGTCAGGTGTCGCAGCTTAGCTTTGCATCCCACGAGGCTGCAATCAAGATGTCAGCCAGGGCTGTAGTCTCATCTGAGGCTCAACTGTGGAAGAATCTGCTTCTCTGAAGACTAAGTAGGCATAAACACCATGAGTCAGGGGTAACAGGAGCCCATGTAAAGTCCACTCTCATACTGCCTTCTCCACAGGAGACCTGGTACCATTGAGTCTGCACAATGTGCTGTGGGATCTCAGAGCCCAAGGCTGATAACTCTGCCTGAGTCTCCTGGGAGTTCTCCTTAGGTGAAGGGGGTGGGCTCAGAGGGGGGCATGGAAGGGTGTCAGACAGACACCTGCATCCCAGCTCTGGGACCAGCAAAGGCACAGGAGGTTGAGGAGGGGGCATGCTGGAAAATGGCAGCTGGTGCAGAAGGACCCCAGTGAGTGGTGAGGGGATCATTATCCAGAGGCAAGGCTTCAGGGGACAGCAGGATGAGGATAGGGCCTGGATGACATGCTCCTGTGTGACCTTGCTTATGAGATGGTGAGTCACAATTGGAATCCATCATTGTTGGGGCCATGTCTCAGTTATGTATTGCTGCATAACACATTTTTCAAAAACTTGGTGGCTCAAAACAGCAAATCCTTGTTATCTCACAGTTTCTGAGGGTTGGGGGTCTTGGAAATGGTTGATCTGGGTGATGTTGGCTCAGGGTTTCTCATGAAGTTTCCATCAAGCTGTCAGCAGCAGCTGCTGTCATCTGAGGGCTCAACTGCAGCTGGGAAATCCAATTCCAAGTCACACACATGACTGTTTGCAGGAGGGCTTGGGTCCTTACTCTGTGGACTTCTCCTTGACAGTTATCTTCCCCTAACATGAGGGAGTCAGGAAGGTGAGAGGGCATCTCAGATGTATCTTCTGCAAAGTAGTCATAGAAGTGACATACCATCGCCCTCAGTCATAGATCATCCCTGCGAGCCACTCAGGGGATGGGGGAATGGATGCCATACTGGAGGCTGACAACCACAGGCCACCTCTTGCTGAATTTGCAAAGGGCAGGCAGCTCAGAAGACAAAGTATTAATAAAAATAATAATGTGTGTGCATTATATCACTTTATATGTGACACAAATATAGCTCAACCCTCCAAGAAGCCTAAGAAGTGGCCAATGTCACCACACCTGGGCCTGGTAGTGAGAAGACAGTCTCACTGGGGATGGAGGAGCTTGGAATTGAACCCAGAGCCTGGAGCCACTCAGGACCCTCTGTGGTGAAAGTGGACTTTTCAGAGACCCACACTCACCCATTGGCACCACAAGCTGCACACTGGAAGGTGGGGTAAAACCCCTCTAGCATACACTGGGGCATGAGCCCAGTTGGGAAGCTGAGCCGGAAGGGGGTGCAGTCCTGAGTGGTGACCTGTTGATCCTCTTGGCTCTATATGTGGGCTGAGAACACCAGGTCTATCTCAGGCTGGACAGGAGAGCTTGTGCCCCTAACACAGAGAAGGGCCTTTTGAGGTGCTCATGGAGAATAAATGAATGTGTCCCAGGGCAGCACATGACCAATGATGGACAGGTGTGGGAGTATAAATACCCCAGCTCCCTCACCAATACAGTTTTTTTTCCTAGAACTTCCCCCAAAAGATTAAGGTCCAATTGCCCTCTGTGCTTCCAATGCTCCCCCTGGAGGGTCACTGTGCCTTCCCCAAATCACTCCCCACCTCCCTGCTGGGGTCCCTGCACCTTCCAGATAAGCTGCACACACCATTCCTTACCTCAGGCTCCCCTGGAGACACTCAAAACTAAGACATGCTCCATCCAGCATAAGCAATGTCAGGAACAAGAGAGGACCATGGTCAAGGTGAAGTCAAAAAGCAAAAAATCATTGCAGGAAACTGTGAGTCCAAGATCCAAGCCACCAAAGTGGAAGCTAAAGAGGGTGATGCTGACCAGACACTGTGGTCTGAAGGTCTGTTTCCCCTCAGTGTTCATAGGTTGACGTCTTCACCCTGCAAGATGACGGTATTAGGAGGCGGGGCCCTTGGAAGGTGATCAGGCCACTGGAGAGGAGGCTTATGAATAAGATTGTCCCCTTATGAAGAGTCCCAAGGGAGCACGGTTGTCAGTTCCACCATGTGAGGACGCAGTAAAAAGGTGCCACCTATGAGAATTTGGGCCCTCACCAGACGCCAAATCTGCTGATGCTTTCATCTGGGACCTCCCAGCCTCCAGACTGAAAAATAAATTACTGCTATGTATAAGCCACTCGGTTTATGACATTTTGTTTCAGCAGTACAGAAGGACTAAGCCAATGCTGCAGGGAGGAAGAGGATGTACTCACAGCCTGTGTGACGGGCATGAGGTGACGAGAAAAGGCCCTTGAGCCAGAGGGATGGATTTGGGCATCGGGGCCAGGCTGGGCTGTCCATCTCCATTGCTTCCCCAGCATGCCGGTTCCTGAACTTGTCTCCACCGTGACCCACAGGCCGGGTCATATTCACATTCAAAACGACTCCCTGGGGCGCCAGCTCCAAGTCCATCCTTCCCCTCCTACTCTGAAAAGCACATTTGGATGCTGGCAACTGAGAATGCTGTCATTACAGGGATAGGAACCTAATTCTTTAGATATTCTTAGCGGCACATTACACACATAACCCACCTCAGAACTGGGTTTGACCCACAAGCTCCTGCCCTGGGCTGTCGGTTTCTGATGGTGGCTCCAGGAGGGTGTGCCTGGGGAAGGTGGGAGGTGAGGAGGACTCAGGACATGGGCTGGGGCCAAGAACCTCCACACTGTCCAGAAGCAGCCCCATGGCACTGCCACAGTCTCAGCTCAGGTTGACGGTAAACAATGATGACTTTAATAAAGAAACTTGAAAAGGTGAACCGTTCTTCTCCAGGGCTCAAGCAAAGACAACCGTAAGAAAATAGAGCAAAGAAATAAGAAGGAGCCAAGGCATGGATCTCCCGTGGTGTCAGGAGGGTGTTTTCTAACTTGATAAATGCTAAACTTCAGAACAGCCGGCCTTTGTTGTGTGAATGGGAGAATTACAACTCTCACTCCCCACAATAGGTCCCATTAAATCTCAGCAACCATTTGGTATTTGGGAGCTCCACATTACAAGTCTAAGACTCCATAAAATAAAATAATTCAAGTTTGCATTCAACCATTCCATTATCTCGCATGATATATAATTGCTGCTTTATTGAACAACAAAGGAAAGCGAGTTCCAAACGAGTCTGGCTGTTTGTTCGAGAATTGGCAAAACAATATGAAGCTCAATCACCCGCAGCAATGTGTTGCATCTTCAGAAGGTTTTCATCTGCGGCGTGTATTATGCTCACCAGACAGATTCTATGTGAAGGTTCATGGAGTCTTGGAATTAGGAAAAATAGAGAGGTATTATCTCCAGGGACTGTTCAAGAGCTGCCTCCATTTGGTCCGGGATCCCAGAGATCTAAGACGGGCTGGGTGTGCTGGTGAGTAGCTCATCCCAGGCCAAAGTGGCTCCACAGGTGACTGCAATAAGGACCCATCTTCTCCAGGGAGAGATGACAGAGGACAGCCTGGGATAACAACCCAAGGATACGGAATGTGGAATGGATAATCAATGAATCACAGTCCTTAGAGTAAGTGTAATAGAAGAAAGGGGCTGCACATCCTTCAGAACGCAATGCAGAGATTTACCTGGAATAAAGGCTTCATTTTCTTTCACAGAGGTTGCAATGGCTTTCTGGTTACACCCCACCTCCAAGAGTCCAGGGACATGTTGTTTTGGCCTATGTGTCCTCAGTACCAGGCACCCTTTCTGGAAATTAATGAATACTCACAATTTTTACAAAAGAAAGTATTTGAAACCTAAAATTAACCTTACAACATCTTCATCAGATTAAATTTGTCCACTGGTTCCTTCCAAAATCCAGGCAGAAAGGAGTTCCATGCTTTCCGCGCAACTTGAGAGACGTGATGATGCAACGCAGCTCCCAGGCTGCATCCCCTTGCATGGAGGGAAGCACACCCACAGCCTATGCCCTTCCTGGCTCAAGGCCATACACAATCTGCAAAACGGATTTCTCTCCTTGGTGGGTCCAGTCAAGGGACTCTAGTTGTCTACGAGTGGGCAGTGGTCACATAAGTCCTCTCTAGGGATAAACTTGGTGGATTTTCTTTTACTATAAATATGAAAAACCAGAAATGTCCAATTCCTTTCCAAGTTTGGGTGACAGCAAAGGGGCAACATAGTAAGTTGTTGCACCATAGTAAGTTACAGTACCTTCAAAAAGTCTGCCCTAAAACTAAAGCCTTCACACCCATCTGCATCCTCCTTTCCTCTTGGGAAGGACACAGGAGCTGTCAACTAGAATGGATTTTACTAACGAGTCCTTACTTTCAGTGGGGAAGAATTTCCTCTTAAGAAACAGAATGAAGTCCTTATGGGTGAGAAACAATCCACTAGCAACTGAGATGGTAAATTCTCACTGGGACCTACCAGGAATTCACTGTGTGCCCACTAGAGTAGGTCCTTAAATATTTCCAGTTCCCGTGCAGTAAGCTGCACATTTGTTCTCGCAGGTCAAATCCAGGCCTGGTGTAGTAGTCAGAGATGTTCCTGCCATTAGTCAAATGCTGGGGCATACGGCAACAGGCTTTCTCTAAAAAGGTGCTTACCGGTTATCGTCACCATCAGACAATCTGTGACCCAACTATTTAGTTGGATCCAGTGGATCAGTAAATAACCCGATTTATTTATTCAATGAACCTGTAACATCAGTCTTTAATTAAACAAGTTCTGAAATATGTAAATAACTTCAGAATAAATATTTCAATACTAGTAATAATAAGAGCTTTGGTCTATTCAACATCAACCAATGATATTCACCTACCTCCATCAGCCCATCCACTTCCTCCTCTGGAAATGGAGGAAATGGAGCAAACCCCTGTTTGAGGGGCCATTGTTAAAATTAGTAAGTGATTACATTGGTGACTGTTCTTAGTTGCAGCCTACAATATTCACTCTAACTGGCTTGAGTAGGAAGGGGTTATTGACAAAACTATTTGTTAGTTTACAGATTTCCTGAGGAAGATACAGATGAAGGTCTGAGTGCCACAACAGCCGGAACCTTGCAGGCAAAGATCACACTTGGGGCCAAATAGTCCACCATGCATGGTTCTAGGGGAAGGAGCCCTGCCCCTGGCTGTATCTCTAATGCTGATGATGGATGCATAAAGCTCCACCACCTCCTGGCTGGCCTCCGTGCCCAGGGCCTGCTGCAGGGACTCACTTCTGCTCTGAGCGTTCCACAAGGCTGTCTGCTGGAGGGAACCAAGTAATCCTCCCTACTGGGGCATCTGGAGAATGCCAGGCTCCACAGTTAAGTAACCTACGAGGCTGTTGGAATGGGGTGGAGTGACGCACCGGACAGGAGCCACCTGGGTGACTTTCTTCAATTCCCTCAGTTGTTGATCAACTCAGAAAGATAACAACAACAACAACAAAATAGAGAACGGGACTGACTCTTGGCCACCACTCCCCATGGCTTCCAGAACCAGAGCGAGAGAAACAGAGAATCCCTGCAAAGGAAAGTCATGTAAAATTTTTTTTAAAATAAAGTAAGTGTTATGTGAAAAATACTTCCATGTCTGCTCAGTGTCGCTGTGGGAGCTCTGCTTTGGTTATGAATCACTTTTCTCCGTGAGGTTTCCACGTGCCAGCCTTGCTGGGGACCAGCTGCCTGACGTTGCAGCATCTTGGATTCCCAGGGTCTAACTTCTCCGTTCTAGGGCCTGCCAAGCTCTTCTTTGTTTTTGCAGAGCAGCCTCCCTGTTCTGGCCTTCCTGGAACACCTTCTTTCTGAGCAGCCTGAGGTGAACCTCTTTTCTTTCTTGGCAAAAAAAAAAAAGAAAAAGAAAAAGAGGTGTCAGCGTGTGACATGACGTCACTCTCAGCTGTTTTAAATTAACCTTCCCTTCGGTTGTGCCAAGGGAAAAGATGAAACATGATTCAGTGAGAAGAAGCCTGTGTGAAACTGTGGGGTTTTTTTTTTAACTGTTCTGTTATTTTTTAAATGTGTTAAAATGCTCATGAGAGAAAAAGTGTAAAGTTTTTTAAGAAGCCACGTTTCAGAGAAAAAAGAAAGAAACCTCAAAGGTGTGTTAATGATCAATGTGGTGCTCAAAGGAGCATTCACACGAAGGCCACCGTCAGTAGAAAAGGAAAGTCATTTAAATATTTTTTTAAATAAAGTAAGTGTTATGTGAAAAAATAGTTCCATGTGGTCACCCATGGAAACGCCTCCACTGGAGGCTGGAGGAGGCTGCGTTGGGGAAAAGAAACAGAAGAGCAGGGGTTTTTCCCACATCTCTGTTCTGACCTAAGAGCAGAAACAGCTGAAAACCACCATGGCTGGGAAGTGGAACCTTGTGCTTCTCAGACACAGCAAGCCTGGGTCTTGCCAACTCGAGGGTGCCTTGATGCTATACTACAGTCGTCCGGGCAACCTGTGCTCCCTGGAGGGTTTCTGACGTTTCAAACATAAAATTCTAGGTGGTGGAAAACTATTTCCTCACAATGTGGGAGATAAATTCATGAATAAAGTAAGACAGCTCAATAATTTTAAAATTCACTTTTCTATAGACTGAGTGTTGTATATGGGTTTTACATGGATTATTATTTAGCTTCTCATATTGATTCTGTGAAACACACAAGCAGGTACCATTTAGCAGATGGTGAAATAGAACTGGGTTAACTAATTGGCTACTGGCACGTGGCCGGTATGTGGGAGACCCAGGACAGAGCCGTGCTGCCCGCTGGAAGACATCCACATTGAAAGGGAGGAAAACGAGATTGGTGCCATGGTGCTGTTTCTTTCAATATTGCTTCAAGTTATTTTTTTCTTAAAATTAGTGTGTAAATAGGTTACATTGTGTATTCTTTATGTAATAAAATAATCTGTTGTTAAACCTCAAAATTCTCATTAACTGTCTGTAGTTTGCCCATCACTGCACGCCCAACACCCACACATATCTTGAATAGAGTGGGAATTCACTGAAGATTAGCTGGGTTAGTCAATCCATTGGCAATATCTATCAAATATGTGACTGGGCTGCTGGCTACAGAGCCTGTGATGCTAAGACAGCCTTCAAGAGCGATCCTTTGCCTGGTCCTTTCTGGAGAGTGAATCTTAAATACATGACCTGCCTCAACCCCAGGAGACATTTAATCTTATAATTTAATAGCTTCACAAGTTACCATGAAGTTCAATGACTCCTACACATGGCTCTTCTCCTCCCGCTCCATCCCTCTCACCACAAAACACCAAATCATTCACAAATCTCTCCAAGCAAACAGCAGAACCACTGCACTGAAGAGAGATGCTGCTTCAGTGACTGTTGGAACCACCATTTCCTAAGAGCACTGGCAGCAGAAAGAATTGTCATAAAATGTTTACAATTAAGACTGGAGTTAGGCCGGGCAAGGTGGCTCATGCCTGTAATCCTAGCAGTTTGGGAGGCCGAGGTGGGCAGATGACCTGAGGTCAGGAGTTCGAGACCAGCGTGGCCAACGTAGTGAAACCCCCCCCCTCTACTAAAAATACAAAAAATTATCTGGGAGTGGTGGCAGGCACCTGTAATCCCAGCTACTTTGGAGGCTGAGGCAGGAGAATCACTTGAATCAGGGAGGCAGAGGTTGCAGTGAGACGAGATGGCACCATTGCACTCCAGCCTGGGCAACAAGAGCGAAACTCCATCTCAAAAAACAACAAACAAACAAACAAACAAACAAAAAGACTGGAGATAAATGGAGCTGCAGAGATGCAGCTGACCACACACTCACCTAAGATCTGAACTTTGAGCTACTGTGAGAAGAGACAGACTTATCTGCCGTTCATTGATTTACCCACCAAGTGTGTGTTGGGTGCCCGTGATGTTGTGGGAACCATTACAAACACTGGAGACCCAGCATAACCCAGCATGATCCAACATGAACAAAAGCAGCAAAGGCCCTTGCTTCATGAAGCTTACGATCAACTGAGTAGGAGAGAAAGGGAGAGGAACAGACATATCAGTGTCAGAGAATTAAAAGGGGTGATATGATAGTGCTGCCTGGCTATTATAGAAAAGAGTCATGGGCCAGGCGTGGAGGCTCACATCCATAATCCCAGCACTTTGGGAGGCTGAGGCAGGTGGATCACCTGAGGTCAGGAGTTTGAGACCAGCCTGGCCAACAAGGTGAAACCCCGTCACTGCTAAAAATACAAACATTAGCCAGGCGTGGTAGTGCATGCCTGTAATCCCAGCTCCTTGGGTGGCTGAAGATGGAGAATTGCTTGAACCTGGGAGGTGGTGGTGGTGGTTGCAGTGAGCCAAGATCGTGCCACTGCACTCCAGCCTGGGTGACAGAACACGACTCTGTCAAAAAAAAAAAAAAAAAAAAAAAAGGAGTCAGATAAAAATCTGAAAAAGAAAAGACACTTAAACTGAGATCTGAATGACAATTACAAGCCAGGCATGGAAAGAGAAAATAAGAGCATTCCAGACTGAGGAACTACGTAGTGCAAATATTCTTAGGTGGATATCAGCTATTTGCACTCATAACTCAAAACATTTTTAAGTGGCCATTTCTGCACAGACCGGACGGGCAGAACCTGGAGCAGGGAAGATGAACCTGGTGGGCAATCGCCTCTGGCACGCCTTTCCCTGTCCCAGAACCAAATGAGACTGCACAGGCCGTTTGCTGAACATGTTCATTTTCTTAATTTAACATTTTGGTAAAGTCAGTTTCCGTTCTCTTCGTAATGTGGTTTCCATCATTATTATCTCACAATGGAGAGAAGACTTGGTGCCCCAAGTGGGGACCCCCGGCCACGCTCCTTGCCCAGGGAGTCCCCATCATAAGCACCATGGAAGCTCCGGGTGGCTACTGCTCCAGATGGCATATGTGATCAAAACATTTTCAGAAGTTGGGCACCAGTCAAGGAGGGGTGGGCACTGGCAAGCTGTTCACAGGCGCGTGGAGGGCGCCTGAGCAGAGCTGTGCCCTGAAGGAAGGCAAGTGTCAGGACCAAGTTCAAGGGGAATGTGGGAATCCTGCCCTCCCAGTATCACAGCAAGACAAAGGCTTTGAAGCTCGGCAGAGCAGCAGAGAGCACAAAGGTGGGGTGGGTAAGGGGGATGAGGCCCAGAGGCAGGCACCTGAGGCTCCTACCCATGCGAGGGCCCGTGCACACACACACAGGTGCACACTGCACCCACATCCTTGGGGGAGTCGGGACACCTGGGCAGGAATGCAGCCCCAGAGCAGGACCACATCCCCACCGGGGACCCTGGCCAGAACACAGGGAGCCCCTGGCACCCTTTTCCAGGAGGCAACAGATGAGAGTTTTTTGCATACACGGATGTGAGTCACCAGCCACTGACAGTAGGCCTGGCAGGCCCTCCTTGGTTGCAGGGTGGGTGAGGCATCCTGAAATGCAAGGATTTATGTCAGCCAGTGGGGGGCAAACCCTAAGTGGGGGTCGGATTGGGGGCCTGTCAGCCTTCCCTCTGGAAGTGAGCAAATGTCCCTCTTCTAACTACTCTGTTGTCAGTGCACAGAATCTAAAACTGGGTAGATATCATCCTAGAAGGTAACTCTGTGGGGCTTAGTTTCCTGATATTTAAAATGGAGATAAAAATAATACTCCATATGTTTGTCATGGGAAATGGATAACTCGATTTACATCAAAGAGCTTATCATCTGTTAAGGACAAATGATAGTTAAATTTCATCCATGAAATTCAACCAGTGTTGAGAGATCACACAGAACACTCTGGGGAGGGAGCTGGACCTCAGGAGCTCAGCAATGCGGTGCTCTGGGAAGAGTCAGGGACACTAGCAGGGGGGCTCCACACCCCAGGGGAGCCTTCAGGCCCCAGAGGAGTCTCCCAACCCCAAGCCTCACTATTTTCTGAGGTAGAAGGAACAGGTTGGCCTAGAACAGGAGTCTGCAAACTACAACCAGTGGGCCAAATCTGCCTGCTTTTATAAATAAAGTTTTATTGGAACACAGTAATGCTCATTCATTTGCATACTGTCTGTGGCTGTCTTCCAGTTGTAAGAGTAGAGTTGCATAGTTTTAGCAGAGCCTGCACAGCCTGCAAAGCTGAATGTATTTCCTGTCTGGACCTTTACCAAAAATGTTCTCTGAGCCCAGCAGAGCCTCAGACTCACCCAAAGACAGGCACTGAAGTCACAGCTTCCCCAGCCTTGTTCTATCTCTGAGGTAGTCACGGGGTGTTGTTCATGAGTTCAGCAGAGAATGCTTTGCAGCCAGCCTAGCCTGGTGGGTGGGAGGGAAGCACCAGCCCCATGGCCACCGAGGGCTCCTGTGCTCTGACACTCACATGCACACACACGCACACACACATGCCATCTGCCTCCAGCAGCCCTGCCCGCCCTGGGCCTCACCTTCAGCACCAGTACAAAAACCAAGCTTCCACAGTACAAACCCTACGCCACACTGCACATTTGTTGATAACACCACAGTTGACAAACCATTTTCATGACTGTTGGAGGTTTTAGGGGAGATATATGGCTCATGATCATTTTGCTGAGGGGAAACTGAGGCTGGGAGACAAGAAGAGGCTTGTCTGAGGAAAAGTGCTGTACATGGTGGAACCTAGATGAGACCACAGAGGAACGGTCACTCCTCCTACCTCCCCTCCTGACTCCACGGATTAAAAGGGAAGTGGGTCTCTCCTGCTGACATTTCTAAAGTGTCCTTTGGCCTCTCAGGAAGCTCCCCGAATCTCCCTACAACTGTCTTGCAGAGAGAGCAGGGTCACCCAGACAGGGAGGCGGGCTCCGTGGCACCTTAAAGAGAAGGTCCTTCCTGCAAGGACCCCGTGCCCGTCGTGTGTGTCCTCCATGGGCGGTGAAGCCACGTGGAGGACAGGAAATCCCTCCCCTTAGGCGGCCTTGGAATGGATGAGAACTCCCAAGGTTACGAACCCTCGTTCCTTCCCTCATTCAGCACAGCTCTAAGCGTGTCTATGTGTGTTGGGCATAAAGGCGCTAAGACAGAGCCCCACTTCTCAGGGGCAGTATGAGCCTACTCGGGCTGCCGTAACAAAGTGCCACAGTCTGGGGCGGGTTGAAACCACAGACATTTGTTTCCTCACAGTTCTGGAGGCTGGGAGTCTGAGATCAAGGTGTCAGCAAGGCTGGTTCCTTCTTGAGGCCTCTCTGGCTTGCAGATGACTGCCTTCTCCCTGTGTCTACACGTGTGTGTTCCCCTATACACGTCTGTGTCCTCACCTCTCTTCTTTGACAGCATCAGTCATATTGGGTTAGGGTCTACCCTAATGACCTTGTTTAATTTTAATTATATTTTTAAAAACTTTATTTCCTAAATGAAACAGGTAAAACATACTGAAATCTCTGGGATATACACAAAGCAATATTAAGAGGAAAGTTTCTAGCACTAAATGCCTACATCAGAAAGTTAGAAAGATCTCAAATTAACAATCTAATATCATACCTAGAGGGACTAGAAAAACAAAACACCAACCACAAAGCTAGAAGGAAAGAAATAACTAAAATCAGAGCAGAACTGAACAAAAGTGAGACCTAAAAATCAATGCAAATAATCAACAAAAACAAAAGTTGGTTATTTGAAAGGATAAACAAGATCATTACAACGCTGGCTAGATTAACAAGAAAAAGGGGGAAAAGTTCCAAACAAATACAACCAGAAATGACAAAGGCGACATTACAACTGATCCCACAGAAATACAAAAGAACCTCAGAGACAGTTATGAGTAGATCTACGCACACAAACCAGAAATATAAAGGAAATGCATAAATTCCTGGGAACACACAAGGTCCCAACATTGAATCGGGAAGAAATTGAAATCCTGAACAGACCAACATCAAGTTTTGAAATTAAATCAGTAATAAAAAATCTACCCACCAAGAAAAAAAATCCCTGGGCTACATGGACTCACAGCTGAATTCAGATTTATGAAGAAGAGCTAGTACCAGTTCTGTTTTGTTTTGTTGGGTTCTTTGTTTGTTCGGGAGGCAGAGTCTCACTCTGTTGTCCAGGCTGGAGTGCAGTGGTACAACCTCTGCTTCCTGCAACCTCTGCCTCCCAGGCTCAAGCAATATTCCCACATCCCAAGTAGCTGGGACTACAGGAGTGTCCCACTACACCTGGCTAATTTTTGTATTTTTTGTAGAGATGGGTTTTTGCCATGTTGCCCAGGCTGGTCTTGAACTCTTTGGCTCAAGCAGTCTGCCAGTCTCAACCTCTCAAAGTGCTGAGATTACAGATGTACACCATCATGCCCAGCTGAGCTGGTACCAATTCTACTGAAACCATTCCAAAATATCAAGGACAAGGGACTCCTCCCTAACTCATTCTATGAAGCCAGTCTCACCCTAATACCAAAAGCTGGCAAAGATATAATGAAAAAAGAAAACTACAGGCCAACATCACAGATGAATAGACACAAAAATCCTCAACAAAATACTAGCAAAATCAAACAGCACTTGAAATGTGTCATTCATTGAATATAACTGGCTAGCCACATGCAGAAGAATAAAAGTGGGTCTCTGCCCCTCATCATATACAAAAATTAACTCGAGAGATTAAAAATTTAAATGTAAGACCTCAAACTATTATAATTCTAGAAGAAAATCTAGAAAATACCCTTCTCAACATCATCTTTGGCAAAGATTTCATGACTAAGTTCCCAAAAGCAATTGCAACTAAAACAAAAATTAACAACTGGGACAATTAAACTCAGGAGGTTTTGCACAGCAAAGGGAATTGCCAACACAGTAAACAGACAGCCTACAGAATAAAAGAAAATATTGCAAACTATGCATCTGACAAAAGTCTTAATATTCAGAATTTATAAGGAATTTAAACAATTCAATAAATAAAAAACAAATGATCCAATTAAAACACGGGCAAAGGCCACAAACAGACACTTCTCCAAAGAAGATGTGCAAACATGAAGAAATGATCAACATCATCAGTCATCAGAGAAATGCAAAACAAAACCCCAGCAAGATACCATCTCACACCAGTCAGAACAGCTACCATTAAAAAGTCAAAAAATAACAGATGCTGGCAAGGCTGCAGAGAAAAGGAAATGCTTCTGCACCATTCGTGGGAACGTAAATCAGCTCAGCCACTGTGGAAAGCAGTTTGGAGATTTCTCAAAGAATTTAAAATAAAACTACCCTTCGACCTAGCCGCGACTGGGTAGGTAAACAGATCATTTGGCCGGGCGCAGTGGCTCATGCCTGTAATCCCAGCACTTTGGGAGGCCGAGGCTGGTGGATGACCTGAGGTCAGGAAGTCAAGACCAGCCTGGCCAACATGATGAAACTCTGTCTCTACTAAAAATACAAAATTTAGCTGGGCATGGGGGTGGGTACCTGTAATCCCAGCTACCTGGGAGGCTGAGGCAGGTGAATAGCTTGAACCTAGGAGGTGGAGGTTGCAGTGAGCCAAGATAGCACCACTGCACTCCAGCCTTTGAGACTCTGTCTCAAAAAGAAAAAAAAAAAAAAAAAAACAATTCATTCTACTAAAAGGACACATGTACTCGCATGTTCACAGCAGCACTACAAACAATCATAGCAAAGACATGGACCAACCTAGGTGCCCATCAGAAGTGGATTGGATAAAGAAAATGTGGTCCATATACACCAAGGAATACTACTCAGCCATAAAAAAGAATAAAATCATGCCCTTTTCAGCAACATGGATGCAGCTGGAGGCCATTATCCTAAGTGAATTAACAATAGGGAAAACACTGCATGTTCTCACTTATGAGGGGGAACTAAGCGTTGGGTACATGTGGACATAAAGATGGGAACGATAGTCACTGGGAACTACTAGAGGGACAAGGGCTGAGAAACTACCTCCTGAGTATTATGCTCACTACCTGGATGACAGGGCCTTCCACACTCCAAACCTCAGCACCACGCAGTATGCCCAAGTAACAAACCTGCACGTGAACCCCCTGAATCTAAAATAAAAGTTGAAATTATTTTTTTAAAACAATCTCTTTGGAGTTGAGTGCATAGAAAACTAAATAAATAAATGAAAACCTTCTTTCTAAGGGCGGGAGTGGGGTGAGAGTTGAAAAATGACCTACTGCGGACAACGTTCACTATTCAGGCGACAAATACACTAACAGCCCACACCTCACCATAACACATTACATGTGATAAATGTAAGAAATCTGTACTAGTACCATCTAAATATATACAAATTGAAAAATAGAAAAATAAAAACAACAAAAAACTATTTTCCATGGAAAATCACACTCTGGGGTACCGGAGTTAGGACTTCAATATATAAATTCAGGGGGACACACTCTGGCTCATAAAGGATAGAGCAGACTCAGTGAGACAGAGCGAGGTCAGGTGCTGTGGGAGCTTGGAACCACTGAGGATAGGCCAGTACCCCGATGGATGGCACTGAGCCAAGTATCAGAGGATCACGCCAACCTGGGCTGCAGGAGTGCCCAGGTCCGCAGGAAGGTGGCAAGGCACACAGCAGCTGAGTTGCGGGAGAAGCACCGCATGCGGAAGGTGTAAGTGCCTGACTCTCTCCCACCCACACTCCCAGCCCCAGGCTGCACCCGCCTCTCCAAGCAAGCATGGCCAAGCACTGGGATTGAAATCCAGGCAGACACCAACCCAGTCCTCACCAAGTTGATTAACACTGGACTGAGATGGTGGAAAGGAGTTTGGCTGGGACAGAGGAACAAGATATTAAAGACTAGAGTGCCCAAAACTTGGGGTTCAATTTGAAGTATTTGAGGGAGGTAAGAGAGAGGACCAAGAACAGCTCCCATGTTAGAAAGATGCGGCTCGAGGTTAAGGAGGGAGCAAGCAGACATGACCACTCACAGTTGAGCCAAGGTAAGGGTTAGGTGCCTGGGGACGTCCAGGCAGTGATGGCCAATAAGCAATGGTCAGGCTGAGCTCAGGTGGCACAGCAGGGCCGGGGCTAGTGACGCAGAAAATGCAGATGAGATCACCAGGGAGATTCACTGTGTCATCCACACAGTCATTTATTCACTCAACAATATTTATTGAGAATCGAGTGAGATGATGCCTGGACACAGTGCTGGCTCTGAGGATACAGTGGGAGCGATCAGGGGAAATCAGGGACTGCCCTCACAGAGCTTGCCAGCCAGTGAGGAAGCCCAGTTTTGAGGGAATCAAGCATCAAAAACACTTTGGCATTGGAGAAACCCACCCCCAGCTTTGAAGGAAAGAGCACTGTCAGCAGGGTGGCTTGTGAGACCAAAAGACTCAGAAACAATGTAGATGTCCACCAACTGTAGAAGAAATAAGCTGTCTGTGATTAACTCAAACATCAGGACGCAGCATGGTGGTGAAAACGCACTGATTCTTGCTAAACGCATTAACATGGATGAATCTCAGGAACATTATGTAAAGTTGAAGAGCAGGAATCCAAAGAACATATTCAGTGCAATTCCATCTACACGAAGTTTTAAAACATGCAAAACTAAACCTATGTGGTTTAGGGATACTATAAATAAAGTAGTAAAACAAAAAGAAATGCAAGAGAAAGTCACATAAAATTCAGGGTGATGGTTACCTCCATGGAAAGGGAGGGGAGGAGTCCCAGGAGGGGCTGCACACAGAGGGGCTTCAGAGCAACATTCCAGGGCTGAATCTGGGGGTGGTTACGCAGACATGCTCTGTATTATAATTATTCCTTGCACAAAATGTTAAATGTTCTTTTGTATCAATTCAATATTAAATTTTAAAACAGGTTTAAAATTATTCATACAAACGCTTACATAATGACAATTATGATGAATCCTAGAAAGGAAAAGAATAGGGTGGTGGGAGAGAGAATGACGGGGTATCTTCTTTCTCTCAGGGGACCAGAGAGGGCCTTGAGGAGGATGTCCCGTGGAGAATGAGAGCGGAGGGGATAAAGAAGCTGACTCTGAGAGGGGAAAAGGAAGGAGCATCTAGAGGGAGGGGACAGTCCGTGCCAAGGCCCTGGAGTGGAAAGGGGCTTGCTGAGGATCTGGGAAAAGGCAGTGAGCTTTAGCACCAAGATCAGGCTTCCAGGGATACCAGGCCAAAGCACCGAGATTTTATTCTAGGCCATGAGAAGCCACTGATGGACTCTGAACAGGGAGACGTGTGATGCAACTCAGTTTGGTAAGCTGTATGCAGCCACCTGCAGAAGCAAGGGACTCTCCTCCCAAACGGGTTCCACTAAAGAAAATGTAACTACGAGTGAAATAATTACTTTTCAAAGGACCCAGGAACACGCATGCTAACATTCCATAGTCAAATACTAACAGTGACCGAGGGGGAAGATATTCGTTTGTGTTCTCAATAAAAATTAAAACAAACACTTTGGTTTGATAAATATTACATTGTAATCCCATTGCCAACCCTACTCAAGTTGGATGCCAAACCATGGAAACCACATACCCTAGGATGAGCTAATAACAATGAAGTTCAAGACATCACTTACTTGGGTCTAATACCTGCCTCAAATCAACAAACTGTTTGAATAGATCCCTTTGCAATGGATAAGCCGAGATAAAATTAGTATGTGGGAAAAGTACATCTCAAATTTCCAAACTCCACTTGCTCATTTTATAGGAAGAAAAGCTGAGCCCCAGGGAGGACGTGGAATATACACACTGAACTATTGGCAGTATTGCCTGGGGTAGGGCAGACAGGGATGTGTAGAAGAGCAGACTTAACATCAAGGACTAAGTACCATACACAGGAAGCCTTAGCTGCTAAATATAGACATAGCAAATAGAGTTCTCTATTAGCCTGCATAGATCAATCGCATGAATTCCAGGGGTGTTGGTATTCTGGATGGTCTCCACTCTAAAGCTTCCTCAGCACCATCCCAGACTCCTGAGAAGCTATGTGTCATAGACTGTGGAGGTGGCAAGAAGATAAATGGGGCCTCAGGGACAAGTATCATAGTTTTAGCCATTTTTGAGTCAGTAACAACCAAGTAAACATAAGAAGCATGAATTCAAAATCCAATCAAAGGGGAACTTTTCCCTTCTGGTTATGGCAGAGTTAGTTTCAGATTAACCAGCCTGCATATAGAAGCTGGACACAAGGCATGAAAATGGCTGGGTTGGAAGGTGTTAGAGAAAAACAAGGCAGCTGGGACTTCAGAGGCCACGGTCCTGGAGAGAAGAGAGTACACTGAAGTGAGCCCACAGGTATACACCCTTCCTCTCTCTGAAGCAGTTGCTGATCAGCAGAACAGGACATGCAGATAAAACAATGGCTTAGAGCTTGCGATGGTCATTTGGAGACGGAATTGAAGTTTAGGCTACCAAAGCAGCCACTGTATAAGTGCCAAGATCCCAGAAGAAAGCAAATTCTGGGAAGGTGAGCCTAGAATTCTGCACTATTACCCTCAAGACATTTTCAGATACCTAAGTCACACAGTTCAGTGTGAAACTTCACAAAACCAAGCAGAGAGCAGCTTCTAAGAGGCTAGGGCTAAACAGAGATTACAACAATCCCACAGAGCTGGAATGACAAAAATTGTAGTTCAGAGTCCACCAGGGAAGAGGGGCTCCAGTATTAATCTAAGCTTTCAGTTGAGACCCCTGAAATTCTCTGCCCTTGAAGTAAGAAATAGCTGAAATAGATCAGCCCTAAAGAGGTCATGGTGATCTTCCCATATTCATCTGTTTGCCAAACATACATACACACATATATATATATCTCATATATATGTATGTATATATTTGAGATCATCTTTCAGAGATAACATATATATGTGTATATATACACACACACACATATATATATGTTGTCTCTGAAAGATGATTATCTCATTTGGGGAACTTAAAATTTTCTATAATAAAATTTTGCACTTTCAATTTAAAATTACAAGCATGCCAACAAATAGGACCAAATGACAGAAAACTAGTCAGACTGTTTCCAGACTGTAGAAACAGTCTCAAACGGGATCCAGGTCTGATGCATCGAATACAGAATTTAAATCAAATACAGAATTTAAATAAGTATGATTATCATGTTCAAGAAAATGTGGAAAAATATTAATTTCATCAGAGAGCTGATGAATCTATAAAAGTAATCAATTGGAAATCCTAGAACTATATATATATATATAATATAATAAATAAAATTAGGAATTCATTAATTGATTTAAAAGAAGATTGGATGTGGCAAAAGAAAGGATTAATGAATTGGAAAACACATCAGTGGAAAATATTCAGATTATAGCATAGGAAAAAAAAGAAGTTGAAAATGCAGGGAAAAAAGAAACATATAGAATATGGTAGAAAAGTCTATCATAAATGTAACTGGATTTCCAGAAGAGTATGAGAGAAGGACAACTGAGCAAGAGTAATATTTGAAGATACACTAAGAATTTTACAACAGCAATAGTCTATATATCCAAGCTGAAAAGAATACAATAAAAAATATGCCTAGGCATATCATAGTAAAACGGCAGGAAAATGAAGATGGTGGAGGAAAAAAAGGTCCCGAGGAAAAAGACACATTACCTTCATAGAAACAATAATAAGAATGTAGCTTTCCCACAGAAATGGTTAAAACTAGAATATGATGGAATAAAATATTTAAATGCTAAAAGAAAATAATTGCCAACAAAAATTCTGTATCTACTTCAAATATCCTCCAAAAAATTAAGGTATATAAAAAAACCTTCAGACAAACCAACACTGAGCAAATTTATCACAGACCCTCAAGTAAATCTAAAGAAAGTTGTTCAGGCAGAAGGAAAATAATTCCAGGCAGAAGAATGATTTCAGTAGAACTGAGAAAGTGCAAATATATGGTTAAATCTTAATGAATATTGGATGTTTAAAACAATAATAGAAATGGCTTCTAGAACTTAAACATAAATTAAAAATTATGATAATGATAGTATAAACTTGGGAAGGATAAAAAAGTGAAAGTGTTGCAGAGTTCTCACATTATCTGCAAAATGATACACCTTCTAATTTAAGGTAGAATCTAGTAAGAGTATGTCAAGGATGCATTTTGTAACCTCTAGGAAAACTACTGACTAAAATATTTTAAATAAATTACTAACAAACTAATTGAGCAAAAAATAGAACAATGAAATTATATCAATTCAAAATAAAAGAAAAAAAGGTGAACAAATTGGGCAACAAAAATCAAACATCAAACCGGGTGCAGTGGCTCACTCCTGTAATCCCAGCACTCTGGGAGGCCAAGGCAGGTGGACCACTTGAGGGCAGGAGTTCAAGATGAGCCTGGCCAACATGACAAAACCCTGTCTCTACTAAAAATACAAAAATTAGCCAGGCATGGTAGTGCACGCCTGTAATCCCAACTACTCAGGAGGCTGAGGCAGGAGAATCATTCAAACCCAGGAGGCAGAAGTTGCAGTGAGCTGAGATCTTGCTACTGCACTCCAGCCTGGGCAACAGAGCAAGACTAAAAACAAACAAACAAACAAACAAAAATCAAACATCAAGATGTTATATTTAAATCTAAAATAAAATCAATGGCATTAAATATAAATAGGCTATATTCCTAATAAAAAGCAATGACTATAAGATTGAATTAGGAAAACAACTATTAAGTTAAATATAAGAGACACATCTTAACCAGAAAAGAAAACAACTAATCACAACAAAGCTGCAAAATCTAATGAAAAGAAAGCTGGTAAAGCTATCCAAATATCAGACAAAGTAGACGTTAGGGTAATAAGTCCTACTGGAGAGAAAGGGGGATATTTCATAATGATAAATTGGTCAATCCACTAGGTCAAGTCCTAAATTTGCATGCATCTAAAATACAGCCTAAAAACATAAAAGCGAAAAGTAGCAGAAGCAAAAGGAGAAAGACTAATCCATAATTATAGTTGGAGTTTTTGTTTTTTGTTTGTTTTTTTGTTTTGAGACAGAGTCCCACTCTGTTGCCCAGGCTGGAGTGCAGTGGCACCATCTCAGCTCACTGAAATCTCTGCCTCCCAGGTTCAAGTGATTCTCATGCCTCGGCCTCCCAAGTAGCTGAGATTACAGGCATGCACCACCACACCCAGCTAATTTTTATATTTTTAATAGAGACAGGGTTTCACCATGTTGGCTAGGCTGGTCTCAAACTCCTGACCTCAGGTGATCTGCCCACTTCAGCCTCCTAAAGTGCTGAAATTATAGGCATAAGCCACCGTGCCCCGCCTATGACTGGAGTCTTTAACTCACTTTTATCCACTGAATAGGATAAGCAGATAAAAAAAATCAATAGTGACATCAAATATGTAAACAAAATTTACCTAATTGGCATGTATAAAACACTGCATCCAACCACAAAAGAACACATCTTTTTTCAAATGTGCTAGTAACAATTTTAATATAAACCATATGCCAGGCCATAAAATAATTCTGATTAAATTTCAAATTTATGTTCTTATGATTAAAATTATAATATAATTAAAATGAAAATATAAATACACTAGACACAAATAATTTAAAAATAAAAATGCAAAGTAATATCATATATAATAAAAATAGCATCATTAAACACCATATATCTGAGGATAATAAAGTATATGTGAGACCTTTATATAGAAAACTACAAATGTTAATGGGAGAAATTAAAGAAGTCTTAAATAAACATAGAAATATACCATGTTCATTGACTGGAAGCTTCAATATTGTTAAGGTATCAACTCATCCCAATAAGTCTATAGAGTCAGTGGAATTCTAATCAAAATCTCAGCAGATTTTCAATGAAAATTGGCAAGTTTATTCTAAAATTCATAATAAAATCAAAAGTGTGAAGAATAAGCAAGGTAATCTAGAGGAAATCAAAATTATATGAGCCAGTTGTCTATTACTGTGACACAAACCACCCCAAAACTTAGTGACTTAAAACAACAATCATTTATTTAGGAGCCAAATTTAATAGGAAGCACTTGTCTCCGACCCCAGGGTTTGCAGCCTCATTTTGAATGACCTCTGCAACTCAGGGATGAAATGGATGGGGACTGTCGAAGCACCTCCCTCTCATCAGGTAGTCTCAGAATTAAATGTGTCTCTTCATAGAGTCTCTCTGGCATGGTGGCCTCACAGTAGCTGGACTTCTTATGTAGTTTCTCAGAGCTCCAAAAGCAGAAGACCCAAGAGACAGGAAGTTGAGGCCACCAGTCTCTCAAAGCCTGGCCCCAGAAACAGAGTCAGCCTTGCTGCTGCCTTTCTCTATTGATCAAGCGGTCACTGGGTCCTCCAGACTGATGAGCGAAGTTCCAAATATGTGTGATCATCTTTAATCTGCCACATTGAAGGACATACACTAGCAGATATAAAGACTTACTTTAAGCCTAAATAAATATAAGAAGCAAGAATAGACAATTCGCTAGAATAACAATACAGAGAGCCCAGAAACAGACCCATATGATCACCTGATTTATGACAAAAATCATGAAATGCAGTGGGAAGAAATGACCTTTTCAAGTAAATGGTGATATACCAATTGGATACTTGATATCATACACTTCAGTCTCTATCTCACACCATACCCATTTTGTTTGTTTGTTTGAGACAGGGTTGTATTCTGTGACCTGGGCTGAAATGCTTACTGCAGCCTTGACTTGCTGGGCTCAAACGATCCTCCCTCTTGGCCTCTTGAGTGGCTGATGCAACAGGCACGTCGTCAGTCCTGATTAATTTTTGTATTTTTTGTAGAGGTGGGGTCTCACCACATCAGCCAGGCTGGCCTTAAACTCCTGGGCTCATGCAATCCTCCTGCCTCAGCCTCCCAAAGTGCTGGGATTATATGCATGAGTCACAGAGTTCAGCCCCATACACCGAATTTAATTTCTCATGAACTATAGGCCTAAAAGTGAAAAGTAAAAACAAAAAAGCTTCCAGAAAAAAAAAGAAAAAGAGACTATTTGTATGACTTGAAGTCGGTAAAAACTTCTTAAACAGGACATACAAATAACTAGCTAAATAGAAGAGCAGATTTTGAATGTTCCCAACACAAAGAAATCCTAAGCGTTTGAGGTGATGATCCTGATCTGACCGTTACACATTGTATGCTTGTATGGAAATATCACAGTGGACCCCATAAATATGTTCAATTATTATGTGTCAAATAAAAGTAATAATGAAAAAAAGAAAAACTGATAATTTCTTGAGCAACTACTGTGAGCCGGGCTCTGTTTCTGACGTGGGAGACAGGGAAATGTCAAAACAAAGACCCTTTCCTCATGGAGTTTGTTATATTTGGAGACAAACAATAAATAAGTACAATTTAAAAACAACTAGCTAAAGATTTAAAACATTGAAGATTATACTTTATTAAAATAAATAATATCTACTTATCAAAATACACAAGAGAGTGAAAGGCAAGCTGCAGTGTGGAAGAAGATACTTGCAGTACATATAACCAACAGAGAACACACATCCAGAACGTAAAAAGAACTCTAACACATCAACAAGACATTTCCCCCAAAATGGGAAAAATATTGACTGTATTATTCATTAAAAAGGATATGCAAATGTCAATATGTACATGAAAGGTACACAATATGATTAATCACCACGGAAAGTAAAACCACAATGAAATTCTACTATGTACCTGTCAAAATACCTAAAACTACATTTATATTTAATTCATAATATATAGATATATACATAAATAATATATATGAACAGGCATTCATATATATTCAAATATATACATTCATATAGATGTGCCTAGAGTGTTGGCAAGGATGTGGAGCAAATGGAACCATCATACTATGGCAGGAGTTTAAATTGGCACAACCACTTTAGAAAACCTTTTGGCAGTATTTATTAAAACAAAACATGGCTGGGTGTGATGACTCATGCCTGTAATCCCAGCATTTTAGGAGGCTGAGGCAGGCAGATCGCCTGAGGTCAGGAGTTCGAGACCTGCCTGGCCAACATGGTGAAACACCGCCTCTACTGAAAATACAAAAATTATCTGGGCGTGGAGGCACATGCCTGTAGTCCCAGCTACTTGGAAGGCAGGAGAATCGCTTGAACCTGGGAGACGGAGGTTGCAGTGAGCTGAGATTGCGCCACTGCACAACAGCCTGGGAGACAGAGTGAAACTCTATCTCAAAATAGAACAAAACAAAACAAAACAAAACAAAACATACACATACACATGCTCTACAACCCAATAATTCTCCCCACGGGAATGTATTCAGTGGTTATACCTATACCCGTGCATCAAACTACTCATGGCAACCTTATTATAATAGCCAAAAATGGAAACACCCCAAATGTCTTTTCACAACAGAATGAATAAATAAATTACGGTCTGTTCACGCAACGGAATACTAAAGCAACTCATGATTAAAAGAATAAACGGCTGCTAAAGGTAACCAATGGCTAAATCTCAAAGGCCGAAAGACTGCAGACATAAAGAAGACATAGTGTATTCAATAACATTCAAAACCGGACAAATTAACCTGTGGTGACAGAGGCCAGAATTGCGGCTTTCTTTGGAGGAGTGATGACGGGGAATTAGCTCTGTGGTTCTAGGAGAGTTCTATGTCTCGAATGAATGAAATTTTCATGGGCGTATAGAGTACAGGGAGCTGTGCACTTCAGATGTGCACTCATTGGTATACCTGTTATATCGTAATACAGAAGAATTACAAAGAATTAGAAATTTATTTTTTAATTTCCAATTTATAAAAGAAAGCCTGAGGAGATCTCTTCTCACAGGCCACAGCTACAGGGGAACAAGTCCTGTCCAGGTCTGCTGTTCGACTGCAGGGGATGTTTAGGGGCAAGACCTGCGAGCAAAAATGCGGAGGCGGTCAGGCGAGGCTAGCAGGGCTGTCACACCACAATTCCGGGCTGACCTCAGGAAAGGGAGAAGGAATGAGAGATGTTTGGAAGCACTTCGGACTTCAGTTCTAGGACATTGCAATGCAGTTCCAAGAGAGTTTGGCAAGGCCGTCAGACTAGGAACAAAATTCACCCGTCCAAGGTGCCTGGCACCTCCCCGGAGCCAACCACCTTAGCATCCCTGTCTCACTGTTATTAGTGGTCGGCAGCCATGGCGAGCGTGGCCTTGGGGTGGGTGTGGTGATGGATTTCAGAGCCCAGCAGCTGGGTCCTCAGTCAATGTCTCTCCCCACAATCAGAGATCTGAGGGGCATGTTGCAGGACTACCACAGTCCACTCCTTGTCCCCCGGGGTCTGGGACTGAGGGCAGCTCCTCCACGGTTCCCTGGGTCCCTCTTCCTGTGGCATTACTTTGGAGATCGAGGTTGGGGGGCAGCTGCAGCCTTTGTCATCACAGTTGATGTTGGGGCCACAGCTGATCTTCATCCTCTCCCCTTCTGGCATCCACACTGAAGCCCCTCCCTCAGCAGTCACCAGAGGTGACCCTGCCCTTCATTTCTGAAGGACTGAGCCCTTGGTGGTTATACCTTGCTTAGGCCAGGGAGCCACACACACCCATTCAGAGTGAGGATGTGAAAGGGTGTCCCTGGAAGGACCAGGAGCAACACCTGGGCTCACAGGGATGCAAATCCTCCTGCCTCCTTCTGCCCACCAGGTGCCATTACCCCCACCAAGATGCTGCCTTGTGTGCCCCACGCATGAGGATTCTGAAGCTCCAGCAGCAGCTGGCACTGGCAGAGCAATGGGATCTTCAGTGTGACTGGTGGTGCAGTGGCATCCTCAGTGTGACTGGAGGTGTGATGGGATCCTCAGTGTGTCCCCGGCAAACACACCCATCAGTGAGCCCTCCAGCGATCACAGCAGTGATGGTGATCGGGCAGCCGCCCCTCCCACCCCAGGGCTCCTGGGTCTGCTCAGGGCCCCAGGTTTTCCTCAGGGCTGGGAGGTTTGCATGAGAGACCAGATGTGTTTGAGAATGGTAAGCATGCAAATGTCTCCAGAGCCTGATTCGCACAGTGACACCCTCAGCCTGCAGGGCACAGTCTGGTCTGCCCTGCAGAGACCGGGGCCTCTCTGTGTTGCCAGGTGTGTGGCTCCCAGACACACCTGGCAATGGCTCCGCCCCTCAGTTTTATTATGCTCCTGCAGGTGCCAAGGCAGCTCGGTCCACCTGTCGGCTCTACTGCGCTTGTGGCTTCCTTCCTCCATCTCTTGTCCAATGCCGGCATCGCTGTCCTGCCACGCTGTTCCCCACCATCAGGACACTTTCCCAGGTCCCAGCAGGGAATCTGTGGCTCTGAGGTGTTACACTGTGCGGGGAACTATCCATGAAACATTTGACATCTCAGTGCCTGCTGGCCGGGGTGTGATGGTCCCAGATCTTCATGTCACTACCTGTCTTCCTGGTGCCCCTGGTGTCAGTTTGTGTCCTCTGAGAGGCAGCTGTCAGATGGGATTCACCATGTGGGTGATCCTGAGGTTGGGCCTGCCTCATCTCCCTCCACATCCAGCCAGTCAAGAGCTGGAAGCAGCCCTGGGTCATGTGACCATGGTTGTGGCTGGGGTGCCAGGCACAGCAGCTGGGGCTGTCGGGGCCAAGGAGGCACACCCCACCTCCACGTGACTGTACGAGCCCTCTGTGGGGATGCACTGCTCCTGCTAACAGGTGAGTGGGAGCTGCTCCCTGAGGAAACAGCGATCCTTCTCAGAGCCTGAGGGTCTCAGTGCCAGAAGTCCCTCAGGGCCCAACTGTTCCAAGACTGCAGCTGGCATCCAAAAGAAT
The DNA here is from genome assembly GCF_049350105.2 of Macaca mulatta. Lineage (NCBI taxonomy): Eukaryota > Metazoa > Chordata > Mammalia > Primates > Cercopithecidae > Macaca > Macaca mulatta. Next base: position 144,856,377 of record NC_133417.1, on the reverse strand, counting down.
CCAGCTTCCTTGGCACATCACTAGCAAGGGCCCACCCCACCTGCTCACACCTGCCCAGAAGCACCCGTCCCTCCTAAGCGGCCCCTGCTCCCTGCCTCCCTGCATCCACACTTGTGGCCTGGTCAGTGACAGCCTCCTGCCGCGTCCACCCATCACCTCCACATCAAGGTCATTCTTCTCTCGGGGCCATGCTGAGCAAGGAACTGAGGCTTCAGGGCCGATGGACCTCGGCTCACAGTCTCGTTATTCAACCTTGACACCATTATTTAAAGTCTCCAAACCTTGGGGCTTGTCTGTGAAACAGGATCAAAATCCAACCTTCCCAGGTTGTCAGGAGGCCTCAACGAAATGGAAGGGAGAAAGTTCACCCTCCTCTCGCTGGTCTTCTCTTTCCCCGTGGAGGAACCCAGTCCCTTCAAGGGCTCCTGTGACATCACCCTGCCCCTTTATCTATGGGGGCAATCTATTCAGAACCTCCTCTCTCTAGCTGGGTTTTTAGGGTGCCAGGCTCTGGCCATCTGGGCCCTGAGCATGACCGACACCTCCCATGCTGTGAGCCCTACTCCTTGCCAGAGCTTCACAGTCCCAGCAGAGCCTGCACCTCTGCCCCTGATGGCCCCCAATCCCTCGTGCCTAGTGGAGCACAGAGGAAGCTGGGTGCAGACGTGCATCTCAAGGAGAAATCAATCAGACCCACTAGTGCCAGCCCAGTTTGCACTCTGGAAATTTATTAAACCCTTACATTATTCATTAGAAATCTCAATCCAGGTTCCATTGATTTGCATGGTGTCTAGGAACCATGCCGAGCGCTTATTACGGAGAAGAGAATTGACGGCATCAGCTCCGTCTTCGAGCTGCTGGTCCACATCCGCTGCACTGTGGTTCTGGGTGTGAACAGGGTGAGAAGATGCGGCGCGTACAGAAGACAGCAGGTGAGGCTACGGCAAATGCCAAGCCGAGAGGGCACACCGTCTGCCGGCCAGAGGACTGGATATCACTGATCAGAAGAAATCTCAGGCCCGCCTCTCCACCAGGGAAACTCTCCTCCCGGGTTGTGATCCTGCCCAGCCCTGCACCTGTGTGTGGCTCCCTCAGGACCACCACAGGAAGATATCGTCATCCGGATATCATCATCTGGATTCAGGTGGCAGTGGAGCTTGGGGACCTCCTGCCTAAGCAGAGGGGAGGTGGATGGTTCCCGTTAAAGCTGTCATTGTTCTCAATGCAGATCAGCCCCCACACCCCGGGCCACCAGGAAGCTGAGTGTAGTTACCTCCTGGGGCCCGCGTCAGCTCTTCCTCTCCCAGCCTTGCTTCTCCCACATCTGGCTCACAGTGATCAATCAGACTGTCTGTCATCCACCTGTCCCTCAGCCTTCTGGCCGGACTCCGACTTCATGCTGGCCTGCGTTAGACACTGGGAACAAGGCTGGGGCCCGGGAGGCACAGATGGGCCCTGCCCTCGGGAACCAGGCTGTCTCAGAGATCCATGTCCTGTTCCTCTCACTCACTCCCCCATTTGACTCATGATCATCATAAGCCCTGGACAGTGTCCGTGATCGTCAGCAACCAACCCAGCGTCTCTGACCCAGCAATGCCCCAAAGGTTGCTATTAGGTTGGTGCGAAAGTGAGGGTGATTTTTGCCATTACGTTCAACAGCAAAATCTACAATTACTTTTGCCCCAGTCTCATAATAAAATGGTAGCGACTGGCTTTACGTGGCAGAAAGCAAGTGTGGCAGCAGCCGACAGCACCTACGTGGGACGGGTAGGGGGTGGCGCCCACTCAGGACACCGTGAGCAGAGACTCATTGTCTGTGGCCCACAGCACATGGCGCTGACTGCCTCCTTCTCCTGCTGGCTGAGCGCTGGTGGAGAGGGCCCCTCAGGCAGTGACCGGGAGGGACACTGTTTCACACGTGTGGGTTCCCGGCTCTGCTCCCCCAGCTGACATACAGCGGGTGGGCTCGGCAGCCGAAGCTCCGCCCGGTCTGGTCCTGTGGACCTTTATAGCTTTTCCGTGTCCAAGTGTTCTTTTCTCTCGCATTGATTTTTGTCTTCAGGGCAGTGAAGCTTCATCTTAGTTTTATTGTCAATTTATCATCTCCCCTCATGTATAATGAACACTTCTTCCCTGATTTCTCAGCGCTCTCAAACACAGCCTCGGCATGTCTACACCTCTCAACAGTTTTACATTTTTTATTAAATATTAATAAGGAAGTAAATACTCAAATGCCTGGCAGTTTATGCAGCACGTATTTTATTGTGTTCAAAATAAATGGGAAGTGTAAATCTTACTGATCAGAATTCTAAGGTCAGCTTTGAAGAGATTAGGGAAGTGAGTTCTTGAAAAAAAACCAAAAACGTTTTTTCATCAATAACCACCCTCTCCCGGTTACCCTCCGGTGTTAACCTTTACAGATTAGCTTGCGTTGTTTTTATTTAGTAGCCGAAGAGTTACAGTTAGTGGCTCATTGCCCGGAGCAATCGTGTGAAAAACTCCCTCTGCTGAAGTTGTGGAAAGAAAGAATGGGACTGGGAGGAAGGGAGAGAAAGAGAGAGAGAGGAGAGACCAGAGGAAGAATGGAGAAAGGGAGTGCAAAGGGAGGGAAGGAAGGGAGGGACAAAGGAGGAGAGACTGAGAGAGGGAGGAGGAGGGGACCGAGGGACACACGCGTAGACACGAATGCACACCAGCACTCTCTCACGCCAGCCTCGGCCTCTGTCGGACGTCTCTCCTTCGACCTCCTGGGCTCCTCCGAGACAGGGATGATCATCACCGCGTGACTCTAGAAACTGTTCTGGCCGACAGTCACAGCCTCCTTGATTAATCTCCAGCCCTGCAGTTTCCTCACCCTCCTCCTGAGCCGGCTCACCTGACCCGGTGCTCTGACTGGCCCGTCCAGGCCTCCCTGCAGCCAACAGACTGAGAATCAGCCACCTTCTCCCTGTCCTCACTCTGTCCTTCCTCCCCAAGGTGCATCTCGTGGCTCAGCCCTCACGTCCATGTCCTGATCACACATTTGCACTCAGCTCCTTGTCCCTCGCTGCCCTGTGCCTCTCGCCTGGGATGCCAACCCTACTCTGGGGCTCTCTCCTTTTGTCCCTCTGCACCTGAGCAGCTGCCCTTGATGTCACAGGTGCTGCAATGCTGCCCCCAGTCCCCTCGCCCATTCCCCCTCTGAGTCCCCCAAGCCACAGCAGATGGTGACCGTCATCTCCAACCTCTGCTTCCGTGCAAGAGGCTTCCGCCTCCTCCTCCTCGTCCTCTGTGTCTTCCAGGAGCTTGCAGAACCCTGGTACAAGAAAGCCTGGAAGTTCTGGGGTTTATACCCTGGGGTGTCCCTCAGCCACACAGGACAGTCAGTAGACAAATGCCCAGCTCCTCATACCCCTGAGATGTGACCCCAGAGCCTTGGGAGAGACCCCAGTGGTTGGAGTCCAAACCACTCACAGCAAGGTCCCTCCCAAGCACACGGCCTGCCCTAAGTTCTTGGGTCAGTGTCCACTCGGGGAGTGACCACATGAGGACAGAGGCGTGACTGGTCTCATTTGAAACCAGCAACCTTAGTGACTGGGCGGTGTGCCGCTCAGGTCTCCCTCCATGAGGACCCACTACAGCAGAAAATGAGGCCTGACAGCTTCTCTCTGCTGTGCCCTCAGAGGGCCAGGTACTCTCTGACAAGGACTGGGCATGGCCGGTGGCAGAGTCCAGGGCAGACTCCTGCAGCTGATCAGAAGTCTGTACTCCCAGTGCCTGGCTGAGTCCTCAGAGCTTTGTGGCAGTGAGACCCCCCAACCAATTTCCTCCCCCAACCAGCTCCCCATGCAGTCGGCGCCCCTGCTCCACCTCGTCCTTCACAGGTGCAGCCCTCAGTCCACCTTCCACATCTTTTTTTGGTATCTGCTCTTTGGAGGACTCAAATGGACATGATGGGCGTGACCCTCACGGGAACCTCAGTGCCATCCAACCACACCCCAAGACCAAGGACTTGCAAGGTGTGTCTTAAGGATGAGAAAAGCACACAAAGTGAGAGGAAGTCTCAGAAATGCACAGCACTGTGGCCCCTGTGTCGCTTGCACGTCCAGGCTTAGAGGACCCAACAGTGCCTGTGGACTGGCACACACACGAGGCTTGCTACTGTCACACGAAGTATGACCACATTACAACGTGTGATTTTTTTAAAAAATGTTTTTATTGTAAAATACACAACATAAAATGTACCATCTTAACTAATTTAAGTGCACGGTTCAGTGTCACTAAGTACATTGAAACTGTTGTGCAATCATCACTGCCATCCATCTCCAGAACTTCTAATCTCGCAAAACTACACCTCTGATTCCATTAAAGCCTAACTCCCCATTTCCATCCCCCCAGCCCCTGGTAGCTACCATTCTCCTTTTGGTCCCTGTGAATTTAACTACTCTAAGTACCTCACGTCAGTGGAATCATACAGTATTTGTCTTTCTGCCTCTGGCTTATTTCACTTAGCGTAATGTCTTCAAGGTTCTTCCTGTTTATGGCTGAATAATATTCCACAGTGTGTAAATCCCCATTGTTTTGGTATCCATCCGTGGGTTCATGAACATGGGTTGCTTCTGTTTTTTAGCTCTTGTGAATAATGATGCTAGGAACATGGGAGTACACATATCTTTTCGAGTTCCTGCTTTTAATTCTTCGGTGTATGTACCTAGAAGTGGATTTCCTGGATCACATGAGAATTCTAGTTTTGATTTCTTGAGGACCTGTCCTATTGGTTTCCACAGCAGCTGCACCTTTTGACATTCCCGCTCTCACTGTCTAAGGGTTCCAGTTTCTCCACATCCTCACCAACACTGGTTAATTTCTGGCTTTTGACAGTAGCCGACCTAATGGGTATGAGGTGGTATCTCACCACACGTTCGATTCACATTTCTCTAATGATTAATGATGTTATGCACCTTTTCACGTGCTTATTGACCATTGGTGTATCTTCTCTGGAGAAATGTCCATTCAAGGATGTGTGATATCTTCAGGTTAGTTTGTCAACTGTACTTAAAAAATATGGAAATATCTGAAAAAATGCAAGCATGTGTTGATTGTTACCATTTGTTGCTTTTATCATTGTTTTAAGTTTTAATTAAGACTATTTTTTTAAATGTGTACTTTAACATTCTTAGCTAAATTAGGGAAGTAAAATTTGTATCATTATTTTTAGCTCTACTACGTGATTGTGCAATCAGTTTCACTGGACATTTGTCAAGGAAGGAGACTCCTTTTTGAAATGCAGCGGAAGTGGCCAACCAAACATCAGTGATGAAAGGGATGCCAAAAGAAGAAAGCCAAGACTGGGGCAGGTTGCTCTGAGCTATGATCCTTCATGCACTGAGCTCAGTTTTGCAGCCATTATTGATGGGGAAGTGCTAAAACCACATTCTATTATTTGTGGAAATGTAGGAGTAGCTAAGGAGCCAATGCAACTATCAAAGCTTAAATGGTGGTTACATACAAAGGATGAAAAAATGCAAAAACAAAGTGTGTTCTTTGAAAGAATAAGCATTAAATTAAGATGCTGAGAGATGTTCAGTATTTACACACAGACCTTAGTGCTTTGTGAGCTTCTGACAAAGCAGTATTTTGAGTTGCAAAAACCAAATAAAATCACCAGCGCACTAAGGAAAGATGGCATCAGACATGTTTTCAGGAAAACGTTGACAGAATCCATGACAAGGAAGGTGGTTCAAGTACCACTTCCCAACAATGCCAAAGACCAATATATGCATGAACTGGCTGGTGGTATAGAAGACCAATCCATAGAATAGCAAGTAAAACTAGCAAAATATTTCTCATTAAAATTCGACAATAACACAAATATTGCCAGCATGGCAATTCTTTGACCAAGTACGTGATTTGAACTTGATATGAAGGAAGAAGTTTCTTTCAGCTTCATTGCCAACAAACACAACTAGCTTTAAACTGTATAAAACTATGAAGGATTGAATCGTCAACAAATATGGCTTGAAGTAGGAGCTTAATGTAAGGAGCTAATGCCTGGATGTAAATCAGCACACTGCTTCCTTCATCAAGAGAGTCTTGCTTTGGGGTGGGGGGGAAGAAACACAGCTGAACTAGATTATGGTTAGTAGCAAAGTAAAGATTATGTGTTTTGTAGTAGTTGGGCATAGTATAGTTATATTACAATATGTGTTATTTTAAGGCTGTGTGTTAATGTTGAATTTAATCTCTTTGTAACGATAGAAGGTTGATTAAGAACAACTGTTATTACATGCTGAACTGCAGTGGTAATGAAAAGATCTTTGTCTAGATGGTTTGACATATAGATTGATCTCTTAATGCTTCTGAAGGATAAGAAACCAATTAGGTGCCAATGATTTAAATATTTGTACAGCCAGACTTGCTTATTTGTATGACATCTTTGGGACTTTAAATATTGTTTTCCAGCAAAGAAGGAATACAACACATTTGGCAACTAAGATTTAAAGGCAAATGCAAAAGTTAAAAGCTTGGAAGAATCAAGTTTCTTCAATTATTGTGACATAATTTCTACTACATAACAACAATCATCAATGAAGTACGAGTTAATCATGATATTTCACATCCACAAAAAAGTTATCATCCAACAACTGAGAAGTTTGATAGAACTTTCTGAATTGTGCTTTCTACCGAAAGAGGTCTATGCATAAGAAATTTATGGATCCAGAGTCCATTTCTTTCATGGAAAGATGTTTCAAATGGAACTAAAAATCTACAGAATAAATTATGAAACTAGCTAATGATGAAGGATTGGATATGGATTTTGAAACTACAACATTATTTTCTTTATTTTGGGTAAAAGTTTAAGGTGAATATTCCATACATGCTGAAACTACTTTAAAATCTCTTCTGTCATTTCCATCAACATGCATTTTTGAGGCTCGTTTCTGTTTGTGTTATTAAAACAAAACACTTAAACAGTTTAATATGCATCATTCCCTATGAGCAGTATATCATCACCCAGCATAGACTAAGTAAATATACAGTTTTTAAAACCCGAGCTTATTTGCCACATTCAAAGCCATTAATGTTGGCATACATAGGTTTGTTCATAGATGTTTGTATTAGTTATCTGTGGCTGTGTAACAAATTACCCCCCAGAAATTAGTAGCTTAACAACAAACACTTCTTCTCGTGCAGTTTCCCAGGTCAGGAATCTGGGTGCAGCTAAGTTTGGGGCCTCTCCCAAGGCTGCAGTCAAGCTCTGGCCGTGGTTGGGTCTCATTTGAAGGCTCAAGGGAGGGAGGAGTTGCTCCAAGCTCACTCATGTGGTGGTCAGAGGATTCAGTTCCTTGGGCTGTTGGACCAAGAGCCCCGGTTTCTCCTTGGGCTTCCCCCAGGCTGCAGAATGCCCTGAAGGATGGGGAAGTGGCCTGTGCTCTGAGGACCCCTCCCTGGAACAGTGTCTTCTGGTTAGACGGCAGCAGTGAGGGGTTCCTTCTGGAGGGGACCTGGAGCCCAGAGCAGACTGAAGCAGCAGAGTAAGCCCATGGAGGCCTGTGGGGCAGGTGCAAAGGCCCCGTGGCAGGCACACGCTTGGCTGTGGAGCCTGAGGATGGACTCCACAGCTGGAGGCTTCACTCAAGTCCTTGCCACATGGGCCTGTCCGGAGGGCAGCTCACAGCGTGGCAGGTGGTTCCTATCAGAGACAGCAGCAAGACTGGAGCCAGAATCCTCCCATAACCTAGTTACAGAAGTGGCATTCCACCGTGTTTGTCATATTCTAGTCCTTACAAGCAAGTAGTCCAGGCAGCGCTTGGAGAGAGGGATTGCCCGAAAATGTGAATACCAGGAGGTGGGGACCCTCACACCATCTCAGAGGCTGCTGGCCACACCTTTTAACAAGGAGAGATGCTGAATTTGCTTTTAACTTCCTTTTCAGTGACAAAGAGTGACAAGAGTGACTCTATATGTATCACTGACCTGCACATTTTCAATAATTTATTATTGAAACTCAATAATTTATTATTGAAACAACATAATTTATTTCTTTTTCTCTGTATTGTCTTGGTTTGATATTCATGAAGATGTGGTTTTATACTTGTCGAATCTAATAACAAAAATAATTGGGGCTGATCTGCTTTTTTTATTTGATTCCTCTAGTGATTGACTGTATTTTATGAAAGCAGGCTCCCTGCCCCCAGGTGCCCAGCGAGGTACGGGAGCTCAGAGGAAAGGCCCCTGTGTTGGTGACTGGAGCCGCCCATTCCCCGAGCAGTGGCCATAAAGCTCTCATGGGGTATGAGTTAGGTGAAGCCATGCTCCCCTCACAGCCCTCAGTGGCTGTCGCCTTCTTGCTTGGAATACCATCCCCAGTTGCCTCTCAGATCTCCCAGGCCCTGTAGTGTGGCCCCAACTCCTCCCTACCTTCCCTCCTCGGCAGCCACAACGCCTGTCCTCAGCCTCCACAGCCAAGCATGTGCCTACCATGGGGCCTCTGACCCTGCCCCCAGGCCTCTGTAGGCTCACGCTGCTGCTTCATTGTGCTCTGGGCTCCCAGGTCCCCTCTGGAGGGGGCCCCTCCCTGCTGCGTCTAACAGGAAGACCTCGTCCCAGGGAGGGGTGTGGAACACAGGCTGCTGCCCTCTCCTTCAGGATGCTCTGCAGCCTGCACTGGGCCTCTCTGCTCTTTGCTTACTGCCCAACGTGGCTTCCACTCAGACTGGAATGTTATTTTGTGGGTGGTTTGCTGCTGCATGCCGGGGCCTGGGTAGGGTTGGGACATGGCAGGTGTTGCCTGAACATTCAGAATGAAGGAACAGCGAGGAAGGGCTGAGTCTGGGAAACAGCTCTGCTTTGGAGTTGTCTAAGGAAGCTCGGTTATGCAAAATGCCCATTAAGAGACCACAGCCTCCCCAGCCACACACCACGAAGGGCTCCCGTTCAGGGGTGTGTGTGTAAAACACACCTTTATAACATCAATTGAAAGATGACTGACAACTGAAAGCCAACAGCGGAACAGCACACGGCCTCTCAGGAAGCAACTCGGAAGAGTCCTGGTGCTTGAGATTCAGAGACGCTGACGGGACCAGGGAAGGAGGGGGACCTGTGTGACCAAGCTTGTCCTGAGCTCTAGTCTCTGCTGCCAAAGACGCTGAGACACAGCGTCATCATGTGTCATGGCTTTAGGACATCCAATGTTCCTCCCCCGAGTTAAAAGACCCCACGGAGAGCCAGGGGGCCCACACGGGACCAGAGGAGCAGGGAGCCAGGAGGAGGCCAGGAACGCCAGAGGGTAAACGGGAAGGGTTTGGAGTCCTGGGCATCCTGGGACCGGCCGTGTGAGGGTGGCTGGCTGGCTGCAGCTTGTTTTAAAGATCTAGTGGACAACTGGAGAAACCCCAGTGTGTGGGCAGAAGCTAGCCTCTGGGCAGCATCCTCCAAGAAGCGTCTCAACTATCTCATTGTCTGCTATGCTGCAGATCAGAGAGCCACTGAGCTACTTCTAAGCCTGGGGCAGAGGAGCCAGAGCAGCCACGGGGCCAAACTCTCCCGGTCAGCACCCCTGTGTGCTCCTGACGGAATAACTGGGCCCACAAAGGGCTTTGTTGCTGCGGTTCCCTACGGTAGTTTCCTATTGTGGAGGAAACGGGCTCAGGTCAGGAGATGCAAACAGCCAAAGGACCCAGTCCTCCTAGCAGGGCTTCCTGCAGAGCACACAGCAAGTCAGATGCTGTGAAAATCCAAGCTGACAAAGGACAGAGGCCAGGGGTGGGGAAGCAGGCAGGAGCCCGTCCTTTGCCTCACAAAAGGGTGCCTGCAGGGGAGAGGCCTGCCCTGCAGTGGGGCTTTCTTGTCTGGGGAACAGTGAGGTGACCCAGGGGAGTCTAGGCAGAGCAGGTGGGGACAGGCAGCCTGGCCTTGAAAGACTCAGGTCCAGGGAACCAGCCAGAAGCCGAGACCAAGGATCTCTGAGCCCCGACACTGCCCCCACGCACCTGGTGGAGACTGGACTCATGCAGGGCTTTGCAGACTCCAGGACACTGGGGCCTGTGAGCCGCACAGTTTGCAGCTGTGCTGGGGGAAGCTTGAGAGGGTGGGAGGGCTCTGCAGGTGAGGAAACTGAGGCTGGTAGGGCAGAGAGCCTTCCCTGTGCCAAGCCTTGCCCTGCACTCCAGAGCTGCCTGGGACTGGGACACCTACAGCCTGGTAACCTAAGAATTGAAATCTGAAAAAAAATAAGTTTTATATAAAACAAGTAGATTATGGCAAATACAAAATCCACATGCATCTTTAAAGTCCAGTGTGAGGTTCACAGAAAGGCTTGGAAGCTGCAGGCCACATGGATCCAGCCCAGATCCCAGGTCCCTGTGCTCCAGCAGCAAAGTGGGGTGCCCTGGATGAGCAGAGGGGCCCAGGGAGGAAGAGGCCCCCATCCATGTCCCCTGATGAAGGTGAGCAGGCAGGAGGGGAAGGAGGCCACTGCTGCCTGATGTGGCCCTGGGGGATGTGGCCTGTGTGCAGCTGGGCCCCAGGACAGGGGTCGGCGTGGCCTCTGTGGCCTCCTCCGGCCCTTTGCTCTCCTTTCTCAGCTGCTGGTCTTTCCAAATTCCCATCCCCCACTGTGGGGTGCCTTTTCCCAACCTCTCCTCTGGAGCCTCCCCTCAATCACATGAAAAAGAGAGAGAGAACTGCCATCCCACAGAAAACTCCAAATCTCCCTTTCTCCCTTTCTTTCTCTGTGGTAAGTCTTGGCCAGCACCCCAGGCCCACAGGCAAGGTGCCTCACTGTGCCCTCAGCCCCCCTCCCACTCCGGGGGCAGGATGGCGTCTGAGGGGCCCAGTCTTCCCGGCCACAGACCATTATTATCCAAGGAGGAAGTAATACTCCAAAATGGATTTCACTCTCAACTAGAAGGTCCACCCCATTCCTCTCTCAGCAAGCCAGGGAGCTGGGACTCCAGGCAGACTGCTCAGAACCTCTTCCCCGAGCAGCCTCTCCAGCCAGAGTGAGGAGTCGCACGCCTCATTATTACCTGCGATCCGCCAGCAGGTGCCTGCAGCCGCTAACGCTCCCTGAAGTTCAGCAGAGCCTGCGCTTTAATCGTCAACAAAGCAGTAACTCCACAGGCAGTTTCTGAAACAGCAGCCCCCGGGGGAGAGAAATGTGCATTTCAGGAGAAGTACGCTTCTCACCAACTCATTTTCCAGCCTAAGAAAGGGTCATGTGACTTCACGTGGGGCATTTCTGACCAGGCTGTGGAGTCCAGCAGGGGAGAGCCCCACAGGGCCTTCCGGGCTGCTGAGTTAACATGTCTTTAACACGGAAACGTGGTGCTTCTTGAGAAAGATAAGTTTCCAGACGGCAGGGCTCTAGCACACTGAAAAGTATAAATATTGGCGGCTTGTAGTGCTCCAAGCTTATGGGGTCCCAGCAAGAACAAGAAGGAAGGAAGATCCACGGTTGGACAGTGGGGGAAGATCTTCTAGGATCTCATTTATTTATTTGTTGGATGAATACATGAATGAAAGAAGGAAGGAAGGAATGAACGCACGTGTGGGCTGTGGCCCTGGGCTTCCAGAACTCACGAGACACATCCCTGTCTCTTGTGGGGAAGGCAAAATACTGTTGTCAAATGTGTGAGCCAGCAGTTGAGGACGGCGCCCGGTGTGTGTGGAGTGGCAAGGTTCATGCCGGGATAGGTGGCTCCAGACTCCCACCATGGCGAGATGTCACCGAGCTGGCCTGGAAGGATGAGTCGCAAACAGGAGGAGGGCATTTGAAAGGAAGAGAACAGCACATGCAACGTCCTGGAGGCATAAAAGCAAGGTCTACCCAAGCGCGAGGACTCTGCCCAGCACAGGAGGAGGCCAGTGTTGTTCATGGCCAAGCTGTCATATGGCTGGGTCCTTTCCCTACACAGGTGAAAAAAATAGAAGAAAAATCAGGGAGAGGATGGACCGGCCTGAGCAAGCGCCCCTGCCATCTTTTGGTCAAAGTCCTACTGGAAAGATCTGTCGTAGATTGAACAGTGCTTTAGTTCAGAAATTGTTTATAAAGTGTCAACAGTGGTTCCAAGGCGAGGTGACACCAGGATGGGGACTCTCCTAGGGTCATCTCCTTCACCCCTGGGCTCTGGAGGGTCCCGGGATAGTGAGAAGAGAACAGGCAGGCTTGTGGAGTCTTAGCAGCTTCCAGTGGGAGACACAGTAGGGAGAGGAAGCCTGCTGCAGGCCCCACTGGTGGAAGAACTCTGCAGCCTGCCGTATCCTCTGTTTGTCTCTTCCCCTGCCCACCGTCCTGCCCTCCCGCATCACCCAGCATCCGCGGCAACCCCTGGGGCAGGGCTTCCTCCCGGGGCTTGTTCTTCTGGGCCCGAGACCTCTTACTGATGAAGCAGCTGCCGTGGGGCGTTCCTAAGTCTTATCTCACCCACCACATATTTCCACCACATGTAGTGGAGTTGTAGCTAAGCAATTATTTCAAAACCAAAACAAACTAGTATGTGGAAACAAAGTCACTCGATCAGGTGGGAGCACTGGGAAGGAGGGAGGAAGCCCGCCGTTCTCCACGCCGCTGCCCTTAGCTCACACCATGGACCTCCACGTGGCCGAGGACAGACGGCCCCACACCCGCTACACCCAGGAAGCTTGGCCACGGTTTCAACCATGTGACTGGCCTCTTGCTGTGGGAGGAAAGGTGAGTCCAGTGACAAGGGCCCCCTGAGTTTCACTCTCAGTTCTATTGCTTATCAGTCGCATGAACTTGAGGGTGACTGGAGGCAGAGAGGTTGAGAAAATTCGTATGTGAAATGGGCATGATACTCATCGTGACAGTTAAGTTTCTACACCAACCTGACTGGGCCCTGGGGTGTCCAGACACAGCCACCATTCTGGGGGTGTGTGTGAGGGTTTCTGGAAGAGACTGACGTTTGCATCAGTGGATTGAGTTGAGCAGATGGGCCTCCCCATGTGGGTGGGCCTCATCCAATCAGCTGAAGACCTGAATTGAGCAAAAAGGCTGAGTAAGCAGAACTGCTTCTGCCTGGGTGCTTGTCCTGGTCCCTGGGTCTTTTCCCTCCTCCGACCTGCTGATATAACCACTGTATTAGGTCATTTTCGCATCACTAGAAAGGAATACCTGAGGCTGGGTGATTTCTAAAGAAAAGTGGTTTATTTGGTTCGTGGTTCTGGAGGCTGTATGAGAAGCATGGTGCCAGCATCTGTTCAGCTTCTGGGGAGGCCTCAGGAAGCTTTCAACTGTGGGAGAAGGTGAAGGGGGAGCAGGCATGTCACTCGGCAAGAGATGGAGGGGAGAGGCACACATACTTGTAAACAGCAGATCTCCAGTGAACTGAGAACCCACTCATCACCAGGGGGATGGCACTCAACCGTCCATGAGGAATCGCCCCATGATCCAATACCTCCCACCAGGCCCCACCTCCAACCCTGGGGATCACATCTCAACATGGCATTTGGGCAGGACAAACGCCCAAGCCGTGCCAGCCACTCGCCCCACCTTTAACCCTGGGGATCACATCTCAGCACGAGATTCGGGCAGGACAAATGCCCAAGCCGTGCCAGCCACTCGCCCCACCTCCAACCCTGGAGATCACATCTCAACACGAGATTCGGGCAGCACAAACGTCCAAGCCATGCCAGCCACTCGCCATGCTGGTTTGACAGAGGACTTGCATCAGGCTCAGCCCCCTGGAGCCACTCAACCAAGGTTGTCGTCAGTAAGCCTGTTCCAGCCTCCGCCTCTGCACCCTCCTGGTGGGTGGGGATTCCCTGACTGGCACCATAGGGATAGCCAAACACTGGCACTCGATCTTGGGCAGATGAGATCAATGGCAGTTTAATAGTCATGAATGCTCATAATCCAGTGTGGAGAACCCTTTCTGGGGAGAGGTCACAGGCCTGGCCTTGCCTCTTTGGGAAAAGGGGGACTGAGAGGTTGGCTGTGACTCTCTGTAAGCCTCAGAGACCACTTTTGTCCTCAGTTCTTGTTTTCAGAAGATAAGGTCAAATGTCAGGAAAAGTCCATTTTTATATAGAAATAAGTGCACCCATCGGTCCTAAGGCCACTATGAGGACCTACCCAGGATACAGTGAAGACCCGGAATGCTGGATCTGGACTCTTCACCAACTCACCCCGGGACCCCAGGCCAGTCAGTGGCTGGCCCCAGCCCTGAGAGATGCCTGTGGCACCCCGTGATTCCTCCCTAACAGCTCTTTGCCTCTGTATGAGTTTCCTGGAGCTACCATGACAAATATTCTGTTTGGACCACAAACCCAGTGACTTAAAACAGCCCCAATTCATTATCTTACAGTTCTGGAGCTCAGACAACCAAACTCAGTCTCACCAGGCTAAAGTCAAGGGATTGTTGGCAGGGCTGGCTCTTTCTGGAGGCTTCAAGGGAAAGCCGGTTTCCTGGTTTTCTCCAGCTTCTAAGAGACTGCCTGCCCCCATTCCGTGGTTCCTGGTCCCTTCCTCCTTCCTCGTGAGGTAGGAGGTAGGACTGACTCCAAAGATGAGACTCAGACACCGAACCAGACTGAAGACTAGTTAAAACAGGGCCTGGGGAAAAGCAGCTTTCAATCAGACACGACGACCAGTGTGCTAGCTTAATTTACTGTTGCCATGGCAACAACCAGGAGTTAACCGCCCCCTTCCGTGGCAATGACCCAATGATTACTGCCACTTCTCTAGCAATTTCTGCATAAGCCACCCCTTAATCTGCATGCAATTAAAGGTGGGTATAAACGTGGTTGCAGACCTGCCCTGAGCTGCTGCTCTCAGCCTCCAGGGTAGGCCTGCCCTGCAGGGACAGTCACAAAGCTGCGACTCTGCTGCCTCAATAAAGCTGTTTGCTTCTACTTCTGGTTGCCCTTTAAGTTCTTTCCTGGGCAAAGCAAAGGATGGTCAGGGGCTCAGCCTCACTCACGGGCTCGCCTGCCCTACATCACCCACGGCCGGCAGCACAGCACCTTCCCCTTCCTCACTGGCTTCTGACCTACTCCTCTCCTCATAAAGACCCTTGTGATGACATTGTAATCCAGGATGTCCCATCTCATGATCCTCAATCTAATCACATCTGCAAGGTCCCTTTCTCCACTTCAGGCCCCATAGTCACAGGTTCTGCAGATGGGGATGCGGATGTCTTTTTATTCTGCCTGTCACAGCCTCCATCACTAAACTCCTCACATGGGTCTGGCCTGCCTCACCAGGCAGACTGGGGCCCCGTGGGGACAAGGATTGGGTCCTGGTCGTCTCTGAGCCCCACGTCGCACAGGGGGCCTCAGGCAAAGCAATGCACCATTCACGCTGGCTGCCCGGCTGCTGAGGGTTATTTTCCTGCACGAGTCCTGGGCCCGTTCATCCCTCCCACTTCAGCCATGGAGCAGGAAGCCCAGGAAAGGCATCCTCCAATGCCTGATGGGACTGACTGCCAGGGACACTGGTGCGATCGTGTCAAACAACAGTCAGAAGACTAGGCAGATATTCACTGAGACTGCACGATGTCCTTCCCATGCAGTAGCCCGTGAGCCCTTCTCCGAGGGTCTCTGTGTCCACCCTGGCCAGCACACACGAACTCGGAATCCATCCGATCTGACACCTTGACTTCATCAGATGCCCAATATGCGAGCTGAGAAATAGACCTGAGTTCAGGCTGGAGGCCCAGGCAGGAGTGTGGTGAGGGTACATGCGGGCAGGAGGCTGGCGTGCTGACCAAGAAGCAAATGCAGGTGCCCTGGCCATCCGCTCCAGGCCACTATGCTCTGATGTGGGGATGAAGGCCGGGCACAGCCCCTTCCCATAACAACCACGGAGTCGCCTCCTTACCCCTGCTCTGCACCTGTTGCTGCCAATGCTCAGAGGTGGAGGCAAGAAAACCCGCCAAGTCTCTGGAGTCCTGTGCTCCGTGCACTGCAGGAAGGTTGACCTGAAGCAGGCCATGCCTGTGCCTTGCCCCGACACCCAGCCCAGCCTCAGCCGCTGCTACCTCTCTGCTGAGCTCCCTCCAATCCAGTCACTGCCACTAGCTGGAGCCAAGCAGCCTTCTCATCTCCTGGGGCCTCTGCGATAGCCTCTGTGATGGCCTCCTGGCTGGTTTCCTATGTCTGTTCCCACCCTCCTGCTATGCATCAGAGACCTCTCCAAGATGCACACAGATGAGATTGTCCCACCCACCTCCACCACCAACAAACCCCACAGGAGTGCCAAGAGCCTGTAAGATTGCCAGCACACTCCTTCTCTGGGCCAGACAGCACCTGCCAGGTGTGAGAGCCCAGGCAGATCCACCTCTCATCACCCACCCCTTGCTGTTTGTAGCTGCCCCTCTGGGTGTACCCCCACCCCGCCATATCAGGGAGCCTCAGACCGGCTGACCTCCCTCTGAACTCTATTCTAACGCACCTACTATGGGACCTTCCATGGCCGAGCCCCTCCGTCTTTGCTCAGACCCAAGATGCCTGCATCTAAGTGCTCCTCTGCACCCAGCCTCACGTGCGAGCAGGGCTCACGGTGTGCTCTGGGACCAAATGACGTCTCCACTGCTGCCCACCGTGCCCACTGTCAGAGCCCAGCTGCCGGCCGTCATGCAGCAAATGAACGCCACCTCCCAGGGCTCCTCCAAGCTCCTCAAACAGAGGCCTGACCACCTACGAGGCCTCTCCAAGCAGAGGGGCCCCAGAAGCAAGGCTGGTGTTTGAATCTGCTTGGTGTAAGTCTGTATTCAGAGATGGGCTCACATCTCAGGCCCACCAAGCCCCAGCCTCTGATCTGGGAGTCCTTTCCTAACCAGCCTCCAGGGCTCTACCCACTTAGTGAGTTATGATCCCTCCAGGAATCTGCCAGATGGCTGTGTTTGTTTGTTTGCACTGACATTCCCGGGTGCTTATTCTGTGCCAAGCAGCCAGGATCAGCCGGCCCGGCTCTCACGACAAGCTCAGGACAGGGTGTTGTTATCCCTGGGTGAGCTCATCAGCATCATGACGTTAAACAGCAACCTCACGCTAACAGCTCCCTCGGCTCTCTCCCCAAGCAGTCCTCTCCCCAGGCCCCGCCCTCCCGAGGCCAAGCCACCTTGTTATCCATGGCCCCATGTGCCCATCCATGGCCCTGTGTGCCCATCCATGGCCCAGTGTGCCCATCCATGGCCCAGTGTGCCCATCCGTGACCCCGTGTGCCCATTCATGGCCTGGTGTGCTCATCCATGGCTGCTGTGTGTTCATCCATGGTCCTGTGTACCCACCCATGGTCCTTTTTTCCCATTTCATGGCCCTGTGTGTTCATCCATGGCCATGTGTTCATCCATGGCCGTGTGTGCTCATCCATGGCCGTGTGTGCTCATCCATGGCCGTGTGTGCTCATCCATGGCCGTGTGCTCATCCATGGCCATGTGCTCATCCATGGCCGTGTGTGCTCATCCATGGCCGTGTGTGTTCATCCATGGCCGTGTGTTCATCTATGGCCGTGTGCTCATCCATGGCCGTGTGTTCATCCATGGCCGTGTGTGCCCATCCATGGCCATGTGTTCATCCATGGCCATGTGCTCATCCATGGCCGTGTGTTCATCCATGGCCATGTGTGCCCATCCATGGCCGTGTGTTCATCCATGGCCGTGTGTGCCCATCCATGGCCGTGTGTGCCCATCCATGGCCGTGTGTGCTCATCCATGGCCGTGTGTGCTCATCCATGGCTGTGTGTTCATCCATGGCCGTGTGTGCTCATCCATGGCCATGTGCTCATCCATGGCCGTGTGTTCATCCATGGCCGTGTGTGCTCATCCATGGCCGTGTGTGTTCATCCATGGCCGTGTGTGCTCATCCATGGCCGTGTGCTCATCCATGGCCATGTGTGCTCATCCATGGCTGTGTGTTCATCCATGGCCGTGTGCTCATCCATGGCCGTGTGTTCATCCATGGCCATGTGTGCCCATCCATGGCCGTGTGTTCATCCATGGCCGTGTGTGCCCATCCATGGCCGTGTGTGCCCATCCATGGCCGTGTGTGCTCATCCATGGCCGTGTGTGCTCATCCATGGCTGTGTGTTCATCCATGGCCGTGTGTGCTCATCCATGGCCATGTGCTCATCCATGGCCGTGTGTTCATCCATGGCCGTGTGTGCTCATCCATGGCCGTGTGTGTTCATCCATGGCCGTGTGTGCTCATCCATGGCCGTGTGCTCATCCATGGCCATGTGTGCTCATCCATGGCTGTGTGTTCATCCATGGCCGTGTGTGCTCATCCATGGCCATGTGCTCATCCATGGCCGTGTGTTCATCCATGGCCGTGTGCTCATCCATGGCCGTGTGTTCATCCATGGCCGTGTATGCTCATCCATGGCTGTGTGTGTTCATCCATGGCCGTGTGTTCATCCATGGCCGTGTGTGCTCATCCATGGCTGTGTGTTCATCCATGGCCGTATGTGCTCATCCGTGGCCATGTGTTCATCCGTGGCCGTGTCTTCACCCATGGCCGTGTGTTCATCCATGGCCGTGTGTGCTCATCCATGGCTGTGTGTTCATCCATGGCCATGTGTACTCATCCATGGCCGTGTGTTCATCCATGGCCGTGTGTGTTCATCCATGGCCGTGTGTGCTCATCCATGGCTGTGTTCTCATCCATGGCCCCGTGAGCTCATCCATGGCTGCTGTGTGACCATCCATGGCTCAGTGCTCTCATCCATGGCTCCAATTGCCCATCCATGGCCCCGTGTTCTCATCCATGACCCCATGTGCTCATTAATGGTCCTGTGAGCCCATCCATGGCCTTGTATACCCATCCATGGCCGTGTATTCTCATCCATAGCCATGTGTGCCCATCTATGCCCCTGTGTGCTCATCCATGGCCCCGTGTGCCCATCTATGACCCTGTGTGCTCATCCATGGCCCTGTGTGCCCATCTATGACCCTGTGTGCTCATCCATGGCCCCAGTTGCTCATCCATGGTGGTGTGTGCTCATCCATGCTCCCGTGTCCTCATCCATGGCCCCGTGTCCTCATCCATGAAGCCGTGTGCTCATCCATGGCCCCATGTGCTCATCTATGACCCTGTGTGCTTACTGCTACCTGCACTGGTTCCCATCAGAGTAAATGGAGCCTCCCTCTTCCAGCCAAGAACCACAGAGTGCTCCTGGGTCCTCTCTTCCTCTCACATACCCAGCCAATTTGTCAACAAGTCCTGATGGGACCTTGTTCAAAACCTCTCCGGGCTCTGATGGCTCCCATGGGTCCCAGCCATCCTTCCTCAACCGGACCTTCAACCCCCTACACCCCCTACTTGCTCTTCCTCCTATGCCTGCAACTCCTCCCCATCAGCCAGAGTGACCCTTTTCCAAACATCAGACAGATCACGGCAGCTCCCCTACCTCTCTGCTCCACTCAGGAAAAGCCAAAACCCTCACTGCAGCCCATGTGTCCCTGTGTGACCTATGGCCCTGGGGCCTCCCGACCTCCTGGGCAGCCACCTGGCCTGCTTACTGCTTCAGGTCTCCTGCCTGGGGCCTTTGCCCTCTCTGTTCTCTGCATGGAGCACTCTACACCCAGCTGGACCCCGGCCTCCCTCCCCTAGATCTCAAGGAGGTACCTCAGCCCTACAGGCTTTCTGCTGCCATCTGCACCTCCTGGCCTCTTGGCCCTGCAGAGTTCTCCTCATGACGGAGGGAGCCACCTTCAGCTTCTCCCCGGTGCCCCTTAACACCAGGTTCCACAGGGTTCCGTGTTGTACTCAGCACTGCAGCTCAGCTCGCAGGGGCCATGTCACAGATGTTTGTTGAATGAAAGAATGAATGAATTCCCATTTATCGGATGAAGAAAGAGCCGCGGTTGTCTGAGGTCACAGAGAGAAAGTGGTGGAGTGCAGACCACAAAAGAAAGCCTGACTGCAGGCCCAGGGCCCTCCTGGAGCCCACAGTCTTGACCGTTGACATTTAGCACCCCATCTCCACCTCCCAGGTCCTTGACCCCAGGTAGCCTGAGGCAGGAATAAAGGAATGAATCTATCAGCAATGAGGCCATGACCGCAGTAAGTGCTGTGAAGGAAACGCGGAAGCCGCCAGAACGGGAGACCTACCCGGTGGTCACGGTGTGCTGGGGAGGAGAGGGCAGGGATCAGTCTGGGCGTGGGGAGCAGCCCCTGCAGAGGCACGGGGCTGGGAGGAGCCTGGCCCACGGGAGGGTGGTGTGTGTGTCTGTGTGCATGCCTGAGTGCATGTATGTTTGCCTGTGTCTATGCATGTATGTCATATGTATCTGTGTGTATTAGTACTATGTATGTGTTATATGTATATGAATATGTCTGTGTGTATGTGTGTATGTGAAGATGTATATGTGTGCATATTTGTATGTGCATATGTGTATGCACTATATATGTCTATATGTGTATATGTATACATGTGTCTGTATGTGTCTATGTATGTGTGTACATTACTATGTGTGTAGACTGCTTGTGTGTGCATGTGTGTCTCTGTGTCTGTGTGTGTGTTATATGTATATGATGTGCGCATGTGTGTCTGTATATGTGTGTATATGTGTGTGTGCTTAGTTGCACATGCATATATGTATGTGTGTGTGACTGTGTGCACCTGTGTGTGCATATATATGTTTGTGGGGGGTTGTCTGTAGGTGTGTGTATATGTGTATGTGGGTGTGTGTATGCATATGTGTAAGCATGTGTGTATGCATGTGTGTATGCATGTGTGCATATGTTTGTGTGTGTGTGCATGTGGCTACAGCAAGCCTGTGAAGCCCCTCGAAGGTCAGGTGTGCAGATCCACCTGACGAGGTGCCTTCACCTGATAGCCCAGGTGGTCTGCAAGGAGCCCAGACCTGCCCACTGCAGGCAGTGCTGGCGCCTTCAAGACACTGGAGAGCAAACGACTTCTCACTCATCACAATGGCAGTTCCCCCAGCCACTGCTATAGATCCCTGTGGAAAGTTCCACAGCGTCTCTGCAAGCAGACATGTTTTCAGATGCAACAGGGTCTCTGTAGGCAGACATGTTTTCAGATGCCACAGGCAGGCCAGGTAGATGCTCTGCTCTCTGAAGCTGAAGGTGGACTTTTTGGAACAGGGCTGGAGACCCTGGCCTTGTTCTCCAGCCCCTCCAGCTTCTCCCCGATGCAGTGAAGTGTGGCAGAGCACCGAGCACAGAGTCAGAGCAGCTGGATCTGAGTGCCTGCCCATCCTGGGTGGCCTCAGGCAGGAGCTTAGGCTCCCTGAGTCCAGCCTCCTCGTCTTCCAAACACGCTGTGATCCCCATGCACCACTGCATGGGGCCTCTGTGGGGACCTTGTGGGACAATGCACATGTGAGCGTTTTAAGTGACATCAAGATGCAGGGGATGCAGCCAACTGCCCGGCCTGCACCCCGCCTCCGTCCCTCCGATAGAGCCTGACCATTCTTCAGGTAGCTGCCCGGCCTGCACCCCACCCCCTGTCCTTGCTGACAGAACCTAACCATCTTTCAGGCAGCCAAGCACCCAGCTAAATAGTCATCTCCAGGCCCCATGCTGCAGCCAGGCTGGCATTGTGACAGTGTTAGTCAATAAGATTAAAGTGAAAGTCAGCTGAGGACTATCAGCTTTTGCTATCCTAATAAAAGGGACCCCCCTGCCCCACCCCGACACTGCCTCTTCCCGCTTCCTCCTCCTTCCTCCTTCCAGACTGATCCGCACCAGTAGCCACCCGGCAGAGCTCAGCAAGTGAGGAGGAGAAGGTCCCACCTGTGGCTCCAGGGCTCACTGCCGTGATTTTGGCAGCCAGGTGTGTCCCCAAGGGCTCAGATGGTCAGAGAGGCTTTCTGCAGCCTCTGCTCTGAGCCTGGCCTCCCGGGGGGAAACCTGAGGGCAGGCATCTCCCCGACATCTTCCTCACTGTTGCAGAGCAGCTAGGAGGACCCAAGGGTCAAACTCTCCAACCAGCGCCAAACAACGTCCTTAGCACAGCCTTCTAAGTGTGCAGGGCCAAAGCCACAGAATCAAGATGGCTCTAGTATCCCCTCAAGGCAAGTAGCAGAGATAACGCCCCCAGGATCCCCACTTGTTGCCAAAACCTCATTGGCCTGGGGCCCCAGGGCTCAAACTGGAGGCTGTTCTACAAAAGGCCTGGCTCTGAGAGATCAAAGCACCAGGAAGGGGTGCCAGTTCCTGCCAGCTCTCACCAGCTGGAGCCCATAGAGTGGCTGAGACTCAGGTGGGAGGAGGGAGAGTCCTGCAGCCCAACAAGGAGGCCATCATCAGGGGCTCCAGGGCCCTGTGCAGGGAAGAGGCCCTAGGCCCAGCCTAGGCTGCAGAGGCTGAGCTGTGCAGGGCTCCTGGGCATTTGCTCTCATTCAGAACACTGGGTGAGTCCTAATGATGGAGTACTCCTGAAGAGGAGCCCCAAGTACTCACACGGGGGAATCAGCCAGACTCTGCCAAGGGGAAGCTGGAGCCGTGAGGACCATGGGAGCCTGGGCCCCTCGGGTTCCAGCTTGCATGACCTTCCAGTGCCAAGCCCAGGGCTACATGCGGTGCCTGCCACACCAGCCCCAGGGAAGGAGGGTCTCCCAGTGACTGGATGTGGGGACAGAGACGAGTGGAGCAACCGACTGGCCAGAGACCACCCGGAAGAGAGGCTTCATTCTTCTTCATCTCCTCTACTTTGCTTGACTCGCTCCATTTGGGGGCGACTCAGAAATGGCCACACACAGCAAAGAGGAGTGTACAGGGAATGTACAAATGGTGTCAGTCCTGACCCACCTCCGGGTTCCTGCTGCCTCACTGGAGTGGAGTGGGAGCCACTCTGTGGTTGGCTTCTGGGTCTTTTATCATGAAGACCTGAGCCCTTTCAGGCTGGGACGTCCCTGTCACAGCAAAGGCCAGGGGGCAGGGCCAGGAAGCAGCTCACGCCCGATCGTGATGCCATACGGGAGGGAATGCTCTGCCTTCCTAGAAACACACGGTCACATTTTCCCAGGAAATGTTGTTAAGGGGCTGGAGAACTGTGGTCATTTCTTTCTGCCACTGCCCAGAGCCCACATTATAAGACACAGAGTTCAGTTCGCTCACATGCTGTGAATGAGCCAAGTTAACGCCAGCCCACGTCTTCCAAAAGCAGAACTGTACAGAAAGCAATGGGTGGGTTAAACAGAAAAGAAAACTGGCCGAGGAAGTGAGGAGAAGGTGACTTCAGGGGCTGGGTATGTCGACGGCTGTCCCTGGCTCACGGCAGAGCAGGAGAGAAAACACTGGAAAAGGCAGCAGCAGATGGGAGAGAAGCATCTCCCCATGATGTCCCGGGAACTCCCGGGAAGCTGGTTCAAAGTACAGATTCCAGAGTGTCACCCCTACCCCGTGAGTCTGGGGTCCCCCATGTTCCCAGTCCCAGCTCTGTGAGGGCACCCTAAAGCGAGTGGTCTCTGGGACAGGAGGAGACCCCCTCCAGCTGCCCCTACACCCCACCCAGACTGACTCTCTCAGGTCTTTGTTCACTGGCTCTTGTGCCTGACCTGAAACCCACAGCCATGGCCTGGGGCTGTGTCTTTGACTTTTCACCTCTTTACTCCACACTGCCCTGGGTGAGCCCTCACCCCTTCAGACAATTCCAAAATCATACCAACACCAGCATCCTCCCCTGAGCTGCAGACCCCCTGCCACCCCCGCTGCAGGCTCCCGCAGACTCTCCCCAGCAACCCCCCTTGGCCAGGGCACACCACCCGCCTTCATGGCACCCCTGCCTCCTTTCTGCACCCCCGCCTCCCCTCTGCTATTGCCCCCACAGCAGCACGAGGCCCCTGGGTTCAGGCCCCTGAACTCAAACCGAAACCATTCCTGGGGCTGGGGATGCAGAGGCGACAGAGCAGACAGAGGTCCTTCCAGGGTTCACTCACGGGGCTCCACTTCCCGAGGGCCTGGCCTGTCTCTCCTCTCCTCCTCTCTGCACCCCAGGCCCAGGCTGGTGTCCTCGTCACCTGCTGGTGTCCTCATCACCTGCTGGTGTCCTCATCACCTGCTGGTGTCCTCGTCACCTGCTGGTGTCCTCATCACCTGCTGGTGTCCTCGTCACCTGTCTGGGCCGTTATGTGCACGGGGAGGGTCTCGGCAGCTCTTGGACCGTGTTACTTCCCCAGGACTCTGGCCACCTGCCTGAGGGCAGACATGACTCCTAAAATCTATGCCTTTGAGGACAGAGATAGAGGAACTGGCTGGTGAAGGTGTTGGCACCACGGAGACCTGGTGAATCCCATCGACGTCAATAAACTGCTTGGTGGAGCCCTAGTCCAGCGACACCATGCAGGCCTCAGCCAGGCAGCAAAGGATGTCGTGAACGGACGTCAGCTGCCCTCTTGGCAGGATCAGACTGCTGCCAACTCAAATCACCCAGAAGAATGGGACTGAGTCCAGACTTAGCCAACGCTTCCCTCTGATGTGTGGGCTGGAGGCCCTGGTTGCCAGGATGACCACGTACAGGCTGCTGAGTGTCCTCTTGTGGTACACGTGCCATCACCCTGGACATTCGAGGCACCGGGTCCCAGAGGACGCAACTGCCCAGGAGGGCTGCACCGGGCACCGAGGTAAGGAAGGAGGCCAAGATCTCTGACTTTACGCTTCTGCAGAGGGCAGGAATAACACACACGTCCCGAAATGCAAAGTGAGTGAAATGTCTCAGCGAACTTGGAATTCGGATGTTTGTGACCATTACTTAATGTCTGAATTTGAAAGCGTTTGGGAAAAATTCTTCCTTGTTAGCCTTTTTTTTTTTTTTTAAAAAAAGACAGAGCCTCGCTCTATCACCCAGGCTACAGTGCAATGGTGCAATCTCGGCTCACTGCAATCCCCGCCTCCCAGGTTCAAGAGCCCCCTGCGTCTGCCTCCCAAGTAGCTTGGACTGCAGGTTCCCACCACCACACCCAGTTAATTGTTACATTTTTAGTAGAGACGGAGTTTCACTATGTTGGCCAGGCTGGTCTTGAACTCCTGACTTCAAGTGATCCACCCACCTCGGACTCCCAAAGTGCTGGGATTCAGGCATGAGCCACCACTCCCGGCCTTCTTATTAGCCTTTTGTATTTGCCCTATTGGGCATCTGAAGCTCTTAATGAGAAAATCAAAGTATGTAGTTTGAAAATGCAGTTTTACATGCATAAAGGAATTTAATTAACTATGTTTATAAATGAAGTTGAGAATTTGAATTGTTCAACTTGAATTAATATAACAATAGTCAACCTCTTAAACATGATTGCATTTTATATAACATTTACTACATTTATAGACAGGATCATGATTTTAAAAAGGCAGGTTTCTAGATACATAACTTGATTATATCAAAGGTTCATGGAAGTATATGATCGTAAATGGGTTTTCCTTTGGCAGGAATCCTGCTGCAGGCGTCAGAAATGCAGTGATGGGCTAAATGTTTTACTCTCCTGGACTCACAACCAGGTGCTTTGATTACACTTGTGAAAATAACTGATTAAAAACAAACAAACAAAACCAATAAATACCTAACATGAACATGCTCCTTTCCTACTTAGAATTCCCCTGAGATTCCCCACAGGCTGCAGGGAAGGACTGAAGCCACGTGGGCCAATGACACAGGCTCCGGCCGACTTCTGAGCCTGTCTCTGCGTTCTCCATGTTTCGACAATGCCAGCTGATTCGTGGGTTCCTGGACACTCCACGCCATTTCCTCTGCCTGAGCATCTCCACCCACCGGTCTGCTTGTTAAGTTGCCCCTCCAGATCCAGCCTGAAGTCACCTCCTCCAGAAAGGCTCCTGGGACCCTCTCACCTGTGACAGCCCACCCCTCCTTCATCCCTGCCTGGCTTCCTTCAGACTTGAGTTTTTGATTCCTTGCCTGCTTCTGTGGGGGATTCTGAGGAGACAGGGTGTGCACTGGCACTGGCTGGGAGGAGCTGGTATGGCGTTTTGATTTTTCCCAAGGTGGCACTGCCTTGGCACAGCCCTACAGCGAGGTCATGAGCCGCACACGCCTGCCGCTTCCGGGGCAGATTGGGTCTCCAGGAAGGGCCAGCAGCAGGGATACTGACCAGGGAGGGGCTGGAGGGGGCTGCCCCCACAGCTGTGATGTTACCCTGAGAGGGTGGGTCAGCTGTGGAACTGGGGAGATGTTCCAGGCAGCAGGGGGGCAGCAGGGACGGTGCTTGCCCCTGGAGGGCTCCGAGCAGGTTGGGGGGCCCCCTCCGTGGCTCTGAGTGAATGAAGCAGGGGAAACTAGCAGGGTGCCATCCCCACAACCTGCAGCCACAGAAAGGCTCTGAGAAGGCCCGAGCGTGAAACAATTTACCTGCCCAGAATCTGCAGAATCCCACAGGCAGAAGACAAAAGGGAAGGCAGACGTCCACAAGAATGTCCTGCTCAGAAGGGACAGTTACAGTGTCCCCTGACACTTTTAGGAAATTACCTCTCTTTATAATTTACTTTGAAGCCAGAGGAACCTTTCTCAGCCTGAGACTCGTCCCCCAGGTTCCCACCATGGTTCATGTGGAAATGCACATGGTGTCCCCCAGGACTGGCGGCTGGTGACGTAGGCAGAGTCCCTCCACGAGATGCCTGGGCAGGGACCACCCATGGAGCCCATCGGGGTCAACGACCTGATGAAGCAGCCACAGGCTCCCTGCGCCAAGTCGGCGGCACAGGTGGGAATCGGCATTACCACTCAGGGCGTATGTGGAACCAAGGAGGGCAACAGAAAATCCTCTGGGAGATGGATGCAGCGGACGGAACCCCGAGAACAGGACGCACCCAGCAACCAGCCTTCTCCTGGCCCCACTGTTGCAAGGGGCTTGGGCCACGGCTCCCAGGAGGCGCCACCCTCCGGGATACAGTGACAGTTATCAGGACGTCCCCTGAGCCCAGGCACCGAGCCCACTGTACAGCAGCTTCCAGTGTGCGGAAGGATGGGAGCCTGACCTTGGCCTCTGTCAAGACATCTCCAAAGTGGGTGTCGAACCTTTGCCATGACACGCAGGGCACAGTCAGGACAAGCCTCTGGCCTCGCAATGTGGGGGGCATAATCCGCTCACTCTGGACCCCGAGTCAGGGACGCCTTTCTCTCGAGACTTCAGCACCCCATTCTCCAACTGACTTCCCTGTC
The DNA here is from genome assembly GCF_049350105.2 of Macaca mulatta. Classification (NCBI taxonomy): domain Eukaryota; kingdom Metazoa; phylum Chordata; class Mammalia; order Primates; family Cercopithecidae; genus Macaca; species Macaca mulatta. The sequence goes on along the minus strand of NC_133417.1, from coordinate 144,829,301 downwards.
GTGAGGGCAGGGACTCTGGAAACCCATCAGAGGTGCCCGGGGCCTTGGGTGGCCTGCCTGATGACCCCTTCCTGCCATGCATGCCTCAGAGCGGCCAGCTTCAGCCGCCAGCTTTGGGACCCAGGCCCTCAGGTACCCGGGAGTCCCAGCTCTGTGTTCTCCAGGATTGGTGGTGTGGAAGTTTCATTCTCAGCGATCACACAGAGACCCGCTCACGGGCACACACACTTGTACACACAGACCTATGGCTCCCTCTAGGCTTCAAGGGCCGGCCCTGAGCAGTCCAGCAGCCCAGCGAGGGGTCGGCAGCGCCTGAGGGGAGAGAGCGTCACTGTGACACCCGTGTGCTTTCGTCATAGAGACTCCGTGGACGTGAAGGGCTCACGGCACCGTCCTGGTTTCCACTCCTGGTCTTCGTCGGTGCTGTTGTCTGGACAGTGGAGGACGGTCCTGCTCGTCAGTCCGTGCCCGGCCGTGGGGTCTGCCACTCTCTGGGACGGTCCTGCTCGTCGGTCCGTGCCCGGCCGTGGGGTCTGCCACTCTCTGGGACGGTCCTGCTCGTCGGTCCGTGCCCGGCCGTGGGGTCTGCCACTCTCCAGGACGGTCCTGCTCGTCACCCCGCGCCCGGCTGTGGGGTCTGCCACTCTCCAGGACGGTCCTGCTCGTCACTCCGCGCCCAGCCGTGGGGTCTGCCACTCTCTGGGACGGTCCTGCTCGTCGGTCCGTGCCCGGCCGTGGGGTCTGCCACTCTCCAGGACGGTCCTGCTCGTCACCCCGCGCCCGGCTGTGGGGTCTGCCACTCTCCAGGACGGTCCTGCTCGTCACTCCGCGCCCAGCTGTGAGGTCTGCCACTCTCTGGGACGGTCCTGCTCGTCAGTCCGCGCCTGGCTGTGGGGTCTGCCACTCTCTGGGATGGTCCTGTTCGTCAGTCTGCGCCCGGCCGTGGGGTCTGGCACTCTCTGGGACAGTCCTGCTCGTCACCCCGCGCCCGGCTGTGGGGTCTGCCACTCTCCAGGATGGTCCTGTTCGTCGGTCCGTGCCCGGCTGTGGGGTCTGCCACTCTCCGGGATGGTCCTGCTCGTCAGTCCGCGCCCGGCCGTGGGGTCTGCCACTCTCTGGAATGTGTTGATTGGGTCTCCAGAGCAGCCCACCTGTGGCTGAGCGACTCTGCAAGACCCTGCAGACGCCCGCCTGGCGGCTCTCCCACCCTCCAGACACGCGCCTTCCGTCAACCTGGTCTCCACACTTGTCTCGTCTCCCTGCTGACCGTTCCCCTCAGATGCCCCGGTCTCACCACCACTTTCTCAACGAACCCACTGCAGAACTCCACAGTCATGGAAGCTGGAGGTGGGCCCGACGTGAAGGCCCCCGTTCGCCCATCTGGGCACATCAGCAGGTCCAGGGGAAGGTGCGGGGTGCCCAGGCAAGGGCCCCTCGGACTGACCTGTCGGGGTGGGACCTTCAGGGCCTCTTCCGTAGTCATGCTGGTCTACTTGGAAAGATCTAGGAAAAACTCAGCTGTCAACCTACTATGACCAAAACGGCTACCAAACATGCTAACTCCTCCATGCCCAAGAGGGTAAGAGGCCCTCACACGTACAGCCAGGGAGAATTAAATTACCGTAGCATGATTTCCAGAAGACAATTCTAAGGGAAAATTCAGAGGCTTGAACATGACCAAACTGTTCAACTTCAGGAAAGAATCTGAAATGCAAACTAAAATATATTTCACATTGTTTTTATTTAAAAATTATTTCCAAATCTCGAGAACCTGTGGGGGGGGGAAACACCAAAATGTATTTTAAAAGATACCACCATAGGATTCATAATAGTGAAAAACTGAAAATAATTAGATGATCCCTTTATTTAGGGAATTGTTGAATAAGTAATCCATTCATAACAAGAACTCACAAACCCATTTTAAACAATCATGGAGGGAGGACTTTAGTGACATGAGGGTAAAAAAAACCTATCCCGTTAAGAAGAAGAAAGTAAAAAGCATGATCCAAATGCATTTGCATCACAAACTCAACCATGAAAAGCAAAGACCCCACTTATGCTGTGGGAATGCGCAGGAAGGACAGAGATCAACGGTTAATGGGGCTGCCTGCTTGGATGTGGGGTGGAGGGGAGGGCGCATCATGAGTGATATTTTCCAGCTTCTTCTACATTGTCTATACTTTCCAAACTTTCTACAAAAAGTATACATTAATTTTATAATCCGCAAAACTAAAATTTGAGAAATGTTAACTAATGTTGCCTTGATTTTAAAACAGCCAATAGCCCTAGTTACAATTTCTTGTGGATGTTTCTATTACAATAGTCACCCTACTCATGGTATTTCGCGAGAAGCAAAAACTATGTAGAGCTGCTCCTCTTCACAGCTCCAGTAACCATAAAGAAAAAAGAGCCAAAAGCACCATTCAGAGCTTTCTGCAGATTAGTGATAAAACTGGCCCAGAAGAAACTCAGAATATTTTCTCCTTGGTGATGAAGCCAATAAATGCAGAGGGGAGAACGTTCACTCCGGAGAAAATGCCCCAGGCTGCCTTCCTCTCCAGGACCAGGGCCAGGGCCAGGGCAAGACCACCGAATTCACCACTCTACTGTGAATGCACCACCCAAAGCCGCTCACCTGGCTCCCTGCTTCCCGCCTTATCCACCCCTCACTCACAACCAGCCCCCGCCACACCCCACCCCTCATTCAGAACCAGCCCCCGCCTCACCCCACCTCTCACTCACAACCAGCCCCCGCCTCACCCCATCCTTCACTCACAACCAGCCCCCGCCTCATACCATCCCTCACTCACAACCAGCCCCAGCCTCACCCCAACCCTCACTCACAACCAGCCCCCGACTCACCTCACCCCTCACTCAGAACCAGCCCCCGCCTCACCCCACCCCTCACTCAGAACCAGCCCCCGCCTCACCCCACCCCTCCCTCAGAACCAGCCCCCGCCTCACCCCACCCATCACTCACAACCAGCCCCCCCCTCACCCCACCTCTCACTCACAACCAGCCCCCGCCTCACCTCATCCCTCACTCACAACCAGCCCCCGCCTCACCCCACCCCTCCCTCAGAACCAGCCCCCGCCTCACCCCACCCCTCTCTCAGAACCAGCCCCCGCCTCACCCCACCCCTCCCTCAGAACCAGCCCCCGCCTCACACCATCCCTCACTTGCAACCAGCCCCAGCCTCACCCCACCCCTCACTCGCAACCAGCCCCCGCCTCACCCCACCCCTCACTCAGAACCAGCCCCCGCCTCACCCCACCCCTCACTCACAACCAGCCCAAACTTCCCCAGCATCATCGCAGAGCCCTGCGAGCTCCTTTCCCAGGTGGCTGGGAGGTGGGAGACTCTGCAGTGTCGTCCGTGAGAAGCTGCCTACAGATCTTGGGGAGGAGCTCAGAAATGTCCCCCACCGAGGAGGAGGCTGATGACATGGCCGAGGAGCAGATGAGAGCCGGCGGGATGTCCTGTGAAGGGGCAGCAGGTACCAAATCCCTATGAATGGGAACCAAACCTCTCCCAAATTCAACTTGGAGCCAGAGCTCCTTGACTTCACCCAGATGGGCCAAGTGTGCTGGAGACTAGAAGGAATCCACAGCACGGGGAAGCCGTTGTCCAATCCACTCACCGAGTCAGTGATGCCGGCAGGCGGCAATGGCTGGGCGACTGCATCAAAGACGGGCCAGTGAGGGGTAGTTGGCACCCTCCAGTCCTATCCCGGAGGTGCCACCCAGCAGGCACAAACGCCCTGGACCCCAGCAAGATGAAGGTGCCAGTGCAGAGGGCAGGCCCAGCAGACGTTTCCCACAATGTGGGTTATGCCAGGTCCAAAGTGGGCGCTTCCAAGTGCCCGGTGTCCAGGGAACAGAGGAGGGAGTGCCTGGAGCTAAGACACAAACTTGCCCTGCGGAGGACTGGGCGGTGAACCGGCACTTGACTCCAGAACCCCACGGCCTCAGGCCGTGTTCCGCGCGGCACCCTTTCCTCTCTGCATGGCCCTTTCCTCTCTGTACTTCCGATGGCCTCTGTGGCTTTCTTTTCTTTTCCTTTCTTTTCTTTTACTTCCTAGGCATTGCACAGGTAGTTATTTTACATTGTATATCTGATGATGCTAATTTATTAAGTGCTGGAGGGTACATATCTGCTGGATTCTGTGCTTTTTCTTTTCGTTTATACAGACTCCAACTCATTTTAGGTGATTTCTTTGCATGCTTTCTGGTTTGTGATTATGAGTTCAGCTTTGGCTGAAGTGAGTCTGCAGGAAACCAGAGGCCGTAAGTCACATGTCCACCTCTCAAAGAGGCTTCCCACTGGGCTTTCCCAGGGCCTCGGGCACTGCCCACGCTGTAGTCCCCTCTGAGTCCTGGTTTGACACTGGAACTGCAGGCCTAAAACTTCATTTCTTATACCCAGGGCTCCTTCAGTGTTTCCACAGGGCAACCACAGTTTTCTTATTTACGTTTCTCGTCTCAACTCACTGTTTTTTCCTCTTTTCTTTAGACATTCACTCACTTTATCGCAACTCCAGCAACGTTTGAAAAGTGTTTTTCATTGTTCGTCCAGGACCTAGTTGTATTGTAACAGATCAGGACCCTCCGGTGCAGAGGGGAAGCCCTCCACCCCTCATAGAGAGGCCTTGATTCCTTGTCTGTGTCGTTTAGAACCTTCCACCCTCCTGTGGAGGAAGCCACTTTTCAGATCTCTAAAATCCACAGATTCAGACTCTGGTTGGGGCTTCTATTAACAAGTCCAGAACAAACTTGGGAGTTGCCCTCTGGGCATTATCCAGAGCTCGGAGACAAAGCACAGGCGTTGAAGTCCCCCCGTGCACAGCCCTCCCAGGCTGGAGTGCGGAAAGCTGCGCGGGGCAGCCTGTCTGCTCTGCCTCCTGTCCTGACACGGTCACCTGCGTCCTGCATTTTCCTGGTTCTCTAAGGCACAAAAGAGCAGCTGCCTCGGGGTGAAACCTCTACCCACAGACCTAAAGGAAGAACTTCAGTCAAAGCAGCAAACAGGCCTTTCTACACTGACATGGTTTGGCTGTGTCCCCACCCAAATCTCACCTTGAATTGTAATAATCCCCAGGTGTCCAGGGTGGAGTCAGGTGGAGATAACTGAATCATGGGGGCACTTTCCCCCATACTGTTCTCATGGTAGTGAGTAAGTCTCTTGAGATCTGGTGATTTTATAAAGGGGAGTTCCCCTACACAACCTCTCTTGCCTGCCACCGTGTAAGATGTGACTCTGCTCCTCATTCACTTTCTGCCATGATTGTGAGGCCTCCCCAGCCATGTGGTACTGTGAGTCCATTAAACCTCTTTCCTTTATAAACTACCCAGTCTCGGGTAGTCACTTCATTAGCAGTGTGAAAACAGACTGATAGACATCCTCCTGAGGTTTAAAAGGCCTGTACTGCAGAGCCTTCATCCTCTTTAACCAAACGCTAGCCTTAGCCACACCTGCCTCTGAAAAAAGGACTCCACATTGCTGGGCTCCATCCGGCTGCAGGGGCCCTGAGGGGGTGGCCGCTGGAGCAAGGTCACCAGGACAGGCACACGTCAAGGCTTCCTTAAGGCCCAGCCTGGCCCCTTGCCCCTCTGCAGAGGCCAACACATCTTAGGTCAGTGCCTGCTGCACACTTCCTGCTTCCCTGGAATACCCCTCGCCTGTAGGTGAAGCCTTGGTCAGCAAGGTCAAGGTCAGGCATGGCATGGCCTGAGCTCAAGGTCTCATGCCCAGGCCACAGGGGTCCAAGCCTCACCCAAGAGAAACATTAATGACCTCAAGGTCAAGCGTGCTGTTTGGAATCTAAGCCGAAAGGCCCAAAGCCACACATCCTGCCCAATGAAACCCTCTCACTGTGTCCTGCCCTTCTCACCCCATCGCCTTCTCTTATTCCTCAAAGTTCCTCACTCCAGGAACTGAGGGTCTTTGAGAGGACTTAATACTAACAGCACCTCTTCCCCACGCAGGTTCAGAACCAGTTGGACACGAGATAAAGAATAAAAGACACAGAACTCAAATTATTACTTATGCCTAGTGAATGCCAAGGTGAAAGTCTTAGCTTAGTGCGGGGGCCAACAACCTTGTTGATGGAAGCCAGAGTAAGAGCCTGCTCCTCAGGGGTGCACGGCTGGACCAGGGCAGATATCCTAGCACCAGCGCACCCAGCGGGGAAGGAGCTCTCAAGGGCACAGCGTCTGCAATCGAACAGCACCCAAGAGAAGCAGGTGCAATGGTGAGTTCAGTGAAGCAGACGCCCTCGCAATGTGGGTGGGCCTCATCCAACCCACTGAAGACCTGAGTAGAACACAAAGGTGGAGAGAGAGCCCTCCCTCTGCCTGCCTGCTGGAGCTGGAACGCTGACCTTCTCCTGCTGTCAGGCTAGAACTGTGCTGTCGTCGGCGTGTCTGGTTCTTGGGCCTCCAGGCTCTGGCTAGGGCGGCAGCACAGGCTCTCCTGCCTTTCCAGCTTGCAGACGACAGGGCGTTGGACCCCCTCAGCCTCTGTAATCATGTGAGCCCATTCCATTTCTTATAGCAATGCATCTCTAACTCCATTTCTCTGGAGAACCTTGACTAATACGGGAGAGAGGGAGGAGGGTCTGGGTCTTACAAGGCCCTGGCTCCCAGCAGCATATAGCCCCAGACAGTGAAGGCATAGCTCAAGGCCAGCGGTACTTAGGGAAAATCTCAATTTCTGGAAATCTGAGGGATTAGAGGTTTACCTCATTTTCTACCAACAGCTGCACCATGAAATAAACATTTCATTTCTGCAAACGGGAACTCTGAATTCCAAGGCCACATCCACCCGTCCCTTGGTGGGTTGCTCGTGAGTCTGGCTGGGCGGTGACAGGGGGGATCTCACAAGGCCTCAGAGTCCAGGCTCCCAGCTCTGCTCCTCCTACCCTTCATAGCCCGGGTGCCTGTGCTGGGATTTCAGGGCCTTTCTCCTACCTCTGAGATCCTTTGCCACTTTTCCAAGGAGATGGAAGTCTGGCGTGAAGTGAGCCATGTCTCCATGGAGCACACTTTATAGATGGAAACTTCTTTCTCCAGTGAAGACTCTGAGATGGCCCGGGAGGAGAGCACCATGACCCTCAAGGAGAAATAGGCAGAATCTGTCTGTGTAGGTCGCAGCCTCGGTCCAGGGACCTGAGAGAGCCTAGTGGCCCCTGGAGGCGTCACCTGGAGGTTTTCACGTAAGTTAATGTGACTGGATGGGGGTGTGGCCCCTGGTCACCACCCAGCACAGGTGACACAGCCAGCGTGGAGGCATTGGCTGCCTCTCTCCACGTCCCTTCAGGCCCATGTCACAGCTGCACTGGGGAAACTGAGGCAGCTTGGCAGCCTCCATGATGCTAGTGGAGCTGGAGGAGGCCCAACTCTTCCAAAGAACGCCTGGCAGAGCACAGGGCGTGTGTAGCATCTGGGCGGCACCTGGCTCTTTCCCTGCTCCCTGGGGACCTCCGGTGAGCTCTCTTCCTGCCTGTGGTGCCATCTCAGTGCTCACAGCTCCCAGTGACAGTGGAGGGGCCCCTATGCCTGTGAAGTGTGGACAGGAGGAGAAAAACGTCTGTGTTTGGCATAGCGTAAAAAATCTCATTTTACAGTAGAAAAATCTATCCCATGACGCAGACGCAACAAATATATAAAACCCGCTTCCTGCTGCAGCTCCAAGGAGGACAATCTGGAGCTCTCTCAGGCGACCTTCCAGGAATCCCTTCCTCATCCTTAGAAAAGAATCTTTCCTGTTGCTTCCCCAGTCTCTACACCCAAACACCAGTCTTCGTGGCCCAATAAAGATCTTTCAGTGTCCCTACATAGCTATTAGCAAAACTTTATCCAAACAAGATGTTCAGTGGATAATCAGACATCCTCACCTTACGTGCGTGAGGACCAGAGTGTACACAGAATGGTGGATTTCCAACCCCTGCAGGACCAAAGCCAAGCAGGGGACAAAGGACAGCATGAGGTAAGGCAGGTGGCTGCACCTTGGACTTGGAGGTCAGAGATCTAGGATTCGGAGTGGACACACCGGGTAGGACTGGCTCCTTTTGAGAAATGCGGCTCTGGCCGTTCTTGAGTTTGTATTTTCCTTCACCAACTTTCCCTGAAGCACGGAGACACCGAGCTCACCCTTCCCTGCCTGTGATCACGAGAGACAAGAGGCAGGACAATTGCTAATTGATCATTCTGATCCATTTGTATCGAGTGTGATTACCCCATAGCAGATGCCGTCAGTGCTCTGCCCAGAGCCCCCTGTGAGGGGTTCCAACTCTTCCAGAGAACGCCTTGCAGAGCACAGGACTCTGAGACTCTGAGCCCCTTCCCCAGCTTCCCTGTGCTTTTGCTGAGAATACCCCACACCACGGACCTTGGGCCACCAGAGCTACTTTTCCCAGCTGAAGCACCTGCGAGTTCATGTGCCTCCAGGGTAGCTCGTGGCCACTGGGTGAGTGACCTGGGGAAACGGGGCAGAAGGTATTTTCAAAAATAACCACAGCAGTATTTTTGATGCCACCTGTTTTTTCAGTTAATTTTCTGTACTCCCCACCCCAAGGGGTGGAATCCATGTCCCCTCCCTTTAAGCTTGGGGCAGCCGTTGTGACTATCTCAGTGTAGAACAGGCTGGAAATGACTGTGTGTAATTAGGAAGGCTGGGGCATAAAAGGTCATGTGGCTTCCACTCGCAGCTCTCCTGCAGGAGGCTCAGCACGGGAACCTGGCCGCCATGTTGGGAGGAAGCCCAAGCTGCATGGAGAGTGATGCAGATTCCCCAGTGAAGCTCCAGAGAAGGCCTTGGCTAGCAGCTGGGATCAAACCCTAGACCTGTGAGTGACTGGGTCTCCAGCCATCCTGGCCCCTAGCCTCCACGTCACCCCGACTGAGTGCAACAGAGGTGAGCTGCCCTCTTCAAGCTCTGCCCAAACTTCAGGTTCACGAGCAAAACCAAGGTGCCTCTGTTTGCAGCCACTGAGGTCTGGCATGGTTTGTCACGCAGCGATAGAGTCGGGGCACAGGGGTGGCAGGCAGCCCAGTTCCCCTACCTCCTGTGAATGCCTAGTCCCCTGTGCTAAGATAAGCTGGGAACCTCCCCAACCCGGAGCAGGCTTCCAGTCGCCTCTAGCGAGTTGAAAGTCAGATTTTTGCTTTATCATCCCAGGCCAGACAAAAACCAGAGAAAGTGAAGGCGATTTGCTTCTCCCATACAACGTGGCGCTGGTGCCAGAGAGAGCAGCAGCGGCAGGACATAGAGATGTGGGCTGCTGGACGTGCCGGCGTGGCTCTGGCTGAGCATCCTTGCAGCGTGGGGCTGCCCTGCCCACTATGGGGCACACCGTCCTCTTGGAGCAGCCCTCTGGGATGCAGGGGCTCGGTATTGGTTGCTCAGTGGCCCCAGTTAACACTGTGACATTCAACAATTGCATGGTGTGGCAGATGCCACAGCCCTTCCCTGGACATTTGCACAGCTCACCCTCACCCACCTAAAGGTGTCGTCAGCACCTGTGTTGTGTGACAATGGACTCCAAGAGCTTGGGTGATCGGCCCCAGGTCATTACTGGGCTGGGGCCCTGTCCGCCTCACTCTCCTGGGCACTTAGAGCTTTGCCATCTGCATCCAGACGCTTCAGCCACATCAGGGTCCTTGTCTCGCCTAGAGCCTTGCTGTCCCACCACTGCCCCTCTAATGTGGAAGCAAAGGGGCCTCACCCACTCAGGATTTTTGCTCTTCTTTTGGGTTTCCAAAAGGGTCCCTGGCTCTTCCTGTTTCCTACCATGAGGAGTTGGGGAGGGTTGGCCAGAGGCTTTCACAAGGGTGGAGAGAGTCCTGCCCACCACATCCTGGTGCCCGGGGTCACCCTTCCTCTAGCTCTGATCCCAACATGTGCACCATCTCCCCCAACTACAATTTATCTGAGCATCTCAGTCCTGGGGGCCCCTTAGCCCAGCCCCTGTACCCAATACCAAGAGCTACGCAGGAGGGCCACAGAGGGTCTCCCTGCCCAGGGAAACACCCCCACATGCTGACTCTGGATCACCTCTGCTCCGAGCACAGCCCAGGCCCAGCAGCGTTTACCCTGCAGCGCATTCCAAGTCAAGCCCCCAGTTGTTTGGCAACGTCAGGCTGACGGCAGCTGCACAGCCAGATGTTGACCAGAGCACAAAGTGCACTTTGATGTTTTTTTTTAACTAATCTCTGGGGAATTCTAGCTCACCCTGTGTCCTCCCAGGAAAAAAAAAAAAAAAAAAAAGAACTGAAAAGCTGATTTCTGGAGCCTGGAGGGGCAGGGCATGAGGGCAGCAGCCGAGGGGCAGGGTGAGAGTGAAGCGGGTGGACACCACGCTTGCAGCAGGGAGGCACCAGCTGGAGACAGCCAGGGTGTGGTGCCAACAGGCCAGAGGTCTGGGTTAGGCAGGGGGACCTGAGACCTGGGGCCACTCCCACAGTGGGGGCCAGCCAGGGGACAGTGATACAGCAGACAAGACCTGCCCTGGACAACTAAGGTCAGCCCAGATCAGCCCTGACCATGCTTCATAACCACAGGTGCCCCTCCGCCTTCTGCTCACAGCCCTGCAGGGATGAGAAGTCCCTGCCCAACACTGGCATCCGAACTGGGGGAGAGATTCAGAAGGCAGAGAACTCTGGGTTACAGACCCTTCTAAGAGCTTCCTAGGGCATCCGCTTCTGTCCTTGGGCTTGTTCAAGATGACCCTGAGGAGGGCGTCATTAGAAGCCTGACTTTGACAGGGAAGACAGTGTGATGTCCCTTTCAGGGAGATATTAGCGGGGGCTCGGTGCCCTGCCACCCATGGTCACTCCCATGTTAGAGATGAGAAAACAGAGGCCCACGGTCGGTAAGTAACGTTCTTGAGACCACACAGCTAGGAAATTCCAGAGCAGCTCTTGGGAGAGGGTGGGGCCCAGACACCGGGGCCCATTTCCTCCTGGAGGCCAGCATCCCAGTCCTATCTGCGGGAGACCCCAGATTAGTTGATTCTTGGCTCCCCAAATGCCTCAGGAACCGAACAAGCCTGGCTTGGGGCTGAAGTTTCAATGTTTCAGACATCAATTAGGCCAGAGAATCCCCCAAACATATCTAGCTTTGGGGTGCTGATCACGCCCCTTTTCATATGGGAATGTCGCCTTCACAGATGTTCAGGCTATAAAAGTTCAGCAAACTATACACTTATGATACATGCATTTTTTTCTGCATTAAATTATATTCCAATAAAAATAAATATTTCAATAAAAAGGTTTTGAAAGCTACATTTCAAGGCAATTTTCCCAAGAAAAGCCTTCCAAGCAGCTGCTTTTGAGCTATTCAGTTGCTTTCTCCAAGCGTCAGGCAACTAGAGCCTCGGTCCTCATTACAATCAGAAACACCATATTTAAAGCATATTTTTCCTCTAAAATGATTGACAGATGATGGAGGGCTATGCAACTCTTAGAACGGGGCAGCTCTTTATGAACTGATATAAACAAATCTTCCAAGTTCACTGTGAAAGTTTCGAGCCAGCTATGTTATAGGGTATTGTATATGTGGTTTAAAAAAAGAAAATGAAGGAAGGAAAAGTATGTCCATTCTCGATTGCACCTGCTTAGATCAATCTGGAAGGGGCGCAAGAGGCTGGTACCGCCGGATGCCTCTGGGAAGGGAGGTGTCTGGGTGATTGGATGGGGCTGGGAGAAAAAGGCTTCTTCCCATTGGATCCTTTTCACACCTTCTGACTTTTGTTCCCGGCGAATTATTACTTAAACATGACGTTGATGTTTAAAAGGTTGGGGCTTCTCGAAAAGAGGCCACGTGCCCAGCATCCCCATCTCCAGATCCACTTCCTGTCCACAGGCTTTCCTCTAACTCCACTTATAATATCAGATGGCAAATGTCCTCACCTTGAGAAATCAGCAGCTGCTCTTCACAAGCTGAGGGAAGAAAATATATGTAACTGTTTTCACATTAAAACTACTCAGGGACACACATGCTTAGTGCACACGCTGATATGATTCCCCAGATGACACACATTCACAGCTTCTTTCTCTAATTAAACACACACGCACACACATCTCGGCTGTGGGGAACTGTGTGGCAGGTCCTCCAAAAATTAAACATGGGATTACCCTATGATCCAGCAATTCCACTTCTGGTTATAGACCCACAATGCCTGAAAGCTGAGACTCAGACAGATGTTTGCACACCCCATTCACAGCACATCATTCTCAAAGCTGAGACTCAGACATTTGCACACCCCTGTTCACAGCACATCATTCTCAAAGCTGAGACTCAGACATTTGCACACCTCTGTTCACAGCACATCATTCTCTAAGCTGAGACTCAGACATTTGCACACCCCTGTTCACAGCACATTGTTCTCAAAGCTGAGGCTCAGATATTTGCACACCCCTGTTCACCTGTTCACAGCACTTCATTCTCAAGTGCTAAAAGGTGGACACAACCAGGTGAATGGATGAGCTAAATGCGATCCATCCATATCATGGACTAGCCCTCTGCCTCTAGGAGGAAGCAGATTCCGACACCTGCCACGCTGTGGATGAACCTTGAGGACATGACACCAAGTGCAAGAAGCCAGACCCGAGAGGACAAATATTGGGTGATTCCACTTGTAGGAGGTCCTTCGAGGAGCCAGATCCCCAGAGACAGAAAATAGAATGGAGGCTGCTGGGAGGGAATGGGGAGTGGGCGTTTCATGACGCAGTCTCAGTTTGGGAAGAAGGGAAAGTTCTGGAGCTGGATGGGATGGTGGTTGTGCAGGGATGTGAACGTGCTTAATGCCACTGAAAGTCCACTTGAAAATGGTAAAGGTGGTAAAATGTTATGTATACTTTACCTCATTATTTTTACAAAGTATATTGGATGAAGAGAATCTTCTTTAAACAAAAGATAATGGTTTGAGAAGCACTTGGGAGTGGATGTTACAATTCCAACAGACAACTCCAGTTCAGTGGACATTCCCAGTTTGTAAAAAGAAGTTCGGTGTTTTCAGAGGGGGCCACAGATGTGACTAAGAACCTGGGAGACCCTCCCTCCAGGTGGCTGCTCTGAGGAACACCAGGTGACCCCAGCGTCTTCTCCCTCCTCCCATCGGAGGCTCACCCGTCCCAGGCTGAGCCCCTGGCTCATCCCAGGAGCCTCCCTGTGACAGGCAGCCCTCATCCTCCTTTTAATTAAGTCAGTCACGGAGCAAGTTAGGTTAAAAAAAGAAAAGGAAAGAAAAATTTCTCTCTTTTCAATTTTCCAGAAGGTTAGAGTTTGTGGGGCAGGGGAGGGAGGGAGAGCATCTATGTGCACCTCTCCCACCTCTGCCCTGTTCATGGCAGGTGGCAGATTGCAGTACAGGATGATGGCTCCTGTTGCCAGGAGAATGGAAACCCAGAAAGGTCATTGGTAGTTGGATCCTGAGAGCCGAAACACTGCTGCCTAGACATGGAGACCTCAGAGCATTAGGCCAGGACACAGTGGTCACTGTGTGACTTGGGCCCCACTCTCAGCCAGGACTGTGCTCAGGGGCCAGCAGGAGCAGCCGCATCCCTGGCCTCACTCAGCCCTTGTTGATGTGTGAAGGCTGATTCTGTGCAGACACTGTGCCGGGGGCAGGACAACGACAAGGAGCAGGACGGCCCCCAACCTGGGATCCCCAGAACCCAGAGGCAGTGCTGCAGTGGCACAGAGAGCTGGATGCTTGCAGTCAGGGACCCACACAGACAGGAGCTGTCCCCACCTTAGAGAGGAGGAAACCGAGGCTCAGGAAGTCAGGCCTGCTCAGAGGTGACCAAGCCAGGACCTGCATCCCTTGCACCTGGCCCCAGAGCACGTGCACTGTCTGCTCTGCACCTGGGCCTCCTCCGGCTCTGAGACCTCCGCAGCCATCTTGGACACAGTGTTTAGTAACGCCGGGTCCTGGAGATAAAGCTTTGGAGTAAGTTGTTTTTTGGGGGAAGCAACCCCAGGGCACTGAGAAAATTAAAACAAGGGAGGAGGGAACACAAGTCCAAGGGCCAGCGCTGCAGGCCGCAGCGGGGCAAGAAGCTCATTTGTCCTTTGGCTCCAGGACCCCACTGGGTAAGGGTGGCGCCAGCCCACTTGGGCTGGGTGTGTGAAGATGGCTGCATGGCTTCGGGGGCATCCACAGCAGGGAAGAACCCCCATAAGGGAGCTGTGAGGTACTGATGACAGGAGGGGCTATCAGGTCACCTGTGCACAGGTGGTTGCTGCAGCAATGGCTGGAGTGAAAAGATGGATGGAGAACCGTAGGGTGGGTGCAGGGTGAACCCAATAGCTGCTGAGGCCCAGAGAAGTGAGTGACGCAGCTACGAAACCTCAGAGAAGCCATCGAGAGCCCTGATGTCCTTCCTGGGTCAGCCTTCCTGCCCTGCATCAGCCACTCAGCCACCTCAAAATGGGGGGCCTCGGGATCCTGGAGGGCCTGTAAGAATCACTGCTGAGGAACCTTGGGCCTCCAGCACTACCCAGGAGTCCCACAGTCCCCAGGCTCTGAGCACCTGCTGAACGCCCCACAACATCAGAGGGATCCAACAGTGAGTACAAAGTGGTTCCTACCCTCCAGACTGCAGCCTAGAGAGGATGGCCTGCAAACACGGAAACTGGGACCGGTGGAGAGTTGAACGGTCTTCTCTCTGTGAGCAGGAGACAACAGCAGTGCGAGGGGCTGGCCCGTTCTGCTGGACAGAAAGGGAGGCCTTCCACGAGGAGGTGACACGAAGGAGTCTCCTGGAGAATGAGAACAGATTTGAAAGCAGACGTCTGCCGAGCACGGTGGCTCACGCTTGTAATCCCAGCACTTTGGGAGGCCGAGATGGGTGGATCACAAGGTCAGGAGATCGAGACCATCCTGGCTAACGCGGTGAAACCCCGTCTCTACTAAAAAACACAAAAAATTAGCCGGGCGAGGTGGCGGGCGCTTGTAGTCCCAGCTACTCCGGAGGCTGAGGCAGGAGAATGGCGTAAACCCGGGAGGTGGAGCTTGCAGTGAGCTGAGATCCGGCCACTGCACTCCAGCCTGGGCGACAGAGCGAGACTCCTCTCAAAAAAAAAAAAAAAAAAAAAGAAAGAAAGAAAGCAGACCTGGGAGGGGACGTCAGAGGGGGGACATCTTGAGAAGGGAGAGGCGCAGCACAGAGAACGGGGGCTCCTAGGAGCGGAGCTTGCCCAGAGGGTAGGATTTGATTCTGGGGAGTGGGAGGTGGGAAACGTTTGGCAGGAGAAGAAGCCAGAAGCTGGAGCTAGTAGTGGAGTGTGTGACACCCAGTGTGTCGGTGAGCTCGTGCTGGGTGGCACACGCCTCCGGAGCCCGGTGGGTTCAGACAACAACCGTGAGTCACTTCTCGCACATCCTCCGGAGACCAACAGTTCCGCTGATCTGCAGCGGAGTTCGCTCATCTCTGCTGGGCTCTCACTGAGCCTGGCGGGGTCCTCTGGTCGGTAGCTGTCTAGGGCGGTTTCCCCCTCTCCAGATGACCTCTCATCTCCAGAAAGCTCACCCCAGCTTGTCCTCACGGTGGGGCTGCAAGGCCCCGGGCGCCTATGCTCGGAACTGGCACGCCTCACTTCTCTGCATTCTGTGGGTCGAGTATGGGACAGGTTCAGCCCATTTCCAGGAGGTGTGGGGCAGGGGAAGTGGGCAACTCAGCCTCCTGAGGGCAGGAGCCCCAGTGGCATTGCAAGAAAAGGTGGGGACTCGGTGCCGTTTGCTCGGTGCACCACCCTGGGGACTCGGTGCCGTTTGCTCGGTGCGCCACCCTGGGGACTCGGTGCCATTTGCTCGGTGCGCCACCCTGGGGACTCGGTGCCGTTTGCTCGGTGCGCCACCCTGGGGACTCGGTGCCGTTTGCTCGGTGCGCCACCCTGGGGACTCGGTGCCGTTTGCTCGGTGCGCCACCCTGGGGACTCGGTGCCGTTTGCTCGGTGCGCCACCCTGGGGACTCGGTGCCGTTTGCTCGGTGCACCACCCTGCAGAGCGTCGCAGCTGCTGGCACCGGGCAGCCAGGGGAGGTGTTTTCACTTGGAAAGTGACGTCATGTTTGTCTTGAGGCAGAAGAACAAGCCAGTTCCTCGCATTCACTGAGTATCTAAGTGGCCAGCCCCGGTCTATTGTGCACTGCTTCCTCTTAGCCCTGTGGAGTGGCATCCGCAGGTGTTTTCTCCTGAAAGTAATGAGTGGTTCATCAAGGTAGAATCCTGGACTGAAGGTGCTGACAGTCCTCACGTGTCACCCCTTCACTCTACAGATGGGACCTGAAGTGTCCCAGGGTGGGAGGCAACCTCTCCCGGGCTGAGACTCCCTGTGGGACACGTGGGGCTGGGGGCTGGGTCTCTGAGCCACTTCAATGCTCTTTCGACCACAAATCCACCCATCTTTGGCCATGCTCCTTAAGCATTTTAGAAGATAAGTGGCAACAGCTCTAAAGGAAGGTGGAGAGAATCTTAAATACTAAAATCCTGGTTTTAACAGGTACTGATCCAAATCAACGCTGGGATATAAAATCTAAAAGCAGCAAAAATTAAAAACAAGAAAAACCTTTGCTAGGAGCTTTTCTAATAAAGCAATCACAGCTTGATACACAGACGTCGTTATCTTTGGCAGGACCGCTGCCAACATTTCCCAGGCCATTGGTGCATAAAAACAATGTAATGTAGCGATTCAATTTTCTAAAGAATCAGTTAGCAATTAAACCGAGAATGTTTGGGAACAGATATTAAATTCTAAAGAGAATTGCCATTTAAACTTTAACTTTTCTGAGCAACAAAGGGATAATGGGGAACAGCTAGGAAGTTTCTCTTGAATTTCAGTGAGGAAATTATAAAAATTGAGGTCACGTGCCCTTTGGGATTCTTTAAATGAATCTGTGACCTTGATATTATGGTGCTGGAAAGCTGCAAGGGTAGGTAGGATTGTCTTATGGGGTGTTCACTTGATTTTGTCCCAATTTATCAGATCAGGGAATAGCCAAGGAATTCTTGGCACATCGGCTATGGGTCATTGGAAACATTGATTGTTCTAAGCAGATGGTTCTAGAAATATATTCCATCTGCTGTAGGGAAAATAAGCATGCACAGGAATCGTCCCACCCTAACTTTGTTTCTCCACGCGTCCAGCGATATTCAGTGAGCTCTTGGAGCATGCCTTGTACAGGACAAGGCACTGAGAGCCCAGCAGGAACCCTGTGGCTGAGACCTGCCCCCCTGTGGTTTAACTCCAGGTTCAGAAGCTAGCGAACCACAGGTGAGACCTGCAGGGCAGGGAACCACACACAGGTGAGACTCACAGGAATGTGGTTCTCAGGACCCTGGAAGGACCAGGCTCCATTTCCAGCTCAGGTGGGGGCAGTTAACCTCGAGCCACACTTCTTATCTGTAAATAGGCATCAGATTGGATGACCTCCCCCCTCACTGACACCCCACAATTTGCTGGTGACAGAACATGGGGTGCAGATCCACGGCACTGTGCTCGAGCCCAGATAATCCCCTTGGGTCCTCTTGTTGGGCCAAACGGGTCTGGCTGGTCCATCCAGCCTTTCAGGGTTTGGGCTTTGTTCAGGCACAAGCGCTACGTGGAGTTTATCAGGGAAGTTCTTTAGAAACGTAATTATTTGCTATGAAACTTTGGAATGGGTGCTGACTCTCAATTATTAGGTGTGCCAAAAGTCAACAATTTATTCAGAACCAGGAAAACTGGAACCAACAAACCAAATATGTGCTCGTTGACCCCATAAGGAGAATCATGCCTATTGCTGGAATGTTCCTCCCATGTCCCTCCGGTTATTCAAGGAACATTGATGAGTTAAAGCTCCATCAGTTAAAAAAAAAAAAAAAAAAGACAAACAAGGCATCCTCTAAAGAATGGTTGGGCATCTTGGATCGGCATCCTGGGAAAAAGGGATTTCTCTTATCCTGTGGGGCCTGCTCTTGTTCTCGTGGTGGAAAACCAGGACCGCTGGTGAGAAGGGGTGGGGGTGGCGGTTTTCTTACTTGAGGTAAAGGAAGCCTAAGACCTGAACCATCTGGGAGTGGAACGGGCAGCCTCAGTAAGCCACGAGCTTCACGTCTCTGTGCCGAATCACTCCTCTCACTTTGCAGATTCTACAACTTTCTGCAATGGGCTTTTCCTCCTGGCTTTTACATGAAACCCTCTTTTCACCCCACATTCCTCAGCAGGCACATCTGGGCCCTCTACTTTCCCTCACGGCTAAACCTCTGGAAAGAGGAGCTCCTGGTCTCTCTGTCCAGTCTCTTCCTCCTCATGCCAATCTAATGTCCGCCTCGCAACTCCATGGAGAGATCCCGACATCCTCGAGCCTCCAAGCTACTGAGTCAAAGGTGTTTCCAGTCCTCACCTCCAAACCTGTTGCCCACGCCTTCCTTCTGGAAGTGCTGTCCTCCCACGTCCTCCAGAGCCACGCTCATACCAAGCCCTGCCCCAGGCCTCTCCTCGGCTCCCTGGCAAAGCTGGCTCTCCTGCCTTTGACCACCAGCGGAGCTGCTCCTCCAGGGCCAGCCTGGGCCGTCTCCATCTCCCACTCTGCCTTCCCTCCCCAGGGAAGCTCATTCAGCCCTGTGGCTTCCATCAACAGCACACGCATGGTACTCCAGGTTCTACATTTAGTCCAGTCTCCTGTGAGTTTCAGACCCGACTACCCAAACCCCACTCAATGTTACAAAAGCACCTTAAACTTGATGCCCCCAGCTTATTCCCTGCCACCCCACTGCATCTCCACCCCCACCTCCCACCTTCGATGTAGTCCTTTAGGGGCCCAGTCCCGGTGTCCAATGCTCTGAGCCAGGTGGGGCATAAGTCAGCCTCAACACACACCCTCCCCACATACCCTCCCACAGCTAATCCAACACCAAATCCTCTCGCTTTAGCTCCTGATTTGTTCTTCTCCCATTTGCCTATCTCTCTTCATCTCCACTGCCCACTCCTCAACACAAGCTCCCATCTTCCCTCACCTTGGCAGTGCTATTGCTCCTAACACTGCTACCAGCAGTTTCCCATGCCACAACCACATGACCTGCTCAAGAAGCCGGTCCCATCCTGTTGGCTTCGTCCCCTGGAAACCCTTCCACTTGCTATTCACTTGCTATTCAGATAAGGGATGATCTTGCACTGCACCTGTCCTGCCAGCCCTGTGGGGTCTCCAGCTTCCCTTGGCACCATGCTCCCCCACTCTCCATTCCTGCTGTGTGCCCTTCCTTCTGGTGCCTTTGTCACACCTTCCACATGCCTTCTACATGGCTTCTTCATGCTTCCTTCACACCTTCTTTATGCTTTCTACATGCCTTCTTCATGCCTCCTTCATACATGCTTTATGCTTTCTACATGCCTTCTTCATGCCTCCATCACACCTTCTACATGTCTTCTTCATGCCTTCCCCACACCTTCTACATGCCTTCTTCATGCTTCCTTCAGACCTTCTTTATGCTTTCTACATGCCTTCTTCATGCCTCCATCACACCTTCTACATGCCTTCTTCATGCCTCACCACACCTTCTACATGCCTTCTTCATGCCTCATCACACCTTCTACATGCTTTCTTCATGCCTACTTCACACCTTCTGCCTTCTATTAATACATGCTTTTGTATGCCTTCTTCATATCTCCTTCAGACTTCTACATGCCTTCTACATACCTTCATCATGCCTCCACCACAGCTTATTTATGCTTTCTACATGCCTTCTTCACGCCTCCTTAATGCCTCCTTCACACATTCTACATGCCTTCTTCATACCTCCTTCACACCTTCATTATGCTTTCTACATGCCTTCTTCATGCCTCCATCACACCTTCTATATGCCTTCTTCATGCCTCATCACACCTTCTATACGCCTTCTTCATGCCTTCATTACACCTTCTACATACCTTATTCATGCCTTCATCACACCTTCTACATGCCTCCTTCACACCTACATGCCTTCTTCTTGCCTCCACCACACCTTCTTCATGCTTTCTACATGCCTTCTTCGTGCCTCCATCACACCTTCTACATGCCTTCCTGCCTTCATCACACCTTCTACATGCCTTCTTCATGCCTCATTCACACCTTCTTCAGCCTTCTATCAATACATGCTTTTTTATGCCTTCTTCATGCCTCCTTCAGACTTCTACATGACTTCTACATGCCTTCTTCATGCCTCCTTCACACTTTCTTCATGCTTTCTACATGCCTTCTTTATGCCTCCACCACACCTTCTACATGCCTCCTTCACACCTTCTATTAATACCTGCCTTTTTCATGTCTTCTTCACGCCTCCTTCAGACCTTCTACATGTCTTCCTCACACCTTCATGCCTTCTACATGCCTTTTTCATGCCTTCTTCATCCTCCTTCACACCTTCTGCATCCCTTCTTCACACCTTCTTCATACCTCCCTCAGACCTTCTACGTGCCTTTTTTATGCCTTCTTCACACCTCCTACATGCATTCTACAGGTCTTGCTCCCTTTTCATTTTCCAGCCCTGCTGTCAAGAATTCCTATCCTCTCTTCTCCAGTTCATTAACTCCTACTCATGCATGTTCTCTCCAGGAGGCTGTTCCTGGCCTTTGACCAGGTCTAGCTTACCACTTGTTATGAGCTTTTGCAGCACCACGTATTGAGCCTTTGTCCCCAGCAATCTGTTCTCTGCCCACAGCCAGAGAGGAATGAACACCAGACCCGGTGACTCTCCTACTTGAACCGTGCAGGGTCCCCACCTGTGCTTAGAATAACAGCCACACTCCTAACCGGGGCTCTGGATCTCCCTCTCCCGAACGCCTCCGTGCTGGAGCACGCACCCCGGAAAGAAGCTAGTTGCTGGGTCTTCACGTCAGTGTCACACGGCCCCTCCCAATGTCCCGTCTGTGGCTTTGTCAGGACACCATGCTTATCGTTTCCATAGCACCCATCACAGTGAATGATGTTGCCCTTGCTGGTGTGTGTGCTTGTGTGGCGGGAAGAATAATGCCTCTCCCCAGAGACGTCCACGTCCCAGTCCCTGAACCTGGGAGTAGGTTGGGTTGCATAGCAAAGGGAAACGCAGGTTGCTCAGGAGCTGGCCTTAAAATGGAGGGATTATCCCTAATTATCCATTCGGGCCTCATGCAATTTCAGGGGAGCTTAAACATGGAAGTGGGGAAGGAGAAGGGAATCAGAGGGAGATGGACCTCCTCTAGGCCCTCAGCCTGACCCTGGCACCTGTGTTAGGCAGCCTGTGATGAGGGTGACCAGGAGAAGTGCCACCTCCTGGCTTTGTTCCCTCTGCTGGTGACACTCTCTGAGATCTTGGACAAGACACCTGAGCCCTGAAGCTGGCAGGCTCTTTCCCAGCAGCCTCTTCAAACCATCGCGATCCTCCCCAAAGGGTCTCCAATTCTCCTGGTGGAGACCTGGAGTCCTCTGGGCACAGAGCAGGCCTTGTAGGGGATCTAGAAAAAGGGAGGGGACAACAGAGAGGCGCCCTTTGGGACCCTGTTCATTCTCATTTCTGAGCCCACAACAGCAAAGGAAAACAGCAAGAGCCTCTGTGTAACTACTCACCCCATAGTGCACAGTTCTCAGAAACCAAAGAGGAAAGCCACATTTCACGCCGTACTGGAGTCATGGACCACCTTCACCTCCACTGCGTCTACCACTGACTTTAAGGTGTGGCCAACATAGTAGGAGAGAGCTGAGAGGGGAGAGAGGTAGAAAGGAGGCAGGAGAGGAGAGGAGTCACAGATAACCCCTGGAATTGGGGAGTACAGAGAGGCCACCTCGGGGGAAGCAGGCTCTTAGGGGAGCCGCAGTCATCCTGGGGCTCCATGGCCTTCCCAGTGCTCACGTGCCCTGTCGGATCTGACCTCTTCTGACCTGAGGTCTGGCCCTGCCTGGAGATTGAGAGGTGTGGAAGATACGGTTGGCCAGTGATGGCTACTCTGCCTTCTGCTGCTGTCCTCTCCACGCCCGCCCATCCCTACCCTCTGGACCTGCTGTCATCCCTCTCCATGTGGCAGAGTCCCCAGAGCTCTGCCCTCCTCCTCCAGCCTCCTGCTCTGTGTCTCCTGCAAGGGATTCAACACCATCTCCCACACACCTGCCACCAGCCAACACAGGTCAAAAAGATTTACCATGGTAAAAAATATATATATATATATATAAATAAGTAGAAGAAAGCCTTCTCACACAGTGGAATAAACGCCATTGAGTCTGTCATGTTGCAGCGTTCACCGGGCTCAGGCCGAGGCAGCGAGGTCACTAGCCGAGAGGGGTCACCGAGACCAAACATGAACAAGAGAAGCTCACCAGTGAGAGTGTGACTGCTCTCCTGGGCCACACGTACTGCATAGCACCCAGCTGGGGGACACGTGGAATCTGAATGGTAAAGGATTGTTACAACGCTTAAAGAAAATTATTCCAGAAACAAATGCAGCCATAATTTCAGAGACAAATCAGTTAGCCTTAAACACAGGATGCATGTAGAATCTGCCAAAGAATGATTGAAGGAAAGACGCTCCTACAAATAAACAGAGGGCACGTGTCAAAGGTTTATTTAACTCAAGAACGAGAGAACCAACAGATGGCAAAGCTCTCAAAGAGCCCTTTAAGAGATACTTATATTTGCAAGCAATGGGAAGAGAATGTGGAACTAAGATTGCAAGGTTAGAACTGATGTTGGTTGACGTCGCACCGGGCAGTAACAGTGCAGGTCTGGTGTTCACTTTGCTAAGAGTCAGGAGTCATCTGCATCCCTGCTGAGCGAAACCTATGCGTTAATGAAACCTGTAAGTTAACGGGTAACTTCACAAAGTCCTGGCACTGCTCAGTAAACAGCTGTATCAAATACAGACACATCCTCACAAAGAATTACACACTCTTCTGGCAGGTCTGTTAGATCCTGCTCCACGATGCCGGGGAAAGGACGGTAGCCACCCTTTTGCCTTATTTATAAGATTGTTTAGAAATTATTTTTCTGGCCGGGTGTGGTGGCTCATGCCTATAATCCCAGCATGTTGGGAGGCTGAAGCAGGTGGGTCACCTGGGGTCAGGAGTTGGAGACCAGCCTGGCCAACACGGCCAAACCCTGTCTCTACCAAAAATACACAAATTAGCTGGGCATGGTGGCACGTGCCTGTAGTCCCAGCTACTCAGGAGGCTGAAGCAGGAGAATCACTTGAACCCGGGAGGCAGAGGTTGCAGTGAGCCGAGATTGTGCCACTGCACTCCAGCCTGGGAGATAGATCGAGACTCTGTCTCAAAAAAAAAAAAAAAAGGAAAAGAAGCAATTTTTCTTCATAGAATACTAGAAAGGGGGAAATAACATTACCATTACTTACAGATGATATTATTCACATGCAGACAATTCAAGGGAGTCACTGAGAAGCCTTTAGCACTTGTTATGGGCAGAATTGTGTGCCCCTAAAATTCATCTGTTGTCGTCCTAACCCTGGTACCGCAGAACGGGGCAGTATTTGGAGACAAGGTCTGTAAAGAGGACGTTAAGGTTAAATGAGGTCACCGGGTGGACCCTCACCCAAAGCCACCGTGTCCTTCTAAGAAGAGATTCGGACACAGATACGCACAGAGGGATGACCACGTGAGGGCAGGGCGTAGACAGCATCTGTGAGCCAAGGAGCGAGGCCTCAGGAGGAACCCAGCCTGCCAACACCACGGCCTTGGGCTTCCAGCCTCCAGGACTGGGAGAGGATGGACGTGTGTCATTCCAGCTGCCCGGCCTGTGTGCTTCCTCCAGCAGCCCGAGCCAACTCATGCAAGCCGGTCTTCAAGCGATGGGGCAGGCCCAGTGGGTCCAGGCAGCAGAGACTTCTCCAGGGCTGAGTGGGCTGAAATCCACACATGCTCCACAGCCCACCCACTGCCCAGTGCAGGCCAGTGTCCCCCAGGGGCAAGGGGACCGCTCTGCTGGCTCCCAGGAAGGCACCGGGTGGCCACAGCACCAGGGCAAGGCTCCAGACGTGCAGCGCTCGGCTCCCCGCCAACAGTGTGCAAAACAGAGGTGGTGTCAGAACCAGAGGAGAGCCGGGGGCTGCCCGGCCACACGCTCTGCAGGAAGCACACGTGGCCTGTGGGAAGAACAGCATTAAGCTCTCCTGGAGGACACACTGAGGCTTTGCCTAAACAAACACACATCTTGTTTCCAGATGTGAGACTCCACTAATAAAGATGTGGTGTCTTTTAAAATCAAAAACCGTATGTCCTCACTTATAAGTGGGAGCTAAGCTGTGAGTGCACGAAGGCATAGAGAGGGATGGAACGGACTCCAGAGACTCAGAAAAGAGGTGGGTGGGAAGAGGGCTGGGGATAAAAAGTGCACATTACGTACAATGTACACCACTCAGGTGACAGGTCCGCTAAAATCTCAGAATTCCCTACTGTGGAATTCATCCATGTCACCAGAAACCACTTGTACCCCGAAAGCTACTGAAATAAAATTAAATGAATAAATATTCTAGTGAAAGCATTAATATATAAAAATGCCAAGAAAATTTAAAAATATCACGGGAGACATTCTATGATTAATAAATCAAACTATAGAGCAGAATTAATCAAAATAATGAGATACTGCAGCCAGATACCACAAGTAGACGGATGGGACAGGGAGGCAGTTGAAAGGGTACCCCAGAATGACCACTGAATAGATAACAGACGTACCTTCCAATCGGTGTGGAAACTCACAAATAAATAGCATTGGGAAAATCAGCACTATTAATGACTGCTAAATTCCTGTTCATATCATACTCAAAAACAAATTCCTGATGAATAAAATGTGAAAATATTTTCAGTTATAGGAACAGCAGAAGAAAATACGGGAAAATCAGTTTCTTTAATACTTGGGTGGGAAAGGGCTTCATAATCAAGATATGAAATCCAAAATGTATAAAGGAAAATATTGACACAGTTGATCTCTTAGAGCTTTTAAACTTCTGAAGAATTAACACAGTTAAAATAAAATGCCAGACTAGGAGGAAACATTTGTATAATTATAACAGGCAAGGAGTCACTATCACTAACACACAATTAACATCCAGAGAAAGGTTTATAACTTAAAATTCTGATTCTAAGTTTCTACTAGAAGCATAAATACATAAAAGTTGCCACATAAAAATATAACACACAAAAATGTACTTCAGTAAGAAAAATTTAGATGTTTGTTAGAAAAAAAATGCAAAAGAAAAGAACCCTGAAGGCATGGTAAATGTTCTAAATCTTGTTACCCCAGGGTAAAAACGTATAAATTTGTGAAATGTAAAAACACATTAACCTTTGTCAAGCTATACACACAGGGCAAATGTACTTTACTCTCCCAATATTCTTTTACACCTTAATAAGCGGTTTAGAAGCACGGAGCAAACATCCACAGATCCACAGAGAAGAGAATGGAATCACCAATGAACATATCCACACCATTGCCTCCACTCCTGGGCCCAAATCCTCTAACACGCTAGGCCACGCACCTCACCCCCAGGGAGGCTCTCCCCTCTCAGCCCCATCCTTATCTTCCCTGACTTCTCTGAAACGTCACCTGCCAAGGAAGGTACGGCAGCCGCATGTCCTGCCATCTTCCCATGCTGGGGGAATGTCCAGGTCCAGCACGCTTGGTGGCCCGGCCTTTCCCCGTGGTTATTTGAGATCCTGCTTTTAAACATGTCCTTGGCCAATCCTGTCACTGGAGGCCTCTCCCTGGCTGACCAGGCCACTTTCCTGCTGTGATCCCAGCCCCTTGCTGTGGCCCTTCCCCCCCGCTTTCCTAAGGCTCGCTCTGTGCCACCCCCACCCGCCCTCCTGCCCATCTGCTGTACAGTGTCACTTCTCCCTTTCTCTGGCCCAAGCACCTCTGTGGTCACTTCCTCGGAACTACTTATGGCCAGAAGTGTGGGCAGTTCCAGTCAGAGGCTGTCCCTTCCCTGACATGCGTTGCTGGGGTTTCCCTCTTCAAGTAGCAGTGTTCTAGCCCTAGTCCAAGACAGCGGGCAGTGGCCACAGGAGCCAGGCCAGCTGCATGGGCACCTTCCCCATGGGGCAGAGATCAGTCAACTGAGGCGGAGCCGGCCTCCCACTGTCCCGCTGAGTGAGGACCAGCAGCTTCAGGAGGCCGGCGGGGCAGCAGGGTGGGAATACAGCCCTGGATGAAGTGAAGTGGGGCGCAGCTCTTCGCCGGAGTCCTCCATGCCCCAGCAGCTCCCCTGCCTCATGGCCAGCACTCTTTGCGCCACCTCCCCTGCCTAGGAGGGCAGTGGGAGTCACCGGAGATGACCAACGTGAGCAGCTTCAGAAACTAGGGCACGCATTCAGGTTGCCCCGAATGTAGCGGGGATGTTAGATGATAATAATCATATCTCTGAGCTCATTTTCATTTGTTCTGAAGTTTCCTCTGTGTGGTTTGGGGCAAGGAGCAGCACCCTGGACTTTCTCATCTGTGAAACAAAGGAACTGACTTGATTTTTCATTGCTCCTAAAGGTATCAGATGAAGAAAAAGGACAGAAGCAAGAAACAGATAGATGCCCGGCACAGGGGCCTTGCCAAGGTAATTGAAAGGGGCTGACTCCAGGAGCTCGCGAACGTGGCATGTGTTTGTGTTACAAACCTGCAGTTGCAGGAGATTGGAAGCCAAGCCCCCTGTGCACGGGCATGGAGTTGGGCATATCTGGGGGCTCCCCCTTCATGGTCCTGGGGTGTGATCATAAACAGGATCAGGAGGAGAACCACAGGCTGGCTGGCCAGGGCTGCAGGGCCGCGGCACCGGGAGAGTCTACCAGGCACCGTGAGTCAGCTGGCGTGGGTGGGATCCAGGAGACCGGGACTGGAGAGAGTCGGCATGGAGGGGGATCCCTGGGTGCGCACACACACATGGATGAGTGTTTGTGTCCCCTAACCTCATGCAAATCATCCTGTCAGCCCTGTCCCACCCCCGCCAAAGCCAGGGGCTGTGGGAGAATCAAGAGACAGCTGTGAGTTGTCCCACAGACTGGAATTCAGGAAAGTCAGCATGTCCCCAGGAGCCACCGTGATGGGGAAAGGGATCCTTGCATTGGGCCCCGAGGAGAAGGTCCACCCTGAGAGAGCAGGCTCAGGGCCCTGTGAGCCAAACAAACTCCAATTCTGGAAATTCTCCCAACCTCAGAGCACCTAGTGCGGTTTTCATTCAGTGATATTTTTACTACCTCACGCTTCATTGACCGGGGAGCAGAGAACCTGGGATTGGCCTAAAGTCTGAAGTACCGCTCTCTATTTTCAGGGCAGGCAGATCATCGGTGTTACCTGTGTGTCGTTCTCCACATGCTCTCCTGGCAAATGGCGTTTCTAAAATGCTAAACCACGTGGCATCTGGGAGAGGGGGAGACGATGACCAGGGAAAGCTGTCGTGTCTTCCCGCCTCCTGCCTCAGTCCTGGGACAGCAGAGCCACGCCTCTAAGCTCCCAGGAGAGGGCGGCCCATTTGAGTGCAGCCGTCTCCTCAAGACATGTTGAAATGAATTTCCATGTTCATCAAACCATGAATTATTGAAAAGCACTCAGGAATTCTTGTGTTCCATTTACACGAATCAATGAACAGAGGTTTGGAGTCAACCTTTGCTTCACTGCTTTATGGTTTATAAAGACAGGGCAACAATTTCAAGTGTATACTGAGAACAAGCTTATTCACGGTTGGAATAAATTAAAAGAATGGCCTTTATAAGAAAGATTCAGAATCTGTATGAAGCAAATGACTAGGTCAGTAGGTAGATAGATTTTTTTCCCATTTTTGTATTGGAGGTTTTCAAATGTATACACGAGTAAAGAAGATGGAAAGTGGCTCCCTTGAGCCCATCGTCCAGCATCAATATGTATCAACATTTCGCTATTCTTGCTTTATCTAACCATTCCACTTATCTTAAAACCACAATATGTTAAGATAAGTGAACTGAAGACCTGAATAAATGCAAACATCTTATGCAAACATACATGAATGGTAAAAGTGAATGTTATAAAATTGACAATAATTCTTAAATAAGATCTGCTGAAACACTAATAAAAATTCCAAGGGGATTTTTTTTTCACTTTGTCAAAATAATTCTAGAATTTAGGCAGAAAAAGTAAAACACATTAACAGTGCAAACAAAAATGAGAAAGAGCAGGTTTTATATATTAAACCATAAAGCCATTAAAAGCATCATTAGAAACAAGAGAAACATTTTTTTTATAACCTTGGAGTAGGAAAGAGTTTTCTCAGTCTAACATCAAAGCTAAAAATCATAAAGAAAAATATCTCACAATTTGGGCTCATGAAAATGAAAAACATAATTATAAATCTAAAAGAATGTAAAGACTATTACAATTAATTAGTGACTTTGGTAAATTTGCTAGATATAAAGTCAGTATGCAAAAATTAATTGTATTTCTATGTGAGTTACACAAACAGAAAAAGAAATTTACACACAACAGTATTTATGATAGCATTGAAAACATCAAATTTCACAATAGATGCTGGCAAGGTTGCAGGGGAAAAGAAACACTTTTACGCTGTTTGTGGAAGTGTAAATTAGTTTAACCATTGTGGAAGGCAGTATGGCGATCTCTCAAGGATCTAGAAGCAGAAATACCATTTGACCCCACAATCCCATTACTGGGTATATAACCAAAGGAATATAAGATCATTCTATTATAAAGATACCTGCATGTGTATGTTCATTGCAGCACTAGTCACAGCACTAGTCACAATAGCAAAGGCATGGACCCAACCCAAATGCTTATCAATGATAGACTGGATAAAGAAAATGTGGTACATATACACCATGGAATACTATGCAGCCATAAAAAGGAACGACGTCATGTTCTTTGCAGGGACATGGATGGAGCTGGAAGCCATTATCCCCAGCAAACTAATGCGGGAACAGAAAACCAAATACCAAATGTTCTCACTTATAAGTGGGAGCTGAACGATGAGAACACGGACACATCAGGAGAACAACACACACTGGGGCCTGTTGGGGAGGTGGGGGAGGGGGAGCATCAGAATAAATAGCTAATGCATGCTGGCTTAATACCTAGGTGATGGGTTGATCTGTGCGGCAAACCGCCATGGCACACATTTACCTGTGTAATAAACCTACACATCCTGCACATGTACCCTGGAACTTAAAAGTTGAAGAAAAAAAAAAATCAGATGTCTAAGAATAAATCTAACAATGTACAAAAACCTCTACACAAAAATCTACAAAGTCTCATTGAGAGAAACGAAAGAAGTTATAAATAAAGATAGATTTAACAAAAGATGTACAGAACCTGCTCCCAGAAATCTACAAAATATTATTGAGGGATAGTTGTTAAAGTCTCAATAAATCGAAAGTTTTGCTTTGTGGAGGACGGTTCTCTCTGAATTAATCTTTAAATTCAGGGCAGCCCCAGTCAAAATCCCAGCAGATTATTTTTGCAGAAATTGACAGGCCGATTCAAAAACTCAGGTTCCCTAAGTCAGTCTTGAAAAATAAGAACAGGGCCGGGCGCGGTGGCTCAAGCCTGTAATCCCAGCACTTTGGGAGGCCGAGACCGGCGGATCACGAGGTCAGGAGATCGAGACCATCCTGGCTAACCCAGTGAAACCCTGTCTCTACTAAAAAATACAAAAAACTAGCCGGGCGAGGCGGCGGGCGCCTGTAGTCCCAGCTACTCGGGAGGCTGAGGCAGGAGAATGGCGTGAACCCGGGAGGCGGAGCTTGCAGTGAGCTGAGATCCGGCCACTGCACTCCAGCCTGGGCGACAGACCGAGACTCCGTCTCAAAAAAAAAAAAAAAAAGAAAGAAAAATAAGAACAATGATGTAAAATATCAAGACTTATTACAAAGTTATAATAATTAGATGAGTGTGATATTGGCACAAGGTAGACAAACTGACCTATGGTGTGGAGCCGGGTCCAGTAACAGACACACACATATGCCATCAATGCCGTGGGGGCAAGATGCTTCTCCATCAATGAGCTGAGTCCACATCTACGCAGATACTTAAAGGCATTCTGTGCATTTGAGCAAACTGTCTTCTGGAAAAGCTGTGCAGTCCTACAACCCACCAGTAGAGCATGAAAACCTATTGAATTCCTCATCATCACCATCTGCCATTTGAAGCAATCTTTGCTAACTTGACAAACGACAAACAGCCACCTCCTGTCCCAGGGTGCGGGGCCAAGCGTTGCCCCCACGTCTTTAGTGTACGTTTGTGTGGTTTCTCAAGTGAATCACCTGTTCACATCTGTTGCCCATCTTTCTACTGGAATGTTCATAGTTTCTCTTAGCCATTTGTTAGATGTTGTAATAGCTTCCTGTATTAAAGGTTTATTTGTCAATCCGATGCTTTTCAAAACAGTTGTCCCGGCTTTCCCATTGTCTTCTAGTGTGGATTACCGTGTTGGCAGCACGTGCTCAGTGGCAGCTCAGACCCCTCCTGGCTGAAGGGCCGCTGGACAGAGTCCTTGGCTGATGCTCCTAGGCCAGAAGGCTTTGGCTAGCTGGAAAGAGGAGTTTCACTTCTACAAGGTCCTGCACCCTGCCTGGCTTATCCCATCACTAGTGGATAGTGGGATATAAAACCTGCTCTCTTGCCTGGGTAAACAGCAAGGCTCCACCTCTACACAAACAAAAACTTAAAAATAGCCCAGCATGGTGGCACCCACCTGTACTTCCAACTACTTGGAAGGCTGAGGCAGGAGGTTGGCCTGAGCCCAGGAAGTCGAGGCTGCGGTGAGTCACGGTCGTGCTCTCCAGCCCAGGGGACAGAGTAAGACCCTGTCAAAAAAAAAAAAAAAAAAAAAACACTGCCTGCCTGCCCCAATCCACGGCTCCTCTGAAAGGCCACCTGCTCCAGATGGCTCTGTGGGCTCGGCTGGGGCTGGGGTTGAGACCCCAAGGAGGTCCTCCTTGTTCCTCTGCCCACCCCTGCTCCTCCCTCTCCTCTCTGTCGGGTGTGGATCCTAACTACTCTCGAAAGCACACACTCTGCCTGTTCATCTCCCTCTCAGAGGCTGCTTCCTGAGAGCCCACCTGCTATGGTATTCTGGATGTAAAGAAGACCTTTATGTGGTCAGATCTGTTAATTTTCTGTTTCGTGGGTTCTGCATCTGTTGAACCCTTAGGAAGTTTTTCTGCACTGCCAAGATTATGTGAATATTAAATATTCAGACTTCGAGCACTGACCCACCTGGAATATATGAGGTATAAGATGTAAAATAGAGTCTCTGACTTCATTTTCCCCCCAAGAGGTTTAGGTAGATCTTGCAGTACGACTTATTGAATAATCAATCCTCTTGCCACTGATTTGAAATATCACCTTAATAATACAGTAACTTATTAAGAATACTTGGTTTTGTTTCTGGGCTTCCTAATCTATTAATCAGAGCTGTCCACGTAGTCCTGGGCCAGTCCACGCTACTGAAATTTTGTAGCTGTGGGCTTCAACCTCTGATAGAGCAACACTCATTACTCTTCCTTTTTAATAAGAATCTTTATTCTGCTAAGTGCAACCGCTGAAGGGTATGTTGCCCCTGCTATTTTGTTTTTAATATTTTTATAATCCTTCCTGAGCTCATCAATCCCCACTTTCATCTCAGCCCGGTGCACACCAGCTGAAAGGATCCGTGGATGGCTTCTACGGACTCATGGGGTCCGTTTGTTGAGGACTTCAGTCCAGCACTGGGCAGGCAAATGCTCAGTGCGTTTCTCAGCAGGCGGGTGGTTACGACTTTCCCTCCTAGGTTCTTCAAAGATCTGTCTCCCCAGCAGGCAGACCTTGCGTCAGGACGAATTGCAGAGACTGACCCATCTCTCTCTCTCTCCACAGCTGCTCAAAATCCACAGAGCTGGGACAGACTCATCACGTTTTTGGGGGTCGGTTTGCTTTATTTTGCAGTTGCTGAATAGCCTGCCCTGCCTCTGTTGCTGCTGTTTTCTCGCTGTTGTCGTCCTCTGCTTATTAGGAGCTCGTGTGCGCCTAAACCTCAGGAAGGAAG
This sequence comes from Macaca mulatta, assembly GCF_049350105.2. NCBI lineage: Eukaryota > Metazoa > Chordata > Mammalia > Primates > Cercopithecidae > Macaca > Macaca mulatta. The sequence goes on along the minus strand of NC_133417.1, from coordinate 144,797,301 downwards.
GTGAGGACAGGAAAAAGAAAGACTGGGAGATTTATACCCTGGAGGTGCAGAGGGGCCTTGGGTGCGCCATCCCAATTGCACAGCACCCGAACGTGAATAAATGGAAGCGGTCACCCCTAGGAGACGGGTGACTTCAAGTCTTGCTCCCGGTTCCAGGGACACTGGCCACATGAAGCCCTCCCTCTGTTCAACCAAGTTAGGCCTGTTTCTCAGACCGTCACTCACCCTCAGCTGCTAACCCAGTGGTAAATGTGCCCAGAGGCAGGAGAGGACCCAGGAAGAGATGGAAAGTCAAAGGCCTCCCCACCTGCCATGGGGGTGGGGCAGGAGGTGGAAACGAAGAGAGCGGATGTGGGTTACCGGGATTTGGAACTTATTAAATGTGTATGAAACTCTAGAGTCAGAGTGGCCCAGGCCTCTATCTGACATGCACGGCTGGAAAAGTCATGCTCAGCCAGGAAGATCCTGTATTAGTCCATTCTCGCATTGCTATAAAGAAATCCCTGAGACTGGGTACGTCATAAAGAAAAGAGGTTTGGCCCCACACAGTGACTCACGCTTGTAATCCCAGCACTTTGGGAGGCCAAGGTGACAGATCACTTGAGGTCAGGAGTTTGAGACCAGCCTGGGCAACATGGCGAAACCCCCTCTCTGCTAAAAATACAAAAAAATTAGCTGGGCATGGTGGCACACACCTGAATTCCCAGCAACTCTGGAGGCTGAGGTACAAGAATCACCTGAGGCCGGGAGGTCAAGGCTGCGGTGAGCTGAGGTCGCACCACTGCACTCCCGCCTGGGCAACCCAGCTAGAGTGAGACCCTATCTCCAAAAAGAAAAAAGAAGAGAAAAGAAAAAGAAACGAGGTTTCATGGGCTCCGTGTTCTGCAGGCTGTGCAGGAAGCATGATGGCATGATGCTGGCACCTGGAGAGGCTTCCAGGAGCCTGTACTCATGGCGGAAGGCAAAGGGGAGCAGGCACATCTCATGGCACAAGCAGCAACAAGAGGGGCACGGGGCAGGCGTGGATCTTGTGAGAAGTCTCTCACAATCATGAGAACAGCACCAAGGGCATGTGACTAAACCGTTCATGAAGGATCCAGCCCTGTGACCCAATCACCTCCCACCAGGCCCCACCTGCAACACTGGGGATTGCAATTCAGCATGAGAGTTGGTGGGGACACAGATCCAAACCATATCAGAGGCCCTCAGACCCTGCCAGCCGACGCCCTTTTCATTTACCCTGGGGCCACTCAGGCAGCGTCAGCTCCCACATCCACTGCTCATTCCTTGTGTGGTCCAAGGAGTTGACCTTCTGTTTTCTCATTTACAGAGGCATACAGGTGAGAGTGAACCAGCCACCTGTCCTATGCAGAGGCCAGCCCAGATCACCTGTGTGCCCCCTGGGTCCTTAGCCACATTGGTCCCCAGCACCCATGGCCAATTCCCAGGGGGCCAAGCTCCATAGGCTTACCCGGGCAGCACCGGCAGGCCTCACCCACGCCACTCATCCCTCACCCTACAGCAAGGCCACCACTGAGCTCGCAACACAGAGGCACCAAGCCGTGCAGAGGATGCTCCATGGGGTAAATCCTGGACCGGCGCGAGCCCAGCAGCTGATAAATCCTTTTCCCTCCACCCCCAGGCTGGGCTGCCCTGAGAGGTAGTCGTTCATCAGGCCTCATGAAGAGTCACTTCCCAAGACTAGAGCTGCTGGGTCATGGAACCCTGGCACCTGCTCTGCTGCCTCTCCTCCTCCAGCCCTCACTCTTCCCTGCCATTGCCCTGGGACTGCACCCCACTGAGGAAGTAGCCCAGAAACGTGGCCTCAGGCTGATTTCCAGGGAGGAGGTTCAACAGGTGCTAGGGGATAAGATTAGGAACCAGCAATCCACTGAGGGTCCTTGTGACCCTCAGGGACCTGCATCTGCTAAAACCACTGCCTCTTCAGCCTCTGCTTCTAAAGGTGGAGTGTCCCCATCGCTTTGGGCTGCTCCAATAAATTACTGCAGACTGGGCAGCTGAGACAGCAGACACTCATTTCTCACAGGTCTGGAGCTTGCAAGTCCAAAATCAAGGTGCTGGCATATTTCGTGTCTGAGGAGGGCCGGCATCCTGGTTCACAGACAGTGGCTTTTTGCTGTACCCTCGGAAGGGGAGGGAGCCCCCTGAGGTCCCTTTGTAAGAGCACTGATCCCATTCATGAGGCTACACCCTCAGGACCTAATGGCCTCCCAAAGGCCCCACCTCCTACACCATCACCTTGGTGGTTAGGTTGGATATATTAATTTTGAGGCAACACAGACATTCAGCCCGTAACTAGAAGGAATGGTGACAGGGTAAGCTCAATAGCAGAGCCCAGCCAGAGTGCTTGGGAAAGTCCTTCTCTGACACAGAACCATAGAGATGAGCCATCAGAGGAAGAGGCCATCCTTGGCTGTCTATACATCAGTCAGTAAATAAGCCTGGATACTTTGCTTTGCCCTTTGAACCTGTAATGACTCCCCAAAATATGATGAAGATGACGCAGCCTCCCCAGGTGGACAGGAACGGCCCCACGGGAACATGCAGGGGGATCTCCCAAAAGAAGGGGGAAGCACCCTTTGCTCCTTCTCCCAAAGAAGCCCCACAGACACTCTTCAACCAAATTTGATTCAGAAAGTTCAACTGAGGCTTGTTATAGTCTGAATGTGTCCCCCTAAAATTCATCTGTTGAGATCCTAACCTCCAAGTTGATGGTGTTAGGAGGTGGGCCATTGGGAGGTGAGGAGGTCATGGGGGCAGAACCCTCATGAATGGCTTCAGTGCTTTGCTAAAAGAGGCCCCAGAGAACTCCCTCGTTCCTTCCACTATATGAGGACGCAGGGAGAAGACACCATCTATGAACCAGGAAGCAGGTCCTCACCAGACCCCAAATCGGCCAGCACCTCGATCTTGGGCTTCCCAGGCTCCAGAACCGTGAGAGACAAATGTCTGTGGTTTCTAAGCTGCCCAGGCCGTGTTATTTTGTTATAGCAGCCTGAATGGATGAAGACAAGGCTTTTTCAGTCTCATCATCTACCAGAGGTTTTTTCTGTATACAGCAAACATCCCCAGAGTGTGTGTGTGTCTGTGTGTGTGTGTGTGTGTGTGTGTGTGTGTGTGTGAGATTCATCCCCAGAGTGTGTGTGTGTCTGTGTGTGTGTGTGAGAGATTCATCCCCAGAGAGTGTGTGTGTGTGTGTGTGTGTGTGTGTGTATGTGTGTGTGAGATTCATTGAGGCAGATACAAGTTATAGTATTTACTAAATTAAACCAGCCACGTTTTGTGCAGGATGGTGGTAGGGTCCTGTTCTTCTCACAGGGGCAGGGGCAGAGTCTTCTCTTCCATCTTTTCAAAGAAAGCACCAAGGCTAGCTCATCTGGAAGGGTTTTGAAAGGCCTTTGGTGCAATAAATACATTTTCAGCTTTTGGTCGAGGGTTTGTTCTTAATGTTTTCCCTACACACCCACTCAGAGTCTTCCTTCAGTAGTTTTCATGAAATCACTGTTTATTTTCAATGTCATCTTGCAAAATGTTGGTTGCCTGATCCAGCAGCCCGGCAGGTCTTCATCCTCCAAGCTGAGCCCACCGGGACTTTGTTTTGGCAGCTGCACTCTCTCTGGTGCTCTCAATCTTCTGCTTTCTATGGCCGTGGAAGGAACGTTTAAGCTCTCTGGATAGCAAGAGTCACTCCCACTTGGCCTAGGTGGGAAGTGCAGTCCTACCTTGCACTGCTAGTCTTCCTGGGGCTCAGTCCAGGAGCGGTGGTCACATTCTATCCAGCTCTGTGCAATTGCACACATTCTTCAGGATGGCGTGAATGCCTGGGGTAAAATGCTCCTGAGACTTGAGAGTCACACAGATGTGACTTTCACTCAAGACCCACAGGTAGAAAAAGAGGAGTAAACGCAGGGGTCTGAGGCAATCAGAGAGACAATACGGTGACCACTCGGAGGGACACTTGGTTCCACCACTGTGGGAAGACGCACAGAAGGAAATCAGCAAATGCTCCAGTTTCCAGGGAGGTGAACTTGTGGTTATTAGGGATTACCACAGCTGGGAGGGAGGTCTGGAAGGCTGGAGGGCTCCTGTGAAGCTTGGGAAAGAGGGTTTTGGGTCCTCAGCTGCCTCTCCCCCACCCAGCATGCATCCACAGTCAGCAGGGGAGGAAAGCAGAGACGCAAGACACGAGAGAGAGGAAGGGCTCTAGTTGCAGAGCTGCACGGCTGCAGCAAATACTGTTGTCCCATCTGAACCCGCTGGGCTTGTCCCCACTCCACACCCGACAAGATCCTCGCATTCGCCTCCTGGCACCGATCCTCACGCAGGGATTTCTATCCTGCCACACCTTCTTGTGGGCAGGGTGACGGTCCTGGAAAGATGGGCACGTCCTCATCCCCGCAGCCTGCGAATATGTGACCTCACAACGCAGAGGGACTGTGCAGACGCGATTGAGTTAGCGATTCTGAGGTGGGGGGTTATCCTGGACTAGCCAGGTGGGCTCAATGCCATCAAAGGGCTCTTATAAGGGAGAAGGAGAGGCAGGAGGGTCACAGCAGTAAAAAGAGGTGTGACCATAGAGGCAGAGGCGAGAGAGACGCGAAGGTGCTGCTCTGTTGTCTTTGAAGACGGGGGAGGGAGCCACCAGCCAAGGAACGTGGGCACCTCTGGAAGCTGGAAAAGCCAGAAAACCAACTTTCCCCTAGAGCCTCCTGAGGAACCAGCCCTGCTGATGACTTGATGTTAGCTCAGCAGGGCCCATTTCTCTCAGGGGTGCTCAGTTCGTAACAGAAGGAAGACACACCTTGCTTGCAACCGCAACCGGCTGGGCCCAGCTGCCCTGCACCGAGTGCTCTTCCTCCGAGGCAGGTTCTGCCCACCTCTCAGACCTGACTCAGACCCACCTTCACCTCATCTTCCTGTGAGGTCTGAATCATCAGACAAGCCACAGAAAGCACGTTCCCTCTTGCCTCTCCACGCTCAGACTGAAAGTGCCCAGTGAGGTTAGCAGGTGCAGGAGTAGTGGGGAGGTAGAGCCGTGCTGTCGCCCTTGACGGCTTGTCGTTGGGTAAAGTGACTTTCAAAGAAAACAACGGCAGTGTGTCTCTGTATGTTCAGGAAGCCTGAAACATAACCCAGAGTGCAGCCCGTGGCCATGAGACGGCCTGAGAGCTCATGGAAGCCGTACGTGGCCTGGACCATCTGACCACAGGAGGGGATTGAAGCGGGAAAGTGGGGCTCTGCCTCACTTCCCTTCCTTTCTCCTCCAGGGAAAAATATTCAGAAACCAGGTGGGCTTTCTTGCTAAAAGCTCTCGATCTCAAAACAATCTTCAACTTTAGGATTCATTTCTCACAAGTTTGAATGTCACATCCCTACCATGACAGGAACGGCACAACACTGAGATGCAGAATCACGTGCCCCACCCCCGACACCTATATGGGACTGATGTCTCACGGGGGAATGACACCTCGGATGGGACTGACGTACAACGGGCCAGGCATTTTACATGGGACTGATATGTTACGTGGGACAGACATATGCTTGAAGGCAGACCCCAGACCAGATGGTCCTCGGATATAGGGTTCTGTGGTCATGCCCTGCCCTGAAATCTTTCTCTAGTATATTAGCAGGGACACTTCTCACCTCTCAGGTCCTGTGTGCTATGCAGTTTATCCTGTCAAAGCAGTGAGCCTCTAAATGGCATGGGTTTGAATGAGCCTTGGGCTGGAGAACTGGGGAAGTAACTTGAGGTAGCTGAACAGGTGACAGTGGTGACTCTGACATGTAATACACGTTTGATTTTGTGATAAGAGTATAATCTTCCTTTGGCACCAATAAGGGGTTGGTTCCAAGACACCTCCAAACCCCCGCAGATACCAAACTCCTGGGATGCTCAAGTCCCTGATAGAAAATGGCATAGGATTTGCAGGGAACCTACTCACATCCTCCCGTGTACCCTAAACCATCTTTAGATTCTCTAGATTACTTATAATACCTAACACAATGGAAATACTATGTAAACAGTTCTTATATTGTATTGGCTTTCTTACATGTATTGTTTTTATTGCTTTTTTTATTGTTTTTTTTTTCCCCAATATTTTTGGTCCATGGCTGAATCCACAGATGCAGAGCCCACAGATATGAAAGGCCAACTGTATCTGGGATACTTCAATAACAAAGCACAATCCCACTTCTCCAGGGACATATTACTTGGAATGGGGCTTAGAAAACTATGGCCAGGTGCCTGTTATTGTAAATAAAGTTTTATTGGCACACAGTCACACCATCCGTTCAGCTGTGGTCTGAGGCTGCTTTTGTCCTGCAACCGAAAAGCCTGGTGCAGATGCCATTGATTTCCCGGGGGTGTCAGCTTCCCTGGTTCAGGTGCACAGCCCCTGTGCCTTTAGCTTCAGTGCAGTCACAAAGGGTATCTCAGTGAAGGGTCTTCACCTGCTGCTTTAGGTGAGGGTCCCCATCAGTTGAGCCTGAATCACGGTCCTTGAGCAGAAGATTCATGGAGGGAGGACTCCCGGGAGAAACTCAGACAGGTGGCAATGGGAAGAAGTTGGGCAAAGACGCAGGTCCAGGGTACACCCAACCCAGCCGGAACCCATGGGATCTCCACAGTGTGAATTTCACCACAGTTTGTCCTGCTCAGGGGCAAGGAGGCTGGGTAGTTAAACCCCACGTTGGTCAGAGGGTCAGCAGCTGGCTACGGGCACCATCAGGGTGGGAGGTGGAGAGTGTAACTGCTCAGCACCCCCGACAGCCCCTCATGGCCGTGGCCAAGGGCAGACGACACTCGCAACAGAGGGCAGGCGGGCACACTGGCCACGAAGTGGGTCTGAACACAATAGGCAGCATCTGCCATGCCTGTGGCCCAAGGGCTCCTTTGGCGATTGGGAAGCCCCTGAAATTGTTGGCAGATGGATTTTCTTTTACCACTTTCATCAGAGCCTTAAAATCAGGCTTAGAACCCCAATCCTAGTGGGGGTCACACAGGTTGCTCCCACCCACCATCCTCCCCAATAGGGCCACACTTTGAGGAAGGAATTGTTCATGTGTCAGGACAGTGAGCGCAGCTAGTGGCCCCCACGGAGCAGGGAGGGCGGCACCTGGACATGTCCAGGCAGAGGTGGAGACTGGACGGGGATCAATCCTGGGAGAGAGGGAGATGGGCTCTGCCCAAACCTTAGATCCAATTCAGAAGGCTGCAGTGTGCAGGATCACGAAGGCCATGGGGCCAGGGGAGCCAAGGAGGCAGGGCTGGTTCTGGAGGGTGCTTCTGAGAGGCTGGGTCATGGGTGGGAAAGTTGCCGGCTTTTGTCACATGTGGCTCTTTGAAGTCCCCGTGCAGAGAAGTTTCCGTGGAAGGCTAGGGGTGGGACAGAAGCCACAGGGAGCAGGGGCTGGATGCAGAATTCAGGGTGGGGGCATGGAGCTGGGGAGGAGTCCTAGCTGGAGGGTGACATGGAGCAGGCATTGTCCCCGGGAGGTAGGCATCGCTGTGTCTGTCTGAGGGTGGGGGCTAACCCCGTAAACAAGAGATGAGATTATTGCCAGCGCCATGCTCTCGGGAAAGGGAAAGAGAGGCATGGGCTCCGGAGGGCAGATGGTGGCCTCGGTGACTGCCACACTCCTTCCAGGTGACAGGAGGGAAGGCGGCGGGCAGGCCTGCAGATCGGGGAGAGGAGAAATGGAGGGGCTTCTGGAAGCTTCCATTTCCTCAGAGAAAGAGCAGGGGAGCACCTCTGAACCTGAGGGAGGGGAAAGTGTGAGAGGAGGAGGAGGCTACAGGAGACACCCCACAGGGAGCTATGAGCCTAGGGCAGGCGGCCCGCTGAGGCTTACAGCCAGGAGTCTAAACAACTCCAGAGAAGGGGAAGAGGTGGCTTCTCCTGGGGCTGGGGTTTCATTGGGAGTTGAAAATGGGAGGAAGAAATGGGCCAAGAAGTGGAAGAGTTTGCCAGGAGGTGGCTGTCTCTGGGCCAAATGGTCGCAACTGGAGAAAGATGGTGGCCGAGGCAGGAAGTGGAGGCAGGAAGTGGAGGCAGGAAGAGGTGCAGAAGAATGGAAGCAGCTGTGGGCCCGCCAGGAACAGCCCCAACCATGCACAGGTGCTCTCACTTGGTGCCAGCACCTCCCCTGTGCCCACACGACACCAGACCCGGTGGTATCATGGTCAATGGGTGCTCTTATAGGAGGGAGCAGGGGAGAGCTGAGGAAGCTGACACCCCCAGAAACTGAGTCTCAGAGAAGGGCATCGTGGGAATCCCCCCTCACTGCTGTGATGTCATCCACACCTGCTTTCACGAGACACCATCCACTGTCATCCTCACAGCCTCTGCTGAGCCACCACAATTCCACAAAAGGCTGTACAGCCACCCATTGCAAGACCAACCTCCCCAGCCTTGCCGGAGGGGCCAGTGTAGCATCCTGGCCACTCAGGAATGGTCCTGAGCCCTAGCCCTGCAGGAGGAGGAGGGGGTCCCCAGGCCCAGAGTCGGATGACAGCACCTGGCACAGTCAAACATCCTGCATGGCGGCAAGAAGCCGCCAACTACCACTAGCTCTGTGCTGATTAGTAATGATGTGTTTAATGAAATTTCAAGGTTCATTACGGAATGTGGATTAATTAAATTGAGAGGGAAGATAATGAAAAATATTCCCATTGGATACATAAAAGAGCAGGCCTGCTGTGGTGGGAGGAGGGGGTTGAAATGTATGGACCTGGCAGAACTCTCCAAGTCTGCCCCCTGGAAAATGAGCCAAGTCTTTCTGCTGCGTCCTCTAAGCAAAGACGGTGGCTTGAGTCCACGTGGGAGCCCAGTGGGGCCTCTGAGTCTCACTTGTGATTTGGGAAGAGTCATACTGGCTCCCTGCTGGGCTCAGCATCACATTCAAAGTCACTGGTTCATGTCCTCCCAGGACCTTGGAGTTAGCCAAGCACTCATGAATCCCTCTGTGTACTTTCTGTACCAAGGGTTCTGGAAGGAAAGGAATGAAAACATACACATCAGATTCATCCAGATGCACCAATCTCAGCAGCCAGGCAGCAGCAGGAGGAGGCACAGCGGTGCCTGACGGCTCTGAAGGTTTTGCCTGGTCCAGGAATCCTGGAAGTTTTCCCAGAGTCCTCTGGGCATGCTGGCAAAATCTGCTTCAAACTTCCTGATGAGCCAGTTGGAGCATGAAGGATCTGGTTGAGTCTTAAAAGTCTTAATACTGAGACTTAAATTCCAGTGTCTGCTTGAGTTAGGATTGTGGGTTCCTGAGCACCCTCGAATGAAGAACGGTCATGCTCGTCCCGCATGTCCGCAAGCCCACCTCTCCCTGCCTTCTGTGCCTTCCCCAACCCAATTCCCAGCAGAACCCTATCTGTAAGGGTTATTGTGCCCGTTTCATGGAAACACACAGTCGGCAAGCAGCTGCTACACCCACCACAGATAAATCTCATAAACAGAACACTGAGTGAAAACCACTGGAGTTAAGAGAATACGCAATGTGTGATGCCATTCACCCAAAGCTGGTCCAACTGTTCAAAGGCAAAATCATGGTTATTTTTGAGGGTGTAGGGGGAGGTGGGAACTGAAAAGGGCACGAAAGAGTCTTCTGGGCTCCTAGCAATGATCTGGTTCTTGATGTAGGTGGTGGCTACACAGAGGATGCATCATTTCAGAGATTTCCCTTGCCATATGAGCACTTTCTCATACTTCAATTAGAAGCATCTGTTCTAAAAATGACTAAGTATTGTGTTCACAAAGTTGTCCTGCAAGTGGCATATCCATTTCACTACTCATCCTTCTCAATTTATCCAAAACAAAAAGCTTTAAAGTATAATAAAATAAATGTATTTTTACTAAAAATGGGTAGAAGTGTTTTAAAAATGTATTCAGATTGAGAATAAGCAGCTTCCCTCGGTCCTGGAGCTAGGGCTGAAGTGGGTCTCGAACCCAGGTCTCTAATGGCACAGCAGGGCCTTTTTTTATCCCTTCACACAAGAGTGAAGCCCTCCTTTCCTAAAATTGGACCAAGGGCACAGGTGGCAAAGGTTGGATCCTCATTCACAGAGCTATTTTGACAGAGGTGTTTCCTGCTGCTCATGAGGGCCTTGGAGTAGTAATGGAAATTATTAACTGATGTGCCCCGAGAGAGTCAATGGTAAGGCTGGAAATACTCCTCAATTCTTGACTTCTCGCTGTTGTGCTGACCGAGTTGATTTCCAACACACCCAATTGTCTCTACATTTTCCTTCCTCCTACTAAATCAGCAGAATTTACCAGGAGGTATGAAGGAGATTAAAGTCCTTTTCCTAGGCAGCAATGATTCATGCCAGTCAACACGCATTCACCAGAGATAAACATCTCATCCAATTCGTATTCCACACCCCAACCCGCTGTGCGTAAGAGAAAATGACAGTCAGTTTCTGGGAAAGAAAATTACTTTACATGATTTCAAACAACTCAAGCTTTTCCTGTTCTATCTTCATTGTATTCATGGAAGTCTTCAAGAAGGACAAAAATGTTGAACACTCTGGGTTCAGCTTATAGGATTTCACCAATTTCCTTTCAATCTAATGCTCTTGCCTAAAACCACATTCAAGATACGGGTCTGGACCAGTCTGCTGCTTCATGCTGAAGGGACTGAAAAACCCAGAAAGTGGACACATGGGGAGTCAAAATCAAAGGGGGCCCAGAAACCACCCAGGAGACGACTTCCTTCGAGTAGGTTGGAACAAGAGCTCTGAAAGTCTCCGAGAATTGTTCCTGGTCAGTGATGGTATTAAAGGCAGGGCCAGGACTTGTACTCGGACCTCAGGAATTCTCATATGGTCAGTGCCTGAGCTGGTCTGCAAGAGACTGGGCACCAGAAACCAAAATCAGGGCAGGGCCTGCAAGAGAACAGATGAACTTACTAAGGAGTGAGAAATTCAGCCCAGCACCCTGGGGAGTGGAGAGGGGTCCCCGCTGTGTGGAAAAGCCAGATTACAATCTTTTCTTTAGATAACCCTTACCCTGAACATGTTTGCAAGGGTGGCAGAGACCAGTACCCAGTGGTCTCTCTGCTGGCCTGTCAAGCACAGACAGGGAATTCCAGGGAGAAAGGAATCCATCCCTTCTTTCAAGTTTTTATGGAGCCCTTAGATAATCCTCAGGGTGACAGTCATTGGACAGTTACTTCTCTCATCTATTCAACCAGTCCCATGGCTCCTTGTACCAAGTCACATGTTCTGAGTTCTAGACTCTTTAATAGAAACTGCAAGATTTTGCCACCAGAAGTCCCATCACTAGAGAAACAGTAAAGGAAGCTGTTTAGGAAAAAGGAAAATAATTCTAGAACACAGATTCTTAGTGGCAAGAAAAAGTGATGCAAAAAGAATAAAAATATAGATAAATCTAAATAAACATTGACATGAGAATTACATTACAATAGAACCTAACTGGGTAAAGGACAGAAATAAAACATGGAACATCAATAAGATTATTGGCAATATGATTAAGTAAAAAATATTCTCAGCTCCTCAAATTGTTCAGGAAGGCTGTAGGTCTTTCAATTAAGTTTAGATCCTGAGTTAAGTTTCTATGCTAAAATTCTAAGGGTCACCATCGGAGGGATAAACATAGACTGTGGTTTTGTCTAATTCTGAAACACAGAGGACAGAATATGGATTTTAAATATATAATCAATTCAAAATAAGGCAGAAAAAGATGAAATTTTTAGAACAAAAAGAAATCACAAAATAAGATGGAAAAAATAATTTTAAATGTATCAGCAATCACAAAAAATATAAATGGGCAAAATTTAGCAGATAACCAAACTGTCAGATTCAATGTTTTAATTTCAATCCAACTTTATGCTGTTTAGAGATGTTTAAAACTTACGTGAATAAAATGTTGTAAAACATGAGTCAGACAAATATTATATGTATATATTATATATGTATATAAAAACATATTAGTATTTTAGCCTTCAAATTTATTTTTCCATATATTTGAAGGGTAAAATATTATGAGAAATAAACAAAGTCACTACCAAAGAATAGCAAAAGCTTAGTTCACCAGGAAGACATAAAAATTCTAAACAAAATAAACTGAATAATATGACTTTAAGATCTGTAAGACTGGGACCGGTAGAATTCAAAGAAAATATAAGATAAATCCACCATCATAGTAAATTTCCATATATCTCTTTCAGTAATTGAAAAGGTAAACACAGAATTAATAACAGTGTAAAAAATCTGAATAATGCAAGCTAGATTTAATGAAAATATATAGAATCCTACACTCAACAGTTAGAAAATATACATTCTTCCCAAGTACATATGCAACATGTATAAGAATGTTTACCAAGGACAAGATCAAATTTTCACAAATTTTAAAAAATCAGTTTAAAGTAGACTACTTTTTCTTACCATAAATCCAAAAAATGTTAGAAATCTATAGTGAATTTAATTTGGAAATTTAAAACCACATTTCTAAATAAATACCCCAGGTGTCATGAATTCTACTTTAATGACATTTTTAGAATTTTTAAATTATCAGAACTGAAAAATGATGAAAACGCTATAGCATATCACAAATTTGATGGATGGTATCTCAAAACTTATAGATGCAGGTCAAGCTGAGACTTCAGGAAAATGTATAGCTTTCAAGTGCAAGAAGGGCTGATATTGGAGAGCTACATCTCCATACTACAGGCGAAAAAGCAGGAGCCTTCCTTCCAAAGGTCAAGAACAGGACAGGCACACGGCCCCCACCTCCATGCAACCCTGTTCCAGAGGCCCTCGTACCACGCCAGTGACGTTCTCAAACCCTGTGCCACGATCTCTTGCGTGTTCCAACACTTAATGTGGTCATCTCCTTAACTAAAGTGAAAGCAACTCAACGTTATAAACCATAGCTTATTATTCTTCACCTCTTTTTGCCTCCCTTTCCTCATCTATAAAACTGGGGTAAAATACTACCTACCCAGTGAGAGGAAGGAAGGCAGCCACCCACATTACCCGCTCACTGACACCTCACCTGGCACCAGCCAACTCACTGAGCCTCACCTGTTATTCTCCTTTCCTGCTGCCCGTCACAGGGATCAGTGCGCACTTCTCAGAATCAGAGCTCTTACAAAGAGACTCCGAGGGACCCGGTGGCTCATCCAGTCTGGCCTTGTTTACCTTTAAACATTGACATTAAACATAAACAAGGAGTAAACTGCCACTAAACTGGGGAGTATGGTCAGAAAAGAATAAGCCAAGGTTCCTCCCCAGGGAGGCCAACAGTTGAATAAAGAAGAAATATATTTTTTTAAAAAACTATTATATTGAAACTGTAGTGAGATATAGCTATACACCTATCAGAATGGCTAAAATAAAAATTAGTGGGCCAGGCACAAAGGTTCGCATCTGTAATCCCAGCACTTTGGGAGGCCGAGGCGGGTGGATCACTTGAGGTCAGGAGTTCAAGACCAGCTAGCTGACTTGGTGAAACCCCGTCTCTACTAAAAAAACAAAAATTTGTCGGGCATGGTGGTGCATGCCTGTAGTCCCAGCTACTAAGGATGCTGAGGCAGGAGAATCGCTTGAACCTGGGAGGCAGAGGTTACAGTGAGCAGAGATTGCGCCACTGCATTCCAGCCTGGGGGACAGAGTGAGACTCTGTCTCAACAGAAAAAAAAAAAAAAAAAAAGAAAAGAAAAATGAGTGACAACAGGAAATGCTGGTGTGGCCTCAGAGACAGGGGCACCCACTCAGACGGGGCTGGTGGGAACATTAAGAGGTGTGGCCACTCTGAAATAGAGTGCGTCAGTTTCTCACCAAACTAAGCACGCCCTTACCAATGACCCAGCAGTGGTACTCCCAGGCATTTACCCCCGATAAATGGAGACTCACATTCACACCGAATCCGGCACGCCAGCGTTCACAGCATCTTTATCTGCAATAGCCAAAAACTGGAAACCACCTAAATGTCCTGCAACAGGTCAGTGGTTAAATGGTGGTACATCCATACCATGGGATTCCACTCCACAACTTGAATGGATCTCCCGAGAATTGTGCTGAATGAGAAAAGCCAAGTTCAAAAGGGACACCTGGCATGAGTCCCCTGACATCACATTCTTGAAATGACAAAGTGATGGCGCTGGAGAAGGGGTTAGCAGTCACGGGGCATGAGGGAAACAAGGAGGTGGTCGTGGTTATAAAGGGCAGCACCAGCATCCGCAATGGAAGGACAGTTCTGTGCCTTCGCCGTGGGGCCAGCAACCCGCAGATGGACGGATAGTTCTGCGCCTTCACTATGGCACCAGCGACCCACAGATGGACGGATAGTTCTGCGCCTTCACTATGGCACCAGCGACCCACAGATGGACGGACACTTCTGTGCCTTTGCCGTGGTGCTGGACACCCAAACCTACATGAGGGGGAAAGTGCCACAGAAATAAACACACACACACAGGTGAGTGCGTGTGACACTGGTGACATCCGAACTGTGTGTGTGGATGGTACTGAGGTCAAGTTCGTGGCTATGATTTTGTCCTGTGGTTACCTAAGACAGTACCTCTGGGGAAACAAAGTGAAAGGCACCCTGATCGCTCTGTAGCGTTTCTTCAGCTACATGTGAATCCACAGTTATCTCCAATTTAAAAAACAAAATTAAGGATAATGTGAATTCATTGACAGATTTACATAGAGTCCTACTTACCAGGCACCGAGTTATGCAGGCTGTATGTGTTTATTGAAGCTGCTGTAACAGATCACCACAAACTTGGTGGCTTAAAGCAGTGAGGATGTACTATCTCACCATCCCGCAGGCTGGAAGCTGCAGACAAGGCCATAATCCCTCCAGGCCTCTAGGGGAGAATCTGAGCCCACATCACTCCGATCTCTGCCTCCCTGGTCACATGGCCCCCTCTTTTGTGCCTTCTCTTCTCTGTATTCTCAAATCTCCCTCTGCTTTTCTGCAAGGACAGTTTTCATTGGATTTGGGGCTCCCCTGGCTAATCCAGGATGATCTCCTTGTCTCAAGATCCTTAATGTAATTACATCTGCAAAGATCCTTCTCCGAAGAAAACCACATTCACAGGTTCTGAAGATGAGGGATGTAGACAGCAATGGGGGTGCAGGGGGACTATTTGATCCATTGTATGGATGAAGCCATCAGCACCCCCGGATTTCAGGACCCTACTCCATCACCAGCTAACATTATGCAAAGAAATTTGGGTGACCTTGGAGAGAATTCCAGCCTCCCCACCACCCAGCCCATGTGGACCTTGTCAAGTTCTCAGGGAGAGGCTGTGGGGCCTGGGCTCACTTCTGCTGAATGAGAGGTCCTCCCTCTAGACCCTTCAGGAAGACCCCCCCAAAGTGTGCCTGGGGGTCTCCCTACCCAGGCTACAGGAGCCGGCACGTAAAAATAACCTGGTCTCAGGATGGGGATTTGTTTGATAACCTGAGGCAGTGGAGGATCATCACGAAGGAACCCTCTGCTCCCCAAAGATCCCCGTAGCTTCTCTCCAGGGTTTCCAAGACTTGGAAGGCTCTGGAAGGTCTGTTTACACTGGAACTAAAAGCCAACAAGGAAACAGTAACCATTTGGAAGAGTTTGAGTTTTTCATGTCTCCAGGAAGAGTTAATTACAACTTGGTGGCTGATGGCTGCTGACTCTGCAAGTTTCTGAGCAAATCAGAGATTGGGCAGTGGGAGTTGATTGGGGACAGGCGGTCTCTCTGCATCAGACTTCTGTGGAGCTCAGTAGGCCCAGACACTAACAAGGCACTGCCACTGCCGCTGGGTGACCTGGCACCAGTTGCTTACCACGGGCAGCGAGGGCTGCTCTGTGAGCTCCTCCTGCTCTGAGCCAGCGGTCAGGCCTGCAATATGCCTCTGCCGTGCCACCCTGCTCTGCACCTGTGCCACGGATTCCTGATTGCTCTGGAAAATGCCACTCATCTGCCCTAGCATGGCAGACAACAGGCTCCAGAATCATCCTGCCTAGTTTCAAATTCTCACTCCACCCCTCATCATCTGTACAATCCTGGACAAGTCACCCAACTGTCTGAGTGTTGGTTCCCACATCTGCAGAATGGGCATGATCACAAAACTTGCCACCTTAGGTGCTGTTAGATTAGAGGAGATGGAGCATTATGCAATTAAAATAACATCTGGCACACAGGACACCCTCGGTAGGTATAGTGATAATAACGGTGGTGATGATGATGATGTCATCACTTGGGGCTTTGACTCAAATAATTCTCTTTTGGTCCTTCCAGTGCCTACTCCTTGTTCGTCTCTGACCCACTGTCTGATTTCCTGCTCTGAACAAGAGAACACACAAGACTACACCATTCAAAACAAGCAAGGGGGCCAGGCGCACTGGCTCATACACCTGTGATCCCAGCACTTTGGGAGGCTGAGGCAGGCAGATCACCTGAGGTCAGGAGTTTGAGACCAGCCTGGCCAACACAGTGAAACCTCATCTCTATTAAAAATACAAAAGTTAGCTGAGTGTGATGGCTCACGCTTGTATTTGGGAGGCTGAGGCAGGAGAATTGCTCAAACCTGGAAGGCGGAGGTTGCAGTGAGCCGAGATCGTGCCACCTCACTCCAGCTTGGGCCACAGAGCAAGACTCCATCTCAAAAACAAAAACAAAAAAAATTAAAATTAAAACTAAAAAAAAAAAGGAAAAATAAAAACACAAGCAAGAGGCCAGGTAAGCAGAGCCAGGTCAGCCGAGCGTGAAGCAGTGGCAATGCCCCTTCCTTTGCTGCTGCAGCCTGGTGGAGCATCAATGCCATCCCAGCTCAGCTGCGGGTGCCACAACTAACACCTGGAATTTGAGACCTTCGAGGAGAGTTTGGTGGTCCCATACAGCCTTCTGCAAAGATAAGCTGACCTCGCCCATCTCCACATTTCTTTCTCAATAGAAACCTCCTGGTCATGTCCACTGAGATTTGTCCCTGTACCCTGATGTTAGCAGGCTCATGGTGTCCCCCAAGTCCAGAGCCTAGGGTCAAGAGGAGAGAGGTCAGAAGCCGAGTCTTGCAGGTGGGGTCCATGGTGCAGGCAGGCAGGCTCCATTGTGGAGGCAGGTGGGCTCTGGCTTCTTTGCAGAGGCAGGGGTTCCATGGAGGAGGCAGACCAGTTCCATTGTAGATCTGGCCACCATTCATGTTCATCTGATGCTCAAGATCATGTGGGAGCTTTGAGAAGGCTTTAACACATGTACTTTTGAGGATTCTTTCAAAAAGGGAAGACTAGAGGCAGGAAAAGCCTGGGGCAACCTGGTGGTGAAAGACAGAAATCAAGTCAGTGTCATCACAGAAGGCTACATGTTCTGAAAACTTCTCTAACCTCATGTATCCTCCATTCCTGCAACCAACACACAGGGGCACCTACTGGGAGGGACAGGGGCTCAGGTCTAAGGAGAACACACAGGGGCACCTACTGGGAGGGACAGGGGCTCAGGTCTAAGGAGAACACACAGGGGCACCTACTGGGAGGGACAGGGGCCCAGGTCTAAGGAGAACACACAGGGGCACCTACTGGGAGGGACAGGGGCCCAGGTCTAAGGAGAACACACAGGGGCACCTACTGGGAGGGACAGGGGCCCAGGTCTAAGGAGAACACACAGGGGCACCTACTGGGAGGGACAGGGGCTCAGGTCTAAGGAGAACACACAGGGGCACCTACTGGGAGGGACAGGGGCTCAGGTCTAAGGAGAACACACAACGTGGGCCGGGAGGGACAGGGGCTCAGGTCTAAGGAGAACACACAGGGGCACCTACTGGGAGGGACAGGGGCTCAGGTCTAAGGAGAACGCAAGAGGTGGGGTCCCGCACACTTGGAGGCAGAGTCTGTTGAGCTGGGCGGAGGGTGGACAGGGGAACCAGGATCCCGTGCAGGGTCGGAGTGCCCAGCTTGCTGAGGCAGGGCAGGGACCACTGTGCCCAGGAGGGGCTTCTCCAGATGCCCACCCCCTCTCCCTCTCCCACCACCTGCACCAGAGTCCCAGGGGCTCAGCCCAGACCACAGGCTCCCCAGGCAGAATCTGAACATCTGCCTTTCAAAAGGCAGCCCCAAGGTGTGGCCTTGGTGAGGGGATCAGGAAGAGCCTTGCCCAAGTACCTCTCAGTCTGAGGAGGAAAGATCCTGGAGACGGAAGGGGCCGACAATCCAGGAAAGGCGGTGTGTGGAAAGGCACCCAACACAGCTGGGCAGGGTGGTTTGCTGTTAATAGCTACAAGAGGGCGGGCTTTGTCCAGCCCCCAACTCTCCAGGGCCTAAGGCACAGCTTGGCACTCAGTAGTGCTTGGTAGGTATTTGTTGAATGAATGAATGACCGCACGAGAGGCTATGGGTGTTCCTGCACCTGTTTAGAGAGTTCTGAAGGGGATGCCTGAGTCGCTCTTGCTGGATAAATAGGCATTTTCCAGGTTGGGGCAGGGAAAAGTGTTGCAGGCAGAAGGACAGCATATGCAAACCGCCAGCGTGAGAGAGTACAGAGCGTGAGGACGGGGGTGTGGAGCGCCCTGAGGAGGGAGGCAGAGCGGGTGAGGAGGTAAAGAGGCAAGCACGGGAGGCTCAGAGTTGTGGACAGAAGGTGGGTCTCAGCAGCATGGGGAGTGGACAGGAGGGGCTTCCCCAGGCCACCAGGGCCATTTAGGAGACCCTCAAGGACAAGATTCCATATGAGGCCAAGAAGTTCTGACCTAGAGATGCAGGGGAAGGGCTTGTTGGGAGGGGAGGCAGGAAGGGGAGCTGCGGCCTGGTGGCCAGTCAGGGTAGGGGCAGCGTGAAAGGGTCACTCTGGGCAAGCTAGGGGAGAAGCCACCCTCCTCCCTGCCTGAGGATCCCCACTTCCCCTTCCTCTGACCTGTTGGCCTTGGGCCTCAGCTCCGGGTCAGGAGCTGTGTGGTCACTTCAGGCAGGGCCAGGGCTTTTGGTGGAATAAGACCCAGGTGAGAGGTCTCGCCAATCTGGAGGTTTCCATTCAGTCAGTCATTCAGTCCATCTGGCCACATATTTATAGAGCACCTGCTATTTCCCAGGTCTCATGCTGGCCTGTGGGGTCAGGAAGAGAAGCCCGCCTGCTTGCTGCCCTTGGTGGAGGGCAGGCCTGATGTCACAGCCCCAACCCCGGGGCTCCTTTCTGACCCACTGTGCTGATGCGGCCCAGGGTGGATCCTAACATGGGACAGAAAAGGGGCCTCATGGTGCACAAACCTGCACACGGCTCCAGGTGAGACCAGAGGTGGGCGAAAGGCTGTCATCGGGCACCACAGCATGGGTCCACAGGGGAAGGACGGTTTAGGGGTGAGCACGGCTGGCAAATAAGAGGAAGGGGGAGAGGCTCTGAGACTTAATTTGTCTATTTGGGATTCAGAATGATTCTCATGTGATGTGTAAGGCAGCTGTGCTCCGGTGACTACTGCCATGTAACAGCCAGCCTGGAAGCCAAAGGCTTGACAGCCACAGCATCTCTTTTGTTTATCATGTAGGTAGAGCTTGGCAGGTGCAGACACGCCTGTTCCACACAGCATCAGATGAGTGGCTTGACTGGAGACTGCAGGACTCCTTCCAAAGCAGCCCAGGCACGGGGCAGGGCAGCGGGTGCAGCTGCACCAGCCAGAGCTGAGGGCTGGGGCCTCATTTCCGCTCCACGCGGAAGCTCTGCATGGGCTGCTTGGGCTCCCTTCCAACGTGGCAGCTGGGTTCCAGAGCAAGGGCCCCCAGAGACAGGAAACGGAAGCTGCTGTTTCTACAGTCTGGGCCAGGCTGCCACAGCACCCACCATGTTTTATTGATCAAGCAGTCACAGGGCCCACACTCAGTAGGAGGAAATTTGGACCCCACTTCTCCATAGTAGAAGTTTCAAAGAAGTTTGAGACTGTTTTAAAACCATCACATGAATAAAAACACATCTTTTGATTGTGACTCTGGGAAAATCAGTTGACCTTTCTGTACCACACTTTGTAATCATTTTAGAAAACAATCGAATTAATCATAGCTAATACTTCCATATACTGAGCTTGGTTCAGTTCTCACATTACACTTTTGATTAACACTTGTCATGCCCATAGCAATTCTATGAAGCAACTACATTTCACATTTGGGGAAACTGAGGTCAGAGGTGTGAAGTGACTTCCCTGGGATCACCTGGCTAACAAGAGCAGGTGTGGGATTGGAGCCCAAGCAGCTGACTGCAGAATCAAGCCTGCCTCTGCTCCCCAGGCTGCTTCTCTACCCTGAGCTGAGCAGCTCAGGGACTGCTGCCCAGGTCACTGACTGGCCACCTGGTTAAATGGAAGAATGAGGCAGTGAACCAATTGACTAATTCCTTCCATCGTGACTGTGAACCTCCCCAAAGGTGAGCTAGAAACCACGAAGAGCTTCACCCAGTGGACTCTGCACACACAGGGCAGCAGAGACACAGGCCTGCAGCACCCACAGTACACCAGGTTTATGGCACCACACACAGGGAAGGGGCAGGGTGCACCCAGAGGGGCTCAGGGACAGTTTCCTGGAAGAAGGAATGACTCAGTCAGACACTGAAAGATGAGTGGGATTGGGCTGGATTGTGGGGGAAGAAAAGGATGTGTTTTAGAGAGAGAGAAGCTGTGTGCAGAGGCTGGGAGGAGAGAACTCATGGCTAATTCAGGGAGCTGACAGCAACTCCCTGAGGGCAGAGAGAGCAGGAGCAAGCAGGACCAGAGCAAAGACTATTCTAGCTTCCTCCTCTTTGTCAGGCTCCTCAAAGCTCACACCCAGGGTTCCTGCAATCCCACATTCATGATCGTTCGGTATCTGGGCAAGAGGCAGGGACTTGCCTGGGTCCTGAAGCTGCTGAGGATATGGACCACCTCACATGCCTTGCCTGGCCCCACCCAGGTCTCCCACAAAACCATTTTCAGTGTTTCAAAATGATCTATAGTATGTAGAAGCAATAATCAATTCTTCTGCACCCCAGATTCTTCGAGCAACTCCTAGGTACACAAAGACTTAACGTAAGGCAGTAGATGGTTCAAGAAGTGCTGGGGAGGTGAGATCACATCACAGCACATTATGTGACCTGGTGCTGCCCGGGGAAGCCTGGGAAGGTGTGGGGAGACTTGAGCAACATTTTGCAGAGCAGGGAGAATTGAGCCAGGGCGGGAAAGATGCAGGTGAGCATCCCAGGTGGGATCCCAGGGGAAGAATGCTCCAGGCTGCGCACAGCATGTGCTAAGGCACTGGGGCTGGAACACAGTGCCAGCTTCCAGATCCTGAGGCACCCAGGCCTGACCCTGAGATGAAGAAGCAGAGTGAGGGAAATTGTCACTCCTCCACAGATGGAAGGCTGCTCAGCCAGCACGCACTCTCTGCTCCTGATCCCTGGATTCATGCCAGACCACTTTTCCTGGGGTCTTCCCTGTGCTCGAGACTGAAGAGAAAAAGGAGCACTGCTCTCCACACACAGTCATGCCATGACTCCCTCCTGGAAGGAGGCCTGTCCTGGGGAAGAGTTCTTCCTGTCAGGGCCAGCTCTTGTTCCACAGAAAGAACCCCATGCCACCCCACCCACAAGGACACACCTGGACACCTGGGCCACCCAGCTTCACCTCAAGCTTGAGTGCATTGCACTTTCCTGTCTGGGCCCAATTTCCCCATCTGTGAAACCAGACAATGGAACTAGACAAGGGATTCCCAAGTAGCCTCCCAGAGGTGTCTCCAGGGCAGGGAGAGAGGAGGGAGCTGCGGGCCTAGGTGGGTGAAACCCTGGGAGCCCCTCCCTGAGTTGCCAGCCCAGTCCCTCCCTGATCTGCTTTATATGCCAGGGTTCTTCTGCACAGGGTCTCATCTGGGGAAGAGGCATGCACGTGCACACATATATACACACACACATATGCCGGTGAACACACACACATGCACACACACACGAGGTTCTGGTGCTAAGTAAAAAGAAGATGCTGTGAAAGGCTTTGGTGGGAGGCTTTGGATAGGATAATCCCCAGAGGTCCCTCTGACCCCTGACTCAAGCTTCCTCCAACCAGCAAGTCACAGCACTGCCTAAAATGCAAGGAGAGGCCACAGTGGGTTGGAAAGGTCAGCAGGAAATGCATACTTCAGGGAACACACTTCCTCTAGGGACCTCTGATGGAAGAGCTACAGTGAGGCCGGGAGTTGGGACTTCACAGCTTGGGGAGAGAGATGGTATCCCGACCACAGCCTCACCCAGGGGCACAGGGCCAGGACCTCGGCCACACGCAGTCATACAAGCTAGCGGCTCGGGCTTGCGTACAGGGTGCAAAAAGCCAGGCTGTCTCTGGCCTTTGACGTGCAGCACCCAGCTGTTGCCTGGCAACGGCAGATGCTTCCTGCCAAAGATGGGAGAGATGGAATCAGATGGGGCATTTGGTTTTTTTCTGGGTAATCAAACCAGTTTAAAAGTTGTCAGTGTTGCCTGGTTACAAGGACAGCTCTGAGCCCCAGATGCCCCAAAGCTGCACCCAGGAACTCTGGGTCTCCTCAGGAGCTTAAGGAAAGAATCAGGTGCAAGGCACAGTGTGCAGGGGGCAGAGAAGGGACCTGGAGCCCCTGCCCACCTCCCAGCCAGCACTGACTTGAAGGGACTCAGTGTCCTCTGTAGGTAAGTAGGGGACAAGCACCTGACCTGCCACCTTCTATGTATCCAATGAGGCGATTCTGAGCCATAAGGTGCTGCAGGGCCAGAGACACCTGTTCACAGTGGCTCCATGCCTTACTCACCCCTTCACAGGGAACACCTACAGGGAGCCTCCCGACACCTGTCCAGCAGGAGACATGAGCACCACCAAGATGTTTATAAACAGGATTGTGCTGTTTTCCCCACAACTTGTTTCATTCCATTAACAGCACATCACGTGGTCACTCCAAGTCAGTAATGCATAGAACTTGGCTTATAGTAGTTCTGTGGTGTTGTGCAGTGCGCACATACACACATTTGTTTTTACGCTTTGTCATTCCACACATGCTGGGGTTTTTTCCCCCGCCCAGTGGTGCACTGACCAACTCTGCCTGCACTGCCTTTCTGCAGCCTGGGGAATTTTCTTTGATTATGTCTTTGACTTTTGTTTCTGTTCTCTTAATATTAACAGATGAAATCTTTGGATACTTTCCATCTGCCAGGAACTGTTCTAAGCTCCTTACCAGCTGTCCTTTTATTTACTCCTCACAAGCAGCATAAAAAAACAGCTACTGTCCGTTTTCACAGATGATACACATGCGGCACAGAGAGGTTGGGTGATTTGTTTGAAGTCACACAGCATCGAGCAACGGAACCCAGGCAGGAATCCACCAATCCTACCCTCAGGCAGGATGCTACACTGCTGTGTGCTGAAGAGCGTGGCTGAGCTCCACACTGCCCTCATTCTCTGCCCCCAGCTGACACCTCCTCCTCCTCCACTTTCCCCTCAGATTACACTTTTGGAGTACCTCCACCGTGGATTTTCCCATCCTTGATCCTCCTTTTTAGCCTCAATGTCGTCTTTCACTCCTCTCTTTTGTGTTTATTTCCAAGTCCAGTTGGTGTCCCAGTCAGGGCTCCCCTGTGAGCCTTTCTGCTCTGCAATGCCAGCCTCTTCACCCCACGGCCGGGAGCACTCTGCTGGGTGCACCCACATTTAAGCAGCAATGCCCGGCTGCCTCACTCCTGGACCCCAACTGCATCAGGGTCCTGGCTGCCATAACAATGATCACTAACAGAGGTGGGGGCTTAAAACACAGACATGTCTTCTCTCACAATTCTGAAGGTGACGTGCAAAATGCAGGCTCCTTCCTGAGGCTCTGCAGAGGGTTCTTCTGCCTCTTCCAGCTTCTGGCGGCTCCAGGCGTTCCTCGGCGTGTGGCTGCATCAGGTCCATCTCCGCCTCTACACAGGGTGCTCTATCCCCGTGTCTCTGCCTGCTCTCCTCTTCTTACGAGGGCAGCAGGCATTGAATTTAGGACCCACCTAACCTGAAGATGATCTCCTCTCAAGATCCTTCACTAATTATATCTGTAAAGAGCCTATTTCCAAGAAAGACCTTGGGGTCTAAGGTCGTTACGAGGCTTTGGGTGCAGATATACATTGCGGTCACTATCTAATTCCCAACAGCACCCATCTCTCGTTCTTCTGAGCAGTTTCTGGGAGATGCCGACTCGGGCTGGATTTGGGAAGGTGGGAGGAAGTGAGGGTGTGGGAGGGAGGAGGGGGCATCTCTGCAGGTGACAGGTGCCACCGCCCTCCTCAGGAACACAATGACCTCCATAAGAAGGCAGGAGAGGCAGGTAGCACAGACCTGGCCGGGCCACCAGGAAGCCACCTGGCTCTTCTGGCCCACCCATCTGTGTCCCTTAGAATCAAGTCTGAATTGAAAATGGTGAGAAGGAGGGAAAACACTCCCCAGTGACTTCTTTTTACTTCACAGAAAGATGCCACAAGAAAGGATTTGGAATGAGACCCACAGGGCTACTTTCTATGGCTGTGGCCTCCCAAAGGCCCTGGCTGTGAAATGCACTATCTCCATTTTAATGGGGACCACGCTGTTTTCCAGCTAAAGGGAGACAACCGGGCCAAGGGCTCCAGTTCCCACGGCAATCTCTCTTAACCACCCGGGAGCTTCAGGAAGGCTCTTAGCTGCCTGCACACCCCAAAGCACTCACGTTGGATGTGAAGTCTGCCGGTCCTGCCTGCACAGACCTGCACAGTCCAGGCTGGCCCCCTCAGACCCACATCCCATTCCTCAGACGTCTTTGGGGGGTTCCCTGAGCAAGCATCCCATGAGCTCAGCCCTTCATGGGGTGAGGCATCCAAGACCTGGCAGTCACAAGCCCTGTGCATGATGGCGGCAGTTACCAGATGCGATGCACCCCGCTAAGCGAGGCCATGTGTACGGCATTGCCCAGCGTTGCCCCTCATGGGGCTGGAAGCAGAGGCCAGGACTCTGGGAGGAAACTGTCTCTTCCCACATTGCCTCCACCAGCAGGGAAACCGACTGAGCTCCTACGGAGCCTGACCTGATTTGGGCAGTCAGGGTCCCATAGGGTACCTGACCACACCTGAGCATCTCCACAAGCTGGGCTGGATGGGGAGAACAGGGATGGCACACCCTCGTAACACTACACCCTCGTGATGGCATGCCCTCCTGATGGTGCACCAGGGGACCAGGGCCTCCAGCCTGGGAGACAGCGAATCTCAGTGGCCTGAAGCTGCCCAGTGTGCGGGTTCCTTCCAGCAGCCCCAGGACACACAGCACCTTCATGACCCCACCCCATATCCTCCTGTCTTGGTGTCTGCCTCCTGGGGTCCCTGAGTGGCCCACGCAGCACAGGATGTGAGTACAGGGAGGGGCAGGGACAGGAAACAGTGACGCAGTTTGCCTTCTGACCTTTGGAGTTGGGGGATGAACTCCAAAGAGCTTGGGGGCCCTGGTCCAAGCTGGTGTCGGGGAGGGACAACGAGGCCCCTCCGACGGATACAGTCACCACAAGGAAGGAGAGAGGTCACCTTGGCTGGTGGCCACTGAGGCAGGGCTGCCAGAGCTGGTCAAGCCCAATCCTGACCCAGTCCTGTGGGCACTAGCCTGTGCCTCTGGCTTGAACCCAAAGAGGAGGAACCTGGGGCCGAGGGACGGGTGGATGCCAGACCCCACGCTCCACGGCAGGCTCATTTTTTGGAAGCGCCCGTGGGCACCAGGGAGTGGGGAGCAGGTGCCACCCAAATGCTGCTGCTTTTTGTGTCTCTGGCCCCCCAATTCCAGAAGGCTGAGTGCCTCATGGTGGGTGTTACTGACCCGGCCCATCTCCTTGTGCAATCCTCCCACAGACCCTGTCCTGGAGAGGCTGAGGGTGAACGGTCACACCTGGAGCCCTTTCCGGCACTGGAGAGGCTGAGGGTGAACGGTCACACCTGGAGCCCTTTCTAGCACTGGAGAGGCTGAGAGTGAACGGTCACACCTGGAGCCCTTTCTAGCACTGGAGAGGCTGAGGGTGAACCGTCACACCTGGAGCCCTTTCTGACACTGGAGAGTCTGAGGGTGAACCGGCACACCTGGAGCCCTTTCTAGCACTGGAGAGGCTGAGGGTGAACGGTCACACCTGGAGCCCTTTCTAGCACTGGAGAGGCTGAGGGTGAACGGTCACACCTGGAGCCCTTTCTGACACTGGAGAGGCTGAGGGTGAACGGTCACACCTGGAGCCCTTTCTAGCACTGGAGAGGCTGAGGGTGAACGGTCACACCTGGAGCCCTTTCCGACACTGGAAAGGCTGAGGGTGAACCGTCACACCTGGAGCCCTTTCCGGCACTGGAGAGGCTGAGGGTGAACCGGCACACCTGGAGCCCTTTCCAGCACTGGAGAGGCTGAGGGTGAACGGTCACACCTGGAGCCCTTTCCGGCACTGGAGAGGCTGAGGGTGAACCGGCACACCTGGAGCCCTTTCTAGCACTGGAGAGTCTGAGGGTGAACCGTCACACCTGGAGCCCTTTCTGACACTGGAAAGGCTGAGGGTGAACCGTCACACCTGGAGCCCTTTCCGACACTGGAGAGGCTGAGGGTGAACCGTCACACCTGGAGCCCTTTCCGGCACTGGAAAGGCTGAGGGTGAACCGTCACACCTGGATCCCTTTCTGACACTGGAAAGGCTGAGGGTGAACCGTCACACCTGGAGCCCTTTCTGACACTGGAGAGGCTGAGGGTGAACCGGCACACCTGGAGCCCTTTCTAGCACTGGAGAGGCTGAGGGTGAACGGTCACACCTGGAGCCCTTTCTGACACTGGAGAGTCTGAGGGTGAACCGTCACACCTGGAGCCCTTTCCGGCACTGGAGAGGCTGAGGGTGAACGGTCACACCTGGAGCCCTTTCTGACACTGGAGAGGCTGAGGGTGAACGGTCACACCTGGAGCCCTTTCCAGCACTGGAGAGGCTGAGGGTGAACCGTCACACCTGGAGCCCTTTCCGGCACTGGAGAGGCTGAGGGTGAACGGTCACACCTGGAGCCCTTTCCAGCACTGGAAAGGCTGAGGGTGAACCGTCACACCTGGAGCCCTTTCCGGCACCGATGCTTTCACTGAGCCCCAGCTGCTTCTCCTCCTGCCTCAAGGACAAGCCCCTTGTACCAACTGATCTCATCCCCGGCCTCTCCCACTCAGACTGGGACTCTCACGAATTCACATGCACATGCACATGCGGGAGAAAAGGAGAAAGATGCGGTGTGCGGAGAGAGCTTCCAGCCGCACGGTGCAGACACGACGCCCCTGTGCAAGTGGCTGATCCCTCTCTCCTCCGACCACTTCCGGTGGGTTATTTCAGTGAATCTTCCAGGCACCCCGAAATGGGTCATCTCGTCCCCTCTGACAGATGAGCAGGCTGAGGCTAGAGGCGGAGCAGAGTGCCCAGTGTCCCTCGGCTCATGAGTGGGGGCACCCACAGCTATCGTCATCCAGAACCATCCTTCCGGGAAAGGTCCACGTGCACCTGGATCTCCGCAGCTCTCGGGCAGATGGGCACGCCTCTTCTCCTCCTACCCAGGAAGAAACTACAGCTCAGAAAGTTGCTGCGGGGGCCCCCGGGCTACTGGAGCCTTCTGACCTCTAGTCCAGTGCTCTTCCCACCAGTCACGGGCAGAGTTTGAAGGGCCCCCTCTGTATTTGCTCCCAGGGTCCAAGAGGACAGGTTTTTCTCCTTCTTTTTGGATCCAGCATTTCTGGTAACCAACAGTGTTTGAACTGCCCTTCTCATCCCCACCAGGATAGAAAAGTTCCACCTGAAAGGAGGGAGAGGCGCACGAAATAGAAGTATTGGGCACTAGAACGAACACTGGCTGATGAAGTAATCTGGACAATTAAACGCCCATGACATGAGTTTACCTACACAGCAAACCTTCACATGTACCCCCAAACCTAAAATTAAAGTGAAAAAAAGCATACAAAAAGACGCTCAGCATCATTACTTAGAGGTAAATTCAAATTGCCACCTCCTTCTCACACATCCGTCAATCTGGCTAAAGTTTTAAAATCACTGAATGCGCAGTATTGGTGAGGACAGGCAGGAATGGTGGCATTCATGCATTGCTGGTGGGAACAGCAACTGGTAAGATCGCTTTGGAAGACTTTGTGTAATAAACACGGGTAAACATAGCGTACCCATGACATGGACCAGCATGTCCATAGCAGACTTATTCATCACAGCCTCAAATCAGCAACAACTCAGATGGCCATCGTCAAGAAAATGTGTAAAATAACTATAATATCTTTATACAGTGTCAGGCATAAAGATGAAAGAGAAAAAAATCACTGCCACAGGTAACAACAAGGACAAATCCCATAGACATGAAGTCTAACAAAAGATGCCAGACCAGCTGGGCATGGTGGCTCACACCTGGAATCCCAGCACTTTGGGAGGCCGAGGCAGGTGGATCACCTGAGGTCAGGAGTTTGAGACCATCCTGGCCAATATGGTGAAATCTCATCTCTACTAAAAATGTAAAAATTAGCCAGGCTTGGTGGCGGGCACCTATAATACCAGCTACTTGGGAGACTGAGGCAGGAGAATCGCTTGAACCCAGAAGGCAGAGGTTTCAGTGAGCCGAGATCACACCACTGCACTCCAGCCTGGGCAACAGAGCGAGACAAAATAATAAATAAATAAATAAATAAATAAAGCCAGACCTAAAAGACTGCATGGCATGTGATTCCATTTATATGAAGTCCCAGAAGAAGCAAAGCTCACACACTGCAAGTGAAGGTTGACGGGAGAGAGACTGTCTTGGAAGGGACACAAGAAATCTCGGGTGATACGGGAAATGTTCTGTATGTTGATCTCGGTGGTGCTTGTAGTTTTTAGAAAAGGTGATAACCTTTGTAAAATTTCATCAGGTCACACCTTTCATATCTGTGCACGTCACTCTACATATGTTACACACCATTACAAAATAATGCCGGGCACCGTGGCTCATGCCTGTAACTCCAGATTTGGGGAAGCTGAGACAGGAGGATTGCTTGATCCCAGGAATTCGAGACCAGCCCGGGCAACATGACAAGACCCTGTCTCTACAAAATTTAAAAATTAGACAGGTGTGGTGACATGCACCTGTGGTCCCAGCTACATGGGAGGCTGAGGTAGGAGGATCGCTTGAGCCCAGGAGGTTGAGGCTACAGTGAGCCATGTTCATGCCACTGCACTCAAGCCTGGGCAACAGAGTGAGATCCTGTCTCAAAAATAAATAAATTTAAAAAGAAAGAAAGAAAGACAAGTTATACCTAGATCTGGGCAGAATTTGAACGTCTGAATTTCCATTTGAACCACTTCAGTTTCAATGAAACCAAGTAATTAGGGGGGTGAGGTGGGGGGTAGGTTGCTGGTTTCTCACACTTAAAAGATACAGAAAGTGTCTTACCGGGTTTAGAATTTTCCAATTTAACAAGCTCGGAGTTTGTGACTCATACTTTTCATGAAATAACTTTGAAACCCTGTGATCACATGATTTTACAAAATATTAAACCTTCTTGGCTATAAAAAGATTTTGGACATTCTACAGGTCTCAGTAAACAGCCTTGCTAATTTAAGCAGAAATTAATTGCACGTGGCTGGAGGAGACACCAGCTAATTCTCTCTGGGCTGTAAACCCTGGACTGAGTCAGAGGAATGACGCAATCAGGGCTGGGAGTGGGCAGGGGGTTATTCGCAGGGCCGCCTTATTCCACGCGGGCCTCCATGCCCCTAACACAGGTCCAGCCTCATTCTGCTTCCGGAAAAGGAGAAGAATGGTTTGGGGTCAGGCAGACAGGGCTGAAACACCCGCCCCCACCACCACCACATCCACGGCATCCCTGCTGCTTGCTCTGTGACCTCGGGCAGCTCCTCTGATCCCTGCACCCCGGGACTCAGTGTCTGCACCCACCAGTTGGGGCGGTGGTGAGATGGAGGGTCAGCCCTCAAGAGACCCTGTCAGCTGACCCCATCACACCTGGATTTTCCATTCCCGCCCCTGCACAGTTTAAATCAGCACAACAGAATTATGTGTTGTCTGGGCCATTCCACAGCGATCCACTGAAGTCAATTGCCCGTAGCAGCAGACAAATTCGAGAAGGTGGCCCCCAGGCCCGCTGGCCCTACCCCTCCCCACCACACCCTCGTGGCCCTGGCGGGTTCCAGCTGGCTGGGTCCGTGGTCAGCAATGCTGTGGGCCATGCGATGCACCCCCTCGTGGGCCCCCACGCTGACATGTGGCCAATGGTGACAAGTCACGTGTCACACGTCACCATCCAAAGGCAGTGGCACTCATTCACGTGTCTCACAAATGTTTGTGGGTTTCTCCCAGATCCCAGGCAGTGCCAGGGAGTCAAGGGATGTGGTTCCTGCCCTCCAGGAGCTGACAGGTTGGTGTGGCAGACAGACACGGAGCGGACAGTGCATCGCGCAGCCATCAGTGAGCCTGTGTGGGCCGTGATGGGGGCTGCACTGGGGCCTGGCCTTCATGAGCGTGCATCAGGGAAGGAGGTGTAACAGAGGATATTAGGGTGACTGGGCTCGGCCTGGGAAGGCAGGAAGCTGCTGTACATCGGCTCCTGGCCGGGAGGGGCCTCGAGGAGCTGGAAGACCAGCCAGTGAGGCCACTGCAGCAAGTGAGGCACAGGCTGGAGAAGGGGTAGACCTCACAGGCCCCCGAGACAAGCAAGGTTTGGTGTTATAGCCCAAGGCAGCTGGATGCCAGGCTCCTTATCACACCCTTTGTCCCAGTTGGAACTTCAGCTCTGTCTGCAGCAGCTGTGTGCTGACTGGGCTGTAGGGAAGCCTTTGCCAAACTGGGTTCCACGGAGCACTAGCCCACAAATTGCCTCTTGACAAAAGTTTTCACAGCAAAACTGCTACATGAAATCTGCAAGCTCCAGCTCTTCTGCAAGAGCAGCTGTGTACGTTGGCCCTTCAGAGGCACTGAGAAGTCCTGCAGTGGGGAAATCGCACACAGCCCTTTGTGAACTGCCCCTCCCATGATCACATGCTCCTAGGAGCCCTCGCTGGCCCCAGCCCTGTTTCTCAGCTGTCCAGGGACACGTACTCTCTACAGAGCCACAGAAAGGAGCAAAGATTATCCAACCATGGTGTATCCTGGTTTGAGGTGGTGCAGGGGCCCAGTATTTATTCCTACCCATCCCAGTTGTGACTTTTGAGAGCGATCAACCCACTGGCTTTACTTTGAGGCGGCTCTCATGGGCAGACTAGAATTTCAACTCCCGAAGCAGGAGTGTGAGCCAGCGTTTCCCTCTGAAAACTTCAGTGGACAGAAAAATGTTACGGGAGAACCCCCAAGACAGCACGCTTTGGTCAACTCAGAAATGTTCTGGGGTCACCCATTCTTGCCCCCATGTCTTCTAATCACTGGGGACCCTGAGCCAGAGGGCATGGGAGTCACTCCTTACTGCTCATCTGTGCGGCAGGCATGCACCCCCACCTCTCAGACCCAGACCCTCTTGGCCCAAACAGCCTCTTCATCTGCCCCACGTGCCAGGCATGGGATTTGCGTCTGACTTAGGAAGGAAGGCGACATCAACGTGATCCCAGGAACGTGTGACATGTGGCAACTTCACGGTGCTGGAGGCGGCAGTGGTCAGGAGCCAAGAGACAGGTGGGGAGGGGACATGCTGTAGGGAGGTGGCGGATTCTGGAACACAGGGGCCTGTCACAGGAAGAGAGGGAATGGGTCCCAAGATGCAGGGACAACCACGTCTGGGGCGCCAGGCCTGAGTGCACTGGGCCCAGCCTCATTCTGTAACTGCTGCCACCCAAACACAGCAGGCCTTGCACACCTCGCGCCAGCTCTGCACTGGACAGGCAACTGTTCCCTCCCTGCACCCAAGCCACAGCGCGGCACCTGGCTCTTGGCTCCCAGGACAACGCAACACACCCTGCAGGGTCCCTGTGGACGGACGTCCCTGCTGAGGGCTGGGCGGGGAAGAAAGGACTCAACGTTAAATCTGCACGCTCTGAGAAA
The DNA here is from genome assembly GCF_049350105.2 of Macaca mulatta. Taxonomy (NCBI): domain Eukaryota; kingdom Metazoa; phylum Chordata; class Mammalia; order Primates; family Cercopithecidae; genus Macaca; species Macaca mulatta. The sequence goes on along the minus strand of NC_133417.1, from coordinate 144,765,306 downwards.
AGAAAAGAGGGCGGGCGGGCGGGCAAGCAGGTGGGCGGCCACTTCGGCCGTTTGAAGCAAACACATGTGTACTTCTCAGGGCTACCCCACCCTCCCAAGACCCTCCCCAGGCCTGGACCCATGGGCTGTCCTCGGGGCCCCACAGGCTGGTCTTGCTGCTGGTTCTCCCGGGACAACTCCATCCGTGTGCCCTTTTCACTGTCAGGAGAGCGCTGGGCTGGTCCTCCCACCCTCCACGGTCCACAGCTCACGAGGAACTGGGTCTCTGCTCCTCAGTGGCAACCCCATGCCCCGTAAAGGTGCCCTGAGCGGAGAGAGACACGAACAACTGGTTCCCGGTGGCTGTCACAGGAGAGAGCAGCTCTACGCCACCCCTTCCCAGCTGCCCAGCCAGAGGAGATCAGGCCCAAAGAGCCTCACACCCAACTAAGCAAACCAATCCCTCCCATCCAGTGGGGGGTGAAGTGTGTTTAATGAGTGCGAAATCACGTTATCCCTGGAATGGAGGCCAATTCGACTGCTTTATTCCCAAAACTATTTGAAGTAGCTTAAAGATTGGGATTAAAACATCGATCAAATCTGCAGGCAGGGGAAGGAGGCGTGGCTGCTGTGGGAGGAGCCTGCAAGAGCATGGCTAGACGGTGCCCTCCGGGTGCAGATGCCCATCAGATGGAAGGTGAGGGAGCCTTCAGGAGACAAGGACAGGCAGAGGTCCAGGTGGGGCCTGGGGAGCAGGGACCCGGAAGCGCAGTGAGCAGGGATTCGAGCACAGTTGGGGCTTCTGAGTATGTCAGGTGGGGCCAGGGGCAGCTCCTTCCAGCAGCCCAGGTGGAGTCTGTGGTCTCCTGGCCCCTCCCTGCCTCCGTTCTCTCTCCAGAAGTCCAAGGAGTGGGACCAGGTGACCAAAGCTTTGGGCCTTGAAGCAGGAAGGCCTGCCCAGCGGACGTGAACGCCTCCACGTCTGACCCAGGCCCGCTGTCCCGCATGCCCACCACCATTTTCAGAAACTGCTGGGAATCAAGGCACAATCAGGAGCTGGGAGGAGGGGGATTTGCGACGTCCAGATGCGATGTCCAGCCCCCCAGACACACGCCCCCGACTCTTTCCTTAACCCCTCCCACCTTCGGAGGAGGCCCCGGTTCTTTCCGGATCATCTCAGAGGGGCCCAGAACCTCCCTGAAGCCCCAGCATCTTCATGAGCCCTTCCAGGTGGCTGATCCTCCTCACCGCAATGGGCCTGGGGTGCAGAGTCCAGACCTTGGTTCATGTCCAAGCACCCGAGGCCGCCAGGCACTGCCAGAGAGGTCAGAAGCCTCTGTAATGAAGGAGGAGCCCCTCCCCGGGCCCAGCTGTGTTTTCACTGTGGTCCCCCTTTCCATCTCTGCCACCCCCAAGACCAACATGGTAAATGCAAGCCAGATCATTCAAGGGGCCGCCACCCGCCTCTCACCTTCCCTTCTGAAAGGGGATGAAGTGCCTGAGCCCGGCTGATGAGAATCCTCACAGCATAGATTACAGTCAGAAGCTCTTAAAGATTTAGCATAACACGGACGAGATGCCTGTCTCCAGGGACCCTTGAGGAAGCAGCGTCTTAAATCAAACCATCGTACATCTTCCCTCTGACAGCAAGACAGGCAGCATGGGGCAGAGCAGGATCGATCCCTCCTCCCGCGTATATGGGTCCTGATTATTCCCTTAAAAGATGTCAGATGCTGAACAATAAGACATAAACTCCTGACACTGTCTTAAGACGCTTTTTCAAGATCGCTGCAAATGGAAGGCAGGAGAAAACAAACAGAGCCCACAGTGGTCAGGGCTTCAGAGGCACCGCGCGGAAAGAACACCAGAGCTGGCGGCGGGCCAGCCGGTCTGACTTTCGCCTTCTGTGTTTGAGCCCGGCAGCCGCCCCAGGAGAGGGGAGCACGCTGGCTCAGCCGGTGCACATTAGGCCTAGCTGCCAGCGGCCCGCACTGCTCCCCAGAGCCTGCCTGTTCCTGTCCGGGGCTGGGGAAGCACAGGACATGGCTGAAGTCTGGACTTTAGCAAAAGGGAGAACTGAGAACGAATTGAGAGTCTATCAGATCCCCTGAGCACACACGAACGCACACAGCCACAGGCCTTCGAAGCGGGCTCCTAGGGCGTATGCGCTGGGTGTGTCCGTGGCCCAGCGTGACACAGCTCAGTACTCTGGGCACCCTTCCAGCTCAGGGCGCCTGCTGGGGGTGCCTGCTGGGGGTGCCTGCACTGGCTCTCCCCGTGGTCACTCAGGAACAGTTACTAAAAAGGATCAGCCCCTCAGCTTTGTGGAGGTAGGGGGACATCCCCCGACCCCTTTTTGGTAGGCTCTGGCCCCGAGCTCAGAGAAGCATCTCCCTCTGTTTCTGCCTCTCCTGCGGGGAAGAGAAGCTGCCCATTAGCGAGCGACGTCCAGACAGTCCAGGCCCCACCTGGAGGAGCTGCCCACTCCTCATTTGAAGTCCTTCATCAAACTTCTGGACAGTGCCCCATGGCAGGAGCTCAGGGGTCAGCACGGAGCAGTAGGCGTCGCCTTCCTGGGAACCACACCGACACGAGGAGACTCGCTCACCATGAGTGAAAAACAAAAGAAGCTCTGCGTGAGTTGGACAAGGGTCTTCCCAGCAAGGAGGCCCCATGCCCCGGCCCCAGGCCCCAGGCCCGCCGCAGGGCCCTGAGTTCTGTGCACAGATAGCTTTTGACGTTCACCCGTATTTTCATTCCACATCCTCCCCGCGTATGGCAGATAGCTTTACATTCCCAAAACTCTCAGAGAAGGACCCAGTTTCAGGGGTAAGAACTGGGGTGAATGGCTCTCTCTCCGCTGGCCACCTCCTCGCTGACGGTGTGACAGTGGCTTCTGGGCCCGGTTGCCTCCCCAGGGTGGCTGCCGGGAGACTTCGCCCAGAACTTTCAATCGCCTGGAAGCTGGGACTCACCAGTCCAGCCCAAAGCGCTTTGTTCCAAAGGTAGAGGCATGATGGGAAATTTCTATGAAGCCACAACCATTTTCAAAGCTGCAGTAACAGTTTCTCAAGTTTCGAGGCACCCACCCGCTGCCCCAAATGTGAAACAGGAGTCTTGAGCATCCCTAGTCCTCCGAGCTAGTGTGCTGGTCCCGCAGCGTCCCGCAGGATGGTGGGACTGGGTTGGTGTGCTCCCGAGGCACCAGGCCACAAAGAAGACTCTGGTGGTTTCCGGAATCAGCAGTGATTGCCCCAAGTGCCTGGGTCATGGCACGTCACCATCCTGCCCACAGAGCTGGGGCCTGGTGACCTGGGGTACAGGGAATGAGACCCGGGCCTGGGCTAGTTGTGAAGCAGGAGGTTTGCCCCTACTGCACAGACAAGCCCAGCTATGGGACAGGGGTCAGGCTTACGCTTCCCTTAGGGCCTAAGACACTAATGCACAACCGTCTCCTTGGATGGGACCCCCTCTCCTTGCATGTCACACAACTCTCTCTGTCTCTCTCTCTCTGTCTCTCTCTCTCTCTCTCTCTTTCTCCCCCCAGCCTCCTGGGGAAAATCTGCTCTGTTAACTGGCAGGGTCATTGTCTAAACTCCGTTAGCCCCATGATCGCTAATTTTATGTGCCAATTTGGCCAGGCCGTGGTGCCCAGTTGTTGGTTACTCACCAGAACCAGATGCTGTTGTGAAGGTAATTTTTAGATACGATTGACATTTACAGACCGCTGATTTTATGTAAAGCAGAAGCTCTCCCATGATGTGTGTGGGCCTCGCACCACCAGCAGAAGCCCTTGTGCAGAAAGACAGGCTTCCCAGAGAAGAAGCAACTCTGCCTCAAAGCTGAACCCACCCTTACTGAGTTTCCAGGCTGCCAACCCGCTCGACAGAGGTCACACTCACCAGCCCCACCATTCGTGGTTCTGTTTCTGTCCTGTTCCCCTGGGGCACGCTGACGGGCACCACCCCGAAGGTGGGGCACTGGCATGAGGACTTGAGTCTGGAGGAACAGCCATGCAGGTGCTGGAGCTGCAAGTCTCAGAGTGCTCCCCTCATTCCCAAATGGGCCTGGGTCTCCATAACCCCCAGAGTAGGAGGGGAAGTGAAACTGAAGTGGGGCAGGGTCGGCGGGCAGCCCCTCGGGGCCTCAGGACAGTGCAGAGTCTCCCCTCCCTGTGGGGATTTTTTGGGAACATTCCTGTCAGGGTGGGAGAGGGTGTCTTGTTCCAAATCAGAAGTTCTCACAGCCCACCTGTGTTGTCACCCACCTTGGTGTGACCTTGGCTCTCCGCCGGCTGTGATGGTGGACACTGGGATGGGCTGACCAGACACCCTTCTGGGACAGCATGTAGAATCACTGGCACTGCAGGGGTGGCCTCCGCTGCAGAGAGTGGCCTCGCCCAAGGGCACATCCTCCTGGGCCCTCCAAATCCAACACCTGGCCAATGAGGGATATAAAGGCCCAGCCACCTCAGTCCAACTCAGCGCATCCCTGGGGGCAGGGGTCACTGTAGCCCCAGCTCCCGTGAGGCCACGGCTTTTATGGCGCCTCCTACGGCTGGATTTCTGCCTCTGCTGGGCCAGCTTCCTTCCCCCATCCATGGGGTCACACTCCTCAGTTCACAGCCTGCACACCACACTCCCTGCCAGTGTCGGGTTCCCGGACCGGCCTCAGCTCAGCCTCACGAGCACCACGGAGATGCACTGAGGCTCCCCAGCATCTGCACCAGAGACTCCAAGCTTTTCCAGGGAAACAAATGCCACCCACCCACCCCACAATCCCACGGCCACCGTCCCGCCTGCCTCCATCACCAGGGCCAGAGGGCATCTTGCCACAAAGATCCCATGGCTCAGAATCCTTTTCACCTGGGCAGCCCCGTCCATGCATCAGTGCAGGCTTCTGGTTCCCTGGGTGTGCAGGTAAGACTGTCCCTACCACTCACTACCCCCCAGCCCAGCTCCACCCTCCCCTCCTAGAAAATGGGGACAGTAGTGTCATCCCATGATGTTTCTGGAAGAATCCAGTGAGCTGAGCCAGTGTGCCTTCTCTCAGAAAGCACGCCCTGATGATGGCTGCAAATGCTGTTACGACAGGGGGCGGAACAAGGGCACCCATCGACCGCAGGCCTGTCCATGCCTGCTGGACCCAGAACCAAGGCATCCCAAGCCCCAGCCCAGTGCCCCCTTTCATTCCTTCATTCGCTCGACAAATGCTCATAAGTACCCGCCACATGCAGGGCACAATTCCAGCTCCTGCAAACAGAGCCCCGACCCCCTGGAGCTTATTCTAGTGGGGAGGGCAGATGAGAACCCGGCGAACATGCAGTATCCCATCAGATTGGCACAAAGAGGGACATCAAGGCACCAGGGCAGGGAAAGTCTCCAGGAGGGGGCTCCGCAAGGCATAGGGAGGAGGCAGGTGCGACCTGGGTGTGTTGGAAGAGGTGGGGGCATGCGTGGACGGTGCAGAATGAGCAGAGAGAAGGGGAGGGGTTGGAACCTGTGGCCCTCAGGGGCCTCCCAGGCTCCAGACAGGTCTGGGCTGCTGTCAGTGGGGAGAACCAGGTCAGCAGCTTATCCAGTCGTGAAAACACACCTGTGTCCGTGTGTCCAGCCCCGCATCTGGTACTTGGGGTCTGAATCCGGGCTGGCGGAGCAGGGAAGACAGTGCACATCCCTTCCTCAGGTAGGAGCATGGGCAGTGGCTGTGGCCAGAGGTCCCAGCTCTCATAGGAGCCACACCCTCTGGATGGGGCTGGCTGGGTAGTTGGGTCCTTGGCAGGAGGGCAGGGACCAACCCCAACCATGGCCCCACAATGTCCACATGCTCTGGGCCCCGCAGCTCAGCAACACTCAGGACTGCCCCCATGGAAATCCACCTGCTATGGAGACGTGTGGGAGGGAAGGGAAGAGGAGGAGAGGCCCGAGGGAGGGACCGTCCTGCAGAAGGGCCACGCGGCAGGAGAGAGAAACAAGGGACCCCTGACAAGAAAGTCCTTCCCGTCCGCCCAGAGCTCCCTGGATAACTGGAGGGAGGCAGCTTGTTGGAGTTGGGGTTGGAGGATCGGGGCCTAGATCCCAGGAGACTTGACTGTCAGGAGTCAGTGAGTCTGAGCCTCCCCTCAGTAGTAAGATGGGAACCGTGTCTGCCGTACCTGTCACTCAGGGGCAGCGGCGGGTGGCCGTGGTGGGGGTGGGGGGGGGCAATAACAAGGTTGGTGACATCACACCCCGCCTGTCAGTGCACCTTTTCCCTTCCAGAGCAGGTCACCGAGATGAAGCACACCCCTTTAGCTCTCCTTGCCCTTGGCTGATGCCTACGGCACCCTGGGCTGTGTGCCCTCGGAAAGAGAAGCTGCTCTTGTGTTTTCAGGGGTGTGCTCTAAACACAGGTGTGGCCCTTGTGCTCTGAAAGAAGTGAACCAATTCCCACAAGAGCTCTGAGACCCAGAAATATTCACAGCAGGATACAGAAGGGTCCACCCTTCAGAAACTCGGCAGATGCAAAGCGCTCTCCAGCAACTTGTAGGGCAAGCCATCCTGGACGGACGTCAGATCTGGGCAGCTGTCATGCCACAGTAAGAACCTAGGTCTTGGAGTCTAAGGAAAGGGGTTAAGGCCCAACTCTAAGACTTCCTGGCCAGGGGACGGTGAGCAAAGAGCAAGGTCTCTGGCCTTCCATCTGCCACTCTGTGAAAGGAGATGAGGCGCTTCCTCCACCAGCTGCTATGAAGATTAAATGGATCATGGGGGTAAAATGCTTTGTACACTGTGACATGGGGATGTCGTTCTGAAACACACTGCCCCTGCTACCAGGGGCCCAAAATTGAAATCTCAAGAGCATGAAATGTCATCTAAGAGGCAGGATAGGAGGAAGTGTGTTCTGCTCAGTCCAAAGATGGCTGAGGAGCAGAGCCCCCATGCCTGAGAAGGGCTGCTGGAGAAGCCAAGGGCCTGGACAGAGCCCTCCCTGTGGCCTGGAAGAGGAGCCCATTCCGCCTCCAAGTCCTGTGTTGGGGGATGGCCCTCGGCACAAGAACCATGCCTGACACACGGGATCTCAATTGTTGGATGCATGAAGAATAGGTCTTGTTTTCTGAAAGGTCTCGGGCCCAGCATAGGAGGTCGCCCTGTAGGGGCTACAGGACCATCTGATGGAGACCATCTTCTGTCAGAAGGAGCCTGATGCATATGTGAGTCCCCACACCCTCACTCCCAGCACCAAGGTACAAGGAATAGCAAGTCTGAAACAGGAGAGGACAGCCAGGGATCTCAGCCACGTCTCCCTGCAGCCAGTATGGGCACAGCTGACGAAGCATGCATGTGATCTGGAAGCAGCTGGGTAGAAAAACCACAAAGAGCGTTGGCCCTTCATAAGCACGAAACCAAGAGATCTCATGCCCATCAACTCACTGCTTATCTCTTGGTATAAATATCTTTCAGGGCAAAGAATCATCAATGCACCTCAGTGTCCAACCAGAGTAACTGTGTACTTCTTAGCAGGTGCACCAGCAGAACACCGAGTCCCGCCAAAAATCACAGAAACGAAAATGCAAATGGTAATAAATGCAAGTGTCACTAATACCCACCTCCATTAAAACCAACTATTCATAAACCAATCATATATTAGTCTCTTCTTATATTGCTGTAAATGAATACTTGAGACCAGATGATTTATCAAGAAAAGAGGTTTAATTGGCTCACAGCTTTGCAGGCTGTACAGAAAGCATAGCAAGGAGACCTCAGGAAATTGACACTCATGGTGGAAGGTGAAGGTGGGGCAGGCAGGCAATCACAAGGCTGGAGCAACGAGAGAGAGAGAGAGGAGGGAGGTGCCATACACTTTGAAAGAGCCAGTCTCATGAGAACTCGCTCCATTTCGTGAGAACAGCACCAAGGAGATGGTGCTAATTCATGAGAAACCACCCCTGTGACCCAATCACTTCCCACCAGGCCACACCTCCAACACTGGGAATCCCAATTCTACGTGAGATTTGGGTAGGGACACAGAGCCAAACTATACCAGATGGTTAAAAACCTAGCTTTGAGCAACAGTAATTCATTCAACAAATATTCTTGAACACCTACTATGTGTCAGGTTTACGTTCTAACAAGCAAACAATCAAGAAAATACGAGTTACCTCCCAGAACTCCCAGTGCAATGCGGCTGTGTCAGCACAGTCACTTCCACCTCTGAGGAAGAGAAGTCCATCACTCTAGTTTTGAAATATATTACCTGGGCTGGGCCTGGAGGCTCATGCCTATAATCCCAGTACTTTGGGAGGCCAAGTCAGGTGGATCACTTGAGGTCAGGAGTTCATGACCAGCTTGGCAAACATGATAAAACCCCATCTCTACTAAAAAATACAAAAATTAGCCAGGCGTGGTGGTGCGCGCCTGTAATCCCAGCTATTCGGTAGGCTGAGGCAGGAGAATCACTTGAACCTAGGAGGCGGAGGTTGCAATGAGCCGAGATCATACCGCTGCACTCCAGCCTGGGTGACAGGAGCAAAACTCCATCTCAAAAAAAAAAAAAAAAAAAAAAAGGAAAGAAATCTATCATCTTCTGTAGCCATTCCCAAGCAATAATGGGACAGTAGAACAACAGCCTGTCAAGGTCACCTCAGGTTGGGGGAGGCAGAGGCCCCCAACTTTTAGGGGAGGATTATACTTCTGTCTATGCAGGGGTCTTAGAGCTCATGTGGTTATCTATTCCTTTCATAAATTCAAGGAAAGCCAGAAGCCTCTAGCACCAGTTGTGTCACTCCTTTCAGGCTCCTGTGACAAAATATTACAGACTGGGTGGCTTAGAAATAATAGACAGATATTGCTCACAGTTCTGGGGGCTGAGAAGTCCAAATCAAAGCACCGGCAGTTCCTGTCTGCAAACCCGCTTCCTGCTTCATGGACAGCACCTTCTCACTGTGGCCCCACGTGGTGGAAGGGGCAAAGGAGCTCTCTGGGGGCCTCTGATAAAAAACACAAGTCCCACTCGTGTGAGCAGATTCCTCATGACCTGAGCATCTCCCAAAGGTCCCACCTCCAAATACCATCACGTTGGTGATTAGGTTTTAATGTTTGAATTTCAGGGGGCCACAGACCTTCAGTCTTTCACAGAGCCTTCTGTTACTCCTAATCAGTCTCTCCATTGCATAGTCTATGGTCGAATGGCCACTTCTGCAATCTACAAGTAAAAGATTGCCCTTAGAATCGCAGCTGTGCAGTTGCCCACATGGGCGGAATGTCCAGTAAACCACAGGTGTGCACTAGGGAGAAAGATTTGTTCTATTAGGACCCAGCCGCACAGCCTTGAGCTGAGGGACTGAGATGCTTGCTTCAGTGTTTCCATGACCTTCAGGATAAATCTGAACTGCCTAAACTCGCCGATAGGATTCTGCCTCTGACCAAGATTTCAGTGAGGGGCTGCAGCAGGTTTACCCTCCTGCCTTACGTAACTAAAAACCAAAAAAAAAAAAAAAAAAAAAAAAAAAAACTAAAGAAACAATAGTTTTTAAGACATTGGACATCAGGCAACAAAGGACAGAGGTGCTTGAGGCAAGAAACAAAAGAAGAGAGCCCTCCAGGCTGCAGGACAGGGAAGGGGCTCAAGCAGAGCCTGAAGACCCCCTCTAAGTGGCGGGGCTGATGTTCAGACAGAAAAAGCTGGCGTTCTCATGCCGGAGTCCTGGGGAGCAGGAGCTGCAGAGACAGAACTCCAGAGAGCTGCACAAGGACCCACAGGCCTCCGCCGAGTTCCCATAAATGCGTGTGAGGAAACTGCCCGACCCTGGGGAAAAAGCCACCTGAAAGGATTAGAGGGAAGCATGCCTGAAACTCACGCAGAGTCAGTGGCGGCCAGGGTGGAAGACCTCGTCATTCGCAGGCCACTGGGTTAAGGACACAGAGGGTTTTGCCTCAGGAGTGGGGCAAAATTCACCCTACAGTAAATGTTTCCCTGGTCTCACCTAACAAAGCAAGACCTAAAAGGGTTCAGCCATTTCCAATACTTTCACTGTCTCCCGGAACAAAACCCAAGAACATTCACAGGACTGCAGGAATATCCAGCACCAACAAGGCAAAATGTACCACGTCTGGCATCCAGTGAAAAATTACCGAGCGTGCAAAGAAGCAGGAAAGCCTGACCCACAGTGAGGAGAGAAACGGTGTGAAATCCGTTCGGAAATAACACATAATCAGACAGAGACAAGAAAAGGATTACCGTATCTGTTTGTTCAAGAAGCTAGAGGAAAGACTGATCATGTGAACGCATGGAAGATACCAAAAAAAGTAACTAAACAACCAGGAAACTTCTAGAGGAAACAACGACGTCAACCCTAACTCTGAGATGAAAACCACCCTGGAGGGATTAGCAGCAGATGAGACGCAAAGGGAAAGACGGGCGAACTGAAAACGGAGCAAAGGGAACTTGCGCCAGTGAAACACAGAGGGAAAAACTGGAGGAAAATCACAGAACGTCAGTGAGCTGCAGACCAAGTTCCACCCCCCTGCACCAGCCACCCTGGCACCTGCCTGGAGCAGAAGGTGGGCCCAGCCAGGGGCCATGTGAAGAAGAGGAAAGCGCTGTTTGGAGACCTCAGTGTAGGTCTGACCTGCTGCTGTAGGCCTGCCTCACCACCAGCTGCCCTCAGAGCGGAGTCCCAGTGCACACACGGACACACACCCATATATATATGCACACATATGTAAGCAAACACGTACACATGTGCACACACCCACACACATATGCGCACATTGTGCATGCACACGTACAAGTGCATTTACATAGGTACTCTTGTGCACGCACACATACATATGCACACATCACATGCACACACTCACGTGCACAAGTACACAGAACCACACCATATTACCTCACATATGTATGTAGAGCACGCATATTTGAGGTGATATGGTTTGGCTCTGTGTCCCCACCCAAATCTCATCTCAAATTGTAATCACCACGTGTCGGGAAAGGGGCCTGGTGGGAGGTGATTGGATCATGGGAGTGAAGTTCCCCTTGCTGTTTCCGTGCTGGTGAGTGAGTTCTCTGTGGATCTGGTTGTGTGAACATGTGTGGCACGTCCCCCTTGGCTCTTTCTCTCTTTCTGTCTCCTGCTCTGCCAGGTAAGAAGTGCCTGCTTTCCATCGCCTTCCGCCATGGTCGTAAGTTTCCTGAGGCCTTCTAGCCATGCTTCCTGTTAAGCCTGCAAAACTGTGAGTCAATTTAACCTCTTTTCTTCATAAATTATCCAGTCTCAGTTCTTTATAGCGGTGTGGCAGTGGACTAATACATGAGGGCACCCACGCACTGACGTGTGCACACACTCGTGCACGCATACACACCTGCATGGGGTGTGAAAGACCCTCAGGTCAGACTGGGAGACTGCTCCTGGGCAGCCGCCTCCAGAGGCCCGCCTGTGTGAAGGGTCACACTGACCCTGCAGGGAATCCTCGAAGTGAAGACTCCACCCCGCACAGCTGGTGAGCTCACACAGCCTGAGCAGGAGATGAAATCCAGGGTGGCTTTGGTTGGCCAAGTCAACAAACACAGACTGGGTTAGGGTGTCTGCACGTGGTGCAGTCAGGAGAAGTGGAGGATACCAGAGAAAGGCCCCTGCCCACTTCAGCCCAGGAGAGGGCAGGGAGGGTCAGGAAGACCACAGAGCAAGCTGGCAGCAGGCGTTCCTTTCCCTCGGCGAATCAGGAAACACCCTGAATGGTAAGATGGGCAGGGACCAGCTGCCCCAGGCTGGAGCCTGAGAAGGGTGCAGGGCGTTGGCCAAGGTAGGGAGTGGAGGGGGCTCTGCTGGTTCATTGAGGAAAGAAAGCCACAGTTTTACCCACACACACGTCCATCCAGAGATGTACATCAGGGAGGCTTCCTCCGTTATCACCGCTGGAAATCGGACTTAACACCATGCCCTGGGACAGAAAAAAGAATTCATTTCAAATCTCATTTCAAGAGAAACACAAAAATAAAGAGAAAGAAATGAATTGCTAATTAAATCCTCTTTAAATTTAGTATAAAGATTAAACGGAAACTTATGGAATCTGCAAGTTGGCATGAGGCACACTTTTTCCTAAAAATGCTAATTTGGAAGTGGTGGACTCATTTAGCCCCGACTTGATACTGCTATTCTGAATAGCATGCTCTCGGGGAGATTCCACATGAAGCCCGGGCTGTGAGCTTTATTTCTGGAGGATGTCTGCCTCTCCCAAAGAAAGGAGGCAAGGAAGGCCACCGCAACGAAGTCGGTTCACTGCACAAACCCTGCACCCAGAGCCATGTCCGGAATGAGTTCGAGGGAAGAAAGATGGCCTGGTGGGTTCTGGTTCCACACGAGGGGCGGGTGGTCAGCCACAGAGACTCGCAGAGAGAAGGGAGGCCGGGTCCCAGGGCATCCCCGCCACAGGGCACTGCAGCAGCCAAAGGAGGGGCAGAAGAGGAAGCAGAAAGAACGGACCTTCCCCTACCCACCCTCTCCTCTGAAAGGACTCGGCAGAGGGGCGTGCTCACTCCCAGCAGCTTCCCCACCATCCTGCACCCTGCAGCTGCCTAGAGCTGCACAACCCGAACCCTCCCTGCTCCAGCCCTGACCCCAGCTCTGCAGCAGAAACCCCGCACAGGCCTGCACAGGCCCTGGCCTTCCCACACCTCCCCTCCTCCCAGCCTCTCTGATTCCTCGCTGTCTCCCACTCCCGATCCCGCCGTCCTCCAGCCTGAAGGCTGGTATGTGTCCCCGTGGGTGTTTGGAAGTCGGTGGCTGCATGCGTGTGCACGTGTTTGTGTGGTCACCGCTTCACCTGTGTGCATGTTCTCACACATACATGCAAACAGGTGCACACCTGCATGTGTTTTCAAATATTTTAATCAAGTACATAAATGCCAAACCATATATATTTTTATTGTTCAAACGTTTTACTCTAAAAATTTTAACGATTTATTAAAATTTGTGGCAAAATACAACCTACAATGCTGTCATTTTTAATAGAAATTATTTCAGTAAAGCTGACTTAAATTTAAATTTTTGAAAATTAAATCACTACTTGGAAACGACATTTAGTTTGGCAAGAATCACTTCCACTCATGGTCTCTGAGAGGGAGGTTGGCCTGGTTAATACATCTGTTTTCTCACCCAAGCACTTGGGCCACCAGATCCTCCCAGCTCTCTGAAACGTTTCCATCCAAGTCAGCAGCCGATGTCCTGGACAGCCGCACACGCTCACCTTTTGTCTGCACGACACCAGGCAGCCCTCTGTGGCCTAGACCCCAGGTATGCCTTCACACACTGAGTGTGAGCGTGCACTGTGGGGGTTAGCCGCCACGTGGGGCTGCCCATATGTGTGTGCGTGTGCGAGGGTGCACGTGTGTGTGGACACTTGCTCAGCTTCATCTCCAGCTTGTAAGGACATGCGCTCTGAAGAGTTTCCTGGCACCCTATCCGATTCGCTCCCTTGGGTACATCCCTGTCACCGAGCCCCAAAGCCCAGCACAGTCGTCCTGGGAGGAGGCAGCTCTGACCGTGGCTCTCCCCAGGGAGGAGGTGCTGCCCTCCATGGGGAGGCCCCTGGGCTGTCTGGGCTTACCAGGCTCTTCTCCCATATTGGTAATTTCAAGCCTTTGGGGGCTGCTGTGTTTCTGTTTGGCTTTGTTTTTTAGCTTTTGGTAGTAGTTATTAATGTTTTTCATTTCCTCAAAAATTACAGCTGTTGCGATGTTAATGGAGCTAATTGTTACTATTCAGCATCTGGAGAGGCAATTTAGCACCTGCTAATAAAGATGCCTCATTTGAAGTTTGGAGAAAATGACCGGATTCCCCAGTGTCATTATGTCACTCTGGCAAGTGGAAATTATGGAGGCAGAGCCCAAGGCGGGAACTGTCTGAGGACCCGCCACAGCGTGTTGCCCGTCCCTGCGGCTCAGCGCATGTGCAGGAGGGAGAACGAGCGCTGTGTCCACCTCGTCCGCGTGACATTTCCTGCAAGATTTTCAAACCTTTCCTTTCAAGATTTTCCAGACACCTGCTGCAGCGCGTCTTGGGTTGCAGGACAGAACACCAAGCCAAATCCAGGGAAAAACTAGGTGCAGGCCACTCTAGGTCTGGGGCTGCAGGGGCCATGAGGCAGGGACCCCAGAAACCAGGGGGCGGCAGTAGTGGTGGAACACCCCGAGCTGGGTCCTCACAGCATCCGCCCTGTGGTGAGTTAGGAACCGCCTTACCTGACCACCCTTCCTTCCACAGTCAGGGGCCCCGCAAGCTCTGCCCCTGTCCTGCTCACCCCTCAATGGCAGAAACTCGCCACCTTTTCCCATGGCCCCTTTGCAATCAAGGGCTCTCACCATGAGCCATATTGAACCAATGTCTGCCTTCCTTGCGTCTTTCTCCTCCTCTGCTTGGCGCCTCGGGGAACAAACCAACAACCTTCATGAGCAGGAGGGCAGCTGTGTGTCCCCACATGACCGCTTCTCCTGGCCAGATGGCAGCAGCCTCACCGGGAGGCACCCCGCCCCCCACTGCCTATTGGACAGAGGGATGGAGTCCACCCCCCAGATCAAGTCCTAAGCACCCCCAAGCACACACTCCCTTTCTCGAGAAATGGGAGAGGAAAGGAAAAGAGAAATAAACTCTCGAGCAGACCCGTCACCCACCAAGCACCTGGCAACACAGGCAACACCCCCACCCGTGCCGGGAAGCCAGCGCCAGCCTTGGATCTCCGGTGGGTGACCCGTGGTCACCACGGGCATGGGGAGGAGGCAGTGACCCTGATGGGGCTCTCGCTGTGGGGCCCCTTGTCATCCATCCTCCTGCAACTGAAGACACGTAGCATGACCTCATCTCTCCAGCCCAAAGTGATTTCCAAAAGCTGGGGGTCTCTGGTAGGGAGGGCAGAGTGAGCTAATCCTGACTCTAAAAACATCAGGGCTGGAAACCCTGCCTGCCAGCAGACCCAGGGGGTGGAGGGCCAGAGGGGCGGTGCCGGAGATGGACACAGCAGGGTCCTTCTCATGGACGGACGAACAAAGCTCAGCTGTCTCCTCCCACCCCGACCACAGGGCTCCGAAGTCAGGGCAGTATCCCCACGGGAAATGACGGACAAAATGAGGTTGCTAAGCCCTGTCCAACAGGCCTGCCCAGGGCCCTGGAGAACAGGACGCCCCGCAGGGCAGGTGATCTCTCTACCTTAGCTCCCAGCACTGCAGGCCCCCACCACCTCACACGTCAGTGTCAGACTCTGGCGCTCTCTGTCTCTCTCTCTCTCACACACACACACTCACACACACACACACACACACACACGCTCTCAAGTCCTCTCAGATCACTGATAACTGGGGTGGCAGGCCTCACCTGGGAGAAGTAAGGATTTCTTTTCAAAAGTGGCACGCAGTCCTCGAGTTTCCAAACCCACAGCCTGCCATGGTGTGCTGGTGCCAGCTCCCCCCGCCTGCAGGAATGGATCACGGGTGTCTCTTTCCAACTCCACGCTAAGTGAGTTCACGTGGGTGGTTTGAAACCTGCCGTGGTGGGAGTGTTTACACTACAGAAATTGGCACAAGGTAAAAACCAGGCCCTTTTTCCTCTGGAGAGCTGGTTGCTAAACACTCAGTGGCACGCCACTGGCCTGGGGCCCCCGGAAGGCTCTGGCCTGGTCTCTAGGGCTCTAGGGACAATGGTGTCTTCTGTGCAGGTGTCCTCTGTTAACGTAGAGGCCATGCCCCCGCCCCCTAAGGCCATCTTGAGAAATAAGAACAGAGTTGGAGGTTCCCAGGGAAGAAAGAACAAAGACAGGAAAACAGATCTGTGACGGTGGAAAATTTACTTTTTCTTGCAGCACAGGTCAGCACTGCCCTGAGTGACCGTTTTTCTGGCTGAATGCTCGAGCTCCAGGGCTGACGGCTTGGACTTCTCAGAGGCCGTCTCCCTGTCTGCGGCTGTGTCCTGAAAGTTCACCTTGCCGTGACCGCCAGGAAGAAGCATTTCTATGTGCAATCGCTCTTCAACAGCAAAAGCTTTGTTGGAAAATGTCAAAGATAGCAGGTGTCCTTTTAAGGAAGTCCCCATTTATCTAGTACCAGGTTCAGGCCCCTATCATTTGTACAATTGGGGGTAAATATTTAAAGCAGAGCTTAGACAAACACCTCCTGAGAATGAGGCGGCATCATCTGTGGCGTGTGTGCCTGTGCGTGTGTGGATGTCACCAAAGCTGGGCTTCCAAAGTGTGAGCGTGCAGCACCCAGGCAAAGCCCAAGCCCACTCGGGTGGATTCGTTGTGTTTGAGGCTCGCAGAGTCTTGACCACATGGAAAATCTTGTTTTTGAGCAATAACCCCTCAGAACGTTGCATGTTAGCACCTTTTGGAGGCTGTCAGGAGACACTTCCTAAATAGGATGTAGGGAGGAAATGGAGCCCACCCAGGCCAAAGCTCAGCTTGGATATTGGATTTTCTGGGGTGAATCAGATTTGCTTGGTCCTATGAGGACCTGCAGAGGCTCACCTTGCCCAGCAAGGAGCCTACGATTTTGAGATGCAGAAAATCCTTAAAATGTTGAGGCTCTTGTATCTTAGGGGAATTTTCTTCTCCATTAAAGAAATCCAAGACATGGGCCCATGTGGGCAGGAGGGCATAGTGGGGTCAGAAGATTAGGGTGGAGGGCCAGTTGTCTGGCGGCGTGGCTGTGGGCAGGCCTACAGCCTCTCTGAGGCTTGTTCTATGGGTATCTGGGGCCTGTTCTAGCACCACACACCCTGCCTTCCTCACTGAGCTGCATGCAGTCAGGGGGCCAGCAGGGGTGGGCACCAAAGGGGCCCAGGGACTGAGGATGAAGCCCCACATGGAGTTCTGTGGACCTCCCTGCCCGGCACCCCAGCCCCACTCCTGCCATCCCAGTGGACACTGGACACCTGTCCCTTCCCCTCTGGGGTTCCTGGGCTGTGGGTTTTGCTGCATGGATGCCAAGCCAGGCCATTTCCACCCACCCCTATCAGACACCACCCTCCCGCCATGGGTGAGCTCATCTAGGCTGGTCCCTCTCCCTTTGGGGTGGCCTCTGCCCTCCGTACATCCCACAGCCAACATCGTCCATCTAGGCTGGTCCTACTCTCAATGGAACAGGGTAGGCTTCAGAGACCCCCACTGGGGAATCATCCATCCATCCACTCAGGCCCTGTTCCAGCATCAGAGCTGCTACCGTGAGCTGAGCAGAGGAGTCCTGCCCTTGAGAGCTTCTGGGGAGGAGGAAAACAGAGAGGGAGCCTGCCTCACATGCAGGAAAAAGGCCACCAGGGTGGAGGCTTGGCCCGTCCTCCGTTCCAATGCTGTCTTTGGCTCCTCCCCACTCCATGCAACAAATCAGAGCGATACCAGTAAGTGCAGACCAGGGTGACTGGCGTGCACTTAGAATTCCCCTTCCTGTGGGCCAGATGCTGGAAGGGCACCCAAACTGAGGGCACATGAACACCACTGAGTGGCCTCTGGTGGGAAGCTGGGCTGGCCTCCCACAGGTGTCTGGGCCTCTCTGGGTAAAGCGATTCCATGTGATTATTCAAGAGCTGTGTCTACACTTGCAGAATCAACACATGGGCTGCCACCTCATTGACCCAAAAAGAAAAGGCAAGAGTGGCAGGGCTTCTGCAGGCTCTCATTTACTCATCTGATCACAGGACCCAGTGGGAACCCACTGCATGTCGGCAAGGGTTTGCTAAGCTCCCCATGAGCTGGGCACACTGCCAGGTGGGCACCACCAGCATCCAGGGCCACGAGCTGGAGAGACAGGCACCATGGAGGCCTGAGCCACAAGATGGAGATAGGCACCGCAGAGGCCTGGGCCATGAGATGGAGAGATGGGCACCGCAGAGGCCTGAGGACGTGATGATGTGCACACGAGGGTCCAGCATCTGACAGACGGCAGATCCGCCGTAGGCTCAGGGCACAGGAAAGGGTCCTGAAGGCACGAATGGGCAATGAGATCCTTCCCCACGAGCCCAGTCTACCCTGCAGCCTCAGGAACTGGGTCAGTTCTTCCCCAGCCATGCCCTGCACGCGGCTTCCATCTAACACAGATGCCCCCGCTGGCCACCTCACTAAGCCTCTTGGTCTCCATCCTTTCCTTGGATTCTTGCCTCTCTCACCTGTAGCCCAGATTTCAGTTCAAATCGGCAAGTTGTCGACGAGGATTTGCCCGCACTCATTCATTCAATGGCCGCACCCCACATTGGCCGCACTGGGGATGGAAGTGCTGGAGCAGCAGGAGCTGGGCAGGGCTACAGCTGGGGGGCTCTGCAGCTGTCGGCCCGGTGGCCTCAAAGGCCCTCCCCATGGAGCGCAGAGCGGGGCTAGGCTTGCACGACATATGAACAGGGACACACGCCAGTCCACCCTGGACCAAGAAGGCTGCAGCAGCCATTCCAATGGGGTCTGACATCACCAGGACCTGAGACCCTCTCTCTCTCTCCAGCTGTCCCTCCTACCCTTCTCCTTCTCTTCCCCCTCCCCCTGTTACAACACCAATCTCTCACCCGCCCACACTGAAGGAGCAGCCTCAGTCCCACGTCCAGGAGAACATTAGTCCCATCCTGTCTCCTTGTCCTTAGCTCACCAGAGGGCACCAAACAGAAAGAGAATCCAACCCGGAACTCCCTTTTTATCTGCCTTCCTTGCCCACCTGCAAACCAGAGTCAGCGCCATTCAAGGAGGGTGGAGAAGGCGATGTCCCAAGAGCCTGCAGGCCCTTCTCACCCATGATGCCCATGTGGGCCCACCTCAGCCTGCAGGCCCTTCTCACCCATGATGCCCATGTGGGCCCACCTCAGCCTGCAGGCCCTTCTCACCCATGATGCCCATGTGGGCCCACCTCAGCCTGCAGGCCCTTCTCACCCATGATGCCCATGTGGGCCCACCTCAGCCTGCAGGCCCTTCTCACCCATGATGCCCATGTGGGCCCACCTCATCCTGCAGACCCTTCTCACCCATGATGCCCATGTGGGCCCACCTCAGCCTGCAGGCCCTTCTCACCCATGATGCCCATGTGGGCCCACCTCAGCCTGCAGGCCCTTCTCACCCATGATGCCCATGTGGGCCCACCTCATCCTGCAGACCCTTCTCACCCATGATGCCCATGTGGGCCCACCTCAGCCTGCAGGCCCTTCTCACCCATGATGCCCATGTGGGCCCACCTCATCCTGCAGACCCTTCTCACCCATGATGCCCATGTGGGCCCACCTCAGCCTGCAGGCCCTTCTCACCCTCAGCGCCCATGTGGGCCCCACCTCAGCCTGCAGACCCTTCTCACCCATGATGCCCATGTGGGCCCACCTCATCCTGCAGACCCTTCTCACCCATGATGCCCATGTGGGCCCACCTCATCCTGCAGACCCTTCTCACCCATGATGCCCATGTGGGCCCACCTCAGCCTGCAGGCCCTTCTCACCCTCAGCGCCCATGTGGGCCCCACCTCAGCCTGCAGACCCTTCTCACCCATGATGCCCATGTGGGCCCCACCTCATTCTGCAGGCCCTTCTCACCCTCAGCGCCCATGTGGGCCCCCCCCAGCCTGCAGGCCCTTCTCACCCATGATGCCCATGTGCACCCCCCCTCAGCCTGCAGGGAAGTATTCTTAGAAGTTCCTTCTTCATGAAGTTGGGTAACTTGCTCAAGGTCACATAGCCAGCAGCAGAATAGAGGAAGGGAGAACCTACGAACAAGCCACGTCACGCTTGCAGCACTGTCCCGTGCAGTCTCTTCATCAAACCAGGTGGTCAGTGGTGCTGGGAGCCACCCAGGGCACTTCTCCAGGCTGGGAAGAGGCTCCAGGCTTGGAAGCCTCCTGGGAGACCTCCCTGACCCACCCTCACCCTTGACCACCACTGAGGGGAATTTCTTCATTTTCTGTGCCTGAAGGTTCAAGAGGGAAGTCAAAAGTGGCTTCCAGTCAGCCTAATGGGTACGGGGTTTTCTCTGGGGGTGATGAAAGTGTTTTGGAGCTTGACAGAGATGGTGGTTGCACAACACCAAGGATGTACTAAATGCTGTTGAAATTGGCAATGCAAAAAGGTTCGCTTTATGTTATGTGAATTCCACAGTAAAAATGCTCTAACGTGGCTTCAAGGCAAATCCTAGCAGACCTTACAGAGCATTTCAAGACACTATCAGCAAATGCCCACAGAGCTGGGCCCCCTGTGCTCCCCCATTCCAGGTCCATAAGCAGAATTAACCCTAAACCACCTCCTGAGCCACGGCCTGAAAGTAGCCCCCACCGACAGTGGAGGCAATGGAGTCCGGGGGTCCCTCAGGCCAAGCCTCATGCCCACCACATCCAGCAGAGTGACCGGAGCAGGTGACTCAGTCCACACCTCCCCAGGATGAAGAGAAGACAGCAGGGACCTTGCCAAGTTTCCCTTTGGGTGCAACAAGGTCTGTCACTTGTAAGCAGAGTGTGAAGCATGGCACTGTGGTCACTAGTAAAAGCTGGTGTGTGACACGAGGGTGGGAACTGGGAGCAGAGATGCCAGCACCTCCTGCATCTGCCTCAACGTCAGCCACCTCCTCCTCCCCTCTGTTGCCCTGACTGCCCATCTCAGGACGTCCCCTGTCCTCAGGCATCGCCTGGAACCAGAGCCCCAGCAGAGTTCCTCGGAGGCGTGGCAGGTCCCTGGCGGGTCTTGTTTATGAGCTCAGTCCGTCCTCAAAGCCAAAGCTCTCGCCCTGGGAGAGGAGCGGGAGGCTTCAAGCTTCTACACAATGGAAAAGCAAAGATGAAGTAAGAAAATTCCTCTCGGTCCAGGAGTCTGTGCTGAAGAAATGACTCATTACAAACAGCAGAACCTTCAAGTTAGACAGATGGGGAGAAACTCTCTGAAATGTGCTTTTCTGCCTAATTTAGAATAATTGCAAAATCCACTACATTAGGGCATCAGGTTTTCGGGATCTCATGAAATGCTGAGGGTGAGAAGGGAGCACTTTCTGACAAATTAAGATCAAGCCGAAAAGGCCAATGTGCTGGCTGCTGTTCAGCCTTGGTCCTTCTCCCGCAGCTCCACGTGGCTGTAGCCAGCAACTCATCACAGGCGGCCCACAGTCTGAAACCCACTGTGGGCTGATCAAAGACTGAAACCCTAGAAGGAGAGGAGAGAAGCAGGAGGTCACTAGCCCACAGGACCTTAGGAACCGGCACAGCACCCTGGTTCTTCCTCTCATCTGACCCTCTGCCACCCACCCAAGCTGGGAAGAGGCTCCAGGCTCAGAACACCCCACCTCAAACACCTGGAGAGATGCTGGCCTCGGCAGGCTCAGGCCTTGCACGAAATGAGGGTCCAAGCCACTCTTCTTCATCCAGATCTTGGCTCTAAACCTGCAGCACACACTGAGCTGGCTCCTGCTCTCCCAGAGTCTTTTTTGGCCACAGATGCAGAGAAGGAGCGTTTCGCAGCTGGAGCAGAACTCACATGCTCCCAACCCCAGCATCCTTGGGCCACCGATGGGAAAGCTGAGACCCCCTCACCTTCGCCCAAGGAAGGAAACTCAGTCAGGGTCACCAGAATAATGAAAAGCCAGGCTTTCTCCCAGATGCTTTGCAGTTGAATCTGCCCCGAGAGCAGTGCAGGTGGGGCCAGGTGGCTCTGGGCCAAACCACCACTTGTCCCCATTGGATTTTTGCTGACTCCCTCCCAATTCCAAAGAATTACATCAGAGCTGTGGAAACCAAGACCAATGGAGCACCACACCAGTCGCCATTCTTCTAAGCTCCAAGTCCTCTACACAACTAGAGACTCAAGATCCCTCCACCTAAACCCAAGAACTGGGAAGCCTCAGCCATGGCCGGGGGACGTCAGAGGGCTGGAGCCACTGCCCTGCAGGCCAGCTGAGCAGCTCACCCAGCTGGAGATGTAAGGGGACAAGGGGACGGCCCCACGTCGGCCTCCTACACCTGTGTCATTCCCACGGAATCAGGGCTGTTTATGTCCTCATGAGTTCCCACGCAAACAGGCCAGAGCAGGTGGCCCCTGGGCCATCGCACCCACACAACTGCTGTGCAGTGAGCAGGGCCTGCCTCTGCTTTCTTGACTTTTCCTAAAGCTCTCCTGTGGTCCAGCCACTGGGGTTCAACCCTCAGAGCCCCCGTGACATCTCCCTCCATGTGGTTCAGGTTTCCCTTCCTGACAGGCACAAACGTCTTCCAGCCTGAACATGAACAAGACATGGGTCCAACTCGGTGTTCATTTTCCTTGAACCTGGCTCCACCTCCCTTTGCAGTCTGGCCCAGATTGTCCTCGGAACCCAGTGCAGGGCCTCAGGCATGGCAAACACACGTGGAACTGAACATCACCATCAATGCATTGATCATTACCATTTAGTGAAATAATGAAGGCTGCCCTTTAGATTTTCATTTGTGTGGACCAATCATCAGTAGCCAAGTGACCCACTGCCCTGTCTCTGCCCTGACCCACTGCCCTGACCACAGCTCAGGGGAGCCCCAGGCAGAGCCAGTTCCCAGAAGTCCTCCAATTGTTTACATTTTTGTCGCATGTGGAACTACGATCTGGGGAAGCTGGAGGTGGCCACGTCAGAGGAGCTGGGCCTGCCCTTGGGCCGTGGCATCTTCTTGCTCAGAACTCCTGGCTCCTCCCAGGGCCTCACTTTCCTCCTCCATTTCACAGAGCATAGGTGTGTGCTCACCACCCTCACAGGGTCTCACAGAGGGCACCAGTGCCACACCCCAACACTGGGTGGTTGTGGACTCAGAATTCACTGCCTGGTCGGACTCTCACTGCAGATTTGGGATGTGGGAGGGCAGGTGGTGGTATCCCCTGAAACAGTGCTGGGAGGAGGCAGCTGAGGACAGGGAAAGGCTCCAGGCTAGTGGCATGGATGTCGTGGGCACGTCGTAAAGAGCAATGGGAATATGACAGACCATGTCAAGATCTTTCATGTGGAGGCTGGTCCAGGGGGCACTCCAGACCTTAAGTGTACAGCACCTCCATAGGAATTCTGCTGGGATGCCACAGGAGGGGTCGGCCGCTTCCAAGACCTCACTCCCAGCAAGACTCGAGTCTCTTACTGCGGTTCCCACCTCAAACGCCCCACGGGAGCTACACGACAACAGTGAAGGCCTGGGCCCCGCCACTTCTCCCCGCAGCCGCTGTGCCCACTCGGTCACTGGACCACCCTCTCAGGGTCACTGACGTGCAGAAAGTGATTGTGTGGAAACGGAGGATGTGGGGAGGCTGTCTACAAACTGTCAAGGCAGAGCAGGTGTGTGTTCAGAGCAGTTTGGATTGATATTGGCTCTTATGGGGTATTCCTGACCACCTGTGCTTTTTCCTCTGCCCAGACTTGAAGTCAGCAGACCTGACCTGATGGGTGTCCTCACAAAGCAGGGTGTTCAGAGGGAGACCCGCCACCCTCCACGGGGTGATTTCACCACTGCCTGGGAGAGATCATGCAGATGGAGAAAGAGCCCTGACCTTGGCCATCAGGACGCAGGGGCAGGGCCAGACACACTGTGCTCCTTTGACATTCACAAAGGGGAGCCCACGATAGGCATCCCCACGGACAGGAGTTCACCTCTCTGTACTCTGGCCCTGTGGACTCTCCTCCTTCTGGCCACAGCTCAGAGGCCCACACTGAGGTTGGTCCCATCACACACAGGGACACCTGTCACGGCCAAGCCCCTGCTTCCTGCCCCAGGCAGGGGCTTCTTGGAGTGAGTCCTCAGCATGAAATAGATCTGCCCAGGCAGAAGCCCTACTCAGAGTCAGAAACAAACACCCTAATGACAGTTTGCTAAGCCAGAGAGACAGGGGTCCTCCACCCCAGGGAAGAGCCAGTCTTAGGGAAGGTACACCTGGTCCACCTTCAGCAGTGGCATCCCAGGTACCCAAGTGAGGCTATTTTGATTAGGTGGCTTTCAGAAGGGCAGGGCAGTCACTGATTGGCTGGCTTTCAGAGGGGCAGGGCTGTCATTGATTGGCTGGCTTTTATAAAGGCGGGTCTGTCACTGATTGGCTGGTTTTTAGAAGGTCAGGGCTGTCACTAATTGGTGGCTTTTAGAAGTGTGGGACTGTAACTGATTGGCTGGCTTTTTGAAGACCAGGGCTGATACTGTGGCTGACTTTCAGAAGGGCAGGGCTGTCACAGATTGGCTGGCTTTTAGAAGGACAGGGATGTCATTGATTGGCTGGCTTTCAGAGGGGCAGGGCTGTCACTGATTGGCTTTCAGAATAGTGGGGAGTCATTGATTGGCTGGCTTTCAGAAGGGTGAGGCTGTCCTTGATTGGCTGGCTTTCAGAGGGGCAGGGCTGTCATTGATTGGCTGGATTTTATAAAGGCGGGTCTGTCACTGATTGGCTGGCTTTCAGGAGAGTGGGGCTGTCACCCATTGGCTGGATTTTGAAAGCCTGTGTATTGGCAGAAAGCTGTCAATCAACTGGAATGGATTTAAATGATTCTGGTTAATTTTTTACTGTGGTCAAAGAACCATGAACCTTAGGAGGACAGGCACTTACTCCTCACACAGGTTTTCAGCAAGAACATTATGAGCTGGCTGCCTAGCCCACTGGTACATCTGTGAGCGATCTTAACCCGTAATTGTAATGATTTCCATTGTTCTAGCTCCTCCCTGGATCAGGCACTGAGCATGGTCATGTTTTTTCTTTATGGTTGTTACAGGAGCCCAACGTGCCTCACATACATGGTCTCTGAGGGGAGAACAACCTCGGTTCAGCTCCTGCCTCCTCCACTTAATCTACGGGAACTTCTGTTTACCATCTTTTGGGTAGTGGTAATACTAATTCTCTCTGCGAGGACCGTTGCAACAATTCAATAAGACCACGGATGTGTGAGGGCTTCTTCAAGGAAGCCAGAGGGAGGGTCACCGTGGCCACCAAGGCTCCTGTCTGTGGGTGGACACCAGCACAGAGGAAGCAGACGTGTTCCTGCCCTTGTCAGATACACGACTGCAGTTAGGGGGTCCAGCCTAGTCCATTGGCTTGCTCTGAGCAGCTGTTCTTACTGAAGCACGTGCCCAGGAGAGGGTTTTATTTCTCTCTCTCTCTGTCTGTTGTTGAGCAGTTCAGAAGTCACTGAGAGTTCAAGTCCTGAAGGCTATGTACAAAGAGCGACTCTCCTGCAAAGATGGCCCCTGCTTCCCACAGCCCCACAGCTGAAGTCAGTGTTTGTGTTGGAGAATAATTAAAGTTGATCACGTTTTGTCCCTAACACGGAGTGACATCTTTTGAATCTCTGCATATTGCTGTTTTCACTAAGCCACATGTAACACTTCAGAGTGCCAAATGCTTTTTAAAAAATAGCCCTGGCTCTGAAAGAGTGCTGCAGAATAACTCTGATGGAATATGGCTTCTATGAAAACACAAAATGTTAATCACCCCCCAAGAAAAAAAAGAATTCAAAGAATTGTTTGAAAAGAGATGTTTTGCAAAGAGATGTTTGCTCTGGGCATGTATTTCAAGGACAAAAGTGCTTGAAGAGGAGTCGCTCACGTTAGTTCTGGTTCCTTAAGATCTCCAGGTCAGCTCCCCCAACGGGGTGAAATGGAGACCAGTCTTGCTTTCTGCAAAGTGGAGGTACCACCTGACTCTTGTGTGCTGTCTAGGTGTGGCCAGGACTCATGAAACAAGAGTTGGCATTGGACACCTCGGAAGTAGAAGCCGTTCCCCAGGCAGACCCTTTCTCACTCTCTGCAGCCCTGCACAGGCCTGTTTTCCCGCTGACCACCAGCCTCTGTGAACTTCCGCTCCTTGTCCTGCCTCCCCAGCCCAGCCCTGGATTTTAGTGGCTACTGCGTACAAATCAGTTTCCAGCCTTAGCCAGTGCTCCTTGCTGCCCAGCCAAGAATCTACATACTCATCCTCTGTCTGACTGCTTCTCCTTCCCCTCTGAGACAATTTCACTAGCCCCCATACTGACTGGAGCTGACCCTGGAACTCGACTGAAATAATAGAACCAGCAGGCGCTTCCCACTCAATGTGCTTCCCTGAGCCTGCCCGTCTCCAGGACAAAGCCACCTCTGCGCTCCTCATGCCCATCTTCTCCTGCCTTCCCAGGAAACTCACCCCATCAAGCACCTTTCCCTCCTGAAATCTCCAGGTTCTCTTCTTTTTTGGCTGTTTCCCCTCGTCCTGTATATACAATCCATTCTCTCCCATCTTAAAAACAAACTATAGAAACAGTAAAGAGATCAGTAGTTGCCATGGGTTCAGGGCAAGACTGGAACAATGAGTAGATGGAGCCCAGGGCGTTAGGGTGGAGGAACAATTCCATACGATGTGATCATTGTGGGCACATGACACTGTACATTTGCCAAAAGCCATCGATCTGTACCACATAAAGCACGAGCCCTAAAGTAGACTATGGACTTTAGTTAATGATAACGTGTCCGCATGGCCTCATCAACTATGATGAAGACACCACAAATGCAAGAGAATAATAAGGGAAATTGTATGAGGGGCAGTGGTTGGGGGGTGGACGGATACAAGGACTCTCTGTACTTCCTGCACAATGCTTCTATAAACAGAGAAATGTTCTAAAAGATCATCTATTAAAACAGCAAAACTGAACAAGACCTTCCCCTTGGCAGCTATCATGTAAATGGCATGGTAAGCATAGGTGGTTAGCTCCCCTTCCCCGAGTCCAAAGGAAATACTTTTGAAGCTGGGGAAGCCTGTACCACATGGAAAACTGACATCACTCGATTCATGCAACTTCTGCTAGAAAGGTTCAGGTATGTCTGTACTGAAGGAGAGGAAAGAGGTGGAATTGTTAACCAATGCCTCACGGAAAGAGTAACTTGGTTCCAAATGAGAGAGATGAGAAACGCTGGTGTCGCTTGCAGAGGCAGGAGGACAGGCAATGAACAGAAAGGCAGCCGGCCAGGCATCCGCAGGACAAACACCACAATGGGTCCAGGCGAGGCAGGAGGACAGGCAATGAACAGAAAGGCAGCCAGTGGGGCGTCCCCAGGACAAACACTGCAATGGTCTAGACTTCCTCAGGATGAGAAAGTCAAGGGGGAACGGAAGGTTTTTAAAGAGAAGCTACAAGGGCAGAAATAATCAACAAAAAGAAACCAACAAAGGTGAAGAAGGACTAGGTGAAGGTGAACACAGGATTGCTGAATTTCCATAACATAAAGCCTCCAAGAGCCAAGGGTGCCCACGCTGCTGAGAATGGAAAGGAAAAGGCCATAGTGGAAGCGCTCTCCACAGCCGTGTTCCACGCCACAGGAGGGCATTCCCAGACAGGCACGATTTTAAGTATACAAACCGGGAAGCGTTCCCCGGAAGACTTTTTAGAGGCATAAGCAATTCTACCCAAAGGGCAGTCAACATTGAAAAGCTGAGAATAGAGAAGTCATTCGAAAAAAGGACCAACAGAAAGTACCGAAACCATCTACCTGTGGATTTCCATCTATAAACTGGCTATAAACAGCTACGCAGCGTGCAAACGCTAACAATAATTCTTTATTAAGGGGAATTGCACTTCCCAGTTACAATGCAGGCTCAGCTAGAAACAAATCCAGGCTCACATCTATAAGAACCAGGTGATATTGCTGTCAGCCTAAAAAACCCAAACGGTAAATTGAGAACTTCTCAAAACCAATAAACATGCTAAATGATATGATTTGGATCTGTGTCCCCACCACATCTCACGTCGAATTGTAATCCCCAGTGTTAGAGGTGGGGCCTGTTGGGAGATGGGGACCGAGGTCTCATGAGTGGGTTTGCACCATCCCCTCCATGCTGTTCTCGTGAGAGTGAGTGGGTGAGTTCTTGTGGGATCTAATTGTTTAAAAGTGGGTGCGGCTCCTCCCTCTCTCTCTTCCTCCTGCTCTGGCCATGTGAGACACCTGATCCCTGTTTGCCTTCCACCACAACTGTAGGTTTCCTGAGGACACCCCAGAGGCTGAGCTGAAGCCACTATGCTTCCCGTACAGCCTGCAGAACTGTGAGCCCATTAAACTTCTTTTCTTTGTAAATTACCCAGCCTCAGGTATTTCTTTACAACAGCATGAAAACAGACTAATATACTAAGAAACTAAAAACAGAAACCATGAGTGTTCCTGTATATAAGCAATTCTTACTTAGAACCATTAAAACAAATTCTATTAATGAGAAGCATCAAACATTTAGGAACAAGCCTAACAGGAAGAGCGCAGAGCCTCTTACTACTTGCCGACTTCACCGAGGCAGTGAAAGAACATTCGCATAAACAGAGATTTATTCTTTGTTCCTGCAAAGAAAGGCTCAGTGTGGAAAACATATCTATTCCCCCGGAATTAATGTAGATGTTTGATGCTGTTTCAATACAAATTCCAGTCACATTTTGGAGAAAACTTAACAAAATAATTCTGAATTTTGTCCAAAAAAAAAATAAACAAGTGAGATTAGCCAAGAAAATCATCCCAGGTGGGAGGGATGTTTAGAAGTGTGGTGAAATAAAATGAATATGCCAGGTGTTCAATACTAAAGGGTCGCATAAAGTCCCCGATGACTTCATCAGGGCTGTGGGCCTGGGGCTGAGCTTCTCTCTCCAGCTTTGCCTCCTCCACCCCGCTGCACAGCCTTGAGCTTCTGGCCCTCTGGGTTGGAGAAGGAGAAGCTGAGGTGTGGCAGGAAAGTCTCCCAATGACTCCCTTGTACGTTGGTGTCATGAGTTGAATTGCGGCCCCCAAAATGAAATGTCCAGTTCTAATCCCCAGAACCTACGAGTGTGATCTTATTTGGGTCGAAAACGGTGTTTACAGATATAACAAAGGATCCCAATATGAAACCAGCCAGGCTCACCCAACAGAGCCCTAAATCAAGGACAGAGGTCTCCATAGGAGACAGAGGAAGAGGAGACACAGGGAGGAGAGCAGGGGGCCCTGGGAGACAGAGGCAGAGATGGGAGGACGCTGCCTCAATCTGTGGAGCCCCTGCAGCCACTGGGAGCAGGAAGAGGCAGCAAGGCTCCTTCCCTGAGCTCTGGAGGGAGCACAGCCCTGCTGGCACCTTGATTTTGGACTCGTGTCCTCCAGCGTTGTGGAAGCCTGTGTGCTGAGAGCATATTTCTATTCTTTTAAGCCACCCAGTTTGTGGTCATTTGTTACCACAGCCAAAAAACAGACGTTGCAGGTGTCTGGAGCAGGTAGGTGCTCTGGGCTGGCTCTTTGGCATCTCTATTCCACAAGGCTCTCTATCCCCAGACCCTCGCGTTCCCATGGTACCTCCAGCTTCTTGCTGTCGGGGATGTTCGCCCACCAAGGAGGCTTCTCAGAAGGCCCTAGGATACGCCGCACCTCCACTCTCACACACACGTGGTCCACAGACACATGGGTGGTGGTCCTGGCAGCACCCCGCACACTCCACCCACAAATGCCGCCCATGCAGCCACTGCCCACCCAGCACCAGATCTGTTCCTCCCTCCAGCATGACCTTCTATCTGCCTTCATTTCCTCAGGGGCATCACTCAAACCCCCTGTTGCAGGGGGACACATGCCTGCTGAAGCCCCCCTCACTTGGCTGGTGGTAAGGGACCAGGAAAGAGCTCCAGGCTCCCAGTAGCCAGCCCCAAAAGTCCCCCTCGCAAACCCTCTCCCCATCACCAGGCTCACCCCCTGTTCTATAAAGGTTCCAACCTGTCCTTGGCCACCCACTTTCAGGAAGTTCTTCAGGTGGTGGGTCTTGCCACAGTATTTAATATCTACCATCTTAACTACATGTAACTTATATAAAATTTCACTGTTATAAAGCTGACATCACAAATGCCAACAAGAAACACAGGACCCCAGTCCAACAATTGACAAGTAACTGTATTCTGCTAATGACCACGGAAGTGTGGAAGCGGATCCTTCCCCAGGTGAGCTTTGAGATGAGATTCCCAGCCTGGGCCAACACCTTGACGGCAGCTTTGTGAGACCCTGGGGCAGAGGACACAGCGAAGCTGTGCCTGGATTGCTGGCCCCCAGGAACCACCGTAAATGTGTGCTGCTTCAAGCCACTGGGCATGTGGAACTGTGTTGCACAGCAATAGATAACTAACACAGATAATAAGAAGGCTTGCCCAGTTAAAATGACCATCACTCACTTCCAAACAGGATTCCTCCTGCACTATGATGGAGGCATGTCTCCTCTAAGAGAGGATCTCGCAAACCTCACCTGAGGGGCTTCCTGGAAGCCTGTGTGCCCACCGGGAGGTAGCTTTAGGTCAAGGGCATTCTCAGCCTACACCCCAGCCCCCCATCAAGATCACTACATAATCACTAATACTAACATGAACTGAAAGATAAGAGCAAATGCCACCTTTACAGCATTGGCTAACCCTCCTCCAATACATTTTTCAAGGTGGGCTCTGATGGAGATTTCTTCTCCAGAAGGCGGTGGAGCTGGGGAAAGACAACCCAGTTCCTATCTTGACCACACCACTCATTAGCTGGGCCACCCCTTGAACAAGCCCTACAGCACCTTCTAACTCAGTATTCTCATCTCAAAAATTTTTAAGCCATCACTTTTGCAAGAAAATTGTGGGCAATATGTGAAAAAAAGATCAAGTTTCAGCATAATGGAGACCCATGATAGATGTCCAATAAAAGCAGCTAATGTTTCACATGGTTGTCCTTGATCTTTAAAAATCCCACATCTTGTTTAAAGAAGTGGAGAGATGTTTTGTGGTTGACCATCCTACTACTTTTTTGAGGGAATAAATCCATTCTTTGCTGAAGGAAGTTTTGATGAATGGATGAATGGATAGAGGAATGGATGAGTGGATGGATGGATAGATGAGTAGATGGGTGGATGGGTGGGTGGATGGATGGATGGATGGATGGATGGATGGATGGATGGATGGATGAGTGGATGGATGGATGAGTGGATGGAAGGATAGATTGATGGGTGGGTGGATGGGTGGATGGATGGATGGATGGATGAGTGGATGGATGGATAGATTGATGGGTGGGTGGATGGATGGATAGATGAGTGGATGGATGGATGAGTGGATGGATGGATAGATTGACGGGTGGGTGGATGGATGGATGGATGGATCAATGGATCAACTGATCAAATCCATGAGTGGATTGCAATGTGTCCTTTTGCATGTTTTTCTAGGATCCTAGAGTTTTTGAGGACAGATGGACCAGTAGGATAGTAGGGCCAGTCCACTGGAGTCTGGATGGTGGAGGGTCAGAGAAGACTTGGAAAAGAGCTTTGAAGAGCACAGTTTGCCCAAATACAAGGACAGGCACAGAGGGGAGCAAATATTCTGCAAACAGATTCATCCCCTGCTGGAGAGAGAGCCACAGCCACAGCAAGTAAACTTGAAAAGGGCAGTGTGACGAACACCCCCAGGACGCTGGGCATGGAGCAGCACTGCCCCAGGCAGGGCAGCACAGGGCCTCTCCCTGCTCCCATCTTCTGCTCTCATCAGTTTGGTGTATCTCAGAGCATCAGAGACAATCCCAAGGCCAAGGATTTCAGGGACCTGGGTATACAGCCCTCTGCTCAGTCCCCTCCAGGCAAAGAGAGCTCCAGGCTGTGGCCTGGGGCAGATCACCAGAAACAGTGGCAGAGAGAGACACCCCAGCACATTCGGGAGGGGTGCAGCCCAGCACCTAGAGACAGGCATGGACCAGCCAGGAGCCAGAGGCCACAGCTCCCTTCTGCTGCACCAGGGCAAGCCCAAGCCACGCTTGTCTCTCCAGCTGCTCTCCTTTCTCCTCCACGTCCTGCCTTTGGTTTTCTCATCCTCTTAGAGCAAAGTGTGTGTGGGTATCCGTCCAGCTGGGGCCAGTGACAAGGGACAAAGTGATAGGATCAAACTCTCCAGGGTGCGAGTGGGGTGTGGGCAGCCAGACCACAGATCCCAGCACGGAGGATGTGCACACAGCTCACAGCAGATTGAATTCAGAGCTGAGTGCTTGTTGGGGACAAAGAGGGGGAGGCAGGGACCTGAAATTTGAGCTCATCTTTAAAAGATCTTAGGGTAAAAATACATAATCTTTTAATTAAAATTTTACTGAATTTTAACTTGAATTTCCCCATCTGCTTCCTTAATTATGCCTAACCCTAAACCTAACTCTAAGCCATCTGTGTTCTTATCTCATTATATTGGGGTTATTCGTGTATTTGTCCAATTTCTGCAGGAAACAGTGAGTCCCTCGTGGGGAGGGGCTGAGGCTGGGGCATTCTGGATCTTCAGAACCAGACCACGCCTGTCACACAATAGGGCCTCAGAAAGGTTTTGTGGGACCAATCCTTTATCAATGGGTGACTGGATGTGTGGACAGAGGTGTGAGTGGTTTGGAAGGACAGGCAGATGAATGGGAGAGCAGGTGGATCCTCCTGGCCCAAGCTCCCTGGTCAAGCCAACCCTGAGATCGTGGTGATTTTGCTGTGACTTTCAAAGTGAAGTCGAAGGGGGAAAGAGCACGGGGAAGGCGAGTGCCTGCTCTTACACACACACAGATTTGTGGATTTGGTGTACATTGACTTAACCACTGGCTTTTTTTTTTTTTTTTTTTTCATGAGCCATGGGATTTGCTCTCTGTTCACTGAGCTTTCATCAGAATCAGCAGCCACGAAACCCTGGGCTGAGAGTCAAAGCCTCTCCTCTGTGACCCCAGAGAATGAGCGGGGCTGCAAACTCGCTCAGCGTGCTGTGCTTGAGGAGCTGCGGCATGGATTGAGCTGAGAAGTGCTTATATATTTATAAATATGACGCCCACGCACACTGACGCTGCCAGAGCCCAGGGTCTTGGGGCAGAGAAGTCTGCAATGAAAGGAAGCACTCCCCACCCCGTGATGGTGTGCGGGCCACTCAACCCGGCTCTTCTCTAGAGCTGGGTAAAAACTGCCTCTGCTCCACATGACTGCCCTGAGGAGAACCGGTGTAGAAGTGCTTAACACGCTTTACAAACTGCTTGGCACACAGCAAGTGCTCCATAAGTGCTCCCATTGTGAGTCTGACTCTGTGTAATCCTGCAATACAGGCTCGCCCAACAAAGGAAGGCAGCTTGAATCCCAGCCAGCCGCTTCTCTGTCTCAGCGGGTCTTGCTAAGCCCTGGCATTTCCCATCCAGGGTTGCAAGACAGAGGTAGGTGCCATATCCCTGCATTGTCCCTGTGCTGGGCATTACCTGCCTACAGCCCTAATGCTGCTGTGTCCAGCCCAGTGGGTGCCCTGGAGCTGACTTGTGCTGATTTCACCATGGAGCCCTGAAGAAACCGGCCAGTCAGAAAGGCCAGGTCATAAGCATGAGCCCAAGTCAGGAGAAAACACGTGTTAATCAGCACATAACTGGGCATCATGGCCAAAGGACAAGCTGAGAAACTCACACTAAAGGCCCATACTCATGGCTGGGTTATGCACAAATTGCTCTCGGAAAATAGATTTCAGCTAAGAACAGGAAGGCGTTTCCTGAAATTCTGGGGAGATGACTTCCCCTGTTGTAGGAGACACAGAAGAATACCAAACAGGGTCAGAGACTCAAACCTGAAATATGTGTTTATATTATTTATATGATGCATCTGTAGCATGTATTATAATATTTATTTGGAGCAGCTAAATATGCATGGGAAGGGGACAGAAAGAGAAAGAGGAGGGGATGGGCCTTGTGCCCACTGGCACGACGGCCTGAGGCTCGCCCTGCTCCTGATGCCTCGGCTCTGAAGATCCTCATCTTTCTTTAGAGTCGAGAGAATTAGCTCCAGACAAAGTGGTGGTCCCTTTGCACATGTGCGCCCCTGCTCCCATGGGTGGGCATGACACGTGTATATGCATGTGTGTGCCTGAGCCAGGCACTCAGACATGACCAGGGGGCTCCCTGAGGAGGCTGCCACTGCCACGAGCCCCACTTCATGGAGGAAAGAATGGGACAAAGGTATGGAGACGCAGGGAAGCCAAGGGACCCACCCAGCCACACGGGCTCCCCACAGCTGGGCCACAGGGCCTGCCCATGGCCTGGCAGTGCCTCCAGGGTGGCCACCTGCAGGAACCTGCCGCCCTGGCCTCACTCAGTTTTCACCAAACAACTGTCATGCTATGGCACCAGTGCCATGGCTGTACACACACCCAGCTCTTCCCTCCTGTCCCTCCTCTACAGTCCCATGTCCCTCCTTTCAGCCCTTTGCTGGCTTCCACCCTAGAGGTCAACTCTACTTCAAAGTCATTGAGCTCCCTCTGAAGTCCTCAATCCTGGCCTGTCTTGGATTTTGCTATCAGCATCTCAAATGAAATGCACCATGGGCCCCCTGCAGCTTAGAACTGGCTCCAGGGTCCCACCTCACCCCCATGTCTGTTCACGGCCCTGGGTGTGTGGGTTGCTGGGGCTCTGAAGTTGAGGGTTTCATGGTGGGCCTGTGGGCCCAGGCCTGGTCCCATCATGGGCCCAGGGCTTCCTCCCACACCCCACGCACACACAGGGCTAATTTGGAAAACCAACACAGGTTTTTGAGGGAGGGCAGGAAATGACCATTTTTAAATCAGAAGTCCTCATCATTTTATAAAGAACATTTTAACAGCAGAAGTAAGAAAGACAGCATTCCAGAATAAAGAACAGATCTTCAAATTCAACCTGCTTTTGCTTCATTTCTCTCATATCTGCATTCTTTCCTGCCTACATTTCAGTCCCACTCACTTAGGGACTTTCACTATAGATGACAGTCAACTGAGGTTCCAGACCAGACCACCCTGGATAGGGGGAGGAGTTCCGAGCAGGCAGGAAGAGGGTGGTGGGGGACTAGGCAGCCTGCCCTCAAGCCTGGAGCTCCCTGGCGGCCATGGCGAGAACCGGCTCCAGGGGCTATGGGGCCACTGGACCCGCAGGTGTAGAGTGGCAGAAATTCTGTGCACCCTGGTGGGGTCTGCCCTGGTCTCCCCCATGGTGTCCCTGGTCAGTACCCAGAAAGTATGGTGTTGAGGACACTTCAGGAGCCCGGCGTATAAACTGGCCTTGAATCCCCCTGGCTGTTGAACCCCAGCCCTGAGCCTTCTCTATCCCACATTGCTCCTGAGAATCCAAAAATAATCTCAGGCTCTGGCCGAAGAAAAGCTCACTGATTATGGAAGAGACAAGACTGTTGCTATTCTCAGTAGGAGGCATATTTACTTCTTTGCGTGAAGGTATTTCTAAACACAGGTAATTATAAAAATCATTACCCCATGAACCAGTGTGGGAAACCAGATGGTAGGTAATACATTCATAAATAATTACCTTGTGCGAGGTCTCTGAAATAATACTTCCTATTCACTTTACACCTTTCTGTAGAAAATAAATCTCCAGCATTCTCTCATTTGGAAACTGGCGGGCAGCGACTTTCCCTTTATTAAAGGAATAAAACGGATGTGGAGGAGGCACTCCTTGCCTTGGGGTTCAGGGTCAAGTCCCAGGGACCATGCCGCAAGCTGCTCAAGTCCTCGCCCCAGTGGTGCTGGTCCTGATGCCATCCTGGAGCCAACC
Source organism: Macaca mulatta (assembly GCF_049350105.2). NCBI lineage: Eukaryota > Metazoa > Chordata > Mammalia > Primates > Cercopithecidae > Macaca > Macaca mulatta. The sequence continues at coordinate 144,729,885 of NC_133417.1, read as the reverse complement.
ATGGGGACCACCCCTGCCAGGATCCCATGTCCCCTGCTGGCGCCACAGCCCAGCTGGCTCCCTGTCAGCCAGCTTCTCTCTGATGTCTTCCAGGACCCTTCTGGCTGCTTTGTGCGCACAGCTTGCTTCATATGACGGATGATATGGTGTGGCTGTGTCCCCACCCAAATCTCATCTTGAATTGTAGCTCCCATAATTCCCACGTGTTGTGGAAGGGACCCAGTGGGAGATAATCGAATAATGGGGTCAGTTTCCCCCATACTGTTCTCATGGTAGTGAATAAGTCTCATGAGATCTGATGGTTTTACGTGGGGTTCACCCTTTCCCTTGGTTCTCATTCTCTCATGTCTGCCGTCATGGAAGAAGTGCCTTTCGCCATGATTGTGAGGCCTCCCCAGCCACGTGAAACTGTGAGTCCATGAAACCTCTTTTTCTTTATTAATTACCCAGTCTTGGGTATGTCTTTATCAGCAACATGAGAACAGATTCATACAATGGAGAATTTCAGGCACTGACAGACAGAGCATGATGAATCCCATAAGGCCCTGTCCCAGCTCCATCCCCCACCTACTCAGGCCCATCCTGCCCTGACCTTTCCCAGCAGTGGCTGAGAAGGCTGAGAAGGTGGGGCCTTCGGGCCAGGCCAGGCACCAGGGCCAGTCGGCAAGCTGCAGCCTCAGCCACCGAGCCCTCCCTCCCCTCCTCACTGCGTCTCCTTTCTGGGGCTGCCTCCCCCTAACCCAGGGCTTGGTGTTGGCTTCTTCACTGATGGTTAGGCCTGGTCCTGTTCTGCCTTCTTGATCATTCCCCCAGTGTCTCCGTGCCCTTGTCACTTTTGCACAAATCTACAAAGTAAATCCTGCTTGTGACTCCACCGACGGAAATACCAAAGCATTCTGCAAAATTTCTTAATTCTCTTTATGGATGTATCTTCCTCATTTTAAAAAGTCTTTCTTCCAGCCTTTTGTGAAAAAGCAAGTCTAAGGCTTCGAAGCTGTCCTCACCGCCCCGGCACGCGTGACCTCACCTTCGCGACGCCAGCGGTTCTCCAAGCTCCCTCCCTCTCCTCACAGCCTCTGCTCGGTTACGTGTAGGGGTTCATTTGCTTGTCAGTGCCCATTACCTCTTCCGTAGCGGTGCCCAGCTCAGGAATGTGGGTGTCTGGTGGGCATTCCTGCAAGAAACGCTTCCCACAGCCTCTGTGTAATAGACGGTATCGTCAGTGGACACGGAGCCACTTTCCCCATAGATGTCATTCTACCACCTTCTCCTTTTATTTGTCTCACCAGATACCCCCAGACCTTTCTGATGTGTTTGGTATTTCATTCCAGGAATGTCTGGGGAGCACCACGGGTTGGTTGGGGGCTGGCTATGGGGACTGCTCAGGGACCAGTGCATTGCCCTCAGCTCCTACAGATCCTCCTCGAGGCGAAACACCTTCCAAGGATGCATCCTGTCTCCTCAGTCGCTGCCGACTCAGGATTCCTTTTCCACTCTTAGCTATTTTTCCAGTTCCAGAATCGCCCTCCATGACAGCACCGTGGTTTCTGTGCCGTCTGCTTCGCTGCTTCTGCGGGAGCTGCGGTGGCTTGCAGCTTAGCTCTCTCACTCTCCAGGCTCTGTTCTGCTTCTGAATCTCGCTCCTCCATTTACATTTATTTTTCCTCCCTTTGTTCTGTATCCATTGTCTGAGTTTATCGTGTGCTTCATTCACTGGGATTCTGGCCTGGTCGATTTCGGCTGGTGTGCCGTCTGATGATGACTGAGATGACCCCTGGAGGCGCCCTTTATTTCAGTTCAGGGGCACACGTGCAGGTTTGTTATGGGGTAAACTCGAGTCACAGGGGTTTGTTGTACAGATTACTTTGTCGAGAAGGTATTAAGCCTAGTACCCATTCTTGCTGGAGAAGCATTTGAGATGAGGGTTGCTGGTGGCTGGTTCTAATTTATTGCTTCTTTTCCCCCATTTTAGAAAAAACTTTTTTTGATCCAGAACTTTTTCTTGCTAGTTATTACTTCTGTGGGGCATCCTTGTTGGTGCTTGCTGTGATTCTTTGGTTATTTATAAGTAAAATGCTCAGCACGAGGACTATTCATTGAGTGGGCAGGAAATGCTAGTGCTGCCATGCCTGCTAAAGCGGCCGCAGCCCATCTATCAAACCTTCTAGCAGAACTGCAGGTTAAATGCTCGGCATTTTTGTCCATCCCACCACCGCAGACGTCCCCGGATGGAGCAGCCACGACTCTACCCGGAGGAGGCTCTCAAGCACAGGCCGCCACCCTCCCAAGGCTCAGTCCCGAACTGTGGGTTTCCCTGGACACAGTGGCTGCCGCTGAGAGGAGGGACCTGAAGTGGGCCTTGGCCTCTGGCCGCCCACCCCCAGAGTCCCACAGGGAGACCCCGCCTCTGATGTTGATCAGAGCCCAGGGGCCTCTCTTACTATACAAGACAACACACCATCCATGTGTCCGGGAGAGAGCACCTGCTTAGCATGAATCCTGACACTCACGAACCACTGAGGTAGTGTTTTAAATCACAGATCTCTGCTGCTGAATGTCTGTGGGTGGATGCACGATAGGTCCCAGGGAATGTCGGAGGTCGCCTTGACGCCTGTGTGCTTCATGCCGTCTTCTCTGGCCCTGGATGCTTTCTGGCAGGCTCACCTCAGTGTGGAATCTGATGTCCAACGAGGACCCCACTGTCAGCTCCACCTCTGGAGATGCTGAGGGCAGGGCCGGGCCCCATGGCACGTCCGGAAGTAGCATGGGTAGAGGTGGTAACTGTGCGTCTCTCCATCTGCCTGGCCAGTACTCCTTCCACGGTGTACCTGAAGGCAAGGCACAGCTGCATTCTGGTTGCTAAGAAAATGACTCATACCGTGAGTGGAGGGGTCTGAGTAGTATCCATACGCTATTTTTTAAAGCACTATGAACAATATGTCTACTGACACAGAGATTGTCAGGGAAACAAGTTTACTTAATGTTGCATATACTCACCATGGTTACCACTTGGCACAAATACTAAGTATTTATATCAATAGGATAAAGTTCAGATAATCACTGTAATGTGCATTTTACTGAGACAAATCCGTTGAAAACACAAGATTAGTCAGGCAGGTCCCGAGAAGGCATTTTCCCAGGGGTGTAGTGATCTGATGGATTCAAAATAGATTTATAATTGATTGGAAGCCATTCACCACCCACCAGCCTCAACTTCATGTTCAGAAGAGATTCCCCTAAATCGAGAAGTCACAGAAAAACTTCCTACCAAAAATCAATATGCAAAACATCAGAGCATCCCCCAGGATGGTGCTGAAGATGGTTCTCTGCAGAAGGGTCCCGTCCTGAGCACACCCAGGCTCCAGCCTCGACAGACCTGCAGCATCGGGATTTGGGATGAAGTCCTTCCCGCCCAGGGAAACGCTGTTTGTCTAACACAGACTCCTGAGGGGTCCTCAGAGTCCCTAAGTCACTATTCCAAGAGCTGCAGCCTTGGGATTAGAGGGAACGTCCTTTCCATCCACAGAAACCCTGTTTGTCTAACGCAGATCTCCCAAGGGGCCCTCAGAGTCCCTAAGTCATGATTCCAATTACAGAACTGTCTTTCAAACAGCAATTTCTAAAAATGTAATCACAGATCAAAATGACCACTCTGTTTACGAAGAAATTTTACTCGTATTACGCTTTTCTTCATAGCACGTGATTTCTCCAGCTATCTGTGCCCAGTCATTCTTTCTTTTCTTCAACGAATATATCTGTGCCCAGTTCCAGGCCTGCGAAGCAAAGGCAACCAGGAGCAGGTCGTGTCCCTCTGGGCAAATCTGCCCTAGGACAGGAGAGGAACGGGAACTGGCAGACACACGGTGCCAGGGAACCATCCGTGCTGAGGGAAGAGTGTGCAGCAGCAGGGAAGGAGAAGAGCAGCAGGGCGTGGCTCCGGACGGAGCAGGAGGAGCAGGAGCTCAGAGCCCTGCAGGCAGAGCCAGCTGTGCATCCTCAGGGCCGAGACAGCAATGAGGGTGACAAGATGACCAGAGTGGCACGAGCAGGAATGAGAGGGTGAAAGTCCAGCTGGGACCCAAACAGAGGCCTTGGCATTTGAACTGGGGAGTTACGTGATTGGATTTGGAATCTACAAAAAAAATCTATGGAAAACAGCAGGAAGTTCCTCAAAAAATTAAACATGGAATTACCATTTGATCCAGCACTACACTTTTGCATAGCTACTCAAAAGAACTGAGAAGAGCGACCCAAGCGGACGCGGGTTCTCCTATGTTCACAGCAGCTTTGCTCACAAGAACCAAAGACGGGAAGCAGTCCACACCCCCGGACAGACGGATGGATCCACAGAGGCCGTCCAGCCATAGATGGAATCATGTTCAGTCTCAAAGCGAGAGGAAGCTCTGACCCATGTTACAACATGGATGGATCTTGAGGACATCATGCTAAGTGAAATAAGCCAGGCACAAAATGCAAACACTGCACCGTTCCACACTAGGAGATCCCTGGAGTGGTCAGATTAATTGAGTTGGAAAGTAGAAGAGGGGCTGCCAGGGGCAGGGTATGGAGAATTCATGTTTGATTGGGACAGAGTCTCAGTTTGGGAAGATGAACGGTTCTGGAGAGGGATGGCGATAATGGTTTCACAACAGTGTGGACATGCTTATGCCACTGAACAGAACTGTACACTCAGAACGGAACTGTATACTCAGAACTGTACACTCAGAACTGAACTGTACACTCGGAATGGAACTGTACACTCAGAACTGAACTGTATACTCGGAACGGTACACTCAGAACTGAACTGTACACTCAGAACAGAACTGTACACTCAGAACTGAACTGTATACTCAGAACTGTACACTCAGAACTGAACTGTACACTCAGAACAGAATTGTATACTCAGAATGGAACTGTATACTCAGAACAGAACTGTATACTCAGAACTGTACACTCAGAACTGAACTGTACACTCAGAACTGAACTGTACACTCAGAACTGAACTGTATACTCAGAACTGTACACTCAGAACTGAACTGTACACTCAGAACAGAATTGTATACTCAGAATGGAACTGTATACTCAGAACAGAACTGTATACTCAGAACTGTACACTCAGAACTGAACTGTACACTCAGAACTGAACTGTATATTGAGAGCTGTACACTCAGAACTGAACTGTACATTCAGAACAGAACTGTATACTCAGAACTGTACACTCAGAACTGAACTGTGTACTCAGAATGGTACAATCAGAACCAAACTGTACACTCAGAACAGAACTGTATACTCAGAACTGTACACTCAGAACTGAACTGTACACTCAGAACTGAACTGTATACTCAGAGCTGTACACTCAGAACTGAACTGTATACTCAGAACTGAACTGTATACTCAGAGCTGTACACTCAGAACTGAACTGTATACTCAGAACTGTACACTCAGAACTGAACTGTATACTCAGAGCTGTACACTCAGAACTGAACTGTATACTCAGAGCTGTACACTCAGAACTGAACTGTATACTCAGAGCTGTACACTCAGAACTGAACTGTATACTCAGAGCTGTACACTCAGAACTGAACTGTATACTCAGAACTGTACACTCAGAACTGAACTGTATACTCAGAACTGTACACTCAGAACTGAACTGTACACTCAGAACAGAATTGTATACTCAGAATGGAACTGTATACTCAGAACAGAACTGTATACTCAGAACTGTACACTCAGAACTGAACTGTACACTCAGAACTGAACTGTATATTGAGAGCTGTACACTCAGAACTGAACTGTACATTCAGAACAGAACTGTATACTCAGAACTGTACACTCAGAACTGAACTGTGTACTCAGAATGGTACAATCAGAACCAAACTGTACACTCAGAACAGAACTGTATACTCAGAACTGTACACTCAGAACTGAACTGTACACTCAGAACTGAACTGTATACTCAGAGCTGTACACTCAGAACTGAACTGTATACTCAGAACTGTACACTCAGAACTGAACTGTACACTCAGAACAGAACTATATACTCAGAACTGTACACTCAGAACTGAACTGTATACTCAGAGCTGTACACTCAGAACTGAACTGTACACTCAGAACAGAACTGTATACTCAGAGCTGTACACTCAGAACTGAACTGTACACTCAGAAACGGTTAAAATGGGACACTTTACGCTATATACATTTAGCCACATATATACGTCCGCCAGGTGGGCCCATCACCTGAGGTCAGGAGTTCGAGACCAGCCTGACCAATATGGTGAAACCCCATCTCTACTAAAAATACAAAAATTAGCTGGGTGTGCTGGCAGGCACCTGTAATCCCAGCTACTTGGGAGGCTGAGGCAGGAGAATTACTTGAACCTGGGAGGTGGAGGTTGCAGTGAGCCAAGATCGCACAACTGCATTCCGGCCTGGGTGACAGAGCGAGACTCTCAAAAAATAAATAAATAAATAAATTTCACAACACTCTAGCTACTAAGCAAACAGCGGGATCCAGAGGAAAGAAAAGCCAGAGGCACTCCCAGTTCTCTGGAGGAGCGGGCACAGGGCTGGAGGTAACTAAGGTGGCAGGTGCAGAGTGGGCAGGCGTGGGCAGGTGCAGGATCACTTTTGAAAATGGTTGATGGAGCAAAGGTGAGGGCTAGAGGCAGGAAGAATGGGAGTGGAGGCTTGGTGTGCATGCACCTGCATCATCCGAGGGGCCAAAACATTTATTTGAGACAGGGTCTCACTCTGTCACCAAGGCTGGAGTGCAGTGGTACAGTCATAGCTCATGTCAGCTTCGACCTCCCGGGTTCAAGCAATCCTCCCACCTCAGCCTCCAGAGTAGCTGGGACCACAGGCATGTGCCATCACGCCTGGCTAATTTTTTATTTTTTGTAGAGATAGAGTCTGGCTATGTTGCCCAGGCTGGTCTCAAACTCCTGGGCTCAAGCAATCCTCCCGTCTCAGCCTCTCGAAATACTGGGATTACGGGGGTGAGCCACCAACACCCAGCTCAAAACGATTTTATCACCCCAAAAGGAAAGTTGTTAAGTTCTACACCCCATTATCCCTTCCACTCAGCCTGAGCAGCCTCTGATCCACTTCCTGCCTCTTTGGGTTTGCCTGTCCTGGACATTTCATATAAATGGAATCCTACAGCATGTGGCCTTTGGGGACTGGCTCCGTCACTCGCCAGAGCATCTTCAGGGTTCATCCACGTTGCAGGAGGAATCAGCACCGCATTCTTTCTGTGGCGGAATCATGTGCCATCGCGTGGCTGAGCCACAATGTGTCTACTCATTTCCGTCGATGGATATTCGGGTTGTTCCTGAATTCTGGCTGTTGCGCACAGTGCTGTTATGAATGGTCATGAACAGAGTCTGTTTTCACTTCCTCGGGGTCTCTACCTAGGCATGGGCTTGCTGGGCCACATGGTGATTGCATGTGAAGCTCTTGGAGAAACTGTGACGTTTTCCACAGCACTGCACAGCTGCGTCTACAAAACAACACATGGCCCTGCCCTCCAGGCCCCCTACGCATGCTGGAGCCCAGCCCCACCTCCGTCCTGACCTTGGGAAGAGGACGGGTCACAAGCAAGATCACGGAGGTGCGGCAGGGGTGGGGTGGGGGCAGGCACAGACTTCCCGTGTGGACCGTCAGCCTCTCGCCACCCTGTGCCGGAAATGCCACGTTCCCCTTCCTAAACTCTGACGCAAAAGGTAATCTAAGTACTTTTCAATCTGAAAATGGAGGAATTATTAATAAATGATTCTTCAGAGATTCACATCGTTTCCATTTTTGCCTTGTAACAATTAAGTCCGCTTGCTTTTGAGAGTGACCTATTTCAGTAGACCTGTTTAAGCTGGATCAGCAGCAGTCCCGAGAAGCAGGCCTGTGCACACAGGGACACGGCCCGGCTCGTGCACGGCATGCAGTGCTGAGAGAGGAGTTGTGTGTGCAGTCCTCGGGTTCCGTGCTGACTTTCCTAATGCACAGTGCAGTCATGCCACTGCAGCTCTAGAGCCCTCAGTGGCTCCCTGTTGCCTTCCAAACCAAACCCCAGCTCTGCAACAAGAAGTTCCCCCGACTGCTGCCAACCCTCCCAGCAGCCTTTTCACCAGGTGCCCCTTCTACATACTCCACAGCCTAGGGGTTCCCTACATGGCCCCTTCTGCATCCCCTTGTCCCTCTATGGGCCATGCCCCACCTCACTTCAGTCTATCTCCAATGCCACCTCCCTCAGGGAGTCCCTCCAAAACCCACCAGAACCACCACAGATTCCTGCTCCACTGACTAAAGCACAGGCTCCTCACTCTCTGCTCCTAGACGTCTCCCATGTCACTGTTGCTCCCAGCTGACCATGGGCTGTGTCCCTGCTGACCTTGAACCATCTCCCAGCTGACCATGGGCTGTGTCCCTGCTGACCTTGAACCACCTCCCAGCTGACCTTGGGCTGTCCCCCAGCTGACCTTGGGCCATGTCCCTGCTAAAGTTGGGCCGTCAACCTCATTATCTCCACCTCAGCCCTACAGGGTCCTTGAAGTCCTCAGCTGGATTCCTCCTTCCATCTCCTCTGATGCTGGGAATCTCAGTGGGAACAGTCTGTGGGGGGCACTGCAGTTCACCCCACTCCAGCCCAGTGAGAGGGGCATGTGGTGTTTTGTGTGAATTGCTTCCTCCCTCCAAGTCCATTGCTGGGACCACACAGACACAAGAACGGCACCCTTGAGTCTCCGTGCTGTGTCTGGGGAGGTCAATGCTCTGATGTGGTTTGGAGGCCAAGCGAGGCTCTTGGCCTGCAGCATCCCTCAGCATACCTGCCCCTGCCTATCTCAAGCCCTCTTTCTTGGCCATCACCAGAAAATCCAGAGCCATTTCCTACATCTACCAGGAAGGAGGACCCATGAGGCTCAGCTCCAAGTTATGTAAATCCAGAGCCCAGTGAGCCACGCACACTCTGGCTGCCCAGGAGGGGGCCGTAGGAGGCTGCCTTCAGGTCCTCCGCGGAAGGATTCCCAGGGCCAAGGCCCTGCTGGAGCCGCCCTGGTGCTCAGTGACGGAGGCCCTTGCTGCCACAGAGCAGGAACCCGCTTTGCTCCAGGAAGGCAGATGCCCCGGAGGGATTTTGTCGCATTTACTGGTGCTTGAGGGGAAGGCAGAGAGGCCCCCCACCCTTGGGACATCCTCCAACCTGAAACGGCTGCCACTGCCTCCCCAGGCCATCCCTGAGTGAGAAGCTGCAGCCTGCCTCTCCACAGCCCTGGGGCCCAGACCTTGCCACCCACAGCCTTGACAGCCAACACAAACCCCAGAGCACTTTCCAGGCTGGGATGGAGACGCCGCCCTCAGCCAGCGTACAGGTGTGCGCACTCCAGACCAGTCACTTACAAGGAGAACATGGGTGAGAACTGGGAAGCGGTAACCAGACAACCCTCTACCTGCTGCCTCACTGCCAGCCCTCTACCAAGGGAAGCCCCAGGGGAGTGGGCAAGCTCTGGGTATGCCAACAGAGGACCTCGACCACTGTCCCCTTGGAAGATGTCCCCATGGAGGCCTGTGTGGCCCAAGGCTGCTCGCTGCAATCCCACCCAGACACAGAAAGGCCCATAGGCTCTGCTGGCCTGGCCCACAGTGACTCCCAGGCGAGATGCCTGTTCTATGCAGAGTCTGCCATACTCTGGAAGCCTCTGCCCAGAACCCAGAACGCACACGCTCTTCTGACCCTTCTGAGTCTTCTCCCCGGACCTAGCAGGGCTAAGTTCTGGTCCGGTAGGGGCTACACAGTGTCACATTTGAGTGGCCCTAAGAAATGTATCTTCAAAGTTCAGAAAGCTGGGTTTCTGGACCACTTCTTGGCCAGTCAGAACATTAACATTACTTTAACCCTCCTTGAGTGGCAATCAGCATTGACCATCGCAGTTAGACTAAGGGTCAGAGGCCACATCAGATGGGATGACTGCTCCAGCCAGAAGCCAAGGAGCCCCTTCTGCAAGGTAAGCCCAGGTGGTAGGATCGTTCCACCAGGCTTGGGACAGAGCAGGCACTCCATGAATAGAGGGCACTCCATGAATATTTGCTAATGAACGATTGGAAGATGAGCAGTTCTCCATCTCACCTCCCTCAGTTCATCACAAGTCCTATCAAATTCACCTGGCAAATATTTCTTGAGTGACTACTATGTGCCAGACATCAGAGAAGCCATGAAGGTTCTATGATTAGCAAAAACAAATATGACCCCTGAAGCGTATGGTCCAGAAAACATGATAAGTAGTAACCAAATGATCACACAGACTGGTGTATAATTACAAACTAGGAAAGGAACCCAGTGGTAAGAGGCACCTAACAAAGAAATCAGACCCAGACTAGGGAGTCATATGAGGGTCCTCTAAGAAATGGTGCCTGGGCCAAGATCTGAATGAGGAAGAAGAGTTAAGAAGAAATTAAGAGAGGAGGAAAGAGCTTTCTAGACAGAGCAGCATGTGCAAATGCCCTCTGGTCATGAGAAGAATGAACACGTTCCAGGAGATGAAAGAAGACAAAAGTGGCTGCTGTGCCCAGAAAAGGAAGGACTAGGGTAGGAAATTTGGTTGGAAAGTCAGAAAGTCAGGCAAGGGCCAAATTGTGCATGGCCTTGTAGAGGTCACATCAAGTAATGTATCAATGATTTAAAGGAGGAAATCTTTGAAGAGGACTTGAAGTGCCTTTAAAAAATTCACAAAGAGATGTTGAGCAGGCAGGTGAGCGGGCAGATGTTGAGCGGGCAGGTAAGAGAGTGAAAGCTCAGAGAAGAAATCTGGGCAGAAGAATAAATGTGGGGCCATAAGCATGCAGGTGGCACTGGAGGCAGGGGGCATGGATACACTTACCCAGAGCGAGCCAGTAGATAGAGAAAGGAAGGCACCTAGGGCTGTGCCTGGCTAAACCCTAGCATCCGGTAGCAGGCCAGAAGAAGATGAGCTCACAAGGGAGACAGAAAAGGAGCGACCACAGAGACAGAAAGGAGGGAGGAAGAAAACCACAAGAGAAGAGACTATGTCTCTGCTCCTCACTGCCACCATGCTAGGACAGTCACTGCCTGATCCCCACCCCAGCACCCTGCAGGGACCTACTAACTGATCCTTCACTCCAATGTCCTCTTCTTGGAACCTACATATCAGCCAGAGACAGCTCTGAAAAGATACGCCCTTCCCCTGCTTAAAATCCTTTTAATTGTTCCCATTGCCATTAGGGTACTTTCCCATTTTTCCCATGGCCCCCAAGTCCTATATGACCTTCCTTTCTAGTGTCCATGGCTGTGTGCTGTGCAGTCCATGCTCCAGGTTCAATTCCAGGAGACGCCGAGCCTACCCTTCTGTCCCGCCCCTGGGTGAAGATTGGGTGCCTCCTTGTCCCCAGTGTGGTTTGTCCTTCAATCAGTGATCAAGGGGGTATCCTGGAGCCCCCAAGCCTCTGCAAGAGGACCCAAGTGCACTCTGCCCGATGGTGTGAGGGACTCACCCCTCAGCACGTTGGGAATGTCTTGGCATGTCTCAGAATGTTCTTTAGCACTGAGCAGTCCTGTAACCCCCACTTTAAGTTGTCCTGGTCATCCTATGGTCTGGATACCCTCACATTCTCCCTCAATACCCAGGCACAACATGTCCCCTCTGTACGCAGGCTCTAGTTGCTGTGACCCTCTCACAGTGCCCTGAACTCAGTGTGTTCATGGGGACTATTTCAGTTGCAGGTGGTAGAATCCACACTCAGAGCATCTTAGACCCAAGAGGAAATTCTTTGCCTCCGACCACTGAAAACCATATTCAAGATCTCACAGAACCGAACAGAGAGCTACAGGACTCAGGGTTCCAGAAACAGGAGCTGAAACTCCACCCAGCATGTCCTTCTCACCCCTACTTCCTCTTATCAAACTCCTATTCATCCTTCAAGATGCTGTGCAATTGCTACCTCCTCCAGAAAGTTCTAAGTGACTCCCCTAAGCAAAGTCCCTCTTCATTCTCTGAGATCTCAGAGATCTACATTTGTGCCTCTTTTATTGTACTTTTCACATTGCATTATAAATGTTTTTTTCACGTACCAACCTCCTCCAGGAACCCAGGGCCTCCTCAAGGACACAGATTATGCTTTCTCTCCTCTCTCTCTCTCTCTCCCCCTCTCCCCGCTGGATACAGCCTATTCACAAGCACAGTAGGCTTCAACAAACATGACTACATCAGATGTGGGCTTCTCAATCCTGGTACTGTGTTCTTTAACTCTTCTTTGGACCTGAAGACGCAAAGGAGCCATATGAATTTGTGGATGGTGGAGACAGCTGCCCTCGGGGCTGTGAGCTGAGGGGGCTGAGCCTCCGCAGGAGGACTCTGATCTTCCTCACTCTGCATGGCAACCCCCACATTTGCTTACTCGATACACACCACATACGGGCTTGATAATTACAGGCTGCTATGGATTTGTCTCACCCACGTTTGGAAGGTCCAAAAGCAATTACCCCGCAGCCTCCCTCCACTCAGGAAGACAGGAGTAATCAGGGCTAATGACACAGCACTTAGTGTGTGATCCTCCTGCCGCTATGCTGTAATTACTATGTAATTAAGTGGTCACCAGTTACCATGTAAACACGGCTTACACTGGATGCGTCTATGGCTTAAACAACCCTACAAACTCATTTTAATTTCAAAGTGTTGAATGGAAAACAGTTGGTTGGCACAGATAGAAAATACCAGGTTGGAAAAATGTGAAGGCTCCTGGGAAAGAGGAGGACATCCTTTCAAACCTCAGTGTCACAGGTGTGGGGCAGAAAAAGAAACAGAGCAAGAAAAAAAAGGAAAGAGTACGCAGTGGATTCTCTGCAAGAATGCACCAGGTGCTATATGCAGAAGCACCTCATAGACTGTAAAGGGCCAGCCAAGTGCTTGCGTGCCACCACACTCATAATTTGGTGATCCCTTATGACCAGAGAATGCATTCCAGACCACCCAACAGAATGTCATAAGGAAGACCCTCTTTTTCCCAGAGTAAAATAATCTTGAGTCAGGCAGTTAAAACCTTCCACTCTACTGCTGAAAGCTCTCAGGTCTTCAGAATAACGGAGAAAGGGAGGAGTTATTTCTTATATCCCAATATCTTGTGACTGACAGGATGATGGGTACTCTAATGCCATAGCTAATTCTGTGTCAACTTGACTGGGCTAAGGGATGCCCAGATAGCTTGGAACACCTTATTTTTGGGTGTGTCTGTGAGGTGTTTCCGGGAGAGATTAGCATTTGGATTGGTGGACAGAGTAAAGAAGACCTGCCCTCACCAGCATAGGTGGGCAGCAACCATCCGTTGAGGGCTGGCCCAGATAGGACAAAAAGGCAGAGAAAGGTAAACCTGCCTCCCGTTTGAGCTGGGACACCTGTCTTCTCCTGCCCTGGGACAGCGGCACTCCTGGTTCTCAGGCCTTCAGATGTGGATGGAGCCTCACCACTGGCACCCCTGGGTTTCTAGCTGCAGGCAGCAGCTGATGGGACTTCTCGGACTCCATAATTGTGGGAACACACCCCATAATACATCTCTCCCTTTCTCTCTCTCCATATATGTGTGTGGGCAAGTGTGTGCATGTGTGGCCGTGCAAAAACATCTTCTGGTTCTCTTTCTCTGGAGATCCCTGACTAATGCATCTGAAGACATGGCACCAGGGATTGGACACACCTTGCTCACACTCATCAGGAAGGTGAGGCTCCGCGGTGGAAGGTCTCGGCCCCACCCAAGATTGGCCATCAGCTAGCCTGGGGTTTGGTGCCTGTGACCTCCCAGAGGTCCTGAGGAAACCATTCTATCCCAGGGGGTGTGGGTGGTGGGGAGGCTATAGTAGGAGCTGGTCCAGGAGGGCAGGAGGGTGGGTGGCAGACTAGATGACAGATCTCAGAAGCATGGCTGCCTCACCCCCTATCACACAGGCTGCAAGGAAACCCTCCAGGCATGGACAGAATCTCCCTCCAGGACTTCCACCCACCTGTGCCAGAAGCTGGGCTACCTCCTGGAGCCCTCAAAACAGCCAAGGTCAAAACAGACCAGAGGACCAGGCCTTCAGTTCTTCCAATCTGGGAGGACATCATGGGTCACAGGGGTGGGGGGAACTTGTGTCAGCAGATGACCCCACCCCAACCCTAATTGGCAAATGCATAGCCAACGTTGTCACCTCCCTCAGCCTTTGGGGAGCACTCACCATGCACGAGCACTCCTTCTACACAGCCAACTTCCTCCACTCAGTTCCCGGCTCTGTGCTCCCTGGGGGTCCCAGTGCACCTCTTGGCTGCTCCTTGTGGACTCTGGGACTGGATCCTCCTCCCCTTCCAGGATGCTACATGAGATCCTGTTCCTAGCTGCACTTGCCCACTGGGTTGTCTCTGAGTCCCAGTCCCATGGCCTAGGCGCTGTCTTTGCACAATGACCTGCGCATTGCCATTTCCATGCCTCATCTTTCCTATAGACTTATCCACAGGGCTCGCTTGACCAGGCATCAAACAACATTAAGTCTCAAATCCACAGATTAAGTCCATCCATCGGAATCTGTGCGACTGTCACAAAATGCCACCAACTGGATAATTTATAAAGAACAGAAGGAGGCTGGAAGTCCAAGATCAAGGCACCAGCAGGTTCACTGTCTGGAGAGGGCCCGGTCTCTGCTCCCAAGATGGTGCCCTGAACGCTGCATCCTCCAGGGGAGGAACCCTGTGTCCCCATATGGCAGAAGGTGGAAAGGCAAGTGAGGGATGAATGCTGAATGAAGCTCTCTCATAAGGGCCTCAACCTCAATCACAAAAGGGGCAGCCCTCATTGCCTCATGGCCTCTTAAAGACCTATCTCTTAACACATCCCATTGGCCATTAAGTTTCAACACCTGAATTCTAGAGGGGACTCATTCAAACCACAGCACCACCCAAATGTCAAATATGCAACCCAAACTTCACATGTGTACAGCCACTGCTGGATTGTACACCCTCCACACCCCAATTTCCCCTTGAAAATCAAGACAACTATCATCCCAGCTGCTGGCAGTGTCAGCTGCTAACAGCTCACAGCTGGGTTCCTTCTGGGATTTGCCCTCGGCCAAGATAATGCCCAGGGACAGGTGACAGGAAGCCCTCCTGCAGCACCACCCAACAAATGGAGGATGCCGCACACCACAGGTCCTAACAGTGCCCACCACATGGACGGCATCACAGCAGGAAGACCAGATGAATAAAAGAAAGAGTGTCAGTACATCAGAGCCTCTGGTACAATAAAAGTAAAGAGCAGGGGTCCCCAACCCCTGGGCCAGGGAATGGCACCAGTCTGCGGCCTGTTAGGAAGCAAGCTGCACAGCAGGAGGTGAGCAAGCGTGACAGCCTGAGCTCGGCCTCCTACAAGATCAGCAGCATTAGAGTCTCACAGAAGCACAAACCCTACTGTGAACTGCACATGTGCGGGATCTAGGTTGACTGCCCCTTACGAGAATCTAATGCCTGATGATCTGAGGTGGAACAGTTTCATCCCAAAACATCCACCCCAACCACCCCGCCCCAGTCTATGGAAAAACTGTCCTCCACAAAACCGGTCCCTGGTGCCAGTGGTCCCTGGGGAATCACTGCTCTAGAGGACACCCTCCTATCCGGAGGATGAGAGGGAAACTCTCAAAAGGTTTCAAGGCCGGCAGCATCAGGTTAGCTTTTTTGGACCCAGTGACCCAAGGCATGGCAGGACATCCCCCACAAAGTAAAGGACAAATGACTGAATCTCGTACCTCCCACCAGAGAAGGAGGCACCATTCCTGGTTGGCCTCCTGGGGCTCTGCCCTTGCCCTCATCACTGCCAGTGACCATCACACTAGACTGTACACTTCCCATCCAGTGAATTTAGGCCAAGTGGGTCTAGATGTCCTGGGTCCAGAAGAGGCTGCTCCCACCAGGGGTCCAGCAGCAAGGAAGGGAGCCCACCTGGTAGGGTTGGTCCAGGTCCCTAGGAGGAGGTGGGAGCCCAGCCGACCCACTGAGGCATGTCCTGGTTCTTCCCTGACCAGTCTTGATGGTCAGTGGACAGATACGGCCATCACAGGGGCTGAAGTTCACCTCACTAACCTTTGTCCGGTGAGTTTCTCTGGGAAGAGACATCACCCTGATGCCGGGGCAAACCTTCCCAGGTGGTGTGGACTCAGCATAGGAGGCAGTGGCCTAAGCCGGAGCGGGGGGTGGGCCAGTGGGAGCACGGGGCGCACCCCAATGTCCCCACATAGGACCAAGGCACTCATTTCCCAGCCGCCACTGCTGCACTGCTGAGGACCCTCTGCAGATTCCATTGGCGGATGACAGCAGGAGCTCCCTCCCCACCCCACGCAGGATGAGGCCAAGGGCTCTCCCAGCTCCTGAACTTCCATGGGAATGGCTGAGGCTCAGTACAACATCATGGTTCAACAGCCCCCTCTGTAAACAACGTTTTCCGTGCTCCCCTGCAAGTGTGCTCCGAGAGCAACCCCTCTGTTCTCTACAGCTCTCCACCTCAGCACCCTTCCCAGGGACCCCAAACCAGGAACATGTTGGAAAACAGACTCAACTTTCCATCTCAGCCTGCTCCTCCCTAAGTCTTCCCCCGCTCAGGAGACAAAGCCACTGTTCAATCATTGGCTCAGACATGGAATCTGGGTGCCAATGCTGACCTCTCTCTTTCTGTCCACCTCACACCTGACCTGTGAGCACAAATTTTCCAATCTAACTTCACAATGACTTCAGAAGAGAACCTCCTCAGCACCTCAACCACCACTTCCTCCCCGGAGCCTCCTCCTCTCTCATCAGGACCAGAGCAGCAGCCTCCCTGCTGAACCCCACCATACACATGCCACACCATGCCACACACACATACACAACACACACACATCACACCACACTACACACACACGCCACACCATGCCACACACACATACACAACACACACACATCACACCACACTACACACACATGCCACACCATGCCACACACACATACACAACACACACACATCACACCACACTATACACACATGCCACACCATGCCACACACACACACGCACATCACACACATGCCACACCATGCCACACACACATACACATATGCCACACCACACACACACACACAACACACATCACACCATAAACACACATGCCACACCATGCCACACACATTCACACATGCAACACATCACACACATGTACACAACACACACATCACACCACACTATACACACATGCAGCACCATGTCACACACACACACACATGCACCACACCACACACATGTATGCAACACACACATCACACCACACTATACACACACGCCACACCATGTCACATACACATACATGAACCACACCACACACATGTACACAACACACACATCACACCACCCTATACACACATGCCACACATCACACATGCCACACATCACACACACCAAAAACACACACCACACATGAACACACACCACAAATCACACATGCATGCACATGCCACAGTACACCACACACAGGCTGAAGGGTGGTTCCAACCACACATGCACACACATGCACCACATATGATACATACACCACACTGCACATGCAAACACACGCATGCATGCACACATACACGTAAACTCAAACAGGACACACACAGCATAGACTTCCCATGGCAGCATAAGTGGACATTTTAGCACATCAATCAAATCATGTTCCACCTCTGAGACCCCCACAACTAGGGCCCCCCAATCCTTAGGAAGAATCCACAGTCCTCACCATCCCCAGGAAAGCCTGCGGCCTGGCTCCCACCTGCCCCTCTGGCCTTACCTTCCTCCGCTCCATCCAGCTTCCCCCCAGGCCCTGACACACCAAGTGTCACCTGCCTCCTGGCCTGGCCCAGGCATTGTCTGTTTGGGAAATTTTTTCCTATAGATGTGGATGGCTCCATCTCCCATTTCACTGGTGTCTCAGCTCCGATGTCCCCTCTCAGAGGGACACACCTTGTCCACCCCAGGCAATGCCACCCCCTCACCCTGGGTCCTTAGGGTCTGCCCGGGTTTACCAGGCCCCGGTTCTGCAAGGCAGCTTCCAGACGTGGCTGGCAGGGAGAGCCGTGGGGCAGCCTTGGCAGGGGAGGCACACTCACACTCCCCCGCCAGAGCAGGCCAGGGGCCGCAGGTCAGCTCATCCCGGGCAACACCAGGGGTCACCTTCCCTTTCCTCTGAGAGCTCCTTTGGAACCAAGCTGATTCCCACTCCACACAATCAGCATCTTGACATTTACCAGTGAAGGAGAAGTGATGGGTGAGGTGAAATGGCGACCCCCCGGGACGCCTGCTGTAGGACCAGAAGTGATTGCTAACCAGAGCCAGGGTTGGGGGGGCATCCACCAGTCAGGAAAAGCCGTGTGCCATGCAAAGCATGCCCGCCAGCCTCCTGCCCTCCAGCCTCCTCCCGCCAGCCTCCTCCCTCACCAGGCCTGGTTAATTAGCTGCTCCCCTGATGAACAGGGGCCTGCTGCTTGGGGCCAAGGAAACTTCAGGCAGGAAGAGAGGCCTCAAGCACAATGGAACCAAGTGGAAATTGGCCACAAAAGACTAATTAAAGGGGCCTGAGGCCTCCAACGTGTCACCTTGTGTGGGCTTTTAAAAAGCTTTGCAGACAAGCACAGAACGCAAGGACTTTGGTCTTAATTAACTCCACGTGTCTTGTTGAGCAAGCAGAGACAAGAAATGAGCGCCTCTGCAGCCCCCAGCCAGGAGCTCCTCACGCCTCCCAGAGGCTCTGGGCTGGTTTGGCTGGAGGTAGAGGGAAGAATAAGGTCTGTCGATGGGTCAGCCAGGTGCCCAACAGGTACCCAACAGGTGCCTGCCTAGAACCTTCCCAGGGGCCCTGGGTATTCTCTGCCTGCACCCATCACCTCCACCCCCAGAGCCTGTGACCTCCCTGGCCATAGTGCACAGAGGTGCAGACAGAGCCTTCTACTCCAGCTGTGGCTCCTGATGCCTGGCAGCACAGGTGTCATCCAGGAGCCTGTTAGAAACGTAGAACCGAGGCCCCGCCCCACGGATACTCGTGTGCACCAGAGTCTGAGAAGCAAAAGCACTGTCCTCAAGGACGGCTCCAAGCCCGCTGGCTGAAGGCTGTGTTGGGGCAGCCTCAGGGGCCTCAGCTTCCTCATCTGAGGAAGGCCCGTGGGACGGAGCTGCACACAGTCTGCACCACGGGTCATAAGATTCCTCGTGATGTGTGTGCAGAGTGCTCGGCACTGAGCCACAGGAAGCACTCAGCGCTGAGAATCAGCTGTCTGCCTATTTCAGTAACTTCACGGGCCGCTTAAAAAAAATTGATTGCAGCAGCTCACCTGTGAACCTAGTTGCTCAGGAGGCTGAGGCAGGAGGATCACTTGAGCCCAGGAGTCCAAGGCTGCAGTGAGCCATAATGGAGCCATTGCACTCCAGCCTGGGGGACAGAGCGGGACTCTGCCTCTAAAATAGTGTTTATCCTGCTGGGTTTGTCTGAGGGGAAGGAGGGGCCTCTTGCTGCCCTCAGGTCTGGTGACTCATAGCCCTGGCACCAGGGAGGGCCCAGCTCCATGGGAAGGGCACAGAGCAAGTGGGGGGAAGGATCCAGCTGCTGCCAGCCACACGTCATCCACCCGCACTGCTTGGCACCCATGTCCCCCGCCTCCTGGCTGGATGAGAGGGGGCAAGCCCTGTCGGGGCTTATGAGCAGGTGCCCTAATGCCGTAGGAGAAGAAGAGAGAAATGTCCTGGGAGGCCTGACGTCAGAGGAACCTCGGGATTTGAGTGAGGCCTGTGAGGCAGCCTTGTGGGGTCAGGGGGCACAGTGGGAAAGATGTCCAGGAAGACAGGGGAGCTGCCAGGGATGCGGGCGCTGCCCCCTTCCCTTCTCCCTGTGCCGATTCTCAGGGTCCTACCTGATCGGTCTCCTCCTTGCATCCCCCACAGTGTCCTTGCCCCATTGTCCTCCGCCCCCAGACAGTGGTGGGCACCGGTGATGGGTGTCTCCTGTCCACAGGAGGCTGCATCCTCCTCACCTCCTCCTCTCAGCTGTCCGGTGGGACTTCGGAGCAAGACAGCCCACACCTTCCCAGCCTCTGCCCTGCACTCACCGGACAGGCACCCGGGGTGGGCTGCAGCACCGCAAGGGAGGTCTCCAACCGCAGATGAGCTCCTCCACCAGGCTCCTTCCCTCATGAGGGGCTCCCTTCCCTCACTTCCAGGCCCTGGGCCAAGGCCACCCCTTTGCCTCCTTCCCTACTCTCTGCTCCCCACCACTGCCACCCCCAGTTCAGCAGCCTCCTGCTCCCCCGGTCATGCCACAGCCCCCACGACCCGTGGCCTCCATCCTGGCCTCCGTGTTCCTCCACTGTGCTGCCTGACCTGACCGCCTGAGAGACGCAGTTCCGACCCCCACTCTGAGGCCACTGAGTGTGGGGCCCCTGGGCTCAGTCCGCAAGGCCCGAGTCAAACCCACCTCCACCGCTTTCAGCTGGGGGCTTGAGGCAAGTTCCTCCTGGCCTGGGCTTCAGGCTCATCATCTGTAGAAGATAATAATGGACCCGCCTTGTAAGATGGGGGAGCGGCTGCTGCCCACTGGACCCAGGCCAGAGCCCCCTGTGGCTCTGCTGTCCTACTTCTGCCGAGCACAGCCTCCTGGCCAAGTGGCGGAGCGGCAGGGACCACGGGGCTGCCAGAGGTGGTGGTGTCACCCTGAGAACTCAGCTCAGTCCAGTGCTTCTCCATCCCAGCAGACAAGGGTCCAAAGACTCATTCTTCCATCTCCTCTGGGGCGAGCTGTGCTCCCCAGGAAGTGAGCTACAACCTTCCAGGGACAGCGGGGGCTCCATCCCAACCAGGACCCGCCAGGTCCTTCCTCAGCACGTGACACGCCTGGACCAGCTCCGCCCCTCCAGGGGCCCTGCCCTCACCGCACCACACCCGGCTTCCCTGGGATTCATTCAAGAGGCGCTGTGGAGACCACTCAGTCCGGACCCCTCATTTTGCAAATGGCAAAACAAGGAGCCAAAGGGGTGGGCAGTGACCAGCCCAACCCCCCAGGACCGCAGGGAGCAGAGGCTCCAATCAAGTCTGGAGGGCACGCCAGCCACTGCCCCAGCTCCAAGTCCCTTTCTCTCCCGGTGGCCCAGGTACTTTGGTGTCCCCCAGGGAGGGCGCGTCCTCCTGCTGCCTGCACCTGAGGCCTCCTGGCCTCGCTAGAGTGGCCTCATGCTGCCAATGGCTGCACGAAGTTCTGCGTTCACAGCCATGAGTACCAGCCTGGTGTTAAGGAGCCTGTTTAGAAAGATGACCTATTTTTAGCTGAGTCTTCTGCCGGTTGCTAAATATCTGTTTAAATACATGAATTAACACATCTGTTAACAGCACTTAGAGCGGGAATCAGACACACTCATGGTGGAAGGTGATTTAAAACAAACACATGCGGCAGAATGAAACCTGAGGGGCGGCTCTTGTTCTTGGCTCCTGGGGGGGCTATGCCGATGGCAACCCCCTAACAGGGCGACCCCAGTCAGGCACGTGGAGCCCCCTCGACTGCCTCCTCCAGACAGGATGAAAGGGTGCCCGAGAGAAAACCAGGGGGACTTCAGGAAGTGACAGCCCCTTGGGGCATCCGAGTGAGGAGCGGGAAGAGCCACCACCACCCCTCTAGTAGCAGCTTCTCAGCATCACCCCCGTTTGTGGCCAGCAGCTTCTCAGCATCACCCCCGTCTGTGGCCACAGCTGAATGAAGGCAACCTGGTGTTTCCCATCGGCTGTCAGGAGCCGTGCTGGGTGCGCAGCAGGAATATTAATTACACCACACCGTGAGCCTCAGACCCAGGCTGGCAGGACACAAAAGGATGTCCCAGAGTCCCTTCTCCTGGGACCCTGAGAAGAGCCTGCCGAGGGCCCAAGGGACAAGGAGAGACCCCGGGGAGCGCCCTGCCATCCTCCCCTGGCTGGCCCAGCCGCCTGAGCTGCCACCCAGTGATGGCAGTGCTGCTGAGCTCTCCACCATGACCCCCGGGACGCTCAGCTCCGCACTGGGCAGCCCCACATTCCAGCTTCCTGAAAGTACAAACCCTCCCTGATGAGCTTGTGTCCTGCCCTAGGATGGGAATGCGTGTGAGGACTGATGTGGCAGGCATCGGAAAACCTGCATTTTCAGCCCAGCCCGGCCACTTCCTTGTCACGTGACACTGAGAAAGGCACACATCTTGCTGTGCTTCAGTTTCCTCATGGCTCCTGCAAGTGTAGTACAGCAGCTCTGCCCCCTCACCCCTGCCACATTGACCAGCAGCACGTGGGATCCACCCAAGGTCACAGAGTGGGCCCAGTGGTCACATTGTGATCTTCCCCCACTCCGAGCAGACACCAAGAAGCCCACCCGCCCCACCCCCTCTTCTGCCTCAATTTCCCTCAATGGGTAATGAGGCCACGTGATGGTGTGAAGTTGTGAGGGAAACACCTGAGTCCTGGTGAGAGGGAAAAACCCAGAAAATGAAATGGAGATGTTCCTGCTCTTCACGCCAAACGAGGACCCTGGTTCCGGAGTTCCCTGGGCCAGGACAAGACCAGTGAGTGGGCAGAGCAACCTTGGCTCACCCAGCTGCTCCCTGCTGGCTCTGTCAGGAGCTCAGGGGGCTGCCCACAAGTCCCTTGAGATGGAGCATCCCCAGGGCCATCCCCAGGGCTCAGAACCCAGGGCCAGCTTCTGTAGTTCCCAAGGACTTTTCAGTTTGTGGCTCCCAGCCCCCCTTGATTCCTCCCTGGACAGAAAGTCACAGCCCAGTGAGTCTCCCTTTGCTGTCCTCATGACCTCAGTGTCTTCCAGACCCAGACCCTCCATGCTCTGGAGTTGTTTCCCTTCGTCCAGGTGCCGGCCAGGAAGGGAGTCAGTAGGTCAGTGGGGAAGGGGCTTAGCTGTGGACATACAACCCCAGAGTGAAGAGGGAGGGTTGCCAGCTCCAGGACACATCTCTGAGCCCACGGGTCAATGCAGACCCCGTGGACCCCAGGTGGGAGGCCACCTGGCCCTCCCCAGCACCTGTGCATTCTCTCTCTGTGTCTCCAAAGAGGACAACGGGGATGTTCACAGACTCCTGCTAATGAAAGTAAGGAGGAAAGCTGCAGAAATCTAGGAAAGCCAGAGGTAAGAAGATGCATCCTCTTTGGAGTCCCCGGAATGGCAGGGCAGCCATCACTCTGCCTCAGGCAGCTGGTGACTCAGCGCTCAAGGCCCAGCAGAAGCCGGCCTGTCCTAAAAAGTTGCCCCACAGCCATCGTCCAAACACGTCACTCACAGGAGGAGCAGCCAGCCACTTAGTCTCACGGTGGGAAGTCCACAGCAGGATTCTGAAAAATACCCCCTAAACCAGAAATGTAAACAGGGAGTTCGTCCGGGGGAAGAGAGCCAGGACTGATTGATATCATTCGGCAATTTTGCAAGAAAATGGGAGCAAGTTCCTGTTATAAATGAGTCCCTGATGGTGAAATCACTTGATTCGAGTGACTGAACTGTGACCTTTACTCAAGAAATAAAAAAGCCAACAAGAGGAAGTGTACGCTTTATTTTTTGGTAAACTTGGAAAGCACAGATGCAATATTTCTACTTGTCTTCTGCTTGCTAAGATTAAAAGCAACTGGTAAATTCAGGGAACGGAAGGTGGATCAATATTCCCCAGCTCCTCCCCAAGGTTTGGGGATGATAATCTCGATTACTATCTCCAGCTAATGGGACGGAAGCAGAAGTGATCGTGAGGCCAGCAGGGGCCTGTGGGAAGGCACGTTCGGCCCTTTGAAAATTACCTACTGTTATTTCTGCAGATGAGAAGTAGTTTCCAAAACTACAAAGACACGTAGTTATTAATGCCAATATCCATGACGTTGAGGAAAATAATCCTAGCTGTGGACACCTTTGAGAATCCAAAGATGATAACATTCCCAGAGGAAATCCACGTGCAATTTTATCATCTAGAAAATAGGGATGGTGTAATGCAATGAGACTGTCTGCAGACATCCCGAGTCTTGCGGATCTATGTGACAATGAAAACAGGAAGCACTTGCTTCCATGAGTTTGCAGCATGGACCGTGCCTGAATGAATGAGGTACATCCCAGCACTTGGCACTCAAGAGAAGCTGGCAACAAATGTTGCTATTAAATACAGGTTACCCTGCAAAGCCGTGAGCTTAATAAGGAGAATTATTTGAGTGATGTCTTTTCTGAAAATGTTTTGGAACTCCTCTCTAAAAGTTGCCTTTATACCCTACGCACATTTTGTTAAATATCCGTAACAGTGAGCCGGGCACGGTGGCTCACACCTGTAATCCCAGCACTTTGGGATTACAGCACTTTGGGATTACCCGCCAAGGCAGGTAGATCACAGGTCAGGAGTTCGAGACCAGTCTGGCTCACATGCTGAAACCCCATCTCTACTAAAAACACAAAAAATAGCTGGGCATGGTGGTGCACGCCCGTAATCCCAGCTACTCAGGAAGCTGAGGCAGGAGAATTGCTTGAACCCAGGAGGCAGAGGTTGCAGTGAGCCGAGATCATGCCATTGCACTCCAGCCTGGGCGACAAAGTGAGACTCTGTCTCAAAAAAAAAAAAAAAAAAAAAAAAATCTGTAACAGTGGAAAATTACTTCATGATGGTGACTTAGCGTTTGTAGAAATCACTGTATTTGTTTTCCATGGCTGCCTAAAGAAAATGTCACAGCAGGGGTGGCTTCAGTCACAGAAATTGATTTTCTTACACTTCTACCATTCTGGAGGCTGGAGGTCAGAGATGAAGATGTCAGCAGGGCTCGTTCCTTCTGAGGTCTCTTCTTGGCTTGTCGATGCACGTCTTCTCCCTGTCTTTGGGTGGTCTTCCCTCTATGCATCTCTGCCAGTGTGTCCTCCTTTCCCCTGTTTCCTTGGGACACTAGTCATACTGGATTAGGGACCACCCCAATGACCTCATGGTCACTTAATTACCTCTGTAAGTCTCCTGTCTCCATATACTGTCATTTTCTGAGCTGCTGGAAGTTAGAATCTCAACATACAAATTTTGGGAAGACACAATTCAGCTCATAATGACTGTCAAAGCCAATCAAATCCAAGACTAGTGCATATGGTGGGTGATTGTGGCACCTCGTCTTGTCAGTGGGGATGACTCTCTGTTGTCACGGTAACTGTGTGTGAACTGGCCAGCTTCCCCAGTGACCAGCGAACGAGACGCCTCTGCTGCCTTCTGTCTCTGCTTCCGCTGACAGCTGTTTCCCCTTGGCTGGCCACAGCACGGCTCACCCTAAGCCGGATTGACTGAGCCAAGCCAGCAGTACCTACACCTTCCTGTTATTTCCTGTCCACTGTGTTACTTTAAGATACGCAGTGTCATCTAACGAGACCTGTTGTGGAAATGAACTCTCAGCCACAGAACAGACATCTCCTTCCCAAATTAGAATTCAAAGTAATTGCGAATAAAAATAAATAAATAAAAGGAAGCAGCATGATTTCACAGGTTTGGGGGTGCCGCCTGCTCTTCTGACCTGTGGTGCTCTTGAAGTTTCCTGTCCTCAGTGGTAGTTTCTTCTCTGAGTCCTCAGGGGCCCACAACCAGCCACGGCAGATGCACAGCCAGAGGGTCACTGCATCACCGAACGCCCCGGAGCTGCCTGGGTGCAGACACCCAGCTCACCCCTCTCTCAGCTATCACTGTGCTGAGCTCAGAACACTGCCCTCCGGAACCTGGAGGAGCCATGACCACTGCCACCACCATCCTCCCAGGACATCCAGCCTTGCTGAAGTCCAACCTGCAGCCTGGGCTGGGCAAACCTGCTTGTCTGGACCTAAGCCAGGGCCTGTACCCCAGGGCGGGTGAGGCAGGTTGGACAGCAGGCGTCCGCATCTCCAGCCCTGTGGTGGGAGGCAGATGGGGCCTCTCAACAGAGGGGTTCTCCAAACCAGTGGGAGCTTTCAGATGCAGGGAGGCCCAGAGAATGCCCAACGCTCACCTGAAATGTATCCAGGGCTCAGCAGAGGTGTCCATTTTTTCTGGTTGAGCCCTGCCCTTGGTCTACTTTCTAACTAATTTGGAGCATGTCTGGGTTCAATAGCATCTCCCAAAATTAACATCCACTTGGAACCTCAGAGCGGGCCTGCTATGGTTTGAATGTTTGTCTCCTCTGAAACCCATGTTGAAACTGAATCTCCAGTGTGTCAGTATTGGGGCAGGGGGAGCTTTAGGAGGTGATTAGGTTGTGAGCGCTCGGCCGTCATGAATGCATTAATCCATTCAAGGAATGATGGGTTAACGAACAACTGGGTTGACGGATTAATGCATTATCCTGGGAGTGGGACGGGGAGCTTCATAAGAAGAGGAAGAGAGACCTGAGCCAGCACGCTCAGTCCCTTCACCCTGGGACACCCTGAGCCACGTCAGGACTCTGCAGAGAGCCTGCCAACCAGTAAGAAGGCTCTCACCAGAGGCGGCCCCTCGACCTTGGGCTTCTCAGTCTCTATCACTGTAAGAAATAAGTTCCTTTTCTTTGTAAATCGCCCAGTTTCGGGCATTCTCTTACAAGCAACAGGAAATAGACTAAGACGGTGATCCTATTTGAAATAGGGTCTTGCAGATGTAGTTAAGGTGAGGACGAGATGAGATCATACTGGATTAGGGTGGGCCCCAAATCCAATGAGAGTGGCCTTAATGGACTTAGGAGCGTCCTCACTGTCCAGGGAAAGGGCACACCGACACTGGGGAAAGGCCTGGTGGAGAGGAAGGCAGAGAGCACAGCGATGTGTCTGTAAACCAAAGCAAGTCGATGACAGCCGGCCACCACCAGGAGCAAGGTGAGAGGCCTGGGACGGTTTTTCCCTCAGAACCTCCAGAAGGAACCAATTCTGCTGACACCTCGATCTCAGACTTCCGGCCTCTTGAAATGTGAGAGGATACACTACTGTTTTAAGCCATCAAGTCACACTCCATCAACTGCAGCTGTGAAGCCAAAGTCCAGGGAATTTCCACGAAAACGCTGCTCTACCTTGGAAGGTAAGCCCTGTTTGAGGGGCAGTCCCTAGAAAGACCTCTCCAGATGCTGGGCCAGAACACAAGTGTCGGCTGGGTTTTCCTGGGCCACACCACTCTCCTTAAGCAAAGCCTGAGTGGTTCCCACACTTGAGCATGTATCTGTCAGAATCACCTGGCCAGCTGTGTTAAAGCACAGATCCCCAGGCCCCTCCATGTCCATTTCTGTCGCAGCAGGTCTGGGGCAGAGTCAGAATTCCCAGCTGATGCTGGGGCCTGGGCACCACACTGAGGGACCCTGTCTCTATTTGGGGCTTCACCAAGTCAACAAGGGAGTTCCATTAAGATCATGTTGCTCAAAGTGTTGTCCCTAGCCCAGCAGCCTCGGCATCACCTGGGAGCTCGTCAGAAATCCACATTCTCAGGCCCCAGCTCAGACCTGCATCCTAGATCCACTGAATTGGAAGATGCGTTTTGATAAGATTCCCAGGATATCTGGGGATATCTGGAGCCTCTGTTTACCTGTTTCTCACCTGCAGGGATGCACAGAGGAGCGAAACGTACTTAAAAACAGGCAAAACCCACACAGGCGGGTTTCCAATCCTAGCTGCTGCTGCCACGCAGGCATTTCATAATGGGGCACAGGGGAAAAAAATTGTGTGTGCACATTTGAGTTTGAGAAACACGAAAATAGAGGACTCCTCTTGTGCCTCCAACACAGTAAGCCCCTGCCCAGGTGACCCAGAGATGACTGTGGGCAGCTAGTCCCCACCTGGGGCTATGTGTGGCCACCTCCTTCCACCCTACACCTTCCACTCCCCGGTTAATGGGCAGCTGGGTGTATAAGGCTTCATCCTTCTGAAGTCTGTTCATGTACCTCTGTTCTTTGTTGCTGTTACATAAATCCAGGCTGTGCAGGGAGTTCTGGAGGCAGCCCTGGCCCCTGCCATCCCCAGAATACACACGGCCTGCGAGAGCCACTCTCAGAGCCTGTGGATGGCCCCAGCTGGGAGGGATGGCACAGTCTGAGCTGACCGACCCCTGCAGGACTCCCCTACTGTCTTCATGTGAAATTTTCTCTCTGGTTTTTTCCCGTGCCCCATTATGAAATGCCTCCGCGGCAGTAGCCGCTAGGATCGGACACCAGCCCGTGTGGGTTTTCCCTGTTTTTAAGTACGTTTCGCTCCCCTGTGCACCCTTGCAGGTGAGAGACAAGTAAAGAGACGCTCCAGGGAGGGACCCAGGTCTTTGCGGGGGTCTCGCAGTCCCTTTCTTTGCTCACAGAATCGAGTGAGTGTCTGCACTCCATTTCTCCGCTCTTGTTCAGTGACCAAAGGGTTGTTTGTTCTTTGTTTTTCTGATCAAAAAGGCGAGATTGTGCCACTGTTCTCCAGCCTAGGAGACAGAGCGAGACTCCGTCTCAAAAAAAAAAAAAAAAAAAGCCATACCAGGTCTCAAACATCTTGTGCCCATGTTTACTTCCATGTTATAAACCCCACTGAAATAACCAAATAAAATGGCAAACCAAAGTTTAATGTACAGCAACACCTAGAAAAAAAGAAGAATTTGTGATGAGCCAATTTTTGACTTTGAGGAAACTCTATACTGCATGACGCAGATGGGACTGGCTGGGCACACAACTGTCAGGGTATGTGCCCCAGGGTTCCACACCACTACAGGGTGCATGCTGGGCTTCTCAACACAGGCCTGGAAACCTCTCGCCCTGGAGCAGAATGGCCTGGGAGTGGGAGCCAGGGTGGGCTGGGAGCAGTCTGAGAGGCTTATGTCAAAAAGACTTTGTGAACCATGCCAGGTGCAGGAAAATAGCTGAAAAGACTTTGTGGACCGTGCCAGGTGCAGGAAAATAGCTGTTGGTGTCTTCTGCTTCCTCAGGCAAAGCCCCCTATGAGTGAAGACATGAGAGAAGGGCCGGAGAGAGAAGGCAGCAGCCCCCTCTATAAGAGGCCACCAGAGCCAGTGTAGATGAAACAAAATGGCCGCACCAGTGCCCCAGCATCCATGACCATGCCTCCCTTAGGTGCCTCTGCCAAACATCTCAGCTGAGACACAGAAGCTCCTGAGATGGCAGCAGCTGCAGAAGAGGCAGGGAAGGGTCACTGGGAGGCATTACCCGACACAGAGACCCAACAGAGACCTGTGTCCAAGGCAGGCCAGACCCATCAAGGTACCAGCTCCAGGATTTGTTTGGAAAGGACAGTGCAGTGAGGGAAGTGAGACCTTCACCACTAGGGGCTTCCACGAGACCCCAGCTTGCTCATGGACTGTTATTCCTGACCATGCACATACAGGGAGGTCTCCAGCAAGCCCACCCACCTGCTCCCTGCACCTAGGACACCACCCAGCCATAGAGCTCATTGTGCTTGGAGGCTTGAGAGGAACAGTGGCTGGATGGGGGAAACACACTGGTCCCCACACGGCTATCACAGGGGCAGATGACCAGCACCGGAAGGATGAGGGGAGGCAGCAGGTTGCAGAGCTGCCACAGCAAGAACTCCACTGAGATAAATATAATGTGCAATGTGGGGAAGAAGCACTGAGGAAGCCAAACTCACGCTCAGTCAGAATAGACTAATGCTTCCGAAAGCATGGTGGACTGGACACTCTGAAGGGCTCCCCATTTGCCTACAAAGAAGCTAGACCCTGACCGGGCTTGATCTGCAGTGTTACTGGGCTCAAAGAAAATCAAGGAAGTTGCCTAGGAGCACGCTGACCAATAACACTGAACTGAGACTTAAAGATAATGCCTAGAGAAGGTGTGCGAGCTCAATCACGTGGGATGACAAAGTGGTCCCAGTCTTCAGGGTCTCTTGGCTTGTTACAAAAGCAAACATAAATCCTGTCTAGTGGAAAACATCCTCAGTTTAGGCTCCACAAATTAAGATCAACCAAATATGAGCCCACATTCAAAGATCAACAAGTAAAAAGAGAATAGGCCATCAGAGATTAGGGCAATAGAAACAAACAGCAGATTTAGACTTCCAAAAGCCTCTGATATTGGAATGATCAAGGACAGAGTGTATAAAACCAATGTAGTAAATATTTAAAGAAATGCAACATAGAATCATAAACATGAACAGACAACCTGAGACCATCAAAAATGACTACACAGATGTGGAAAAAATAACCAGAACTTTTTAAGTTAAAAAAACATAATTATTAAAATAAAATGCATGGAACAAATTACAGAACATATTAGATGTTAATAAGAGATTTCTTGATTAGGGATACAGAAACTGGAGCCCAAG
This sequence comes from Macaca mulatta, assembly GCF_049350105.2. NCBI lineage: Eukaryota > Metazoa > Chordata > Mammalia > Primates > Cercopithecidae > Macaca > Macaca mulatta. Next base: position 144,699,598 of record NC_133417.1, on the reverse strand, counting down.
GCCCACTGAGATCAGGGGGACCATCAAGCACCTCCCTCATCCTTTAAAACAGAAACCAAAAATGTGTCTGAAGGAGAAACTGAATTGGAAGTGAAAGATCCCATGAACAGACTATAATTGGTTTTGAGTCATCTGGGTAGCACAGAAGAATCTTGGGTCTGAAATACCGAGTTAAAGTGATCCTCCATTGCTAGTGTATTCACGCACCTGAGAGACACAAATAAAAATATTTTCTGAATGAAGATAACATCATCCTAGTCCTCTAATTACTTCTACAACAACTTTTCAAACATAGTGTCCAGCACAAAATAAAAAATGAACAAGGCATAAGAAATAAGACAACATAAGCAAAACTCAGCAGATATATTTTATAATAGAAAAAGATAAGCATGTGCTTTGAACATTGAAATGAAAAGACATAGGCTTTAAAATAATTATGCTCAAGGATGATAAAGACAATATTGAAAAATTTGGCAGACAACTGGAAAATATTTTAAAGACCCCAATTAAAAAAAAAAAAATTGAAAATAGAGTAACTAAATTTTAAAGAAAACCTAAATGGATGACTTTAACAGCAGTTTAAAAAAACAAAGCTGAAGAGAGAATTAATAAACTAGAAGATAGACAAGAAGAAAATATTCAAAATGAGACATGAAGTACAGAGGAGGAAAAATAAAGGTATGAAAATGTGGATAATTGAGTGAGAAAATTTAACATACATTAAGCACTGGAAAAAGAGGAGAAAAAGAGTGAAGCAGAAGCAATATTTGAAAACATAATGACTGAGAATTTTCCATAACTGGTGAAAGAAACCAATTTACAGATGAGTCATAAAGTTTAGTGAGCACCAAGCCAGATAAATTAAAAGTAAATCATGCCTAGATACATTACAATAAAAATGCAGAAAAATAGAAACAAGGAAAACAATTTTAAAAGCAATTAGAAGGGGAGAAAAAATATTTGCAAAAGAGCAAGTATCAGATGGACTTCTCAACAGAAACAGTGCAAGTTATAAGATAAAGGATTTGCATCTTTGAAATACTGAAATAATAATGACTACAAATCTGCAGTTGTATTGCCAGTGAATATTTTCTTTAAAGGATGAAGATAGAATACTACCAGATACTCAGACAAAACCTGAGAGGATTCATCACCAACAGTTTATTAAAGAAAATTCATTGTTGTCTTGAAGAAGAAGGAAAATTATCTCAGAGGCAAAATGCTTTCATTTGGAGATGAAGTCAGGAATAAAGAGTAACAAAGTTAATGAGTATACAGATGAATCAAATTGAATATTGGCTTTAAAAATGTTAATAAAGGGCTGGGTGCCATGGCTCACGCCTGTAATTCCAGCACTTTCAAAAGCCGAGGTGGGCAGATTACCAGGTCAGGAGTTTGAGACCAGCCTGCCCAATATGATGAAACCCCTTCTCTACTAGAAACTACAAAAATTATCCAAGAGTGGTCATGCACGCCTATAGTCCCAGCTACTTGGGAGGTGGAGGCAGGAGAATAGCTTGAACCTGGGAGGCAGAGGTTGCAGTGAGCTGAGATAGGTCCACTGTACTCCAGCCTAGGTGACAGTGTGAGACTCCATTTCAAAAAAAAAAAAAAAAGATAATAAAGGGCCAGGCACAGTGGCTCATGCCTGTAATCCCAGCACTTTGGGAGGCCAAGGCAGACGAATCACGAGGTCAGGAGATTGAGACCAGCCTTGCCAAATGGTGAAACCCCGTCTCTACTAAAAATACAAAAATTAGCCAGGCATGGTGATGCACGCCTGTAATCCGTTACTCAGGAGGCTGAGGCAGGAGAATCACTTGAACCCAGGATCAGAGGTTGCAGTGAGCCAAGATCATGCCACTGCACTCCAGCCTGGTGATGAAGTAAGACTCCATCTCAAAATACATAAATAAGTAAAAATAATAAAGATATAATGGGACTTTAAGTAGAGAGAGAATTAAAGCATGGGAATAAGAGCATGTAAGTTGGGGGGAGGAATAAGTAAAAGCGAAGAAGTCAAAGCCCAGCCCCAGCCATACGGAGAGGTATGATTTGACTCCTATCCTTCATGTCCCCAGAGTTTGGACCACAAAAGACTAAAGCTCTGGGTAAGAAAAAGCCAGAAGGGACTAGCAGAAAAATTGTCCTGGTCTTCATCAAATCAGGAGAAATACAGTCCATGAGAAATTGTAGCCAAGCTGATCTTTGCAGGAGTTGCAGCACAAATTCATATCACCTGTGTGGTTCAAAAAACCAGTTTTAAATTTGTTTTAAAGCGTTCATGTACTAGAAATTCCCCTAAGTACCAGATAGAAACTGATACATATTCTGTCTAAAGGATTTCACCTTCACCCAGGCCTAAAGAATGTTCACACACATATTTTTAAAAGAATGCTTTTCATAAAAATCTAGTCAAGAACACAACAAAGTCATGATAAGACAAGTAGGAACAGTAAATAGAAAAATAAGACCCAAAGCTTCAAACATTGTCATTTTTTAGTCACAGATTTAGAAAGACGTCTAAGCACTATTTTTAAAGGAATAAAACACGGCTGGAAAATATCTCTAGTACATAGTAAACTATAACATGTGACTTAGCAGATGTGAAAAAAGCAGAACTTATAGAAATTAAAAATACAGTGATCAAAACATTAAAATTGCAAGGGACAGAAATAACAGGTTATTAGATATAGCTGAGGAAAGAATTAGTGAACTGGAAGAAAATTCAGAAGCAACTACCCAGAATGTACCACAGAGAAAGGGGGAAATTTTAAAATATAATGAAGAGATTGATACATGACAATGATGTGAAACCTAACGCCCTCCTAAATCAAAGTCTTTAACAGAGAGCAAAGAGTGGGGCAGAGATATTAAAGAGATAATGGCCAGGAGTTATTTCATATGGCTGAAAGCACCCATCTGCAGATTCAAAATGCCCAATGAATCTCAAGCAAAATACTTAAAAGAAATCACAACTAGACACACTCTTTAATAAAATTTTATTTCACTAAAGACAAGGAGAAAACTCTAAAAAGCTATAAAAGGAAAATAAAAAAGGACCAGTTTGTTCTAAAGAATATCAGTTAGCTAACTGTATCATTTTTAACCATAATAAAAGCCAGATAACAGTGGAATGAAATTTTCAGTGTACTGAAAAAGAAATATCAATCTAGAATTCTAGAATTGGAAAACATCTTTCGAGAATGAGACAGAAATAAAGACATTTTCAGATAAAACAACTAACAAACAAAGCACAACAAAGAATTTGCCACTAACTGAACTTTACTAAGGGAAAATTTAAAAGGAAAAGAAAGTAATCTCAAAGAACTAATTCACAAAAAAGAGTAAAGAATGTAAATATGTGGGTGAATATAAACAGACTAAATGGTTGCAACAATGTATTGAGGGGCTCAAAAAGATGGAAATCAAATATGTGACAATACATTTCTATGCACCTCATAACAGCACTTCAACATACAAAGGAAATTTCAATAGAACCTCAGAAGTTGATAAATACATACTCGTGATGGAAGATTTCAACACACTTCTTTTGGTAATACATATATAAAGCTGGTCAGGGCTAAGTAAGGATATAGATTTGTACAGCACAATTAAACTTATGGAACACTGTTACCCATCAACTTCAGAATACACATTCTCTCTCTGTCTCTCTGTATGCGTGCGTGTGTGTCTCTTCATACATACATAGAAAATCTACTAAACAGTTGAGTATATGTTATGCCAAAAAATGAGCTGAACTACAGAAGCAAGTTTTCTCACAATAAGATTAAGCTACAAGCTAATAACAAAAAATAACTAGAAATCTCCATGTTTGGAAATTAATATTCTTCAGAATAACCCACGTGTTTGAAGCATCACAAGAAAAATCAGAAAATATTTGTACTGAACAATAACAAATACTATGTATCAAAACTTGTGAGATGCATGTAATGCTGCATTTACAGGAAAACATAGCCTTTTATGTCTATCTTAGGAAAAAGGGAAAATTAATGAGCTAACAATCCATCTTAGGACATTTGGAAAAAATATATAGTACTAAAATAAATCACCCAGCACTTTGGGAGGCCAAGGCAGATGGATCACCTGAGGTCAGGAGTTGAAGACCAGCCTGGCCAACATAGGAGGCTGAGGCAGGAGAATTGCATGAACCTGGAAGGCAGATGTTGCAGTGAGCTGAGATTGCGCCACTATACTCCAGCCTGGGCAACAGAGCGAGACTCTATCTCAAAAAAAAATCACAAAAATATCAAGGCAAAATAATATTAATAGGACCACAAATTAATAAAGTAAAAAATAAACATTTACTAAAACATATAAACACATTGGTTATTCGAAAAAAACTAATATTAGTGTCAATACCCTAGCAAGACTCATTAAGAATAAAGAGAAAAGGCATACACATATAAAAAATGAGAAAGGGGACATTGCTACAGATCCTACAGATATGAGAAATGTAATAAGAGAATATTATTTTTTAAATATCCAATAATTTGTGCAAATAAATCTAAAAATTTGTATAAAATAGGAAATTCCTAAAAACTTTTCAAACCTTAAGGAGAAACAGCCTAAGTCATTAAATAAATTCAATTATTAGCCGGGCACAGTGGCTCAAGCCTGTAATCCCAGCACTTTGGGAGGCCAAGATGGGTGGATCACAAGGTCAGGAGATCAAGACCATCCTGGTTAACATGGTGAAACCCCATCTCTACTAAAAAATATACAAAAAACTAGCCGGGCGAGGTGGTGGGCGCCTGTAGTCCCAGCTACTCGGGAGGCTGAGGCAGGAGAATGGCGTGAACCCGGGAGGTGGAGCTTGCAGTGAGCTGAGATCTGGCCACTGCACTCCAGCCTGGGCAACAGAGCGAGACTCCGTCTCAAAAATAAATAAATAAATAAAAATAAAAATAAATAAAATTTAAAAAAAAAGAAATTCAATTATTAGTGACATTTTTTTCCTCAAACAAACCTCCAGGTATAGATGGTTTCACTGGAAAATTCAGATACTCAGGAAAGAAAGAATTACAAAATCTCTTCCCCCTCCCGTCCGAACCAACAAAACAAAACAAAAACAGAAAAAGAAGAAACAATTTCTAACTCATTTTATGAGGCTATTATATTCTGACTAGCAAAATCCAAAAATGATATCATGAGAATGAAAACATACAGGCTAATCTCATTTACCCAAAACACAAATTTTAAAAAAATGACAACAAAAAATTATCAGGGCAAAGACAGCAATATATACAAACGAGAACACATCATGATCAAGTTGAATTATACAAGGAATGCAAGGTTGGTAAGGAAGTATCATATCAACAAATAAAAGAAAAGCAAACATTTGTTATATCAATAAATGTGGGGGAAAGTGTTTGATAAAACTCAACATTTTTATTATTTAAAAACTAAAAATACAACAGAATTCCCTTAACCTGATAAAGGGTATTTCAAAATTCTCACAGCAAACAGCACCCTTATTGGCAAAATATTGAAATATTTATACACTCAAGATAAAGAACAAGATAAGGACATACACTTTCACACTCACATTCAAATTGCAATGGAAGCCCCAGCCAGCATAGTGAGACCAGAGAAAAAAACTAAGAGATAATAAGAATTAGAAAGGGAAAACAAAACTGCCAATATTCATAGATAATATTTAATAAGAGTTTAGTAAAATGGGTAGATACTAAATCAATATGCAGAAATATAACAAACGTTATAAAATTATACATTTTAAAATATCATCTACAAAAGCATCCAAAACCATAAAATACCAATAATAAATATAACTAAAGATGTACACAACCTCTATGGAAAAAGTAATAAAATTTGGAGACCACGTCCATGGAGGGGAGCATTCTCTATTACAAGCATATCAATTTTTTCTAAAACAGTTTATGGATTCAATGTAATCCCAATCAAAATCCCTTGTAGAAATTGACATGCTGACTTTAAACTTTATATAAAATACAAAAGGACAAGAAGAGTCAAGACATTCTAAATAAAAATAACATGGGAGGACTAACCTTCCTAGATATTAAGACCTCTGTTAATACAAAAGGGATAGACAAATAGTCACATAAGACCAAATACTTACCCCAAAACAGACAGCTGAAATGCCACTTTCATCATATGCTAAGGCAGGTAAAGGGTGGGATTTTTAAGAATTCATGCTAGAACTATTGACTACCCATTCAGGAAAAATATGAAATTACACCCTACCTCACACCATATCCAAAATACCAATTTCAGTTAGATTATAGGTAAAGTTACCATCTGTCTCAGCCTGTTCAGCACTGAGGAGTCCCCAGAACTTTTAGTGTTAAAACTAGTCAAGTCCCAAGCAAAAATAGAGTGGTCACCATAAACAGGTCTAAACTGGAAAGACAAAAAAGATAAATTGTTTAGACCATATTAATATGAGAATATCTTCCCAAACTCTGGATGGAAAAAAAATTATTAAACCAGATACAAACAGATATTACCCATAGAGAAAAAGATTGATACATTTAGCTACATTAAAATTAGTTATCCAAAGTCACCAAAATATCCCCCATGGCCAGTGGGGAGCCACGATCCAGGAGAAGATATCTGTAACACATGCAACCCACCATGACTATCTTTCAAATTATGTAAATAACTCCTGCAAATTCAAATGTAAAACAACAAACAACCAAATAGAAAAATAGACAAAAGACTACAAGTACTTCAAACAAGAAGAAAATCCAAATGGCCAATAAACACACAAAAAAGTATTCAACCTTATCCCCACAGAAAACAGAAGAGATAAACAAATCGCACTGAATTCTACACACTAGAAGACTGTATATCAATAAAAATGAACCAATAACAGCTGTACTTGAATAAAACTCACAAATATAATTTTGGACAAAAGGAGCAAAGTACAAAAGTATGCCAACGGTAAGATTCCATTGATTTGGAGTTCAAAATCTCTGCCATGATGAATTGGGAGACACCTGCTTGCTGAGAAGGCAAAGGGGAGGACTGTCTCCCCACAGCCAGGATAAGACACTTCACCTTCTCCAAACTAAATCACAAAATTAGTTCCAGGGCCTGAAACAGTTTCTAACCATGAATTACAGGGGAGATCATGAGTTGACACTCTCCTTTCCTCATCCTTCCTCCTGAGTCCTCCATCTTCGCCCTGCTTGTCAGTGTACCTGGCACGCAGCAGGCACATCAAGCTTGGCTTGTTGAAGGAAAAACTGTCAGGGCCTTTTTCCGTTTTGCAAACATGTTCCAGGCATCAACCCTACCAAAGAAGCTGAAAGTTTTGGCAGTTTGGGACCTGCTGAGAATGAAGCTGACAAAAGTTATAGTTGTACTTACAAACAGACTTTCTGATTATAAATTGGGCCTTTCTCTACTTAGTTATCTAATGGGGAAGTCCCACAATCTTAGCACATTCCAAAAAAAAAAAAAAGTATCTGTTGCCAAGAAGTTTTCAAAAGTTACTATTTTTGTAGGACCTATAAAAATTCAGCATATTCACTCCCTCTGCTGACTCGGCAGAAGCATTTAACTCACAGGCCCTATTTCCAGAGCCCCGCTGCCATCTGGGCCTTGCACAGATGTTTTGGCAGGACTAGAACCCTCCAAACACAAGTTTTTGTTCATTGTATTAAACAAAAGCAGCCCTGTTAATTTCAGTTCCATTCAGCACCAAGTTTGAAGGGGGGGAAAGAATCAATATTTGCTAAGAGGAGAAGAACAAAATCAGTAGGGGGAAAACAATTATTTGCTGGCTTTTCAGAGAATATTACAAATAATGATGGTTCAAAACCATAAAAAACTGTTCAAAGAATTGCCTGACATGAGCCCTTTAATCTGTGGTTCAGTTTACTCTCTGGTTCATTCTTTCTATGAAGAATTTGAATCCGTGAAAATTTTTGTAGGAATACAAACTAATTGCTATGCAAATACCAAGCTTCTCTGGTGCAGAACGCTTTCGACTGGAAGGGATCACACAGCAGCCCAGCTCATTGCGACACGCTCGGGTTGGCAAGAGGGCAAAAGATGTTTGTTGCATACAATAGGCAAAGTGAGGTACCTGCTCGCTGGGAGGCAGAGCCTGTTTCACAATCCCAAGCATTAGGCATTCTGGAAAATGAACCAATCCCAGCAGACGCCTTTGAGGTTGGCCAAGAAAAATGTATCCTTCCCCTTCCAAGCCCGCACTAAATTTTCCTCCTTAAAACATGAAAGCCTAAGCACTGTTGGAAGATAAAATAATGGCTAATCATATGCAACCTTTTATAAATAGATTATCACTCAGTAGAAATTATTTTCTCTCAAGAACAAAAGGATTGTTAAGCCCAAATATGAGTCACTTTATTGACCTGGAGATTAGGACTAGATTTCACAAAGCGGGAAGTCTGACTGTTATGAAACGCCAGCATCCTTCAAAGACATGAAAATTGAGGGCTCCCGAAACAAGAAACTGGGAGGCTCTTAATCTAGAGAGTCGAATCTAAAATGTATCTCTGCTACTTTAGCCGAAGGGGTCCACCTGGTATAGTACTGTGGAAGATTCCCGGGCTCTGGATTTCTTTTGCTTTAAGTGATTCACCCAAGGATGAAGCAGGTAGTGATGGCCACTGGTTCCATCTGATGGGTGGCCAGTGCACATCTGACAGAATGAAGCAGCACCCCGTGGACTGGCATGGCTGGAACCCAGCTTTGCTGTCAAAGCGTGGCAGATCTCCGATTCCCTCACCCTCCCTTGTGTTTTATCCACTTGGGGAGTCATCGCGGGCCGCCTCTGGGGCTTGGCTTTGTTCCGTTTCTTGACCTGGGTGGTTCATTCCACATAATCCATGACTCTACATTTCTCTCAATGTGTCCTTTTTCATAGTTGACAAGGTCTAAACACGCAGATGGTAGGTGGAGGAGCCAGGTTAGGACCCAACCCGTCTGACTCCAAAACTCACGTCCTTGACTTCCAAGGATGGAAGAAGAGCAGGTCAGGCATCCACAGAGGATGAGCGATGGGTGTGTGAACCAGTATTTCCTGCCCCTGTGAGTCACGACACCACCATCGCCTTCCTGGAAGGGCTGACAGATCAGGCAGGAGTCGGGAAGGAGAGACACACACACGTGTAGCCAGCACTCAACTGTGGGCAATGGAGTTCTTCCAGCTCTAGGAGCACAGAGGCTGTGCTTGTCAGAGTGAAACACGAAGCCCCAGCCCCAGGTCACACTCCAAGGCCTGATGAGCAGGTGCCAAGGCCTTGGCAACACAGAGAGGAAGGGTGTTGCCCCCCATCTTCAGTCAGCTCTGGGTGTCCCAACTCAAGAAGCGGCAAGGACAGCCTGTAGCCTGAAAATCAGCCGAGTGGTGTAGCCTGTGAGTGCAGAAGGGTTTTCAGAGCTGCCAGAGGTTGAAGCAAACAAGGACAGCGTCTGAAAGAGCTCCCTCTCGCACAGCCTTGAACAATTGCAAGTAAGAGCCTCCAGACCAAGAAGGCAGCTGAACCCAACAGCAAGGAGCTCTGGGCAGGCGGCACTAGGCTGAAGGCTATAACTAGGACAAAGGGGAATGAAAAGTTGGAACAGTGGAGCCCAGAAAGTCAGGCAGAGGATGTCAGGGGCAGGGTCCCAAGGCTACCAAAAGGATGAAATGGCCACAGGCAAAGGGCTAAGGGGTGAGTGGGCAGGATGGAGGCAGCCCCTGGTCTGTATTATGGACAATTCTTAGAGCTCTCTCTTAATACAAAAAATCATACTCTTTGAGTACACTTTTGTAGGGTTGTAAAAGTTGAACTGATTGTTTATCTGTGTATGTAGATGAATCCATTTAGATTTGGGAATGTGATTTTGGAATGTTAATTAACAGTGCCCCAAAGACACCTTGTTCTCAGTCCTGAGGACCCTTATTGACTTAGGATTGTGCTCTGAAGAGACTTCTGAAGCTCCAACAGGAAAGAACTGGCGGCCACAGCTCTTGACTAGGACTGGCCAAGTTGAGCGGGAAGAGAGAAAACCTGGGCCCATGAGAGCTGGGGTCAGACACAGGCTGGTGTTCACACGGGAGATGAAGGAGGAACCACAGATGACCAAGCCATGGTGGAAGGTAGAAGCGACAAGAGACTGACCTCAGCTCAATGCAGAGACACTTCTCCAAGGAATCAAATTGCCCAGCAATGCCAGGGTCCCGTGGAAGGCAGACAGCTGGGGGGCCACCTCCCAAGAGTGCCTCTTTGAAAAGAGATCCCTGCTTTGACCAAGAGATGAAACAAAATGGTTTCTATAGCACCTTTCATGCCACAATGCCATGATTGCATCTACCAGTGCCTGGAGCTGCTGTGACCCAGGAGGCAGGTGAAAGAAAAGCCACTTCCCTCTCTGTTCACGTCCAGCATTCAAACCAAGATGCACTCTAGGCAGCAGTGTGCTGGAGCCCACTTGTTCCTTTGCCCAGGAGGCCCTCACGTGTGGGCTGTTGAGGGGATCCGGTGAGACAAGGACTGCGAAGGCTTAGTGGACTCTACCCTGGGCCCTGGCTCTGGTGTCAGATGCCTTTCCAGTGCTGTCCTGGAGTTCACTCGGGTTCCCAAAGGCCGACAATGCATCTTCCCATCTCTGCTTTCAGTGGCATTGTATCAGTAGCTTGACATCTGCTATGATAGCAGTATTTACACCAGAGACATGGGCAGATGCTACAAATGAAAGCAACCACCACCCCCACCCAGACAGCTGGTTGATAAACATTTGCCAGCAACTCCTGGCTCCAGGGCAAGATGCCTCCCACCCAAAGCTTTGGAGCCTAGATTCGGGTGTGGAACATCCTGTCTCACGCTCTCTGTGTTCACGCTGCCTACTGGGGCTCGTGTTTAGCCTCATTCAGACGGCTGTGCCTGTCTTCTCTTTCCTGGACCTCTCCATCTTTTACTCCTTTGTTTCCTTGCACTCCATCTCATAATACAAATGTGCCCAGAGCTGAGGTGAGCACTGTATTCGCAGTAGCTCATTTAATCCCCATGCCCTGGGGGTAAGGACCCACCTGGCACTCTCCCTGTGCAAAGTGGGGAGCCTGAGGCTTAGAGACACCCAGTGATTTGCCAGAAAAGGGCCAAAACTCAGATAATCCAAAATAATGGTCAACGGAAAGTTGGCCTTTGGGGGAGGAGTGGGTGGAGCACACAGATGATATCCACTTTGCCCAGTCCTTAAATCGAACCGTGCTCCCTCTGGGCATGAGGGAAGAGACAGCCTGCGGTCACAACTTGCTGAAGAAAATCAGCAAAAAGAATAATGTTTACATAGCTCTTCATTAAAATAACCATAGACGTGCACAAAAGGTAGCAGAACCCATTTTCACACTCACGCCCAGGAACAAGAAGGTAATTCTCTTTAGATTCTTTTCCCTATCACCATGAGGTGCCTCTTTGTATCTGGGGTGAAATGTGACTTGCAGAAATGAGGGGTCTTGGGCATTTCCAAAAACCCTCTGGGTGTCTGTTTCTTCCTGTGTAAAACAGTATCGTGCTGGCCACAAACTCCCTCCCCCAGCACCCAGGAGACTGAGAGAGAAGATGCATGTGGAGATGCTGTGCAAATCACAGGCCCTCCCAGTGTGTCATCTTGGGGAACCGGCTGAGGCTGTGATGAGGTTCCGTGTCATGGCAGTTTATAGTTTAGAAAATTTAACAATGGAGGCTTCCAGATGTTCCGAACCAAAATGCAATGATCCAAGGGCTCCTTTGGATTTCAGCTTACTATGGATATGTGTTCGGAGCTCCATTGACGTGTGTCCAGTTTTCCAGTAAAGGCCTGCTCTCACCAGGGCCGTGCTGCAAAGTCTGAAACAAAAGAACCATCTCTCCCTGCGAGCAGGAGTCAGCATCAGACATCTCAGCTCCTCACTGCTCTTGCGAATGCACTCACATTTAGAAAAATGAAAGGGAAGTGCTGTCACTGAAGCCGGAGAACATTCAATGACCCACTGGAGGACACAGAAATCTCTCCAGGTTTTACACTTCTCCGACGTATTTCCACCTCGGTCTCTCGCAAGGAAGAGCGGTAAACACCGGCTTCCCTCCCTGCTGCCCTAGACCCGTGGCACGAACCCCTAGCAAGGAGATCACATCCCCAGTGCAGTTAACAGAGCCTTGGGGGGCAGGGAGGTGGGGAGGGCTGACCCCTGAGGGTGTTTTCACAGCTGCAAAAAGACTTTTCCACTTGAGCCTTTAAAAATAGGTTGCCATCCCCCTCCCTGGGGAGGAGTAATCCAAGTAAAGCCCACTTCTGATTCCAACTAAGAGAAGTTTATAGACATTTTCGGTTTATTTGTGCCTCACCCACCAATCAAAGCGAGCCCAAGTCACTGCCTGGCTCACGAGGGTCTGATTTGGGCCCTATTATGTTGTCTGTTGGGGGGCGCGGCTCAGAGTCCGAGCTGGCGGGTTTCCAATAGCCTGTGCCAGCGGGGGAAGGAAAGGCCCCCTGCCCGCGTGGCATTCAACAGCCCAGACCCAGGGGGCCTGCCATCTTCGTTTTGCCAGCAGAAGAATCACAACTGCCAAGATTCAGCTTCAGAGTGAGTGCAGCTGGGCACAGCAGAGGAGGGACCAGGAGACTGGCTTTGTTCTTCGGGCCGGCCTGCCAGATCAAAGCTGCACTCCCCGACCCTGGCATCCCGTCCCGAGGCCAAGGCCCATCTCATTGTTGATCCACATGTGTCTCGCCCTCCCTCCCTGCAGCACGATGGGCGGCTGTTTAAAAACAACTCCGACAACAACCCAGCAAAACAATCCTGCTGCTTGTTTCAGACAAAAGAGAGAGCCAGTGCGGCTCAGCTCCCAGACGAGCCCGAGCTGGAAGCCGAAGGGGGCAGAACGGCTGTGATTCTGCGAATTGACTCTCACCTGCTCTTTTCTTTGCCCTTTTACAAAAGCTGGGCCAGGGTGGGCAAGGCAATGACAGATTTGGGGATTTAGAGATGCTTCTAAAATGCAGTGCAATAATTTTCCAGAACAACAGCTGCACCCGGGGCTGGGCAAGGTCCCCGGGAAGATGCTGTCCTGGCTTTGTTCACCTGCCGAGGAATTCTGACCACCAGCTCCTTGGGAAGAGGCCTAGGGATCATGCAGGAAGAAGCCAAGGATCTGAGCCTAGCCAGGGCACCCGGTGCATCCTCACTGATTAGATGGCACTGAGGGAGCCTTGCTTTCTCTCCACCCTGAGCTGGGAGCTGGGAACTGGGGTTTGGGTTCAGGCAGGATGGGCTCTTGCCTGCCTTGAACAGCCAAGGGCCCTGGGGAACACAGACACGTGGCCAAGGGGTGTGGCCGAGGCTTTAGCCAGCCACACATCTGAGCAGGGCAGAGGCCTTGGGGTGGAGGGAGGGGCTGTGGTGGCGTTTTAGGAGCCAGAGCTCTCTGAGTATCCCCGAGTCCTGCTCTGGGACTATACAAAGAGGAAACAGGGCCCAGATCTGTGACTGGGGAGGTCCCCAGACTTCCCTGAGCTTCTCACCTACATCCCTGACTGCACAGAGGGGTGCACCTACCTCAGGGGACCCTCCTCGGCAAGGGTGGCAGTGAAGTCCTTGAGGCCCGCCTCGCCCCAGTGCCACAGGCTCCAGCTGCCTCCTGCACCTACAGCCCCACGACACCCTCGAGGCCTCTTCTGCCACCTCCATCCTCCCTTTCACCCCAGCGTCCCGTCTCTCCTCCTGACAGGCTCTCTCAGGGATCCCTGACTCTTCCCCACCAGGACCAGCAAACTCAGGCCAGCATGTTCCCTCCCAGAGTCCCGGAGGCCAAGGGGCCACAGTGCCCAGCCTGCTGGAGGTGTCCAGTGGGGTACAGAGCCATGTGGCACTCGAACCTCACCCTCAATCAAGCCTGCCGGGTGAGCAGCTCCTGGAGTGTACAGCAGACAGGCGGACACGCCCTCAGGCCTCCCCACCACACAGTGCCCGAAGTCCACGCCCACGCCATCCTCCCGAGAATTCTCCACACATCCAGCCTCCGAGAGAGCGATGTAATAAGGAGGCAATTTTGTGCACACGCAGCTTCGTCTTCTAAAGGGTTTGGATTGCGGTGGCTCAGCATCCCGCCTCGTGCAGCTGCAGATTAAAAGCTTCAGAAATGCGTCTTCACTAAAATGTCTCCAAGATTGCCTGTGATTTCGGCAAGAGGATTTTTCCTTTCTTTCCCTGTTCCTTTTCACTTGGCTTTTTCTCACTTTTTAAAAAACATAGTCATTAAAGAAGATCCCTAAGGAAATGAAACACAGAACGCTATGCGAACATATCACAGAACTTCTGACTCTCGATACTCAATTCCCCAGAAAATGTTGAATTAAGCCAGTTAGTTCCACATTTACAGAAACACCGGAAACTTGCTGGGGAAATTATTCAGAATGAAATGAGTAGCTGATATAGTCTCTCTGCCTGCTCTCAATCTGCCCAAAGCTACTCTCACTTATGAAATTTTTATGAATGAGAAACAATAAGACTACCAGCACCCCCAGTGTATGGGTAGCCAAAGCCAGGTCCCAGGCAGGGAAGGCCTGACACGTTCAGATGTGGGACTCTGTTGGTGTCTTAGACCCCTCTATTAAAGTTGGGTCATAGAAGACACTTAGACATTGTTTTAAAGATAAATGTGGCCCTATCTCATGACTAATTACCTTCTAAAATTCACAAATTTCTGAAGTCACAAACCCCTGCCGCATCTCAGATCAAAACAGCATTTACAATTATTGCTGGTTCAATATGTAACATTCTTTGTCATCCCACAAGAAAAGAAAATTTAAATATGTATGTATATTTGGAGAGTCCAAGATCACCATACTTTAGTTAGGTTGAAATATTTGGAGTTTTCATTGCATATTTGTATGACATCATGATGTGATATGATACAGGAATGCTTCAGCTGGTTCTTCATATTCAGGATTCTTCAGAAAGAATAGCCTTTGTCATACAGGAGGATGTTCACTGTAACCAGGATAATTTTTTCCATAGTGCTTAGTCACACAAACCTAATCAGACACTACATAATAATATTATATATTCTATCCTTATATTGGTGTTGGTTTATGTAAAATACATTTTACTTAAAACCTTTTTTTACATAAATATATTTTTACATAAAATGTATTTTTATTTTCCGCTTAGCATATGGTAAAATTGACCACGAACTTTAAAACCAAGAAAAACACCTCAGTGCAGTTTAGAAATAATTTTCATCAGGCATTTGTCAAACATTGATATGTCAAAGACATTGTAAAACACCGTCTTACCTCCCGCTATACAGTAAGAGATGGATTCCTTATAATATTTCAAAAGCCAAAAAAAAGGGAAATGGAGGAAAGCTGAAAATATTGTGTTTTCATATACAATTCTGGATCTTTCTAAATTAATGCAAGACAAAAATAAAAGGCCATGAAACAACACTTTCTTTGATTATAATTGTACCTGTCAAAAATCCTCTGTTGTCAACTTCATGGGTTCATCAGTATTACAAAGTCTATCCATGTGCTCCCTCTGCGAGGTGTACCCATTAGAAATAAATGAAAATACATAGGAAAAAAAATAAGAAAAACAATGAGTGATCTCCTACACACATGAACACGGGTGACCAATGGTGAATCTTTAATGCCTGTGAATAAATACGTTGAGTTTTTAAAAAGGAATAACCTG
This sequence comes from Macaca mulatta, assembly GCF_049350105.2. NCBI lineage: Eukaryota > Metazoa > Chordata > Mammalia > Primates > Cercopithecidae > Macaca > Macaca mulatta. The sequence continues at coordinate 144,683,904 of NC_133417.1, read as the reverse complement.
GTCCCGATGGTGAAGTCATTGCTTCCTTTATATACTACAACCTTCTTCTTCAATAGCTAATTCTAGGAGGTTTTTTATTGTATCAGATTCCTTAAAATCACTTTAAGGGGTTATGGGGCCAGGCTTCAAGCGTGTGTAATAAGGAAAGAGGAGACACAATTTTCTTAGCAGCTGGAATCAGAGCTGTTTTTAGGGCAGAACCTTCTTTAAGTGCAAACTTTCTTGCAGAAGGCAAGTCATTACAGAAGAGGCTCAGCTGCATCCGAGATCCCGTGGGAACACAGAACCCCCCAGAAGCGGTGGGTAGGTAAGGCCTGGAACAAGCCATAGAGAGACATGGATGCTGACCTGCACCATCTTATAGAGGGGAGTCACCCTTCAGTGCTAGTCAATTTTGAGAGGAACTTGGCCAGTTCTTCCAAATTTTTTCAAGGAAATGGGTGCTTATGTGAAATCTCTCACTTTTTAAATGCTTACTTAACAGTGTTTTAAAAAATAAATGATTTTTTAAATTTCTACTATAGAACCCCAATTTTCAGTTTTGAAGAAAGGGAGAAAACTTATCCTGCAGGAAGCAAAAAGAAGAATTTGTTTTCTCCTGGGTTGAGAGCAGGAAGACAGAGCGAGTGAAATAGATCATGTGATGTGAGTTGTGCAAAGTAAGTTCCTGTCCTTGGTTTCCATTCCCACTTTCAACAAATCCTATAGGTTGGCACTCAACTCCCGTTCTAAACCTCTTTCTTATTCATCTGCCCCTACTATGAAAAGTAGGAATTAATAAGAAAATTTCTGAACTATTCCTCAAGGTAGTAGTTGCTATGTGACACCTGAACAGTGCCTGCTGTCCTGAATAAAAAGATAAAATCTTACTAGAACACAGCTGTTTATCCCCTTTGCATTCCCTTTTCTTCATTCCTGGAATGTGGATGAAAGGTCTGGAGGTACAGCAGCCCTATTGTGATGGTGAGGACAAAAACCACGTATGAAGAACCGGCAGAACAGAAAGGTAGAAAGAGGGTGGGTCCTTAAAGACACTTCACTATCCCTAGTCTGTTTACCTCCAGATTTCTTGCTAAATGAGAAAAATAAGTGTTATTTCATATCTTGGGCTGAGACAAGGATTAAGTGCTGGTCCTCAGTTTGCAAGAGTAAAGAACCCTGACAAAGGGTCACGTTAGGATGAGAAGGAAGGCAGGGTGACATATTGCCACATCGCCCACTGTCTCACAAATGGACACTGAGGGTGTTTGGCAGATGTGCCAGCTGGACATATGGGATGCCTCTGGCCAGGCTGTAGAGATCAACATCTTAAAATGGTCTGTGAACAAGAAGGAGGGAAAAGCATTTACCTTCCCAACTCTCTCTCATCTCTTGTTTCTGATTAGTCAGAGATTTGCCCCACAAGGTGTGAACTCACTGGACTCCAGCTGTCATCCTCAGATCTCCTGGGCAGTTGTTCAGGATGCCCGATCACATGCCCTGCGAGGTGGTGGGAGGCATAAGGGAAGTCAGGAACTCCAGCTGCACAGCTGGTCACTTTGAATGCGCAGCCAGTATCAGAGGGGGTGCCTGGCTCTCCCAGGGCAAGTGAGTAGTGAGTCCTGATGGCAGAACAAAAGTCTGAGGACCCATGGGCCGCCATGCCAGAGGGACTCAGAGAGGTGTGTGAAGCGTGTCTGACTCACTCCGTCTGCTGAGACTGGTGTTAATCTAACACATTATCATTTGCAGCTGAACCATTTTTAGTCACGTGCTCTTTGGGGGATGTGTGTGTGTGCACGCAAGATACTTCTCATAAAGTTAAATATATTGATTTTAATGTTTAAGATGTTCTTTTTAAAATGTCTCTTTTGCTTTATTGATTTTAAAGATCTTTCATTTAGGAACATATTGGTGATAGTAGACAGTAGATTGTATTCACACATTAATGTGTTTCTTCATAAATACATCAAAAAACTTTCTCTTCGTAAAAATGTCGAGCATTACAGAAAAAACTACAGTCACCTTGACCATTGCCCCCAGTCAACCTCGACTTCCCAAAGATACTCATAATGATGGGCATCATGGGAAACCATTCAGTTCTTTCCGAGGTACCAGCAGAGAAACTGCTGTATGCATGGGTTTTTTTCTTCTGAGTTCTCTTTTCTGTTCCATTTATCTACTTGTCTAAGCCAATGGAAGAAATAAAAAGAAATAAAATAAAATAAAAGTGTGAGAAAACAAGTATTTGCAAATCACATATCCAACAAAGGATGTATGTCTAGAATATATAAAAAACACTCAAAATCCAACAGTGAGAGAACAAATAATCCCATTTATTTATTTATTTATTTATTTTTGGGACAGAGTCTTGTTCTGTTGCCCAAGCTAGAGTACAGTGGCGTGATCTCAGCTCACTGCAACTTCCGTTTCCCAGGTTCAAGTGATTCTTCTGCCTCAGTCTCCCGAGTACTGGGATCACAGGTGTGTGCCACCAAGCCCGGCCAATTTTTTGTTGTTGTATTTTTAGTAGAGACGGGGTTTCACCACATTGGCCAAGCTGGTCTCGAACTCCTGACCTCAAGTGATCCACCTCCACTTGGCCTCCCAAAGTGCTGGGATTCCAGGCATGCGCCACCATGCCCAGCCAATAATCTAATTTAAAAATGAGCAAATGACCTAAACAGACACGTCACCAAAGAGAATATATCAATGGAAAAGAAGCCCACAAAAAGATCCTCAGCGTCACTAGGCATTAGGGAAATGCCAATTAAAACCCTTATGATACACCACTACACATCTATTAGAATTGCTAAAATAAAAGAGAAAATAAATACATATATGCATATATCAGTAAGTAACTAAGTAAATAAATAATAAACCTGACAGTGCCAGGTACTGATAAGGATGCGGAGCTACCGGATCTCCCATCTACTGCAAGTGGGAATGAAAAATGGTACGGCCATACTGGAAAACTACTTGGAGGGCCTTACAGATTTGAATCTACACTTACCAGATGACCCAGCAATCCCACCGTGTTTATCCTGGAGAAATTAAGATGTATGTTTGTACAAAAACCTATACACAAATGTTTATGTTGGCTCTATTCATAATTGCCAAAATGGAAACCACGCAAGTGAGACCAGTTTTTAGATTGCTTCTGCCAAGACGGTCTTTTGCTGATGTGGAAGAGGGGGTTGAGAGGCTGGGTTGTACGTTTCAGCCTTGCCAGGCTTAGGGGAAAAAACTGAAGTCTGAGGCCTGTCCAGAGCAGGAAGCCTAGAAAACAACCCACCATTTTAGGTAGAAATCTCAAAGAGCTGACCCCTAGTAGCAGTCATGTGGTAATAAAGTCTTAACAACTGGCTCTCCAAGACACAAAACCCTTGTTTGCAACACTTGCTAACTGCCATGGTGTAAATACTCCTACCAAGGCCAATTTCATGCTGCCACTATGACATTGCTGGACACAGAGCTGAGAAAAGAGTGTGCATTGGGTCTCATGGCTACAGCACACCACTTCCTACAAGTCAGGGTGAACCGGAGGAAGCCAGTTCTTATGGTCCAGCTCTGAATCTGCAGAACGATGCAGATAATCTCTCAAACCCTGAAATTAGATTAAAGGGATCCTAGATTGCCAATGACTCATAGTGAACTCATAGGTGATTCACACATAAATGAAACTCCTCTGAAAGAAGAAAATATACAACTGTTCTCATTTTTTTCTGAAAAATAAAAAAAACAACAATACACTCTTCACTACACAAGTAGAGACAACCAGACAGATAAGTAAACAAGACCACATAAATGAGAACTAATACAAACAACAGACAAAATAAACCAGTACAGGTACCTAGAGAGTAGAAAGGCCAGGAAAGAAACCAGACAGGCAAAACAAACTGTAGGATTGATTCCATTTATATAAAGGTCAGAAATGGCAAAATAAAATTATAGTGTTTGGAGATGCATATTTAGGCTAAAAAGCATAAAGAAAATGAGAAAGTAGGTACAATAAAAGTTGAGATTGTGACTGGTTGAAGGGGTGAGAAGGTGCTGTGACTGGGAAGGGCATTCAGAGAGAGATTCTGTCTCTCATCTTGAATGGTGGTGACTCTGGTGTTCAATGCAGAGTAATTCATTAAATTGTACATATATGTTTTATGCATTTTCCCTTTATATTTCATAGGAAAAAAGTTAAAAATAATACATCATGTCCAAGCAGTCTTTATCCCAGTAATCCAGAGGTGAGTCAGTATTTTAAAAATATATCAGTGTAATTCTCTCCAGTAATAGGTTTATGGAGCAAAGAATCTCAATATTTGCCAAATAAAAGGGCTTTGATGAATTAAGAACACACATGCATGATTGAAAACAAAAGTCATTGGAAACTAGGAATCAAAAAGCACATAATAAAGAGCATTTACTTGATAAAAAAGAAATCTATAGCATTGACCACTCTGAATGGTGAAGTAGCACAAGCACTTTCATTAAAGTCAGAAAAAAAAATCAAATGTGCTCATTATTCTATCATGCAGCACTTTTACCAGAAGTTTCAGCCAGTACAATAGTAAGAAAAAAGAATACAAGGAATACAATTCAAACAGAAGGAAAAAAGACATTATTTGCAGATATAGAATTAGCTATGTAGAAAACCTAAGAGATTCAAACAGTGCTGCCTAGACACTCGCCCCTCACAGCTGCCATTTATACACAATTCATGTGTGTGGTGCTCCCTGGAGCTGTGTAGCACGGGGGCCTTGACCAATTAGTAAACATTTAGAATGAATAAGAATGCATGGGCCGGGCATGGTGGCTCATGTCTATAACCCCAGCACTTCGGGAGGCCGAGGCGGGCAGATCACTTGGGGTCAGGAGTTTGAGACCAACCTGGCCAACACAGAGAAACCCTATCTCTACTAAAAAAAAAATACAAAAATTAGTCAGGTGAGGTGGCAGGCGCCTGTCATCCCAGCTATTCGGGAGACTGAGGCAGGAGAATCACTTGAACCCAGGAGGCAGAGGTTGCAGTGAGCCAAGATAGAGCCACCATACTCCAGCCTAGTGACAGAGTGAGAGTCTGTCTTTAAAAAAAAAAAAAAAAAAAAAACAAGAATGCATCAAGGAGACAGGATAGCAGATCTCCATAGACCAAATGTTTGTGTCCTTCTTAAACTCATGTATTGAAGCCTAATCCCCAAGGTGTTGGTATTTGGAGGTGGAACTTTTGGAGGTTATTAGGTCATGAAGTGAGAGCTCTTGTGATTGGGATTAGCACTCTTATAAAAGGGATCCCAGAGCCCCCTTGCTTGTTCCACCATGTGAAGACACAGTGAACCGGGAAGTCAGCCCTCGCCAGGCACTGAATCTGTTGACGCCTTGGCCTTGGACTTTCCAGCCTCCAGACTGTGAGAAATAAATGTCTGTTGTTTACAAGCCGCCCAGTTGATGGTGTTTTTGTTGTAGCAGCCCTGAGGGACTAAGACCTCAGATCCACATATACTGCCTTCAGTGGCTTTCTTCTATAGTGCCAAGAACCAACTAGAAAATGGGACAGAAAAAGAACCTCCTTCACAGTATCAGCAAAAATCTATGAAAAACACCTAAGAACAAACGCAACAGGAAGTGTGCTCTGCCTGTCTGAACGTTAAGACTCCAATGAAGGAGTTTTAAAACTCAGATCTTAAGATAATAGAGAAAAACATCACATTATTGATGAGAAGACTCCACAGACATCAACTGTACCCTAAATTAATCTATGAATTCAGTGAAATTCTAACCAAAATCCCAACAAGATTTCACATGAACACCAACAAACTGTCCCTCATATTCACAATTAAGCAGAAAGCTAGTGAATCATTAGGATGTTCTGGGAAAAGAGCAGTGGGATGCACTTGCCAGCCAGCCCTCAGGATACATGGCAAAGCTGTCATAAGTGAAGGAGGGTAGAATCCACCAGGGTCGAATCCCACGTGGGTGTGAGACTGTCTTGTCTTGAGCCATGTGTCAGTCCTGATTCTATGTCCCGAGGAAATCCGTGAAAGTGCCAACTTCTGCTCCCAGGTGGGTGTGGGAGTGGACAAGACACCACAGGCTGAGTCATGGACAGGAGCTACAGGGGACCCTGTGACTCAAGTCCACAGGCATGCCCAAAAATCCTGTAGAGGACTTGGGATGTCAGCAGAGCATGGAACTGGAGGTAGGAAAGTGGGATCCTTTGAAGAAACTTCTCTCATAAAGCAAGCGGCAGGGGGCTCCCAGCCGATGCAAGGATTACATGCACATGTATCCAACTGTTCAAAGGAGCGTAAGCTATGCAACCTCATGAGACAGAGACTTGATTAATGATCACCTGGCCTTTATTCATCATCAGAAGAATTTTCTGGAATTTCTTTTGAAATATTTATTTTGTTTCAGCTTTTTCATGTTTTTCGTTTTTGTTTTTGTTTTTGTTTTTTTGGTGGGAAAATATACTTACAAAATTACTCCTTTAGCTGTGTTTCAGTGGCATTAAGTACATTCACGTTGTTATGCAACCATCACTACTGTCAATTTCCAGAACTTTTACACCATCCCAAACTCCCAAACTTCATCGGTCCCCATTCAACACTAACTTCCCATTCATTCTCCCTTCTCCAGCCTCTGGTACCTACCATTCTACTTTCCACCTCTATGCATTTGACTACGCTAGGATCCTCATATAAGTGGAATATTTTTCCTTTTATGACTGGCTTATTTCACTTAGTATAAGGTTTTCAGGGTTCACCCATATTGTAGCATGTATCAGAATTTCCTGCTTCCTAAAGGCTAAATAATATTCCATGTGTCGACAGACCACTAATTTTTTATACACTCAGTTGCTGATTGTCATTTGGAAACACTGGCTTTTCTGAATAACGTTCTGTGAATATGGGCATCCAAATATCTTCTCAAGTCTCCTCTTTCAATTATTTTGGGTCTATACCCAGAAGTGGGATTGATGATTCATATGGGAGTGTATGTTACCATATGGTAACATATGGATCATACATTGAATGTTTTGAGGAATGTCTCAATTTTTAAATTCATTGTTGATCCACCACAATGTGTAAGTTCTATCAAAAGTATCCGTGGTTTGTGGTTTATAAGGAATTCCAAAGCTCATGAATGATTTGGGAAAGGAGTGTTTTTTTCAGATATAAATAAGGTACAATCTAGCATTCATAAAACAAATAAAATGCTTGGGATCTCACAACTTTCATCGTAATAGAGATCTTTTACAACTTATGAGGCTGATGGCTGCACTTGCTGTGTGGACAGGATGACAAAGGGATACGGCCCTTGTCCAGCACCAGGCTGTGGGGGGACAGTTTCTAGGCTCTGTCCAGCCAAAAGCCACTGTGGTCCTCCCTGGGACCTGAGGACCCCAGTGGTCTCAGAGCTTGCCCTAGCTACATGGGGGTATCTCTCACGAGGGTCCTTGTCCAGACCTGTGCCTGGTCCCAGCATCCACCCACAGCCTATTCTCCACATGAGACTTGTAACCTGGGGACACTGCAGCCTGCCTCACCCACCCAAGCACTGGTCCAGCAACCTTCACAGCAGGGGGGCACAGCCCTGCAGCCCACAGCCTGCAGCCAGCCTCCCCATTGCCCAGGCAGGAAGGAGGACGGCTTCCATTGTTCTCCCTCATCTGTGCCCCCTTAGAGGACAGAACAATTTTGCAGTCATTTTCCATGGACTCCACAGTACCAGCCGTGAATCAAGAGTTAAGGGAAAATTTTTAAAATTAAATCTGAAACCGCAGGATATGTACAAGAGGGTGATGATTATGCCTGGGAGTTTTTATCAGTCACAGCTGTTCCATTATGTTTGTTTACTTTAGGGCAGAAATGGTCCTTTGAAATACATGACCAAAATAAACACACGGGCAGCTGTAGTTAGCATGGGCAAGTGAACAAGCGAATGGAACCAGCCCAGGGAGGCCACGGTTCACAGTCACCAGGGTCAACAGCAAAATAAGTCATCTTGTGCTTTCATCCTGACAATACACGAAGAACAGATATCTTTTATGAACGAATCCTGTTGGAATCTAGGAATTATGAAATCTTGTGAAATGTTACAGTTCAGGCAAAAACCAAACACTTTTTAAAAAACAGTGAATGTGGAATTCAATGCAGTGCTAGAGAAGCCACGTTGATCATACAGTAATTAATATATACAAATATTTATTGAGTGTTTACTCAGTCCCAGGCATTCTACTCAGTGCTGAGCACCCAGCAGTGAAAATGAAAGTCAAAATCCTCTCTCCTAGGAGAACCAAAATCAATAACAAAACAAATAATAGAATTTCATGTAATGATTAATACTATAGTTTCCATCACAATGAACTTATTTAAATTATTAAACCTCGCTAATCACATATGTAGAAATACATCTTACTTGAATTAGGATAAATAAATTTCATATTTGTATGTACCTAAAGTCATCCCTAACTAAAAATCAATAGAGGAAAATAAAAGCAAAAGAAGTCATAAAGGACTTATGTCTTCCTCAAACATATATAAAAAGATGCATATTTTATGAATTCGCAACACTTTACTTCGTTCCATGACCCTTTTTTAGAATGTTAGGACGCCTTTAGGTACTGAAGTTGTTATTCAAGGAAAAATGCTGAAAACAAATAAATTTGAAATGCTGGCATTTGTGTCCCAATCTAAGATAATGAATTACAGTTTCTGACAGTTCCCTTTTTATTGTAATTGAAACCACTCCATGAAGAAGGGACTACTTATAAAAACAAGTTGTATTAAAATATCTGTTTCCAAGATATAGGGGATCTCAGTGTACAATGGTTCTCTGCGGTAATGACCCAGAAAAAAAAAAGTGATTTATGTTTGCTTTTCATTCCCTGTAACATGAAATGCATCAAAGAAGAGGAAAATAGAACCAGTAGAAGAGATCAAGGCAGAGAGATTGTGTAGGGACTTCCCAGGAATTATTTACTTCCAGATACTGATCTGATTTTGCTGGAAGAGGGAAGGCTGGAAGCAGTGCTCAGATTACAAGACCAAACAGACTGGATGCAAACCGAAGACGGTACTAAGTATTAGGTTAGCACAAAAATAATGGCGGTTTTTACTCTTAAATAACTAAGAACAAATTTAGTTCCCAGGCTGTTGGATTTCCTACCCGACACGGCTATCTTCTGAAGGTGTTAGAGAATAGTTAACAGACATACCTAAGTGTTAAGATTAGTTTCATAAAAGCATATTCTTCAGAGCACAGAGCCTCATCTCTTGGAAATTATGATCCTTGGTCCTCAGGGTGCGATCTGCATCTGTCTCCATTGGAGATACTGGCATTCGTTGACCAGCGTTTAGACTCAGGGTTTGTTTTACTACACGAAAATGTGGCTGAGCTCTCTAGGACTTCCCAAGATTGCAGAAGCTAAGTAATGTCCTCATGATTGTGATAAGTATTTTTTTTTTAACTTCAAGTTATACATTCTGTCAGTTAGGAATGCTTTAGGCTGCAAGTAACAGATTGCTGAGTCTCAGCAGCTTAAACACATTGGGGTTTATTTTTCTCACATACAAAAAGTTTGGAGGTGGACAGCTCAAGGCTGCCATAGCTCCTCATTCGCACTGTCCAGAAACCTAGGGGTCTCCCAATTTTCTGCTCCCATATCCTTAGCAAGTTAACTCTCATCTTCATGCTTGCTGCCTCCTGCCTACAGCAGGCTGCTGTACCTCCATCATCACGTCCATGCTCCAGTTGGGAAAAAAAAAAAAAAAACCACAGGGAAGAGCAAAAGGAAAACAGGGCAGGGCATCTAAGTGTATCTTTCATATGTGTGTGTGAGAGATCGAGTCTGGCTCTGTCCAGGCTGGAGTGCAGTGGCATGATCTCAGCTCACTGCAACCTCCGCCTCCTAGGTGCAAGCAATTCTCCTGCCTCAGCCTCCCGAGCAGCTGGGATTACAGGTACATGCCACCATGCCTGGATAATTTTTGTATTTTTAGTAGAGACAGGGATTTGGCATGTTGGCCAGGCTGGTCTCAAACTCCTGACCTCAGGTGATCCACCCACCTCAGCATCCCAAGATGCTGGGATTATAGGCATAAGCCACCATGCCTGGCCTCAAGCCTATCCTTTTTTATCCAGAAAACAAAGTCAGCCCTGGTAACCAGCCTACCGACTTCCATTTACATCTCATTGTCAGATTAGGACTGCTGGCTGCCCTTCAACCAATTACTAACCTAGGGATGAACTACCAGCAATGGGTTAGATCAATCAGGACTTAAAACCTGGGACTGAGATCAGAATTAACTGTGCCTGAGAGCTAGAGACTGCCGCCCAGATCTGGACAAACTGGCATGCTGTTAACAAGAAAGGGGAAGAATGGAGAAGTGGGTATTGGGGGGATGATGGGGTGGGGGCAGATGTGGGAGGCGAGGGGACAGCAGCCTCTACCTCTGTTTTCTCCTTAGCCACCCGAAGGTTTTTGTTCTATTAAAATAACTCGGCAAAGGCGTTCAAAAGGGAGGGGAAGGACTCTGACACGTTATCAATGGTATGAAAACTTACTTAACTTCACAGAAAGGTAGAAAAATCATACTAGCTGAATGCGTCTGAAGAAGGGAACTGATCTGTAGGAAGAGGGCTTAGGATGGAAAGTGAGACCGGGATGTGAGTGCATGGAGCTCCTGGAGCCAGAGGGAGGGTAATGGAAGAATGGAAGGATGGTTTGCTGTGGAGGGAGTTCCAAGCCCTCTTCCTGCGCTAACTCATTTAATCCTCAGGATAGCCCTGCAGCACTGGGCTTCCCCCCTCAACAAAGGGAACTTGAAACTCAGGAGGCTACTGGGCTTTTCAGAGGCCTTTTGGCTACAGGTGCCCATCCTGAGCCCAGGCCCCTGTGCTCTGCACTCCCAGGAGTGGAGAGGTCAGCAGGGGGGTGGGACAGCCCCTCCTGGACAGCCAGGGCCTCTCCCACCCACTCTCTGTGCTTTCCCTAGAGACATTCAGCAAACAACACGCCTAAGCAGAAACTGCTGAAGGAATAGGCGGTGCAGTGATTCCCTCCCGACCTGGCAGAAGGGGAGGAAGGCCAGTGATAACACTGTCGGCAACCGTCTGCATGGCTCTGGGATTAAGAGTTTCCATCAGGTTTGGCCAGTTCCATGGAGGACAGGGCCCTCAGCTGACCTCTGAGCCAGGCCCAGCTGGGTCAAGGCAAAGGATAGAAGGATGTGGCCAAGGCCAGTGGACAAAAGAGTTGGGCTAAAGGATGGCTGGGATGACGGGAGGTGGGACGAGAATGTAGCTGGCCCCGTAGGAGCTGGGCTTGGCCAACGTAAATGGGAGTGGAATTTGCAAAGGTTTGGGCCTCGTACTTCACTCAAGGCTGTGAAACTTATTTCTAAAAGGTGTTTCTGGTACCATAAACTTTGAGCCTGTAATTCTTTACTCACCAAGTCCTTTGGACTCCAGAGTGAAAAGACATCAGTACTGCCTGGGGTCCAGGACAGGCCATGATCCAAAGCTCTGAGTCAGCACCCCAGGAAGCAGGGACCCCACCTCCCCCGCCACCCAGTGCAGGGGCAGCTGAAGGGCAGGCCGGGGGAGCATTGGCTTGGTGTGGGTGACCCCGTGGCATCGGCTGTGCCCAGCAGCGGTCATCTGTGAGGACTACAGCTTCCACACCCTGACCCCAGGCTTCCGAGTCTCAGAAAAGGATGACTCCTACTCGGGCCAGCAGGAGCTTCCCAACGCTTGGCAGAAAGACTCATACAATTGCTATTCCGCACGCCTCCCTTCAAACCTCCAGTGATTACTCAGGACATCCCCGATTAAATGTCCAGAGAACACTGTGTTTCTTCCTTTGGATGCCATGTTTTGGGGACATGATGCTAGCACAGTGGCTGGCTACTTACAGGAAAAGCAGCCAAACACAAGAGACCCAGAGGAACGAGAGCAAGCTACAATCTTTTCAACATTTTGGCTGCCAGTCAATCTTTCTCTCTGATGCCGAAACAGGCTGTCCTGGACACGCCACTGGAGGGCCGTGGGCGATGATGGTTGCTTCTCTCTCCCTCCTCCTCTCCTTTCTTTCTTTCTCTGTCTGTCTCCCTCCTCCCCCACCCCATAAAAAGTACAATTGCTTACTTCTTTTTCTTCCTTCTTCCTTTCAGTGTCCTTCAAAGACTTCTGAGCTCTTTTGTTTCTGGATATTTTTCGGTAAAGGAAGCTTCAGTCTCGCATGAATCCCCATGCGATGGAGAGTGAGGGTGTGTATGGGTGTACACACAAACACACAAACACACACACACACATATGCAGTGGATATTCTGTACAATTCTCATGTTAATTAATATGTAAATCTGTGTTCTCAAAGCCATTTTTCTCTGTCCATTCCCTAAAATTACGTGTTTCATATACATATTTTCTCTCTCTGAACCTAACTCTCACAGACAATGTTTCTTGGTGCCATTCTTTTTTTTATTTAAACACCTAGAAAAAAGTCATTTGTGATCTGGCTCACCCCATGCCCTTGGTTTAGTCCCCAGCCCTTACCGCTCTTGGGTTCCTCCACAGCCCTCTCCCTGGACCTGGTCCAGTGCACGGGGCACTTGGAAGCTGTGGATCCTTCTCACAGTGCATGCAGTGGGCTCCCTGGACACACAGTCTGCACTGGGAGCCCTTGGTGTCCAGGCAGGAAGGTTGAGGTTGGGGGAGTGGGTGTGTGAGACTGATGGGACGATAAAGCTGCCCTCGTCTGGGCCCTAGATGAACCCCAGGTGTGGAGCCCTCTGGCCCACGTCGGAGGGGTGCTGAGCCTCTGAGCTGCTCCAGTTCTGATTCCATGCCCTCAGGAGGCCTCCCCTGGAGGTTCAGGGAAGATGCTTGCTCTCTGGAGCTCCCTCGCAGCACAGGCCAGACCATAGTGGAAGCACAGGTGGCTGCAGCCAAGGTGCTTTGGTGAGTCCTCAGGTGGAAACCAGCAGGAGCTGTCACAGAGAAAAGCAAGGGCCAGGGAGGGCCTCTGGGGGAGCTGGCAGTGGGGCCAAGCCCTCAGGGATGCTGAGGATCCAGGCAGGCCAAGACTGTCAGGGCCGCCCCACCCTCATGTGGAGAGCTCCTCTCACCAGCCCAGGGGCCTGGGTTTAGCAAGGGAATGAAGGAAGCAGACAGGTACCAGGTACCAATTAAACTTGGAACCCAGCTTCCATCTTTTCCACAGCATACATCCAGGCTGTCTTAGTCTGCACAGGCTGCCATGGTAAGGCACCACAGACTGGGGAGCTTAAGCAACACACATTTATGTGTCATAGTTCTGGGGGCTGGAAAGTCCAAGATTGAGGGGCTGGCACATGCAGTGCCTGGTGAGGCCTGCTTCCCAGTTCACAGATGGCACCCTCGTGGGCAAGAGAGCTCACTGGGGTCCCTTTCATAAGGGTGCTAGTCCCATTCTTGACAGCTCCATCCTCGTGGCCTGATCCCCAATGACCCCACCTCCTAAGACCATTATCCTGGGGGTTAGGATTTCAACATACACATTCTGGAGGGACACAAAGACTCGGTCCATTGCACACTGGCATAACATAGGTGTCATCTGTGTGTACATCTCTAGACACACTCATACTGACCCTCTCTACCTGTTTCAGGATATTTTCCTCTCTCCTTTTTCTTGACTTACATTCTGTGTTTGCTATTTTCAAGACTGACACGCTTCTCAAAATCCTAGGAGCATTTTTCGTGGATGACTTTTCTTTTCTGCTTTGCTTTGGTTCCTGTATTGCTCATGTTCTTGCTGCCTGAGACTGACAGCATGAAGGCCAATGCAACAGATGCAGTCACCGTGGATAAAACTCAAGTTGTCCATCGAGTTCATCTATTTGTGTGTGCGGTAAAGATAGCTTGGCAAAAATCACATTTCTAACTTCCCAATTATATTTTGAGGTCACCAGAAAACATCTACTGGAAAAAAACTTCAATATTGAAAAGTATCTCTGGCAAACAAAATCCATTGTTTTTTTGTTGTTGTTGATTTTTTTCTTTCTTTTTTTTTTTTTTTTTTTTTTTTTTTGAGATGGAGTCTCGCTCTGTCACTCAGGCTGCAGTGCAGTGGCGTGATCTTGGCTCACTGTAAGCTCTGCCTCCCAGATTCACCCCATTCTCCTGCCTCAGCTGCCCGAGTAGCTGGGACTACAGGTACCCATCACCACGCCTGGCTAATTTTTTTGTATTTTTAGTACGGATGGATTTTAACCATGTTAGCCAGGATGGTCTCCATCGTCTGACCTGGTGATCCGCCCTCCTTTTCCTCCCAAAGTGCTGGGATTACAGGCGTGAGCCACGTACCCGGCCAACAAAATCCATTGTTAATACAAATAATGAATCTCTGACTTTGTTAAGAGTTCGCATTTTCCTCTGCTTTTTGGGCTGGGTGCAGAGTCTGCCTGGTCAGATTCAGCCTTACACCCCCAGGGCCACGTTTTCCATCCCTGGCAACTACAGAAGGTGGCTTGGTGTATAAGGAAAGCCCCAGGTGGACAGATAGAAGATCCCCCTGACCTGCCACCTCCTGGTCACGTGAGTTTTGGGAGCTGCCCAGACTCTCTGAGCAGTCGATTTTCCTCTTGGAAAACAGGAATCAAGGAGATACTTAGGGTTGTGGCAAAGAATCCATATGAGCCACATGTAAAACGCCAAGCATGGAGCCTGGCAAATAGTAGATGCTCCTGTGAATGTAAATAAATCCCCTTCCTGCTCCTCCTACTTCCCTTAAGCCGCTCAGAGCAAAAGATGAGAATCTTAATGAGGCAATAACAGAGCATCCGTGAAAAGGTTTTCCAGCTTATCCATTTCAGGGTGACTGTCCTCCTTGAAAAATTCAGCAATCTTCTCCCCACCCTCCCTCTTAACTGGTCCATCCAATTTAGGTTGGCATTAAGAGATAAAGCAGGAGAGCAGATCAGAAGCCCCAGCCCCAGAACTCCATCTAAGTGGGAGCAGGTGCCCTGTGGAGTGGCCATGAGGTGCACAGTGAATCAGAAGTACTGCCCAGGCCGGAATCCCGAAGATCTGAATTGCTCAAGACCACTCAGCTTCCAGGTGACCCTGGCTGCAGGGTAGACCAACACCCTCCCTGGAGCAAGATTCCAGTTCTGTTTGCAAGGGATGCAGCCTTGGTCACGCGCCCAGACACCAGCCTCTGTACCAGCCCTGTACTTCCCACGTCCTCCCAGACCTTGAATGCACCGCTGCCTGGGCCGGTGTTTCAGCCACACCTGCCCCCTATAACCTAGCTCCAACCTTCATCCCTTGGTGAGCCTCTCCTGGCAAGTCATAGAAACCCAGAGGGAGTTCCTGATTTCCTGGTCACCCAGCACAGCTGTTTGCAATCCTCACCGTCCATCCACCTCAAGGGGCTTTTAAAAATACTCATTCTGGGTCCCACCCCCAGAGGTTTATTATGTGTGTGAACTACTGGGACGGGTGTTGGGGAGAGAGACTAAGACATCATCCAACCCACAGACGTTTTCAATCTGAGGGGGAAATAGCACATACATGCAACTACCCCTTCCATGAGACAGGAGCTGTGAGGTGTTGTGAGAGAAGAAGGCTATGTTCCCAAAGAAGTTCAAGAGGAAAGATTTCTTAGGGTTGGGGAATACAGAAGGCTTTGTGAGAGACAAGGCTTTTAAACCTGCCTGTACACATGAGGAGCATAGAGATGGGTGGTATACTTACATACCTTGCCTTCCCAATAATTTTGTCAACTCTGTGGGGCATGGGCACACAAAATCTAAGTGTTTTTTATTATCTTGAGCATTTTGAGTTTGGAAAATGCTGAAATAAGTTTTTGTTTGTTTGTTTGTTTGAGATGGAGTCTCGCTCTGTTGCCCAGGCTGGAGTGCAATGGCATGATCTTGGCTCACTGTAACCTCCACCTCCTGAGTCCAGGCGATTCTCCTGTCTCAGCCTCCTGAGTAGCTGGGACTACAGACAACAGCCACCAAGCCTGGCTAATTTTTGTATTTTTAGTAGAGACAGGGTTTCACCATATTCGTCAGGCTGGTCTCGAACTCCTGACCTCAGGTGATCCACCCACCTTGGCCTCCCAAAGTGCTGGGATTACAGGTGTGAATCACCAAGCCCGGCCTGTTTTTTTCTTTTTTCTTTTCTTTTCTTCTCTCTCTCTCTCTCTCTCTTTTTTTTTTAGACAGGATCATGTGACATCACTCAAGCTGGGCTGGAGTTCAGTGGCGCAAACATGTCTCACTGCAGCCTCTGCCTCCTGGGCTCAAGTGGTCCTCCTACCTCAGCCTCCTGAGTAGCTGTGAGACCACAGGCATGTGCCACTGCACTTGGCTAGTGTTTTTATTTTTTATAGACACCATCTTGCTCAGGCTGGTCTCGAACTCCTGGGCTAAAGCCATCCTCCCGCCTCTGCCTCCCGAAGTGCTGGGATTACTGGTGTAAGCCTCTGTGCCTGGCCTGAAATAAGTTCTTATTGATTGAGGAGAGATCTTCAAAACCTCCACCCACAAGACCACAGGGCAGCCTAGCCAGCATGACTAACCTCCTCAGAAGGCTAAGAAACACCAGCATCTACCAAGGGCATTTATTTAAGAAATAATTCTGCAAAAACAGAAATTACCTACAGAAGGGAGAGGCAAATCGTATCAAATGTCTTCCCAGACCAGTGCTGGATTCTTCCAGTGCCAGGTGCACAGGTGGGGGCTTTGCCTGGTGAGAGCCTTGGGCTGCATCTGCACGGGGCCACCAGCTCCCCTCTCACCAACGCAGCATTTCCTCCCAACGAATCAACTCACATGTGTGTCACTGACCCAACCCCTCATTGTCCCGGCATTCTCAGGAGGCCGATGCTGAGACTTGACTTCATGTTGGACATTTGCACCTCCCTGATGTTCCAAATGGCCCATTCACAGTTCGAGCGCTGACATTAATCCAGCCACGTCTTTGTTTTCCTTCCTCTCAGATCTACAGATAGAACCTTGTAAAGCACCATGACAGTTGGCTTGCGTTTGTAAGCAGTAATTAGCTATCAAATCCTTTGTGAATCTGTTTCGAGAATAAAAGAATTCAAAAACACCAAGGTTCCTTCTGGGAGAAGGAGTCTTTGTCTTCTCCTCTGCCCTCGCGTTTTGGAGAGCGCTCCCGTCCTGACTGTGCTCTGTGCTCTGTAGGAACGAGTTGTTATCAAGAGGGCACACACTGGGTAGGACCTTCAAGAGCAATGGACGAAAACACAGTCTTTCAGGGTAAGAGCGCGGATTTATAGGCAAAATGCAGCTATTCTCAGAGTCTTCAATAAAGATATACAACCTGAACAAAAGGTAAGTATTTCACTCCGTCTATGAAAGCCTGTGAAATTTATTTTTTGCAAGCTTTTCCAGTCCATGGCCTTCCCATTCAGTCTTGAATAATAGCACTGAATTGAGCTGTAAAAGCTTCCGAAGTTTGAAGCCTTTTGACAAGTTAATTTAGCAGGATGGTAAAAAGTTTTTCCCCAAGATAGAATAAAGCCATCATATCATGAAAGTAGCAGTCATCCCGAGGAAAGAAAACACCATTAGGATTCGAAATGATGTGCTTTATAGAGCTAGTTTGTGGTTTTGTGTAATCTACTATCAATATTGCAGGAGAAAGATGTTCCACTCATCAGTCAGCCAGAAGTCAATATCTCCACTTAAAACCAACACCCAGGGGCCAGACCACGTATATCTTTCATTGGAAAAATAACATTTGCTATGTAGTCTCCCTTTCTTCAGTTTTTTAGATTCTAATTGAGGGGTGTGTGCGTGTGTGTGTGTGTGTGTGCGTGTGTATATATAAATATATATAAATATATACACGTGCACACACACACACACACATAAAACAAATAAGTCTTTCTTTTTCTAGGAAAAAACAAGGAAAAGAAAGAGGCAATCGTTTCTTTGTCTCCCCTACACACACATATCGGCCACCCACCCTTTCCTCAGTGGCTGGGATGCTTTTCCATGCCCATTCTAAGTGAAACAGAATGAGCTCGGCCACTTTCTTTACATAAAATGAAAGCCCAATTGAGGGTTGTTTGTTTGCTTGTTTTTAAAAATTAAAGTAACTCAAAGTGCCTGGTTCCTATTTGGCCATAGGAGGACAAGAAAGGAAACAGAATTACCGTCTCCCCTCCAGCATCTCTGTGGTGATTGCAGAGAATCTTTGGGGAAGGAAAAGAGTCACCTATAAACAGGATGAATGGTACAGATCCAGCTTTGTCATGATGGGGGAAAAAAGCCAAGAAAAATTAATTATATTTAACAAAGAAATGCTTCAGATGCCATTTGGTCTTGTGCCCTGAATATAAATCTCCAAATGTTTCTCGCTTGAATATTTTAGTGGGAAAAAATAAAATTAAAATTAAAAAACAGATGCCCTATTATTGTGTTTATATAGTAATTGCATGGGTTGCTTTGAGGTACCCTGTGTAGTTGGGCGAGTTCAGCACTGGTTTTGGGAACTAAGCCCTGGGGTTTTGGGGTAGAGGATGTCTTGTATAATGAAATACCTCCAGTGCTAAACACTCCGCATGACTCTCCCAAGGACAGATTCAAAGGCTTGTACAACCAGGTGTGGAAACTGTTTCTAAAGGATTCTTCCCTTTGGTGTTACAGAGCAGAGAGGGGTTTTCATTTTAATAAAGGAGTTATTAAATTAGTCCTATCTAGTAATTATTTAATTAGTCCTATCCTACTAATCCATTTTAGAAAGGAGATGTCCAATGGGGGTTGGAACTAAAGAAAGGAATAACAAAATTTATGGTACTGATTAAAAGCACACACTTATGGTTCAGCTAGACCTGGGTCCACACTCTCTAGCTCTGCCCTTCATAGATGTTCCTGGAATAATTCACCCAGCAGCTACTCACTAAATGCCCACTGCTTGCTGGGCAGCATGCTAAGTGCAAGGGCTTCCGTAGGGAATAGAAGACAGACACAGGTTCTTTCTTATTTCCCCAAGTCTTCTTGTGCTTGTACGATGTGATGCCAGGAGCACCTGTCTCTCAGGGGGCTGCAAGGGTTGCCATGGGCTTGCCTCAGTGTCTGTACACACAGTCACTGCTCAGATGTTTAAATTATGATCGTGTGGGGCTTTTAATCATCTAATGTTAAAAAAAGTCAAGGAATAACAAAGAATATTTCCACTTAAAAGTAAAATCCTGATGAAACATGATTTCTCATATTAAGTGCCTTCTTTCTCAATAAAATGAATTCAAAGCATCACAGGGAACTTGAAAAGTAGTGTTAACTATTTGCCCACACTCATACACATTTATTTGAATTTTCATTATGACATTTTGGAATTTCTTTTGTGTCTTAGAAACTAATTGTTAGTGAAAAATGTAATTTGATTTTCATATAAAAATAATTTACTTCAATAGTCTCCACAGAATTTAATTCTTAAGACTGATACCCGATGAAATTTTATGAGTTTTAATTGTGCAACTGGCAATGCTTCTAAACAGGATTAAGAAATAACATAGAATTTGGTCAGGTGCTGTGGCTCATGCCTGTAATCCCAGCACTTTGGGAGGCCAAGGTGGGTAGATCATGTGAGGTCAGGAGTTCAAGACCAGCCTGGCCAACATGGTGAAACCCTGTCTCTACCAAAAATACAAAAATTAACCAGGTGTAGTGGTGCACGCCTGTAATTCCAGCTACTTGGGAGGCTGAGGCAGGCGAATCACTTGAACCTGGGGGGCGGAGTTTGCAGTGAACTGAGATCATGCCCCTGCACTCCAGACTGGGTGACAGAGTGAGGCTCTGTGTTAGGAAAGAAAGAAAGAGAGAAAGAGACAAAGAGAGGAAGGAAGGAAGGAAGGAAGGAAGGAAGGAAGGAAGGAAGGAAGGAAGGAAGGAAGGAAGGAAGGAAGGAAGGAAATAGAATTTTTGTCTTTTCCAGATCACAGAAGTGAGATTGTCCTTTCAACATAATCTGTTGAGGGTCGTGAACTGTGTGAGGTGAGAAAGTTCATCAACGGACAAGAGAGGAGGTGCCAGAGTTGCTTGGCCACTGTGGAAGGTGGGCACTGGGTAAAAAACCACTGGCTGTTTGAATACTAACAAAATCTTGAAAGAGAAAGATTCTGATCTTTGAACTGTCCTCCACATTTATTTTGTATGTATGTATGTATCTTATTTTGGATGCCAATGTTAAATGTTCCAAGCTTAGAGAGAAGTAGAAGAGTTAATGACCACATGTGTCTGTGCTTGTTATCATATGTATCTGTAATCCTTTATTCCCCTTTGTTGTGTAGTGTTCCAATGCATGGATGGACCACTCTGTTTGTCCACTCAGTCACTGAAAGACCTTAGGGTTGTTTCCAGTTTGTGGCTATTAGGAATAAAACAGTTGCATATAGATTTTTGTGGAGCACATGTTCTCATTTCTCTAGGGCAAATACAGAGGAACAGGATTGCTGGGTATATTAGTCATATTCAAGCCTGGGTGATTTATAAGGAAAAAGAGGTTTAATGGACTCACAGTTGCATGTGGCTGGGGAGGCCTCACAATCATCTCGGAAGGTGAAAGGCATGTCTCACATGGTGGCAGACAAGAGAAGACAGCTTGTGCAGGGAAACTCCCCTTTATAAAACCATCAGGTCGGCGAGGTGTGGTGGCTTAAGCCTGTAATCCCAGCACTTTGGGAGGCTGAGGTGGGCAGATCACCTGAGGTCGGGAGTTGGAGACCAGCCTGACCAACACGGAGAAACCCGTCTCTACTAAAAATGCAAAATTACCTAGGTGTGGTGGTGGGCGCCTGTAATCTACTCAGGAGGCAGGGGAATCACTTGAACCTGGGAGGCGGAAGTGGTGGTGAGCCGAGATCGTGCTATTGCACTCCAGCCTAAGCAACAAGAGCAAAACTCTGTCACACACACATACACAGAAAAAACACCAAAAAACAAAAAAAAATCAGATCTCAAGACACTTGCTCACTATCACAAGAACAGCATGGGAAAGACCCATCCCGGTGATTCAGCTACCTCCCACAGCATGTGGAAACAGTGGGTGCTACAATTCAAGGTTAGATTTGGGTGGGGACACAGCCAAACCATATCACTGGGTCATATATATGGTAGGTGGATGTTGACCTATGGGAAGAAACTGCAACACAATAAGATGCCTTTTTTTTTGGACGGGCTGCCCCACCTCGCGTTTCCATCAGCCAGGTGTGAGGCCTGCAGCTGTTCTGCATCCCCATCAGCATCATAGTCTCCACTGTGTTTTCTTTCAGCCAAGCAGATAGGTGTGAAGTGGCAGCACATTGTGGTTTGAATTTGCATTTCCCCAATGGCTAATGATATTGAACAGTGATGTCGAATTTTTTTTTTTTTTTTTTTTTGAGACGGAGTCTTGCTCTGTTGCCCAGGCTGGAGTGCAGTGGCCGGATCTCAGCTCACTGCAAGCTCCGCCTCCCGGGTTTACGCCATTCTCCTGCCTCAGCCTCCCGAGCAGCTGGGACTACAGGCGCCCGCCACCTCGCCCGGCTAGATTTTTGTATTTTTTAGTAGAGACGGGGTTTCACCGTGTTAGCCCGGATGGTCTCGATCTCCTGACCTCGTGATCCGCCCGTCTCGGCCTCCCAAAGTGTGATGTCGAATTTGTTAATATTTTCCTTTATGGCTTATGGCTTCTGTGTGCTATAAAAGAAATCCTTTCACAGGACGTAAAACTATTCCTACCCCATTTCCTTCTAAGGCTCTGCAGTTTTACTTTTTCGTATATAGATTATTTTTCTGCCAGGTTTATGTGCTTGATGTGAAATAGTAATTTTATTTTTCTTTTGTTTAATAGGGAGAACCCATTGTCCAAGTATCAATGATTTAGTCGTCTTTCTCCTCTGCTCCGTAATGCAATCTCTGTCATAGATCAAGTTTCCATACATACATGTGCTGCCGCCTGGACCCTGTTCTGTTACGCCACTCTATTTGTCTATTCCCGTGCCAAGGCCATGTGGCACAATTCCTAAAGCTTAGAATAGATCTTGACATTTGGTTAAAACACCTCCCCTCCACCACCATGTTATTTATCAAAATTGCCTTGCCTATTCTCAGCTCTTTGCTATTTAATGATTTTCAGAAGTGACTTGCCAGAAATTGCATTGAGGTTTTCAAATGCATCAAAGAGAATTGTCATTTTTACAGTTTTCAGCTTTTCCATCCATGGATATGGTATTCATTTAATTGAATCCAAGATGCTATCAAGTAAAAGATGCACCATTATTTTACGTGCTATGAGGAGACAGAAAGTGTTGCCAATTGATCTACGACACGAAACTATGACACAGTTAATTTT
Organism: Macaca mulatta; assembly: GCF_049350105.2. Classification (NCBI taxonomy): domain Eukaryota; kingdom Metazoa; phylum Chordata; class Mammalia; order Primates; family Cercopithecidae; genus Macaca; species Macaca mulatta. The sequence continues at coordinate 144,661,575 of NC_133417.1, read as the reverse complement.
AAGACATATTTGATTTCTGAGATGTTAAAAATGTGAAAAAATGCATGTTTCGGAATTGATGAAATTCGGTGTATACCATCAGTTATTTGGTTGCATTTAAAATATATTTCAATAAGTTTCACAACTGTTTCCATAAATATCTTTTACAAGTTTTGTTAGATCTATCCCTAGGCATCATGAAGTTTTTGCATTGTAAATGGCGTCTTTAGAATTCTGAATGTTTCTGTGTATAGAAATACGATGAATTTTGATGTATGGATCTTATGTCTGGAAAACTTCCTGAGCTTCCCTGTCAGTTCAAATAGTTTGCCTATAGATTCTCTCAGTGTCATCTTTTTTGCCATTGATTTCTAGCCCTATCACAGTTTGGTAAAAGAAGATATTCTATACGATATCGATTCTTTGAAACGTGTTGAGATTTGCTTTGTGGCCTAGCGTGTAGCCTTGGCCAGTGTTTATATGTTCCATGAATGCCTGAAAAAAAATGTGCTTCCTCATTTAGGAGTGTAGGATTCTTTTTGATATAGGGACATTAGTATAACCACGTTAATTAATTCAAATCTTGTATATATCGGTTACCAAATGAGTAGTATTCTCCAATATTATGGATTTATAAATGTCTCCTTAGGACTTTTAAATTTTTTGTTTTATATTATTTTGGGGCTAAATCACTAAATGCAAAAAGTTTAAATTGATTTATCTTTCTGATAAATTGTCCCTCTTACCATTATGCAGTGGCCACCTTTATCTCCAAAAATGTTTTCTTTCCTTTGGATCAATTTTGACTGATATTATAACAACAGATACTTCTTGTGATTAGTGTTGGCTAAAAACATCATTTTTTTGCGTCCCCCCCAGACTATTAGCTTTGCAGAATTTTCATATTTCATGCTATCACTTATTAAAAAAAAAATAGGGAGATGGCTTTTATTTTTAAGCCCAACCTGGCAATCTGTTTTTAACTGGCAAATTTAGTCCATTTACATTCATCGTGAATATTTATATATTTGGACGTATTTTCCGATTTCACTTTTGGTTTTACCCTATGCCTCTTTTGTTCTTCCCTGTTTGGATTGATTGATCTTCCCACTTCTTTTTCTCCCTTCTTTTTTTCTGTCCCCTCTGCTGCTTTGGAAGTTATATATTTTATTTCAAGTGGTTTAGTATTTTCTTTAAAAATTTGAACAAACATTTTTTGCTTAACAAAATATAAATGTATACTTCCCATCAATACTAGGAATGTAGAGAGCTTCAACTGCAGCATCCCTTCATGTCTTATAAGCTGTATTATTGTAGGCCAGACACCACCCATCACCTTGTGTTACATCATGTGTGCTATAGCTCATGCCTGCTTCGATTTACTCACACTATCTCTTTGCACTCCATTTTCTTGCAACTGATTTACTGTCTTGTCCAGGGCAGGGGTCCAGAGAGCAGGGTGGCCACTTCAAAGACTTACCCTGGGCTGTTCCTACCATGACCCCTGTTGCCCAACAGGTGAAGGCTCTGCAATCTACTAAGTACATCCATCCTAAACTGAAACTGATGTTTATATATCAAAATAATTTTGGCTGGGTGTGGTGGCTCATGCCTGTAATCCCAGCACTTTGGGCGGCCGAGGCGGGCAGATCATGTGAGGTCAGGAGTTTGAGAACAGCCTGGCCAACATGGTGAAACCTTGTCTCTACTAAAAATTACAAAAATTAGCTGTGCATGGTGGTGTGCGCCTGTAGTCCCAGCTACTTGGAAGGCTGAGTCAGGAGAATCTCTCAAACCCGGGAAGCGGAGGTTGCAGTGAGCAGAGATTGTGCCACTGCACTCCAGCCTGGGCAACAGAGCGAGACTCCATCTCGAAAATAATAATAATAATAATAGTAATAATTTTGCACTCCTAAATTAGGAAACACATTGTTTTCAGGCATACATGAAACATTGATAAACACTGATCATGACCACACATTAGGCCACAAAAAAATTATTAACATGTACCAGTGAATCAGTACCACATATAGTCAAGGGCTAGAGAAGTGGGCACAGGGAGGTCTGCACATCCTTTAGACCCACTGGGACAGACGTGGTGTGGGAAGGAGAATTCTTTGAGGGCACCAAGATTCTTGCCCGTAGTGACGGGTGGCAGGATTTGCGAATATGATGGGCTATCCCTCCCACAATTATGCAACCATAGGAGAGGCAACCCTTTACTTCTACCTCTTAGGGTTCCCGGGTAGGCCTGAGAATTCACTTGGCATAAGACAGATTAACAGGAGAAAAGCATACCGATTTATTTAATTTAAATTTTATGTAACACAGGAAACCTCATTAGGAAATAAACAGAAACACCTGGCAAAAACAAACATGTTTCTATACTTTCTTGAGCAAAGAGAGGCAATTGCAGGAAAGTAACTAAATTATGTGGGATGCCAAGGGAAGATGAGAATTATTTTAACAAGATCCATTTGTACAGCACTTTCTCAGCTCCGACTTCCACTGAAGAACATTTCTTCTGCTGCTGGGACGAGGGATAAAATCACACAGATTTTATCTCCTGTTTTCAGGAATCAGTGGAGAGGTCAGAGCACCCTTCCTGTGTCTGCTGTTTTTCAGGTGCTTTTAGCTCGAAATGATCCTTTACCAAAGTGACATATTTTGGGGTGGCACAGTCTGCAACCCTTCATTACCTTGTATGTCAGAAAGGATACTGCAGGTGTCATTAGCATCCCTAAGCAGTGGACTTTGAGACAGATTGTCCTGGGTGACACTGAACTAATCGAGTGAACTCAAAAGACATCAGAGGGATGCTGAGCTGGAGGGAGCCTCCTCCTGGTCAGGCAGAAGCAGACTGCTTTGTTGTGGAGGGGACAGGTGGCAAAGAATGGCAAGTGGCCTGTAAGAGCTCAGAACAGGCCCTGGCTGACAGCCAGCAAGAAAGCAGGAGCTTCAGTCCTGCAACCACAAGGAATCGAATGCTACCATCACAAGTGAACTTGGAAGAGGACCCCAAGTCTCAGTTGAGAACTCAGTCCTGGCCGACGCCTTGATTTCAGCCTGGTGAGACTGCACAGAGGACCCAGACTCCTGGCCCACAGACACAAAAGAGATCATTCATGAGGGTTATTTCAAGCTGTTGAGTTTGTTATGCAGCCATAGATAACTCACACAGCAAGACCCACATACCACCTGCACTGTGTGTGCCCTTCTCGAACAAGGATTGTAGGGGCACCTCTGATTTCAGTGTCAGCTCAATCCTGTATGTAGCAGTTCTCCCCAGGCCTGGGTCTTCCCTGCTCCCCAGGGGACAGTTACTCTGAATGGCTGGATGTCCTGTGAGGAAGCATGGGGGAAAGAGCTAGTCTGTCAACTGGTTGTGGCACCTCAGGACCTTCATAACTGGACTGGTGATTGAGAACTGGCTCAGGTCCGAACATCGGGTGAGGGGTTGTGATTTTCCTTGTGGCAGCTGACACCAGCCTCTGTCCACCCACCACCAGCCTTTATTGATTCTATATTAGAAAGTAGTGCCCCCATTGGCTGCTGTCTCTAGGCCCCCCAGGACCTCCCTGGTCTGTTGGCATCACCACCAACACCTGTGATTTGAGCACCTTGTCTGCTGTCCTGGTTTGCTTCCCGTCATGGAAATTACGCGCACCTTGTCCCAGATGGTGAACTGCCACTGCCCCTGCAGTTCAGGATCCTGCCACCCGCAAGAACACGCAAGGACTCATTTTCATCAAGGCCTCCCCTTCTTCCGCCCTGTCCTACTGACGACAGACACCTCCAGCTTTCTCAATGATGCTCATGCCTCTCCTAAAATTTCTTTTCTTGCCACCTGAATTCAGGGAGAGTCCTGTGTTCCTTATGGGAACTTCAAGTGATCCATCTCTCTCAGTGCGTCCACCCCTTGGACTTCCTGACCCCTTCCTTACTGACCCCTAAGGCAGGCCTGGCGCCTCCCCTCCACCACTGTTGGCCATTGTCTCCATGCTTCAAGGAACATTCTGGCAACCCACCAGTTCTGGTTCCCTGTGTCCTCACTGGGGTGTGAAATCCTGAGTCACAGAGAGGGACCTGTGTGACTACATCTTCTCTCTCCCGGGTCTGTGCTGCTCCCATCGGCACCCTCGGGATCTATGCTCCTGTTCCTGCCTGTGTTATATCTGTCAGCTCCCAAGGTTCTGTTGAATGATCCCTTTCTTCCTGTAACTGGGGCTGTAAGCCTCCTGCCTGATCCAGAGGAGCTGACAGTCGCCCTAGAAACAATGAGGGAAGGTAGCTCCTCACCTTGGGAGGCACTGTCTGAGCCAAGGCTTTGCAGACCCTATAGGTGTTGAGCGAGTTTCTGCTCTGGCATGGGGAAGGCCACTTGTGCTGACCCAGGGCCCGTAGGAGAGTCTGGAGGTTCCAGGACCTCACACGCATCCTCTGAAATGTTCCTCTCCGACATCTAGGATCCCACTCTTTCCCCACCAAAGACCCTACACTTGACCTTAATACCAGAAGCTCGCTGGAGTATGAACTCAGCCTCTATCACTTTGTAATCCAAGCTTGGGCCTAATTTTCAGCACAGTTTGCTCTCTAACTGCAGACGCTACTACAAATAAGAATTAAAAAATTAGCCAAGCATGGTGGTGTGTGCCTGTAGTCCCAGCAATTTGGGAGGGTGATGAGGTGGAAGGATCACTTGAGCCCAAGAGTTCAAGGCTGCAGTGAGCCATGACTGGGCTGTTGTACTTCAGTCTTGGTGTCAGAGTGAGATTATATCTCAAAAAAAAAAAAAAAAAAAAAAAACCCAAAAAGCAAATAGTCTGCCATCAGTCCAGCGACCATTCCTCAGGTGGCCACCTGCCATTTCTTTGTGGCTGCTTTTAGGAAAGCTTTCTTTGCATTGGCATTCGGCAGTGCCGCTACAATAGGTCCAGTGTATCATTATGTTACTTACCATCCTTAGGGCTTGCAGGACTTCCTGAGCCTGAGGATCTCCCTCCTTCAGTAATGCTAAGAACTTCTCAGCCATTATCTCGCTCCTCCTCCATTCTCTCCTCCTGGAACGCCTTGTTCTAGATCAGATACCCAAGAGGCTGAGCGTGAGGTGAAGGCTCCTACACAAATGCTTTCTTGAGGATTACTCTCAGGAGGACCCTGCCAGGAAGTGAGGGGAGGATGGCAGGGCAGGGAGTAGGGCCAGAGGAAGGACTGTGCACAGCAGGGGTGGCGGGAAGTTAGGAAAGGTCCTGATTTAGGCTCAAGCCAGCCAAGGCTCAGCCTGAGTCCATGGGAAGCTCAGGAGCACGACTTGCTGCACGGGGAGCTGGGCTTCCTATCCCTAGGGGTCAGACATGGGCCATCCCGGAGTGGAGAGAGGTAACCTCCCAAGCATTTCCAGGTGAGGTGACTCCCCTTTGACCAATGACAGCTCTCTGGAAAAGGACACACAGCTGTAAGCCATTCACAGGCCACACCTCCAGGTAATGGAGATCTGTCTCAAGCACCCACATGGCCACCACTCTCCTAGTAAAAAAGAGGTGCTTCCATGTCTTTTATCCTGTGGTCTGCATTTGGATAAATTCCTTGGTCTCATTTTCCAAGTTGCTAATAAGATTTTCTAAGATGCTTTTTATTTTATCCACCAAATTTTTAATTTTAATGACTACATTTTTCATGTCCAGGTATTTTACTTGGTTCCTTGAAAAATTCCACTCTCCTTTTTCCTAGTGTCTTATTCTTTGGTTCACAGTCAATGTAACTTCCTTGATGCCTTTAGCAATTTCTAACATTTATTTTTAAGCTCTCTTATAATCTCAGTGCCTTGGCTGGAGGCATCATCCTGTTCTCATCTGCTGACTCTTGCTCATGGTAAATTGCTTCCTTTGGGTTTTATAAACTTATATAATATTTTATATGTTTATATAAAATCTTTACGTCCTGTCATTTTCGGTTGTGAGCTCATTTCCTGTGAGGCTCTATTCCTGGGAATCCTGTGTAACCTAGGTTGAGGGTGTTTCCCTCGTTGCCACTGTTTGCTTCTGCCAGAAGTTCTAAGAGTATCCCACAACTGGACTACTTTTCATGTTATTTTGGGGGACTGAGAGTTCCTGGATTGTGCAGGTAGCATGTATCAAACCCAAGTGAGGGTAGGCCCTGCTACAAATTTCCAAGCAGCTTTTTCCCCACCCAGAACCAAGGTGAAAACAGATGCTCTACTTCGTTGTCTCTGTGTTCCACTCGGCAGATTTTTTTCTAGTCTGTCCTTTCGCTAAGGATATAGAATTCAAACCTTAGCCCCTGAGTTAGAGGTATCAGGAAGGGCTTTTCCCTAAGGCATCAGTTTAGGAGATTTCTTGTCTTGACGGAGTTCCCTTACTTGCTTGTATATACTCAGCCATGTGTTCTTCAAAACGCAGCCTTTTAGGCAGCACTCCTAGGTCCTTTGTAATGAGAATGCTTTCAGGTAAGCGAGTCAGCCCCCTTGCCAGGATCCTGAGCTTTGCCCTCTCCCCTACCACTGAAATCTTAAGCTGAAAATAATAATGTCTTTTCACAAGTCTCTGGGCTCCAGCTACTCAGCCCGGGCACTGAGCTCACTGGAACCTCCATGTCCTCACCCCTGCCCTTTTCCCATCCAACTCTGCCCTTTTGCCCTTCCCATCCTCTGCGGCCTGGACCCCACAGTGAATCAGGCCCACCACCATAGCTAGTACTCCTAGGGCTTTGCTCCATTTTCTTTCAGCCCTACCACCAACCTTGCATCTCTCCAACAATACAAGATTTTTGCAGCTGGCCTTCTCAGTGCTACCAGAAAAGGTAAATGACCCTGGCGCCATTACAAACACTGCATTTGACAGGGTGGGCCCTCAGCACCACTCAGCAATGCTTTTTTTTTTTTTTTTTTGAGACCAAGTCTTGCTCTGTCACCCAGGCTGGAGTGCAGTGGCACGATCTCAGCTCACTGCAAGCTCCGCCTCCTGGGTTCACGCCATTCTCCTGCCTCAGCCTCCCAAGTAGCTGGGACTACAGATGCCCGCCACCACGCCTGGCTAATTTTTTGTATTTTCGGTAGAGATAGAGTTTCGCCGTGTTAGCCAGGATAGTCTCGATCTCCTGACCTCGTGATCCGCCCACCTCGGCCTCCCAAAGTGCTGGGATTACAGGCATGAGCCACTGCCTGCTCAGCTCTCTCTTCAATACCCTGCCAATGCCACTCCAGCAGTGCTCATAGCAAGCACATCACATGTTGATTATTGTTGTCATCACCCTATCTCTACTCCTGGGTCTCAGCTCAGGACCGTATCTATTATAAACATAACGCTGCCATCCTCAGCCTCCTGCCCTCACCTGTAGACTCATCTCTGTTCATTCTCACCACCTCCCCTTTCCTTCAGAGGCCCCCTCCTGTTTGAGGATTTTCCTGCTTGGGGTTTTCAGAGCCTGTCTGAGACCTGAGCACGAGGGCCCTGACCTGGCCTCCTGCTCCAGGACCCATGCTATCGAAGGCGGCTATCCGGCCCCTCCAGGGTATCTTTCTGTCGAGCTTCCCCCTCCTTCCCAAAGATGAATAGTCTGGCCAACTGCACATCACAGCCCAGGACTGGCTGCCCTTCCTTTCCTGTCCCATCTCCAGCCCCCAGGTCTGTCACTTCTGCCTCCTGGGGCCTCCTCCCAAATCCCTGCTGCACCTATGTCCTTGTTTCAGGTTCTGCTTTTGGACCCGAGCTAAGACAGTTGGCACTTAAATTCCTCAAATAGCAGTCACGTGCAAATTTACTTCCCTGAACAGCAAAGGCCTTGTCCGGAGGACTTTTTCGCAGTCCCCCAGCCTCCAGTCTCTCAGCTCTCGGCCTCTTCTCTCTTCTCTTCCTGGACTCCACTGCTGCTGCCATTTCTAGCCGCTCCCTACCTGGCCTCACCCCCTCTAGTGACTTCAGCTCCTCCTTACGTGCCAATGACCCCAAGATTTTATCTCAAAAAACATAAAGCAAAAATCTCAAGCCAACGTTGATAGCTTCTAAATGTGTGTGCGAGTCAAGGTCACTTCCATCGAATCAGTCACCCGAGACTGAAAGCTAGGCAAGGGGAGCCAGGGGAGCGTCCGTTAGCAGCTATTTTGTTGGTCTCTCGCTACTTATTTCAATGACCTGGTTGAGTCATCCGTATCTGGAGTGGGTCTTGGGATAAAGCGTTGGAGGGCAGAGGGTCCACTGAAACATGTGGATGAAGCTGGAAGAGTTGAAAGTCTTAGGACTGTGATTTTCTGTCCTTGTGATAGTTTGCTCAGAATGATGGTTTCGTTTCATCCATGTCCCTACAAAGGACACGAACTCATCCTTTTTAACGGCTGCATAGTATTCCATGGTGTATATGTGCCACATTTTCTTAATCCAGTCTGTCACTGATGGACATTTGGGTTGGTTCCAAGTCTTTGCCATTGTGAATAGTGCTGCATCACTCATAGGTGAGAACTGAACAATGAGAACACTTGGACGCAGGGTGGGGAATATCACACACCAGGGCCTATAGTGGGGTGGGGGGAAGGGGGAGGGATGGCCTCAGGAGATACACCTAATGTAAATGACGAGTTAACGGGTGCAGCACACCAACATGGCACATGTATACATATGTAACAAACCTGCACGTTGTGCACGTGTACCTTAGAACTTAAAGTATATATATATTAAAAAAAAGAAAACAAAAAGTCTTGGGGCTGTGAGATGAGCCCTGAACTACCCCACCCCTGCTCCCTCCACTGCAGCCCAGGCTGCATCTCCCGCATCCACCCTGCAGCCCCCCGGGTCCTGCCCGCTTGACAGAGGCTCTCAGACCTTGCAGTGTCCTTAGTGAACTTCATGTCCTTCTTGAATTTTTTTAAAGAATTATCTTTACAAAAGTAAAACATGTTCACTGAAGAATTAAGAAAACAGGTGAGCAAAAGAAAACAAGAATCTCTCATTTTCCACTTAGGACACATATTTTTCCTCATTGTTTTTGTGTCTATAAATGTTTTCATTTGTAAAAATTACATCACATTGTAATGAGGTCTTCTTGTCTTTCTTTCCCCTTGAAACTATAAAGTGAATTTCTTTCCATGATATAAAACCCCTTATTTTTGGTGATTTATGCACACATACTCATCCCAACCAACCATTGTTTCTGTGGACCTTTGAGCTAAATGTTATCAGCATCCATGTTTGTCTCTTTGAATGAGGTTCTAAAATTGAAATCACTAGGTGAAAGAAGGTGCAAATTTTGAGGGTTTTATTTATGAATGTGGTTAAGCAGCTGTCTGAAAGTTTCTATCAGTTGACACTCAGTTGCTGTATTATAGTGTTTATTTCCACACATTTGCTTTTATCAAACAAAGCGTTGCACTTCTCTTATTAGAGAACATCCTGTCACGTTTATGGGCGTTTCTTTTGTATTTGCCTGTCCTCGTCCCTGCCTGCTTTACTTACAGGCTGCTCTGCTCTGAAAGCCCTTCTGCCTGGGAAGATCAGCCCCTATGAATCCCATGCAAATGTTTTCCCCACTTGTCTTAATTTTATTGTGTCCTGAAGCACCAAAAGTCTCCCCTTCCCCGCCAAACTGGGGCGGCCACTGCCTTCAGTATTTTTTTTCTTCTGAATTAAAATCTTCCTGAGAAAGGCACAACTCTTAAATTCAATGAGTTTTGGTCAGTACGTACCCCTATGCGATCTACACCCCAGAGAGAAAGCATATTATCTCCATTGACCAGCAAGGTTCTCATGTCCTTCCCAGTCCACCCTCTGTAGGCCCCCAATCTGCAGAGAACTATTCTGACCTCTACCCCATATTTGGCTGAATTTTGTATTAACAGAGTCATACAGTGTAAACTCTTTTGTATCTGACATCTTTTACGATATTCTTGACATTCAACCATCTATAACAGTTCATTCTTTTTTATAGATGAGGAATATTCCCTTGTATTTTGCAATTGGGGTTTATCCATTTTCCCACTGATTGCACACTAAATTTTAATAACAACATAGCTAAATTCTCAATTATTTCTCTTTATGACTGTTGTTGATATTCTTTATATTCCACAACCCTATAGAAATGTCCAGAGTTTTTCCTTAGTACTTTTTTTTTTAAACTTAAATCTTTACTCCATTTGATGAGTAAGGATTTCAACTTTAATCTCTTCTCTTCAAATGATTAGCAGGTACGCTACCATATTGCTTTCTCACTGATTTGAAAAGCCACTTTCATTGTATTTTAAATCCCTACAGGGGTGGTATTAAAACTAGCCGATAGTTGGTAAGGCACAGACACTGACCGGCCTGCACAACTGCCCATTAAGAAGAGCTGGAGCACACTGATCATGCACATACTGGCTGGGTATCAGCCTGGAGTCAGTACATTTGCTTGGGGCCATTTATTTACTTTCTCTTATTTTGCATTGATCTGGGCCAATATCACGTTGTTTTCATTTCAGAGCCCAGACGACATGTTTTTATTTTCTGGGACCACAGTTTCTCCCTCATTACTCTTCTTTTTGACTGCTCTTAAATCTTTATTCTTCAAGATGAACTATTCAACGATTTTCACAATTTCCCGGAAGTTCTGTTGGAACTTAGTGTTACATTTAGGTACTTAAAATGTTCTTTTGCTAATTGAGAATTTTTCCTTATTTTCTAACACATATAAAGTGCTTAGCACAATGCTCACCACATACTGAATATGCAACAATTACTTAATTACTGATTGAATGTTACGAATCTGAAAGTTACTGTTATTTGTATATTTTATAATTGGCCAGCTTGCCGATCGTAACCAGTCTAGGAGTTCTACCAATCTATTGGATCTACCAATCCTAGATTTTAAAATTTGAGTCTTTGGTGCTAGTTTCTTTCAATTGTGAGAACACTGAGATTCCTTTGAGTTTGGGACTCTGTCAAATGCCTGTATGTGAAGTCCCAAGCGGATGCGCCCAGGCATTCGGGTCGTCACTCCCCCTTTCTCCTTATACACAGCTCACAGTATAGCGTGTTTGCTTTCACTGCACACTACCGTACTGAACTCCTGTGCATTGGCTGTGCACCGGTCTCCTTCAGACAGCCCCTCTTACACATAATGGCGGACACAGCCACCCACACCAAGTTTCTCTTTTCCAGACATGGTGAGTGAGGTTCTTGCACCATCCACCCAACGTCTGCGTGGTGCTTCACGCTGCTGGACTGCCTCTCAGGACTCACGTGAGGTCTCAATGGCACGCGGCAATGGGGCTACTCATTCCTTCTACTGGAAATCTACCTTTTAAAATTACCTCTGCCAAGCAATAGATCCCAGAGCTCCTTCACGTGACTTTTTGCTCAGGTACTTCTCTTTGTCCGTGAAAAACTAACTTTGGTAGACTTATAGGCAGGTTTTAACATTTTCTCGTGATTGTATGTTTTTGATAATCCAGTCGAATGGTGTTGAATCTCATCTAGATGTTAGCTAGCTACAGACCCTGTTTCATTCTTTATGAAAATTTGATAGTGCACCGTTTCCATCAGCAGCCAAGTCGCCAAAACCCCATAATTGCTCTCCTTTTCTTCAGCTGTATCCTGTTTTAAAATCCTCTAATTCACCATTCCTTTCCTTCAAAGTTCAGCCATATCAGAGTAAGCACTTCTCACAATGACCAGAGTTTTCTAATTATTCGTTATTGAGATATTTAAAGAAATGCAAAATTGGCATTTTTATTTTGCTAACTGTATTTTTATCCACACAACTACAGTTTCCCCCCCCGCCAAGAATCAAAGGTCGAGAATGCTGTAAAAACGGATCTTTGCTCATCTAAGAGGAATGGCCCACAATCGAAGCGAACGCTCATCCCCGCCAGGTCCGCATCCCTGGGCCCACGCCGTCAGGCCCCACGCACCGGCGCGCGCTGTCAAAGGCGCTTCCTCCCTGGAACGCGGGATTCCGGGGACAGTGTGTGCACCCAAGTTTAAAAGTTGTCACACTCTTGTTGGAAAGAAATGGAAACATCACCAGCAGGAGGGTGGCCACTGAAGACTCCCGCCCACACCAGCTGGCAACCAAAGGCGCTTGCGGGGATCTACGGACCGACCTTTAATTCAACACAAGCCCCCCAAGCTCTGCGGCCTTAAAACAACACCCGCCCGGCCGGTGCGGAGTTCCCGCCACCTCCACGCCTGCCTGGCCCGTGACTCGAGACCCTGGCGGCGGGCCGGGCTCCCTCCGCCTGAGCAGGGACCCGACGAGCGCATCCCACGACCCTCAGCAGCAGTTGCAGGCCTGGCAGACCTGCACCCCATGCACACCCAGACAGCCGCGTTCCCGCCGCGGGGCTGGGCGAGGCCCGCGGCGCCTGCGCACTCGGTGACCGGGCCGCCCTGCGCCTCCGTGCGCACGCAGCACCACGTGACCCACTGCCCGTACCCAAGATGGAGGCAACGGCGAGGCCTGGCCAGCTCCCCGCCTCAGCCTGCACCCCATTGTGTGCCCTCTAAGCGCGAATTAGGCTCGCAGACACGCGGTGCTGACCGCTAGGTAGCCATGCGGGCTACCGAGTGGGACTAGACACGGCCGGGGCCCGTGTTTACGGTCACTACTGGCTCCGGGTCTCTGCGCCTCCTCAACCGCGAAGCACCCAGCGGCTGGCGCCTGGAGCGTCTTTTGGTACGCCCCGCCCCCTAGAATTGACAGCTCCAGGAGCCAATGAGGTCCAGGATGCGTGCGGGGAGGCGGGCAGGGGTGGAGCCTCTCCGCCGCTCACGGGGCGTCCGGCCCCGCGGTTGGGCAGCCGCGGGGCGAGGGGTGGGAGCAGACGGGCCGTGCGCAGGTTTCAACGGACCAATGGAAGGCCGGCCAGGCGCCCGGGGCGGGCGGGCGGGAGGCGGGGCCGAGCCGTAATTGACGAGCTCTTCATTAGAAACCAGGCGGGAGGGCGGGGCCCATATGGGGAGGTGACGCAAGGCTGCCGCAGCCAGTGGTTGCCGAGCCGCCGGCGGGCGGGGCGGGGCCGGGTCGGCTGACGGGCGTGCAGGGTGGCCTATCGCCGCCCGGCTCGACGCTGGAGGGGGGAGAAGCATCATGGTTCAACGTGGGTCAATTTTTTGTGAATGAGGAGGGGAGGTTGTGGGGCCGCCGCCGCGGAGCACCGTCCCCGCCGCCGCCCGAGCCCGAGCCCGAACCCGCGCGCCCGCCCGCGCCGCCGCCGCCGCCGCCGCCCGAGCAGCCTCCCAGCCTGGGCCCCCGGCGGCGCCGCGGCCGCGTCCCGGCTGTCGCCGCCCGAGCCCGAGCCCGCGCGCCGGCGGGTGGCGGCGCAGGCTGAGGAGATGCGGCGCGGAGCGCCCGAGCAGGGCTAGAGCCGGCCGCCGCCGCCCGCCGCGGTAAGCGCAGCCCCGGCCCGGCGCCCGCGGGCCATTGTCCGCCGTCCGCCCCGCGCCCCGCGCAGCCTGCAGGCCTCGGAGCCCGCGGCAGGTGGACGCCGCCGGTCCACACCCGCCCCGCGCGCGGCCGTGGGAGGCGGGGGCCAGCGCGGGCCGCGCGCCGTGGGACCCGCCGGTCCCCAGGGCCGCCCGGCCCCTTCTGGACCTTTCCAGCCGCGCCGCGAGGCGGCCTCGCCCGCCGGGGCGGGGGCGCGGGGGTGGGCACGGCAGGCAGCGGCGCCGTCGCCCGGTGCCGGGCCCGCGCCCCCCGAACAGGTGGGCTCCGGGCCGCCGGGAGTGAGGGCGGGGGCGGGCGGGCGCCGGGGCCGGGCGGGCGCCGTTTATGTAACTTTGTCAAATGCTGTGAGTTTGCAGAAAAACGTCCCTGCCGGGGTCCGCGGCCCCTCGCGTGTCGTCGCCGCTGCGAGCGCCTGGGGGGTCGCGGGAGGCGGGGGTGCTGCCCGGGACCCCCTCGGCTCAGCCCGCAGGGCGCCCGCAGGCCGAGACGGGGCCCGGTCCAGCTCGGGGGTGGGATCCGCGTTTCCCCGCGTTGCGAAAACACACCACGGAATCATAAGCAAATTATCTCGTATTTACATTGAGCGTTGAATTATTTGACACTGTTATAGCAGGAGACCGTGCGTATCAGTTGGAAAGGCCGGGGGTGGAACCCAGTGTACTCATTTAATGCACATCAAAAATTTGTAATAACTTGAGGCAGCTGATATGAGTGTTTTCTTTATTGCATGTTGTAAATTGACCTGCTGTGACACAATTTTCAAATAAAGCGTTGCAGAAATTAAACTTAAGTTATTTTAAAACTAATGACTTTCTTAACTAAATCCTAATTGCATGACTGTAGAGACCTACCTAATTGCTTGCTGAGAGCAGTTCTGCTTGCTCTCCGTGAGGGAGGAAAGGGCCTGTGTAGTCACTTTGCCGCCCCGTTTTTCTCTATTCAGGCTTTTCTGTTTATTCCCACAAATCACTGAAGCAGTTAAGGCCTGGGAGTAAACCTGTAAACAGCCCTGGCCCAGCGCCAGCCCAGCAGGACTGGGGGGATACTGGCAGGTTTGCACCTTGACCTGGTTTCACTTTTTCTTTTGTAATATGATCGTGGTTGCCTGGAGTTTTAATTGCTTCTGATAATTCTGTGCATTATTTTCGGGACTGTCCAAAGAAGGCTGGTGTGGTGGTTTCAGGACCCAGCCAGGAAAGGTGGTGGTGGTGACTGGGGAAAGGGAGGGTGGAAGGGAGGGAGATCGAATTAAGAAAACTCAGCTGCTTGTACACAAATATACACTACAGCAGTTACAAAGCAACAAAAGTTATTGCAGAATTTTGCAGTAACTATGGCAACACAATTACTCTATTATAATTGGAAATGCAGAATGCCACCCAGTTAGAAGTTTCATCAGAATGGAGTTTTGGATATCAAAAATATGTGAAATTTAATTTTTTTTCAGGTAGCTCCTGTGAATTCTAAAATCTGTGTTCAATTACCTATTTTTAAGACTGATCGAGCCTTCCCAGATATTCTACTCTCTGGGATCTGTGGCATCTTTCCCCAGAAGAACTCACATTTGTGTGGGAGGGAAGTATTTTCATGCCTTAAAAACACACACCCCAACACATTGTAAGACTTCTATAGCTTTCTGTGTTCTGGGCTTTTATTTTAGAGATCAAATCCCATCCTAAAGAGAGCAGTAATCAATTAGAAAAGAAGCCGGCTGTACTCAGCAGGCAGAGGCAACGCTGCCCTCTTTAGGGTTCTTTCTTCTGCAAGGGGAGCTGGCAGCAGGCATGCCCCCCGGGGAGCCCTGGGCTAAGGGGCGGGGCAGAGGGAAGATGACTGGACTGCACATAGGCCTGGAAGGCCTGGGGACGAAGGGCAGATGTGGCCTCGGAGTCCTGAACCAGGGACAATATTCTGTGTTCAGCAGCTTCCTAGCCATGCAAAATAAAAATCCGCAAATGCCATGTTCTCGGAGGCCTTGGGGGCTGTTGCTGTAGCAAGATGGGCAGAACAACCTGGCACACTGGCCACGTGCGGCTCAGGCAGCCCATCTGGACTCTCTGTGGCCAGAGACCTGGTTGGGAAGGATGCTCTATGGATGTTTACCAGGAGGGCTCTAGTGCTGGAAGTTTCCACACATTGTGGGGTTGCTGCATTTAATTTCGTTATAACTCTTTCCTTTTAACTACTGCATATTTATGCCCAGTAATCGACTTCCATTCTCCAGCTTCATTGTGAGGTTTCAATGCAGCATGAATGGCTTTGAATTCCAATCCTTTGATGTTGGGGGTGGCACCAAAGGAAAGGCGACTTTATGCTGTCTTAATTGCCGGAGCAGAAGAAGCATTTCATCACTCCTGTAGAATTCGTCCATACCGTTCTCTATTGAAAACGGCTGGGCTTTCATAGCTCAGAAGCTGCCATGAGTAATATATTAATACCTGATGTAGGGCGCGAAGGAGCCGCAGAGGCCGAGAGAACTGCCGCTGCTGAGAGGCAGCGGGGCGACAGGCTGTGGCCGGGCTTTCCCTCCGAGGCTCAGAATTGTTGACTGTAGCTGGGGATGGCGGACATGAAGGGCGAAGGGGCCCAGTCTCCACCTCAACTTGTGGCTGTGGAACCGGGACTGAGCCCCTGCCCCGTTGTTTGCAGCCCCCAGTGTGTCCTGGGATAAGGAGTTGGAAAGGATGGATTTGGAGGGAGTGTTTGTTTTGATCTCAGATGGTCAGCACATGCCCTGCCGTGTGGTGGGCTCTGGGTGTTTGGCCTTGACATTAGAGGCGGGTACCGCACCTTCTGGTTCATGTCAGATGATGGGTGCCATGTCGAAAGTGATGCTACCTTTGAATAGACCTTAACTCATTCATAAGCGTTTCTATGGGAACAAGTGTCACTGAGGTCATTAAGTTCTCTTTATACGGTCAGTTTTCTTCTCTTGGGCTTCTGTGAGTGGGAAGAGTGGGACCTGTTTCGGGGTGGCATGAGGGCTGTGGTGCCTGCAGCCTTAAATGGCCAGGTCCCCTTGCTGCGGCCTCGCTGACACACGTCCTACTCACTTCCTAGAAGGAAGGTCGGGGTTCTATATAGATTGGCTGCACCGTGACTCCTAGTATCACTGTTGGGATGAGGATGCCTCCCAGAGCAAGGAGATGATGCCACGAGCAGCTGTCACATGCTCCCATAGCTGACGCCAGATGGGCACCTGCTTGGGGCTCATGCTATTTCACGCACTCACCTTGTAGGTGTCAGCACAGCCCTGCAGGTGGGCTCCACCTCTGGAGGAACTGGGGGTAGAATGAAATGGACCATCTGCCTGCCCCTGCGTCTCCATTCCCAAAGGCCAGTTCCTCTCCGTGCCTCTGCTTCTGGGCCAGTGGTGACCTTGACGCTGAAGTTCAGCTGGTCGAGGTGCTTGGGCCAACACAGCGTCTCAGAGAAGAGGACAGTTTGGAATACTTTTCTAGTTCAGTGTCGTTAGACTTTCTAGTGCTGTGTCGACTGTCCTTGGAGCTGTCACAGGCGTGTTTCACAGGGTCTGGGAAGTGCTTCTGGCTTTCTCATGCTGTCTTATGTCACGTGTGATGCTGCGGAACTGGAAGACCATCGTGTTCTTCTCCTGCAAAGTCCCCAGGATGCCTGGAGGCAGGTGGGGGTGATGGAAGGGAGCCGGTGCTCCAAGTCCACTTCAGCCAGAGCAGCTTTTAGTGTTTGCTGTTCAGTCTGTTGATTACCTTGGAAGATGTTATTGGAAGAAAGCATTTGAGGACCAAGTTAATCTACTCTTACAATACCAACCCAGAAACCTTAAAGAAAATCTTGACAGATTTAATAGGATAAGAGATTTTTAAAAATCTCTTTGGCAAAAGACCCATAAGCCGGGTTAAGAGACAACAAGAGAAAAAATATATAACACGTTATGCCTGTGTGAGCTTAATAGTCAATATATAAAGAGCTTGACAGACCAATAAGAGAGCATGAGATCACCATTGCAAGGTGAGCGGAGCGTATGAATACTGAATCATCGCGGCTAATCAATTCGGTGTAAAGGAGATTCTCTTTATCCCTATCATATTGGCGAGTTTGATGATACCTGTTGCTGGTGATAATAATAATTCTGGTTCTGTAAGGTTTTTGCAGAGTTTAAGTTAATGTATGGAAATTGCCTTGAATAGGGCCTGGCATGGAGTAAGCATGACATAAATGCTGGCTCTTATTTATTATCATTTGCTCTCTGGAGGGACCGATATGTATTATCATATAAAATATAATAGGGCTGGGCAAGGTGGCTTATGCCTGTAATCTCAGCACTTTGGGAGGCCAAGGTGAGAGGATCACTTGAGCCCAGGAGTTCAAGACCAGCCTGGGCAACATGGTGAGACCCCATCTCTACAAAAAATAAAAAAAAAATCAGGCACCCGTGGCGTGTGCCTGCAGTCGCCATTACTTGGGAGGCTGAGGCAGGAGAATCAGGTGAGCCTGGAAAGTCAAGGTTGTAGTGAGGTGTGATTGCGCCACTGCACTTCAGCCTGAGTGACATAGCGAGACCTGTGCTGTCCCCCCAAATTTATATATATGATGTATAAATATAAAATAGTAATTACTGAATTGCTCTCTAGAAAAGTCTTAGGTGTCAAAATCTTAAATGCCATTCCCCTTGTCCCCACAATTCTACATTTCGAAATCCATTCTAAGGAAGGAATATAAGCGTGTGGATATCCAGATGTGTGTGGAGGTCGGGGCTGCATTATTTATAAAAGCAGTACTTGTTAAACCCGCTGGCATTTCTGCACTGTGGCATCCTCCATATGTAGACAGGCAGAAGTGTGCAGTTTAAGAGGGAAAGGCGGGGTCTGGAGCAGTCCCCAGGCCACTCCTTCTGGTTTTAAGTACTTGGGTCTCTAGGTAACCATCAGAGGTGAGGAAACGGGGTTCACTTTTCTTTTATGCGTGGTGGTATTGTAGAGATTTTTTTGGTAAGTGTGTATTTTTTACAGTGGTAATTTGAAAAAATGTAGATATCTCCGTTGGAAAGAAAAGTACTCTAAGTCCTTGGCAAGTTGATACATATGCTTTGCAATAGAAAAATTTAGGGGCATTTGTTTTTCTGACTCACATGTAAGCTCTTCAAGGTGGGGACTGACCCTCCGGGTCTGGGCGGACTCTGGTACAGCCCGTCCTGGAAACAGTCTCCTGGGTTTCCACCAGAAGCAGGTTTGTACTTCTCATTCCCTTGCTTGAAACCCTGGCATGACTTTCCCATATTCTTAGGATCCTAAGGTCTCAGGGCCCTGGAAGGCCTTCCTGATCCTGGCCTCTGTTTTACCAGCGTCATCTGATAGCACTTGCTCTGTTTGTGGAGTTTCAGCTGCCATCTGCTTTGCTTCCTAGCTCTTTCTAAGTCCCCTTTGACCCCAGGGCCTTTGCACACACTGTTCCCCTTCCTTGGAACGGCCTCCCTTTACCTCCCTCTTCTCCAGCCCCTCAATTCATGCTCATCCTCTCATCCTTTGGCCCCCTGTTAAACTTAGCCTAACAGCTTCTTTCCTCCTTTCTAACAGCATCCCGTTGTGCAATTTCAAGAGTACATTGTGACCTTAGTTGTTTAATGCCACCTCTTCTACTAGCTGGGGCTCTGTAGGGTTGAGGGGCCCTGAGTGCCTCATGCCTGCTCTGTACCCTGTGCTTGGCAGTTTAGGTGCTCGAAGAATGAAAGAAAATGAATGAGTGAATGAATGAATGAATAAGTAGCCAAGTGAATGGCACAGTGTGGGCCTTGGGTGGGAGAGCTGGGGTGAGGCCCCACCTCTGGCCTGGCCCCTCTGCGGGGTTCTTGCCAGTGCCTTGGAATTGCCTGTTTCCTGACACCCCCTGCCCCCATCTGGGAACTTCTTGGTCCTGATTTTGGAGATTACATGCTCCTAAGGAGATGTCATAAGTGCAAGTGAAGGGGACTCTGTGATGCAGAAAGGAATGGGAGGGAGAAGGGCCTTCAACACAGCTGTCAAGTGGCAAATGCGACTGTTGTGCCAAGGCCAAGGCAGGTGTGTGCGGCTTGTTCTCCAGCCACTTCGCCCAGGGCCCCAGCGCGCGAGGAGGCGGGTGGTGCTTTTATGAAGGAGTATTTCTCTGCTTGTTTTAAATCAGAATTAATGACATTATTTAATCACTTGTTATTTAGCATCATAATTTTAATGTGATACCTTAATATGTTTGCGTACATAAACATTTTGGAGTCTGCTCTGTTTAAAAATGTGAGTGTTGGGCTTTGTTAGTTTACTGTTGTTTATGAAGCACTCCGTCTGTGTGAGCCAAGTGCTTTTGCTGGATTGATGTTTAAGCTTGAAACAATAAATCAGTTCTTACGACCTGAAAGTCTGAACCAGCGTTCCAAGCGGGAGTGTTGTTCAGGCAGTGATGGGATTGCATTTTCCCTTGGGAACGGCCCGTCATCTGGTTTATGTGTTGCTATTTGCTGGAGCGGTTCTTTTTTAAACTGAGGAAGAGAAGTTTTTGTGGTATCTCCACTGGCCTCCCTGGTGGTGGGGTTGGGGGTGCAGGGGTGGTGGTGCCTCGGGGCCATGTTCCCTAAGTATTTCTAATTGATTAGTTATTATTTTGCAAATTCTCATTCTACACCCCAGCCCAAGTACTAGGTTTTACATGAGATGAGACTCAGTTGAACACATTCTCTGTGCCAGATGCAGTGGCTGGTCCCATGACCCCAGGCTTGGTCAGGAAAACTGGCCTCTGCCCACAAGAGGCTTTGGTGTTGGTAGGGACAGAGGAGAAGAAGGAGCTAAACAGGCAGGTGCACACAGGTCACCATCCTGAGCACCAGGGCTGTGGCTGGAGGGCTTGCTTGGTGGGGAGAGCTGTGGTACAGGAGCCAGGCCCAGATGAGGAGGAGGGAGAAGAGGGTGGGTGGGTGGGAATGGGATGTGGTCCTTTTTAGCCAGAGCCAGGGTTTTGGGGCCACAGTAGGATGAAAAGGTCCACTGAGGTCTCTGAGGCCAGAGTGCGTGAGCCAGCAATGAGCCGGGCCAACTGGCAGGCTGCCTGGGTGGGGCAGAGGTGTGGTCTCCACAAAGGACTTCCTTGCTTTTTCATGTATGTGTAGTCTTCTTGCATTTAATGGAGGGTTTGCTTCTGTTCTTTCTGTTTTGTGCATTGGTGCCTGGCTCCAGCTGGGTGATGGACCTGATCTCTCTTGTTCTAACTTGGTCGAGGCAGGCCCGTTCAGATGCATCCCCAGGAGGCCTCCAGGTGGCCCATGGCGCGGCTAGGCCTTCCCTGGGGCGCCTGCTTGTTGGTGGTGCTGTTGTGGGGGCCTCTGCATGAAAAGCAAGGGCAGCTCCCAAAACAAGGGCATCATAATTTTAATATGATACCTTAATATGTTTGCGTACATAAACATTTGGGAGTCTCCCGGGGGTCCCAGCCCGGTGGCTCTGAGACGGGGGCCGCATCCAGAAGGGAGGGGGTTCCTTCCTTCCTTCCAGCGGTGCTGGTGAGAGCTTCCTCTGTGCCTAGGTCCAGGATTCTGTAGAGTAGCTGTTGGGACTGAAGCCTGCTGGGAGTCCGTGTAGAAATCGTGCTGGAGGGGACCCCCTGGGGGACCCGAGCTGGCACCCCAGTGCCACTGGTTTACACACCAGAATTCCGGCTGTGAGGCTGAGCCTAGCCTGGCCCATCTGCAGGGGCCTTGCTGGCTGGCACTGTGCCATTTAAGTCGAGTGGCAGAAAGTGGGGCCCCGGCAGGTCAGCAGAGCATAGCCAAGGGCCTCTGAGCCCCAGTCCTCCTTGTGGCCTGGGGGTCATCCCAGCTGACTGTTGAGGACTTGCCCACCCCCAGGACTCATGTCCGAGCCCCGTAAGCTCAGGGATTAGAGTGTGCTAAGGATGCTGACCCCCATTCCGCCTTTGGGGGCTGTGGACAAGAAGGGGAAGATGGCCTGTGGGTCCACACAAGTGGGGCGTGTCTTCATTAGTGATGCCAGCTGTGCCTCTTTGCTCACAGGATATGGGTGGCCCCCTGACCCTTTGGACCTTTAAAGGGAGCTGTAAAGAAACCACTGGGAGGTTCTGTCATGTTAAACCCCCTCTGCTCTGAAGTTGACATCAGATTTTGCCCTGAAGAGATCCTCAGAGGTGGTCACAGTCCCCATTCTTTGGAGAACACTTGTTTACCAGCTCAAGGGCTCTGTGTTGGAATCTGCCCCTTGGCTCTCCAGGTCAGAAGGACCATCAAAGGGTATGTCACTGGGGTGCCTCTGTCCTTCCTTTTGCCTCCTTTCGAGTACCTGCCCTGAAGCAGCTTGCTCTCCTTTGCCCCTGAGTGTGCAGCGCAGCCCAGCATAGCTCGGTCACCGGCTGGGGCAGCAGCTGACCTGCAGAGCCCTTCTGCGCATGCCCGCTGCCATCGAGGGTAGCAGCCGGGCTGGGCTGTCCCGCCCCTGCCTGCCATGGTGGCCCTGGGCAGCATGGGGCCTGGTGTGGGAGCATCCAGCTCACCTCCCAAGCTGGTAGGGATGTTGACCTTTTGGGCTTTGGAGTTTACAAGCAACCATGAGCAGTACTTCTCTCAGTCCCTCCCTGAAGAAGAGTGTCTTTCCACGTCAGCGTGCCAGCTTCAGCACACGCGGGCTGTGTTCTGTCAAAGTTCTGTTTTAGAATTCTCCTGGTTAAGCGGAGGCCAGAGCTGAGGAATGTGGGGGCTGCAGAGGGCCTCCTCTCTTGTTTCACGTGTTCTTCTCCTGGTTCCTCGGTGCTCTCGTGGGTGTGGGGTGAAGGGTCTGATTGGTGGATGGGCTCACTTCTGCTCGACACACTGCCGATGTGCCTGCAGTGGACAAGAGTGATTGGCAGTGATGTTCTGTGTTCCATGGCTCTGGGGTGTTGAGTAGGCATGGACTGAGGTCCCAGCTTCACTGTCATGACCCCATCACCTCAGTGAGTCCTTTGTCGTCTGCTGAGTGAGTGTCTCTCCCGCCGAGACTCAGCTTTCTTCTTCCTTCTCCCCCGGTGGCTCTGAGGACACGCAGCCCTCTCTGCTGGCACGTCTTGGGAGGAATGAGGAGTAGGGTATGTCCCCTGCCAGGGGCTTGCTGCTGACCGGGCCTTGGATGCACCTGCAGGACTTTCTGAGGCCCCTGCGCCCGCTCAGGGCATCTCTGCGGCTGCTGGAGGTCGTGGTGTGGTGGACGTCTCTCCAAAGGACCTTAGTACCGTTTGAGAACAAGCTCTTACCTGCCTTTGTCCTTGCAGGGACTGTGTCGTAGTTTACAGGGATTAGACTCTTGAAAGCTCAGAAGCACCATGATGCTTCCCATAGACACGGTCAGCCCCCAGGGCATGCTGCACTTGTCAGGGATCTGAAGGGCCAGTGTCCTACCCAGTATGCGGAGCCCGGCTCGTGATGGTGGCTGAGCTGCTGTGGCATGTCCAGATTGTGCCTTGGCCACCGTGTGATTCGTATCGAGACCAGTGGTGCCGAGCCAGTCTGATGGACACTCTCTGCCACGGCTTTGCTGTCCATCGTGCTTCCCAGTGTGCTGGGAGAGGGAGCTGCCCTGAGACTGTGGCTGTGTGTGTAAATCTAGTCTGCCCCGCTTTCCCTCCCCTTGATTCTTTCTGTCCCATCTTCACTGCCTCTGATTTGCATGAGCAGCGAGCCTGAAGGGCAGTGTGCATTTTGCCCGCTGCTTTCGTCAGAAGGCTACTGGGTATGGCTGCCGTGTCTCAAGGGAGGCTGCGTGGCTGGGTGCTCGGGCCAGGCTCTGGGCTCCAGGCATGTGGCAGCTCCTGGTAGCAAAGTGAGGGGTAGTGCCGCTGTGGAGGGCAGTGAAGGACGGAGAGATGGGAGAGGTCAGGGCTGGGGCTGTGGCCGTGTGATGCCACTGTGGGCACAGCTCCTCCCCAGGTGGAAGGTGGGAAAAGCACTCTAAGGGGATTTTGGGGGGTGGCTTCCAATATGTATATATATATTTTTGAGACAGAGTCTTGCTTTGTTGCTCAGGCTGGAGTGTACTGGTACAATCATCACTCATTAGAGTACAATTTCCACTCACTGCAACCTCGATCTCCCAACTTAAGCAATTCTCTCGTCTCAGCCCCCTGATTAGCTGGGACCAAAGACGCGTGCCACCATGGCTGGCTAATTTTTTGTATATTTTGTAGAGATGACGTTTCGCCATGTTGCCCATGGCTGGTCTCAAACTCCTGGGCTCAAACAGTCTGCCCACCTCGGCCTACCAAAGTGCTGGGATTACAGGCATGAGGCACTGCCTGGCTGGCTTCCAGTATTGAGCAGGGAGGTATTTCTGGTAGCTCCCCATCAGGTAGGATCTCTCTATGGAAGGTACAGGTACTGTGGCCTCAGAGAATTGATTGGCTTGTTTTCCCAGAAAGTGCTGGAGAAGAAAGTATTCGGGCATGGTTTGATCCACCTCCTCCACTGTGTCATCTGGGGCTTCTTTGCCCTACCTTGGGAGAGTCAGCTTCATGGGATACGTGGGCCCTGCCCGCTGCTCCCAGGGTTATACACTGGCTGGTTCACACCCATCAGGAAGGACAGCATCTTTGTCTTAGCAAGTCTTGGATTCACTCTCCTTTGGTCTGGCTCCATTCACGTATTGAACTCTACACCAGTCACCGTGACCGGGGTGCAGAGTGCACTGACTCAGCCTGGGTGCTGGATGTGCCTCTTCCGCAAGCTGGCTGGGGTATGGAATTCACTGATGTCA
The DNA here is from genome assembly GCF_049350105.2 of Macaca mulatta. Lineage (NCBI taxonomy): Eukaryota > Metazoa > Chordata > Mammalia > Primates > Cercopithecidae > Macaca > Macaca mulatta. Next base: position 144,637,426 of record NC_133417.1, on the reverse strand, counting down.
GGAAGGAAAGGGGAAGCGGACAGATGCTGAGGAGGGAAGCTGCCAGTAGCGTCGTCAGTGAATTTCACTCCTCGTGCCTCATGAATCCCAGCAGCAGTTCCAGAACAGCCTTGCTGTGGGCTCAGCGTGCACGGGCACCACACTGAACGTTCTGCGGACCTCGCCTCAGAATCCCGTAGCAGGCCTGTAGGAGGGAAGGGTGGGCCCCATCCTGTGTCCGGAGTTGGTTCCTTCCAGTGGGTTCTTGGTCTCGCTGACTTCAAGAATGAAGATGTGGACCTTCATGGTGAGTGTTACAGCTCTTAAAGATGGTGTGTCCGAAGTTTGTCCCTTCAAGTGTGTCCGGAGTTTCTTCTTTCCAGTGGGTTCATGGTCTTGCCGACTTCAAGAATGATGCCGCGGACCTTCGTGACAAGTGTTAGGGCTCTTAAAGCTGGTGCGGACCCAAAGAGTGGACAGCAGCAGGATTTATTGTGAAGCGCGAAAGAACAAAGCTTCCACAGCCTGGAAGGGGACCAGAGCTGGTTGCTGCTGTGGTGGCCAGCTTTTATTCCGTTGTTTGTCTCCGCCCACGTCCTGCTGATTGGTGCATGTTACAGAGTGCTTATTGGTGCATTTACAATCCTTTAGCTAGACACAGAGTGCTGACTGGTGTGTTTTAACAGAGTGCTGATTGGTGTATTTACAATCCTTTAGCTAGACACAGAGTGCTGACTGGTGTGTTTTAACAGAGTGCTGATTGGTGTATTTACAATCCTTTAGCTAGACACAGAGCACTGATTGGTGCGATTTTACAGAGTGCTGATTGATGCATTTACAATCCTTTAGCTAGACACAGAGCACTGATTGGTGCATTTTTACAGAGTGCTGATTGGTGCATTTACAATCCTTTAGCTAGCCACAGAGCACTGATTGGTGTGTTTACAATCCTCTAGTTAGACAGAAAAGTTCTCCAAGTCCCCACCTGACCCAGAAGTCCAGCTGGCTTCACCTCTCAATCCCAGAGGCGGATAGGGGGCTCCCAGGGCTTGTGGTTTCGAAGGCCTTGGCAGGGTACTCTGGCAGTGGAGACTGACACACAGTGGCCTCCCTGTGTCTCTGCTGCTTCCTGGGAAAACCTGGGGTCCTGGAAGTCAGAGCCTGAGTGTGCCAAAATGGCCAATGGGAAAGGTGGATAGAAGTAATGGTAGCTCAGCAGGGAGATTCCTCCACGCACTCCCTCCACTGATGACTGACTGGATGCAGAGAAGCCTGGGGCCCTTAGAGTGGGGAGTGGGGGCCGAGAAGGGCGGAGGCTGTGTGGCAGAGTCCCTGCAGCTGCAGCCCAGTGACCCCGAGGGGCAGGGCGGGGGCTCCAACCCACAGGATGGTGGAGGACAGATCAGGGTCACGGCTGCCAAAGTGGGGACCAGAGGGTGGTCCTTCTAGCTGCTGGTCCAGCTGCCCTCTGGGGCCAGGCACCCAGGTCATCCAGAGGACCAAGGCTCTGCTGGTCATCTGAGGATGCTCCGGAGAGGGGTTGAGCCATGCTGGCTCATCTGCCCCATGCAGGAGTGGGCAGGTGCCTGAGAAGGCAGATGCAAACGTGGCCCAGGCCCAGATAGTTCTGGAAGCCCCACTGACCGCATCTGCCTCCCTGCGGGTGAGGGGTGTGTTAGAAGGAATGTGCTTTGGGATCAGGCAGATGAGCTTCGAAGTCCAAGCTCATGGCCCTCCAGCGAGGTCAGTTTGCAGCCTGCCTCATCCAGGTCCACCCACCTGCAAAGCAGACGTCAGGGTTTCCTCCTTGGAGGATTGTTGTCAGGATAAGCAACACAGGAGGTCAACGGCCCAGCCTTTCCCCAGCCACAACTAGGTGGCATGAGGTGAATGAACTCGCAGCCTCCCTCAGCTTCAGGGAGGACCTGCCCAGCCACCTCCTGCCATGTTTCTGCAGTGGGCGTCTTCTGCGTGCTGGGCCCAGTGTTACGGCATGTGATCCATTAGTCCCTGCACACCTGTGGCGAGGATACCCTTCCTCCTATCTGATGCTTGTGGCCGCTGCGGCCCCAAGCGAGAGCGGTGGGGTGGGGGTGTGGATCTGACCTGGCCACTGCTCCTGAGCCCATGCCTTCCGCTCTCCTTAGTGCCCACTGCAATGCGCCGTGGAACCATCTGCCCCAGGCGGGAGGCGCGGCTCCTCCAGGGGTGCACTCTTGTTGGAAAGTAGAGTGAGGAGGGGCTCGGCTTTTTAGGGCCCAGGTGCATCCTGGTGGAGCCGCGTTCCAGCTGCTCTGGTGCCATTGGCCCAACCACTCTAAGCCTTGGTTTTCTTCTCCACACAATCAGAATCGCAGTATCCCTGCCCTGGCTGAGTTGTTTTGGGTATAAAGCATATTGTCCCTGTCAGCTGGGACACAAGGCTGGCACAGATGCTGCCTGAAGACAGGCTGGAACTCTCTCTGCTCACAGAGTGCTGTGCCTTGTCCTGTCTCTAGACTGGAGGGAGAGGCAGATAACATCCAACCCGTACACCTCTACAGAGGAGGTTTCTTCCGGGCGAAGGTGGGCGTTTTTGTAAAGTGAGGGGTGGGAGGCTCTCCTGGGCATTGTGTTGGTGGTGGCCGGCCCTGTGGTCCTGGCCAGGCACGCAGCGGCGGGACTGAGGCTGGAAGTGGCCTCCTGTCCTGGGCGCACAGGGGGATCTTCTGGCCACTCTCCAGCCCCTGCTGCAGGAATGCTGGAGCTTGTGGGCCCGCGGCTGCTTCAGTGGGTGACCCCATCCAGGCCACCTGTGGGCAGTCCCCTCTTCTCTCTGTCTTCAGCTCCCACTGAATCTAGGATTACAGCCCTGGTGAGTGTTCTTCCTCCTTAACACACATGTACATGCATGTTTGTGCACATGCCGCACACAGCAAGCATTCCCACCCACACACTCGTGTACTCTGGACACGCACACACACATGCAGATACACGCATGGGACAGACATGTGCACACGTCATACACTGGAGTCATATGCAGTCTGGCTTCTCTGGTGTGATTCCTGGTGAACCGAGAACAGCCACTCACCTCTGATCGCTGCCACCTAATGAGGAAGGGTGGAGTTTCTATAAAATGGGTACATCTGATGGTGGCGAGGTGGCGAAATCCTCCCTCATGCGTGGCTCTCACCTAGCTTCTCTTCTCTCCAGGGAGACCACTGTGTTTTAACTGTTACAGTTGGGCTGTCTCTGGACAAGGGCCAGCCTTGTTCCAAGCGGAAGTTCTCAGTGTTGTCTCGACAGAGGGTCTGGGGGATCAGAAGCCAGGACGCATGCGGCCATCCTTCCCGGGCCCTGGGACGTGGCTGTTGCTCCTCTGGGTGGTGACTACATTGTTTATGAAAGTCAAGCTGTTACACCTAAGCCGCTGCTCATGGGATTTCCGTACGGTGTTAGTAGTCTTAGTTTCCCAGCATTACGTTGTTAAATTCCAGGCTCAGACGTGGTCTGGCGGCTTGTCTAGAACACACAGTGGTGCTCCAAGCATGGATCTGCACGGACACTTCACCTGCCAACGTCTGTGGTCTCCAGCCTGTGGGCCCGCAGGAGTCATCTGGGCTCCAGAGGCCTCACACCCTCCCTGGCCGGCCACCCCGGGTTGCCCCTAGGACCTGCACCCTTAGCTGACGCTCCTCTTGGGAAGGTGGTTTTGAACCTGTGTCATGTGGTGCCTCCCGTGGCCGGGACACACTGTCATCTGCCTCTGGTGTGACCTGTCTTTCTTTGGTCTTTCCTCGTCCCTCTGGTGCCACCTATTTTCATACAGAACCTGAGGATGGCTCTGATTCCCTGTCTGAGTATTTGAGTCTCAGCGTCTGTGACCTTGACTCCCACTGTGTGGCTGCCCCAGCCCCAGCAGCTCAGTCAGGGCTGGGACCTGATTGTCGCTCTGAACCTCCGAGACACAGGCCCCTGCCTCTCTTCCCTGTGCTCCGGATTGTCAGCCTTCCTCCTCTGCCCTCGTCCTGGCATCCTGCGGCTCACCATTGTCTAGAGTAAAACGCAGGCCCCTCTGCCGTGCCTGCAGCGTCTTGCAGGGTTTGACCCAGCCACCGCGACCCAGATTCCTTCTCCGCATCTTTGGGTCTGGCCACATTGCTTAGACCTTGTTTAGGGCACACCTGAGCTTTCCTGTCCCTGGGCCTCTGTTTACCTTGTCTCCAGGGCTTGTTTGGGGCTCCCAGGGCAGAGCTGTAGGAGACTGTCTTAGACTGCTTTCAGGGCCAGGTGGCCTCTTTTTGATTCTGTAGCAACAAGAAGGGTCATCATAGCCTCTGGGCTTCCTCGGCACTCACTGTGGCTTCCCTGGCCTCCTGTCCCCTGTGTGAGTTTTAGTGAGTAATAGAGGAGGCTGCAGCCAGGCTCCCTGTGTCCTGTTGTGTCACATGGTCCTTCTGGGGCTCCCAGGGTGGTGTCTGTAGAATCAGGGACAGGTGTGCATGTGTTCCTTATCACAGGCTGGCTTTGCCCACTGGTGGGCTGTGCTTATCACAGGCTGGCTTTGCCCACTGGTGGGCTGTGCTTATCACAGGCTGGCTTTGCCCGCTGGTGGGCTGTGCTTATCACAGGCTGGCTTTGCCCACTGGTGGGCTGTGCTTATCACAGGCTGGCTTTGCCCACTGGTGGGCTGTGCTTATCACAGGCTGGCTTTGCCCGCTGGTGGGCTATGCTTATCACAGGCTGGCTTTGCCCGCTGGTGGGCTATGCTTATCACAGGCTGGCTTTGCCCACTGGTGGGCTGTGCTTATCACAGGCTGGCTTTGCCCACTGGTGGGCTATGCTTATCACAGGCTGGCTTTGCCCGCTGGTGGGCTGTGCTGCGTACCTGAAGCTGCACGGGCTGTGGCACAGACAGGCGGGAGGCTTGAGGCTGAGACTTCAGAGGGAACAGGAGACCCTGTGGTCACTTATTTCCATGCTCTAGCTCTGCCTTCCGGCTCTGGCCACCAACAGGGAGCCGGGTGGAGGCAGAGCTTCCCTGCTGCTGAGCTGGGCAGAGCTGTGGGCCAGGAGCCTCATTTTCTTCCTTCCTCAGAGGTGGCCCGGAGGCCCCTGGAACCTCCTGCCACTGCCAGCCAGTGCTTCCTGCTGCTGAGGGCAGCCAGCCCGCTGTGTACCCCCAGGTACTGAGCTCCAAGGGTGTCGCCTCTGGCTAAGGGAAGCTGAGGGCAAGGCTTCTTCTTGAGGCTTGGGGGAGGCCATTTACCTGAGGTGCTGGGGAGAGGGCCTCCACTCTAAGCAGTCAGGGGCTGTGGGCCTCCCTTCGTGCCAGTCCTGTGGAGGCAGCTGGGAAGCAAGGTGCCCTGCTCGGGAGAGAGAGTCAAGATGGAAGGGAAGGGAGGGGAAAGGCTCTTCCATGGAAGCCTTGTCCCTGTCCCTGTGCACAGAGTGTCCACAGTTCTGTTCTCCTGCATCCTGACTCGCTGGAGCCCTTGGGTGTGAGCCTCCCCATCAGCTTCTGGACGTGAGGGGCGCAGAGAGGAGCCCTGAGCCTCTCCTCAGGGCCTGCGTGTGTTACACCTTCTTGGTGCTTGGTTGAGGGCAGATGCATTGGGAAATTTTGTTTAGGCTGTTGTGTTGTTAAAATGTCATCTTTGTATGTGTTTGAATACAAATCGGCATTTTAGGGGTCAGAAGCAGGGGAGAGAGCCGTGGGGTATATGGTGCTGGGGCCGTGTCCACTGAAACAAACCAGACTCATCGATACCGCCTAGGACCCATTCCTTCAGATGCAGGGCAAATTTGCCTCTCTCTTTCTTCTGTTTCCATTGCCTTTTTCTGAGATAGAGCCTTGCTCTGTTGCCCAGGCTGGAGTGCAGTGGGACAATCATGGCTCACTGCCTCCTTGACCTCCTGGGCTCTATCCATCTGCCCACCTCAGCCTCCTGAGTAGCTAGGACTACAGGCGTGCACCAGCACATCTGGCTATTTTTTTTTTTTTTTGTAGAGACAGGGGTCTCGCTATGTTGTCCAGGCTGGTCTTGAGCTCCTGGCTTCAAGGGATCAGGCCACCCAAAGTGCTGGAATTACAGGTGTGAGCCACCATGCCTAGCCTCAGTTTTCTTTTTCATTAAACATTTCCATATGATAGAGAGAGCTGCTAAAATATGTCATTTTGAACGTGGCTTTAGGGAGTTCATGGATCTTTTCAGCCCACGCAGGTATCCCAGATTACGAACACCTGATACAGAGGACCTGCGATACGGGCAGCCCCTAATATTAGCCTGGGCAACTTTCCCATCGCCGTGGTGTACAGCCAGATGCCCCTGGGTTTTCTGCCTTTGCAGAGCACGATGGAGGGTTGCCCACAAGCTGCTTCCCTGTCTTGTGTCCGGGCTGTTGCTGGCTTCCCATTAGAGGCGAGAGTGGACTGCGCCCCGTTACTCACGTTAGCGAGCCTCTCGCACGGTGCCCAGGTGCCAGCAATGGCAGCTCTTCCAGCCATCCTGCCCTCTGGTAGCTCTCACACCTGTTCCCGTCTGGCCTCGTTGGCAGGGCCGAGGCTGTCTGGGGCGCTCTATGGGACTGTGTTTTCTTCCTGCCTGTGTCCTGTTTCCACTTTGTACCGTTTTCCTCACTTTCCAGTCTCTGTTGTCCATTCCTGCCCCGGCCATCGTTGCGGGAGGGGCCGTCAGCTGGCCTGAGGCACTGCTCTACCCCCACCCTGTGCCTTCGAGTGACAGCTGCCAAGGCGGTGTCCTTGCCGCACTCTCTCCTACCGGGAGCAGAGAGGGAATACATGGTAATGGATTGATCGGGCACTCTTTGGGCGTATTGGGTTTGGAAAACTAACTCTTCCTTGTTGCTTCATTGCGGCCCAGACTGCACTTGCCGTGGGTTTCTCTGTGGCGCTCAGAGGAGCCAGGTGAGGAGGCACCTGTTCTGGCTGAGTGCTTAAGAAGCCGACCTCTGCCACCCCCGCCCCTGCCGCCCACGTGTCTCTGTTTCCAAGCCCTGCTCCGTCTCCTGAGAGGCAGCTTTATCCTTCTTTCGGATTCTGAACTCACAGACGCTGACGTTTGTCCAACCTCCAAGCAAGGGTGCTCAGTGGTTGTGCACTTTACGGGAAGATGCAGGGCTCAGAGCAGTGCCAGGGCCTCCTGCTTGTGAGGGGCATCATGGTGGAGGATTCCCCCTGTGGGCTGGAGCCAGAGTCAGGGGTGGCCGCAGGAAACAAGCGCATCTTCCTGGACAATGGGAGCCTTGGGTGAACTGGACTGTGAGACCACGATGGAGAACGCTGGATATAAAGCCAACCATGCCCGTAACGTGGATAGTTACACAGTGAAATGAACACTTCACTTGAGTTTTTAGAAAGTGTAAGCTGTTGCTCACTCCTGTAATCCCAGTACTTTGGGAGGCCGAGGCGGGTAGATCCCCTGAGGTCAGGAGTTCACGACCAGCTTGGTCAATGTGATGAAACCCCATCTCTACTAAAAAAAAAATACGAAAAAGTTAGCCAGTCGTGGTGGCTCATGCCTGTAATCCCAGCTACTCAGGAGGCTGAGGCAGGAGAATTGCTTGAACCTGGAAGGCGGAGGTTGCAGTGAGCCCAGACTGCACCATTGCACTCCAGCCTGGGCAACAAGAACCAAACTGCGTCTAAAAAAAAAAGAAAGAAAAACAGTGTAAGCTGTTAAAGAAAGCTTCCATCCCGGTGCGCTGGCTTTTCCTGGACTGGCCCTACCCACAGGAGCCCTGGGCTGTTTCTCTCCTTTGTGGGGAGGAGTCAGGGAGGCCCTGTGTGGGGGCCCATGTAGAAGGCAGAGCACTGTGGCTCCGGGGTTCAGCCTCTGTGACGTGGCCCATCTGGGTCACTCTGGGTGGTCCTACCCATTACATGATCAGAAAGGCACAAAGTAGCAAATGTGTATCTTCTATTGCCTGAGAGTTTTATTAAAGCATTTCCAGTATCATTCATATTAGAGGAACTAAATTGGTAGAATAGATCAGCAATACAAATAAGCAGTTACTGTAATTGGGAAAAATACTAATGATTTAATTTGCATATGTGGCAGAAGCAACGTTTTATGATTGCTTTGATAATAAAAGACAGGCTGAGTATCACCAATGCAAGCAAATAAAGAATCCATTAATTCTATTCATTTAAAAAAATGGTATTCCCAGCTTCTGCAGTGACAGTTTAATAATTAGGGTGCCTAATTTTAATCTGTTACGTGGGTGCAGGCCCTGACTAACTTGGGAAGGCAGCTCCTGCTGGCGTGAGTCTGTGCCGTCGTTGATTGCCCTGAGGAATATGGAGATCCCAGCCGTCAGCGAAAGCAGAGCCCTTGGCCCTGGGGAGCTGTGTGTGATCTGCGTCACTCGACTTTGGGGGCCTGAGCAACTGGGACTGTGTTGCCCCGGTCCCCAAAGCCCAGTGAGCAGTCTCAGCTGATGGAGTGTGTGTGTGTGACGTGGAACTGGGGGGTGGTGACTTAAGTCGCTCTGGCTTGAGTCTATTTTAGGGGATCTCTTGCCTAGGAGGTTTTGCACCCTCCTCCCCCAGGGGACATTTGGCAATGTCTGGAGACAGTTTTGGTTGTCACATCTGGGGGCGTGGTACTACTGGCCTGTAGTAGTTTGAAGCCAGGGTTGCCACTGAACATTCTACAGCATATGGGACCATGAATTTTACGTCCCAAGATGTCATTGGTACCTAGGGTGAGAAGCCCTCTTGTCATCAAGTCCGGAAGATGAGCATTTATTTAGCATTAGAAGTAAATGACACTGTTTTTGCCCAGTATGGATTTTGTTCCACTGTACAGTCATAGAACTTAAATAATAATTTTGAAAACTCTTGGGGCAAGTTACATACATCATTGACCAGCTTGGGTGTGAGGAAATGAAACCAGCTTTCATTTACATTTTTTTTGCATGTGAATAACATGTACCTTTATCCTCTCCTTTTCCTTTCTTTTCATTTCTCCATCTCTTTCAGATTTGAAAAATGGGTTTCGATTCCCCAGAACTTACATTTTCCTAGCCGGAGCGTGTTTTGCATGCAGATGTAGTTCGAGATAACAAAGAGGCATGTTTGTGTTGTAGTGACTACATAAAAAGAAAGGATATTGCTGAATTGTAAATTGCATTTTTAGAATATGCTAAAACGAAGCGCCGAGAGTCATTTGTCTTCACTGCAGCTCAGCTCGCTGCGTGTTTTCATTGTAGTGATTGAGGAAGGCGGTCGCGGGAGGCAGCTCCGTGACTCCTGGCTCCTAGACGGTTTCCTTCCTCAGAGCATCGCGTGTACGTCACGTGTTCAGGTGACAGCTCAGTCACCATAAATACACTTTAAACATCCTGATGTGTGTGTTGTGTGTGGGATGCTGTTGTTTCAGTCACTGCCAGTCATTTTCTCAGCTATCAGGACGTGAACCCGTGTTGGCTCCTCGCATCCGGGAGGCGCTGCCGAGGGGTGACCTGGATCCGCAGGAAGTGTGCGCTGTGGACGGGGACGTTTAAACCAGGCGTCCCTCGTGTTCTGAGATGGGATGTGAAGGCCGACTGGAGCTCGGTAGGCAGCAGTGCCTCTGGAGTTGGGGACAAAGCAGGAAAGAATCCATGTGAACAAGCAGTTTGGGCAATTTATTTGATTGTGTGTGTGTTTCCAGCTTTTAAATATTAAAAAAAAATTTCAGTTGTGGTAAGAAACACCTAACAAAATGTACCATCTTAACCCTTTGTTAGTGTACAGTTCAGTAGTGTTAATTACATTCACATGGTTGTGCACCCAATTTCTAGAGTGTTTTCATCTTGCAAAACTGGAACCATTAATCTCTACCCATCAAATAGCTATTCGATTAGAGTTTTTAAAGATAGGTGGTTCTTCCAAAACACAAGGTGACTGTCAGTCCCGTGGTGAGCTCAAATGTTTGCTGACTATAGAGGGAAAGATGGGAAAAAACAAATGTTTATACATACAATAACTAGAGATACACATATATAAAATATGTATGTATATTACCAATACAGAATACATAGTAAATGTATATTTATAACACATATATAAAATTTAATATAAATGCACATTAATTATATAAGTTAAATGTGTGCATAGATGTGTGTGTGCATATGCACATCCTTGATTTACCCAAACACGCAGGTCACTGCAGAGCTCCTGCATTCCTCAGTGGTATTTCTTCTTATTACTCTGGTCCAGATCTCCAGCACCGACTGTGCTGTTTTCTTTCTCTGAATGAATCAAGCCTCATGAGGGCCCTCTTGGCTGTGGACCCATGGGCCCAGGCCGCGTCCCCGACCCCAGGTCCCATCCCCTTTTTTGTGCACGCCATCCCAGCCCAGTGGAGTCCTGGTGCTCCCTGCTGGACAGCAGGCTGGCCACGCCCCACCACCGGCCAGATGGAGCCTGCAGTCTGCATCCTCTTCTCCCGGAGTCACCCTGCAGCCCGGTCCCGAGCGTTCCACTGTCTCCTTATCCCATTGTTGGTGTCTGGGTGCAGGTGCTGAGCCTTGCTGGGTGTTCTTCTCTCCGTTGTTTCCTGTGACCCCGTGGTGAGGCAGGGGCTGCTGTCTGGCCTTCCCAGTGGAGAGGATGAGCAAGGGGCCCCGGCAGCCAAGGGGGACTTGGAGAAAGGGAGCTTACCCCAGCCTGGGGCTCCTCGGGGCTGCCAGGGGGGATGGTGCCCAGCCTGGGTCTAAAGATAGGTTAAGATGACTGGGCCACCAAGGTGGGGGCTCTGGAGAGCATCAGAGAGGTCCTGCCAGGAGTTGGTGCCCTGAGAGCAGGGTGGGCGCTGGGCTAGCTCAGGCCGAGGGGGCCTGCCAGACCCCTCCTGGGAGCTTGGACCTCCTTGGGTAAGAAGGAGCAGACCTTGACGGGGCTGGGCTGGGGCTGTGCTTGAGGGACTGGAGGGTGACAGGCAGAAGCGGGCAGTGGCTCCACAACAGGTGGATGGGGTGAGTCTTGGTGTTTGTCAGTGATTGCCAGCATGCCCAGCGTCATCACACACTCTGCTTTCTCCTGGCACCCGCCTGGCACATTTCCCTGGAGCCCGCTTACGTGCACGGGAGCCAGCACTTGCAGAGGCCCACCTTCCTGGGTTGGTCACCTGGCTTCCTTCTTTCCCACCCCCAGCGCCCACTGGCCTCTGGCTGGACTCTCCCTCTGTCCTCAGAGGAGCAGCTTTTCTTGGCCTCCGCCCCCAGCTCCTGCCTTCCCGGAGTGACTTGCCCCTGGGCTCCCTGTCACTTCTAAATCCCTTGGTCCGAGGCGTGTTTCTTCCCTTTGTGTCTCCTTTTCCCTACGGCACTTCCTCTTTACCTTCCTGTCCTGCCCCTGCGGCTGACACTGAAGATTCTGCTGTGTGCCAGTGAGCCAACGGGCCCAGCATGGGGCACTTTTCCTTGGAAATGAGGGGAAAGAGGGCTACTTCCTGGGGAACTAGACAGAGCTTGGCAGTCTGCGAGGAGGCCTGTTGGTGTCCTCTTTGTTTGAAAGACTGTTTTGCCTCAGGCCAAATTGTCCGACTCTGCCAAGGCAGGAAGGAGAGAGTAGGAGATCTGTGGATCCCTCAAGTGAACAAGGGAAGAGCCCAGGACATGCCTGGGTCGTTGGTTCCCGGGGTCGTTGGTTCCCGGGGTCGTTGGTTCCTGGGGTCATCGTTTCAGGCCCCTCCGGTTCCTGAGAGCCAGGGGAGCCCACGGAGGCCTGTAAAGGAGAGTGGGAGGTGAGGACAGGGACCTCTGGATGTGGCCCTTATCAGTACGATGGTCCTTGTGATGCTGCCATCTGGGTGGTGCACGTTCAGTGTGGGTGCCAGCCTGGGCGCGTGTCAGGACAGCTGTGCTCACGTTGAGCATGTGACTCGGCTCTTCGTTCCCCAGGGCCCACGCCTTCCCTCTTCCAGTCCATCATCGTGTGGACCCCAACTGCCAACTCCATCTCCATCCAGGACTCTGCTTTAGTGTCCTCCCCGCCCTCGTCACCCCTGGATGTTATATTCCTGGGTGCTCATCTCCCCCAGGAAGGAAGGAGGTCCCCAAGCTGTCATGGATGCCCACTGGGCTGCTCTTCCACAGACGCCTCAGGGTCCAAGGGGCGTCTCCCGGGCCAGATCCATGTGCACAGGGCACGTCCTCAGGCTGAGAAGGGCACTCACCTGCTGCTGGTATTCCCCGGATGTTGGCTGAGTGGAGGGGCACTGCGTGTTGCTGGACAGAGGGGCTGCCTCAGGACGCAACGTCTCCCCCAGGGGACCATGGCCTCCTTATTCTTTTTGTAAACCAGGCATTTGGATGTCCATAGGACTCCTATTTCAGGGAAAATTAGAGGTCCTTGAGGTGGGTGTAAAGCCAAGCAGGTGGGGTGCTCCCCCGTGGCATTTGGAGACAGTCCCAGCAGAAAGTGGCGGCGGCCGAGCTCAGCACGGCAATCAGTCTTGGGCCTGGGCTTGTCTGCCTGGCCGTGCCCAGTTGTGTCTGAGGTGTCCACCCTGGGCCCTGGCAGGTGCTCTAGGGTCCTGGGGGTCTCTTCACCCCGTTGGGTCTCTGCACAGAATACTGGGTCCAGCCGGGACTAGCTGTCAGCCCTGCCCCTTGTGAGAAGCCAGTGGTGAGACTGTGGCCTTGGGGCCTCCTGCCCGTGCCTCGGCTGCTCCAGGTTTGTGGTCTGGGCGAAGTGAGGCAGGATGCATCGTAGGTCCCTTTCTGGGAGGAGAGTCTCGTGCTCCCTCCCTTGTGGTGACACACTGAGAGGTGTGGAGATCTCCATAGAAGACAGGGCCTCCAGCAGGGTTCAGAGAGACCCGCTGGTGGCGGGGAGGACGCCGGCGTCAGGGCAGCCCTCGGGACAGGTGCTGTGTTGCAGCCTGGAGCAGACCTCTCATGCTGGCAACACGCAGACTCACGGAGTCAGGGGCCCTGGACATCTTGGGGCCTCCAGAGGCACACATGGCCTGTGAGCCAGCACCTGTGTGCACAGCGCCCTGGCAGTGGCTTCGGTTAATGGATGGCTTCGTAACCTGCAGTGGCGACGCCTCCTGGGCAGGGGCAGCCCGATGCCTGGGGCACTGCTTTTGGTTTCAAGTTCAGAGTCAGAGTGAGCAGAGGTAGCCTTTGTGCTGCCATCGAGGCGCGCAGCCCATCTCGGCCTTGGGAGCACAGCCTCTGGGCACTGAGGGCAGAGGCCTCGCAGGCTGGGGATGTCTCTGGAGCATGCCCACAGGTCAGGTGTTGGTTTCAAGTGACCGTGTCTGGCAGGGCAGGGGCGTGAGTAAGGAAGTGGTCTATGTCCAGGAGGGACAGGCGTGGAATAGCTCCCTTTCCAGTAAGGACCGGCACTCAAAGCCACTTATTATTGAAGCTTGCTGTCATCGTGCAACCCCATTTTGTGCCGTAGTTGTCATCAGTGTGTCAGAAACATTTTGTGCTGCGCTTACTCATGGAGTCAGGTCCCACTAAGACCCTGCCACCCAGCCGTATGCCTGCATTATGAGGGTTTGTCATAGCAGTGGCGTGTTCTGTTGAACACTGTGGCTTTTTAATCGTTCCTTAAGTGTGGCCACTCAGGCTGTATTCAGGAACACATGGTCTGAACTCACAAGAAAGAACTAGGGGTCCCAGGCAATCTGTGACTGGATGGCGTTTGTCACCTCCCCCTGGGGTAGGTGTTGTGCTCCTGGCAGGTGGTGTGTGTGGTGTGGCCAGGAGGCCGTGTTACTGATGGTGGTAGACACATGCCCTCGGGCCAGGGTGGTTGACAGAGTCTGTTTCCCACCTCTGATGGCGTGGTGGTGACATCTGGGGCACCATCAGGAGGGTTCTGAGCACCCAGCACCTTCCTTGGTTTTTGGATGGTGGAACATCGTTGCCCAGAACCTGCCAGCCCTGCTTTAGGTACCATCGAAGGGCACACTGAAGCAGAGTCAGACAAGGCTGGCCCCAGGGCGTCCAGCAGGCTGTGGACAGGACATGACGTGGTCCAGGTGACACTCGCAGTCGGGCAGGGTGACTTCCAGGCACCCCCCCCTTCTCCAGCACCCTCCCCTGTGAGGGCCGGCAAGAGGCCTGGGCTGGGCAAGGTCGTCTGCAGTCAGGTGGGCACTCACTGGTTGAGGGAGCCCAGACTCCTCAGGCCTCCTGGGGGCCACGGAGGAAACGCCCGTGCAGAGCACCTGGCGGTGGGTGCTCCATGGCAAGCAGTGTCCTCATGCGACCTTCCACCCCAGACTGCCCTTCCACTGTGCCACTGGAGCCTGTGCTTGACAGAGTCGGCAGGACCTTCCCCTGCGGTCATCCTGGGAGGCTGTGGTGGCCTGTAGCGTCCGTGGTGTCTGTGTGCCAGGTAGGCGTGAGTGCCATCCTGTGGACGCTGTGAGGCGTCACTGCTTGCTGATGTCAGTGGCGTTGCCCTGGCGGGGCTGAATCTGCATGGAGGATGCTCAGGCCCGAGGCAGGGGCTTCACTTCATACATCCTCACGGTGGGATCGGGCTGGCCGTGGGCCACCAGGCATCCTCGCTGGCCCTGTGAGGACAAGCGAGTGGATGGTCCATGGCCTGGCACCAGACTCAGAGCAGGTGTTCAGGAAACGTTTAGGGACATGCGTGGATGGGAGGGTGGATGAGCAGAGTCCCCGGGCCTGCAGGAGAGCAGAGAGACCAAGCTGGCTCTGGCACCTCCCGGGGCACCCTCCGCTCCTCTGGTTCCCAGACCCCGGCTCTGCTGACTTCTTCCTATCTGGCTGCCTTACCCCAGGCACCGCTGGGCGTTCCTGCTGCCTGGTTCCCAATGTTAGTGTTCTTCACAGCTCTGTGGACCCTGCCTGGCTCTGTGTGTTCTCCCAGCTGACCCGTCAGACCCCTGCAGCTGCCCTTCCTGCCCGCAGCAGACAACTCCTGAGTTTGTCGAGCTCACACCCACCCCTCCAGGTGCCCTGGTGGTGTCTCCCCTCAGCTGGGTCTTCAGGCCGTGAGCCTCGGGGACCGTCCCTCTCCCTAGATCGGGGCTCTGATTTATGCAGGGTGCCCAATTTGCACGCCGCCCTTCATGTACCGCCAGCGTGGGCCTGTGCAGCTGACAGGGAACTGAGGACAGCTTGGCTCTTGCTCAGTTTTAGGTGTCTTATCTTCATTTTATCTAAAATTTGAGATCTTCTGCTTATCTTTGATACTGTGAAATTTAAAATTTGTCCCAGTTAGCACACACGAGTTAACTTAATTTTTAAAGCCTTGTTTTCTGTGCATCTGGGGAGGGTTCCTCATCTCCTGGTCACCCTCGTCACCCTCGTCAGCGTGCCTGTCATTTCCCTGCGGCACCTGTGGCCCGCGTTTTCCTTTGGTGGGATTCCTGCGAATGCCGTTTTGGCTACTGGTTTATTTCTCTGATATTTACTCCGTGTGATCTCCCAGGTCCTCTGTGCAGTTTTGTTCTGCTGTTCACCGGCTGATTATGATATTTGCTCCGTGTGATCTCCCAGGTCCTCTGTGCAGTTTTGTTCGCTGTTCACCGGCTGATGTTCCAGGGGCTCTTTCCTGCTGCCAGTGGCTTCTGCTTTGCATCCGTTGTTGCCCGTTCTGTGGACGCCATAGCATCACTGTTCTCTCTGTCACTCCTCAGAGGGGCTTGAATTACCTCTTTGTCTTCCGGGCTCAGTTTTTCCTCGTATCTTGGTCATTCCTTTTCTTGCTTCAACTTTTTAAGTGGCTGGTAAATTGTTCATATCTAAGTATGAGGGGAAGACACATTTCAGATGGATTCAAGGCTTAACGGTAAAAAGTAAAAAGCAAGAGAAATCTCCAAAGACAGTTGGGGCATCAGGACCCGTCCTCATTGACCCAGGATCTCTAGAAGCGGAAAAAGACGCAATTGACAGAATAAAAGTGGTAACTTTTGAGTGGATATATTAATATATTAGCAACAAAGTCCATGAAGAAATCAGAGTTTTGGAAAAATATGTGTAACATTTGACAAAGCTGAGGCTGGCAGATCACCTGAGGTCAGGAGTTCAAGATCAGCCTGGCCTGCATGGTGAAACCCCATCTCTACCAAAAATACAAAAATTAGCCGGGCGTGGTGGTGCACACCTGTATTCCCAGCTACTTGGTTGGCTGAGGTGACAGAATCGCTTGAACCTGGGAGGTGGAGGTTGAACCGAGATCGCACCACTGCACTCCAGCCTGGGCAACAGAGTGAGACTCTGTCTCGAAAACAAACAAACAAAAAACCCATTTACTATGGAGAGTTCTCTTACAAACTGGAGAGAAAGACCAATATTAGAAAATGAATGCTCAGTGTGACCGGGCAGCCCAGGGAAGAGGGGTTGGTCACAGACGTGCTCAGACTCCCCAGCGCCCAGGGAGATTACCCAGAAAAGTCAGCAGAGATGGTGCTTTTTACCCAGCTTGGCAGAAGATGGAAAGAGAGATGGTGTCCATTGCAAGGGAGGATATAGAGGCCGCAGCAACATTGGGCATGGCTGAAGGACGTGCGCATGGCTGCAGCCTCTTTAGAAGTCATTCTGCTCACACGTCCGGACGTGAGAATACGCAGACACTTCACTCAGCCCCCACTATCAGGGCTGTGCTCCGCAGGGGCACAGACCCCAGGACATGAGGCTGTTTGCACCCGGCAGTCTCTTGCCATGTTGCGGTGAGAGTCAAACGCTTGGAGGAAAGTCTGTGCCCGTGAGTAGGAGAATGCTTGGCTAAATGTTGGCACAGCCACGTGACAGACTCCTCTGAGAGGTGGTATTGAATGAGAAAAGGAAGATGCTGAGAAGTCTATAGGATACAGTTTCATTTTTGGAGGCAGTGACCACCTGGTGGGTGCGTGTATACATATGTGTACATGTGTGCATTGTGAGTGTGTGTGTGCGTGCACGTGTATGGAATGGAGGGAAGTGTGGACAGCAGCCATGCAAAGGTTTCTGTTGGGTGTTTGATGGTGGAGAGAGCAGGAAAGAGAGAAAGAAGCTATTGCTCTGAACATGAAGCAGTGTGTGTGTTCTGTCCCTGTGTGTAAACGGCTTGCTTGTGCGCGTTGCCGCATACACTCTGTAGAGAGGGGGATCCGAGCTCCTGGTGCACTGGGAGGCCGGGATGTAGGAGTGGGAGCTGCAGAGCAGCGTGTGGGGTGTGAGTCTGGGCACCCACAGAAGCGAAGCCCATCTGTGTGTGTGTGTGTGCACGTGCAGGAGCCCAGCCCGAGGAAGGACCCTGGTGGCCTTGGCAGGGGAGCCAGGGACAGAGATCACCTGTGTGTGTCTTTGTGTGGTGGTGTACACTTGTGGTAACAGGTACTTTTGTAAATAGAAATGCGTGGCTGAGATATTGCTTCTTAAAGGCAGGAGTAAGGAGGGCCCGGGGATGGGGAGCGGTGGGGTGAGTAGGTGGGCCCTTCCAGTGCCGGCTTGAGGGCCTTTCCTCTGGGACAGAAACTCCCCGCCTGCTGCCTTGAGCAGTGGGTTCTGTTCTGGTTCTGCAGAGGAGAGTCCTGGGGCCCACTGTCCAGGAGTCCCTGAGACAGAGACCCTTGGGGAGGCTCCTCATCATGCATCATGTTCCTACGCGTTCTTGCTTCACCCTACTACCCTTGTTGGAGAGGCCCCCAGCAGCTTGGGGCCTTGGGGATGCCTCTGGTCCAGCAGCCACCCCCACTCCTTGCCCTGGTCTGCTTTGCAGCTCTGTGGGTGCAGCTACTCCCGTCTGCCAGCTGCTGGACATTCGTGGGGCATTGTTGAAATCTCTGATGGATGCCGCCCCCTGCCCCTCCACGGGCTCTTCACTGTTTTGTGTCCATGCCTGTGCTGTCACTCTCTTCCGATTTAACGAGACAGGTGAATGAGGCAGGGCCGGACACACAGGCCCAGATCCTCATCTTTGTGCAAAAGCTTTGAGGAACCACAGGTAAAGGCGCGGGCCACGCTGAGACCAGGGGCTCCGGTCTCCTTCCTGCTTGTGCGGCCATGCCTGAGCCAGGTCCCCTGTGCTGTTGCCACACACGTGTGTGTGAGAGTAAGTCTGTATGTATGAGGTTATATGAGTGCATTTGTGAGTGTGAATATGTTTGTGTGTGGATGTGTTAAACTGTGAGTGAGCATGAGTGTGTGTTTGCGTGAATGTGATTGTGTAAGGTTGTGTGTGAGCATGAGTGCATGTTTGCGTGTTTGTGTTAGCGTATAAATGAGTGCATGGGTGTGAGTGTGCAAGTGTGAGTTTGAGGTTGTGTGTGTAAGTGCATGCTTGTGTTTGTATTAGTGTGTAAGTGTTAGTATATGAGTGCATGGGTTTGAGTGTGCATGTTTGAGTGTGTTTGTGATTGTGAGTTTGTGGTTATGTGAGAGTGTGTGGGCATATAAAGGTGTGTGTATGTGATTGTGTGAGTTTGAGGTCATGTGTGAGTGAGTTTGTGTTTATATGTTAGACTCCTTGTCGGGGCCTGGCCTAAGTGGACGGGGCCCCCCGTGGTGCAGGCCAGAACAGGTGTCTGCACGAGGTGGCCTGAGGTGCAGGGTTCCTGCCTGGGCGAACGTGGAGCTCTGTCCTAGGGGATTCCCTGTCCCAGCTGGGGCCTGCCCTGTGGCTGCCAGGAGCTGAGGGTGACTGACTCTGGGGGCCACAGGCTGTGCGAAGCCCTGTGGTGTGGACAGCAGCTGCATGTCACTTTATTGGTGGCTCCAAAGGGCAGAGGGTTAGAGCAATTGCCCTAGATGGCAGCTGTCATCGACCATCAAACTAGGAGATGAGGGGCATGTTGGCCCTTCACTTTTATGACTTATCTCACTGTCTGTAATTCATCCCAGGAACATTCTTAAAGTAATCATAATCATTTTATAAAGACCCAGCGTGATGTAGGGATTAGCTATGAAGAGGATTTGAAGCCCAGGTCCAACGGGTGCTCAACCAGGTCCTCTGCTCGGTTCCTCCAGGCGCTGCAAGGCTGCAGGTGCACCGGCCTTTCCACCAGGCGCCTGGCCGGCACAGGAGTCCTGCTCTCCTGGAGGCCGCTGTGCAGGATCAGCTCTGCACTGTCTGTTGCCGTTAATCGCACAGTGCATGACCTCCTGAAAAACACCAGACACACTTCACAGGCCCCAGGGCTGGTGAGGCAGGCGGCAGGGAGGCCTGGATTCAGGTGGGAGCTGCGGGGAGTCCAGAGTGCCCGTGCTGACTGGGTTTGGTCTGTCTCTGGGTGAATCCAGTTTTACAAGTCTGCTAAGTGGTGGTCTTTTAAAATTGCTTCTTGGTTGGTGTGTCACCTGTCTCTTGCCTGCGAGGACCATACCTGCTCTTACTCTACCCTTTAACAGGAGAGCCCCGAGCCATGTCTTCCAGTGGGATCGAGGGAGCTGGAACATTCTAGAACCATGGGGTGCCTCCCTCAGCACAGCATTTTCAACCTCCAGCACCACTCTCTGATGGTTGTTGGTGGCCCGTGGCTAAGGGTTGCATGGTTGTGTTTGCATTTTTAAACTCTGTTTGACCCCGCAGAGCCACTTGGGAAAGGTTGGGATGCCAACCTCACTGACCTGCCAGTCCCAGGGACACAGGGCAGATGGCCTCTCTTCCCATACAGGGCCCCGTGCGTCTGGGCATGCTTTTCTCTGCCTCATGAAGTGTGTAGCCAGTCACGCTGCAATTGTCTGTTCTTTCAGAGAAAGAAAAGTGGAGATGCCAGGATGAGGCGGTCCTGTGATTCTCTCCGCCCACTGGGGAGGAACGGGAAGTTCCCATGGGGACATAACACCACTTTCAGTGCACGCCTTCGGGCGTCATCTGTGCCACTTCCTTTCACGCACCCCGCACTGTCCTCAGTGTCTTTGAGCTTTTCATTTCTGTTGTTCTCTGTGAAAGGTGGCGACGATTCTGTGAGTCCTGCTTGAGAGAAGCTGGCCCCGGCCTGCTGAGACATCATGGGCCGTGCCATCCAGCAACCTAGCTTCCAAGGCGCTGTGTTGAACACATCTGACTTCATGAGTTTATAATAAGTACTTCATGCCCGGCTGCACCGCGTACACTGAAATGAGAGCAGGGCTTGACCCGTCTCTTGATTATCTGCAGCAGTTTTAATTTATTTTAAAATAGAAATAGCTTTGCTTTTTACATTAAAATAAAAACGCTTTTTGTAGACAATTGCAACAATAAAGAAACTTAGAAAGTAGGAGTTTAACGAACCTCTGAGTTTCGCTCACACACCTGGGAAACCAACCGGGTTAGCAGTGGGACTGTAGCTTGGAGTCATTGCAGCCCACGCGGCTGTCTCTGGGGAGCCCTGTGGCTCCCGGGCTGCCCACCCCACCAGGCAGTCTGCTTGCTGCCATCAGCAGGTGTGAGCTGTGACCATAGACATGCTGTTGCTCAGAACTGTGGGCAATTCAGACCTGGAAAGATGAAAGGGGACTGTCGGGGGACGAGCTGTGCTGCCGTCTTCCGTCCCGCTTGTTGGCATCTGTCCAAGCCTTCCCTCCTTTCTTGGAGACTGTCACCAGAGAGGGCCTGTCTGCGTCTTGTCAAACAGAGAGGATTCCTGCCCACCGGCGAGCCCGTCCACTGCCTGTGTGTGCAGGTCCTTTGTCACCTTCCAGCAGCTTCCCTGGGGTCACCAGGGGAGTGGTGTGCCGCCCGTGGGGTTGGCATTCACCTCTTCCCAGATGAGGACTCTCTGACGTCCGTGAGTAACCAGAGCAGCGGTACCGCGATTGTCTGTGGGTTCCCATTTGCAGGGCGGCCTCAGCTGCCGATGCCAACCCTGATGGTTTTGAGTACAGTTGGGGAGGAACTTGGGCTATCACCTGGAACCAAAGCACATTTACTGCTTTGATCCCAAAGAACTCGGTACTTAGGAGGGTCCACTCCAGCAGTGATAAGCACCTCACCTGCGGAACAGGGAGGGCTGCCTGCCCGGGTCTCCCATCTCACCTGAGCAGGAGAGGCACCTGCAGCTTGAGACTGGCATGGAGAGGACGGTCCTGACTGCCAGGGAGTGTCTATGTCTGGAGGAAACAGCCTGTGTCCCTCTTCTCAGGAAGGAGGCCCTTCACTTTCCCCCTGATGACCCCCTAATGGAGAAGGAAGTGGGTGGGCGGCTGGGACACTCCCCCAATGGAGAAGGAAGTGGGTGGGCGGCTGGGACATGGCAGTTTCCAGTTTTTCTTGGCACCTGCCAATCTTGAGTTTGTTTCAAGAAGCTGTTCTGTTGCGTTGATGAGACCTGCTCCACGTGAGGAAAAGTGAAGTGCAGCCGCGCCGGCCGCGGCAGACAGTGCTGTGCTTTGGACCGGTGCATTCCAGGTCTTCTCATTGCCCCCTTTGCTAGTCCCTGAATCCCTCACAGCCAAGTTCCCGTGTCTCTGCGGGCCTCACATCCCTCGCATCTGACATTCAGGGCCCTCCTGTGTCTCCGAAGGAAGAGGGTTGGAACACACCTGCAGAGCCATGGTTCTCAGACTCAGGAGCCCTTCGCACTCCTGCACATTAGCCTGGACTCCAAAGAGCTTTTGCTTAAATGACTTAGATGCACAGGCTGACTGTCCTTCTGACGTGTTTGGAACCAGAAGTGTTTAGGCTTTTAGAGTTTGTGGATTTGCATATACATAATGAGATATTTTGGGGATGGGACCTGAGTCTAAACAAGAAATAAATAAATAAATTTATTTATTTAGAGACAGAGTCTTACTCTGTCGCCCAGGCTCGAGTGCAGTGGCGTGATCTCGGCTCACTGCCACCTCCGCCTCCCAGGTTCAAACGATTCTACTGCCTCAGCCTCCCTCCTGAGTAGCTGGAATTACAGGCATACACCACCATGACTGGCTAATTTTTGTATTTTTAGTAGAGATGGGGTTTCACCATGTTGACCAGGCTTACTACAGGTGATCCACCGGCCTCAGCCTCCCAAAGTGCTGGGATTACAGGCTGAGCCACCACACCCAGCCTAAACATGGAATTTATTTTTCACGTTCACCTTATATACATAATGTGAAGGTAATTTCATATAGTATTTTTAATAATTTTGTTTGCAAAACAGTTTTGACTGTGACTCATCGCATGAGGTCAGGAATGGAATTTTCCACTTGGGGGCTTCATGTTGGTGCTCAGAAAATTTCAGATTTTGGATCATTTTGGTTTGTGGATTCTTAGATTAGGGATACTCAACCTGTATTGGTATTTATTGTATTAGAAACTAACACACATCTAAAAAATGTTCTTACTCATTTAAAACTAAACCCATTACGTGTTAAATAGATAGGTAACATTTTTAATGAAAAATAACCGTTTGGTAAAACACAAAGTGTCATGAGAAGAGAGGCATCATTTTACCCTTTGCCAGTCTCTGGAAGGCATGGCTTAACAACCACAGTATTTCTGCTTCTCACACCAGCTCTCATTCATTCCATTTCACGTGGCCTCTGGAAAACTCCACTGTACTCCCATGAGAGAAGGGCACATGACATTTTTCTATTATGAACAAAGATTTGACTTCACACACTCCTTGTAAGGGTCTCGGGGACCCTCTGGGACCCCAAATCGCATTATGAGGACCACTGTTTTAGAAAAGGGTTTCTGTGTGGCTGAGGCCTGGGGGCTGATCACTCATTTGACTGACAGAGTCTTTTGTCAAAGGGCTATTTTCCATCCTCAAGTGCCTGTCAGTGACGAGGCTTTCAGGCGCGTTGTTGGTGAGGCTCTGTGTGCTTGGGTTAATGGTGGTTATGGCAGAAGAGATCTTTCCTTACTGAGTCTGGTACTGACATAAGGTTCTGGGGCTGTTTGTCACCTGCCCCGGGGGTGCCCTGTGTAGGGCAGGGATAAGTCATGTGTCCTTCGTGGGGTTGCAGCCATTTGCCTGGGACCCCGCTGGCCTTTTGCTTTCTCGGGGGGTTCGTGGTGCGGTTGATGTTTTTTTATGATCCATTGAGCCCAGTGTTTCATACTGTAAGTCAACTCCCTGGGCCTCCTGTGTGTCTGCCTGAATCTTTTTCTCTGAAATTCTTTTATTTCACAGCGAACGGAAACAAGTCTTGTTTTAGCTGGATGCCTTCTCCATTTGGACTCTTCATCTCCAGAGTTTATTTTACCAATAAGTTTGTACATGCTGGAGATCGTAGGCCAGAGTGTGGATCTTTATCCGCTCTTACGCTTATGCAGGCTGGCAATAAACACACCTGGGCATCTGCAAAAGGTCCTCAGTGCTGACATCTCTTTTCCTCCATGGAGAAAGTTCAGTGCTGACGTCTGTTTTCCTCCGTGGAGAAAGTTGATGCTCTGTTGCTGCTAATGGACAGTTGTTCTTGTGTGTTCATCTGTGTGTCTGTGTCTGCCAGTGCCACGTGCATGACCCTGACGACCCTGCTTTATGCATGAGTGTCCGTGTGTGTCCCCCGGTGCCACATACATGACCCTGACGACCCTGGCCTGTGCGTGCCTGTCCGTGTGTGTCCCCCGGTGCCACATACATGACCCTGACGACCCTGGCCTGTGCGTGCCTGTCCGTGTGTGTCCCCCGGTGCCACATACATGACCCTGACGACCCTGGCCTGTGCGTGCCTGTCCGTGTGTGTCCCCCGGTGCCACATACATGACCCTGACGACCCTGGCCTGTGCGTGCGTGTCTGTGTGTGTCCCCCGGTGCCATGCGCATGGCTCTGAAGACCTAGCCTTGCTGGCTCCCGTGGCTCCTCCTTTTTTTCCTCTTGGCCTCTGATCTTCTGAATGTTCCAGGTTGGGTGGAGGGAGTCAGAGCCTCAGATGGAATGGTGGCCTCAGCTCAGCAGAGCCTGTTTTGGCCTTGTTCAGCATAAGCCTGTGGATTGTGTGAAATGCTTCCTATTTTATTCCTGTTACAACACGGCGAAGTGGAATTTTATTACTTTCTTTTTTTTTTTTTTTTTTTTGAGATGGAGTCTTGCTCTGTCTCCCAGGCTGGAGTGCAGTGGCGCGATCTCGGCTCACTGCAAGCTCCGCCTCCCGGGTTCACGCCATTCTCCTGCCTCAGCCTCCCGAGTAGCTGGGACTACAGGCGCCCACAACCGCGCCTGGCTAATTTTTTGTATTTTTAGTAGAGACGGGGTTTCACCGTGGTCTCGATCTCCTGACCTTGTGATCCGCCTGCCTCGGCCTCCCAAAGTGCTGGGATTACAGGTGTGAGCCACTGCGCCCGGCTAATTTTATTACTTTCAAGTGTAGAGTCCATTATGAAACTAAAGTATAAATCTGTCCCAACAAATTATGGGGGAAAAATAGCTGAAGTCTTGCGCCATGTGGCCGTGTATCATAAAATGACACTCTTATAAAACCCAATAGCCAGACCTTGCATTCCACATTTCACTCAGGAAAACAGTGCTTATTAAACTCACTGTACAGACAGGAGTCAGAAATGTCATATAGCAACAGTTTGCTCTCTAAAGCTTAAAATTTATTCCAGTTTTACTTACACTAAATTCAAATTAAATTAATCATTTAATTACACAAATTAAAATGATTTCATTTATATTTTGTCTGATAAAGCTGACTTAGTACCTCTTTGGGAATTCCCTGTTTTTTTCTCCATTTAAAATCTGCACTCTGTGTTTGCACCCTCGTGGATTCTGAAATAATTCTTTTCTGTTTCTGTGAGGTTTCTTTTAAGAGGAGTAGTATGGCGACTATTTCTCCTACATGTGCTGATTGTAAGAAAATGGTGGCAAGAACTATAAAATACTTCCTCACTGTCCAGAAGGTCCAGGTAAGATCATGCAAGTTGAATGGACCAGTCAGATGGGTGTTACTATTTGGATCTTTCTTGGTGCAAGATGGCTTTAAGTCATTGGTCTGCACCAGTTTTTTATTGAATTATGAAATACATGAATTATAAAATTAGAAAATACATGAGAAAAGTACACAAGCCAGGAGGAGTATGCGGGTGCTGACTTTCCACAAGTGAAGGCTCTGGCTCCTCTTCCACGGACCAAGGAGCAGGTGTTCCAGCCCCCCACCGCTCCCTTGTTCTTCCTTCAGTGGCCATCCCCCACCCCGCCCAGGGGAACCTGTCTGGACGTCTCCCACCGCGGATTAGTGTTGCCTGTTTTCACATTTTATGCACATGGAGCCGTACAGTAGGTGCTGCTGCGTGTCTGCTTTTTCTCAACATGATGTGTGTGTGATTTATCTGTATCACTGCATATAGGTGTGGTTTGTTTATTTTTACTGCTGTATGGTGTTCTGTGGTATGATGATATCACAGCGTATTTATTCATGCAGCTCTTGGCATGTTTGGGAGGTTTCTAGTTTTTGACTATTACAGATAATGCTGCCGTGTCGTTGCAGCTGTCTTTTTGTTGGGTAGATGCTAGGGGTGGCGTTGCTGGGGCATGGCACTTGTATGTTTGGCTGTAGTACCTGCCGCTGAGGGGTTTCCCACAGGGTATGTGCCATTCACTGTTGTGTGGCCCCGTGTGCAAGTGCCGGCCAGCCACACCCTTACCAACACATAGTGTCTTTTCGTTTATAGAGTTTAGTCATTTTGGAGGGTATGGAGTGTTCCATCGTGGCTTTGTTGCATTTCCCTGCGGTCACAGACGGTGGAGGACCTTGTGTGTGTTGATTGACCACTTGGAATCCTGTCTTGTAAAGTACCTGTTGGTGTGTTTCGCTTATTTTTCATTCAGGTTGTCTGCCTTTTTTCCCTTGTGATTTGTAGGAATTATTTATATATTGTGAATATCCGTCCCTTGCTGGGTGTGTGTGTGGCAGGGTCTCTTCTGTTTTGTGGCTTGCCTTTTCTGTCGTCTGCATCTTTTGATAAACCAGTGTTCTTAATTTGAGTGCAGCGCCATTCGTCATTTTCTTTCCTTTATGGTCAGTACCTTTTTAACATCTGTCTATCTTTGCCCACCTGAAGGTATTTTTTGTTGTTGTCTTTCAGACCGGGCCTCATTGCTTACCTTTAACATTGAGGTCGGCGATCCAGCTCACACTAATTTCCAGCATGGCGGGCTGTATGGGCTGCGGTTCATTTAGCATAAAAGAGCAGTTGACACAAGCACTGCATGTTGAAAAGACCCTGTTTTCCCTATGGATTTGGGGTGGAATCTTCACTATAATCAGATGACTCTGTGTTGGTCTCATCCTGGCATATTCTCTTTGGTTTGCTTTAATTACACAGGTTTAGAAGAAGTCTTGATATTTGGTAGTGTGCGTCCCCCAAGCTTGTTTCTCTTCCAGATTGCTATTTCAGGTTCTTTGTGCTTCCATTTAAAATGTAAAATTGTCAGTTTTCAAAAAAATTCTGCTGGGATTTTGATTGCGATTGCATTGACTGCCGATTACTTTGCAAAACATTGACATCTGAATCTCACTGGGTTTTCCAGTCCATGCACGTGGTATATTCCTCCATGTATCGAGATCTCTAATTTCACTTACGTTTTGTAGTTTTCTATGTAAAATTCTTACATGTCTCTTGATAGATTTAGTCCTGGATATTTGCCAATGTTGTATGCTATTATACATGTTATCTTGTTTTCAAAGCTTATTTTGTATTTGCTTATTGCCGCTATATAGAAATACAATAGCTTTTAATTTTGGTACATCATTAACCTTTTACTCAGCAATCCTGTAAAATTCACTTGGTTATTTTAGTAGTTATTGGTAGATGGTTTTGAGTTTTCTGTGTATACACTGTATCATCTGTGAAGAGTGACATTTTCTTTTCTAATCTTTTTGCTTTCGTTTCTTTTCTTGCCTTACTGCCCCGGCTAGGATCTCTGCCAGGGTGTTGAGCGGAAGTGATGAGAGTGGGTATCCTGGCCTCACTCCCTGTTTGGGGAAGGCTCTCTGTTGCCCAGGAGATGGTCTGTATTTGCTGGTCTGGACTGGGTTCTGCAGGCTGCTCTCCTTTGTGTGCCTCTGGGTTCTCCTTTTGGTTCTCTAGTGCTTGCCGTTCCTTCACCAGCATGGCAGGCTGAGGCCATGGTGAGCACTTTGAACCACAGTCACTGCCCGTGAAATGGGGCTGGGAGGGTCTGTGGTAAGGGACCAGACTGGCCCTCCCCGCGCTGTCATGTTTCTTTGTGGTAGCTTGGTAAGATTTTTTAGAATGTTCTCTGATGGATTTATAGCTTCTAAGACTTTTGCTCTTTGGAAGGTTTATGGCTTATTCCATGAAAGTAAGTCAACTAAAATTTCAAAATTTCCAAGCTGCAGGAGGGAGGAACCATAGGTAACCTTAGACTCCAAGTGTTTGGTGAAGGAAATACACCCACACTTAAGCGTTGGTGATGCATTTGCTTTCATTTATTCTGTGTGGAGCAGAAATGAAAATAAAGAGATGTCTCTATATAAATAGATGCCCAGTGTCAGAAACTGCTCACTTGGCAGAGTGACCATGCCCGTCTTGCTAAAGGTGCTTGTAAATTAATATCACAGGCTCTGAGGCTCAATGTGGACTTTTAGTGCATCTGGTAAGTTAGGGGAAAATAGAGTCATAAAAGCCATTGTGTTTGAAAGTTGTAGTATGTCTACATTCGTCTGTTATTTATTAGAATGTATTTTAGTTAGGCATGTGCAGATATACATTTCAAACGTCCTTCAGAAACAAATGGATTCTTGAGATCTCAGTAGCATGTGCTTTCCATGTGTTTTCTTAGAAAAGTGATCATCCTAGTTGTCTAATCTGGTTAGTGAAGTTATCATTAGACACATACGTCAAGATAAAAAGAACTAGATCATGCTTCAGTCTTATTAAACCATTTAATTTGTAGTACGTTTTTATGTTGTGAGTGTTGCACTGGGTTGTTCAAAGACACACCACCTAAGGGGAAAGTGACGGAATGGGCAGACAGCGGAGAGGTCTAAGCCAGGCGGACAGCTGACTGACAGGTTCTCTCCCAGATCCAATGGAAAAGACTCTGCTTTCCTGGTGGGCTCGAGATAGCACTGCTTTCTTTATGAGGGGTTTCATTTAGTTTTCAGCTGTAGAATTGTTTGTTCTTAACTCCTTAATTTTTCTCCTCTCTGCCCGTGATCTTCGTGAAGATGTATGTGAAGTTTTTCTTTTAACCCAGATATTCTGAGGGCCAACAGCAGTTCCCTACATTGTATGTGCCTCTGGTTTTCTCATGGCAGCCCTCTGCAGGCTCTCAGAGGCTTGGGAGTCCTGAGGCTTAAAGTACCACAAACTTGTGAATTCCTGGAATCCTTGATATCAGATCCTTAAAACTTAACTCTAGCCCCTAGAAGGCAGAAAACGGTTTCTTTTGCAATTTGCTTTCAACTTCAGCCCTGCTGTGAGGTAGTTTCTGAGGGGAATCCAGGAAGACCTTAAAAACGTTCATCCAGTTCACAGTTTCGTTGTGTGCCTACTGTGTGCCTTGTGTCAGGGATTCAGCAGGAGGTCACATTCCAGCCAGGGACAGGCAGAGGGGCCGACAGATAATGAGAACATAAACAACTACTTAATGTCAACATAGAATGAAATATCAGAAAAAGGAAAGAACTTGGAAGGGCAAGAAAGTAGGGTGACAGGAGTGAGCGTCTGGGGCGGGGCGGTCAGGTCCCTTCTGGGAGGTGGGACATGTGGGTGTGGAGGTGGAGAGAGAGGGGCCTTCCCTGTGCTCCCCTGCAGCCTCTCAGGCATCTGGAGAACTTCCATTTCCCAGACAGCATGGCCCCAGAGCCTTTTTCCCACAGCACACCAGGGGTGCTGGTAACTCCAACCCAGTACTTAGGTGGGGAGAAGAGAATCAGGCTCAGGGGTGACAAGGAACTGGCCCAGGGTGCGAGAGCCCTCTGGGGTAGTGCCGGAGCCAGGTGGAGCTTGGGTGCCCCCGCTCCCCGTCCAGCGCTCTTTCCCGAGGGGCCAGGTGGAGCTCGGGTGCCCCCGCTCCCTGTCCAGTGCCCTGTCCCGAGAGGCCAGGTGGAGCTCGGGCGCCCCCGCTCCCTGTCCAGTGCCCTGTCCCGAGGGGCCAGGTGGAGCTCGGGCGTCCCCGTTCCCTGTCCAGTGCCCTGTCCCGAGGGGCCAGGTGGAGCCCGGGCGCCCCCGTTCCCTGTCCAGTGCCCTGTCCGGAGGGGCCAGGTGGAGCTCGGGCGCCCCCGCTCCCTGTCCAGTGCCCTGTCCCGAGGGGCCAGGTGGAGCTCGGGCGCCCCCGTTCCCTGTCCAGTGCCCTGTCCCGAGGGGCCAGCTGGAGCTCGGGCGCCCCCGTTCCCTGTCCAGTGCCCTGTCCCGAGGGGCCAGGTGGAGCTCGGGCGTCCCCGCTCCCTGTCCAGTGCCCTGTCCTGAGGGGCCAGGTGGAGCTCGGGTGCCCCTGCTCCCTGTCTAGTACTCTTTTCCAAGCCAGGGTCCGGGGGTGCAAAGAGACGCATGTCCTTGTTTGCTCTTAGCAGAACTTGCAGCCAGGCACGGGGCAGGTGCTCATCAGATAAGCCAGCACATGGGTCACAACAGACCCAGCCAGAGCCAGAACAGCTTGGAGTCCTGCTGCAGGAAGGCGGGGCACCTGGGCAGACCCTGATGGTCCTGTCTGTGGCTACTTTTTTAGCCCAACTGAGCATCATGGCTGCTGACTCAGTCTCCCCAGCTATAACACGGGAGCCGGGGTCTCCAGGTCCCCTTGCGACTGTCTGGCATCTGTCTGCCTGGTCCTATTTCCCCCTCTGGTAATGACACGTTAGCTTTCCTTCGAGGAGTGACCCTTGTTCCCATTGGACTCATCTTGGTGGTGCTATCTGTCAGGGTGTCCTGGCCTCCCCAGTCAGGGGGTGTGGCTCAGCGCAGGCCATCAAGTGTGGTTGGACAGTGTTCTGAAGGGATTCTCCGTCAATTCCTGCCTCTGGGTCCCTCCACCTGTTTTGCCAGCTACCCCGTTCCCTCCCAGGAGCTTCCTCTGTTTGCCTAGATTATCCAAAGTCCATTTCTATTGCTTGCAACCGTGAACTCCTAACAGGTGCAGGTGTCCCTTCGGTGCAGCATTAATGCCTGCTCTGTGAAACCTGAATCCTCACTTCCTTTGGCTCAAGCGCTCTGTGTTCTCACCGGTTCCCAGAAGGAAGGGTTCACAGACCGTGGGCATTGATGTTCTGCCCAGCAGGTTCTGGAGCTGGCTTCTTAGCCTCCTCGTGTCAGATGTACTGGTCTGCAGAGTTCCCCAGTCTTCAGCTTCCACTCTAAATCGCAGCTCCCACTGGCTTCCTCCCAGGAGGCTGTGGGTGGGCCCTGGTGACCCGGCTCTCAGTGAGCCTTCACCAGAGGCACCAGGGAACGACCATTTCTGGCTGAAAAGGAGACCCGGAGGCTGAGTATGTGACCGAGTGGTGGGGAATGTTCTCCAAGCACTCCCCAGTGGCTAGAGCCCCCGCCTGCCAGCTCTGGGAAGGGGTCCCCGCCCAAGCTGCTTCTGTCATCTCAGCCCAGCCCCAGATCATCTGTCCCGCTCAGAAGCCTGCAGTGGCTTCTGCTTCCCTCAGCGCAGAGGACACACGATTCCGAGAAGCCCTCTTGTTTATGACACAGCCGGATTCTGGACACATGATGCCGTCAGACGTATTTCTCATTAGCTTGGCTGTGCATTTAAACGTAAGGAAAAACTCACCTAGTAATAGGATTGCATGGGTATACCCATTTTCAAAATGGCGCGGTTAACTTTTGGCCATGTCAGTGTAGGTGGAAGGAGGCACCGATGGAGCGTGAATGCCAAGGTGTTGGCCGGCGTCGAACCTAGGGGCTGTGGGCTGTAACACGTTTCTCTTTACTTCGTGTATGTTTGAAGTTTTCATAATATAAAAGCTTTTTTTTTGTTTTTAAAGGGAAATTCATGTTAAAACCTGTGAAATCTTAAATTGCAGATATCAATATGAACACTTTTTTTTACTTAAAATATTTGTACTTTTTACATATCCAAAAAATAAACAAATGAGTAAAACCAACCAGTATGTGGGGACCCAAAATGAAATACATATACTAACCAAGGAATTTAACTCTCTTGCAAATGCACTCACCTGATGACTCTGGAAACCAGTGCCTTACCTGGATACGGTAAGGCTGAGAACAATGAGAATCGTCTATAAATGGTGGTCTTGTGAATGTGTTTCTCATGTGTACAGGTTAGCAATTCTGAAACGACTTTATGTGTGGACCAGAATTGAACAAATGAGAAAAGACACTGTAGCTAATAGGAACCAGGTTTCCCACTGTTAGAAAGATAGTTAATAAAAACAAGGAAAGGGGAAGACTAAAATCCACCTTGTAATGCTGGCGTCTGAGGTCTCAGTATAGACTCGTGATTGTTCAAGTGTAAACTCGTACGGAAATACTGAGGTGTGAGTGAGTACCTACGCACACGGCCTGCTAAGAGGGCCCTGCGCCTCTGTTGCCCAGCAGCAGTGAGCACATCTAGCACTCGATTGGGTCTGAACACAGTCCTCCCAAACAAGGAACCAGGGTTCCCTGGAGAAGCCATTGATTCCGGGGCTGTGACAGGGACATCTTGTAAAATCAGAAAGTAAGCAAATGCTCCAAAAAAAAAAAGACTGGAGTGGAGGCTTGCCAGAAAAACATACGAGCTGGCTTGCAGGGGCTCCCAATGGCCGGCGCTTTAGCAGCAACACAAATGGGGACAGTATTGGACTAATAACACAGGATAACGTAACTGTCTGTGAGTCCATACGAATGGAAGTAGATTACTGAGTCACTGGAAAGATGGAGCAGTGAAAGCTCATCCTTGCATTGGAATTCTAAGTAATAAGTGCAGAAAAAAGGAGGCGATTTGGATGTCACCACCAGGCGAACATCATGACAGTGAGTGTCACAGGCCGGCCGCCCTGATGGATCTCGGCCCACGAAGACGTGTGTTGATGTCGTGTCTCTTTCTCGAATGAGCTTTGGTAGCTTGGGTTTTTCAAGGCATTTGCTTATTTCATCTAAGTTGTCAAATTTATTGGCATATAGTTTTTCATAATATTCCACATTGCCCTTTTAATATTTGTGCAATCTATAGTCAATTCCCACTCTTGTTCTTTTTTTTTTTTTTTTTGGGACAGAGTCTTGCTCTATCACCCAGGCTGGGTACAGTGGCATGATCTTGGCTCACTGCAGCCTTGACCTCCTGGGTTCAAGCGATCCTCCCACCTCAGCCTCCTGAGTAGCTGGAACTGCAGGCATGCGCCACCACACCTGGCTTATTTTTTTTATTTTTTGTAGAGACGGTTTCACAATGTTGCCCAGGCTGGTCTTGAACTCCTGAGCTCAAGCAAGCCACCCACCTTGGCCTCCCAAAATGCTACGATTACAGGTGTGAGCCACCACACCTGGCCCCCTCTCTCATTCTCGATGTTGTTAATCTTTGTCTTTTCTCTTTATCAGCTCGGCTAGAGGTTTATCAATTTTATAGTCTCAAAGAATCAGCTTTTAGTTTCATTGATTTTTCTCTTTTCTGTTACATTGATTTCTTCTGTTATTTTTTTCTTCTTCTTATTTTGAGTTTAATTTGTTCTTTTTCTAATTTTTTAAAGTGAAATCTAAGGTCATTGAATCGAAGCCTTCTTTTCTAACACAGGCATTTGGTGCTTACATGTCCTCCTCAGCACTGCAGATTTTTATATGTTGTATTTTCATTTTTATTAATTTCAAAATGCTTTCTAATTTCTTTTAAATTTTTTCTTTTACCCATGATGTGTTAGTTTGCAAATACTTAGGATTTTCAGGTATCTTTGTTACTGATTTCTAATTTAATTTCAGTTTTGTCAGAGAACATACTTTGTATGACTTGACTTGTGTCCTTTTAAATTTGAGACTGGTTTTATGGCCCAGAAGATGTTCTATCTTGGTAAATGTTCTGTGCATGTTTTCCAAAAAGAATGTGAATAACGTGTATTCAGCTGTTGTTTATGGAGTGTTCCATGAATGTCATTTTGGTCAAGTTGGGTGGTAGTGGTCGAGTCTTCTCTGTTCTTACTTACTTTCTGTCTACTTGTTCTAACAGTTACTAAGGGCAGGGTGTGAAAATTCCGAGTTATAATTGTAGATTTGTCCATTTCTTCTTAGGCTTTTATTATTTTATATTTTATTATGGTTTTATTTTTATACCTTGTGATGTTGGGATCTGAGGTCTCAGTATAGACTCATGATTGTTGAAATGTAAACGCGTATGGAAATATCGAGGTGTGAGTGAATACCTGTGCACACTGCTTGCGTCAAGTATGAAGCTCTGCTAGCAGGTGCATGAATGTTTAAGACTGTGTGTCCACTTGGCGAACCAACCCGGCTATCACTATGAAGTGGTCTTCTGTATTGCTGGTAATGTTCTTTCTTTAAAATTTACTTCAATATAAATATAACCATTACCGCTTCCTTTTGATTAGTTATATGATAGACATTTGTCCATCTTTTAATCTGTTTGTGTATTTTAAACATAAGATAGATTCCTTGTAAGCAGCACATAGTTGGGTGTATCGTGCTTGGGGAAGATTGATTGTACCTTATAAAACACATAGCCTCCTCTCTCCAAATGCTTTTTAGTCCTCCTCACAAGATTCCTCTTTATACTCTGGGAAAGTGGGGTCTTGCTTTTTTATCCAGTCTGACAACCCCTGCCCTTTAAATGGGGTGTTCAGACAGTTTGATATGCTCACTGATATAGTTGGGTTTAGCTGTCCCTGATTCTGTAACTTAGATGCTTTAATTCTTCCTTTTACTGTTCCATCAAACTGTTTTCACCTTTTTAAAAGGTAAATTTCTAAGTTTACTGGATGTTTATTAGGACTATTAGATAGATAGATAGGTAGATAGATAGATTTTTAAACTGTGTCATGTTTTTCTTGAGTTATTAATTTTTGTAATACCTTGGTGATGAAATAGCATAGTTTTGAATAGTCTACTGCAAGTTTTCTGTTTTTTTAGATAAGCCCTTGTGTTTTTTGTATACAGTTTTGCAAGAGCATGAATTTCTTCCAGAACATTTCTATTATAGTGGAAACGCCTGTGTTCTGTTGAATCCGCAGTTGGGAGAAGAATCCGTCTCTAGCTGTCAGTGCGATGTTAGGTGAAACCTTGCTAGACACTGGACATTTGGCTGGGAACTGTGCATGTCAGCTTGCCAGAACAGTAGCTTTGAGGAGCATAATTGACCAGTGTTAAAGTGAACACAGAACAGGGTAGGAGTGAGCACACATAGCCTCTTGGCAATCCTCAGGTCTGGACTAGAGCTTATTCTTATTTGAGGATAAATAAAAAGAAATAAACCTCACCTTTGGACCTGTCAAAAAAAAAAAAACAAGGTATCCCAGAATGTGTGGAAGACGGAAATATTCTGAAGTGCAGAAGAATATGCCTCTGAAAATGAAATTAAATCAGGAAAAAATATTTTCAAAAGACTTTGGCTTTTGAAAGAGGCAGAAGGTGATGCATGAGGAGGGACTAGGCCGAGTGAGAAGATGATGGGATGAGTTTAAAGGGAAGTGGTTGAGAACAAAGAGTTCATGGCTTAGTTAAAATCTGTATTTGAAACCATAAGTAGTAAAATGGATATTGTGGAAAATAGCAGCAGTGAAGTGAAGGACATACTTGAGAGGCTGCCTGGGAATGCAGAATAAACAACAGATGTGTCACTGGTGAAAGAGGCCAGATCTGATGGGGAGACTTCAGCCAAATAGCATAGGAACTCTGAAGAAGCCAGAACAAGTTTAACAAAAATAATAATCAATGACGTAATTGAAGAGCATTTTCCTGAGCAGAAAGAAGACCTATATTTGTTGAAAGAGTCATGTTTTGAACAAAATAAAAGACTCTTACTTATGTATCTTCTGACAACGTTTTTGAATTTTAAGATTCAAGAAAAGAAATGCTAGTAGATTCCAGGCGGAAGGAAATGGCAACAATCACAACATCAAGACTCGGCCCCCAAAGTTTTACCTGGAAAGAAGCTGTGGTTGAGCTGGACTTAAACTTCTCTACAGTGTTGAGGGGGGAATGGCATCCAAAGATTTGAGGGGGACATATTTCTCATCTAAGATTTTTATACCCAGCCAAGATGTGTTTTTTTGTGTGAAGGATACTGTCATCTGAGATTTGTGAGGGTTTGCAAAATACGCCATCTACATTCCCTTCAAGAAAATGTGTCTTTCTGACCAAGAGATGAATAAACATTCTGACCCTGAAGACAAATAAGTCATTGTTGTTCCTAAGGAGATAACCAGATACAGAACAACAGTCATGAAGATACTAGTCAGAGTTGTAGATACAATGAACGTAAAATTGGAAAGCATCTAGATAGCCAGCCTTGGGAGCTGGGGTGATTCTTTATATGATGAATTGGTTAGAGTTCTTTGGTTATAAGCAATTAATTGGCAAAAAAAAAAAAAAAAAAAAGTTCTAGACTAATTAGGAAAAGGAATTTGTCACTTTTTTAAAGAAAGATGAACACAGAAGTACTTGAGCTGGGATCAGCCAGGGACTCTCAGTGGTGGGAGTTCCGAGACTTGTGTCTTTTGGGTTCATCTAGTGACTGGGTTCATCTAGTGACTGATCTATTGAAGAGGTAGGCCTTGGAAAGAGAACTGGACGAGCTCAGCTGGTGTCACATGCCACTCTTTGGCCTGACACTTCCTTGGGAGCATCAGGCTCATCCGAAGCTCCTGAAGTGGGACGGGGCAGCTGTCTATCGCACATGGGATAGGAAACAGCCCTTCAAAACGAAGCTTACCAGGAATTGTTAATGCCATTGGAAAACGCCTGGCTTTAATATCAGCCCAGAGAACGTGGCAGACAACTGTATCACTAGAGGTTCGTATGGGCAAAAGGCAAAGAAAAACAACGGCAAGGAAGCATGTCAGAATGTTACCGAGGGCTTGTCTCTGTGTGATGGCATCATGGATGACTTTTTAAATACTTGCCTGTGATGAGCATGTATTGTTTTTATAAGCAGAAAATGAAAAAGAAAACGGTCATTACGAAGACGGAAACACGAGGGAACTATTTTAGGTTATTGTGTTACGTGAGGAATGCGGACTTTAGAATTAAATTCTGTGATTACACAGACATAGTGAATATGAATGTCTGTGGATCGAGGCTGATGCAAACGTGCAGTAATGACATTCTGTGGTGGGAATGTGCTGAAAGTGATTTTTCTTTTAAAACATTTTATTTCATATTTATTTCATAAGCTAATATAACTTAGAATAAATTTATATTAGTTGGAAGATACTCTGCTTCCTCTGAAAAGCCTAATGTTGGGGAAACTTCTGGAATGAGTAAGGAAGCTGTCTCTAGATCAGAGATTTTGAACCAGGGGATGATATTGTCCCCAAGAGGACCTTTGGCACTCCCTGGAGACATTTTTGGTTGTCATGACTTGGAAGATGCTACTGGCATCTGGTGTGTGGAGGCCCAGGATCCTGCTAAATGTTTTATAATGTGTATGGCAGCCCTAAACCCCAACAACTAAATACGCAAACCAAAATCCCAGTGGTGCTGAGGCTGAGAAACCCGGCTCTCCAGAGACATTTTTACATGTCTGTGATTTACTAACAAAAATCCCAACTGCTCGTATTTGTAGAAATGATTCCATATGAACTGTTCTATCAGTCCTTGGTCAGAACAAGGATAAAGAAGGAAGCTGGTGGGGCATGGTGGCTCACGCCTGTAATCCCAGCACTTTGAGAGGCCGAGGTGGGTGGATCACTTGAGGTCAGGAGTTCGAGACCAGCCTGGCCAACATGGGGGAAACCCTGTTTCGACTAAAAATACAAAAATTAGCTATGCCTGGTGGCATGCACCTGTGATCGCAGCTACTCGGGAGGCTGGGGCAGGAGAATTGCTTGAACCCAGGGTTGTGGGGGTGGTGGAGGTTGCAGTGAGCCCAGATCGTGCCACTGCCCTGCCGCCTGGGTGACAGAACAAGATTCTGTCTCAAAAAAAAAAAAAAAAAGGAAGTCATCATTTCCCTAGTTGGATGTTTTCTAGATCGGAACTTCCATGTTGTAACTCCAGTCTCTTTTCTCCTAACCTTGCAGGTTCATCTGCAGAAGCCAGCGGACGCCTCTGCTCTCCCTGTGGGTTACCTGGCTCATGAGACCTTGCCGGCAAGGCTCTGTGCTTGAACGTCTGTGACCCAGCTCTGACTGTCCGGGTACTTGTATGTGTTGGTGGGAGTTTGGAGCTCGCTGGAGCTATCGTTTCCGTGGAAATTTTGAGCCATTTCGAATCACTTAAAGGAGTGGACGTTGCCAGCAATGAGCTCCCAAAGCCATCCAGGTAAGGCCTGGTCCTTTCTTCTCTGGGCACACAGTGGGGCTTTCTTTTCCCAAAGTAGACTTTCCTGTGGCTGCAGCTTTCTTTCTGAATTCGAGACTTTTGTTTTTCTTGATAGTGGTCACTGTTGGTTTTTGACAGCACACAGTGCAGAATGGATGGTTTGTTCTTCCTCTTGGTGTAAGAAGAATGATAAAACCTGGGAGGGTCTGGAGTCAAGTCTGCGGCCCTGGTTTGCAGGCTGACTTGAGTGGCACACAGGTTTCGTCGCTGCCAGGAGAGAAGTGCTTTTTGACGAGGGTGATGTTTAAAGGTTAGGTTGTGATGTGGAGTGCTGGTTTCTTGCTCAGTGTCTTTGTTGTTTTATGAGGGGTGGTGTGAGGGGTGGGAGTGCTCCTCCGACCGCGCGTCTGGGCTGCCTGGGAAGAAGCTCATGTTCCCATTCAGGTGGTGGCCATGGTTGCTCCTGGTGTTTGAGTGCCTCTGTGAGAGGCTGCGCTCAGCATTTTACATATAATTCTATATGCATTTAGTACAGCCCCAGATCATCTCAGGCCTGGAGGGAAGAAGTAACTTACCTGAGGTCACAGAGCTGGCAGGTGGGGGACCCACGGGATTGGGAGGCAAGCCTGTCCTGCTCTGAGCTTCAGAAGCGTGTCATGGGCCATCCATTAACGACTTCACACTGTCCATCCTCGGAAAGCCACCGAAGCATGTCGTGGCCCATCCCTTTACGACTTCACACTGTCCGTCCTCAGAAAGCCTCCGAAGCATGTCATGGGCCATCCTTTTACGACTTCACACTGTGCATCCTCGGAAAGTCACCGAAGCATGTCGTGGCCCATCCCTTTACGACTTCACACTGTGCATCCTCAGAAAGTCACCGAAGCATGTCATGGGCCATCCCTTTACGACTTCACACTGTCTGTCCTCGGAAAGTCACCGAAGCATGTCGTGGGGCATCCATTTACGACTTCACACTGTCCGTCCTCGGAAAGTCACCAAAGCATGTCGTGGGGCATCCATTTACGACTTCACACTGTGTATCCTCGGAAAGCCACCGAAGCATGTCGTGGCCCATCCCTTTACGACTTCACACTGTCCGTCCTCGGAAAGCCACCGAAGCATGTCGTGGCCCATCCATTTACGACTTCACACTGTCCGTCCTCGGAAAGCCTCCGAAGCGTGTCATGGGCCATCCATTTACGACTTCACACTGTCCGTCCTCGGAAAGTCACCGAGCGTGCGCCATAACGAAACCTTGGGGCCCACCACCGACCTGCCTGAGTGTGGGGCTCCTACACAGCCACTCCCGTGCTGCCCAGCCTCCTGCCACTTCCAGCGCACCGTGGCCTTCAAGGGCACTTAGCCATCGACTTCTGTCTTGCGTCCACCTGAGAGAGAAGACGGTGGCCACTGAACAGATGCTTGGACAGGCACCTGAGGCTCTGTTAGCCTTGGCTGTGGGTCCAGCTCCTTAGAGCAGAGGCTCAGGGTCTGGGCCACTCTCTTTGAGATTGCCTGGAACGCTTACACACGTCTTTCCCTGGGTGGAATCGGCTTTGTCTGAAAATTCCAGAGGGCAGGATTCCAGGTTTTTTTAGACGTGGAAGTTTTATTGAGTTAAATTGTTTATGTATTGACTGATGTAAAGAAATGGTTTATGATGATTCCAAGACAAAATTAAGCGCTGTGGATCAAAGCATCTAAACAGACATCGAGTGGAGCTGGCTCCCTCCCTCCTGCACTGGGCGGCTGTTGGGTGAGAGCGTATCTTTTTTCTATGTCTAAACATAGTGTTGTGTGTGTGAGCATTTTCATAGAGTATAATTCTATATGCAGGGCCCTGTGTTTTACATTCTGTCCATTTTAATGTGTTATAAGCATCTTTTGGTATCAGTATGTGTGTAAATATAACTTGCTCTTTTTGATCCCTTGCGAATGGATATTTATGTGGTTGTAGCAGTGTTTATACCAATCCCAAATTGGCATCAAACAATTATTATACATATATTTTGTAAACTTCTAAGTATCCCTACTAGACAAGTTCCAGGAAGTGGAAGCTGGGTCAGCGGGCCCATGCACTTAAAAACAGCATTAGGTTTACTGTCGGATTGCTCCAGAGGCCTCATTCCAGCTGATCTTCCTAATTCCAGTGTAAGAGGATGCATGTTTTTCGTTTGTGCTGTACCAGCACTGGGCAGGTTCAGTCTCTTTCATTTTTGTCAGTGTGCGAGGGGAAAATTATTGTTTGAGTTCTCTTGATTATTTTAATGGGGGTGCATATTTTTGTATGACTTGGTGTACACATAATCATAATTTGTACGTGCTCTGCAGGCATTTGAAGAGAAAGTATGCTCTTATGATTTTGTTTTAGCCTAAAAACAGCTATATGTATATATCAATATTGTATTTAAAGTTCTTGGCTGGGCACGGTGGCCCACACCTGTAATCCCAGCACTTTGGGAGGTCAAGGTGGGCGGATCATGAGGTCAAGAGATCGAGACCATCCTGGCTAACATGGTGAAACCCCGTCTCTACTAAAAATACAAAAATTAGCTGGGCGTGGTGGCGCGTGCCTGTAGTCCCAGCTACCCAGGAGGCTGAGGCGGGAGAATTGCTTGAACCCAGGAGGCAGAGGTTGCAGCGAGCCAAGATGGCGCCACTGTACTCCAGCCTGGAGACAGAGCGAGACTCCGTCTCAAAAAAAAAAGTTCTCTCATTTATATATATTTTATTTATATGTAGGAGGATACGTATGCTTTATATGTTATTTTATTTATATATTAACTCGTTATTTAAATCAGTATAGCTTTACTTATTTTTTTCTGTCCGATTTCTTGGAAAAGTGTGTTTTTCTACTGTGATTATAGTTTTGTAATATTCTTTTTACATTAATAACCATTTTTTGCTTATATAGTTCAATGTTTTCTTCAATGCTTAAAAATTAATGACTGTTCTTTTGGTAGATCAGCTCTCTTATCAAAATACAATATATTTCTCTTTGTTTAATGTTTCTTTGACCAAGAGCTTACAGTGTTTCATGAGGTATTTCTACCCTTGGTTTCTTTTGGCTAACAAATATTTCTCCATCCACTTGTCTCTAACCTTTTCAGGCTGTGTTCTTTGAGGCTCAGCTCTGGAAACCGCAGGGTGCTGGGTTTGGCCTTTTCTGTGGGAATTTCAGCCGCTGCAGTTCAGTTTGATCACCGGCCTGCCCGGGCCTGTCCTGTCCCTGTGAGTTGGGTTGTATGCGCCTCGTTGCCACCCACGACCTCTCCATTCTCTGTCTCAGTGGGTCGGAGGCTGAAGACCGGCCGCGCTGGCGAGGGCAGGGCTGCCCCTCCGCCCAGCCCATTCTCTGCTCTCCGTCTGTGGGGAGGGTGCAGCTAGGG
Source organism: Macaca mulatta (assembly GCF_049350105.2). Classification (NCBI taxonomy): domain Eukaryota; kingdom Metazoa; phylum Chordata; class Mammalia; order Primates; family Cercopithecidae; genus Macaca; species Macaca mulatta. The sequence continues at coordinate 144,596,838 of NC_133417.1, read as the reverse complement.
TGGTTTGCCTGGGGCCTGAAGTCCGCTGGCTGCCTCCTCTGCCCTGTCCACTATCATCTTTCCCTGACGTGTCTGCCCTTCCTCCCAGAGGATCCTGGGCGGCAGGACCCCTTGTGCCAAAACCTGCGCGTGCCACCACACGCACACACTGGCTGGTGGCGCAGTGGCCTGTGTCCACGTCTCGGGCCGGGGATGGGGCTTGCACAGATCTGTGTCCCCCCTCCCATGCGAGGCCCACTTGCTGGTGTGGCTTCCCCGGCAGCTCCATCCCCAGAGCACTCTAGTTTCGGGAAGTTCCTCTGCGTTTCTTGTTAGCTGAGGCACCTGTTTGTCCACTGCCAGGCATTGCTGGAAGTGCTTTCCAGTCTTGTCTTTCATCATTTTAGTGGGTTTTGGGAAGAAGAGAAATCATTAATACTGAAGGATTCAGTCTGCCGTCTTGAGCGGGAAATTTCTAGGTGTGTCGGAGCACAGCCATGGAACCGCTGTTCCTTTTCCTTCAGCCAAGGAGCCGGGTCGTGGCCTGCCTTGCCATCACCGGGCAACGCGGTGCTCGGGGCCTGCCTGGCCGTACCTCCCCTCCCTCCATGCGTCTCTTGTGCCGTCCTCTGCTGGCTGGCCCTGTCCTTTGCCCTGCCTACCCGGCTCACTCTTGCCTGCCTGGCTCACCCTTGCCCACCCACCTGGCGTGGGGTTCTGCTCCTGTGTGACCTGGTGTGGGTGACCATGCTGCCCCTCACTCCCTGGGCAGGCTGGGCTGGGGGAGTCCAGCTGCCCGTGGGCCCCCTCTCACATTTGGAGTGTGACTTGGCTTTGCCCTGATGATGAAGTGCCCTTCTAGTGTGGTGTGCATGGCTTTCCTCTCCCTGTGTTCTGTGAAAGTCGTCTGCTGCTGGGTGAGTTTTGTGTTATGGTTTTATTGCTGTTCCCGCTGAACTTTGCCAGAGCCAGGCCCTGGTTCTCTGACGTCAAAGCTGCTTAACTGTTGGGATTTTATTGCTCTAAATAACGATTTCTAATGATGTGAGCGGCCTGAGGAAAGAACCTGGATTGACTTAGCCTGGAAGAGCTCTCCTTTGAAAGGAGGCCCTGGAGCCTTACACCCCTTGCCCGGCCAGCCCTCCACACCCTCCCTGTGGGGATGCGCCATGCAGGGCACAGAGCCTCTGCCCTGAAGCCTAGTCCCCGGCATGAAACCAGGAGCGTGGACAGGAAGCCTACAGGGGCCTGCTGGCAGGACAAGCCAAGGCTCCTTTTCCCTCCCATTCGCTTGTTTTCCTCCGAGGACAGTTCCCCAAGTAACTGTCTTTGTCTTTCCTTGTGGTTAAGGCTTAGGATACTGGCCACTTGACTGGCCAGCAGCAAAGGCAGACGTTGTTACTTGGCCACCCACTTAACACTACCCTGTCCCTCCAGTGTCATTTACTTTCCCTTCTGGAACGTTTGTGCCTAGAGAAAGTCTTGCCCAGAAATGTTCTCAGTGTCAAGGAGCCCCGCAGTGGATTTGCTGGGACGTGTCTGTGTCACCCAGATGATGCTCTCGATAGGAAGCTGGTCGAGCAGGCAGTGGCGAGTAATTTGAGCATCCTCTCGCTCCTGGAATCTTGGTGCGAGGTACGGATAATGTTGAGTTCAAGACAAAATAAGTGGCCAGGCACGGTGGCTCAAACCTGTAATCCTGGTACTTTGGGAGGCCGAGGTGGGCAGATCATTTGAGGTCAGGAGTTCATGACCAGCCTGGTTAACACGGTGAAACCCCGTCTCTGCTAAAAATGCAACAATTAGCCAGGCATGGTGGTGCGCACCTGTCGTCCCAGCTACTTGGGAGGCCGAGGCAGGAGAATTGCTTGAATCTGGGAGGTAAGGTTGCAGGGAGGCAAGGTTGCAGTGAGCTGAGATTGTGCCACTGCACTGTAGCCTGGCTGACAGAGCAAGACTCTGTCTCAAAAAAAATAATAAATAAAAAATAATAAAGAAAAGGATGTTGTGGGAAACTTGTGTAATTTAAGATCAGTGTTTTAATTTGGGCCATTCTATGATTTCTTAATATTCTGTTCAGTCTGAACTACCCCATCTACACAAAAGCAGCTAAAAAGTCTCTGTCAACAATAACTTGGTGGTTAGTGAGTTCCTGGTAATCCAATTGCTTCAAACCACTGTTAAGTGTTAATCCTGTGAGTCCCAGGGAGAAGGCTCTCGCTCTGGGGGTGCTTCCAGTCCTCATGTCCTGCTCTAACTTTATTTGATCTTGAATCTGTTTATTTTAACCATTGTGGCTGCCAATATTTTAATATAATAATTTTAATATATATAAAATAATATCAATTTTAATATAGAAATGATCTCATAAAGATGCATTTTTATGGCATTTAATGCTCTGCAGTGGTTGAATGTTTCAGGAATACCGCAGAGAGTGTGTGTGTGTGTGTGTGTGTGTGTGTGTTAGGGTGGTTTTGTGTTTTAGACACAATGTGTATGTGTTAGGGTGTGTGTGTGTTTTGGACAGGTTATGTGTGTGTGTTTTAGACAGGGTGTGTATGAGATAGGATGTGTGTGTGTTAGGGTGTGTGTGTTTTAGATAGGGTGTGTGTGTTAGGGTATGTGTGAGACAGTGTGTTAGGGTGTGTGTGTGTTTTAGACAGGGTGTGTGTGTTAGGGTGTGTGTGTTTTACACACTGTGTGTGTATGTGTTAGGATATGTGTGTGTTTTAGGGTGTGTCTGGTGGTTTTAGACAGGCTGTTTGTGTGTGTGTTAGGGCGTGTGTTTAGACGGTGTATGTGTCAGGGTATGTGTGTGTTTTAGAGTGTGTGTGTGTGAGGGTATGTGTGTGTTAGGGTGTGTGTGTTTTAGACGGGTGTGTGTGTTGTGTGTGCATGCGTGTGTTAGGGTGTGTGTGTGTTTTAGACTGTGTGTTAAGGTATGGGTATTTAGATAGGATATATGTGTGTTAAGGTGTGTATGTATGTGTTTTAGACAGGGGTGTGTGTATTATGGTCTGTGTGCGTGTGTGTGTGTTAGGGTGTGTTTGTGTGTTTTAGGGTGTGGTGTATGTGTTAGGGTGTGTGTGTGTTTTAGACTGTATGTTAAAGTATGGGTGTGTGTTTTAGACAGGATGTGTGTGTTAAGGTGTGTGTGTATGTGTGTTTTAGACAGAGTGTGTGTTTTAGGCAGGGTGTGTATGTGTGTATGTGTTGGGTGAGTGCGTGAGATGGATGTGTGTTTGAGGCGGTGTGTATGTGTGTGTGTTAGGGTGTGTGTGTGTGTGAGACGGTGAGTGCATGTGTGTGAGACGGAGGTGTGTGTGTTTTAGACAGGGAGTGTGTGTGTTTTTAGACAGGGTTGAGAGTGTTGTGTTTTGCACAGGGTGTGCGTTGGATGCGTGTGTGTGTGTGTTAGGGTCTTGCTGTCGCCCAGGCTGGAGTGTGGTGGTGATGTGTGTGTGTGTGTGTGTGTTAGGGTCTTGCTGTCGCCCAGGCTGGAGTGTGGTGGTGATATGTGTGTGTGTGTGTGTGTGTGTGTGTGTGTGTGTTAGGGTCTTGCTGTCGCCCAGGCTGGAGTGTGGTGGTGATGTGTGTGTGTGTGTGTGTGTGTTAGGGTCTTGCTGTCGCCCAGGCTGGAGTGTGGTGGTGATGTGTGTGGAGTGTGGTGGTGGTGTGTGTGGAGTGTAGTGATGTGTGTGTGTGTGTGTGTGTGTGTGTGTGTGTGTGTGTGTGTTAGGGTCTTGCTGTCGCCCAGGCTGGAGTGTGGTGGTGATGTGTGTGGAGTGTGGTGGTGGTGTGTGTGGAGTGTGGTGGTGATGTGTGTGTGTGTGTGTGTTAGGGTCTTGCTGTTGCCCAGGCTGGAGTGTGGTGGTGATGTGTGTGGAGTGTGGTGGTGGTGTGTGTGGAGTGTGGTGGTGATGTGTGTGTGTGTGTGTGTTAGGGTCTTGCTGTCGCCCAGGCTAGAGTGTGGTGGTATGCACTGCAGCCTCAGCTTCCTGGGCTTCAGTGATCCTCCTGCCTCAGGCTCCCTAGTAGCTGGGATCACAGGTGCATGCCACCACACCCAGCTAACTTTTAAAATTTTTTGTAGAGACTGGGTCTCACCATGTTGTCCAGGCTGGTCCCCAACTCCTGGACTCAAGCAATCCTGCCCCCTCGGCCTCCCAAAGTGCTGGATTACAGGTATGACCTATTGTACCCGGCTAGCAATACTACAAAGTTTTAAGAGGCAGAAAAGGAATTTTGAAGACCTGCAGTTAACCCAAGACATTGATTCTGAGCTTCTGGTCGCAGGTGGGTTGCAGATTCTGAGCATGACCCTTGCTCAGAAACAGGGTGGCAGGAGGTAATGAGAAAGCCTGGGAGCTGAGAGTGGCTTTGCGGGAGGCCCAAGAGGGCTCCCAGGAGGAGGGGGTGTGCAGGCAGCAGGTGCAGCCAGCTGGCAGGAGTCCAGGGGAGCTCGGACACGGAGACAGGGCCTGAGAGCACGCCTGGTGCCAGCTGGAGAAGAGCATCTTCATGGCCCCTGCAATGAGCAGCCCTGGGGATTCTGGGTAGGAGGGAGTGAGGCTGAGCCATGAGAACATGGGAGAGTAGACCAGCCCTGCATCAACTGGAGATTTTAGAAAAGGACAGCGGAAATGCCTTGATGGTTCAGGCTGATGTTGGGGTGAGAAATGCTTTAGAGAAGGACAGCGGAAATGCCTTGATGGTTCAGGCTGATGTTGGGGTGAGAAATGCTTTAGAGAAGGACAGCGGAAATGCCTTGATGGTTCAGGCTGATGTTGGGGTGAGAAATGCTTTAGAGAAGGACAGCGGAAATGCCTTGATGGTTCAGGCTGATGTTGGGGTGAGAAATGCTTTTGATCCCCATGTACCGCTTGCTTCCGCTTTCTAAAGGAAAGGTTTCAAAAATACTTGTGTACGTTTTCTGACGCACAGCCCCGCCTGTCTGAATGTGCATCCTCCCAGCCACCCGGCACGGGGCGTCTGCAGCTCTCAGATTGTCACTAGCCTGGATTCTCCATGCCATCATTATCTGGGATCTTAATCAGTCAAGGTTTGTTCTGGAAATCATGTAGTCAAGGACTTATTTTTCAACCTACTTTTTTTTTTTGATCCTCAAATTGTGTTTTGTCTTTTAAAAATCACGAGTACTCAGTCATTCTGAAGAGCTCAGAAAATTCACTGTCAATGGAGCATTGATGGTTTGTTTTGGCAATTCTCTGGAAATTCTTACACAGTTTGTGGAACATTTGCATTTGTGTCCCTTTTTCAAAGCCACTATTGTAGAAATGCAAATTTCTGAGTTCTGAGATGCTGAATGTTGGATGATTAATGATATTGAAATTTAAGAATGAACTCCTGGTATGTATTTGACATAGAAAACTCGGTGTGAGAATCATTAGAAACCATTGAGCACAGCTTGGCGGGGAACAGAAAGGCTGTGATTGAGGCACCCGGTGGTGGGGGCAGGTCGCACGTGGACAGGTGTGCAGGTGCGTGGCTGCCTCCGGGTGCCAGGCTGTGTGAGGCAGGAGCTACTGCTGTCAAAGGTCTGGCTCTCCTTGACCATAGGTATTCAAAACTCATCATAATAATACATCAGTCTTGATGACTTGCTTGCTCCAAGTCAACCCCTCTGTGCGTTTAAGAGAACACAATAAACAGCAGGTTTGTTCTGAGGTTTGCTTTGCTGCTGCTTCATTTGTGTTTGCATATAGCCTATGACATGAGCTGGACACGTTATTTCTGTTTTGTAGATGAGGAAACCAGTGTTACTGCTATTGAGTGCTTAGGTAGGCTGAGGCTGGGCAGCACATCAGAGGCCAATCTGGCGCTGCTAGAATTGGTCACCTGCCCTCAAGGAGCACAAGCCTCTCTGCGGCAGAACGCTGGGCACCTGGGACCTCGGAGGCATCGAGCCTCTCTGCTTGTGTGAGCTCCCTGGCCAGGGCAGGCAGGGCAGCAGGCATCCTGGTCCACTGTGGTTCATGCCGTGAGAGGGATGGGCTGGGCATGGAAGCCCCCTGAGGGATGTGGAGGCCAAGGGAGGCTGTCCCCCAGAAAGTTGCTGAGGCTGAAACACCCCTGCGAGAAGGGTTGGTGGGCCTCCCGCCGGTCCGGCCCTGCCGTCTGGGGCCCTGTCCTGCAACGCAGGCTTTGTATCACAGTTGGTTTCGACGAGCGTGGGTTTTGCCATCAGGGAACTTTATCTGTCCGTCCTCTGTCTTTTTGTGAACTTTCTCTGAGCTGTCTTTGCCAGTCCTTAGAATGTTGGGACTGAAGGAGTGACTGGGTGATTGGTATAACCAAGCGAACTCTGAGATTTGGGCTGAAGCTTTCATGTTGTGGTCACTTATCATCCTTCCCTTTGTTTATTTCATGAGAACATGGCAAAAAATGGGCACTTTGGGGAAAATTATAATGAAAATTACAGTTAATTTTAAGAAATTAAAATTAAGACAAAAATCAACTGAGGCATCTACCTAAACTTTTTTGAATTATATCTGACCTTGAGTTTTTAAACTGGTTTGCTTTCAGCCACCTAATCAATAAGACACTGGGAGTGCTGGCCCTTTAGGAGTGATACACAGTGGTGGGGACGGAGGCCTTGGGGCGTTATTTTCATGTTTGCTTCTCTCTCCGTCCCCCTTTTTAGGAAAACAAATACAAATAGAAAAGACAAATTCTGCCTCTCAGGGAGCTAGGCACAGCTGATTCGGAGACCGAAGCGCGTAGGCCAGGCCTTTGGGAGTCCCCTGGAGAGAGTAGGCGGCTGTTTCCCTCCAAGATGATGCTGGGCCTGCAGGCTCTTGGTTGTCTGTGAGGGTCCTGAGCCTGGCTGGCTCATGGTGGCTTTGTTCGCACTGGACCCCAGGCTCCCTCGTCTCCCTCAGCCCTCACTGTACTCTCCTCCATCTCTGCACCCCGTCCCCTTGCTGTCTTTCCTTCAGTGCTACAACCCGGACTCAGGACCCAGTGGGGTTCCGTGCTGACACGCAGCTGTAGAGCTCCTGGGATTTTACCTTGAGACACAGTATTCAAGATGACTATCATTTCCTAGCTTTCACCAAGACTCTGTACGTTCAAAAGGAGTAGTAAAACTTACTGCAGCGTATTTGTTTTTTACAAAATACATAAATGACCTAAATGTACTTATTTTTGTTCCATTTGAAATAGCATTTATAAAGAATGAGGTAAAGTTGGTCTGTGTGTCTTAATGTTCATTTTTTAGTGATGGTCATTAACTGGGGGAGTTTTTTTTCTGTATATAACTACATTCTCAAAGGTTCAAATTAACTCTTTGAGTTTGTATCCACTTGAGATGTCAGGGTTTGTTATTGTGAAGCCATTGTCTTCAGAGCTTTTCTCTAAAAGAAGTTTTGTGATTGGGGCCAGTTTTTAAAAAAATTTTAAATTTTAAATGCTTAGACCATTTTCTTAGAAGATTGCATCCATAATCTGGTTGTTTAGGTGATGTCTACGTTCGTTCAGCCTGCTATCATCAAATTCTTTAGGGTGGATGATATGTAAATAACAGAAATTTCTTGCTCACAGTTCTAGGGGCTGGAAGTCCAAGATCAAGGTGCTAGCAGACTTGGTGTCTGGTGAGGGCTGCTCTCTGCTTCATAGATGATGCCTTCTTGCTGTATCCTCACCTGTTGGAAGGGGTGAGGGGTCTCACTTGAACCTCTTTAATAAGCGCCTTTAATAAGAGGCACTAATCCTATTCCTGAGAGTCCATAACTTAATCGCTCCCCAGAGGCCCCACCTCTTAATACTATCACATTGGGTATTACATTTTAGTACATGAATTTCAGGGGGGACACCAACATTCAGACCACAGCAGCTGCTAAAGCCAAGAGAATACGTTTCGTTATAAGAGCTAACGGTTTTCTTTCAATTAGTTTGCATTCATAGCCAAGGATATTCCTTTTTAAATATCTGAGTTATCCTAGGAAATACGTAGAAATTGGATGTTTATTAGCACTGTGTTTCTCAGTGACTTGTTGTTTCAGTAGGGTTTGTGAAATGCTGTCAGAGTGTCAGGCAAGGCTGTGGAGTCTGTTCTGAGTACACTTAGGGTTTCCGTGTGTTGTCCTGAAGCCTTTCTCACTTCTTCACATCTAGGGTAAGGCCGTATTGACGGGAATTCCTTCCTCCCTGTTAGGTAGTGTGATGCAGAATTCTTGATGCTCTTCGTTTTCACATGGACTGAATCCAAATCAACTAGGGCTGATTCTCCCAGCCCTGTCTTCTCATCCTGGTCTGACACCGCACAACGCACACCTTCCTGCCGCAGGCTTGCCGAGGTGCTGCCTGGCCCTGTCTTTGCCGGAACGCCTGCGGTCTCCATGTGGCTGTGCAGGAGCAAAGGCAACCTTCGCCCCACATCTCTCTCATGTGCTTCCACAGCACTGCCTTGTTTTCGTGATAGGATCGGGGAGGGAGGAAGGCAAGGTTAATTTTTTCTTTCTGATGTACTAGTGGATAAAAAGTTTTGGAACATTTGAGGAGGTCCTAAGGGAAACTGGAGACACGGAAAGCAGAGGTTCTCACTGGTAAACCAGAGAGATGAGGAGTTTTAGTTTTTGTAGTGCCTGATGCACTGTACATGTTGAAAGCCGAGTCCTTGATGGTAACGGTGGCTCTGATGATGGTGGAGATGGGAGGTTAGGGTCCTGTTAGAGATGTTTAGTGGGTGCTGCAGTGAGCCCGGTTTTCCGAGTGACAGGGACTAGGGTATGACTGCTGACGGGGGAGTCAGATCTTCAGTGCCCTTTATCTCTGGTGGGCTTTTCATCCTTGGTCTTGCAGCATCAGGACGGGGCCAGGGTGCCTGGCCTGGAGGGGGTGTGGGCTTGGGCCGAGGACTGCAGGGCGCAGGTGTCCTCTCACTGTGGCCCTCAGCACGGGGAGCCCTGTGGCTTTGAGGCAGATGCTTCATTCAAGGCAGGTGGTTCTTTTCTGAATGCAAACATACACGTGAGCATCTCCAAAGGCTGCTTTTGAGACATGATGTCCGTCTCCATGTCCAGCCTGTTGCAACGGGATGATAAGACGCAGAGGCTGTCTGACAGCTGGAAGGGTGCCGAGCCATCTCTAAGCAGCAGCACCGGTGGAGGACCCAGCCCGGAAGTGCTGACACCCCGCCGTGGTCCTCCTCTGTCCCATGCAGCCCAGCCTTCAGGAGATGCACCTTCAGGCATTTGGGTGGCAGGCTGGAGCTCAGTGGGGCTGTCCCCACTGGGGCCCCTCTCTAGCTTCTGAGAACAGTTGAATTGTCTCTCTGCTTTTACATCTGTCTGTGATTTGGTTCATTTTTGTTCTTCTCCAGTCCTCAGTAAGATTTGGTAAAACGTAATTTCTCGATGGTTCAGGAAGGCAGGGGTGGGGCTATGTCCATGCTTGCACAGCCTAGTGTGAACAGCTGAGCTCACTGCTCTGTGACTGGCTTGCTGCAGCTGAGGTTCAGGGAAGAGCTGGGGTGTCCTGGGGTGAGGGAGCAGCAGCACCAGCAGGACCCCATGCCCCAACCACTGTAGGGACCACCCTGGCCCGAATGTGTTAGAAACTAGGAGGGTATCTGGGGTGGGGACACATCCCACTCTTCTCGCTTTGTGTTCAGGCCCCCAGCCTCTTTTTGTCATGACATCTTGATGTCTCCCTACTCAACTGCCAGCACTTCTGCTGAGGGAAGCGGTCACAAGGCCCAGTGGCCCTGGCCTGAGCGTGGATGTGGCTTTCTTGGTTCTTGGCTGCGGTTTCCTTGAACTCTCCGTGTCTGTAAGACCTGATGCATGAGGATCACATGTGGGAAGGGTGTTTCTTGTGTTTATCAGTGTTTCCGTTTCTTTGGAAGTTACATGGATGCTGTTATGAGTGGATTTGATGGACTGATTTGCATGGGCGTGGCCTCAAGGATTGCATTTTCTAAGGGGATGGTGTTTTTAATGCCTTAGCCAGGAGATTGCAGGGTGCCCTGGGCCACGTGTGTGGTTCTCTGGGATGATTCTGCTCTGGAGCTCTGCTGAGGGATGTTATTTCAGACTTCAGTACTGTCTTCAAGAAAAAAAGAACAATGTAGGTCTCCGTTGAGTTGCTCACATCACCCGAGAGAGCATGGCTTCAGTGCTCCTCACCCATGTCCAGATCAGAGCATTTAGGCTTCACCTGGGGAGTGGGCAGGGGCAGGAGCTTGGAGATCACTGCCCAGGGGTGGCTCTGTGCCCAGGGGTGACCCGGGCTGGGCCCATTGCCTCCTGGGGCTAGGGTTGCTTCCTGTTATCAGGCCCTGTTTCTTTAGAAAGATACTTGGCTTTGGCTTTTGCCTTCTGGTGGCACCTGGCCCTGCAGCTGATGGAAATTGGCAGAGCAGAGGACTTCACTGGGACAGTGAGCAATGGGGTAGCCCTGTGTTTACAGGCAAAGCCCAGACCCTCTTATGACGGAAGGGTAGGGCAGGGCAGCCGGCCTTCACCTGGATAGCAACAAGGTAGCTGATGTATCTGAGTTGGTATATTCATTCAGAGACATTGGTTAAAATTACTTGTCAGTATAACATCTTTACCATTGTTTTCTTCAAAGCCAGATTCTGTATTTTCTGCTTTTATGTAAACTAAATATATAGGTTTCTTAAATACAGATGACCTCTGCCTTCACAGTTTATTTGGATACCTTTCAAGTCAGTTTTACACACATGCTCTCTGGAAACAAAACTCAGCCACTGGGGAACCGAACCTACGCTTTTGGTAGAATCTCTGCCTTGGGTGGGAGCCTGGAGGCCCTGGACCCCGTGTGATACCTGCTCCGGAATCTTCCACCAGTGGCTTTTGAAATGTGGTTAGTGGCTGAATCTCACTTCTGCCTTGGATGCTTATGGAATCTTCTGGATGGACTGAGCTCAGAATCTCACTGAATACTGTGGTCCTATCAGTCTAAACTTTGTACATAAAAATCCATAGGAATCTCATGGCAGCTGCTGAGGATTTGGAGAACTCCCTTAGAAAAATAATAGGAATTTATTTTTTCCTCTTTTACATAGTGGATATTTAAATTTTGAACATCAAATGGTAGTTTTGGATTTTAAAAGCTCAGCGTGAATAAACTTTGAGCTCAGATGCAGCTGTTTTTTAGTGTGTCAGTTTTATTAGATGTCATTTGATGTTTGCACCAGGGGGTTTGGACGAAGGTCAGTGTGAGAATCTCAGGGATAACTGGGCTGCTGCAGGGGTCAGACAAGGCCTCCTGTAATAGGGATTTTGGGGCACTGATGGAATGAAGGGGAGTGGGAGGAGAGGGTAACGAGTAGAGGCTGCCGTTGCCCCAGTTGTATTGGAGGGTGGTGAGAGAGGTGGTGGAGAGGAAGCTGCGCAGGCCTCCAGAAACGCACTGCACCGGCTTTGAGTTGTGAGAGAGGTACCATGGGAGGTCTAAAAACCATGCATTTTGGGACTGAGATAAAACACGTCCAGCTGGTGGCATGGACCAAACCAGCTGGGAGTGGAGTTGTCTCTCTGCGCTTGTCTGGAGTACCTGCCTGTGCTCTCTGAGCAGCCTCTGCACCTGGCTGGTGGGCGGGGCTGAGCCTCGCCTCCAAGGCCGCAGATTCTCTGGCTTTGGGTGTGCTGGGAGCTGTCTTCTGCGAGGCCTGGCTTTCCTGGGATTTCCAGACCAGATCCACCTCTTTCTCCCCTTTTTCTGTGTCTTTCTACCCGCCAAGAGATAGCAGTGTACAAAAACAAGCCAGCATTTCTTGTTCTCTTGCTATTTGTAACCTGTCCCGAGCCTGGACTGGGTCCAGTCCGCTCATTTATTCTGCCAGGGCCCAGTCTGCAGATCTCAGCCGAAGCCGTTGTCCTGCCTGGCTCACTCTGTTCCTGGAAAGCTTTGTCACGCACAGCCAGGGCCCGCTTTGGGTGCATCCTGTCTCCCCCGTCGCCGTATGTTTGGGAGCAGAAGTTGGCTCTGGTCAGATATGTGGATGTGCTGTTAATTTATCCTCATTCTTGGAAGCAAGTTGGGAGCTCAGAGGAAAGGAAGAGCCACAAAATGTCAAACCCAGCAGTGGCCATCTGACTCGGTTGCTCATCGCTACGATATGTGATTAAGATGGAAGTGTTTGATTTCCTTGCTTGCCAGATTTAGGCCTCATTTTGTTTACTCCCTTGAGTTCTGATTTCTTCCTGTTAAGGGAGGAAGTTTGCAGCGATAACCAGCTTGCAGTGGGGTTTTCTGTGAATGGAGCTTGTATTGGTGAGATGGGTGGCGTGGGAGTCCCCTGCCAGTTAGTGGCTTATGCAGGGTGTAAATTTCTCTCAAAGTGGACATTTTCCGCCTTCCTGGAGCCTAAGCGTTTATTTTGCCGGTGAGTACAGCTGAGTCTCACATGCACCTGACAGCAGTGTCTCCGAGCCTTGACATTTCCTTCACTCCCTCCCTTGGAGCCATTTGTGTGACAACCTGCTGTTCAGTAAAACCAGTTTAGCGGAGTGGGTGTGTGTTAATTCTAGTGTGTTTAAAAATAAATTCATATGATGAGAGTGGCACTTTACCCCGTGGTCTTCCTCTCAGTAACCCATAGCCCCAGTCCAACCATGAGAGAAACATCAGACAAATTCCAGTAGACACGCATCCTACAGTCTACTCTTGCCAGGCCCATTTGATATGCCAAGGTCATCGGAAACAAGCATCTTCTGAGAAACTGTCCACCAGAAGGGGTCTCGGGAAATGTGACACCTAAGTGTGATGTGGAATTCCTGGATGGGATCCTGGATGGGATCCTGGATGGATCCTGGAATAGAGTAAAAGACATTAGTGGGAAACTTCAGGAAATCCTAAACTCTAGAATTTTAGTTAATGACAGTAATGTCAGTATTGGTTCCCAGTTGTGACTAACGTACCATAGTAAGGTAGGATGCTAATAATAGCGGGGACTGTGCGGGTGGTATCGGTAGGGTATATGGCAGCTCTCTCTACTGTCTACTCAAGTTTTAATAAAATTCGTCAAGAATTTTGAGTTCACAAAATGAAGTACATTTATAGATACTCTCTTTTGCTTAATGTTTGCTCATGAATGGTTGTATACTGTAGTTACTTTAGCACCTAGCTTTTATAGTTTTTCTTCTGGGGATTATTTTTTTATGGTTGTGCATGGATGTGATAGATTAACTTAACAAGTCATTGTTGGTGGACAGGGAGTTTGTTTTCAGCCTTTCCATTGTTGTTACTATAAACATATGGCCTTGAAGAGCACCCATGTGTAAGTGGACTTTTTAACTGAAGTATCATAGGCATCCAGGAAAGTGCAGGAATCATGACTGCTTAGCTTGATGAACTCTCCCAAAAGGAAGATGCCTGTAACTGCTACCTGATCGTGAAATGGGACATCCCAGCACCCAGAAGCCCGTATGCGTCCTCTCTCAGTTACTGTACCCTCACTCTCACACCCTTTAGATACCACTTCTCTAGCTTCTAACATGAGTTTCTCCTGGTTTTGAATATCATATAAATCATATAATACTTATTTTTATTGTCTGGATTATTTCACTTGACAATATGTTAGATTTGTTGATATTGTGGCTTATAGTAGTAGTTTCTTCATTTAATGGATGTGTAATATTTCATTGTATGAACATATCACAAATTACTTATTGGTTCAATTGCTGATGACATTTTGGTACTTTCCAGTTTGGAATTGTGTATAATGCTACTGTAACATTCTTGTATATATCAATTGGTTCATATAAGTATGCATTTCTTTTGATAAGGTGTATGTGTGCCAAACAGTCTTCAAATTGATTGTACCAATTTACACTCTGACCTATAGAGTGTTGCTCTGTCCATGCCAATACATGGTATTACAATTCTTTTTCATTTTAAGTATTATAGTTTCATTTGTATTTCCCAAATTACTTAAAAATGTTGAGTACCTTTTCATATGTGTATTGACCAACTAGAGGTCCTCTTTGGTAGATAAGTTTTTATTCATTTAAGAAATTGGTTTGTCTTTATTTTTCTTACTGAGTTGTAGGAGCTATTTCTATAGACTGGATATGAGTGAGCTTTTTGTTGTTTGTTGCTATTTTCTATCAGTCTGTGTGCAGCCTTTTCCCTTTCTTAATGGTTTTTTTTGGCTGAACAGATGTTCTTAATTTTAATAGTGCAATTTAATAGTTTTATCTATGCCTATTTGAAGTTCATGAAGATATTATATATTATTTTTGAGAAACATCATTGTTCTATCACTCATTTAGATCTATGATCCACTGGGAATTTCTCTCTTTTTTTAAATATGGTGTGAGGTAGGGATTGAGAGTTACTTTTTCCATTTGGAAATTCAGTTGGCCTAACAGTATTTATTTAAAAGAGTCATCCTTTCTTCTCTGCTATCCAATGCAACTTTGTCATAAGTCAAATAAATTATGTAAATGGATCTGTTTTTGTACTTTATTCTAGTTTATTGGTCTATTTGCATATGTGTGTATCAATACAACACTGTCTTAACTAACTAATAGATTTACAGTTACCCTTAGTATCTAATAATGTGGGTCTTTCCACTTTTTAAAACTTTTCAAAGCTTGTCTTTGTTCTTTTTAGCCCTTTGCATTTCCATATGAATTTTAAAATAAGCTTTTCAATTTCAACAGAATATCTGCTGTGGTCTCAATTAGGATCCATTGATTTGCATATGAAATCAGTTTATTAGGAGTCTTCTAATCCATGAATATGCTACATCTTTCTATTTATTTTGAGCATCTGTAATTTCTTTCAATCGTATTTTGTAATTTTCAGTATAGAGGTCTTAGTTTTTTTGTTTATTTTTGTTTTTTTGTTTGTTTGTTTTGAGATGGAGTCTTGCTCTATTGCCCAGACTGGAGTGCAGTGGCACAATCTCAACTTACTGCCATCTCCGTCTCCCAGGCTCAAGCAGTTCTTCTGCCTCAGCCTCCTCAGTACCTGGGATTACAGGCACATGCCACGATGCCTGGCTAGTTTTTTCTATTTTTTGTAGAGATGGGGCTTCACCATGTTGATCAGGCTGGTCTCGAACTCCTGACCTCAAGCAATGCGTCTGCCCTCAGCCTCCCAAAGTGCTGGGATTACAGGCATGAGCCACCGTGCTTGGCCTAGAGGTCTTTTATTTCCTTTGTTAGATTTACTTCTAGGTTTTTGGTGAGTTGGGGGGTTATGCTATTTTGTTTTTAAAATTTTATTTTTGTAATGATGTTTAGAAGCACAATTACTTTTTGTATGTTTTTCGTGTCTCCAGATACCTTGCACAGTGTTTATTATTATACTAGTCATCTGTATATTCTTTTGGGTTTTTAATGCATATTGTCTATGGATGGTGAATGTTTTCATTTTTTCTTTGCTAATTTTTAAACCTTTTATGTCTTTCTTGCTTTGCTGCACTGCCTAGGACCTTCAGTCAAATAGTAATAGTAGACATCTATGTCACTCATTGGTAATAGTAGGCATCTATGTCTTATTCCAATATCAAGAGAAAAACTTTTGGTATTTCATCATTACATATAAAATTTGCTATAAGTTCTGTGTAGTCTATGAGATTAATGCAGTTTACTTTTGTTCTTAGTTTGCTGAGTTTTTCTCATAAGCAGGTGTTAAAATATTTGATGGAGTCATGTGAAATTGCACATATTTGATCATTTTCAGTCTATAAAAATGGTATTTTCATTTGGTTCAACTGAATATATTATACTTTTTCTGCATCTGTTAATAATCTTATGTTTTTTTCTTTATTGTGATGAATTTTCTGATTGACTTGAATGTTAAGTCAACCTTACACTTCTGTAATAATTATTATAATGTTTTATTGTTTTTATATACTGTTGAATTTACATTGCTTATAGTCAGTTTAATGAGATTTACATGTGCTTTTTTTTAAAAATGCTTTGTCACATTTTAATATTAAAGTTATACTAACCTCTTAAAATGTGAAGTTGCTTTCTTTTTCTATTCCTAGGATTGCCAAAATTTTTCTGTAGAGAATCAGTAAATAATTCATGCTTTGTGGACCACATATGGTATCTATTTCATGTTTCTCTCTCTTTCCTCTCTCTCTCTCTCTCTCTCTCTCTCTCTACCACTTAATGTAAAATCCCATCTTATTTTTCAGGTTGTATAAAATCAAGCCACAGATTGTACTTGGTTCGTGGGCCATAGTTTGCTGACTCGTTTGATTCTCTTGAAGCGTTTATGTAGGAAGGATGCTATTTCTTTCTTAAGTTGGGATGGATTTGCTTATGAACCTATCTTGGAGTTTTCTTTGTGGAAAGATTTGTAAATTATACCTGCAACTCATGTAGGACTATTTAGATTTTTAAGATTTTCTTGTGTCAGTTTTTTTGTGTTTAGTTTTTCTTGGAATTTTTTACATTCCATCTGCATTTTCAGATGTATTAAAATAAAGTTGTTTAAATACCTTCTCATTATCTTTGTAATGACTGTAGGATTTGTAGCGTCATCCCCTTTTAAATTCCTGATATTGTTTATTCTCTCATTTTTCCTTCATTGGACTTGCTAGGAGCTGATTTATTATATTAATAAAGAACCACGTTTGGTTTTCTTGATTTTTTTTTAAATTGAATTAAATACATTTCTGCTGTTATTGCTATTATTTATTTTTGTTTTTGGGATTTAATTTGCTGGGGTTGTTGTTTTTACTGATTAAGGTAAATATTTAGATCATTGATTTTTTTTTCAGACTTTCTTCTGTAATACACTTGCTTAAAACTGTAAATTTCCACCTATGTATGGCTTTCGCTAGATTATGTGAGCTTTTTAATGTCATTTTAATTATAATTTGGTTTAGAATATAATCCCGTTTCTCTTTTTGACTCGTGTTAATTAGCAATATATTTCTTAATTACAATGCTTTATGGATTTGCTAGTATTTTGCTTTCATTTTGTTATTGATTTCTAGTTTAATTTTACTGTGGTCACTCATGTAATTTCAGTTTTTAGAAATTCTTTGAATTTTGCTTTATTGATTATATGGTCAATTTTGTCAACATTTTATGTATACTTGAAGATAAGAAGTCAGCCGTGGAAATTTGCTGGTTCTACGTGTCCATTTAATCAAATTAATCATTGTGCTCAGATCTCCTGTTATCTTTACTAATTTTATTGTCTGCTTTTCTCTCAGATAGTGGGAATGGAATATTAAAATCCCCTAATGTAATCTTGGATTGGCATTGTTTCTCTTTTTAGCTCTGTCAGGTTTAGCTTTTATTTATTTTGAAGCTATTTTAAGCCTAGGCAGATTTAGAATTTTATGCATTCTTGTTGGAATAACTGCCTTTTTGCTACTGTGAAATGTCCACCCTTCCCTCTTGTATCCCTTCTTACGCTCAAGTCTGACGGAGGATTCTGTGAGGACTGGTCGGGTCCGCGTTGCCCTCGCTCCTGGCACAGGGCTCTCCTCACCCCCATGCTCAGTCTGACGTTCGTTTCCCAAGGTCCGAACCGTCCGGTGCTGCTCCGCTCCTCAGCCTCGAGAGGAAACATGGGCCGAGTGTGCCCTCTTTCCACCTCCCTTCTCTCCCAGGCCTGGGCTCCTCGTGCATCCCCATGTTTTAGATTGCATCCTGTCCTCCGTGTTCCTGGCTGGAGGGTTAGTATGGGAGAACCTGGCCTCCTGCAGCCCAGAGAGGAAGCTGAGGTTTACTTGTCAGTCCCCGCATGGTGGGTCCAGTGCAGCCGTGGCGATGGGTCATTGCAGTTCGCTCACCTGGCCCCTGTGGGTGCTTCCTGAAGGTTTCCCCCATAGAACTCACTATCTGGGCGGCTTAGTTCATGAGTCCCAGGTTGCTTTCCAGGCTTGCATTCATCTTTATGTTGCAGTAAAATAACTGCTGGGCATATTTTAAAGTGGACTGAAATATATCTGCAGCCTTGAGCAGCTCTTATAGCACTTTTATTCAGATATTTTATGAGGTGATTTATGTCGCACCTTATAAATGCTCTAAAATCTCCCTGACCAGAAATGCAGTGGGCAGGACCACCCCACCCCTTCCTGCTTGTCTTCCCTCCCCCACCCCGCCTCCTTCTCATGGCTTTTACCGTTTTCCTCTCGCATATGAAGGAAGAATTAATTCTGGATTTAGCTTGAGGAATCAAGTGCAGGACGTTGCGTTTTGTACCATCAATGTCACGATGGTGCTGGCTGCGCTTTGCTTCAATGACCTGTCAGCCCCGAGTGCCTCCTAGGCAGGCTGAGAGCCTCACTTAGCCGCTCTGGGTCTCACTATGTCGTCTGGGCTGTATTCAGGGATATCTGCCTTCCTTCCCACCCTGCATTTCGGGCAGCCAAGGCCAGACAGGTTGGGAATGCGCACGCACAGGGCAGCAGGTCAGTATGTCAGGAGCGTGGCATGTGGGGCTGTGATGGCAGCACAGCCTGTCTTCTTCAGTGGCCTTTTCGGGATGGAGAAGGCTGAGGGCGAGATCTCTTTTGCTACATTAAACCAAAGTGGTTGGGTTACAAATACCACGTTTAGTGTACAACATTTAAAAGTATATTTTATTCAGTAAAATTGCTCACTTAAAACGTTTAAAGGTAAATATACTTGTATTGACACATTGAATTACAGATAGCCTAGTAAGGAAGCCAGCGATTTTTCTTCCTGTAGAAGGCCAGGCTTCGTGACCAGGGTATCAGCATTATGGAGAAGCAGTTATTTTGTTTGTCAGAATCAGCATCCTCCTCCGAGATGAGAAAACAGTGTGAAGGTTGGCTGGCCTGTGCCACTTCTGCCACGTGGCTGCCTTCAGCCACTGTGCCGGGTCACCGACAGCCTGTTCAGTGTTGGTAGAGAAGAGCTTCTTGGAGCGGAAACCCAGACCAGTGTTCGGTGGGGCCGGAGTTTGGGTGTCCTGGGTGAGCCACACTCCTTCCTGTTGCCCTCTTGCAGTCCTGCTTGCCAGGTTGCCGGCTGCAGTCCCCAGGGGCGCTCGCTTAGGCCTTTGGAACCAGGCAGGGTTAGCAGCTGCCACTCCCTTGTGGGGTCTCCTGCAAGGCATCTCTTCCTTTGGCACAGGGTCCTCCTAGGGCCTGGGTGGACCTCCCCTTTCTGGTGCTCCTGTGGAAAGCTGGCAGTGGGGCCACTTGGCACCACTCCCAGTGTCCCTCTGGCTCTCCCGTGGCTCTCCAGGCAGCTGCACCCGGCCTGCGTGCTGCCTTCAGCCATTAGCTCTGTGGCCGCTGATCCAGGCCCCTCTGTGTGACCGTGGCAGCCTCCCACTAGGCTTCTGCTCCCTTCTCTGAGAAATGGGGCTCCTAAGAGACTTCACCTTATAGGGTTGTCGTGAGAATCAAGTGAGGCAGGCATGGAGCCCAGTGCCTGCTCCTGCCCAGAGATGTCAGCTGCTGTCCTCCTCTTGGGATCCAGAACCCTCTGTAGCCCAGGCCAGGCCCTGAGTGTCTGGCAAGGTTTAGTTTAGTCAACCTTGTCAGACTCATGCCCTTTTTGATAAATATAAATAACCTGTGTCCTTCAGTGTTTGTAATTTCAGAATAACTTGGACATCAGATCACAAAACAAATGGAGCACGGGTGTCCGTGTGATGCCAGCTTCCCTCCCCCAGCCGACAGCACCTGGCAGTCTGGCAGCACCCCCGCTTGATGCTGCTGCCCAGGGCACAGGCGGAGCAGGAATGGGGGAGTGAGGAGGAGCGGTGCCTCGGTGGGAGGAGGGGTGCACAGGAAGCTGGAGAGGAGCTGCTGGCCCTCCCTGGCCCCTGCCCTCCCAACCCAAGCTGCTGCTACAGAGGCTGCGCCTGTCTCACTGAGATGACGGGGCAGAATCAAACTTGCATATTTTCCTTTTTTTTCTCTTTTGGTGATGAGTGATTGTAAACCATAAAACTCAACTCCTGAGAAAGGAATTTTACTAGCAGATAACAGAGGGTTCCTGTCATTCCAATAGGAGGACCCGCCTTTGGGGTCTGCACAGCTGGTGGGGTCCCCATGGACCCCTTCTGAGTCCTTCTGGGAGTGGACTGGCCCAGGATTGGCTGGTGGGGAGGTAGCTGCACTGGGGGGGATGTAGGGGGTTGGCATTGCAGGACCTTCCATGCCGCCTGCCTCCATCTGGGGCCAGGAGTTGGCCCTGGGCTCTGCCTGTGGGTCCTGGGTGTGCTGCCGCTGCCTGGTGGCCTGGGCCTGGAGGAAGGAGCTCAGCTTACACTCCCAGCCTTTCAGGCAGGTTCGCAGCAGCCAAGTGGTTTCTTAAAAAGAATTCCTCCTCCCTTGATTAATTTCTGGCATGCGGCTTCGGGGAGCTCTTGCGTCAGTAAATCGTCATAAACCCCCAGTTGTCTGGATCAGACATAAACACCAAGCCCAGCTCCACCGCTCCTGACTCTCAGCCAGGGCTGGCCTGCCCTCTGAGCTCCGGGCTCGGCTGCTGGAGATAAAGAGGGCCAGCGGGCGCCCGAGAGGTCAGGCATGTGGCTGCGCCTGACAAAGTCCTTTTCTCAGAGGTGCCGAGCCTGGCAGATCGGATGTGTGCTGTGCTTGCTGGGGGAGGATGCTGGGCACAGATGTGATTTATTTCCTGAAATGTTTGGTGTTTCTTTTTCCTCCCCCACCAGCTCCCCACTCTCATGGATAGGATGTTTTCCTCGTCGGGAGTGTTTGCCTCCTTCCAGTGGGCATTCTGTAGGGGTTAAGAAAGATCCCTGTGTGTGAGGCTTGCACAGTGTTACATTCAGGCCTGGGAAACTCAGGGGCTGGACAGCAAGTACCTCACTGTCCAGATCTCAAGGACAGAATGCCATACAGAATGCTTCCTGTTGCCTGCAGCAAACCTCATCGTAAGGCCTTTTCAGCAGCGTGTGAGATCCTCAGGAGGTCCCTGGACTGCATTCGTCCTGCCCTAGTTTTTGTAGAACATTTTTCATCTGAGATATCCTTGAAGAGGCCAGAAGCCTGGGAGCTGGGCTCCCCACAGTCCTGGGTGACTGGGGAGCACACTTGGGCCAGCGCCAGGGCTCCTCCAGGGTGACTGGAAGAAAGAACTTGGGCCTCCAGTTTTTTCAGGGCTGATACAGGCGTTTGCCAGGTATTGATTGAGCCCCTGCTATAGGTGGATGGTGCAAACGTGTGGCTCTCAGGGTGTCATCCAGCTTACATTGCTCAGGGTGGGGACCAGCCGCTGGCAGATGTGGAGGGATGTGCAGTGAGGGGTCTTGTGGATGCGGCCTGGCATGGGCCTGTGCAGACATTCAGAAGAAATGGCAGCCACCCCAGGCGCCTGGATGGTGTGCATGTGGGGACAGCATGGGAAGGAAGCCTGTCCAGAGACTGTCCGGGGCCTCTGCTGGATGGTAGCTTGCAGGGAGCAGTACGGCCAGGAACCGGGCAGGGCTCGGCCACGCCCATGAACTTGGCCAGAGCGTCTCTAGGCTTGCTCTGGGTTTCCAAGGGCCTGCAGGGCACAGGCATGCTTTGGGGAGGGTGTCAGGCCCTGGTTCTGAGTCCCATCCTGTGAGCCAGGCAGTCTCTCTCGGAAAGCCCTGTGGGCAGAAGGGCAGTCCCAGGCCAAGTCTGGGCTGGCTGGCTGGGGGCTAGCATCTGATTTCGAGATTTCAATTTTGACTTGTTTTCTGCCTATGCACACAAACTGTGGTATGAACCAAATTTAAGGGAGTTTCATGAATGAAAAAATGTCCAGGCTGTCTACGACACTAACTGTGTGTGTAAAATTGAGGAAAGACTTCCCCTATTGTAGCTGAGGGGCAGAACAACTGAGTTTCACTCCCTGGACACCTGGGCTCTGCAGAGCAGGTTCTGAGGGCAGGGGACCGGGCCCCAGTTTCTGAGCTGCATGGGGGTGCCCCCTCTCCCCTGGGGAAGGGGAGGAATGTTCATCGGGCCCGGGCTTGCCTCATTCATGCCATTGGCTCAGCCGAACCCTGGGCCACTCCGTGGGAAAGGCACACCCTCCCTCACAGGTGGGTACAACCAGGCTCCCAGGGCGAAGCCGGGTGCCCCAGGAAACCCAGCTGCAGTAGAGCCGGGCGAGGCCGCTGCCTTCTGACCCCAGGCTCTTGTGGCTTCCTTAGGGCTCTGCTACTCAGATTCTGAAACATTTGTTCAGTGAAGGCAGTTGGTGAATCATCCTAGTCAGGGTTTTTTTTCCAGAAACAGGTGCACCGCCAGTGAGTGATGTGGTCTCGCTCAGGCTGTGCCTCTCGTGCCCGCACGCATGTCCTGGGAAGGTCACACCCCCGGGCCCGTTTTGCACTTCTCTTTAGCAGTATGACGGGTGACTTCTGTGTGCTCAGGGGCAGCGTGTGAACTGCCCCACGGGCGCCTGCCAGCATTCAGAGAGGCCTCAGGTGCAGTGGATGTGGGGGTCTCGGACCAGAGAAGAAGCCAGCTGCTGGCTCACTGGGATGCCCATGGCCCCAGAACTCTCTAGCAAATCATGGAGAGTTTAAAACATACTGCCATCTGTTGTTTTCTTTCAACTCCTTGCTTTGCCATTTATTACGCCTTGAAGATTATTTCATATCAGTTAATAAAGGAATCCCTGATTCCTTTAATAAATAATGTATTTCTTTTTAATTCTTGAAATAACACTTGGGTGTTGTTTCCGTCTATCTACCGACATGTATATTAATTTCTTTGTTCATCATGCTTTTTTATAGTGGTAAAATATACATAACATAAAATTTACAGTTCTAAGCATTTTTAAGCACACAGTTCAGTGGCAGTAAATATTTTCCCATTGTTGGGCAACCATCACCACCATCCATTCCCAGAACTTTTTCATCTTCCCAAACAGAAACTCCATACCTAGTAAACAATCCCCTATTTCCCTCCCACTAGCTGTGGCACCCACCATTCTGCTTTCTCTGCGAATCTGGCTCCTCTAGGGCCCTGCTGCGAATGGAATTGTATTGTATTTGTCCTTTCTGTCCTTTTGTGTGTGGCTTCTTTCACTTGGCATCATGTGTCAGGATTCACTCGTGTTGTGGCATGGTCAGAATTGGGTTCCTGAAACTTTTAAGGATGAGTAATCTGTTGTGTGCATATACCACATTTTGTTTCTTCATCTCTTGATGGACCTTTGGACCGTCTTAACTTTTTGGCCGTTGTGACTAACGCTGCTGCAAACACATGTGTACACATGTCTCTGAGTCCCTGCTTTGACATCTTTTGGGTATATACCTTGGAGCAGAAGTGTTGAATCCTGTGATAATTTTGTGTTTAATTTATTGTTACTATTTTTTTCCTTAAGATGGAGTCCACCCTGTCGCCCAGGCTGGAGTACAGTGGTGCAATCTCAGCTCACTGCAACCTCCGCCCCTGGGGTTCAAGTGATTCTTGTGCTTTAGCCTCCTGAGTACCTGGGACTACAGGTGCCCACCACCACGCCCAGTTGATTTTTGTATTTTTAGTAGAGATGGGGTTTTGCCATGTTGACCAGGCTGGTCTCGAACTCCTGACCACAGGTGATCCACCCGCCTCAGCCTGTCAAAGTGCTGGGATTACAGGCGTCAGCCACTGTGCCCAGCCCTGTGTTTAAGTTTTTAGAAACCACCAAAGTGTTTTCCACAAAGCTGCACCATTTTATGTTCCCGCCCACCATGTACGAGGGTTCCAATTTCTTCACATCCTCACCAATATTTTTTTATTTTCTGATTTTGAAATAATAGTCATCCTAGTGAGTGTGAATGGTATCTTATTGTGGTTTTGATATGCATTTGCCTAATAATTAGTGATGTTGAACATCTTTTCATGTACTTACTGGCCGTGGGCATATTTTCTTTGGATAAATGTCTGTTCACGTCTTTTGCCCATATTTGAATTGGGTTGTTTTTGTTGTGTTGTAGGGGTACTTCATATGTTATGGATATATAATTTGCAAATATCTCCTTCTATTCTGTAGGTTGTGATTTCATTCCCTTGACGGTGTCCTGTGGTGCACAGAAGTTTTTCATTTTGATGAAGCGCAGTTAATCTGTTTTTTATTGCTTGGCCTTTGATATCATATCTAAGAAGCCACTGCCAAATCCAAGGTCATGAAGATTTCCCCCCGTGTTTTCTTCTATGAGTTTTATGGTTTTAGTTCTTATATTTAGATCACTGGTCTATTCTGCCTTAAGTTTTGCATATGGTATGAGGTAGGGATTGAACTTCATACCTTTGCCTGTAGCGATATGATGGTTCAGCACCATTTGTTGAAGAGCATGTTGCTTGCCTTTAGCTGCTATGAGAGAGCATGTGTCTTAGAGGAAAGATCTTGCTCATTTCTAAAGTTGTGCTTTGGAAGTGTCTGAGCTGCAGTTGTTCTTCCTTCCCAGGTCAGTGTAGATTCTGCTCTTCCTAAGCCAGGGCAATGCAGCCATATTCACAGTCTCTTGTTCACTGGCTCCCGTCCCTGCTGCTGCGTCCCTACAGCAGCACCTCGCCCACGCCCCATTCTGTTATGGCCTCCTCTCCAAAGGATGGCGAGCCTAAGAACAACTGACCAGGGTTTCCACAGGAGACAGAGAACAGGCTGTCTGCAGCATGGGTTCCCAGTTGTGCTGACTATGAGCTGTGGTGCCTCGTGAGTGGGGCTCTCCCGACCACCCTGTCACCACTTGCATCAGAGTCCTGCGTGGTATCTGCCCGGGGGTCCTGAGTGTGCTGGCTGCTGCACTGAAGCAGATGGGTTGCTGAGCAGGAAGCCACAGCGTGACACACGGGCACTTTGGCCTTGCTTGGCCCCTGGAGAGCAAACACATAATGACAATAGGTTTTACAGGGATTAGGATTTATTTATTTTATCTGAAGGAGTTTAAAAATTGCTCTTGTTCTCTTGCTTTTAATTTTCACTCTCACCAGCCCTTCTGTCCTGGATACTGTGTGGTGAGGACCTCTTTCTCCATGTTAAGTTCACGTTGCTGAGTTGTGGCAGGATTGGTTTTCTCGTAGGATGGCTCAGGGCTGTGTTTCTTTCAGCTAATTGTGGCTACATTTTTGCCTCTGCATGTCCAATTTGGGTTTCAAATTCAGGATTATCTAAGTACTTTATGTTTGAAAATATTTTCCAGAGACCCCAAATTTCTTATTTATGTGCAGTGACTACTTTTTAATATTTTCAGCTGCCTTCTAGTTTCACACCTTCAATTGTGCTAATCCTTTGCATTTTAAAAGTTACACCAGCCTGTGTCAGTGTCTCATCAGTGCGTACCATAGTGCATGTGTCCCCATTCAGATGCACTTTCCGTGCCCTGGATTCTAGGGGGAGTGATAGAGGATATATTTCATTCTGAAATTCGTACTGTTTCTTTTTTAAGTTAAATATTTCAACAACAGTGGATGTTCTTGTCTTTTTTTAGAAAACATAAAAATGAATGTTTTTGTGGCACTTCTGCCTGGTCGAGTGGCGGTGTTTTTTCCCTGTGCAGGCCCCCAGGTGTGTGTGAGCGGCTGCCCTGGGGCCCCGTGACAGGGGATGCTTTCTGAACTCTCACTGGCATCTTCCTCCACAAATCCAGGTTGGCCAGAGACATGAATTCAGCATTACCTCTCCCATGTCCATGCATGAAGACGCACTTTCCAGGCACACACACCTAAGTCGTTGGCCGCGGGTTCTTGGAGGGCGTGGCCTGAGCTCCCAGATGCCTCCTCTCTCGCCTGGCACTGCGCTGTGTCTTCCACACACAGGCTTGCCAGGGATCTACCCGACTTACTGCTTTGATTTTGTTGGATGAAAGCAGTTTATTAAATAAATGGGAAAATACTCCCCTTCCCCAGTTTCAAAAGTTAAGATGTAGTCTTATCTTTACTTAACATCCAACAATGCTGAAAGATGAAAGAAAGGAAAATGCCCTCTTTGCCCCGCCAGACCACAGTTAGCCACAATTCAGAGAAGGTCGTCGGTGACTTTTTGTAGATTCTCGAGCAGGAGCTCTCTTTTTTTTCTCTCTTTCCCTCTTTGTCTCCCTATGTCCATATCCATACCTATTACATACATGATAGAACAGCAATGGGATTTTTTTGTAGCTCCATAATATTTCAGTACTTAAAAATCCTCTATTAATGGGACTTAAATTTTCTTTGTATAGTAAGTAACACCTCAGTGAGCATTGTTGCACACGTGTCTTTATGTTTGGGGCTGATTGTTCTTATCATTATTGTTTTGTTAGGATAAAGTCCCAGAAACAGAATTGTGGGGACAAGGGGCATGCATGAGTCACCCTCATCATCAAGAGCGAGCCGTTTGTGGCACGTGCACCCCACCCACTATGGCGAGATGCCTCCACACACCCTGCAGCCGTGCTGGGTTTTGTCTCAGTGACTGCAGTTCTTTCTGGGCTTCCTGAGAAGGAAGGGCCACAAGAGTCTGCCCAGGTGCTGGGGCAGGCATTGGTGACATCACTTATCGAAGCCAGGAGTGGGGCCGTGGGTGTGGGGCTGAGTAACAGACCCAGGTTACCCACAGTTGGGCAGGATGAAGAGTCTGAAGAGTGCTTTCCTTAGGCTGGTTCCAGTCCACACACCAGCACTCAGCCAGTCAAGATGCGTCTTGTGAGCATCTCCTACATGCAAGGCTGCTGTAAGCACTGGGGTCTACCGGTGAGCCACACAGGAAAAGCCCCCACCCATTGCCACACCCGGTGCCGGGGGAAAGTCAAACAGTAGATGGGTAAATAAACAACTACATAATGGTAAATATGGCTGGCAGTGATGGAGTCTGCTCTGCAGAGGCACTTTCCGAAGTGTTTTTACATATTTACAGCTGTAATCCTTATAACAGCCTAGGGATGGGTCCTGCTAACCTTACATCATCCGTATTTTACAGGTGAGAAAACAGAGGCATTGAGAAAGGAAGTCACTGGCCCAAGGAGCTGTGCCAAGCAATTGACTCTTAACCAGCGAGCTCTGGAGTGTAAGGCTTTACTCCCCTAAACTGGTCATTGCAAGGCAGGAGAATAGGATCTGGAGACAGGGATCCTTCACTTCAGCATCTGGTTGAAGGCTGAGCCTTCACTTCAGCCGCTGATTGGTTGTAGGCCAAGTCTTCATTTGCATAGGGTATAACTTCACTTTGGCCTCTGATTGGTCACAAGCCAAGTCTTCATTTACATAGGGTGTAACCAATAGGAAACCTCTAAAGGGTTCTCAAACCCCAGAAGATTTTGCAACTGGGGCTCCTGAGCTACTTGCTTTAGTGCCTGCTGCTGCTCTGTGGAGTGTATTTTCGCTTAAACGAATGTGCGTTTTCATTGCTTCATTCTTTCATTGCTTTGTGTATTTTGTCCAATTCTTTAACATGTCAAGAACCTGGAGGACTCGCAGTGAAGACCCTCCCCCGTAACAACCACATGTGCTGTCAGGGATAGATGCTGCCCTGAGAATGATGAAGCCAGCGTCTAAGGGAAGTCCTGGTGTGGGCGGAAGCTGTGATGTTCTGTGCTCTATGGCAAGGCTTTGGAGGGCTTTGACTGGGCCAGAGCAAGTAACTATAAAGTGTCAGAACTTAGAAGAAAAGCGTCGTGTACTCTGACAAGAAGAAGCATGTCACTAAGAGGAAGTTGTCACTAAGGGGAAGAACTTCTGAGAACTCCGCAAAGGACCCGGTTAGGTAATTCTTGAAAGCAGCTGCTCATTCAGGGATAATGTAATATTTTTCCAACATTTATACACGTTCACCTTATTTAAGAATTGCCTCAAAACACAGAAAAATGCAAGCTAATCTTATGAAGCTCAGAGTATCTTGATTTTAGAATCTGTAAGAGACAATAATAAAGCAAACGTTCTAAGCATATTTTGTTTGTAAACGTAGGTTTAAAACCCTAAATAGAATATTGGGGAAAAGAAAATAACAGTACATTATATAGTTATTCATTATCAAAGGTTTTATTACAGGACAGTTTGTTATACAAGGAAAGCGGTATAAATCATGTAAATATGAGAGAATGTTTTGAAAAATAAAGATAAAATATTTCAGTTTTCATAACTGATTTTAAAACACCCAAGTTGGAGAGAATATGTAGTTCTTACAAGTTGGGGATCATTTGAAAGCAAAAATGAATCTTTTTCATGGCTGGAAAACTCTAGAGGCCTTGTCTTAAGAGCTGTGTTCTGAGGTTGACTTGACGGTAGCACATGTGTTCAGTATGGCTTGAGATATCAGCAGTTTCATTAAGATGGGAAGAACTAAAATAAATTCACATATAAAGACTCAAAAAGATTCAGAAAATTTTATAGATTATCAGAAACCCACTAGAATCAGCGTATTTTGTATTTGCCAATAATTAATAGCTAGAAAAGTTCAACAGCAAAATAATTTTAATTAAAATACATATTTTTACATAACAAAAGAGTCCTATGAATTTCCTTATTTCTGTGTTTGGCAAATTTAGATTTACCTATGTCATTTGTCACAGGCTGGTGGAGTTCAGTGTTACATTCTCTGTAATTCCTTCTAAATTTTTTTTTTTTCGTTTGATTTATCACTTTTTTTTTGAGACGAAGTCTCGCTCTTGTTCCCCAGGCTGGAGTGCAATGGTGCTATCTCGGCTCACTGCAACCTCTGCCTCCCAGGTTCAAGCAATTCTCCTGCCTCAGCCTCCTGAGTAGCTGGGATTACAGGCACCTCCCACCACGCCCGGCTACTTTTTGTATTTTAAGTAGAGACGGGGTTTCACCATGTTCGCCAGGCTGGTCTCGAACTTCTGACCTCGGGTGATCTGCCTGACTTGGCCTCCCAAAGTGCTGGGATTACAGGTGATTTATCACTTTCTCAGCTCCCTTAGTCATTTTCTTTTTATCCTCTGCACACGTGTTTATTTTAAATTTTAATTATAAATCTCTGATTAAAGAATTAAACAATACATAGACCTTATCTGCATCATTTAAAGAAAAACAATAGCAGTGACCGTGTGCACTGTGAGACAGAGACCATTGCAAGGACATTTATATGTTTGCTTTTCATTGTGTTGTTTCCAAAAAAAGTTTTATCATACATGCACATGTTCCTAAACAACATGATTTTAGTTTTATGTTTCTGAACTTTATGTAAATGGAATTATACTATATGTTTTCTATTTCGTGGGTTCTTTTTCAGGCAGGACTGGTTTCAAGAACCATGTTTCTGCATGTAGCTCTAGGTAACTGGTGTTCATTAGCGTCTTGCATTCAATTTTGTGAATTTTCACAACTTTGACTCGTGTTCAGATGTGGCTGCTCTCAAACATGATGTCGTGGACATTGTTTTGTGTGTTTTCTGGCACACGCAGACTTGGGCCTTTGCCAGGTCCCTGCCCGGGGATGGGAGTGCCGGGTCACGGCTAAGCCACTTTTAACTCTGTGTGGCCTCCAGCACGGCCACGCCGTCTTACACATAGTGCCAGTGTCCTCAGACTGACCAGGGCGCCTTGCTACTCGGTCCCGGGAGGTGACCCTCGCCTGACCTGTACCTGACCGCCAGCCTGCTGTGCCAGCCATCAGTGTCTTCTGACACGGGGCGCCCATTTTTCTGTTAGCTGTTGGTTTTGTTTTCTTAATCATTTGCAGAATTGATGTATCTGGGTGTGTGTGGCTTCCTTCCAGCAGCTAACGGGAGGCTGTGGCTGGCCGTGTGCTGCCTTCATTATCACAGCTTCCTATGGCCACTGCTCCTTAAACTTTCCTGTATGTGGATATTACTTGTTTGCTGTTTCTTGTTGAATATCAGATATCCTGTTTTTTTTTTTTTTTTTTTTTTTTTTTGCTTTTACTTTTCTTCTGGAAGTAACATCCTTTAGAAATTCCTGCAGAAGTTCCGTGGTTTGGTCGTATGAAAGTTGCCTCCTTTCCCCTTCATTGTTGAATGATCCCTCACAGAAGACAGTGCTGGGGAGACGGCTGCTCTTCCCCAGGGCTCTGAGGATGTGATTGGTTCACTCAGTTCCACTGTGGCTGTTCACTTCCTTGGTAGGAATCTGTTGTGTCTCTCTGGGTGTCTTGTGGTCCTAGTGTTCTACATTTTTAGTAAGAGTTTTCACTTACCCCTGTTGATATTTTTTTGGACCTCCTCAATCTGAAGATTAGTGTCTCCCCGTAATAATGGGAAATTTTATTCCTTAACTTTTTTCTTTTTAACTTTTAATTTTGCTGTAATTTCAAACTTACAGAAAATCAGCAAAAAATAGTCCAAAGAATTACTGTTTATTTGTATGCATCCTTTGTTTTTTTTCAGAATCATTTGAAGGTTAGTGGTAGATGTGATGCCTTCCCCCAACTAATCCAGGCCATGTTGCCTCAGATAAGCGTGGTCGCTCTTCAACTACGTACAGGGAATAGAGTTGGAAAATAACAGCGATCCGGCGTTGTTCTCTCATCTGTAGGCCTTATTTTTGTTTTGCTGATGGTCTATTGATGTCTTGTTATCAACAGGAGATGACAGGCCCTGCAGAGCATTCAATTCTCATGTCCTCCCTAATCTCCTTTGCTCCGGGACAGTCTCCTCATCATCTTTATGTTTCATGACATTCACATTTTAGAAGCACAGGGGCGGCTGTTTTGTAAAATGCTTCTCAGCTTGGGATTTCGGCAGTTTCCTTGTGATTGGATTCCAGCGATGCCACTGGACTTGGAGGCCGGCCACCGCAGTGGTACTCAGTGATACTGATATTTCGTTGCTGCTGATGCTGCCTGGAGCCTCTCAGTGAAGGTGGTGCTGGCGGGTGTTTCCGCTGTGAAGTTACATTGTCTCCTGCCTAATTAGCAGGTATCTGCTAGGGAGATAATCTGGGACTGTGCAGACAGCCTGCTACTCCCCGAGCACTGACCCGCAAGTCTCAGCCTCTTCCATGGTTCTTGCCTGAGTCTGTTATTGTCCTGGTGGCGGCTACTGGTCATCTGGTGCCACCATTCTTATGTTCAGGACGGGAAGCCCTCATTAACCTCAAGAGGTTCTTGGAAACTGTGACTTTTAAGTGAAATAATACAGAAGAAAACCAAGGTTTTTTTTTTTCTCACCAGTGTTACAATCAAATGACTGTTGAAGGACTGGCATTGTTTGAGGACCCTCTGTTGTTGGCTTCAAGTTGCAGTTTCCGAGAACCTATAGACGACGTGAAATGTGGACTCACGTAGTTAACTTTCTACTGTAAAGAGCATTCCTTTCCTCCTGATTTATGTTTTTCCTTATTGTTTACTTACATTAGTTTGATCTTGTAGATTCCTAACTTATTAACTGGGTTATAACCTTTTATTATCAATATCTGTTCTGCTGCCCAAATTGTTCTAGTTTGGCCAATGAGAGCCCCTTCATGCTGGCGTTTCTGGCAGGTCCCCCCGTTTTGGGGCCCTTCTTTACCCTCTTGGATACACAGACTGTCCTAATGTCTCCTGTACTTTCCCTGCCCTGGCCTGGAATCAGCTGTTTCTCAAGGCGGCCTGGTTCCTTTCTCGGGGAATGCTATTTAGAAACCGGCTCTCGGCAGCCGGAGCTGTGAATAGATGTGTGTAGATCCGCCCCTGCACCCCCACACACCGGCCCCACCCGCACACATGGCACTTCAGTTCCAGCCCAGCCTCACAAAGGCCGTCAGCCGCCCTTCTCCTTTCACATTTGTTACTCCCTCCTCTGACAACGAGACACGGAGCTCTCAGAATCCATAATGTACTTCCTTATTTGTTCAGTCTCAATCCCAGAATATTCAGAGATTATTAAACTATGCCTCTGTGAAAAAGAAACCCCCAGCTAGAGTCCAGCAGTCACTGAAGGCGTATGGTCCAGATACCGGGTCTAAAAGCCACTTTGGCAAGTTCTTATGCACACCCCACCCTGCCCCAGCGTGGTTATGTTACTCATTTGAAATGGGGTTTGGTTATTTGTTTCTGTTTGTATTTCATTTTAGAATTTCCCCCCCTCTTGGTACTTTTTGATTGTATTAATTTTCACTTTTTGATTATGTGAAACCCAATTGCAGTTTCAAAAGCCAGAACTGTATAGGAGACAGACCCAGAGAAGCGGGTCCCCTACCCCTGCTGTTCCCCTGTCCTTTCCACCCTGTCCCCACGAGCTACCCTTTCTTTCCTGGGTGGCCTTGTGCGCTTTAATTTGCCCCCTTTCTTGCACAGAAAGAATGTCCTATAGGGAACTCCTCTTCCCTAGCAGCATGTCCTGGAAGCCACACCATGTCTGTCCACAGGCTCCTGCTCATTCTTGAGGACAGCCACGTACACTCGGGAATTCGTCCAGCCACTCTCTTACATAGGGACAATTGGTGTACTGTACAGGGCAGTGGTACGATCACGGCTCACTACAGCCTCCACCTCGTGGGTTCAAGCAATTCTCCCGCCTCAGCCTCCCAAGTAGCTGGGACTACAGGCCCATGCCACCATGCCTAGGTAATTTTTTATCTTTAATTTTTTGTAGAAATGGGGTCTTGCTGTGTAGCTCAGGCTGGTCTCAAACTCCTGGGCTCAAGTAGTCTTCCCACCTTGGCCCCCCAAAGTGCTGGGATTTACAGGTGTGAGTCACTGGGCCTGCCATCTGAGTTGTATCTTCACAGTTGGCTTATGGAGTGATTTCTATCAAAAGATAAGCAGATATATCATTTTGTTAGCTTTTTTCTCAAAATTTCCTGTAGGAAACTTACATCAATTTGCATTTCTGCCAGTGGTGTCTGAGCGAGCCTGTTCCCACAGGGCTTTGGAGTGGAGCGTATTACTTATTTGCTCTTTTGGTACATGAAGGATATTTCAGTTTGTAGGGGCCTTTTTTCTGTCTTTGCCTTTGGCTTTTCTGTTAGGCTTTTGGTCTCTGTTCTCACAGTTTGTGAGAGTTCTACTGATGTAAGGGATTTTGGCCTTTATCTTTCATGTGTATTGCAAGTAACTGCTCGCAGTTTGTCCACTGTATTTTGACGTTCTTTCTCATGCTGCTTTTGCCCGTAAAAGGTTTTTCCTCCATGTATCAACCTTACTGTTTTTTTAAATTGCATCTGGATTTTCAGTCCTGGTTAGAAAGCCTTCCTTGAATTCCGGAAGATGTTTTCTTCGAGTGCTTGTACGGTTTCGTTTTTCACATTTGCATCCCCGATTCGTTTGGAGTTTACCCTTGTGCATGGCGTTAGGTTTGGATTTACTGTTAGCTTTTCCCAGACGGTGGCCCAGTTGTCCCAGCACCATTTATTAAAACATCCCTGTTTGTCCCAGTGGTTGAGATGGCACCTTTATCCTGCCCTGGAGTTTCGTCTGTGTCTGGACTTTCTCACCGTCACCTGGTCTGCCGGGTTGACGGTGCCTGTTGTGCTCTCTGAAGTGTAGGGGCTTTGAGGCATGTTTTAGCGTGTGGTTGGGCATGCTGGGTTTCATTTTGAATGTTTCTCTAGCGCTCGTGCATCGGCATTGCCTGTCGCTGTCCCATCATCTTTCTTCTTTCTGTCTGGGATTCTGATTAGGTGCGTAAACCAAAAGTATCTGAGACAGGTCTCACTCAATTTTAAAAGTTTGTTTAGCCAAGCTTAAGGACGTGCCTGTGACACAGCCTCAGGAGGTCCTGACAACATGTGCCCAAGGTGGTCGGGGAACAGCTTGGTTTTATACATTTTAGGGAGACAGAAGACATGAGACACCAATCAGTATGAGGAAGATGAACATTGGTCCAGCCCAGAAAGGCGGGACAACTCGAAGTGTGAGGCTTTCAGATTATAGGTAGATTTTAAAATGTTCTGATTGACAGTTTGTTGAAAGAGTTACTATCAACACAAAGGAATGTCTGGATTATGATAAGGGGTTGTGGAGACCAAGGATTTACCATGCAGACGAAGCCTCTGGGCAGCAGGCGTCAGAGAGAATAGAGTGAAATGTTTCTCATCAGACTTAAAAGAGTCTGTTCTATCAGCAATTCCAAAAAGGAAGAGGGTATCATGAGGCATATCTGGCTCCCCCTCCCCGTCACAACCAGAACTAATTTTTCAGGTTAACGTTGGAATGCCCTTGGCTGAGAGGAGGGGTCCATTCAGATGGTCGGGAGCTTAGAATTTTATTTTTGGTTTACAGATGTGTGTTACCATGTCTTCCTCTGTCCTTCCAGTCCCCTAACCTCTCCTGCTTTTTATCTCTTTACCTTTATGTGCTGCATCCTGGGTCATTTCTTCAGTGCTATTTTACTGTTCGCTAATTCTCTCTTCAGCTCTATCTATTAATACTTGATTAGTTAACTCACTCATTTAGTTTTAAATTTTAATGATGACAGTTTTGTTTCTTCAAGTTCCATTTGGATCATTCAGATCCATGTGACACTTCTGATAGTTATTAATAATAACAGCTGAGACATCTGTTTCCTTTCTTCCTTACCCTTGTTCCAGGGAGAGTGTAGGCTCTTCTAATGCCTCTTTGGCAGATGGGAAGCTAAGGCACAGGGAGGTTGAGGAAGCCACCAGGGTTGTACAGTCACTAAGTGACAGGACCTGGCGGCCACTAGCTCCAGCCTCACCCTGGATGACCTCTCTTGTTTCTTCAAGTGTCCTTCACATGTGTTTTGGGTTAGTACCTGATTTTCCTACAATTGAGGTCTTTCCGGGACTTACTCCCGTTACCCATGGTCCTTGATTGTGACTTGATGTCCATCCTTCTTGTGGATGTTATTTTGAGGTTCATAGCGTGTTTCTCTAGAGAAGGTTTCTGCCGGGTGCTGGGAGGTGCTGCCTGGGACACGCCTATGTTTGCAGGTGCCAGGGATGCTCGTCAGGCCTCATGGGTTGTCTGAATTCTCCCCAAACCATTGCGAGGGGTCTGTGATTATGAGTTTTGAGGGGCGTCCTCTCTCGATTTGACCCCTTCTAGCCAACATGAAGCCCAGGCCCGGACATGTCCCTTGCAGGCCTGTCTTCTGGCTTCCCCTGCCAAGGGAGCTACAGCCGCTCCCCACGCACGCTCACAGGGACAGTGCAGTGGGTAAGTGGCAGTGCAGGTGGCTGTCCCCAGGACAGGCCCTGGGCTCCAGGCTGCCTTTCGTGTTTGATTCGCCCTGCCTTGAATTCCTGTCTTTGGAGTATATTCCTCACTCTTCAGCCAGCTCAGCCCTGAGTATAATTAGACGTCTCTAAAAGTGCGTGTGCCATATTGCCAGGCGTGAAGGCTTTTCTGAATCTTCCTGTCACCAGTGCTGTACATTGGCTTCCTTTTGAGGCCGTTATTTTCATAAGAAACTTTCTGTGTCCGTAACTTCCAGCAAAGAATCTGGGATATCTGGGGGTCTGGAAGTGCTAAGGGCCTGACCAGCTGTGTTTGCGAAGTGGCATGGAAAACTGGGACGATTCCTGTCATCCTAACCTCTCGTGAGGTTAGGAAGAGTCCAGCCTTCGATACCAGTGCTCAGTGGGACGGCCAGCCCCCGACTGGAGGAGCAGGCTTGTGGGCAGCGTGGGGATACTTGGTTCTAATCCAGATCTTCACACTCTTTGGGGAGGAGGCCGTTTCCAGCAAGTGAGCATCCCTTGGGTTTCTCCTCAAAGCCCCTTCTAAAATTAGTCCCTGGCTGCTGCAGGGACATTTACATCAGCGCATTTTGTCAAGTACTTTTGTTGCTTTCCATTAAGAGCATATTTAAAAATATGAAATGAATTCAGGCAGAAGCCAGTCTGTGCCGCTGAGAACATCTGTGTGCTGGTGAGAGGCAGAGACTGGGCAGTGGATAGCAGGCCGCAGCTTCCTCCTCTGCCACCTCGGAACGCCCCCAGGGAGGCACGGGACAGAGCCCAAGCCTGAGTGAAGCTCCCTGGCTGGGGGCACACCCTGCGCCAGGCTGGCCACCTTGACTCCTTGCTCTGCAGGCTGCACCCCACACCTCATCTGCCTCCTGTCGGCAGCCAGTGAGAGGAGCGTGGGGCCTGACAGCATTGCCTGCCTCCTGGCTGGCCGCCCCCACAGTGCCGAGCTGGGGCGGTCTTCAGAGGCTCCGGGTCTCCCTCTGCAGATGAAGACATTGGGGGAACGTGGCCTGCCCACAGTCAGCAGGCTCCCCTCTCTGTGTACCAGGCTAGTGTGCCGGTGCCATGGCAGCTGGGCCACCACCACATTCTGCCCTCAGTGCTGTGGCGCCGTCGAAGGGCATGCCTTGGAGAGGATCCACAGGAAGACCAACTTCATATCCATGGGACATGCTGTCAGCAATGCCATGGACCTTGTTCTGGATGCAGTTTTCCGTTTTTATGAAGGCAAGCGTGGATGTTTTCATTTCGCTGGATGCATAGAGGAAAGGAGAGGACTTCTCTGTAGCCCAGCAGCCTGTTCTTAGTGTTTGCTTTAGAATGGAGGACGGTGAGGGGCATTTTCCTTGTGAATTTCACCATCTGGCTTTGGCCTTCTTTCCAACAATTGAGGAATAAAGGGCCTAATGTGGAACTATGTGGGTGCATGTCCTGCGTGTGGGCTCCTGGGCCACCGTGGATGGTGGCGCTGGCAGCACCACTGCCATGCAGTTGGGGGTGGGCAGCAGGCCTCTTGGCAGCAGCTAGTGTCCTTCTCATCTTCCCTGTCAGGCACTAGGAGCCCTGGCACCAAGGCTGTGGTGATGGTACCGGGGTCTCTCAGTTGGGAGGGGCTGCATTTCCTCTGCCGCACGGGTGGCTGGCTGGCCTGGTGTCATGCCTTGCCCAGGGGTGCCCCCGCCCACCCCTCCTTCCGGGTTGTGGTGTGGTAGGTGGCACCTTGGTGTCCAGTGCTTTGTGATGGTGGCAGTGATGTCAGCGCCGAGGTTCCTCAAGTCTAAACTGAGATGATCTGGTGTGATTTTTCTTGGCTTTCAATTTTTTGGGCAAGGCTTTTAGTGGGCATTCTTCTCTGTCTCCTTTTCCTCGTGTTAGTCTAGGGCCCCAGGGAACCGCAGAGCCTCCGCTCTGGGAGGAGCCTTTAGAGAAACCCTTTCTGAGCTCTTCCTTTCACAGGGGAGCGCTCAGAGCCACCGCGTGGGCTGCCCAAGGCCTCTTAGGTCAAGGACCCTCCTGGCTCCGGTCCACACTTCTCCCTGCCATGTCCCCGTGAGGAGGCACCGCCCCGTCACTATTCCATGGTCATTGTAACACCTGCCGTTGAAAAGCATGGGAGCTTCGTGTCGGAATGTAGTGTTACATGTATTGTAACGTTTGCTTAGAACAGAGACTTGAAGTTCTCTAAGAAACGGAGTCCCCCGTGTGTGATTTTGGAGGGGCTGAGCTGTCGTTTCCTGTCATGGATCACAGTGCCCCCCTCCCCCTCACCTATGAAATAATGACAGCGGCCTCCGTTTCTACAAAGTCCTCAGTCGCGGGTGCTGTTTTATATCGTAAATCTGTCATCTTCAACTGGATGGTGTAACGCTCGGATTCTACATTTCCCGGATGCTCGGAAAGAAGTGCCAGGAGTTATGTGTTCTGCGGATCAGGACAGCTGACGCCGGCTGAGGACACTTCATCCACTGTTTGCACGGCGCTTGACAAATGCTACCCAGTCTAACGGTCCGGGTCGGGTGTCTCTGGGCTTGGTGCCTGCTTGTGCCACATATCTCAATGCCAGGCAAGACCAGCGTGCCGGTGACACAGCAGGGGACATGCGGGGTTCAGGCTGCTGAGAGCTCGGAAGGGGCCAGGCCGTCCCCCTGGCCCTCTGGGGCTGCAGAGCGGGCACCTCACTCTGCGGGGTTGTAAAGTG
The DNA here is from genome assembly GCF_049350105.2 of Macaca mulatta. Classification (NCBI taxonomy): domain Eukaryota; kingdom Metazoa; phylum Chordata; class Mammalia; order Primates; family Cercopithecidae; genus Macaca; species Macaca mulatta. The sequence goes on along the minus strand of NC_133417.1, from coordinate 144,559,202 downwards.
GAGCTGATGCTGCTTGACCCCATGAAAGCTCACAGGCCTTTAAGGTGCCTGGTAACGCTGGAGTGAAACCACAGGTAGCCAAGAAGACCTGCCTGTCAGACTGTGACCGCGCAGATCTCAGCAGAGTGTTTAAAAGGTGCTCTTTGCACGCGGTTTTGGAGTTGTGGTGCTGCTCTGGCTTAACATTAGGGCTCAAGCAGGTTAACGTCAGGGTTCTTTTTCTTAAACGGCCAGTGGCCGTGGTGGTGTTGGTCGTGGCTAACCTGGCACAGGGCAGCAGAGATCCAGGTGTCAGGCCAGTGAAAAGGTTGAAGCCTCTCACCAACACGTCTGTTTTGGAGGGAAGTGTTGGACATTGTGTGAGGCCCCTCTGCACTCAGCGACCCTGCCCTGTGCTCCCGGGCCCAGTTTTGGGTCTGCTTGGTTGGCATCAGGGTCCTGGCCCTGTCTGTGTTTTGGGGCCTCTGTTTGCTTATCATACTTGCATCATTGCCTTTACTCCCCGGAGGGGGAAGGAGGGAGGTCCTGAAGCCATTCAGCCCTGCCAACCTGGGGCCGCCCTTGTGCCTGTGCTGTGCTCTTTCTGCTGGGCAGTCCTGCCCTATGCAGTCTCATGGAGGTAGGGCTCGTGGGAGGGGCCTTCCCTCGGCCCCAGCCATCCTCCCGGAACATCACTGTCTCACAGACACACTGTGACCATTTTCTGTTGAACCTACTCTGTGAAACATTCTCTGTCCTTGGTTCAGGGGAGAGCGAAATCCAGAATCTGCTGAACACCAATGCTGTCACTCAGAGTTGGTGTGTCTGCTGTCTGCAGAGCCCTGGACCAGGCTTGAGGGACACCTGGGGCTTCCACCCACATCCAGGGCAAACCTGACCCCCAAGTCACTGAGATGTCGGTTTTTCTACTAATCACGTTGGCTTTGGCCATTCTGTGTGCTAATAAGAAGTATTGTGTTCTCACCTGCACTTGGGCAGAACGGTTCACCCCAAGGCTGAATGACTGCTGTGGACCATTCCCCCAGCAGGGCGTCCTGGGGTTTAATGGTTTGATTCTGAGCACCTTCACGCGCAGAGCCCCTTAGTGGGTTCCCTAACTGGACGGCTGACCCTGCTGTGGAATCTGACTTTTTCTGGACTGAAGAGGATGGGCTGCTCTGGAGAAACTCCTTGGGCCTTGGGCCTTGTGCCTGATGCTGGTTCGGGCTGCCCTGGCCACCCTCCCTCCATGCCCCATGGGACCAAGTGGCAGCATAGGAGGGGGCAGCTTCCAGAACACACTTCTGCTAGAGGCTCCTGGCCTCCGTGCTGGCATGGCCACATCCATGGCCTGAGTGTGCGATGGGAATGGTTTTATCAACACCAGTCCTCACAGCTTCCCCAGATGAGCAAAGGAGAAGGGGATGGTGTGTGGGGGGATTGCCCTCCCTTGAGGCCCCCCAGCTCCCAGGATGCTTGCTGGCGGAGCTCTGCCCGCGGTGGGGGCCATATGACTTGACCTCCGTCTTCTCCCTGGGCCCCACACTGGCCCTTGCCGGCAGGAACTCCTGCCCGTCTACAAGGCCAAAGCCTTCTTCCAGGTGCAAAAGTAAATGCAGGCCAGAGATAAATTGTACTTCCCTCTAACTTGGATGTGGAGTGACAGGAAGGAAGCAGGAGTGGAGCTGAGTGTTAGTGAGAGGTGGCTGAGAAGGCGGGGTCCTGCTTCTTGCTTCCTCGGGCATTTGCTCTAAGTGCTGGGTTTCAGCCTGGAATGATGCAGCCTCTGCACTAAATTTGATTTGGTGAACGTTCATGGCCCTGAATATAAACAGTGTTCTGGGCGTTCTTTGCGACTCTTGAGCCGAAACACTGTGGTGATCTCTCGTATCATCTGCTTGTTATGTAATGTGACAACATGGATATGAAATAGAAACCAGATGTCAGGGTGGAGCGGCTGAATTCTTCCTCAGCGAGCACCGCCGGGAGAGCAGGACTTGGGTTTCTCCTGAGTTACGGCGCCGAACGCCCTCAGAAAAACGCCTTTGGAGCGGTTTCTGGGATTAAGCGAAAGTCTAGGCTGAAGGTAAAGTACCAAGTCGGTATGATTAACTCTTTTTTAAGAAACTTGTAAGGGATTTTCTGTGCTGTTATGTAACTGCTCAGTGTCTTCCAGTGAGCTGGCGGCTTGTTATCAAGAATCCACTTAGAATGTTTGAACTCAGCCTCTGGGGGAGCTGGGAGCATTGTGCCACCTCCAGGTGCCTACAGTGCGCTTCCGAGGGCTTGGGTGTAGAGGAAAGGGAAATCACCTTTCGCCTGCGACAGCCTTGCCCTTGGGTCCGGAAGCAATGAGGACTCGGAATGTGAGCGCCCTGCTACAGGTACAGGCCCCAGGGGAGTGAAGGCGCTGGCGGACAGCAGTCTTGGCACTTTGTGTTAGCAGATTCAGAGTTTCTGTAGCGGCTGAACCCCTGCACTGGGCTGGAAGTGGGGACACCCGGAGGCCTGTTAACTGCACTGTGCCTGGATTACACCATGAACATAGATCTTTGTGCTTTTGAAATACAGAAAACGAGCTCACCTAGATGCGAAGTGTAGTTCTGGAAGCAGTATCTGGCTGTGGATAGCGGTTATGTATTCTACCAACAATATCTTCATTATTGTTATTTTCCTTTGGTAGCTGATCTTTCAGAGAGATCTGCAGATTCCTCACTTTGCTAAGACCCTCTGGAAACAGGGAGCTAAGTAACTCCTCACTCCCGAGTTGATTATAGCCTCATGGAAGTGTGGAATTCTTATTAGGAAAGACTGTTGCTGAGTGCCAAGCAGGTTATCCTCTTGTCCCGTGTCACTAGGGGGCCAGCTTGATCAGGGAGAAGGTGAGTGTGGCTCCCTCGCATCCCCAAGGCAGTGGACTCCCCCCGGTCTCTAGCTCTCTTGTCCCTAAGCTGATAGCTCATGGTCATGGAGGGCTTCCTGCATGCTGACCACCCCCAGCTCACAGATGAGGACGCTGGGACCCAGGGAGGGTGAGTGATGAGGTGCAGGAAGGACGAGTGCCAAGGCCCAGGGAGGGCGTGTGACGGGCCCGGCTCTCACTGTTGGGGGTGGGATGGGCCATCCTTGGCTCCTGGCGGCTCGTTGCTTTGCAGCGGCTGGTTGCTGTGTGGCCACTCACTTTGTGGGGAGGGCGACACTTTGCTGGGTGTTGCTGCTGGGCCTTGTTTTCCGTTTTCAGGTGGGGATCAGGAATTCCGAGAGAGTGGCTAAGTGTGATGTGGCTCGGGGTGTGTGGAGATGTGTGTGACAGTCCCCAAATCCACAGTGGCTGTGGGGTGGCATTTCAGGCCGGTAGAAATGCCTCTGGAAAGAAAGCATGAAACACTCAACATCCTCATTGCGTTTTGCTTGTTCTAAAAGAGAACGTGAAGAAGATCATCCCAGCAGCATTTGCTTAGACCGAGTGCGGTCACGAGAACATTGTCTGAGTGAGGAGGGCTCCTCTCACATGCGTTTTCTTGAGCAGGAGTTGTTGTTTGGCTATTTGGAAAACCATGTTTAGGGTGCCTAGTGAGTCTGCGAGGTCAAGGAGGCAGGGACACTTACTTTTTCTAGGCGAGAGGATGGAGCTGCAGAGATAGGCCTTAGTGACCACTGGGCCTTCGTATCTCTGGCAGGTCCCTGACTGGTGGTGGGAGGGGAGTTCCTTTTTGTGGCTACTTGGTCCTTTGACGACTTGGGGTACCCACCCTTCAAACCCCTCCCTCCTGGGGCCCAGTGGCCACCTCTGGGCATCACGGGGAGCCACTCTTGTGTCGGCGTCTCCAGCTCCTCAGTGCTCTGCTTCTAAACAGAACACCCTCTTGTTTCTAAAAGTAGCCCATGGTCTCCCGAGGGTCCTGGGCGCAGTCCCCACTCAGCTGAGGATGACCACTGGGGCACGGACCCTACCCCAGGCCCTGGGCTTTGTGCCCAGGGCTCTCTTCTCCTTCCCTGTCAGGGTTTCTAGACCCTTCGTGGTCACCCAGGGTGGAAGGCAGGCACAGAGCTGGAGGGTGTGGCCTGAGATGGATGACTCGGGCCTCTGGGCTCACCGGAGCACTGAAGTCCAGAGGGCGAGTGTGGGAAGGATGGTATCACCCACCCTGCCGGTGGCCCCTGTGGTCCTGCGGCTCCTGCTGCTTCCAGGTCACCCTGGGCCCAGGGTGCAGGGCCCGCTTGGGGAGGTGCACACTGGAGGCTCAGGCCCTCCTTGGACACTCCCGAATGCCCCTGTGCATCCCTGCAGCTCCTCCCAGAAGGTTCTCTCCATCCTCTCTGGCTCCCTGGGGGTGTGTGGGAAACCAGGCCAGGGTCTCCTGGTTGTTGACTGAGGTGGGGTCCTGCCTTCGCCCCTTAGCATTCACCCCCTACCCCTTATCACCATGTAAAACCCTGTGGGCCCTGGGCCCTGGCTGCTCTGCCATCACCTGGGCAGTGTGGGGGGCACATGGGGGCACGTGGGGCGCCTGTCGTAGCCCCTGTGTTTGACCTTGTTTAGGTGAAGAGCACCCTTTCCAGCTCACGTTTTGCATCACGACTGGGAAAGGTACGAAGCGAGTGTGTCGGGGCCTGGATGATTTGATGTCTCTACGGGCCGAGTATGGGACACACGATAGCTTGGCCCCGGGTCAGGTATTAGTCAGTCCTTGCTGGCACCTGGGCAGGGACACATCCGTGGATGGGGCCTGGCCAGGTGGCCTCTGAGGTCCTGTGTTGCAGTCACTGACTTGCTGGACCTGGGTGGGGGCTCACCCACCATGGATGGGCCAGGTAGCTTCTGGAATCACTAGAGAGATGAACTTCTTTTGCCTTCTAAATGTGTGAAAAGATGGGAAATGAGAGGAAAATAAGGGGAAGTCAGATCTATTCAGGAAAATGACTTTCCAGGGAAGAGCTGGGGTCCCTCCAAACCCAGAACCTTCGGTTTCTAGAAGCAAGGTGGACCGAGGTCGGCAGCATTCTTTGAGACCTTGAGTGATGAAGTAGTTACTTAGGGACAGTGTTTCTCATGTAAAGCCAGGCAGTCTAGGGCACTAGGAATCATTTCAGCGCTGGGGAGACGCAGACGTTGCGCTTGCCCACGGCACTGCGTTCATCTGAAATGCTGGTGGCTACACACAGCTCTTTATTGCTGTTCCTGCGCGGTCTCCTGGAACGCTGTCAGGTTAAGGGCAGTCTCGTTTGCAGTCGAGTTTAGGGAACGGGGTCAGAGAGCACTTGCTAAAGCTTCCTGTGCGCACATGGAATTGTGTGTGCATGTGTGTTAAATAAATGTATGTCAACCTGAAAGACAAGTTTCATGGCCATGAGTCTAGGGATGGCTAGAATTTAGTCACTCAATGAAACTAAGCCACACCATCACAAATAACGTGAACATGATTGGAAAACAAACTCAGTTCTTATTCATTTACCTACAAGTCTGGAAACTTCTAGAACTTATTTCAGCATTAAAATAAATAGTTTTGTTTTTTTTTTTTTGAATATACAAATATACAAAAATAAGGAAAAGTTTGAAAGCCTCTTGCCCCTCTGTCCCAGACCTGACAGAGTGGCTTCCACAAAGAAAGGGGCAGAAGCCGGGGCCGTCAGTGCCTGCAGGACGTTGTTGGCCTCACAGATGACCCAGACTCCCCAGTAATGAAGCCGCAGACCCACAGCGAGCCACTCACTCCAGGCTCAGCCAAGCTGACGGGCCAGAGGAGTAAGGAATGTTCCCTACCATTGTCCAGAAAATGTAACGAGGGTGAAGGTGTGCCAAGCAGACTCCCCGTGTCAGCCCCGAGGCGCCTGCCATCGCTTTCAGAAACCTGACTACCAACCTAGATCAAAACTGACTGCTTGGTCATGGCCATGCAGTTAGAAAACACAGCAGCAGTCCTCAGATGAGTGTGACCATATTCATGTTACTCAAGTTGCTTCATCATCTGCATTTGAAGGAATGTGGTGAGCCTCCTGTGTGTGCCCACGTGGCAGTGGGCACCTCTGCCCCCCACAAAGGCTAAGAACACAGAGCCTGCAGTACAGGCCCTGCCTCCTGACATGCCCCAGGCCGGCTGGAAGAAAGTGTGGGACTGTCCTGTTGACATGGGGAGGGGATGGCTGGACTCTGACGCTCACTGTGTGTTCTCTGCTGGGCCGTGTGGCTCCCTACAGAGACTCTGGGTGCCCAGTATTCACCTTCTCCTATGTGTGTGTATATATATTATATATACATGTATTTACTAACTTAGAAAGCCCCCAAACGGGCCTTGTTTCTGCTTGACAGCATCCACAGCATGTCATTCCTAAGCCCCACTGAGGAGATTCAGAAGCAGCCAGTTCCCCCCGGAGCCTGCACGCTGGGCACAAGGGTCACAGCTTCGTTGACAGCTCCTGCCCCCAGGAGCCGAGGGCCGGACGTGGTAGGGCCTGGCAAAGGGGCACTGCCTTGTGTGTGAGGTGTTTTTGCCAGTCAGTCCCTTTTAAAAACAGCGCATCTTTTGAAGAACAGGAAGTTTACGCAGGCATAAGCAACTTACTTTGCGATGGAGCTTTTAGGACGTTTCATGTCTGTTACATTATAGCCTCTGTGCTCATGCGGGCTCTGAGTTCAGCGGCGCCTGAGCTGTTAATCTGCTTTTTCAAATTATTAATAATGAAAGTAACACCATGCCACCAGCTGGTATCGTTTCATGCTTTCTGTGTGCCTGGTGTTTACACGGCTTATCTCATTTAATCCTCCCAGCATGTAACAAAAATACTTGCAACAGGTACTGCTCCTGTGTGGACTCCTACCCCCAGCTCACACTGACTGAGGCCTTCCTAGCTCGGGGCTTTGTGAATATCCTGCTTTTATCCTCATTTATAGGTAAGGAAGCTGACTCAGAGAGGTTAAGCAGCTGGTGCTGGGCCCGCACCCAGGGGTCTGATGCAGAGCTGGTCCTACCTGCTTTATAAGCTGTGGCTCAGAGGGCGCTCCGGGGGCTCGAGAGCACCTGGCGGTCTGAGATGAAGACTGGGGAGGCCTGGGAGGCAGGCGCTTGACTGAGGCAGGAAGTGGGACCTTGGGGCTGAGTGTTCCCAGGGCCATGGGGCGGGCCTGTGGGTCTGGTGGGTGTCTGGGGTCCCCAAGAAGCCCTTGTCACGGGGCTTCGCTGCGCCCTGCAGTTGAGCGCAGGGGACGCAGCTGTTGCCGCCGCTGTTGAAGAGTGAGGGTGAGGCCTGCAGTTGCCACCCGATGTTGTTGACAAGTGAGCAGTTTTTCCAGAAAACATGGACAGTGTCGGGGCTGACTTGAATTTTTTACTTGAGGCAACAGCTCAACCAGTTGGTTTTCGCAATTGTGAGTTAAAAAAAAAAAAGAAAAAACAAACAAACAAAAAAAGAAAGCTGACAATGTACCATTGATGAGAGGATTTTTAAGGGAGAGCAAGCCACAGGCCATCCTGAGAAAGGAGCAGGGAGACCGAGGAAACTGCCGCTGTGTCTTGTTCGTGGGGTGCTTGTGACGCTCTCACAGGACGCCCCGTGGACCACGCCTTGGGTGCTCGGTGGCAACTGCAGAAAGGTGAGGTATGTTTCCCTTAACACCAGACGGCGGATCTTGATGGCGGAGGAACCAGGCATCAGAGGAGGACAGGTCAATCCGGGAGCGTTGATAAAAAGGAAGAGAAACTTATCTCACATTGTCAAGCTGTCGGGGCTTCCAGGGACCTTGTCCTCTAGGCCTGTCCCTGTGCCCTCCTGTCCCCAGGCCTGAGAAGCCAGGTGTGGGGTGGGAGCAGGCCAGGGCCAGGTGCTTCGTGCCCTGAGGCTCGAGTCAGGCTCTGTGGCCACTTTGAATCCAGGGGCCCGCCCTGAACTCTGAGCTGGTCTCCTGTTCAGTACGCAGAAGTGATGACCTCTCCCACCCAGGGGCATTTGAGGACTCCTGAGGTGGCAGCAGTGATGCCCAGCTCAGCATGCAGAGTGCCCAGGCAGTGCCCACCCCTTTCCTCTCCCTGCCAAGGCGTTCTGGGCGTGAGCCCGCATGGCCCCCTGCTTGGGGCTGTCACCACAATGCCATTCCTCACACGCCCCGCAAGTCCCTTCTATGGGTGAGAGCCTGACTTGAGAGACTATTTTGGGGAGGGAGGAGTAAGATGACCTGCCCTTCTCAAGAGTGAGCGGTTCTTAGATGACTACCTTGAGCAGCGATGGTGCTTCCTGCAGGGGTGCGCCCACGAAACGCTCTGCACGAAGCACATTGCTGCCTTGCTCAGGCCCAGGGAGAGTGGAGGGTGCTGTGCTCTTGGGCTGGGTCCTGGCTCAAGGGTTGGGGGCTGGAGCACGTCCACCAGAAAGTCACTGGTGGCTGGGCTGCTTCCGCTGTGTTGCTGGAAGAGGGGCAGCGCCTGCTGCGGTGTTTGCAGTGCTTGGTCATGGCCCCGCGTGGATTTTCCTTCCTGGTGGAAGCCGTTCCGTCCCCAGGTTTTCAGCTAACCTGTCTGAGTTTTGATGAAGAGAGCAAGGGGTTTTGCTCATCTGGATTCCTGTGGAAGGGCCTCCTCTCTCTGCTCCTATTTTCTAGCTTGGCAACTCTAGTGCTAGTTCTGCAATATTTGAATTTGAGTAGCCAGAAGAATTTGCTGCCAGGGTGGCCTTGCCCTTGACTTTGAAATGAACTCACCCGAGACTTCAGCTTGATGCCTCCTTTGGCTGATGCTGGGTTCTGGGCTCTGGCCGCCGCCTGCCTGTCCGTCACAAAGGACCATGTTCTCCAATCAGGATGGAGTTCTAAGCGTTTCACAATAGAGCCGCAGGAGTTAGGTTTTCTGTTCTGGACAGCCTGAGAATGATACTAAGAATGTTTTCTGATTGATTTGGTGAGCTGTCTGTTTATAACGTCATTGGAGATGATTTTCCATGACTAGGAATTATTCTTGACCTCACAGTAAAGGACTCTGAAGCCCCCATCCTCTGCCTGTTTTTTTGTTGTTGTTGTTTGTTTTTATTATTGTTGTTGTTGTTGTTTTAAGAAAAGACTTGTAGCATCAGTCTTAGGCGTACTCTCCTTGGCAGTAGTGATGGGCAAGGCACCTGATGGAGAAACAAAGCGTGGTGAGGTTTTTACCATTCAGGAATCATAGCACAGTAGCACTGTAGTATTTCATCACAATTTACTCTTTACTTTTTTTCATAAAGAAACAAATAGGCCTACGGTGACTCTCACCTGTAATCCCAGCACTTTCGGAGGCTGAGGCAGGAGGAGTGCTTGAGGCCAGAAGTTTGAGACCAATCTGGACAACATAGGGACACCTCTTCTCTACAAAAACAATTAAAAACATTAGCTGGGCATGGTCGTGTGCATCTGTAGTCCCAGCTGTTCAGGAGGCTGAGGTGGGAGGATCCTTTGAGCCGGGAGGTTGAGGCTGCCGTGAGCCATGTCATGCTGCTGCACTCCAGCCTGGGTGACAGAGGGAGACCCTGTTTCAAGAGAGGAAAAAAAAAACAAAAAAAGCACCAGCAGAATTTAGAAATGTGGGCCAGTGTGGGAGCCTCACCTGGCATCACTGGCCTCGGGCTGCTGCTCTCGCCCTGGAGCCATTACTTTGAGAGCAGATCAAGGACTCAGCAGGCAGGAGGAATGTTCATGGCAGCAGCAGTCCTCGCGCTGCACACGCACACCACGGCCCCACCATCGCCCCTCGTCATGGCTGGGATGGGAGACAGACTTTAGAAGCAGAGCCTGGGCAGAGGGAGATATCCGCTTCCAGAAGGGGCCTCCTGCTGCTGAGTAAGGGGGTGGCGCCCGGCCGGCTCAATGAAGGGCATGAGGAATGCTGGCTGCGCTTGGCCTGAAGGGGTTCCTGCAGGAAGGCCTTGCTCCCCGATGGGGCTGAGGGACCCAGCTGAGCAGGAGCAGCAGGAGGAATGGGCAGTGTTCTTGGAGCCCAGAGGAGGGGCAGGGCTTGTCCTTCTGGATGGGTAGCCCCAGGAAAAGAGAAGCCCAGAGCCAAGGGCCCTTGCCCCAGGGAAGGGTCCCACGTGGACCACAAAGACGCTTCTCTCTGCAACCCTTCCTGACACAGCGTGGACATGATGGACGGAATGAGGAAAATGAGCTGCTGCTTTCCCTTCTCTCTCACTTCTCCCTCCCGTCACACAGCATGCAGTTATGGAAGAGGATGAAGAAGGAAAGAGCAGTTGGAAAAATTCCGTAGGAACTGGAGAGGGGAGGATCGGGTGTTTTTACAGTTCCTGGGTTTCTTGGGGAACGAGGGTGTGCTGTGTCCACTGCTGCGTCTTCATTCCTGTTCTGCGGGAAAGCCCAGTCTGGCTTCATCCACATGGATGGAGCAGAGTCAGGTTCAGTTGGGATTTTTTTTTCCCGCTCATTTGGAAAAAGAGGAAAAGACACTGGGATACAAGGAGGGCTTTATAAAGAAGAGGTCTCCGTGGACCTCCTCTCCAGGACTCTCTGCGATGGCGGAAAGCTTGGACCTCCTCTCCAGGACTCTCTGCGATGGTGGAAAGCTTGGACCTCCTCTCCAGGACTCTCTGCGATGGTGGAAAGCTTGGACCTCCTCTCCAGGACTCTCTGCGATGGTGGAAAGCTTGGACCTCCTCTCCAGGACTCTCTGCGATGGTGGAAAGCTTGGACCTCCTCTCCAGGACTCTCTGCGATGGCGGAAAGCTTGGACCTCCTCTCCAGGACTCTCTGCGATGGCGGAAAGCTTGGACCTCCTCTCCAGGACTCTCTGCGATGGCGGAAAGCTTGGACCTCCTCTCCAGGACTCTCTGCGATGGCGGAAAGCTTGGACCTCCTCTCCAGGACTCTCTGCGATGGCGGAAAGGGTCCATAGCGGCAATGCCTGTCGGGGCAGCCACTGGCCATGCCTGGCTGTTGAGCTCATCAGTGGCCACATCAACACGTGGATGGTGTGACCGAGGAACTGGATTTCAAATTAAATTAAATTAAATTTCAATTTAAGTAACCACATGTGACCAGTAGCTACCTACACCGCACTCTCAGGAAGGCTCCAGACGGAGGGTTTGAGGATCTTCCTTTATCAGTGATTTGAATGGATGAGGCTTAATCTGTTTGAATTTCCCAGTTGGGGTAAAAAGAGGGAATGCTTGTACTGGAATGGTAGTAGGTTCACAGCGCACGGCCTGGGCCAGCATCAGTGTGTTGCTGAATTTATGCTCCTTCCCAAGGTTGTTCGGGAGGCTGCAAGAGACGTTCTGTGTTAGAGAGAGGGATGCGCTGACTGTGCTGGGGGAGTTCACTTCGTCGCAAGGAGCAGAAATGCCCTCGGTGGCATGGATTGAAAGGCACTTATGGACGGAATTCAGGAGAAATTCATGGAGCGCTGCAGGGAGTCCTCTGATGGGGCCTCTCTTCCTTCCCCATCTCCCCTGCCTCCCAAGCCCCAGGACTCCCCGTCTTCCATCTGCTTGGTCCCCAGCTGCATCCCCACAGGCTCTCCGCTCTGTTGCTGGTTTGACTCGTCTGGTGTGTGCCTCCCCTGTGACATGCTGGGAGCAGAGCGGAGCAGCTGTGCCAGTCCCTGGGCCGCAGCTGGGCTGTGCTAGGTCCAGGGTCTGTGAGAGCTGCTGGGAGGCCACCAGTGCAGGTGGGCGGGACCTTGCTTCGTGATTCCACCCATGACGCTTCTCACTCAAGGAATTTGCTTTTGTTTCCATGCATACTATTGAAAATCACTTAGCCAGTAAGCAAATGTTGGCCCTTAGCCTGTTAAACATTAGTACAAATAAGCACGTGCTGCTGCCCTCCCGTTGTGCAGCTGTGATAAACACCACTTGCCCTGCCTCGTGTGCCTGTCTCTTGTGGTGTCGGCACCCCAGTGCCATGGTCGTGTGAAGGGATCAGAACATCTGCTTGAGATTAGACCATGTCAGCATTTTACTGGGGTTAGGCACCTCCATCCTGGTCATTGTACCACGCTGTGTCCCTCTACTGAAATATCTCTACTTGGTAGTCGCCTTTCTGCATTTAAAACAAAACGCATAAACCTATTGTATAGGATGAACCAGTAATGAGGCATTTTCACTCTGACGTTGGCAGTGGATGTGTTGATGCTGAGAGGATATTCGTGGTGGCAGGCTGTCCCCAGTTCCGGGTTTTGGATATTTGGAATAAGGTAGGCTGTGACGGGCCGGGCGCTGTGGCTCACGCTTGGAATCCCAGCACTTCGGGAGGCCGAGGCAGGCGGATCATGAGGTCAGGAGATTGAGACCATCCTGGCTAACACGGTGAAACCCCATCTCTACTAAAAATACAAAAAATTAGCTGGGCACGGTGGCGGGCGCCTGTAGTCCCAGCTACTCAGGAGGCTGAGGCAGGAGAATGGCGGGAACCCGGGAGGTGGAGCTTGCAGTGAGCCAAGATCGCACCGCTGTACTCCAGTCTGGGTGACAGAGCGAGACTCCATCTCAAAAAAAAAAAAAAAAAAAAAAAAAAAAAAAAAAAAGGTACTCTATGGTGATGAAGGGATGCTTCCAGACTCAGTACATTTTGGAGGAAATAGTGTTGTTCATCATATGACACAGTTAAGTCTCTGAGAGAGAATTAAATGAAAATCATTCTAAGTGTTTGATTAATGCCTTTCTAGCCTAGCCCCTGTAGGTGGAGTGTCATGATTTCCACGTTGTTGGGTCCTGGATAAATGATTTAGCCACAGTCTCACGGCTCTGTAAAGAGTGGCCGGCTGTTCCTATCGCTGCTGATCCTGTGTGCGCTGTGCACCAGATGTGGGTGGAATGAGGCTGCAGGAGCACCTGCCTCCCCAGTGGCTATGATGACTAAATGAGGAGGCCCCTGTAGAGTGCACAGCGTTCACCCGGTGATGGTGTGATTGTAACAGCTGGGGTTGCTGGGACCCAGAGTATCCACGGTGTGCATGCACTTGAACTTCAGGATTCCCTATTTCCCTCTCAGGTGCAAGAGCTCTGGTGAGTCTGGATCCCTACACATGTGTGTCAGGTTCTGGAAACATCTTCTCTCATCTCCCCGTGATGCCCAGGGGCTCCCCCAGCCTCTAGAAGCCACTGCTTGTCCAGGGCGCCAGCAGGACAAGCTGTTGTCAAGCCTGGATTTGATCCTAGGTCTGGTTGCTTCCGGAATGCCCAGACGGGCCTCTGCTGTTCCCTGAGCTTGCTGTCAGCAAATGTTTGGTGACGAGAATTATTTGGTTTGGAATTTCTTGTTTATGTTTTTGTCCATTAAGTTTTTATCATGTGAAATATGTTTTATTTTAGCAAACCTAAAGACCCATGACACACAGGTATCTCTTCCATATTGTGCTAATTCCTGCCTTTTTTTGGTGTCTTCTCATCTCAGCATCAGTAGTGGTGGCCGTGTGGGGACAGAGGCACTTAGCAGCAGCGGTGCCGGGAATAATGATTTGACGTGAGGGATCTGTGGAAGAGGCACACGTTGCTGCTTGAATTCCAAGAACGCTATTTACCTTTTTGTTTTGAAAGTTCACTTTCAAGGCCTCAGTTTTCTCAAAAGTTCTAAAGTGATAAATAGAGTTTTTCTAAGATTTTCTTTTTGAATTGGGGCCTTTGATGTGGCGCAGCCCTGTGTCAGGTGGGGCTGAGCCCAGAGGGTGCTGAGGGGATGGGGCTCACGGTGACAGCATGGCATGATCCCCAGACAGGACATTGGCGCTGTGATGGGCGCTGCCAGTGGGGCCTGGCATCCCCAGGCCTCGTTAGCCGGCAGTGACCACAGGTGATTCATAGGCATTCTCATGCCCTGCTTCAGCTTCCCTCAGTTCAGGAAACCGCAGCACAGCATGGCTCCACAGCAGCTCACGGCCGGGCAGCCGGGGAGCTGCAGAGTCTGGGCTTGACCCGTGCACCCCCGTCTCAACCCTGTGCTGTCACACCAGTGTCTGAGTTAAACGGCAGTGCAGAGCTCTGGGTCCCATCTTCTAGTGGGACCTTTGTGGCTTGCCCACAGGTTGGCAGCACGGAGCGCCACTCTCCGGGGCAGCGTCGGACCCTTTCTGGAGCGGCGTCCGCTTTGGAGGCCCTGGTCGGTGTCTGACGGAGCTGTGGGCCTGCCTTGTCCTCCGGCCGAGGCTTGAGCGAGTGCTGGCTGCTTGTGGGAAGGTTGGGGGCCCAAGCGCCTTCGTGATTGCCTTGCCCTCAGTCCCCACTTCTGTCAGAACTTACGCAGAGCGGCACGTGGGGTCCAGAGGCTTCTGGGGAGCCACCCATGCCCCTGACCCGAGGATACGCAGGCCAGCCCTCGTAGGAAGCAGCGTAAGACTTAATTCCTTTTTTTTTGAAACACGAAAACAAACAGAAATGGGAGTTTTATTTGTTCCCTGCAGCCCCGCGAACATCTTTTGGAGCCAGCTAGAGAACTGATCATTTCTTTGGTGGGGACAATCAAATATTGAATGTTGAGGGAAAGTAGGGCAAATGGCTCCAGGATTGTCCATTTTTGACAGACCTGGTGAGTGAGTTTAATCATTAATCATTAATCCGCACTTTCTAAATTTATCTGCCCCGAAGCATCTCCCGGGCAGAGGTGAAAGTCCTGGTTCCCATGCCCCCTTGACCCGACTGAAGCACAGCTCCGGGGCCTGGCAGTGGACACGCACCCCGTTTCATCCCTGTCCGGAGACACATGTAAGCAGTGCTGCCTCGGTTTGTTATTGAGTGACTTATTTTCAAGGAAAAAGAGCCAGAAATGATTAGATAAATGCAAAGTCCTAAAAAAGAAAACAGCGCTGTTTCTCTTAAATGGCAGCCAGCATTGTGACCCTGATCTGCCGAGGCCTTGCAAGGTAGTTGAGGCCGCAGGAAATGTCATGGGGTGACCTTTAGAATTAGAGTGTCAGCACTCAGCTGGCTGCCTGCATCTGAAAAAGGAGACATTGTAGCCAGTGAAATGGGGAAAAAACCAGAAAACCAGCTGGGCCAGGGCGCTGCAGGACTGGCTATGACCACCCTGTGCCACTGTCTGCGGAGTCCCTGGTCCAGGCGGGTATTGGCCTCCTTCTGGGCAGAGTGCTGGTGTCCAAGCCCAGGGCACACATACGGCCGAGTACATCCTCTGTGTGCGTGCATGTGTGCGTGCATGTGTGCATACCTGCGTATGTGCATGTGCATGTGCTTTTGAGAGTGGTGGCTTTCTGATTGAACAAGCAGAGTGGTCAAGGACATGGCTCCAGGTCAGCCCTCGCAGGCTCCAGTTTGGTGCTGCCCTTTTCTTGCTGGATTAACTTTGGACCGTCCCTGAGCCTCTCTGTGCCTCAGTGTCCTCATATGTAAAATGGGGGTGACAGCATCCTCAGCTCTGTCCTGCTTCTGTGAAGACGAAGAGTCCCTCTGTAGATATGCGCATTGCCTGGTAGCTCTGATTACTGGCTCTTCCCTCAGCGCTCTGTAAGAAGCTGTTGCAAATGAAGTGTGAGTTGGTGACAGAGCAGTGAAGAGGCTGAGGAAGATAGTGAAGGGCTCTGGGGCACTTGTGATGTGGTTTGGAGAGACAGCTGCCCTGGAACTCACACAGGTGGCCCGCTTCTCTGGTCTGTTTGTGCAGAAGTCATTGGTAGTGATTTTGTTGGTGGTGGTGGTTTTGGTGAGGATGTCCATTTAAGAAATAAAATGAAGCTGAACGGGAATGGTAAACGAGACACAAAACAGAATGAAAAGCCTTCCAGAGGCTGAGCATGAAAGGAAACAGCAAATTACAAAGTGAGAATGCGAAGAGCTTTCTCCTTTAACAAACCAGGGTGCATTGTTCTCCTTTCTAATGATAAGGGAGGTCCTGTTTGCTCTGGGAAGTTTTAGAAAGGACAGAGGCATATGAAGGAGAGAATCTCTCTGACTCCTCCTAGTCCTGTCACCCTGGGTTCGACTGTGAACATTTCCATGTGTTTCCTTCAGGCTCCTGTCTTGCCTCGTTCTCGTTGATTTGTATGTCGCTAGCTTTTGGGTGAATAAAAATCTACTCTTTTGCTTCTCACCCTTGACAGTTTACTGTAGTCATCTTTTCACATTATTAAAAAACCCTTAGCAGCTGTTCCCTGGCAGTAAAAGTCTTATCAGACAGGCGTTGTCCCGAAGCCGTTGGACAGAGTCTTTCCTGGGCCTCCCTGGCCTCCACACACCTGCCCCCTGACTCAGAGCAGAGGCCTAGCGTCTGCGGCCCTCTGTCCTGTCCTGAGAGCACACAGTCCCGACCTGGATGACGCTCACGTGACCTGAGGGAGGACTGGCATGGCCCCATTTTACAGAAGAAGAAGCTGAGACACTGAGCTCCTGGCCTGGGTGGGCTGTGCTGCCTCCGAGGCCTCTGAGGCAGGCTCACCTGCTCCCCTTGCTTCCAGCTCGCTGTTCTGGCACCAGCTCTGCTTGCTATCCTGAGCCTCAGCCATGAGGAATTCTGGGGTGCCCACAAATACCTCTCTGTGTGCCCCAGCTGTTCCCACTACTGTTGTCCCTTCCCAGAAAGAGAGAGCCCCACCCACTCAGAAGCCTAGGTCCGACAGAGCTCTTCCCTCCTTTCCACCTTCAACGTGGACTCAATTTCCGAAACACAGTGGCGCAACCTCCTTGCAGTCTCTTTACTCTCTCTTTTTTTCCCATCTCTGCCCTGGGAGCCGAGTAGCCTCCAGAGTCCCTGTCAGCCTATCCACAGCTTTCAGAACCTTTCCAAAGTGCAGATCTGATCAGTCGGGCCTCTGCCAAGGCCCGTCAGGAGCTGCCAGTGTCCACGTCCCCATAGCGAAGGGACAGCCTCACTGAGTGCTCTGTGCCCAGGTTCGGAAGGGGCTGCCCCTGCCTGGTGATTGCGGTCCTTGTCTGAGTCACTGTGAGGTGATAGAGGTAGATCATGGGGCACTTCTATTTTAGCATAAATGTGACACTTCAGTGACCCTACACTGCACAAAGCATCCACGAGCTTTCTGCCTGACTTGTGAGAATGAGCTGCTCTTCCTCCCATAGGCAGCAGAGGGTGGGCTGGGAGACGATGGGCAGGTATTTGCGTGGCCCAGTTCTCTCTAGAAATGTCTCTGTCAAATTAACAAGTGGCAGTTAGTAAATTGCAAGTGGATGATTTAAAGTCCTTCTGTTACTTTTAGAGTTCTGGGGGCCTAGCAGGTGCTTAGCAAATACTTGTTAAATGTTTTCCCACTAGAAAGGTTTTCTAAGGAGGAAGGAGGCTGGTGTTCTCACTGTCAGGGTTTTTACGCCATCCGCTGAGTGCAGGTGTTTTGGGAGCACCTAAACTGTATGTCCAGGTGATACAGGTTAGTTTCCCAGTATAGGGTGCGATGGACCCAAAACACAGGAAAACCACGTGGCCAGGCACAGCAGCTGGAGGCCCAGTGGCTGGAGGAAGCCCAGAGATGTCTTGTGCGTAGCCGCTGCTACGCTCCAGGAAGCCTGGAGGTGCCCTCTGTGTTGGTCTGGGGATCCCTGTGTCCACAAGCAGGTGGGCCTCAGGCTCCAGCTCTCAGCTTCTGCCGGGCTCTTGACCCCTTACCTACCACCTCTTGGTAGCAAGAATTTGACCTTTCTCCCATGCTCCTTCCCTGCTCTCCGCCCTTGTTAATGTTCCGCCCCTGCTGGGGTAGATTTTATCCCCCTTTGATTGTAGAGGGCAGGGCCCTTCTCAAATAGGGTTTTCTGGGACCCTGCGGTTTTGCAAGGTGTTTAAAGTTTTTCACCATAAAACTGAGGGTAGGGGGGCAGGCCCTGTTCAAACCTCTTTGGGGGAAGCTCAGAGAAATTAAGAAGGCAATTGCTACGTTCAAGCCCTGGGAAGCTCCCAAGTAGAGAAGCCAGCGGGGCCCTGCCGAGAAGAGCCTTTTCCAGTTTATATGTCATGGACCTCCTGGCCCCTCACGGGATGCCCTTTGGGAAAAGCCTTCTGAGGACTGACCCAGCTGGAGCAGGTACCTGGGAAGGAAAGTCATTTCCAAGGGATTCTGGGCTATGGGGAGCTGGCCGCTGGCCTCACACCTGAACCTGAAGGCCAGGAGGGTGGTCTCATTTCATGTCCATAGGGACATTCAGCTGTATTTTTAAAGCAAAACTGTATCTAATGAAGCATGCTGTTTTTTAAGTGATAACTTCCGATCGGAAATGTTCTTTTTCCCTCTGAAAGGCCCGAGCAAGGTTTGCGCTTAGTGTTGTTGGGTGCCTGCTTCCCCCCAGCTTTAGTCCCTCGTCGTTTCTATTTGGCTGTTAAAAGCACGGTCTAGGTCCACGTGAGAGACCCGGTGAAAGAGAGCCTCCTTGGCTTCTGGTAATGAACTTCCATCACCCCCCTTCCAAATAAAGAAACAAAAAAGAAATAGGATCCTCTCGACCCAGCCTCCCGCCTTAGTCTGCTGGTTCATGACCGTGGATCATGCCTTGTTTGACCTAACCCGCTACTTGGCTCGAGTTCCCGGACAGGATACTTTGACTTGATTTTCTGGAATTAAAGAGATGCATTTTAGATGCGGGTTGGTGGGTCTGTATTTTCTGGGCCCTGCCAAGTATGCCCACAGGGGTACTGGTTTCTTGCTGGAGTGGTGGGGTCACTGCCAGCCTGTCAGATTTGCTTGGCTGTGGACTCCAGATGGACAGCGGGGCTCAGCCTCCACTGCCCATCTCAGCGCAGAAGCTCTCCAGGGTCTTTATGTCACACATCTAACAAACAGCCAGTGCTGGAAAGGGGTTTATGCTCTAACGCAGAGAACAGTGAGTGAGGGCATCTTGTCTTCTGCCGTACCAGGTGGAGGTGACCTCAGGGCCCCCTGGGACTGCTTCTGCAGGTGCTCTGGGAGCCAGGGCGTTGCAGCACCCGTCCGGCTGGGAGTCCCCGTGGCCCGTGCCTGCCACACTCTGACAAAACACCGGAACACCCGGGGCCCCACCCACCATCCTGGGCGTCCCCCGCCTGCCCTGCCACGGTGGGCAATCACAGCCCCTGGTGTGGCCATCCTGAGCTGGGCTGTATGCACAGCCTTTGGTGTGTCCATCCTGAGTTGTGCTGTGCGTGCAGCCCCTGGCGTGGCTGTCCTGAGCTGGGCTGTGCGTGCAGCCCCTGGTGTGGCCGTCCTGAGCTGGGCTGAGCTGGGCTGTGTGTGCAGCCCCTGACATGGCTGTCCTGAGCTGGGCTGTGTGCACAGTCCCTGGTGTGGCCGTCCTGATCTGGGCTGAGCTGGGCTGTGCGTGCAGCCCCTGGCGTGGCCGTCCTGAGCTGGGCTGTGTGCACACACCAGCATCCTGCCCCATCAGTTGCTGTGCTACAGACAAAGGAGGGATCCATTGGAGCGGGAACTCTTGTGAACAAAGGTTCTATTTTCATGCAAATGTAATCGGCAGCTCCCAGGGAGAAGGCCCAGCTATCGCCAAGTGCCTCTTGGCGATGGTGGACATTTGAAATCTCCTTTAAGAATATCTAATATGTGTGGACTTAGAAGAACCAAATAAAAAGCTCTCACATAGATATCGCCCTTCCCCCGACCTGCCAGCTAGGGCTGTAAGTAGAAATTAACCTAAATTAGGAAGATAATTGTTCCTGTGTTAATTGTAGGTTGTCTTTTAAAGCTGTTTTCATTTTCCAGGCCTGAGCAGCAGGCTGGCTTCGGGCCCTACCATGGGTTGCTGCATTGACACCCATGAAAACCAAAGTTCCAGAGGGCGATCTAGCGGCTTGCCTGCTTGCCAGAGCTCCAGGGTCTCTAGATGATGACGTTTCTTTGAAAATCCCACTGCAGCTCTTTCTGTGTGCCTTGAGTCCCCCTGCCACCCAGGGGACCCCTCTTTGAGGGCGATCAGGCTCTCAGCCCAGGCCACGTAAACAAACACCGGCTATTTTCAGCAAGCCCTTGGTGTCTCAGCTGGCCTGGCTTGTGCACAGTGGCTGGCAAGGCCCATCCCCAGTGTGCACTTGGCCCTGGCCAGCCTGGGCCAGCCCTGGCAGGCAAGCGATGCCTTGGAACGTTCTTACCCGCCATGCTTTTCAGTTTTCTCATAACGCCCCCTGGCACTCGACAGAAGCGTCACAGTTAAAAGGGGGCTGAACAAGTACCCCAGAGACTATTGTATTTGGCGTTTTCTTTGTTGGGAACTTGGATTTCTGTTTGAAAGTGCTTGGTAAAACCTGCCGTCTTCCCTGTCCCAGGCGCGCACCAGCAGGTGGAGGCAGGCACTGCCTTCTGAACGGCTCTTTCCTTTTGTCCTCGGTTTTCTCGAGGCCTGGCTCACTTATTCCATTAGTCATGATTAGATAAAGCTTTTAAAGAAAAATCCCCACCCCTTGCCTTACTGTGCCGTGAACAATTCCTGAGTGAATGAGTGAAGCCACCCACTTCATAGGAGCCCTGGAGGCTGCCTTTCACGTGGATTTTCAGGTGGGCCAGGCCCTTTATAGAACCCCGGCCCTCCCCACAGTGCCCTCGAAACACACTAAACATGGGGGGGTGTGTGTGAGTGCATGTGCGTGTGTGCGTACGTGAGTGCGTGTGTGTGCATGTGCGTGTGTACTGAGTGCATGCATGCACGTGTGTGCATACATGAGTGCGTGTGTGTGCCCGTGTGTGTGTGTGTGTGTGTGCCTGCTTTCATTTCAGGAGCTTGCCCTGCCTGTTTGATTTTTCTAAAGATTGACACTCCAAATCCTCTTTCCCTCCAAAACTCACTCCGGCTGATATGGAAGACTCCTAGGGTCTCCAGTTTTACCACATTTTCCCTAATCCACACAGAAGGTGTCCTTCAGCCACATAAAATGGGCCACTCATCAGTGCTGGACGTCCTCACGCCATTGGTGCTGGTGTCCCCATGTCGCTGGTGCTTCAGGTCACGTGTCGTTGGTTCTGGGTGTCCCCACAGCCTGGCCTTAGAGTGCTCTATTTCTTTATAGTTAAGGAATTAGCTCAGCTGACAGGGAACTAGGTAAGGGTAAAGTCTGATAACATGGAAAATGTTAGTGCACATTTGAAAAAAGAATTAAATGTAGTAAAAATGTTGATATATTTTAAGTTTGAATGACAAGACTTGAGTGAATTTTTGCTGGTTAATGTTGTGTCTTTTGATTAAGCCATTTCAATGGAGTGTATATTTATATTAACTCTTGATGACTTTTTTATTTGCAATAATTGAATTAGAAAATAAGATACATTTTCTATAGTCGATAGAACTTTATTTTATTCTCTCGTTTGTTTTCCCTAACTCAAAAATGGTGAGTGAAGATCACGATGCTTTTTTAAAGTTTAGGAAGTGGTGAGCCATCCAGAGGATAAGGTTAGGTGTAATTTGAAGGATGATTATGCAGTGAGGGTTTATGCAGATTTGTGCACTAGTGTTTACAGTAGGGAAACTGAGGGTTATAACCAGGGCATTCTCAGAGTTTGGGCAGGATCAGGCAGCGGGCAGACCCCTGGTGCCCCATCAGGCGGGGACTTTGTGGGGTGCTCTCCGCTCCCCGTGGGCTCCCACCTCAGATGAGCCAGGTGGCTGGGAGGAGGCCTGCGTGCCCAGCACAGTGGCCGAGGGGCTGCTGCTCCTGCCCCGTGACGTGTGCTCTCTCCCCAGCCTGGATTTCCAGGCTCCAGAAGAGAAGACCTCTGCTCCTCCTGTGTTTTTATTCTTTATTGGCGTGGTGCTGGGCACTTAGTTGGAATTCAGTAAAGGCTTGGTGAGTGAAGAAGGAAAAAATGTTATTTAGAAGTGTTTCACTCGACTTCCTTGATCTGGAAACACGTACGTAGTATAACACAAGAAAAGTTATATGCAAAAACAGTTCTTAAATGACACCTCGACTAAGCCAAAAAGCAGACCTTTTCTTTTGTGGTTACTGTTTTTTTGTATTTTGTTTAAAAACAAAACAACCCCGAGAAAACCCTCCCTACCTCAAGGCCAACAAGATAACCTTGTATATTTTCTCTTAAGGCCTTTGACGTTTTGTCTTTTGTACTGAAGCCTTCGGTTTTTGTGTGGGGTGCGGGGTCGGGATCAGTTTCGTTTTCTTTGCCCATTTTGAGAACCATAATGTTTGGCACTTTACACCCTGTCTCTGGGATAGCTGTGCGGCCAGCTCATCCTCCAAGTTCCGTCTGTTTTGGGCCCTCCCTGTACTCAGCTGCTCCAGAGCCTGTCCTGGGGCCAGCGGGGCACTGTCTCCTGGAGAGGCTCTGCAGCCTCACTCCCGAGTCTCAGCCCCTCCTCGAGACTTTCCTGGCTCCTCCTAGGCTGTGACTTATCTGGAGACAAGTTCCTGTAAAAAGCCAAGCCTGAAACTTGATTAGAGTTGCATTGACTCTGTGGATGAATTTGAAGGGAAGGTTGGCATCTTGATAGTATATTTGTGTGTGTGGCTTCTCTTTCCCTCGGTTAGGTCTTCTTTACTGTGTTTTTTCCAATAGATTTTTATAGTTTTCTCCATAAAGGTCTTGCCACGTGTCCAGTTAGATTTCTTCTTTATTCTTTGGTAGATTGTAGTTGTTTTGTTTTTCTGCTGCAGACAATGTATTTTTTTTTTCTTAATTAAATTTTTCCTTGCTAGTTTTTGGAAATGCAGTTGATTTTTGTATTTTATTTTTATATCCAGTCATCTTATTAAAATCTTACACATTCTAAAATTTTTTTCTGTAGATTCTTCAGGGTTTCTAAGACAAAGACTGTCAGTGTAATGATGCTAGTTTAGTGTCTTTCTCTCTAATTCCTGTGTTTGTTTTCCTTGTCTTACTGTGCTAGCTAGGAATTCCAGTTCAGTTTTGAATAAGAGCAGAAATACTGGGCTTCCGTTGTCCTTGACATTAAAGAGAAGGTTTTTAACATTTTCCCAGTTTAAGCGTGATGTTTGACATAGGTTATTTTAGATTCCGTTTTTCGAGGGAAGTTCGTGGATAGCTGTGTTCCATTAGCCAAATGCTTTTACTCCGCCTGTTGTGATGATTGTGTGGTGCGAATTTTCTTTAAACTTCCCTGATCTCTTCCCGTGGATTCAACTTGTTTGTGATAAACCGTGTCATTTTCATACTTTGCTAGTGCTTCAGGATTCTTCATCTCTGTTCTGGAATTGGAGGGGACGGTAATTTTCCTTTTTAATGTCTTTTTTTTTTTTTTTTTTACTTTCAGGGATAGTTTATTTAAGATTAGAATTAATCATTCCTTGAAAGTTTGTAAAAATTAAACTCAAACTATTTGGGGTTCATATTTCCTTGGTGATTTGATGTTTTAACTACTGATTTAACATCTTTAATGGTTACTAATTACCTGACCTTTTAATTCCTGTCATACGGATTGAAAAGAAAGTTTTTAGGAGTTCTACTTAATCTAAGTTTTCCATTTTATTGTCATGGATTTGCTTCTGGTGTTTAAATCTTTGCTGGATTTGTCTCTGTGTGCCCTTTTTCATTTCCAACATGACTCAGCCCCTTCTTCTTGATTAATCTGTATTCACTGTTTTGAGTCACTCTGGCTTTGTGGATTCCCTTAGTTTAAGTCAGCTTTCAGTGTTTTAAATGCCTTCTCTTATCTTCCTGGTACTTTCTGTGGCTGGCTGCACCCGGTGTTCTCTTTCTCCCAAGGCTGGATGTGCAGCTCACATTAGTTCTTAACCTTCCTTCTGTTATAAGCGACACATTTCCCTTCAAATAGGCGTTGGGTGCATACAACAGGTTTTGACACTTAGCATTTTCATTTCCATCCTAAGTTTTTAAAAGGTCATGTCAACAGCACAGCTTTGAGATGATGTAAGGAGGTGCCACTCAGTCTCCGTGACCTTTCTCCCAAAAACATACAACCCCATCTGGTCATGACGACATCAAACAAATTCTAATTAAGGGACATTCTAGGGAACACTCAATCAAGTACTTGAAACTGTCGAGGTAATTAAAAACAAGGCAAGTCTGAGACACTGTCGCAGCCAAAGGAACCTCAGGAATCATGAAGATAAAGGAGGGACTGTGGGGTCCTGGGTGGGGCCCCGGAACAGGAGGACCACAGGGAAAACAAGAAATCCAGCACGACTGCAGTTCATGCTGATGGATCACTATTGGCTCGTGAAGTGTGACACTTGCCCCGTCGTGCTATAGATGTGACCAAAAGCCTCGTATTGTCCAAGAGGTCCCCAGGACATTCCCTGCCCTGGTCAGTGTCCAGCTCCCTGTGCACTTGTGCTTCCTGCTTGCATCAGACACCCTCCTGCGGGGTCACGTTCTCTTTTCCTGGTGAACACATACCCCTTAGGAGTAGCTTTAGTAGACCTCTTGGTGATACAGTCGGTGCGCGTGTGTGTTTGTCTGATCTGAAAATGTCTCTCTTTGACCAACATGCCTGAGTGACTGTTGGGCAAAACTTGCAGGTGAGTTTTCTTTTTCTCCTCTCATCACGTTTAGTGTACTCTTCTCATCCTTGGCGGCCTACCTCAGCATAGCAGCCACTCCTTCCTTGTCTTGTCTGTGTCTCACTGGCTGCCCGTCACATTTTTCTTTTGTCCTTGGTGCTTCCAGGTTTATCAGGGTGTATTTGGGTGTGGAGCACCCTGTTCTCTTGGTATATGTTTGCCTCTTTGTGAGTTTGTGTCTTTTATCAGTTCTGGAAATCTGCAGCAGTGCCCCTTTAAATACGTCTCCATTGTCTTCCTTCCTGCCTTCCCTTGCTTCCCAGTCCTGCAGAGTCAGCTGTCACACCTCCTTAGGTGGCACTTCTGGGTTTTCAACTATCCTTGGACTTTTACTTTGAGAATACAAAACACAGGATTTGGGCTCTCCTGCATTTTTGTATTTTGATTCCCTCTGCTCAGCTGATTTCTTCGTCAGGATCTTGTCATTCACCTAATCTCCTTTTCAGTTTTGCATGGCATTTATTGCTTAAGTCATTCATTGAGGGTTTTCTTTTTTTAAATGCATCAATTATACTTTTTATTTTTGAAAGTCTACTTTGTTCTTTTCCTAAAATGATTAATTTTGACAATTCTGTTGCTTCCTCTTTTTCATTACTTAAAATTTTTCAGGTATTTTCGTAAACTTTGTATTTAATCAAAACACACATGGGAAAATGATAGTGGATAAAACATTAATAGATTCTTTTCTTCAAAAGTTTCAGAAACAGTAATCGTACAGTTTCTAATGATATGAGTAACTGAAGAACTTGACTTTTGATGTGTTTGCTGCGTTTTTTCACTTCTTTCTGTGTTGGCTTGTGTTTGCTTGGGAGCGTATGTCTCTCTGGTCTTACTGTTTGGAAACAGAGGGATTGGAGTGAGGAGGCCGTTCTCCGATGGGCATGCCGCGTGCATTTCCTGGGAGCTGCCCTGGACTCCAGCCCCAGCATCCTGAACCCTGCGGCTCTGGGCTCGCCTTGGCCCTGACCCTCGTGCAGTCCTCCACCTGCTGCCCTCAACTCTGCTGTCAGCATAACTTGAGTTGCTTTCATTTCTCTTAATTATATATTTCTGGCTTGTTGGAGGGTTTCCTTACCGCCAGTGAGCCCAGCAGTGTGACAGAAGGTGTATTTTATGTAGAACCTGGGGTTTCCACAGCACAAGAGCCTGTAAGATGACTTGTCTGCCACCTCCCCAGAAGAGGAAGTTTCTAGTACTTCAAAAGCCCAACCTTTAGGCAACTTTGTCTCAGCCCCTTTTACCCTGCTTGGTTTCCTCCCCCGCCAGCTGGGTGACAGGTTCCGCAGTGGAGACACTTGCTGGCAGCCACTGCTGCTTCTCTACCTCCAAGCGCACCTAGCGGAGTCCCAGCCTCGGTGGAAGCCCTTGTTGTCAGGCTTCTCCTTCCTTACCCAGGAAGTGCAGGATGCAGGGAAGAGCACCGGCTCAGGGTTCTGGCTGCACCGCACAGCTGCGAACATGGAGCTCGGCCGCGTGTTCTCCACTGCCAGCGGGGCTCCGTCCCCTGACACCCCAGCGTGGCTGTGTTCCTCCTTAGCGTGGCTCCGTCCCCCTCTAGCGTAGCTCTGCCTCCCTCTGTGGGGTCCATCCCCTCACACCCCCAGCGTGGCTCTGTCCCCCTGCAGCGTGGCTCTGTCCCCTTCTAGCGTAGCTCTGCCTCCCTCTATGGGGCTCTATCCCCTCACACCCCCAGCGTGGCTCTGTCCCCCTCTAGTATAGCTCTGCCTCCCTCTGTGGGGTCTGTCCCCTCACACCCCCAGTGTGACTCTGTCCCCCTCCAGCATGGCTCTGTCCCCCTCTAGCATAGCTCTGCCTCCCTCTGTGGGGCTCCATCTCCTCACACCCGCAGCGTGGCTCTGTCCCCCTCCAGCGTGGCTCTGTCCCCCTCTAGCATAACTCTGCCTCCCTCTGTGGGGTCCGTCCCCTCACACCCCCAGTGTGACTCTGTCCCCCTCCAGCGTGGCTCTGTGCTCATCCAGCTGCCTGCTTTCTTGCTGTGTAACGCTTTCTCTGTACCTTCTGCAGTAGTTGAACTTTGAACTTTGAACCTGGCCTTCTAGGTTGCCATGAAGGTAGATTGTCTAGGTGTGGGGGTGGGATGTGTTTTACTTGATGACTTGGTAGACTGATGGATGCATTTAGACAAATCATCCCTGGGCTTCCTTCATGCTTTTGATCCCACCTCTCCTTCATTGTGAATATCCTCTCATTTTCCTGATGTCCCTGACTTCCTTTCTGAGCCTCTAAATATACTCTAATTACTTACATTAAGAAACACAATAAAACAAAACTTTCCCGATCCTGGGTCTCCCCAGTCTACAGCCCAGACTCTCCTCAGCTTCCTGTGGGAGAGCTGCTTGTGTGTTTATTTTTGAGCGGGGACACTGGTCTCCAGGACACTGGAGAGTGGAAGGGCCTCTGGCTCTGGGACATGGGCGCTCGCCGTCCGGTGCTTTGCCCCCTGCAGATCCTCAAGGCCCTGACTCCCCCGCAGTCCCTACTGTGGCGGCCTGCTCTGTGTGTGCTGGGACCATCTTCATGCAGGGCATCTTGCCTTTCACCTGCCTCTGCCTCTCTCGGCACCGGACGCCCAGGGGCACCTGATGGGCTTTCATGCATGTCACCTAGCATGTGTGGAAGCTATTCCCAGGATCACCCCTGACCATGCGGGCCAGGGGCCAGTGGAGGTGTCCCTGCACCCATTCCTCAGGGAGGCAGCTCTGCGATGCTCCCCGAGGCTCTGCGGAGGGTCCCCATGATGGAGCATGCTGTTGGCCATCACTGGGTCAGCATGGTGGCTCGGCACTGCCCCTGTGCGTTGGCTCACTCTGCCCATTCCCTGGCCTGCTCCCTCTGTCCCTCACCCAGTGGCCCAAACCACATTTGTCAGAAGCACAGCCAGTCCTGCTGTCGGTGTCCTCGGCTCCTCTGTGCTCAGCTCCCTGAAGCTGGGCTCAGGACCCGCACTCTCCCGGTGGGCAGTCCTGCTTCAGACATCTCTTGGGTTCCTCTCAGTGTGTCTGTGGCCTGTGATGGGCAGCAGGTGAGTGTCACACGGAGGCCGTGGCATGGACTTCACAGTTTTCAGAGGCCCTGGGGTGCAGACGCAGGAACTGTGACTGGCTGGGGGCCCCTGCTCCAGTGCCCTCGGCGCCTTTGAGGCCTCACTGCCGCAGATCCAGAGGCAGCACTACAGCCCCAGCATAGTTGGAACTGCTTCCCGCTTCTCCCCGGCACTGCGTGGCCCCTCTGGTCAGCCCAGGCATTCAAGCCAGAAGCAGCAAATGTATTTTGCTTTTCTTTTCCTAACTCCCGGCAGCCTGCCCATCATCCCTTTGTGACAGTGCTTCCTCCAAAATGCCGTGAAGGCCGCCTGATCCTCTACCAACTCCAAGACCGCCCGTGGTGGCCGGCACTGCTGCTACCGCTCGCGGAAGTGGGTTGCCAAATACAGCCATTATGAAAATGAAATGAGCTAAACTTACAACTAAATAAGTCACATTAAAACAAATGCAATCAGTGCTTACAACTGTGCCTTCCTGATTTCTTTACTGCAGGGCTCTCTTATTGGCTAGCAGGGCTTTTGTGTTCTTATGATGGAAACGCCCAGGTGTGGTGAGGCCCCTTCCAGCCTCTGCCGGCAGTGATGTCCAGGCCTCTCGCGGTGGCCAGCCCGACGCTCGCTGCAGCCTGGTCGGCACTGATCCTGCTCTTGGGGGGCGGTAGCCATGAAACCAGGCTTTCTGCTCTTTGAGGAGCCCCATAGCTCCTGTGCCTCAGGCCCGCACCCCGGCCACTTCTGTTGCCTGGAGCCCCTTCCGCCGGATCGCAGGGGCCCAGCATCATTCAGAGTTTTCTAGCTTCAGCCTCAGTTCCTCAGAGAGGCCTTTCCAGCCAACGCGACTCGCCAGCCCCTGCCTTCATGGTCCTCTGCGGGCCAGACCAGCGGTGCCCTCTTGTAGAGCGCACGCTTCCACTGACTGTCAGGCTCCCTCTGCGCCCTTGGCCTCAGCACTGCACCTGCACGCGTGGCTGACTGTGGGTGAGTGAATCCTAGAACATCACGTTTTGTTTGTAGAGTGGTGTGTACATTGTTTGTGAGTGGTGTACATGGTATATACACGTGTGTGCATAGGGACAAGACTTGGACAACTTTTGCCGTCACCTGTTAACAGCGGACAGTTCCAGATGTTGCATCACGTCTTTGTTGTGCCTGGTGTCTTCCTCATGCAGGAGAGAGTCCCCTGAGCCTCCTGGCAGAGGCCACAAGGCACCTGCTTCCCGGGGCCTTGTTTTCCTCACCCTTTTTAAGTTGCTTGAAGGCTTCAGCATTTGGGACTAGGTGGAGGCGCGCAATGCCCGGGTCACCTGCCTGCCTTCTGTGCCCCTGGCTGGCCCGTCAGAGGGAGCAGTGGGCACGGCTGAGTCATGCCGACTCAGAATGTTTCATACATTCTGGCTTCCCAGAGTGTCTCAGGAGTACGAGGCACTTGCACCTCAGCTTTGCCCCCACTCTCGGGTTGCTGGCATCATTACAAACAGGAGAATATAAGGTAGAAATTTCCAGATGCCTTTTTTTTTTTCTCTTTGACCAACATGTTTTCAGGGTTGATGCCACAAGAACCAGCTCGTGTCTCAAGTGGCATATTTTGTCAGCATGGCCAGGTTCTTAGCTGACGAGCTGGAGTGCCAGGGCGCTAGGAAACACAGGCACTTTGGGGTTGGGGGGCGGCGTCCTCTTCCGCAGAAGTGGAGGGGATGAGATGCTCCCGAGAGGTGGGATCCGCACTTTCTGGGGACCAGTTACTGATCCTAGAATTCTGAGAGGGAAACGTCAGACGGGCCGCTCACGGTTTGTGGCCTCGTTGGAAGCACTGGGGAAGGGTCCTGGGGAAGGCGTGGAGAAGCCCAGCGAGAGTTGGCCGTTCATCCTGAGGGTGCGATTTCCACCCAGACCTTGTGGTGAGGGTAGGGGACACTCCTCACTCAGTCGCCTCCATCTCATGCCTCCTGCGGGCCTGGCCTGGTGTGGCTGGTTCTCGTCCCCAGGTCCCCTCCTCTCGGGAGGCCTTCATTTATGGGAGGCACGGTGGGGGCTGCGGGAGATTTCCGGCTTCTGCTGCTGCTGGAGCTGTCCCAGTTCGCTCCACCCTGGGCTGCTCCGACCCCTGCCCTTCTGCTCCGCACCCCCACAGTGTCCTCTCTTGGGAGAGGTTTTCTGCTGGGACAGTGGAGAGAGGACAGACTCAGAGGCAGCGAGACGGGTCTGAACCCCAGCTTTTCTGCCTAGATATTGGGAGCATTACTTAGTTTCTTCGAACCTTGATTTTCTCATCTGTAAAATGGACGTAGTAGAACTACCTCATGACTTTATTATAAGGCTGAGCGGATCAAGTGTGAATTTAGTGCCTGGTGCCAGTTTGTTCATGGATCCCTCTAATGAGTCATTTATTCAGTCACTGTTTTTGGCTTAGAAACGTGAGCATCTCCTGGTCAGGCACAGACCTCAGGCTTTGCCTTCTAGCAGCCCAGAGTCTTCTGGGAGAAACAGCAAATCAGGGACTTTGCTTTTGCAAGCAAAAGCTATTATGAAATTTGAGTTTGCAGATGCCCTGGAATCATGAGGGGAACCCTCTGGCCTGCGGGCCTTGCTGCCCCGTTACCTCCAGCCCCTTTCCCCTCCGGGGGCCGGGTGTGGCCCCACAGCAGCTCCACTTTTGTTTTTTTCTGGTTTTTCACTCCTCCTGGCAGCATAGCCTTTTTGTGGGTTTGTTTGTTTGGAAGAGATGGGGTCTGACGCTATTGCCCAGGCTGGCCTCGAGCTCTTGGGCTCCAGTTTGTTCGGAAGAGATGGGGTCTGACGCTATTGCCCAGGCTGGCCTCGAGCTCTTGGGCTCCAGGCGTCCTCCTGAGTGGCTGGGACTGCAGGTCCACACCGCTGCGCCCGGCTTCTGGAGTGTGGTCTTCCTGGCCCCAGCAGCCCTCGTGTTTAGAGAGGAAGAGAGCTGCACTGATGGGCAAGAAAACCGTTTCTTGAGGGAAGGTCCAGAGCCGCTTTAGAAGGTGAATTAAAGCAAACTACAGCCTTCGGCCACTTATTTTGACTGATATGTGGTACGAAACATGTTTTTTGTTTTTACTGAGACAGTCTCCCTCTGTCACCCAGGCTGGAGTGCGGCGGCATGATCTCCGCTCACTGCTGCCCCTGTCTCCTGAGCTCAGGCGATCCTTCTGCTGCAGCCTCCTGAGGAGCTGGGACTACAGTTGTTCATCACCATGCCCGGCTAATTTTTGTCTTTTAGTGGAGGGGGGTCTTGCCATGTTGGCCAAGCTGGTCTCGAACTCCTGGGCTCAAGCAGTCTGCCTGCCTCGGCCTCTCAGAATGCTGAGATTATAGGCATGAGGCACTGTCCTGGCCAAAATATGTTTTTATATTTAAAAATTTTCCTTTTCTTTACAAATTAGAATTGTCAATTTTTTTTTTTTTTTTTAAACCAGAACAAATGCTTTCTGTGACCTTGTAGAAAATACTGGTTGGCGGGCATCTCTTCTTGGAAGACTCCACTGGAGGGGTCCTCAGAGTGAAGTCACCCCCCCTTGGCTTGACGCTCTCTTACCAGTCTCTTTTTCTTTCTTTTTTTTCTCTGATGTCTGTGGTGGGGTAATTTGAAAACTCAACCCTCTCCAGCCAGTGGTGAGCACCTGTTCACTTCTCAGACTCCCTGGGCCTCCAGGTGGTGTCCACCAGTGGGGAGCCGAGTGTACGGCTGGAGTGTGTGGCTGGGGTGTGTGGTTGGAGTGTGTGGCTGGGGCCTGCTTAGCAGAGACGGAGAGCCGAGTGTGTGGCTGGAGTGTGTGGCTGGAGTGTGTGGCTGGGGCCTGCTGAGCGGAGAGTATTTTCAGTTGTTTGTTTCCAGCAGATCTGAGAACCTCAGTAGTAGGAACTGCTTTAGGCCTGGGTCCTGGCCCGGATGGAGTGGCTGTAGAATGCAGGTGTTTTCTGTGTGAGTTGCTAAGTGCTGTTGGGAGCTCTGGAAGTGTCTTTCCAAAGCAGACATTATCAAGCCAGGGCCCTGGTGGCCGCACCAGGCTGGGTGGCTGTGTTACCCGTTTAGGCAGCTAGAACTGGCTTCAGTGGTTCCGGGGGTGCGTACGGTGCGAGTGGGCACATGGCCGGTGAGCGTGCGGAAGTGCCCCGAGACCCAGGTCCCTGCTCCGGAGTACAGAACGTGTGATGATCAGCGATGGGCCGCAGCAGTGTGACTCGTACCAGCGGCGCAGGGACCATAAACATATTCCTTCCTGCTGGCAGCCCGTCCTCCCAGGGTGGTGGCCCAGGGCCTGTCCACCTGGGTCGGTCTGCGCTTCTGGGCTTCCCTGTCCTTTCTTCAGCTTCCCCTCCAGTACCGAGCTTGGTGCTCCTCCTCCTCTCCCCACCTTTCACCCCCGTGACTTTGGAAAGGCCTTACTAGACAGACCGGGGACAAGAGGGAATCTGCTGTTTCTGGGGGCGTCAGAAGCTGAGCTCGCTGGACTCGGCTCTGGAAGCATGGTTGTCCTCCAAATACGTGTTTTCTTCTTTTACTGATCCTTCTGCTAAGCTTGAGACCCCACTATACCAGGTGCTGGGTACACCGAGGTGAGCACGACCCAGTCCCTGCTTTCAAGAATGATTAAGAGAATTGCAAAATATTAGTGCCATGCAGAGTCCCAGGCGCCACCAGCAGGGGCAAATGCAGGCCCGGGAGGGCGCGGCGGTGGAAGACGGGCTGCACAGAGCAGGGGAGGCTCCACAGCTGACTCTCGAATGGTCTTCCCCAAGGGCTGGAGGCGTATGTGTTAGGGGCTCAGGGTTGGGGAATTTTGTGGCACGGTGACAGACAGTGTTGCAAGAAGAATGAACTTGTACACAGACCTGATCACTTGGTGGCTTCACCCCCTAGAGCGTGTTGTCAAGCCCCTGGCCTCTCTCTGCCCTCCGGCCTCCCCTGGCTCTGCTGCTCTGCTGGTCTCTGCAGCTGGCCTTTGGGCAGCAGGCAGTGTCTAGGAGTGGCCTGTGTCCAGGCAGTGGCAGTGTCCGGGGAATGAGCAGTGTCTGTGGAGTGGCCAGTGTCCAGGTAGCGAGCAGTGTCCAGGGAGCGGGCAGTATCCAAACAGCAGGCAGTGTCCAGGGAATGGCCTGTGTCCGGGGAGTGGCCTGTGTCCAGGTAGCAGTCAGTGTCCATCTAGGCAGCAGGCAGTGTCCAGGCAGTGGGCAGTGTCTAGGGGGTGGCCTGTGCCTGGGCAACAGTGTCCAGGCAGCGGGCAGTATCCAGGCAGCAGGCAGTGTCCAGGCAGCGAGTAATGTCCATCCAGGCAGCGAGCGGTGTCCAGGCAGCAGGCAGTGTCCAGGCAGCGGGCAGTATCCAGGCAGGGGGCAGTGTCCAGGCAGCGGGCAGTGTCCAGGAAGTGGACAGTATCTGGGCAACGGGCAGTGTCCGGGCAGCGAGCAGTGTCCAGGCAGCAGGCAGTGTCCATCCAGGCAGCGGGCAGTGTCCAGGCAGTGGGCAGTGTCTGAGGAACGGGCAGTGTCCAGGCAGTGGGCAGTGTCTGAGGAACGGGCAGTGTCCAGGCAGTGGGCAGTGTCTGAGGAATGGGCAGTGTCCAGGCAGCGGGCAGTGTCCAGGCAGAGGCCTGTGTCTGGAGAGCAGATGGTGTCTGGGGCGTACTGGTGTCTCATCTCCAGCTGGAGGGGCTTAGGTCCCCATGACTTGTGAAGCTGTTTCAGGAACAGCACTGATGACCACATGGAGCACCCTCCGGCCTACTTGGGAGGTCCATCAGGGCTGCTGTGAAGGCGGCACAGGCCGTACATGCAGAACCCGGGTGCCTGTCCCACTCCTGCCCCTGTCCTGTGACCCAGGGTCCAGACACATGGAGCTGGAGGCAGAGGGGCTGCTGAGCCGGCTGGACAGGTCTCTCTGTTGACGGGACCACGACTTGACACCTTCTCCCCTCGACACTTCCAAGGCATACTTGCCAAGGGTCCGCACCCACTCTGTGGTTCAAGGCTGGTGCAGCCGCTCTAACTGGTCTGCCATCTGCAGGTTCTCTGTTGCCACCAGAGTGACCTTGCCGGTGTCGGGGTCGGTGTCTGCCGTGAGTCAGGTCCCTGCACAGTCCTCCCTGGCAGTGGAGGAACACTGGTTCTTTGCATGGCCCCAGGGCGGTCCCAGCCTCTGTCCCCGGCCTGCGCTGGCTCGGAGCATGCCGGCCATCTGCTTGGGCGGAGCCTGTCCACCACCGCCTGGTGCCTTCCCACCCGTCCTTTTAAGGCCTCTCCTCCTCTGGGAAGCTTTCCCAGACGAGGCAGGCGATGGAGAAGCTGCGTCTTCCCCGCCACCATACCCTCAGGGTGACACTTGGCACCGTGAGGAGCTATCTGGGGCTCCTCTGGGTGTTTTCCCCTCCCTGTGAGCTCCTGGAAGGCAGGGGTCCTGGCATTCCATCTTGCCTCCTCGCGTCATGGGTGTGCCTGGCAGCCTGAGGGGCGGGGAGTGGGACCAGGCACTGCAGAGGCCCCCAGCCTGGGTCTGAGGCTGTAGCTGGAGTCACAGGGCGGCAGTGCCGGACCCAGGCATGCCACTGGCACACACCCAGGCCGTGCAGACAAGGGCGGTGGCCGCCGTTCTTCCACGCATGTCCCCCTCGTGGCAGCCCTGTGCTGCTGCCTGTGGTAGGGTTAGGGTCTGCTGTCGCTCCTTGGGCCATGACATCGCCACTACCATCACATTTGCGGAGCTCTGTGGGCATCCATGGGAGCGTCCGGACCAGCAGCGCCTCCGGTACACAAGGCTGTTTCTTGGTGAATCAGCAAGTCTGGGCTCCTGCCGTTTCTGGGCGAGCCCTGTGCTTGGACAGTTATGAATCATTTGCTTGCCTCTTGATTTGCGTCAATCAAACCACATGTGAAGAAAGCGGCAGTGAGCGGCGCTCTGCTGGCAGCCTGGCTCCAGCGCGGGGTGGCTTGCCAGGGACAGCCTCAGGAGGCCAGCCTGCGCGGCCTGGTGGTCTGGGCTGCGGGCCTGGGGTGGCCTCAGCCCGAGGGGCTTCCGGCCGGCCCCCGCCCTTTCTTCCCCCGATCCCCGTCAGCCGCGGGAGATGGGTGAGATGGTAATGATAGCCTGGCGTGTGCTGGCTTCCTACGTGTAATCCTGTGGCCAGGGGCACATATTCGCAGCTCTGGGAATGTTTACGGTTGGAAGCTCATCTGCTGATCTGTTCTTCCCTGTCACACAAAATCACTCCAGGACAGGGCTCTTTGCAAAGATTCCTTGTAAGAAAGGCTTAATTAAAAAGGGATGTCACCATGCCCCTCCCCTCCTTCAAACCAAGAGGAGCAGCAGAAGGGGGAGTGGCCCAGGATCGGAAGGACAGCCGGGAGGAGCGTGGGCACCAGGCCAGGCCTAGGGAAGGTCCGTCCACCTGGGACTTCTGAGCCTTTTCTTTTCTGGAGCAGCTTTGGGGATGAGCCTTGCCCCCCGTTGAGTCACTGTGACAGCTCTGCACTGTGCTAGGCTGAGAGAGCCCTGCCGTGGAGGGCCAGCTGGGAAACTAGGGTTCCCAGGGGACCCCTGCTTCAGTGGCTTGCTTTGCTTTGGTTATTTTCGAGGTAAGCAAATTAGGTTCTCGTTTTTACTGTGAAGGTTACTTTTATTGTTGTTGAATTAGCTGTTGAATGGTAGCTGTTGTCCTAGTTTCCTGGTTAGTCATGGCTGTGGCTTGTGCCTTAGAGACCAGCAGCACCCTGGCTCATTCCCATCTCTTGGTGGGGTCCATACATAATTTGCCCTTAAAACTGGGAGGGGACGCCAGGGTGCACTGGGTTTGTGCTGCCTTTTGGTAAAATAATCAGAAGTGGGGTTTGTGCTGCCTTTTGGTAATGATCAGAAGTGAGGTTTGTGCTGCCTTTTGGTAATGATCAGAAGTGTGTTTAGATGTGCCTGATCCAGGGAATCGTGGAAACTTAGTGGCCATGAGGTCCTCTGGCTCTGAAATTTCTCACTGAATGGGCTAGGAGGGTATAACCTTCCATAAGTGTGAGCCCAGGTTTGTGTTTGCAACAAATAATAAACAGCAAAACAGAACAGAGTGACACCCTTGTCCAAATCTAGCACCTTCACTGGCTATCTTTCATTTTTTATTTCAGAAAATTTCAAACATTTACGAAAGTGAAAAGACAATAAGGAGCGGACTAGGCTGCTGCCCCCACCTTCAGCGATGGCTGAGCAGGGCCACACCTGCCTCACTGTATTGTTTCACAGCAGTTCTACTGTCATGCAAGTGTCTTCTGAACAGGCAACCTTAATACCATTATCACAGCTTTAACACGTTAATACGTTAATACCATCAGATAATCAGTCATTTAAAATCCCCATTGTCTCAACGAGTTTTCATTCTCTTTTCTTTTCGTATGTGGCTGTTGTTCAAATAAGTGTTAAGTAAGATTCGTGGGTTCTGATGGGACACTGTCACTTGTGATGGACACAGCCGTTCCCTGCCTGTTGCCCTCCAGTCTGTTTGTTGGGGAGCTTGGCTTGTTGTCCTGTTGCATGGCCACAGCGGAACTCTCACTGCCTGTGTCCATGTGGCGTGTTGAGCAGGTTCCTCCCCACTCTCTTTCTGGTGACCTGGTGGTCGCAGCTGGAGCCTGTGGCGGACTGGGGCTAGTCGGCGAGACTGTGGCATGGGAGTGTAGGCGTTCTGCTGGGTGATGAGCAGGTCCTGAAGGTCGCTGTCTAGCTTCATTCCCTCCTTCCTGGGGGCTGCAGAGTGATAATCCAAGAGGCTTATTCTTGACTCAGGTAAAATACTTCTGCAGAGAGGAAGTGCCCTCATCAGCTCTTCGGCTACAGAGGAAACACTTTCTTTATTTACCATCTTTCAGAGGGATGAGCTCGTTGCTTTACATCATCTGAAGGTAACTAGTGAGTTTTGTTGTTTGTTTTTGTGTGTAATTGTGAGCTCATGGATTCAAGTGTACTCCATGTCTTTTAGGCCTTTGCTGTTGTTATTCTCATTGATGTTCACCTTGTCCTCCTTGATGCACGAGGCCCTGTGGAGTTGGCCCTTGAGTCTTTTGGACATAACCCTTGCA
This sequence comes from Macaca mulatta, assembly GCF_049350105.2. Classification (NCBI taxonomy): domain Eukaryota; kingdom Metazoa; phylum Chordata; class Mammalia; order Primates; family Cercopithecidae; genus Macaca; species Macaca mulatta. The sequence goes on along the minus strand of NC_133417.1, from coordinate 144,522,690 downwards.
GTCTTTGATTGCTTCCTTGCTCTGCTGTGACAAGATACCTTGTCACCTTGTATAATTCCTGTCCCCGGAATTTATCTGATAATCCGTCTCAGTATCCTTAAACGCATGTGTAAAGTCCGTTTGAGCATCTGAGGTGATGTGTTTCTAGGTTCTGGGAATGAGGGTGTAGACCCTGTGTGGAGTATCGTTTATCCTTCCTGTGCTCAACCCTCAGACCTGCAGGTCTGGTCTCTGACTCTGCCACTCATCGTAGGCAACTCTCTGGCCAGATCGCTAGGGAGGGAAGAAACTGTTGCAGGAATGCAGGGACAGCTTGGGATGAGAGGGCCAGGGTAGATGCCCATCTAAGGGTCTAGGGAGGCACAGAGGTGAGCCCCTCTGCTGCTCTTGTCCCCTGCAGCTGCCTGCCCTGCTCTGCCAGGGTCAGAGGGCATCACCTGGGGCACCCACAGCAGCAGGGCAGGGGTGCCTTGGGGGTGAGTGCAGATGGCTGGCTGCGAGAGGTTCCAGTGCTGGGTTTGACGGTCAAGGTGGTCTTGTTATCTTTTTGATTCTGGCCATCCTTGTGGATAGAAAGTGACATCTCATTATGATTTTGATTTACATTTTCCTGAGGTTAACAACTAATGATGGCAAGCATCTTTTCACATGCTCATAGGCCATTGTACATCTTTGGAGAAATGTCTTTTTTTTTTTTTTTTTTTTTGAGACGGAGTCTTGCTCTGTCGCCCAGGCTGGAGTGCAGTGGCCGGATCTCAGCTCACTGCAAGCTCCACCTCCCGGGTTCACGCCATTCTCCTGCCTCAGCCTCCTGAGTAGCTGGGACGACAGGCACCTGCCACCTTGCCCGGCTAGTTTTTTGTATTTTTTAGTAGAGACGGGGTTTCACCGTGTTAGCCAGGATGGTCTCGATCTCCTGACCTCGTGATCCGCCCGTCTCGGCCTCCCAAAGTGCTGGGATTACAGGCGTGAGCCACCGTGCCCAGCAGAAATGTCTGTTTAAATCCTTTGCTCATTTTAAAATTAGGTTATTTGCCTTTTTATTGTTGAGTTGTCGAGGCCCTTTATATTCTAGATGCAGCTTGTTGATCAGATATATGGTTTGCAAATATTCTTTTCCATTCTGTAGGTTGCCTTTCTGGATGGTGTCCTTTGAAGCTCAGAAGATTTGTATTTTGATGGTATCCTGTTTAGCTATTTTTTTCTTTTGCTGCCTGTGTTTTGGTAACCTATCAGAGACATTTATTGAGCTCGGATTGGATTGGCATGGTGATGTGGGCCCCCTCTTGGGGCTCCTGGCTTTTGGCTTCCGTTGGCTGTAAATGCTAAAAGCCTTCTCTGGGCTGTTCGGAGACACAGATTTGATTGCCCAGCCAGCTTCTGCAGCGTCTAATGGCTGGATTCGCTTTTCCCACAGTTGTTTTTAATTGAATGTCCATGGGAAAGTGGCCAAGTAAATGGAAGGTTTCACAGAGAGAGCTGGGTTTCTTTGTTGATTTTTTTTGGAAACTGTGCTTTTTTGTCATTATTGTGCAGAGTTTGTTGGAATCTGGCGCCAGGTTGTGAATGTCCATTGAGATTTGTGTTGGTCTTGTTGAGTATGGCAGCATGATAGTGGCTTTTCCCCCACTCTAAACACAAGTTCCAGGAAATTTCGAGGCTCTGTGCGACTTCCAGGTGGACACCTTCCCTACTGAGAGATTAATTCTGGGACATGGAGCCGTCAGGGACTCTGAATGTGGGACACACAGCCTGAGGGGAGAGGCCACGTCGTGGAAGGATGAAGGGCAGCCTGTCTTCGGGGTCCAGAACTGAACTCTCACTCAGCAGCTGTGCCGGCCTTAGCCACCCAGGCTTTGTGTCGGAGAGCCACGTTGGGGGATGGAGAGCTCTAGGGAGGATGCCGGCAGATTTGGCTCTCACAGTCCTGAACACAATCACCAAGAGGAACTGTTGACTTCATGTGAACTGAGTATTCCTCGCTATTCCAAACACAGCAGCACTGAAAACTTAGAATGTGTAAACAAAAAACACACTAAGCTGACCGAGCGTGGTGGCTCACACCTGTAATCCCAACACTTTGGGAAGCCACGGTGAATGGATTGCTTGAGCTCAGAAGTTCAAGTCTGGGCAACACGGCAAAACCCCTTCTCAAACCCCTTCTCTACTAAAAGTATAAAAATTAGCCGGGCCTGGTGGCATGCACCTGTGATCCCAGCTACTCGAGATTCTGAGATGGGAGGATCACCTGAGCCCAGGAAGTCAAGGCTGCTGTGAACCATTATTGCACCACTGCACTCCAGCCTGGGCAACCGGAGTGAGACGCCGTCTCAAAACAAACACCGAAAAACACGCTAAGCCCCAACCTTTTTACTAGCTTTACATTCTGAATCTTGCATTTCCTTCAGCTCCAAACTAATGAGGAAAGTGAAGGTTGTGTGTCTATCAGATAAACCCAGTCCTTTGAGTTGTAAGTATTTTGGGAGATTTGTAACTAATTAGGATATATTTAATATTAGTGCACATATTTGCCATGTTTCTGAATGAGAAACGGACACTGTATTTTCCTTGCCAAAAGCTAGCCTACCAGTATATAATTTACTCTGTATTTGAGGTTTTTTGGAGGTCTGTGCGTATATTGGTTTGAACTAAGAGCCACTTCAGTCTGCACGTGCCGCTCACAGTAACACTCACATCTGTTGCGTCCGTCAACAGGTCGTCTTACTCCTTTCTGTTAAGTAGATGGTTTAATGATCTCAGAAATGTTAGATAGTTCCCTGTCAGTGCACGTAAGAAATTATACAAATGTTGAATGCAAGTAGCACATCTTTGTTTGGAACAAGGGAGTGGTCTGGTTCCCAGGTGACTGGAAAGCATTGTAATATTCCCGATTAGGTTATAAATGTCTAGGTTTTTTAGCCCCCAGACTATTTCAGCTTATTCTGGATTCTCATTTTTAAAGGCCTCTTTTTCTCTATCACCTGCTTCGCCGTGTCTCACTGCGAGATTTCCTGTTTTTCTGCATGTCGCCAGCTCTGCCCTTTCTTCTTTCCAGTTGAATACGTTGGGGGACAGCTAATGAGCGTCCCATTGAGGCCACAGCAGGTTCCTTGGGCTTGCTCAGAATTTCCCTCTCCACGGTGTCACCAACAGTGCTTCTCTATTTCCATCATCCATTCATTTTTACACATACAGTTGTGGACAGGCCGCAGGGTCCACACAGCTGCTGCAGTGCAGCCTGAGACAGAGCTGATGGGGCAACCTCCAGGACTCTGGGTCCTCACCTGCTGCCTTGAGAGTAGTCAGGCTGCTGGAAGGCTGGTGACATCCTGAGCTCATCCAGAGAGTAGGCTCTGGGACCTCAAGGGCCACCTGTGTGCAGTTGACTCTCTCCCAGAGTTGCCTGTTGTGTTTTGTGTAAGGACATCATTTGAGGGGGGAGGTAAGTCAGGTCCACTCACCGCTATTGTTTACGAAGCCCTGACACATGATAATGTGCAATTAACAAAGTGCTGGGATGAGATCCGAGCCAGCCTTGGGTCGTAAGAACCAAACCCATCATCGCTGGCCTTGTAATTACACTGTTGTGTGTGGACAGTTTGTACTTTTCCCCTTTCGAGCAACTTGGAAGATTTGCTGTGTCTTGAAGTTGAAACGACTTGAGTCATCTTCCTTTAGAAGCCTTCTATGTAGAAACTCAGCGTCTGAACGTGTGGTGAGCCGGCAGTCCTGGCCACGGGGTGACCAGTGCTTGATACTTGTGTTTTTAGGAAAGTGCACAGGGGCTCGCAGCGGCCAGCCCACTGGGGGGAGTGTAAGGACCCTCCTCCTCTGGGAGACCAGCAGGGCATCGTGCTTCTCGTTCAGTGGGGAAAACTGAGGTTCTGAAGAATGGAGCTTGCAGATAATTCCTGCAAACTGGGATGGAGTTTGGCACTGAGCTAAAAGGTGTTGAGGTGATGCCTGCAGGAGTTACCTGGCCAGTGCCAGGAAGTCAGACCCCACCTTTCCTTGGGCACATAGACAACGTACAATATTTGCTAGGTGCATATGTGCATCACATGTATGTAGACGTATGAATGTATGTATGTATGAATGATGGGGGTGCTTGGACGGCTTCCATCTGCTGGTAAATTAGGTCTTAGTGTGCACATTAAGAGCGTCTTCCAATTGAGCGTTTCCAGTGGTAGCTGCCTAGAATCAAGCCGCTGGAAGCTCAGCTATGGAAGGGATGGGTCCTTGAGATTTCTTGCCAGTGCGATGGGCCTTTCTTTAAAAGCCAGCTCAATTCCGTTCTTCTGTGTAGCTGTTCCCTTGTTTCTTTCCATTTTGTGGGGTAGGGAGCCTGGCACCATCCACCCGGTGCCCTAAGGTCTCCTGGTAGGCTTCCGCACAGAAGCTTGCCGGCGTGACCCTGTTCTTGGTTAACGACTGACGAAAAGGCTGGGAGAAGTTCGGTTCCCACACCTGGGTCTCTGCAGCTTCCTGGGGAGTCCTCTTCCCTTTTCTCTGTCAGTCCCTCGTGAGGGGCTGTGTCCCTGACCGGAAATGGGTGGTCCCCTGGGATCACCCTATCTTCCTGGGCCTGCAGGCCTCCTAGTCTCAGGGCAGGTTCTCCTGTCCCTCCAGGCGGTCATGAGCACCAAACTGATTGTGCTGTGGAAAGCTTGGTCGAAGCCAGTACCGAGGAAGTATGCTGATTCCTTTTCGTGGTAAGTCAGAACTCAGGGAGAAATTTGTTTACTTTCATGATGAATGTCTTTATCCTTGACATGTGGCTTATTTACTCAGCGTCTTTTCAAAATCACACTTTATCCTGAGAAAATCTAGACGCAAGTCTAATCTCTGATCTCTTGGCTCACTCTTTGCAGTGCGGAGTGGGCCCTGCTCCTTCCAGGACGGGCCTGCCTAGGGCTGTCAGTGGGGCCTGGCCCCCCAGGGCCACCGTCCTGGCCACCACCCCGAGGCTGGGAGCGGCCAGCGCTGTTGGCATTCCCCGTTTGCTGAGGACCAAGCTTCCTTCCTCCAGCACCCGTTCCTACTTCCTAAGGAGAAAGCTCAACAGCGAGAATGGGATGAACTGAGCAAATAAATTACAACCAAGTGAATGTAAACCCCTCTCAAAACATTTTCTGATTATTTTGATAACTCTTTGACCTAATTTGGATAACAGTTAGGGAAATTCTGATTTATGCCTGGAATTCAAGTATCGCCCGTAGCTTGATGTGTGTGTTTTAAGTGCTTGATATTTGTCTTTTTAGGAAAGTGCACTCATTCTTAGACGAGACGGTATTTGAAAGACTGTGTTTGGAATGTGCGGAATTACTGTGTAAGACTCAGAAGCTGGGAGCAGTGGCAAGCGGCTAGCTTTGTGTGGAAACTGAGCAGCTGGCTGGAGCAGTCTCTGTCCTTGCGGGTGGAGAAGCCTGCGAGGGGGTGCAGAGGGCCTGCCCCAGGGCAGAGCTCTTCTTGAGCGGCCTTGTCCCTGTGATTTTAGTCTCCCTTGCCGTGTAGAAGGGCGCAGGGCCCCAGGCACAGGCCTCTTCTGCGGAGCGCTCCAGGTCTGCCTTGGCTCGGGGCTCCGCCTCCTCGTGAGGAAATGTCATGGAGCTGTGGTTTGACGTTTCCGGTTTGTGGCTAGTTTCTTGTGTGTACAACTCTCTATAGCTGTGCCGAGCCCTTCCGGGAGCAGTTGTAGATTTTTACTGCCTTCAGCACGTCCTCAAGGGTTCAGGGAGTCCTTTCTGTCCACCGTTGTATCCGGGGACCCTGGGCAGCTGCTGAGTGGTGCCATGGGCCCTGGTGCTCCGCTGGGAACTGTTGGTCACTGGTGCTCTTCAGACTCCATCGGCTTCCTCTCGAGGGTCTGTATCAGAGGCCATCTGTCTGGTGTGATAGGGGCGGGTGTGGTATGCTTGTCCATGGTCACGGACTAGAGTAATTATTATAGGTGCAGTGGATGGGAACTTTCTGTGGGCCGGGCACTGCCCTAGACCCTGGACGGTGGTAGGTTCCACTGTCTCCCAGGTGATAGATGGCAACCCCAGAGGTCAAGTAATGTGTCCAGTGCCACAGGAGTGGTAGGTGGTCAGGTGGCACCCCCCATGCAGTGTACAGCTGCCACGGAGACCATGTGGGCACTTACTCTCCCTCTGCACATCTGTGAGCACCAGCCGTGCACAGCCACTGTGCCAGGATGCCCAGGGTGGTGTCCTGAGAGATTACCGGTAGCCCTGCCTTGTCCCCTGTGGCTTAGGGGACCTCCAGTGGTTAGGGCTGGGGGAGATGAACCTAATGACCTGGTGTCCCCTGGGGGAGGCCGCAGCACCTGGGTGTGGGGTGGAGCAGGAGTCCCAAGAGCTGTAGAGGCCAAGGGGGGGGGTGCCTTATAGGCACCGTCAGCCCTGGCTAAGTGAAGGAAGAGCCTCTTCCACTTTACAAGCTCACAGTCCCCTTTGGGCTACCTGGAAATGGTGACACTGGGAGGGCCCCAGGGGGCAGATGTGGAATGAGAAGACAGAGGGAAAGAGGGTGGGGTGTGAGCTGTGAGCTGCAACACTTGCCTTTGGGTGTGTGGAAGCCATGATGATTTCTTGGCCAGTGGCTTATAATTTCCCAGAGGGAGCAAAGCTGTGTGTCATGAAATCGTGGACTCTTGCCTCGGGACAGCTGCTCTATAATCGTTAGCCTCCTCTGTCCTCAGCAGCCCTGGCGGCACCTCTGGAACAGGTTTGGTAGCATGGCCAGCACAGGGCCAGGTGCCCCTGGGCAGGTGCGCTGTGAATCTATGCTGCAGGTAGGATGGCCGTGCGGAGGTCATGGAGGGCTGGGTGGGCCAAACCAGTGGCTTGCAGTGCGGGGCAGTGAGGACAGTCAGAATCTCAGTGTGGGCTCCTGGGACTAGGGTCCAGGCTTATGGAGAGTCAGGGGCACGTTTCCTACCTAGCGGCTCTGCTATAGGAGGTAGGCCTGCCTGGAGTGTGGGCTTCCTGCCCTGGGCGCTGTCCTGGGATGCCAGCCGGGGGCTATGGCAGTGTAGTGAGCTCCGGCTGGCCTGGCCCCTTGGCCTTGTGGTTCACCTCTGGTCTCAGCAGTCTTCGCTGGCTGGCAGCCCCTCTGGATGCCATAGCAGCCTCTGTGCAGGCGTAGGGGCCCTGCGTCCCTCTCCCTGTCCTTGGAGGGGGAGCGGGGCAAGGCAGGCCACGCTCCTGCCATACGGTTGGTGTATGAGGGTGGACAGGCAGCTCACTCTGGCCTCATCTCATCCCACCAGGCCCAGGAGGTCAGTACACAGGCCTGATCAGGGCACTGCGCACTCAGCGGCAGCCAACCCATGGCATGGTTCCCACATGCCCGTTCACCCCCAGGACCTAGCAAAATTCTTGAGCTCATGCATAACTTTGAAATGGTCTTTGGAAGTTCCAAGAAGCCCGTTGTCTCTGACACTTGTTTGGGATGCTGCAGAGCTGGCCGACCTTGAGCCTGCGCCCAGCCTGGTGATTTTGTCTTTGTGGGGTGCCTGTGTTGGTGCCGGCGCTGTGGCCTAGTGGGCGTTGGCATCACCTTGCGTACCTGCTGTGTCCTTTGTGCCCCAAGGCTCTATGGAGCAGAGGAGTCTGGGCAAAGGGAGGGCCTGGGTCCCTGCCCCACCCCACCTCCCCCCGGGAGAGCTCTTCACCTGCCCCGCAGGCAGTGTTCAGAAAGCCCCGAGGGGCGGTACCGGGAGGCCACCAGCAGTGGGGTCCCCACTGGCAGTGTTTAGAAAGCGCCGAGGGGCGGTACCGGGAGGCCACCAGCAGTGGGGTCCCCACTGGCAGTGTTCAGAAAGCGCCGAGGGGCGGTACCGGGAGGCCACCAGCAGTGGGGTCCCCACTGGCAGTGTTCAGAAAGCGCCGAGGGGCGGTACCGGGAGGCCACCAGCAGTGGGGTCCCCACTGGCAGTGTTCAGAAAGCGCCAAGGGGTGGTACCGGGAGGCCACCAGCAGTGGGGTTTTTCTTTGATTTTGGAAGTGCTGTTTCTGAGTGGGAGGCCTTGGCTTCGCTGGAGGAGCGATTTGTTTTGAAACCACACCCATTGCTGGGCTAAGATTGACTTCCTGATATGAAAGTCTGTGGCGGTGTTTGCTGAGAAGTCACACGTTTGAAGGGAAGGGTTTTATGACTTCATCTGTGGCGCCTCTGGAGCACTGTCAGAGGCTGTGATTTTTCCTGAGTGTGCCGGACCCATCCTGGAGTGGGCACACATGTGGGAGCCCTGCTTGTCACCTGGGGGTTAGGGTGACCCGGAGCAGCAAGCTCTCCCCTGGGGCGGGTTCAGGGTGGCTCAAGGGAGGTGGGAGAGCCCCAGGGCTGGCCCCTGGCTCTTTGCCCCCCATCCGCCACTCTCCAGCCCCTGTCAGGCCCTGCCCGCTTCAGCCCGCATTGGGCCTGCCCTGCTGTGCAGGGGGAGGGGCAGGAGGGTCCATCCTCGGGGCTCTCTGAGCTGGGCAGTTCTGAGAGGCAGCTTCCCGCTCGTGGTAAAAAGAAAGCCCAGTGCCACGCCTCCAGCAGCATATGGGGGCCTTCAGGTCCCTGGAACACTGAAGAGGAGGGAAGGGGCAGGATCCTCTGACAGGGCAGCAATGGGGCTGGGTGTCCCTGCACAGTGTTTACACCCTGGGACCTGCTGCAAGGCATGGCTTTCAGGAGAGCCTCCCCCAAGAAACACTAAGGACAGGACGGGGCTTCCAGAGACCTTGGCTTCCACCCAGGAAGGCTGATCTGTTCTCTGACTGTTGCATCAGCTTCCTCACCCTCTGCAGGTTTCAGGGTACGAGCCCTAGGGAGCATCATTCAGAGAGCCCTGTTGGCCTCTTAGGATCAGGAGGGCCTCGGCTCACCCGGGCCATCTCCCTCTGGTCGCATGTGGTTGGCCGTCCTGTCAGGGCCGTGGGCAGCCACACTTCTTTTTCCAAGATAAACCGCTGCATCTGCCCGGCGACCTTCATGCGTAGTCTTACATTAGCACATTCTTAACAGACATTTAAAAACCAACCAAACAAAATCCAGTTTCCTGCCCCCACGCTCTCTCGCTCTTTTGCCACACTCACAAATGTGAGCTGCATTTGGAAATGCCTGTGCTTCCATTTGCAAACCAAAGCTGAATGGAACCTGGCAGGCGCATCTGCTCCCCCGCGGTGGAGGCTGGGGCGGCCCCAGCGGAAAGAGGTGAACCCTGTGCCTGCTGGGAGTCCCCGAGCAGCAGTAACCCCGGTGTCTGGGATGGCCTTTGGGGTGCGACCTTAGGCTGAGGCCAGAGCCCGTCTCCCCGCAAGCTCCCCGTCTGGCCTGGGGAAGTCAGCCCCCTCCTTTCCAGGGCTGCTTCTTTCCCCGTTTGTTTTCAGTCATTGAGCCCCCGCGCGGGGACGACCCCCACCCCGAAGGTCCTGTGTGCCCTGAGTAAGCTGCTGGCTCTCGGAGGTGCCCACGTAACCTTCCTTTCGGATCTGATGGGAGCCGTGGCCAGACGGGGCTCTGCCCTCACAGAGCTTCCCCTCTGCAGAGAAGGGGCAGAGTGGTGTCACAGGGCAGCCAGCTTAGATGGAGCAGCAGGAGGGAAGGCTCAGCTGAGTCAGACGGCTGGGACCAGGCCGGGGGCTTGCTCTGCATGCCAGGACAGCAGCATTGGGCTCTGTCCCCCCGTCGGTGCCCCTGTGTCTTGCAGGAACCCTTTCAGGTGTGGTTAACACCTCCAACTTGGAGGCCTTGCCTGACTGTCCTGACCCTGTTTATTCTCCTCTCCCATGTCCTTCTAGAACATACTCTCAGGCAAGACGTGAAGATGCTGCCGTGTGTAGAGCCTGACTTCCCTGCCTTTGCCCCTGTCCTTGACAGCGGCTCTCTGTGGGCCTAGCGATACCCCTTGGGCGTCAGTGCCAAGAGCTGCCCTGGCTGGGGGCTCCTGGTGGTGCAGAGGTGGACGCCTCCACACCTGTGCACGGAGGCCCATGGGGCGGCTCCGAGGGGGAAGCTGTTCACCTGCTGCCTGATGTGAAGAGAAGGGGCACTCGCCAGGTAGGGGACTGGGCGGGGGTCCTCAGAGCGGGCTTCAGGGCGGCTGACACGCAAGGGGCTGGGCTGGGCGGGGGCCCTCAGGGCGGGCTTCAGGGCGACTGATGTGCAGTTGCAGTGGCCGGTGCCCTTGGACTGGGTCTGACCTCTGGGGCAGAGGCTAGGGTGCGACACAGCAAACATGAAGGAGGGTAGCATTTTCATGTCTTCTAGCAGTGATTGCAGTGGCATGTATGTGCCTTTGTCACCGCCGTAGCGGGTGCGGGGATCTTCTCTTGGCCCCGAGTGTTTGGGGCAGGGTCCCCATCCTTCATTCTCTCCCGTCTTCATCAGCGTAATGGGCCCTCCCTGGGGCTCGGCTTCCCCGGGTTTCACGCGCAGATCTTTCGTGAAGCACAGAAGCTTCCAGGCTGTCTCAGTGGTGCCCTGACCTTCCAGTGAGGGATCCACTCCTTAGATCTTCACGCTGTCCTGCTCACCAGGGCACCAGCTTTTCCAAGGACTGCTCGGTGGATTCCAGAACTGTCCCTCTGTGTCCTTAGTGCCTGAGCACAGGCCTCCTCGCCCGTGTTCTTGGGCTGTGAATGTGGCCCACAGAGCGCCCTCTGCCTATGGCACCTTCAGCCGTGTGCACCCTTGGGGGTGTCCTGCTTGTGGTGCCTGCCCATCCCTGTGCTGGCCCAGGTCTCACTGGCCACACTCTTGCCCAGAAAATGAAGCCACACTCCTGCACAGAAAATGAGGCCAGGCCGAGGATGGGGACATTTGGCCAAAAGTGTCAGAGCCAGGCTCTGGCCCCTCAGAGTAGAGATCAGTCTTGCCTAATGGCATTACCTTATCTTGGACCTGGGCAAACAAGGCAAGGGTGATTTGAGAAGATCCTCATCTGTTTCTAATTAAATTTCTATCTCTGCTTTCACAAAAGCTTCTCTTTTGTCTCTTCCTCCTAATTATTTTTAAAATCTCAAGGAAAATACATCCCTTCCACTTACAATTCCGCAGAGAACCAAATTGCTACTCTGTTTCTAAAGTGTGTTATTGTGGTCTCTGATACTAAGCCAGGGTTTCTGTAATCCCACTAAAATTTTATCTCACATCACAGAAATTTAGGATTCCCCCAAGGAGACACCACAGGAGGAAATACTAGCTTCTAAAAAGCCACGTGGATACCCCGTCTTGGGTCTCAGTGGACCATGGCTCCTCCTTGGGCCTTGGGGTGAGCGCGGCCCGGCGTCACTGCAGGCGGTGCTGGCGTGGTTGGGAGGGTCCCTCAGGGCTTTCCCCTGGAGTGACAAGGGGGCAGATGCCACCCTGCTGACTCCCACCTAGGGCCTCTGTGTCTGAGGCCTTCAGGGGAAGAGGCCAACCGGTAGGGGCCCGGGGCTCACAAAGGCAGTGCTTTCATGGCGCCTGGCAACCCGAGGACCCTCCAACATAGGCTTTTCCAGACTCCTCAGTCGCCCTGGGCAGTTGGCAGCAGAACCTGCTGGCCGGGCTGGGTGGAGGGTGTCCCTGCTGGGGCTTCTGCCACTGTTAAGGAGCAAGGGAGGATTCTGGTGTGGTTTCAGTTGGAAACTTTGCCTTCTAAGAGTGGACCAGCCCACTGCCGCACCTTCCTCCCTGTGGGCCTGGGCCACCGTCTCACCAGGCACTCTTAGGACGCTGACTTCTGCTTTTCTTCCGCAGGGAGACCCCTTGCCCAGCCTGTGTCTAGCCCGTGGGTTGTGGCGGAGCCAGAAGGCTCCCGCTCTGTGGCCCCGAGTCTCCAGCGTAGGAAGTCTGCACGCTGGCTAGCAGGCTAGTAAGGTGCCTGTTCTTGGCAACAGTTGAAACGTGTTTCATCATGTCCTAGGATGCCCCATGGACGCACCTAACAGGGTCCCCCGGGCCTGCCCGCCTCCCAGAGCCCAGGCCTGCCACGGTGTGCGTCCGTCTGTGCAGAGCCCGGCTGGCTGTGGCCACGCGCCATCTCAGCACCCGGCAGCTGCTGGGGTGGGGTTCTGGACTTGGCGCCTTCTGTAGGCCCTCGTTAGTCTCGTTTCCAGCATGTTACCTGGGTTCATGTACGCTCTGCTGGATTTAGTTCCTAAAGTGCATTTAGGCCTCGGCAGTAACTGTCTCACCTGCACGTTCTCGCTTTTCTGTTTGCCTTTACAGCGTGGGCCAGCTGGGCTCAGTCTCATCTTTAGCACCACCCCGACCACTCCTGCCTCAGGAGGCTGAGGCTTCAACCCAGCCCGGGCAATGTAGCAGGATCCTGTCTCTACAAAAACAAACAGAACATCCAGAATGTCCACCTGAAACCTTAGTGCCGCATTGAATTTAGGTGTGTGTACCTGCAGGGAGCGGAGACTGCCGCTCCAGCCGCTCCCAGGCTGGCTTCTGTCTCGACCCCAGTGCCCTGGCCTCGTCATCTTCCATGTAGGAAGCTGGGCTTTCTTGGTGGCCACTGACAGGATAGGCTTCCATGCCTCCTTCTCAGGCTCAAGGTGTGAGTCACCAGCCCAGCAAAGACAGAGCCATTTGCACGATGCCGTGTGAGCCGCCTTCCTGCCCTCCATGGGAAAGGGAGGCAGCGCTCCGGCCCCAGGTGGAAGGCGTGCCCTGGGGGAGGCTGGGCGTGGGAACACTATGGCAGGAGGACCTCACTTGCAACCTTGCAGGCTGCAGGAGCAGAGCTGGAGGCCACAGGCCACACAGCAGAGCCACGGAGAAGTGGTCCTCCCAGGAGGGAGCAGCCTGATAGGCATTTGATAGAGACACTCGGGGCCACAGTGTTGGGATTACTGGAGGGAAGAGAGATGAGGCCAATAGGCCGGTTTAGGGCATTCTATACCACGACGAAGGATGATAGAAACTGAGCATGTTTATTGGACAACAAGCAGACCCTGCTGCAGACCCATTATTTGTACCTCTTGGTTAATACTCACATCAGCACCCTGAGATCCAAGTGTTGTCCTCCCCATTTTATGATGAAGAAACTGGGACGTATAAAACTTGCCTAAGATCTGACAACTAGTGAGTGAGGGAGTCTGGTTAGAATTGCACGTCTGGCTTCAGAGTCCACGGTCTTACCCACCATGTGATGCTGCTGCATGAGCGTCTGTGTGGGCACGTGTGCAAGAGAGCTGTCACAGGGCACCCGCAGACAGTCTGGACACGCGGTCCGCAGAGGGGCTTCCGTTGGATGGGAACCCCAACCTCTGTCTTTCAGCTGAAGTTCACCAAAATGAATTGCTCAGCTTCCAGAGGTGGCGGCCTGGCATGGAGTTAGGAAATCAGTCAAAGCGTTGGGGGTGGAAGGCGAGGGAGTGGTGTCATTTGGCTCCTTGAGTCTTCAGCCTTCCTTCCTGGGCTCTGACATGAGCTTCACCCTTAGATCCAGTTCTCCTTAGCTGGCTGTCAGCTGCCCTCTGAGTGACTCTGACAAAGGACGGCTCACTGTGTCACTTCTCTCTTCCTCTCCTGCCCCCACAAGGCCGTATTGCCCACTTGCAGGCTGTGATCTAGGGACCGGGGCTCACGCCGTCCCACAGGCTCTGGGCTGAGGAGAAACTCCTTTTTTCTTTAACATTGTCAGCAGAGATCTTTCCTCTTCATTAGTCTTTTTAAACAACCAGGTTTTGGTTTTGTCACTTCTGTCTGTATGTCTTTTCTGTTTCAGTAAGTTCTGTTCTTTATTACTTCCTTTCACTTTTATAAGTTTAATTTCTGTTCATTTCTAAGCCTTTGACATGGAACCCGAATATGAGGATTTTAAAAGCATTTTCCTCTATTCATGGCTTTTGCTGCTTTGCAGAAAATTTAATGTGTGCTATTACCCAGTTGCCCTTTGGCATATAGGTAATTTATAAGTGTTTTTTTTGGTGGTTTTTGTTTTCTTGTTGTTTTGTTTTCGAGACAAGGTCTTGCTCTGTCACTCAGGCTGGAGTGCAGTGGTGTGATCTCAGCTCACTGCAGCCTCCGCCTTCCAGGCTCAGGCAATCCTCCCACCTCAGCCACCTGAGTTGCTGTGACCACAGTTCCACCACGCCCGGCTAATTTTTTGTATTCTTGGTAGAAACAGGGTTTCACCTTGTTGCCCAGGCTGGCCTTCAACTCCTGAGCTCAAGTGATCCGCCCCCCTCAGCCTCCCAAAGTGTTGGGGGTTACAGGCGTGAGCCACTGCGCCTGGCCAAGTGTATTTTAAGGTTTTCCTAGTTCTTTTTTGTTATTGATTTTTAGTTTAGTTGCCTTATATTCAAAAAATGGGGTGATATGCTGTCAAAGTCAAGAATCAGTACCTTTATTAAAGTCTACTTTGTCTGACATTAATATTGCTATGCCAACTTTCCTTTGGTTGTTATATGCAAGGTACATATTTTTCCAAATGTTTTATTTTCATACTTTGCATAGCTGTATGTTTTAGATATTTCCTTGTGAATAGCACGTGTGTGGGAATTTTTTTAGTTTACATTCTTCTGTGCATTCTGGCCGTCTTTGCTTCGGAGTAGAGCCTTCAGTTTGTTTACACAGAACGTGGTGGCCTAGAATGTCGGTGTGCCCGTCTGCCATTTCACTGTGCCTTTACTCCTTTGTCCTGTCTCTTCTGTGGCCTTGTTTTGCATACTATATTATTTGTCAATATTCGTTTCCATATATCCACACGTGTAAACCCTTTTCATTGTTCTTTCTATGGGTGTTCATTTTCATCTTCCCTCTGAGATCAGTTGTGAGAACGTTTTCTGGTGTCAGATGATCAGTTTTTGTTGGAAAATGACTCTTTGAAAATGCCTGTGCTGGTTAGAGGATTCTAGTTGGACAGCGACCATCTTCTAGTACTTTTAAGCAGTCCTTCTGCACCGTGACAGATATTATTGTTTTCTGGTTTACGTGTTTCCGTTGAGAAATCACCAATCATCCTCACCGCTCTTCTTTGTAGGTGATCCCCCTTCCCCTCCATAGCCGTGTTTGTTTTCAGCAATTTTACCTACTGTCTTTTAGCCATTTGGGGTAGTTCTTGGCCGGGGTCCTTTCCGACGTGCTTTTGACCCGTTCAGTGTCTGCTTTCCTGTGTCTGCCTGCACATTCTGTCTCGGTGCCTTCTGTTTCTCCAACTTCCTGCCCTTGACTTTTGAGATCATCCTGGAAATTTCCTTCTGGTCCACCTTCCTACTCACAAATTCACTGTAACTGTGTCTAATCTGTTAGATGATGGAGTCCTTAATTTCACTTTTTGCATTTTTCAGCTCTAGAAATTCTCTTTTCAAGTTTCCAATTCATCTTCTTAAACATAGAAATCATCATTTCTTTAAAATATATATCTAAAACTACCACAGGATCTTAAATTGCATTCGCCTCTTTTATCGTCACTAGAACACTATTGCGATTCCTCCTTCGAAGCTATTGTTTATGGGTCATGGTATACAGCAAATAAGTAACAAAGTCTCTTTCTCTTTAATTCTATTATCTGGAGCACCTGAGGGTCTTTTTTCTATTGTTCGTTGTTTCTGTTGGTTTTTTTCTCGTTGGGTTTTCTTTACCTCTATCTGATATGTGAATGTGTGAGTGTGTGTGTTGGACATATTATTTGCAAAATCTGTTGAGACTGTTTGAGGCCTAGAATGATGACATCTTCCTCCTTAGTAGACTGAAGTTTGTTTCTGCCTGGTGCTCGGGGCCCCTAGCAGTGAGTCATCACTTCAGTTCAGTTTCAAGGATTGCAGAGTCATTAGAAGCAGAGCTGCAGTTGTTGAGGGTCCATTTATTGTGGAGTCTCTTCTTTCCCTAGGAGGTGCTTCCAGATCCCAACCCACATTTCCCTCCGTCTCTCCTGCCCTTCAGTCCCTGGAGTTCTACTCCTAAACCTAGTATCTGCAAGAGGTGGTGTCAAAAGTACTAAAGATTCTTAGATGGCTGTGGGCTCTGCAAGTACCAACAGGGGAAAATCAGCCCCAAATGCCATCCTCACCCCCTGGCCTTTGTCTGGTCCTATAATTCTTCACTGTTTTTTTATCTTAGTAATGTCATCAAGAAGATGTGTTTATATTTGTCCAGATTTTGTGATCTTTCTCTCTGCTACGATTGGACCACATGGCCTATTTCACCTTTTTTTTTCTTTTTGCACTTGCGTTTTTTGAAGCAGTCATGTTTATTAAATATCGATATTCAGAGATTTTTGTCAAAACCAAAATTCTTCTATAAGCTGATTAGCAGTATATATAAAAGATTAGGCAATCTGAAATGAAATTAATAACTAAGTTAATTATTAAAGGTGTTATATGAGTGCTTATTCTGTTATTTACCCAGAGTTATTTGTCTACATGGATATTTTAGAGTTTTAACAGCAAGTTTATGTGAGAGTAGGTGCTTCTGTTGAGGGACATCTGAAAATACCCGGGTTCTTCTCTCTTCGTAGGCTATCCCACGCGGATTCTTGGTCTAGTGGATCCAATTGGCAGTATATCTGCAGTCCACACAAATGGAATGGTAAAATTAGTATATTAGCATGTTGAGGTCAAACTGTTTCCAGGTACTCTTGCTTGGGTAGAGATTTGGAAGTTGACTACATTTGAAATCTGAAGAGTGACAGGTCAGTGTTTCTCCACATTATCTGTTTTCCCATAGGCAGCTTGATTTATTCATCCAGTCTTCCACCCATCCAGTCTCTACTGCTGCTGAACTAGTCATTGCTTCAGAGTCGTGGACACAGAACCCGACAAGGTTCTGCCCCTCTTTGGACCTCTCCATCTGGTGGCAGACACAGAACAGTATCAGTGGAGCGATCTGAGGAAGCCAGTGTTGGCAGGGAGCCTTCTAGATGGCCAACATCTTCTATGAAAGGAGGAGGATGCAGCTGGGCTGAGGTCCTGGCCTTGTGGGAGGGGCTGGAACCCGCCTTGGCGCTGGGTCTGTGCTCTGGGTGGCAGCCTGGCCCCAACCAGCCAGTCCTTCCCCACATGTGTTGTTCTGAGTCTCTTTCTCCTGCAACGAAATTCATAGAAAAAGCAATCCTAATTTTCTCCTTAGTCAAAACTATTAAAAAAGAAAAATCCCACAAATAAAGCCAAACCTCAGCAGAAGTAAATTCGGGAATTCATTCTTGGATTTGTTTCTCTCCTGCCTTAAAAGAGAAAGAAGCCTTCTAGTAGGAGCCCCACTGAACTTGTTTGCTTTCTGTTTTCTTCCGTGAACTGCTTTCTGTGGCTCTGCCTCTCGGAGAATCTGTTTCAAACTCTGAAACGCAGCTGGAACACACTTGAGATGTTCCACACAGACTACAAAGTGATGGCATGGACTGTGCAGAACAGATGCTGTTTGCATTAAAATAAAAGACAAACATAATATTTGCATTAATCGAGAACCTTTGCAGGAGTATTTGCATAGAGTGGTTTATCCTTTTCCAAGAGCTGGTTACTCCTAACTACTCTCTGAGTGTAGAAAGGATAAGCAATCTTTTGCTGATTATTTCTCACAAAGAGTTGCTTTTGCCCAAGTGTGTAGCTGTTTCCAAAGACGGGCTCTCCGCCATGCAAATGTGATGTTGAGTGCAGCACAGGAAGAATAGCCCATGTGCATGGCAGTGATTGCTGTCAGTCATGCTCTTGGGAGCTTTTTGTGTTTCAGAGTAGGATTGCTGAGCTCGTACCCTGCTTTTAGTGGTACTGAACTTTGTTTCAGCAGAGTTGTGCAGAGTTACTCACACTAGGCCATATTTCAGTGGCCTCCTCTTCCTCCTTATAACGAGAAGAAGCCAAGGCCATGGCATGTTGGTGTGTCGAGTGCTTTGGTGCCTGTGGGTACAATTTCAGGAACTCAATTCTTATTTCGTTAATGAAGGCTGTGTAAGAATAAAGACAAAGGAATCAGAGAAGAGAAAAAATGACGGTCTCTCAAAGAGAAGTAGAGCCCAGAAATGCATGTCATAAACCCTGCATAATTGGCTCTGAGTTTCCTAGCTGTCAGAGTAAAAAAGGAAGCCCTGTAATTTTAAGGTTTATGTTGTTCTTAAGAGGAAACCAACCAGGTGTGTTTTAAACAGTGACTTTGAAGCACACACACACACACACACACAGAGTGAGAAAACAAGATTACACATAGTCTTGGTATCTAAGTGAAACTTTGTATTAATTGAATATTCAGTAGTTATTAATGTGTACTTACATGATTTACTAGTGTTTTTGGTGCCTTACCATTGCTTCTGTCATCTTAGTCTTTCACTTGGGATATGATTTTCTTCTTTCTGGAATAATCCCTTGTTAGTTCAGCAATGGTTTCTGAATGGTAAGTACTCACATTTTGTTTATCTGAAAATGTTTTTGTTTTCCCTTTTACTCGAATGATAGTTCAGATGGGTGTAGAATTGCAGGTTGCTGTATCTTTCAGCGGTTTGAAGACCTTTCATTATCTTTTGGCTATTTTTGTTGCTGTTGAAACATTAACTCTCAATCCACTGTTCTTAGATCATCTAACTTCCCTACCTTGGTGCTTTTAAGATCTTTTTCCATGTTTAGTGTTTAAATGTTTTATTGCACTGTGTCTAGATGTCGATTCACACTTATTTATCCTAATTGAGACTTAGCATGCTTTGTAAATCTAAGGACTCTTACGTTTGAATTCTGGAATATTCTCATTTATTATCTGTTTTAATACTGCATTTGTACGTTTCTTCCATTCTTTAGGAACTCATACTAGGTCTGTGTTGGACCATCTTATTCTTTTATCCCTGCCTCCCTCCTTTATCTATTCCTCTCTTTGTGCTGCATTCTGGTGAGTTATCTAGATCTAGTTTTATCTTTATATCTAATTTGCTATTTTTTCTTTAGATCTAATCTGTTCTTCTCAATTATAGAAAATTCATTTTATTCTTTTTAAACACTTCTCATCTCCCATTTCCAGGTTTTTTTCCTTCATCAGTTTCTTTTCTTCATTTAACTTTTGTGTGTGTGTGTGTGCAGCTTGTTGTCTTTTCCGCATTGTTTTAATATTTGTGGACATTTTGGAGTCATTTGTCGGTTTTGTTGTTCTTGCTGATTCCCACATGGTGGGTTGTCTCCATCTATCATTCCTGATGTTCAGTTTGCATGGTGAACTCTTCAGCAGGGTACTTGCCTCCCTCCCTCCCTCGCGTCCTTCTTTGTGTGTTTTGTGCGCTGTGAATTGTGGGGATAGCCCTAAGGAGCTATTTTTCTTTGTCTTCTTGGGGCGACAGGGTTTCCCAGGTTCTAGACTAGTTTTGCCCTTATTTCTAGACTTGAGATTCCAGAACTACTCAAAGAATATGAATCTGGAGGCCACATCCACAGGGACCCAGGTTTAGGGTTTTAGATTCTCACCAACGCCTCTTCCCAGCAACCCTCTATTGCTTCCCTGGCCTGGTGGATGGAGTTTTCCAGTTCTCTTTTCATAGACCAGACGGCCGTCCAAGAGTTCTGTCCGGACACAGGTCTCATTTCCAGTTCTGTGTCCAAGCCAGGCTCACGGCCACCTCTCCTGCCCACCCGGAGATGCAGCCCCCCACCGGGTCCCTGGTGCCTGTCTCCAGTTCTGATGACTCTTGGGCCCCAGGATCAGGCAGCTGGGCCTTAGTGCACCTGCTCGGAGCGCCTTTTGCTTTCTTTCCTTTCTGGTAATTGGGGTCTTCTCTTGAGCTCAACTCTGCCTATAATGTTAGGGTGAGATTTTATTCTATCTTCATAACTGTGTCTCTGTTCTTACAATGGGAAGTGAGGGATCCTCATCGAATCAGTGCAGTAAGGTTTGGGAACCTAAAGCTCTGGTTAACGTGCTGTGTTCTGTAGCTCTGTGTTGTGGACATGAGGAGGCTCTGTGTTTTTCCAAGTGTAAAACTGGCTTTTACTACAGGCGCGTGTTAATTCGGAGTGTCAAAGCAAGGCATGCACATTCAGCCACCGCTGTTCTCCAGTTCCTCTTTTCGTGTAATTGAGTTAAAAGGCATGCCCTTCTTTCTAGTTGTCTGAATATTAAACATGACATCAGTCATAATAGCATCCAGGGGTGTTCATTTTAATTCAAGATTGCCTTCATGCCCAAGTGTGGGACTTTATGGGTATAAAACCAAAGCAATTTGCTTTAGATTAAGAAAGCTGCATCTCTGTTTTGTTTTGATATAATTTCTGTTTTCTTTGCCGTATAATTCTGATTTTTACCACACTAACATAGTGGTATAAGATTTATCATCTGAGTTGCACGTTGAGTGATAGGAAGTGAATTTGTTTCCAGGACTCTAATATCTCAGGAGAAGATGAAAATATGTCGTGAACTTAATGCCGCGTATGAAGTGTGATGGGAACGTGTGTTGTGCCTCTGCTCTGCCGGGCACACTGCCAGCTGCACAGGAAGCTTGCTGGGAAGCGTGCGGTGCGGGCGGCCGCGGCCAGTGGGCTCTCCATGGCAAAACCGGCGGCCAGCAGAGCGCAGGCGGTGTGTTCCTGGCGGAGAACAGTCTGGGTCCTAAGGGTGTGCGTGTCCGGGAGGGAGGAGAGGAATGATCGGATTTCTACTTCTTCAAAATTCAAAAATAACTTTATTAAACAGAAGATAAGAGATTATATTTTAAAATTTTGGATAGCTCTGTTCTTAGAACTACAAAGCATTTGAAAACTTGGAAAATTGTTTAAGAAAACATTTTAACCTACTGACTGGTAAGTCGACTGCCCTCTGGTTTGGCACAGTGTTGTCTTTTGGCGGAGAAGCAAGGGGAGGAGGTGGCGGGCACAGACCCATCTTCCCATCCTCAAGAGGGAACTTCTGTGGGACATGAGAGCTCTTGGAGGCAATGGCTTCCTTTTTGTCCTGCCCTTTCCCTTGTATCTTTTGATTTTTCTCTTTAACTTTCTGCTAAAACCTGAGAAATGCTCTTGGCCAACCTGCTGATGGAGGGGAAAGTCAGAGGACTTGCTCCCACAACATGAGCTGTGTTTGTGGCGATGTGGGCTGTGTCCGTGGCAGGGTGGGCCCTGTCTGTGGCAGGGTGGGCCATGTCTGTGGCATAGGCTATGTCTGTGGCATAGGCTATGTCTGTGGCACTGCGGCTTGTGGGTGCATTTATGGGTGCTTAGTCCAGTCCTCTCAGTCCTGTCACCCATTTGATGGCTGTAGACAGTGAGGCCCACACTGGTCGGCTGGCTCATGGGGCGCCACAGGCTCCGGGCAGTGGATCCCGGCTGTGATGCCAGGCAATCCTGCTCCCACACTCCTGGCCAGAATCCTGGAGCCACCATGACAAACGTCATGTGGAAACCACAAGCTGGAAAGTCTGGAAGGGGCAGAAATCCACATCCTGTCGGTGACATTAGCACAGTGAACATCCAACAGCAAGTTGCTTCTCCTGGTGGTAGCTCTATTTTTAGAAGATTAAAATAGAAGGCAATACAAAGAAATCACTGTATATTTAGAAACTGGAGTTTCTGTTGTGTGAAAGGGAATGATGATAAGATTAAGTCAGTCTTGGTATAGGGGAAGTTGTGATGTGCAGAGTGTGTTCATACTGGGCATAACAGAAATGTAATAGTGATTTCTGCAGATGGTACACCTGCTTCTTCGAGGATCCAGAAAAGCTGGTTTTGTTGGAGGGAGGGGTGTGCTAGAGTACTATTGAATTAAATAATAATGATGTGATTATCTTGAATGTACATTTATACCGTTCAATAATGAGCCTTGCGCAGTGGGAGAGCATGTCCTAGAACACACCGAAGTAGATTGCAGCATCTCCAGCAGGAGCTAGGACTGCAGGCACTGTGTGGTTACAGCCGGGGTCAGTGCCTGGAGAATGGAAATCTTTTTATTTTTGTTTTTATTTTTTATTTTTATTTTTGGAGGCAGTTCTTGCTCTGTCACCCAGGCTGTAGTGCAGTGGTGTGATCTTGCTCAAGAGATCCTCATTCCTCAGCCTCCCGAATAGCTGGGGGGCTACAGTCGCGCCACCATACCCGGCTGATTTTCTTATGTTGTTGGTAGGGACAGGGTCTCATTACGTTACTGAGGCTGGTCTTGAATCCTGACCTCAAGCAATATTCCCACCTCATTCTTCCCAAAGTGTTGGGATTACAGGCGTGAGCCACTGCACCTGGCTGGGAATGGAATCTTTACCCATATCACCTGCAACGCTAGTGCTGTGGCATTTGTGTGTCTCCCCCACCTTCACTTTTCAGAAATAAAATTGTGTTTGAAAACATTTAGGAAATAGATATTAAAATAAAACTACGTGCTGTATATTATTAGGTAGTACCAAAATTAAGGAGAATAAAACTTCTTGAAATCTTTTAAAACTGAGGACATGGAAACCACTCATGTGGAAAGGCCCTTTCCACCCCATGTCATTGTCTAAGGGAGCTGACGGCGCCCACAGGGCTGGGTGCCAGCTGACGAGTCTCTTTCCAGATGTGCTGGCTGCACCTGTAAGTTGATGCAGGTCTCGAGGTGAACTAGGTGTGTGGCGGGGGCATGTGAACACACGTGGGCAGGTTCTCCGTGTCTGCAGAGGGGAGGATCCCACCGAGGGTGAGGGAAACCCGCCCCAAGTCCCATCTCCAGCAGCTCTTCTGCTGGGGAGGTCCATGAGCCAGTCCACTGTCGTCCCCCTTTGCTGTGGCCTCTGGCAGTGGGCTTCTGCTGGGACACGGCCGTCCACAGTCAGGCCACTGAAAATCATCCTTTCTGTTCAGGTCCTAGGGAGGCAGTGCCTCTTCTGGCCCCTTCTCCTTGGAGAGGCCAAGACGTTCCTCTAAAGGAGGCCCGATGTCTGTGTCACCACTGCCAGTGCATGCTGAACCCATAGCAGCTTCTGGATGCTTCCAGAGAGTGGCCTGCAGTATGAGCCAGTGCTTGATTTTTTGTACCCGCTATGTCTGCTCCAAGACGAGCTGCTGGAGGCTCGAGCCAGTGGCAGCCCCAGTGGCAGGAAGCATGTGGAGCCGACTGCCTGGAGCTGGGCCATGCGGGGCCCCGGACTAGCCGAGTCTCGCATCACATTTTCCCAGCCTGCAATTCCTTGTTCTTCCCCACTGGTTCTGGCGAGGTGGCCCCGGGTCTCTGGGGAGCCACCTGCAGGGTTGGAGACCGGGTACTGAAGACACAATGATATTATCACCTGGACCGCTCCTCTTGGACCCCTGGGGGCCAACTCTGTGTCTTCACCACCCGGGTTCTCAGCACCTAACGTGATGTCTGGACCACACCTGTCTCCTTTTAGTGCTTGTCAGAGACATGGAATAAAAGCAGGTGCTTTATTGAACCAGAGGACATCCGCGCATCATCAGAGGAGACACGGAGCGGGGTGTTCCCTGCACTTCCGACGGGAGAGGCTGCGGTGGCCGTCACGGAAGATGCTCCACTGGGCAGCAGTGCACGGCCTCCTTCCAGAGGCCGGAGGCCCCAAAGCAGAGCGTCCCCGTGGATGACGCGCCGCAGCAGGAAGGAGCACAGCTGTCGCCGGGTGAGAGACGGCAGAACCAGTGTGGAGCAGCCAGCTGACACCTTAAACGCGTCTTCACTGCTTGTGTATGTTTTGTGCACATTCTTCCCTGACACAAGAGTTTTGAGTGCGGTGTGTGTCACTTAATATTCAGCTCCTTATTTTTTTTTCTTTAGTAGCTCAGCTAAAGGAATGAATAAATATTTGAGAAGACTAGAGCCCCTCCCAGGATGGGGTGGTGTTTGGATAGTGAGATTTCAGGTAGAGTAAAGGATGCTGCTGAAATACATGTTGTCGAATATGGAGAACTTGAATTTTGAACCATTGACACAAAATCGGTACATTTTGGATTTTTTTTTTTTTCCTGAGAAAGTCACAAAGTAATGACTCAAAAGGGGTTTAGATGTACTGTTTGCTCTTCAAAACGGTGAGTGGCTCTCTTAAAATCAGCAGGTTCCATCAAATCTACATTTTGGATTTCCAGCTCGCTTCTCCCCACGCCAGCCTGTCTGTCTTTCCCACCTGGGTGAGTGCGGCACACCCATGCCGAGTCCATCGCAGAGTCCTGATGGATCCCATTCCCCATTTCTCCCAGCTCCCCCTCCGCCTCCCCGGCCTTCCGCAGCCCCTCCCCGCCCTGGGTGACACTCTGCAGGGTGGCTGGAGTCGGAATGGAAGGTCCTCACTGAAGCCTTCGGACCTGAGGCTGTGTCTCCTCTGCCTGCCCCATGGGAACCCCCCAGGCTTGTTCCCCTCTCAGGCCTTGCCCTTGCTCTTTGCTCCACCTCATGTGCACATCCTTGGGATCGTTGACCCCACACCTCCTTCAGGTGTCTTAAACGCCACCACCTCACGGGGCCCTCTTTTCCAGCACGTGATCCCACACGGTCTGTTGATTTACGTGTCATCCCCTCTTCTCTAGTGGAATCCTGGGGTGCAGGGACTTACAACGCTGTGTCCCCAGAATTGTGACGGCCACTTAATAGCTAGTTCAGGAAAACTGGAATGAATGAGCCAGTGATGGGACGTTGACCTTGAGGCTTGAATGAGTCCGTGTGGAGAGGCAGATCAGCAGAGTGGGAGTCAGTCTGCTTTTGAAAGTTGGTCCCAACCTTGATCAGGATGGCCTTTATTATCTCCCTGGCTTCTTTAAAATGCGGACCGTAATGGTATCTGTGCCAGTTATTTCCCTGGTGAGAACCATGAGTACCACTTCTGTGAATGAAACCCGGAGACAGGTGCCTGACCATCCTCCGCTCCCACAAGGAGTTATTTAGCTGTTATCGTTTCTCATTTAGAATGTAAGCAGGATGTTATGTTTAGTTCTAGCAAGATACAGCAAGAACAATAGTATAGAAAATGAAATACATTTTCAGTGAATTGAGGCAAAGATTGTCCTAAAAAAGTGCTAGAGGTGGCCAGGCGCAGTGGCTCACTCCTGTAATCCCAGCACTTTGGGAGGCCGAGGTGGGTGGATCACGAGGTCAGGAGATTGAGACCATCCTGGCTAACACGGTAAAACCCCGTCTCTGCTGAAAATACAGAAAAATTAGCCAGGCGTGGTGGCGGGTGCCTGTGGTCCCAGCTACTCGGGAGGCTGAGGCAGGAGAACTGCTTGAACCCGGGAGGTGGAGGTTGCAGTGAGCCGAGATCGTGCCACTGCACTCCAGCCTGGGTGAAAGAACAAGAATTCCGTCTTAAAAAAAAAAAAGTGCTAGAGGAGTAAGTCTTTCAACCCAAGGGGCCTGCTGGCTGAAGAGCCCTTGGAACAGACTTTTGCTGGGTGAGGCCACCGGCCTGTCACTTGGGCAGCTGCTGGTGGGGTCAGCCTGACTTGCACAGAACATCACCGAGTCTTGTGGGCGCTGGGGGAGCCCCAGCCTCACTCTCTCCCCATCTCACTGGCCACTGACCACAGATTGGTCACTTCTGAAATGCTGCTTTAAAGTTGGCGTCACAGGATCCATTTTCTGCACAGAGAATGAGCAGTGCTTGCAAGTCTGGTTTGGTGGAGAGGAGGAGAGTGTGTGGTCCACGCCCTCCGTTTTCCGCCTCGCTCCAGGGACGGATCCCTGCTTTGATGCTCCCAGCCACGCAGTTAATGTGCCTGCCTAGACTTTCCGCAAATGGCCACTTTGGGTTTATTGTTCTGAATTAGTGACTCATTTTTCGTGAGCTACTTATTAACATGCACCTATTTTCCAGCTTCCTGCCACCTAACCACAAGCACCTTTAGTGAGTTTGTGATGTTCAGCAGTGTGGAAAATATTCTGGGAGAATGGTTCGTCTGTAAGTGGTTTTCGTTGCTGGGTCACGTTTGGTGAGCAGCTTGTTCGGCTCAGATGCCATGGCGTGGAGGGCCCAGGCCCTGGCTGCGGCACTGAAGCGAAGGTGAAGCGGGAGGAGCAAAGGGAGTCTCTCGCCCCGCACGCACTGTGTGCCTCCTTCTTTATCTGCGTTCATTTATTCGGGAGTCTCTCGCCCCGCACGCACTGTGTGCCTCCTTCTTTATCTGCGTTCATTTATTCACTCCTCATGTCAGCCTTGTCTCCACTCGACAGGGGAGATATTCCACCCCAAACCCTGCAGGACCGCCTTCCACACAGGGTCTACGTCCAGGTGGAGGGTAGATTCAGGAATTGTATGATATTTGTTAGACTTCTTGGGAGTGAAGAGGTGTTAGTTTAGAAAGTAGGATGCCTGCGGGGAAACAGAAGCAGTGGGTACAGCATGAAAAAGTGGGCATTTCGGTTTGCCCGGCCGTGCGAGCGGCCCAGCCGCGAGGGAGCACGGTTATCCACGAGCAGACCGCAGAGCTAGTCTCCAGCCATTGCCGATAGCTGCATCACCTTTCATCATTGGCTTAATTGAAGGGAACCTATCCAGAAAACCATCCTACATTAGCCGTGGAGATGCCGTTTGTGTGTTTTGCAGTGTTCCTATTTAACGTCTGTTGTGTGTGGCTCCTCCCACTGGCTGTGGATCACCTAGCAGATGCCAGGCGGCTCTGGGGAACCTGCACAGGGTGCATGCCAGGTGATCCTCCTTGCAGGCTCCCAGTGCTGTACAGAGCAGCTGTGCAGTGACTCGCCCACGTGTGCCCTCACCACTGGGCAGTGGGTATCCTCTCAGGAGCAGAGACGGTGCTGTTTTCTGAGGCAGGCAAGGACATTTTCTCCTGATTTGCTAAACCGCTTATGAACACTCGAGCTGGCCAGTGCCACTTTTTAGGTAGGGACAGCTGAGAGCTGTCTCTCCGTGTTGTCTTACTTAGGGAGGAAGCAGCATGGCCACGCCAGGCCCTGCAGAACTGTCTGGGAGAGACCCTGAGACACTCCCTCCAGGAAACGCTGTTCTCCGGCCCGTATAGCACAGAGCAGGGCCTTGCGGAGCAGCAGCAGAAGCTTGTTTTCACTCCTCCCGGCGCCGTGGCCATCACCCGCTCAGCCAGTGCCTGGCCGGACCCTGCCCACACACCTGGCTCTGTACTCGGTGCCAGGACCTGCGGGGACAGGACAGCCCCATTCAGCCCCCGGGCAGCCCCTTTTCCACACTGATTCCTGACACCACTCCTTGCGCCCTGTAGCCCGTGACGCCCCCGTGCTTCTCCGGCTGCCACGCTTCCTGGGTACGTGGATCGTATCTCAAACAGCGGCGGGTGGCAGGGCGGCGTTTTTCCACTGCCACATTTTCCCTGGGAAAATCCCCGAGTAACCTGCTGTTCCCTTTTCTCCGTGGCTCACTCCTGCCCACGTTCGCCTCCCCACCAGGCTCCGTCTGCCTGCTGAGTCTGCGTGTCCAGCGGGCTCAGTTTGCACCTTTTGTCCCCATCACCCGACTAAGCTGCAGGTGTTAGCAAGCCTTGCCTGGCACGTGAGAGCAGCTGGGTGCCCCCTGCAGTTTCCTCTGGCCCGTGTCTGGGCATGTGCTGGCACCAGGCAGACCCCATAGCGGGGCTGGACGCAGGCGGCCAGTGTGGGTCCCTGGTTCTGCTGGGCTGGGGCCAGGCCTCTGCGTTGCCCACTCTCACGTTCCCAGGCGTTCAGGGCCTGCTCGCTGAGCTGTGAACCAGGCGTGTGTGCCTGCTTGAACTCAGGGACTGGGGATGAACTGAAGACTGTCGGAATATTGATGAAGGAACAGGTTAGGTAGATGACCTAGCAGACGCTCGGCGAAGACCAACCATGTTGAATGAAGGTGGGGACAGGCTTGTCTTTATTCCTGGCATCTCTTGAAAAATTGTTACGAAAAGTTTCAAACACATATGAAAGGAAAGAGACCAGTGCATAGAGTGAATGCCCACAGCCACCTCCCCCTAGGAAGTCCCTGAGGCTGTCCATCATGACCCCTTCATCTACCACACTGTTAATTTCTGGAGAATTTAAAACTGATCTCAGAGGCCATAGCACCATCGCTTATATACTTGAATGTGTATTTCTAACAGATCCAACCCCATTATCACACTCAACAGAATGAATCATGATTCCTAAATATCATCTTATACCCAAGCGATGTTTAATTTTTATTGGTTGTCTTAAAAACTGTCTTTTTACAGCCAGTTGCTCAAATCCAGACCAAAACATCGGGACTGGTGGGCATATCTGAAATCTTCCCCCACCCCCTGTCCGCCTCACTGAGTCCTTTGTCCTGGGATTTTCTGTTTCAAGACTTGACTGATCATAGCCAATCCAGGGTCCTTTAGCAGGTTCTGCCAAACCCACATTTCCTGTAAGCCGGCAGCTACAGCTAGTTTTGATTCTTAGTGGAGAGACAACAAGAATACTTCTTAGGTTATCCTTGACATTTTAAAAGACTGCCTGATTACCCTGAAGGAAAAATACTGCTTAAGGAAAGAATCTTTTTCCATTTTCATTTTCTCTAATAAATATGCATAAACTATGTTGGACATGCCTGAGGAATTCACAACACTTACTCATTAAAGTTTAATTTCTATTAATGGGCAGATGCAAGCACTGTTACGGAACTTTGGTAATTTTCAGTAACCTGCGCAGTGGGGAAAAGCAGAATCTAGTGGCCTGGGATGCTCGAGGCTATGAGCAGGGCTCCCAGGGAGGGCTGGTTGGGCGGGCATGAGTTTATGGAGCACCAAGCCTATGCCTAGTATCCACCAGGTCCAGGGGTAGTGCCAGGGTGTGGGCCACACAGTGGAGGGACGATGGGCTGATGGCAGGGCTGGGGGCTGCTGGGGTCACTCAGCAAAGCAGGAGGCTGAGCCGGGAGGAGGCTAGCGCAGGTGCAGGTCCTGCTTGGGGTGGCAGATGGAGATCCCTCTGGGGGTTCAGGTCAGGGGAAGGACCTAGGGGGAATTTGAGTATTTGGCTGACCTTGTAGATCACTTTGTCACCAAGCCATGACATTTCAGCCCACTGAACTCCCTTTTATAATTTAATTGAACAAAGGCATCAAAGTGCCAGTAAAATACTACCACTGGTCACCCAGGTTAGAGGCCCGAGGGGATGGCATTATGGCCCCAAGCCCAGATAGATATCCACTTCATTCCACACTGACTGATACGCCGTGTGGAGGGGAGATTTGTATGTGAGTGTGCACCGCACCACGCCCTCCGGGAGGTGCAGGTCTTGGTGGGCCACGTGAGCCCACAAGCGGGGCTTTCTCACAGACACCTACCAGTTCGGTGCAGGCCAGGAGGCTGTTTTCCTCATGGCCGATCCTCCCAGCAGAAGGAGTTTTCCGTCCCTCTTTATTCAGGCAAAAGACAAGTCCTTTTGCCCCAGACACGAGAACCAAGTGGTTTCTTTTGTCTTTGCTTTAAGGCTAAGCTCTTTCCTTAAACCATGGAAACTCTGCCGTTCCCCTTGAAGTTCGGTTTGAAGGTATCGGGGCTTCTCTGGTCTGACGTCAGCCCTTGCTAGGTGTTCACGCAGTTCAGTCCCTGGAGTCCCAGTGAGGCCCTGGGACAAACCCCAGTTGAGGCACATTCTGTAAAATACCCAAGCAGGATTGCTCAAAGCTGTCAAGGTCGTCAGAAACAAGAAAGGTCTGAGATACTGTCGCAGCCAAGAAAGGCAGGACCCTGGGTGGGCGCTGGGACAGAGAAGGGATACCAGGGAAAAACATGAAATCTGAATCAAGTCTGGGCTTTTCCTTTAATGACACCTAAGCACAGCATCCTAATGGAAGAGGTTAGTGATAGGGCATGGAGGGTGCAGAGTAAAGGGTAAGTCTACTAGCTTTAATTTTTCTATAAGCTCATAGCTGTTCTAAAACAAAACCTTTGTTTGAAAAATATGAAAGGATGGGGAGATTGGCTCTAATGAAGACTGAGTCGTTACTGTTACTCAGTAGCCCTAAGCTTCCATTCCCGTGTCTGAAAAACAGCTCTGTTAGCACAGTGAGGCGCGCACAGTGAGGCGTGACCTATGCTACTCCTGGGTCACAGCGGTTTCGGTGTTTTCATCTATGTCGGCAACCCCCCACCAAACACACTTTAGAATGTCAATTTATCCAATTCTCCTTTTATGCTCATAACAAAATATTGAAGTGAGGTGCTAAGGCTGAAATGTAGGACTGAGGTCTCCGAGTCTTCAGAATCAAACGTGGGAAAGAGTTGAGGTATACCTCAGGTCCCCACGTGTGTGGAGCTCTTGCTGCTTTCCTTTTCCCAAAAACTCCCTGGGCCTGACCACGCTAGTTTGTCACAGGAATGCAAAGTTAGTTTGACGTGAGAAAAAGAATTTCACCATGTTATCAGATGGATGGGGAAATTGTTTAATAAGCTGAATTGATGCAGAAAAGTTTAATACAGTTAAGCAAACATATATGATTTAAAAATATGTCTTGGCAATCTAGGAGTAGATGGGAACTTCCTTAATCTGATAGTTACCTGTTGGACACCTGCAGCAAGCAATACGCTTTCCAGTAAATCATTGGAAACATCCTTCCTAAGATCAGAAACAGGACCAAGCTGTCTTTTTATCACCATTTCTCTTCAGTTACTATACTGTGGGACTGAGTCAGCAGAATAAAGAAGAAGAAAAGGCGTGAGGTCTGAAAGGTGGAATCAACTGTCGTTATTTATACGTGACATGATTCTGTATGTAGAAAATACACAATAACTACAGAAAAAATGATTGGAATGAATAGTCTACAATACATAACCAATATGTAAAAATTAATTGTATTTCCATATGTGATCAAGCAGAAATTGAAATGGAAACCAAATATTAAATACCTAGTAATAAATCTAAAGATGTTCAAGACTGCAACACTGACAATTCTGAAACATTTCTGAGAGAAATGAAATGAGGTAATAGCCCATGTTCATGGATGGGAAGATGCAATACTATAAAGATTATCTTCTCCCCAAATGATAGATGCAGTGCAATCCTAGGCACTGTTCATCTGCCTCCCTCCATCCCTCCCTTTCCCCCTTCTTCTCTCTTCCTCTCTCTTCCTCTCTCTTTCTCTCCCTTTCCTTTCCTTTCCTTTCTTTCCCTTCCCTTCCCTTTCCTTTCCCTCCCCTCCCCTCCCCTCCCCTCCCTTCCCCTCCCCTCCCCTCCCCTCCCCTCCCCTCCCCTCCCCTCCCCTCCCCTCCTTTCCCCTCCCCTCCTCTCCCCTCCCCTCCCCTCCTCTCCCCTCCCCTCCCCTCCCCTCCCCTCCCCTCCTCTCCCCTCCCCTCCCCTCCTCTCCCCTCCCCTCCCCTGCCTTCTTTCTTGTCTTGTCTTTCTTTCTTTCTGTGGAACTTGACAAGTTAATTTTAAAATTTATGTGGCAGAGTAAAGGGCCAGTTTTCCCCCAGATGGTCTGAAAGAAAAAAGTGGGGTTTTTTGCCTTGCCAGTATTAAGAATTATTGTACAGTTATGGTGGTTAAGACAGTATGATTATTGGCAAAACTATAAACAAGTAGGCCAATAGGATTGAGATTTGGCTTATAAGGGAACTAATGTTGCCGATCCGTGGTGAAGGATAAGATCTCTTAGTACCACTGAGGGGACATTTGGCTGTTCTCATAGGAAACCGTAACCCAAACCCCCGTCCCATAGCATACACAAACATCGGTGCTAGTAAATGAGAGACTTACATATAAAAGGGAACAGTGCAAAGTTTCAGGGTAAAAATATGTTAAAATATCTCTGCAGCCTCCAGGAAGAGAAGAGTTTCTTGAACCTGACATAAAAGCAGAAGCTTTGAACGATTGAGACATAGGACCTTTGAGAAGATATCTGCAGCATTTAATTGACAGAGGACTAATGTTCAGAATTTGTAAAGAATTCCTCTGAATCAGTAAGAAAAAGACAACCCAACCGGGGGAAAAAATGGGTCAAAAAGACATGAATCCAAAATAGCCAATGAAAAAGCCAATAAACATGTAAGAAGATGGTTAGTGCCATTGGTCATCTGGAAAAGGCAAGTGAAACCTTCAAGAGACACCCTTTCACCCCAACCTGGGCAGGACTAGGTGGTCCCAGGCAGTTCCCAAGGGTGAAACCACACTTCCTCCCCACTCCCTTCCCCTCCCAGTTCAGGAGCCTGTGCGTGGGGCTTTCACATACTGTCTTTATTGGCTCAAGCCACCTCCTTTCTTGTGTGGCAGTGTTGTGAGGAGGGCGCTGGTCTTGGTGGGCACCTGTTTGCTCAAGGTCCAGCTTTAGACAAGCCGCTGGTTTGGTTGAGACAAACTGGGTTCTGGCTGGTGCCCACTCCATGATCCTGGGAAACTGCACAACCCTTGAGGCCATTTCCCCACGCGTGAAGTGGGGGGCCTGGGCCCTCCGGGTGAAAGTGAGGTTCCTTTGGCTCCGGAAGGCCAGGTTTCTGGTTAGACACACCTACCTGCCTGACGCGAGGCGGGTTCTGAAAAGCAAAAGCCCTGTCTGTCTGAGCCCTGCTCCTCCCGTGGGCGGACCCCGAGTCTCAAACAATGCTCAGTTCGCGCTGGGTCCAGTCGGCGCGAACAGGACTCCTTGCAAGACTGATGTGGTCACTGCGGTCGACCGTGGGTGCGTGGAGCGCGCTGGGGCACATCACCTGCTGGTGAGGACACGGAGGTACCCACGCTCCTCAGCCTCCCTCTCAGTGTGCGTCTGGTCTGCAGCCCCAGCGCCGATTAAATGCCGTTTGAGGACACTCAGTACTGTCGTCCCCATCCAGCAGGGTTTCCAAAAATAGATTCTCAAGCGGAGACAGATAGAGGGAACCTGCTTGCCGCAGGTGTGTGATGAGGAAGTGGTACTTTGATTCCCATCTTAATTATTTTCCAGCTTGTCAATGTTAGGCTCTTAGCACCACTTTCTCCTTAGCCTGAGAAATTTCAGCCCAGAGGCAGATAAATATGGAAATTCCACCTCTCATCACTAATTTCATTTTAACTCACTCTGGAATATGACATCTGAAAAAACACAGCGTTAAGAATCTATTCTGTGCACATTCACGGATGCCGTCCCGGATGCCATCCCGCCTTCCAGCTGACCGTGTCCCGTAGCTTGTCTGTTTCACCCTGGTGACGGATGTCCTTTGCCTCATTGGCCGCGCTTTGTTTAGGTCCATTGCAAAGCTGTCTTTCCCAGGCATGGTGGCCCCTGCACCTTCAAAGTGCACTCTCACTGCCACTGCTCTGCCCCCAGGATCACGTTCCACCAGCCACCTCTGGCAAAACGTTTGCCTTTAGTGTTTGACTTCTTGATCGTGGCTGCTGCCCTGAGCCCCCGCCTTTCATAATGAGGGACGCGGCATCTGTCATGCTGTCCAGGTGGATGACCAAGGACGGCTCAGGCTGGGATCTTGTCTTAAAGAGATTGCGACCGTTTTTCCAGCTGGCTGGGGCTCATGGGGCCTCCACATGTGGGGTGAGCATCCGGCACTGAGAGCCATGTCTGTGCCGCCTCCTCCAAGGCCCCTGTGTGCTTGAGACACTCCTGCTGTTTTCTGATAGTTCCACATGGCTGCCTCTTTCCGTGAGAGGCAGTCGCTTCCTATTAACCCAGTGCCGCATCAGAACAGCTTTCCCTTGAAGCATTTCCATGTCATTCTACGAGGATGTGAACATGGCAGTGTTGGGGGTTTGAATTTACAGGTTGTTATGAGGCCAGCCAGGGGCACACAGTGAGAACAAGGGGCATCTCTGTGTGGTGGAAGAAAAAGCCTGTCTGGTCTTTGTCCTCATTCCCAGCAGGGAGCTCTTAGGATCCCGGAGGTTCCTGAGTGTCAGGCGAGCCTTTCGTTATTCGGAGGAGCTTCTTATGGGCTTCTGGGTTTATGCTAATGAAGTGACTTAGGGCAGGACCCCTGGGTAGCCTCAGAATGGGGCTGGTCATCAGGACCCAGAGACGAGAGGGGCAGAATGTTCAGCTGCACCTGCGACCCCAGTGGTACTGAGACAGAGGCTCCTGCACACAGCACCCCTCCAGACCCTGCCTTCGTGTTGCTGTTTATTTGCATCTTTTACAATAAACCCGTCAACATGGTGAAGTGTTTTTCTGAGTTTTGTGAGCCCTTCTAGCAAATTCCAGAACCTGAGAGGGGCTTGTGGGAACTCCTGGTTTATAGCTGATCTTTAGGAGTCCAGGAGGCCCAGGACTTGTGTCTGAAATGGGGGCAGCCTTGTCGACCTGAGCCCCTAAGCTGTGGCGTGTGTGCTAGCTCTGGGCGGTTATTGTCAGAGTGGAACTGGATCATTGGACACCCAGTTGGTACCAGTTGGCTGGTGTCAGAAACCACCCCACCCGTCAGTGTACAGGACAGGACATGTGAAGTTCAAGGTCTGGTTTCCGCAGATGTTATCGAGCGGCATTCTCCTTGGTGTGCCAGCTGGTGCAAGCGCACGATCAATGTCTTCTTAAAGGATAGGTGGGACCCGGCCCAGCCCAGTGCCCAGAAATGTAGGTGAGCCAAGACCCACTAAGCTGCACCTTGATCTGATACACACGAGTGATGCTTGTGGGTACAGGAACACCACATATCGTGACTTACAAGTCGAATCGGTTGCACTGAGATCTGATGTGTCTTCCTGCTTCAGCGTAGTAAAAGTAACTTGTAATTAGGCCTTATTTATGAACTTGGTGCTGGAGGGATTCGCCTTTTGGGCTCAGGGATAAGCGGTTCACTTCTAAACTCAAGAAGGAGCTTCATGTGAGCTGGGACTCTGGCCCCACCGCTGCTACTCACCACTGGGGGCCTTCTTGGTTTCCAAACTTTCTGGTTCCAGGGCTTTTGCTGAGTGGGAAGCTAAGGTTGGGTATTGGGCTGACTACAGGGGAAGCGGTTCTGGGGACAGGCATTGGTTCCTAGGAACTGGTACAGAGTCCTGACCAGGGTGGTCCACCCAAGCACCCTCCTCTTGACCCCTTCCCATTGGAAAACTACAGCTACATTGAGATCTTCAAAAGGGCCTTCTGCTATTTCTGAAAGTATTTATAGCGGGATTTGGGTTAAATACACACACATACACACATACATATACACACATACATATGTACAAGCACCTTTTTGAATTTATTTTTTTCTACAATGAGCATTTATTTATTTTTAGGAAAAAAAGGCTTGAAAAGTACTTTCCACCACTATCTGGGGTCTCCTTCTGAGTTGCAGTGAAGGTTCTCGTGAGACATGGCATCCAGGCCATCTCCCAGGCGGCCGTGTTCTTTGAGAAAGCCCTGGAATATGTGAAGACTTGGAGCGACTGCTTAGGTCTGGTGGCTGCTTCTAAGGTGTAACTGTGACCTGCCAGTCTTTCTCTTGACCCAGGGAAGCAGAACTGTTTTGCCCCCAAATATGCCCAGTGTCTTACTTCTGTTTTGAAACCTTAAGAGTTGCTGAGACTTGGGAGGAGCTGCTGGTTGGTTGGAGAGGTACCCATGGTTTTTTGTTGTTGTCTTAAGTTTAATTTTTATTTCTGGCTCCCACGTTTGATCTCTGCATTACCCAAGAGCAGCCTCACCTGCTGAGCTCCTGCAGGTCCATGCTGGCCTCACACTTTCCCAGCTCCACCTTAGGATGGGCTTCAGATCTCAAGAGTGTGCCCTCTAATCTCCTGGCACCCTTGTTTCCGTTCTTGGATACTGAACATCTCCAAAGACACGCAGGGGTTGGCGATGCTAGGAATTATCTATTTTGGATAAAAAGTGGGTTTTTTTTTTTTTTGCAGTCATTTGACCCGATGTTAGTCGTTTTTGTCCTGTTTTAAAACTTGTATCTACAGAGTTCCATGGCTGCCCTGCGAAACTGGTGCTCTCCTCCTTCGCTTAGTAAGGAAAATGACCTCTGCGTGCAGGTCTGTAATGATATGCACATGATTGCAGGGCATTTTACACCACTTGTCAGAAGCTAATTTTAAAAGAAAAGTGTGATTCCTGGAAATCTTGCCAGAGTTTTCTTTCCTTTCTGCTTGGGAGAATATAGAAAAATCCCAGGCAGTCTAAATCCAGCCTGCACCAGGTTTAGGTGGTGGGTGGGTTCCAGTCTCATCTTTGCAGTGAGTCTGAATAGACAGAAACAGCTCCTGAATACAGTTTAAACGTGGATTTAAAAGAAAGGACTCTGTACCTTGAGAACACCTGGTGAAGCGTTCTCCATGCCTGTTTGAGGCCGGAGTGGCCTCAGCTCGCCTCCTTCCCTGTCCGCACACCCGGCGGGTTTGGAGTGCTCCCTGTGCCATGTTTCTGTGAGTGTCCAGACCATTTGTCACTGTCTGGGAAGAAGAGCTGCTCTTCTCTTTTCATTATCTTAATGCTTGTGGTCTGCAGAAAAGCCGACTTCTGATCAGCACGAGTGGGTATAATGTGGTTGCTGAGCAGAAGTAAACCCAAATTGCTAAGCCAGGGGCTCTTAGGCCAGAAACGGGCATTTGCCATATCTCAGTAGGAGGCTATTTTGATTATTCTACAAAGGATCTGTGATTTTCTTTGGCAGATACAAATAATCTATGACGAAGCTGAAAGTGTCCCCCTTTAAAAGTAGAAAGGACACATGCATTTCATTATTTGGGGAGTTACTCCCTGCAGACTCCCAGCGTAAAGTATGTTGGCTGAAATGCACGCAGTTTCTGAAGCCAATGCCTTCTCTCTTCTCCAGATGGACTTTCTGGCCGAGACCAGCCAGTGGAGCTGCTGAATCCTGCCCGCGTGAACCACATGCCCAGCACGGGTAAGTCTGCCCACCCCTGCCCTGTCCGGCTGGCCCTGCGCTGAACCAGAGGTGTTCAAAGGCTCTGCCTTACTGGAGGAGTGCGGAGAAGGCGACGGGGGAGGTGTGGGTTATCAGGCTCACTGAATTTGGGTGCTCTTCCTGATGGTAAACGAGGCCATCCTTTTTGGAAATGAAATGGCTCCATGACATGTGAATGGTAGAGAAACGCTGATCTTTTTTGTTTTTTGTTTCCTCTCTGGTGCTAAAGGATGTGTTCTTCCCAAAGGCACTGACTGCTTGGTCTGGGTGTAAGCCCTGGCCCTGATCCCCGTGAGGACCTATAGGAAAGACCTCTGAGCTTGCAGTGGGCGGGGCTGGGTCCCACTGGCCATGCGACCATGGACAGACCACGCCTTGTCCATTGCCACCAGCTTTTGTTGGTTAAATGAGTCAGTGGCATCCTCTGTTTTCCAAGCACCTCTCAGCTGTTTAACAAAAAAAGTATCGGTAGTGATCAGAAATATTTCATTCCATAGGTAATATTTATTTATTTATTTATGAATTTGTTTATTTGGAGATGGAGTCTCACTCTGTCGCCCAGGCTGGAGTGCAGTGGCGTAATCTCGGCTGACTGCAGCCTTCACCTCCCAGGTTCAAGCGATTCTCCTGCCTCAGTCTCCCAAGTAGCTGGGATTACAGGCACGCGCCACCACACCTGGCTAATTTTGTATTTTTAGTAGAGACGGGGTTTCACCATGTTGGTGAGGCTGGTCTTGAACTCCTGACCTCAAGTGATCTGCCTGCCTCGGCCTCCCAAAGTGCTGGAGTTACAGGTGTGAGCCACTGTGCCTGGCCTCGTAGGTAACATTTTAAAGTACTCCAAGTCTGCAGGCCATGGAAACAGATTTTTCCCACTTTTCTTTGTCTGTAAGACCCCTGTTTCCATGTAGAATCCTCCAGGGTTTAAACTCCTTGTGAGGTTACCATTCTTCCCAGGCATGCGGCCTCTCCGAGAATAAAACCCGAACCTCCTGAAGGCGTGGGCCTGAGGGAAACAGCGTTCCGTTCCACATGCATCCTGCAGGGCAGTGTGGCCGCGCCTTGCAGGGACTGCGTCCTAAGGCCTGGGTCTCTGGTCTTGGCTCAGCTGTGCCTTTCTTGACAGTCAGACTTTGCTGCCACCTGTGCCCTCTGGTGCCCCAGTTAGACCCACTCATCACCCCTGAAAGGAAGTTGAAGCCAGCTTGGAGCCAGGCCGAACATTTCCAAGAAGACATTTCTTTCTTTGCCTTGCAATTCTCCAGGTCGGCCACGTTTTCTGTCATTTTCCAAGCCCGGCGTTCTGGAGGTGTCTTCGCCCTGCTCCGGGAAGGCTCTCCGTGTCTGTGGGGTACGGTGCCCTGGCCTCTTGGGGGGTCCTCGGGGCACTCTTTTCTGTTTTTTACACCTTGATTTTACTCTGCATTATTACTGATCGAGCAGCTTATTTTTTACCCCCGCACACTGGAGCCTGGGGGAGCGGTGGGGAGTTTTAAATACCAGATGAAGATGCACAATTTTAAACTTTTGGCTTACGTCAACAGTTCTGGCTTTCACTTTCTCTCAAGTTCACTTTGCCAGGATTGTTTTCATGTAAACACAATCCTGTGGCTGGGGCATTTTTGAGACAACTTGCTTGTGTTTAACCAGGCGTGGCATGAGGTTAAGAGGATTTTCTGATAGCTTGATGGGCTGGGAAAAGATGGTAAACATGCATAGCTTCCAAGTGAGCCAAAAACGGTGGACTTCAAATTAATTTTCTGGCTTGGGAAGCGCGCGTTGCCTGTTGAGACCTGCTGTGGGATCCCAGCCTGGTGTGAGGACAGGCCGGAGCTTCCGCCTCCCACAGAGGGCACCTGGGCCCGCCTCTGCGGCCCGTTTGCGTGGGAGCTTAGGCAAGTTGCTGAATAGCTCGGTTTTGTTTTCTCATTTCTTAGCCGGGGATGATAATGCCTCTCTACAGAGTTCTCATAAAGATGAAACGTATGTGTCAGCTTTTTAGTAGTTCCTCAATAAATGTCATCTCAGTGTCCCGTTGACTGGTACTGAGGAATGTGTGTGATGTAGCCTTCACATCCCTGTTCAAGGCCTGGACCTCTCCTGCAGCCTGTCACCCTCATTCTCTTCCTTTGGGGTGAACCGCCGGACTTGAGAGGTGGCATGTTGGGAAGGCTGCCCCGTGAAACTGATGCTGGCCATTTACCTCTCTCGCAACCCGGTTCCCATTGGTCTGAGTCAAAGAGAGTGCCATGTCTCCTGGCATTTATTGCATATTCGTGCACGGGCTGGTGGGCATGGTGGGAGTGTTTGCAGAGTAATTTTAAATAACGTAGCAGTGATGCCCAGGAACAGTGGGCAGAGAAAGGATGCATGCGTGTGCAGCAGTCCTGTGTGACCTCCGTCACTGAGCCTGCACAGTGGCCTGTGCCTTAGAAGCCTCTCATGTGAAGCGTGTTCTTTCAAACTGTGTTTTGGTCATTTCAACCCACTGAAAAATACTACAAAGAAATATTCATCTCAGGTTAGGGGAGAACTTGAAAATTGATAGGAAAATGTCTTTAAAGCCACATTTTTATGATATGGGAGTGTAAACATTTTTAGGTATATTTTTATGTCAATCCCCAATTGCTGTTATACATTTCCTAATGATTGAATTTAATCTTAACTATTCTTTTGACATTTTGACATTTGACGGTGTGGAAACAGACTGATACACACACACACACACACACACACACACACATATCAGGAATGACTCCAGCATTCACCTTGAGAGCTCGTTCCCTTTGAACAGATGAGCGTGTACTCGGAGCAGGAAGGGCGCCTGGGCAGCCCTCCCCACTGTTGATCTGTCCCATGTCCTGACCATTCCCTCGTGTGGATGCTGTTATGCCCAACACAGTCTTTTTCTGATTATGGTTCTTTTTCAATACACTTAGTCCTCATAAATCCGCACTTCAAACAGAAAAGCATTATTCATACCATGTGTTCGTGTGCCAGCTTGAGATTTCAGAAATGTCAGGTGAGCGTGTCACGTGCTTTGGGAAAGTCTATACCGGTTGAGTATCTCTTATCTGAAATGCTTGGAAGCAAAAGTGTTTTGGATTTGGGTTTTTTTTTTTGTTTTTGTTTTTTTTTTGGAATATTTGCATTATACTTACTGGTTGAGCATCCTAAGTCTAAAAATTCAAAATCAGAAATGCTCCAGTGAGCATTGCCTTTGCGTGTCACCGAGAAAAGGTTTTGGATTTGGAGGCATTTTGGATTTTGGTTTTTTGGGTCTGGGATATTGTCACCTGTATTGGAGGAGGAAAAAGCCAAAATGCCATTTGTCTTAGATCAGCTTTGATTTCTTCAACTTCCCTCATAACTTTTTATTGTAGACTTTGCTCTTTTTTTAAATGTTTTAAAATTTTTAATTGTAAAGTAGCTCTATCATAAAAGAAAACACATAACCATTTGCCTGCCTCTAAGATGTAACAGACATGTTGTTAGTATTATTCCATCTTTGCCTCCTATTTCTTTGCGTTTTAAGTAAGTGGACTGTCACAGTTGTGGACGTGGCTTTGCTCTTCCCCCTTCCTGACAGTTGTTGTCTGTTTGGTGAGGGGAAGGGCCACCCTTGGAGGAGACTTGACACAGAGGCAGATCCCAGGTGGAGACATGGTGGCAGGGTGGGGTGGGGGCGGGAGCTCGTGACCCCGGGTTCTCTGCCAGAGCTTTGTGTTTTCCCATGGAGAGAGCAAGCAGAGTCATTGACTCAGAGTTAGGCTGGGGAGATGTTGCAGTTTGAAGACAGAGGAGAAGGTATGGAATTAGTCAACCAGGAGAGACCAGCAAAATCTCATACAGGATTACAAACCCAGCTGTGCCCAAGGGCTGAATTATGGCGAACTTGAAAACTATTACTACTCAGTCATTCCTTTCAGAATCATTGTAATTAAAGCTCCCCCCCCCCCACCTTCCTGATTATAAAAGCAATGCGTGTTTATTGTAGAAAAAAAGTCACTTGCACTAAAGTGGTGGGTATTGGGTTCCAGGGCTGGAGGTTGAGCTGGCTCCCAGCCAGGCCTTGCAGCTGCTCAACAACCTCGATGGAGGAGAGGGGTGCTTCGGAGAGGGTACCTACCTCAGGCATCCAGGAGCAAACTGGAGGCAAACAAAAAACGTCCTAACAACAGGAAGTGTGGATGAAGGACTTACTGTTACCCAGATGGCATGCTGAGGGCTTACGGCCCTCACAGCGCTGCTCTCCACTGGGACCGAGTGCCCCGGCTCCTGTACCCTCTCCTGCTCCTACAGAAGGAAAGCCAGAGCCTCGGATCCCGTGGCCACTGTCCCAGGGTCGCTCAGCATATACATTATAGGGCAGGATACATGTCTGCCCTGAGGGCTGTGCTACTGGGGAGAAAGACATCCTCAGAAAATGCCATGCCCCTCCATCGGCCTAAAGGGGAGGTAGAGGCCGATGTTAAGACAGGAACGCTGGACTAAAGAGAAGCATTTCCACAGTTTCCCGAGGCATAGGCTGGCGCTTACATCACCCTCTGTACCTGTGTCCTGGGAAACGTGTATCTGTCAGTTAGGGAGGCTCTTTTTCACGCTGTATTTCAAAAGCACCATTTTTAAAAGAAAACTCTGGAACCTTAAAGGGGGTTAACTAGAAACTGTAGAGAAACTCTCCAAAATAACGCAAAATTCACATTTGGCTTCAGCGTTGGTTCCCAGATCTAAGCGGGTGTTTTTTGACCACCACACTGCCAAAGGGGCCGTATTTCCAAGATACTGCTCTTACGTTTTAGAACAGGAAGTATTTGAGGTTGGCTGGTGCCTGGAGCTCACGCTGCCTCCTGGCTGTGTTTTGTGGTGGTTGTTGCGTTGTTTAGTTTGGTGAGAAGAAAGTGGAATCTGGTACAAATCTGCAAGCACATGTGACCTCAGGGGAAGCTTCGAAAGTCTCCCTTTATTGGCACCGGAAGCTATTAATTGCCTTCGTACACGGAGCCCGTGGTAACAAAGTCCTTGCTTGTAATATTTCTGCGTGGTGCCCCTTTGTGAGCTTTTATCATAAAGTTGGCATTTCTGGGGTTTGGATAGGGTCCAGTGAAGGACCCATGGCAACCTCTGGTGGTTCCTTGAGTGGCCCCCATGGAAGGACCGGGCAGGAGTGGCAGGAAGAAGAGAGCCCGTGGTGGCCTCCTCCTGGTGACGCCTGCCGTGACTGCCTGGGTTGTTTTCCTCAGATCAGCGGAAGCGTATTTGAGGAATCAGCTCCGTCCGACCCGCAGACTCTGCTGCTCGCCAGCCACGGTCGAGGATTGGCCAGGACTGTCATGTCCACCGCTGAACATGTTGCCTGCTGTGCTTTTTTTTTTTTCTTTTGCTTGCTTGCTCTAACTTTTGGAGGTAAAATGAAGTGTAGAATGTAAAGACGTCAAAATAAAATTGTTTGTGTAAACCAAAAATAAAATTCTAAGTCCCCCAACCCAATGAATGGACCCCCTTCTTGGCCAAGGGATCCCAAAGAAACTTGAAAAATGAGTTCAGGCCATGATGGGAATAGGGGTTTGGACAGGCCTTAGTCCCGCCTCCTTTTGGCGTTCAGGCCCAGCTGACCAGCATTAGCATTAAAACAGCGATCTCACGACTGATAAAACAGACACAGCAGTGCGATTCCTGGTTCCGCCCTGACTCTGGGGATAGCAGCAGGCGACAGAGAGCAGGCCCTGCAGGAAATAGAAGTATTTTGCTCCAGGATATATTCCTTCCACCTATTTCGAGTGGCTGCAGAAAACTGCCTCTTGCGGGGGAAATTTTCACTCTGGAGAGAATTCCATCCCCAGCTCTCTTTTTCCTGATCCAGGAGAGATTTAACTACAAGTCACCTTCTAAGTTCCCATAAGAGACATTTACCATCTATTCTCTCTGAATCCTGCTTCCTGGAGGCTTCATTCATGTAACAAGAACCCCCCTTATCTTAACTCAAACATTTTTTTTATGCTGACATCAATTCTTTAGTCAGAAAACCTTTCAGTCTGCCTAGGATCCGTGAGACCCTCGCCCTACTTCTTCAGGATGTTCTGGGCCAGACCAATATATGCCTTACCTGTGTTGCCTGTGTAACTTCTGTCTCCCTAAAACACATAAAGCCAACCTGTAATGGGACCGCCTCAGGCACAGACTTCCTGAGGCTGCGTCCTGGGCCATGGTCACTCATATTTGGCTTAAAATAAACCTCTTCAGCTATTTTACAGAGTTGGGCTTTTTCCGTCAACATTTGAAAAATATGAAAAGAATTCGCATGATTTGATTCTCTTAGTTCAAACCAATGTCGAGAGTTTGTCGACTACCCTCCGTCACATTCACCTGAGGGCCTGTATGAATAGCCATGACTCAAAGGCCAGACGCAGGAGTCTGCCCCCCACGTAGCTTTAAAAGCTGACTGCGATATAGCGTCCTTCCTGGAGGCCATGCGTGTGTCGTGTACAATTATGAGCAATTTAGAAACGCTTTAAGAGTCACTTTTGGCAATTAGGCGAATTGGCTCCATTATGTATTATTTTTATTTTTATTTATTTTTTGAGACATAGAGTCTCACTGTATTGACTGGAGTGCAGACTGGAGTGCAGTGGCAGGATCTCGGCTCAATGCAACCTCCGCCTCCTGGGTTCAAGCAGTTCTCCTGCCTCAGCCTCCTGAATAGCTGGGAGTACAGGCACGCATCACCACGCCCAGCTAGATTTTGTATTTTTAGTAGAGACGAGCTTTCACCACATTGGCCAGGCTGGTCTTGAACTCTGACCTCAAGTGATCTGCCTGCCTCAGCCTCCCAAAGTTCTGGGATTACAAGTGTGAGCCACTGTGCCCAGCCCTTGTTATTTATAGTTGAGAATAGTTTTGGACCAGAAGCTGCGCCCTCCTGCATGGTAACTACCTTGTTCACTAGACGTGGTGTCGAGTAATCCTCAAGTTCCAATTCCCCTTCGATGGCTGAAGGCATAGTACCTCTTAAGAATTTCTATACCGATCTTACATTGAGGACCATCAGAACAGATTAGGAAGTTTTGCTTTCTTGGACAGCATTTGTTCAATTAATACAGAGCTTCACAGCTGGTGTCTAGGTGGGGCGAACATTCTGTGTCAGACATTCTGCTACCTTGCATTTCCATGTTCTAAAATAATGTACTGCTTTGTTTTTCTTTTAATCGTTCACTATTCTTCCAAAGAAAACTCAAGAGAAAAAAAAGCACAATATAGGAGCACTAACGTATTCTTCAGAGTCCTCACATGAGACAGAAATCACGAGGTCATGGCTGTTTGACATTTTCTAAGACAAAAATGCCCAAGAATGGCCTGGGTAGTTTTTAGTACTGGCCTTTAGCATTTGTGTTAGCAAATGCCCCTCAAACCTTTTCCCTAGCAGCTCAGTGGTTATTAAAGACCCAGGTCTTCCAATTTCTACCCAACGGTTCTCACCCTCAGTTGTACACTAGCGTTCGATAGATCAGTAGGTTGGCTGCAGCATACAATCATCTACTGTGCATTTCAAAATAGCTGGAAGGGAATCATTTGAATGTTCCTAGCATAAAGACAAATATTTAAGGCAATGAAGATCCTAAGTACTCTGAATTGCTCTTTACAAATTATATGAATGTATTTAATTATCACATGTACCCCCAAACTATATGCATCGATTATGCATCAGTAAAAATTGTTTAAAAAAAAAAAGAGCCAGAAAGAAAAAGCCTTCCAAAGCCAAGCCACACCCTGGACTGATTAAAGAAGAATCTACGATTAAAAAAAAAAAAAAAAAAGAATTTCAAAAGGTGTTATTTTTCAGGGCCTGTTCATCTCGATGCCTCCTTCTCTCTCCAGTCCTTCCCAATGCCTCATCCCTATCCTCCCCTACACTTTCAGATAGTCCTGTTTTTCTCTGATGCTGTTTGCTTTTTGCCACCTGGAGACAGTCACGTCTGGTTTCTGCTCTCCTTCCCCTCAGATCTGTGAACTTCTATGAGCAGTAACGTCAGGCTTCTCTGGAAACACTGTGGGGCCAAGAACAGCACCTTTCAGGTGGCGTGTACAGCGCCTCTGTTTCCACCACATTCACTTTCCTCGTAACTCTCACAGTGGCAGCTCCCTCCTGCCATCCCGCTTCGGGCTGGGTATTGACAGAGGCGAGTGAAGGGTCAGGTCCTGGGCCCAGCTGAGTTG
The DNA here is from genome assembly GCF_049350105.2 of Macaca mulatta. Taxonomy (NCBI): domain Eukaryota; kingdom Metazoa; phylum Chordata; class Mammalia; order Primates; family Cercopithecidae; genus Macaca; species Macaca mulatta. Next base: position 144,477,868 of record NC_133417.1, on the reverse strand, counting down.
CTCTAAGGCCTGGGAGCCGGGCAGACATGGGGGCAGCACAGCCTTCCTGTCTCCTGTCGGCCACGTGGCCTCCAGCAGGCTGCTCCTCACCTGGCGTCCCGGGGCTGCTTGGTCCTGGGCCAGGTCGCAGGCAGCGAGGGCAAGTGTCTGGTGCAGCGTCCGGCACACAGGAGGGGTCTGTGTTCTCTTGCACGCTTGCTTCCTGGTGCCCTCTGATCTGCCTGGACCCAGGTTCGTGGCTCTGCCCTTCCTGTAGCTCAACCACCGTCCCTTCCACCTTCCCATCCCTCTGTGGCAATGTCCCTAGGAGCGACCGTCTCAAGTGAAACCCAGCCCAGCGGATGCTAGGAAGCATCACAACAGGAGGGCTTGAATTGCGCTGAAAATGTGTCTTGAGAAGATTCCTGGTGGATGGAAGCGGCTGGGAGACCTAGCAGAGGGCCCGGGCCACCCTGCAGTGGCAGCGGCTGGACCTGCAGCCCGCGGGACCTGGTCTGCGGGGCGGTGATTCTCATGAAGCTGCTGAGTTGTCATGTTTGCCTTCAGAGGGCCCTTCTGGCTTTTAATGGTGTTAGCCCCTCTGAGGCTCGGTTGCTCATTTGACTGGGCGGAGACTGTGTTCCTCAGCACCCAAGGCATGCCCTCCTGTCCTGGAGTTCCAGGGCTGCCTCCCGCTCCTGGCCACTGTCTTTGGAGGGCCTGTCTTCCCTTCTCTCTGTTTCTCTGTCTGTCTGTATTTCCCCCAAGGTGCTTGTTGTCTGTCTGTCCAGGCTCTGCCTTCTGTGATGACGGTCTTCCTGGCCTTTCTGGTGAGCACGGTTATCTGCCATCTGCAGCAGAGGGCACTGAGGCTGGCGGGACCTGCAGGGGCATGCACGGTGCTGACCACTGGGGGCTGCCGGTTCTGCTTGGCAGTGGTGTCCAGCAGGCTGCTTGACCCCTGTGACCTCACTGGGAGGGCCGAATGCTGCCTGCCCCCATCCTGGGGCAGGAAGACCAGGACACCTCACGTGCAGCTGGCCAACTTCCACTGGGTCGCAGTTTTCAGTACTGTTCCATCTCCCTCTCCAGAGGGGAGTAGTCCCTGGGCTGCCAGCCACGTGGGGTAAGTGGTGGTTGGGGTCCTGCATTCCCTAAGCAGATATTTCATGCTCCTTTACCTCCAGTCCTGGTGCCACCAGTCCCTGTGCCCCGGAGGGCTGTGTGACCGAGACTGGTCTGCCCCTCCCTTGGCCCACCCTGGCTGATGGGTCAGCTTTGCTGTCTCTGATACCTTATTCACCCAGATCCTTTCTGACTTCCAGCATTTTGTGGCCGCTCTCTCATCTCCTGTATGTGTGCTGTGTTGGTGTGTCTTTCTAAACAATCCACACACTGTTTTAGCAGGATCTTGGAGCAGGACAACTTGATTGTGTTCACTCCGTTATTTTTTACCAGAAATGTCCCTGTGGCTCTGAAATGCCACCCCGTGGCTGGCGGGTGGGACCCGTGCCTCCCCACGCAGCTGAGGACACTGCTCCCTGCCAGCCCCGCCCGCAAGCCAGCCTCACTTTCCAACGGCTTCTTTCCCTGTCCCTGGCGCCTGAGGCAGAAAGATAGAAAGCTTCTCAATCCTGGGTGGACATTAGAGTGTTTGGGTTATTTACGTTGATCACAAGGTGTTCTGCCCCGTTACATTTTACATTGTTGTTGCTGTAGACCCAGAGTTCTGAAGAGCTTACTCTCTGCCTGTAGCAAGGGACACAGGTGGTAAGAAAGCAGACGGTTGTTGGTTGGGGCATCGTGGAGAATTGGGGATGCCGTCTCTGGATGCTTCTAAAACCGTCCACACATCCACACCAAACCCGGATGGGGTGGAGCTGGTGACTGGTTGTTTCTCTACTTTAGAGGGAGAAAGAAAGCTGTGTGGCAGTCCCAGCAGTGACCCTAAGGTTTGTGTTGATACAGAATGCAGAGAAATCTCACTGAGTGTTTCTGGGGGAAGATTCCACAGTTCTAAGTGATGATTGGTTGGAAGAAAGGGTTTTTTTTTTCCACTGCGAATTTGGTTTGGTTTGTGTATTCGGAGTGTCACTGGTGGCCAGAAGTATTATCCAGGAATGAATTTTTGCATCATGACATCATTTGTGGTTAAAGGGCTTTTTATCTTTTTTCTTTTATTACCAGCTTTGTGTGCTTTAAGGCTGTGGATTGTAAAATGTATCCAGAGCCCTCAGTGGCATCTCAAAGCCTGTGCCGCCAGGATGAGGGAGATGGCCCTTTGCCAACCCTTGTCTGTGTTGGGTGGTTGCAGTCCAGCTGAAAAGGTGTTCCTTCTCAGCGGCCGCATTTGACCCTAATGTCATGTTTTCACTGTACCAACACCACGTCCCCTACTGGAGGAACCTGCCCATCTTTTAAGGAAGGTTTCCATTTCTGGACCTCACAGCAAGATCACACAGTACACACTGTCATGTGTGATGCAGAACCAAACTCAGGCCCTCTGTGTTTCCAACGAGGGGCTCCAAGGGGCCGTCAGAGCCAGGTGTCTGACCAGGTGAGGGAGGACTGGAGGTGTCCCTTGGGTAGCAGGTATGTGGCCACGGGTGAGGGGAAGAAATTGAAGGCGGTTCAGTCAGGCGCCTGAAGAAGGGGCTGGCACTTCTTTCAGTTCTACGGCAGTCTGCTGAGCACCCAGCCCCGCCTGGGCCTTCCCGTGGGCCTTCCCGGGGGGACCTGCCTTCCCCCGCTTTCCTGGCTTCCCTCTCCTGCTCCTGAGCCCAGCCAGGCTCCACCCCTCCGTCCAGGCTCCACCCCTCCGTCCAGGCTCCACCCCTCCGTCCAGGCTCCACCCCTCCGTCCAGGCTCCACCCCTCCGTCCAGGCTCCACCCCTCCGTCCAGGCTCCACCCCTCCGTCCAGGCTCCACCCCTCCGTCCAGGCTCCACCCCTCCGTCCAGGTGTTCTCATTCCCCCTGGGGAGGGGGCAGCCCTGCAGGCTGTGGGAGTCCAGCTGTGTTTTACTCTCCCACAGACCGACTTCTGCCTTCGTGGATCTGCTCTTGTGAGTGTGTGTTTTCTGTTTTATTAATTCCTGTTTTTATCGCTGTTCTCCTTTCTCTGCGCTATTCGGATATGCTTGTTCTAACTTTCAGATTGAATGTTTCACTTGTTAATTTTTAGCCCTTCTTCCTTTCGGATGGAAGCAGTCAGGATTCTGTGCGGTGCTTCCCTCGGGGTTCAAATGGGGCTGCTTCGGTTAAGTTCTGATTTGTAGTATTTAATTTGTAAAACGTATTACCTTAGCACTTCGTAAAGTCTTGCTGTTTCTCAAGAAAGTTATTTTGAAATTTGTTTTATGGTTCCTTTTTTTTTTTGAAAAAATGAAGTATTTAGAAGTGTTTTTTGATTTCTGAAAGTCTGAATTTTCCAAGTCATGCTTTTTGTTATTGGTTTCCAATTTACTCCATTATGGTAAGAAATTACCCAGTCTTTGAATTTTATTGAGACTTGCTTTGTGGTCAATGTTTATGAATCTTTAATATATGTGTGAGAAGAGTTTGAATTCTCTAGTTGTTGGGTGCGGGATTCTAAATATGCTCATTAATTCAAGCTTATTGATTGTAAATTATCTACAATATAGAACATGTGAGAGGCAAGAATTGCTGTGAAGGAGGGTGAGCAGTCAAGGACAGAGGGGATTCAGGAGGGTGGATTTCTGCATTAAACTCATTCATTCATTCATTCACCCATTCATACTGATTGGGTCTTCTAATGCCAGCCCCTGTCCTTGGCATGTGGGATTCACGTATTTATGATTGACACAGAGAACCCTATTTCATGGTGCTCGTGTTACCCTGGGAGGAAGAGAGGAAACTGGTAAAGGCCATGAGTAAACAGTAGAGCAGGGAAGGCAGAGCGGAGCTCAGAGTGGAGGGGCTGTGATTTTACACCCACTGGTGAGGGCAGACCTCCTTAGAAGGTGAGCAGACATCTGCAGGCCAAAGATCTGGTCAGGAGAAGAGGGAGTGGACAGCGCAGGAGACTCAAAAGGCGTGGCTTTGAGTGACACGGAGGCTCCTGGAGATTCTGAGCAGAGAAGCGACACCACGTGACCTGTGCCATAGCGAATGCAGTGGCCACGTGGGGCAGGCATCGGAGGAGCAGGGAGACCCACCAGGGTCTGGGAGCAGCCAGGCAGTGGATGGGGCTCAGTCCGGCTAGATGGAGTGGGAGTGTAGACAATGGTACCAACTCTAGAGATATTTGACATAGAGGGGATTTCCTTAGGTTGCAGATGCGCTGTGCAGGAAACAGAAGAGTTGAGGGTGACTTCAGGATTTTTGGCTTTAAGCACTGCTGATGGAGTTGCATGAATTCATGGGGAATGTGGGTGGAGCGGACCCTGCGCTGGGATGAGGATTAGTATGGATCTGTGCAGTGCTTTCAAAGGCACCCAGTTTGAGACGCTGAGTGGTGGGCGTTTGTGAGCCTGAGCCGAACTTGGGAGGGGCCTGCGCTGGGTGTTCACAGCAGAAAGATACATGGACATGAACTCTCCCAGGCAGTGGATCTCCTCCGTGCAAGGTTCACAAAGTAGACTTTGTTTCTTTTCCTTTTTTTTTTTTTTCTTTAAACAATGTTTGCTTAGTGCTAGCATGCATCTTCTACCAAATCCTGCTTTGTAAAGTGTTACTGCTGGCAAGAGAGTTACCGGCTCCAGGATCTTTGTTGGGCAGAGAATGTGAGCACACAGCCTCCACAGCCAGCAGCAAGGTCCTGCTCAAAGTGGGACCTGCGATTCCCGCTAATTACAGCAATGAGGAGGACACTGATGGCCACAGGTCCCCTTACCAAGGCCACCCGTCCGTCACTCAGCTAAGTACTGTGTGTTCATTGGCATTTAATGCCCCTGGGGACATCACACAGTAGTTACTCGTTCAGGAACTGAGGCTGGGAGGTGTAAGTCACTTTTTAACAAGCTTCCCAGGTGATTTTTCTGGACGGAAGTCTGAAACAGCCCCCTGCCTTCTGCATTTCCACCTGCCTGCTGGATCATTCCACCCACAGTGCCCTTGAAAGATGCTGTAGCCCACGCCGGTCTCCAGAAAGCCCAGGCGGAATGCACGTTGCTGCCTGGAAGAGGCTGGCTCACCCCACAGGAGAGGGGCTACCTCCTTCAGGCCTCTTCCGTGGTGCCCTCTCATCTTCTCCAATGCCAAGTACAAGAAATGTTTTCTATTTTTAAATATTTCAACTGTTACTGTTAAGTAATAGTGGTTCCTACTTTGGCCCAGCTGTTAGGTGAAACACATAACCAAACGTTTGGAGGTTGCTAAGAAGGAAATTCTGAAATGTGTTCTTATGTAAACTTGACCTTACGTAACTGAGAAGGCAAGAACAACTGCAGTGGGGTTTGTAGACTTCCTAGACCACTGAAACTATTTTTAATTTTCAGACAATATATTTTTATCCATTGGGTTTAGGGTATTTGGATAGCTTTCAGGAGTAACGTGTAACTTGTGCTGGTGTGAGCAGGCTAGAGAGACGGGCTGCAGTGGTTGCGGGGAGGTGGTGGTGTTCCAGGTGACAACGCTTACTGGCTGCATCTGCCATCTGTGATACCCGGGTCCCCGCCGGGACCTGCTTCGGGGGCTGTGAGGACGAAAGATCACAAAGCAAAAACACTTTAAATTCGTGCTCAGTCCAGAAACGTTAGTCTTTTGTTATTGTTTCTATTCGATTGCTTTTGCACTGGAATTGTAGAGTCTTAGAATGATTTTCCAGGAATGCTTTGTCCATCACGTGATTGTAGCAGCATCTCAGACGGTGGCTCTGTCTGTTATTTCTGGAGGTCATGCTTGTCTTTAGTGGCTGCGCTTCTGTGTGAGAACTTAAAGCACATTTCGCCTTTTTTTTTTTTTTTTTTTTGGTATGGGGTAAGGCCTGGTTCTATTTATAGTTTCCAGGAAGTACATTTGTGCACTTCTTGAAAGCCACAGCTTACCAACTGCATGCCAGGTTTTTATTTTCAGCTCTTGCTCAATTTGAGCTTGCAAATATTTCCAAAAGATGTTTTTTTTTCTTCCTGGGGATATAGAACAAATTAGAAACATTAAAAGGATTTTCTAAAGAGCTTTAAGGATAATTCTGAAATAGGGAGCAGGGAAAAAATCTAACACTTGCGTTTCCATTAAATCACGGAGCAAAAGCACACAGATGGTCTTGCTCCCTCCAGATAGAGCCCTGGCTGGTACGGCCAGCACCCAGGGACTCTGCATGCAGAATTCCACGAGAATAACATCATGGGCTGCCGTAAAAGCCGGGGATGCGAAGCGAGGCGTTTCTGGTATGTTTCTGGCCTCGCTGTGGCACAGGGTGTCAGCCCTTGGGTGGGAAGGGTCTTTGGAGCCCCTTATGGCGGCGAACTTACAGCCATATTTGGATTCAATGCTGGCAAGGAAGGACTTTATTTTCTGTTAGAATCAAATTTGGAATACGTTTTTGAGTAAAGCTTGCTGCATTGTTGATACAGCTTATTACTCAGAAGAAAAGAGCCATTTAAGTGACCTGTTAAGGAAAGTTTTATTTCCTCAAAGTTCATAATCGCTTCAATAGTTTCAGCTTGTCATTTAATAGAACCCTCTGAAAGAAATATTCACCAGAAAAGAATCCCATCCAGCTGTGTGAGCTGTGAACATGGCTCTCATCCACGAGGACTGGCTGGAAAATGAGATTTCTGAGTTTATCCTACATTCAGGGGGCCTCTAAGAATGTGGACAGATGTGGAAGTCACCGTTCTTCAGTTGAAGGCTGTGTGTGTGTGTGTGCGCGCGCGTGTGCGCACGTGTGTGCGTGCGTGTGTGTGTCCCACTCTCAGCGCACTTTGAGGCGCAACTCCAGGTGACTCAAGTGACACAGTTGAGTCCAGGCCTTGCGGTGAGTGCTGAGGACACAAAGATGGGCATGGGCCGTCCTTCCCAGGTGGCCACTCTTAACCCCTAGGGAGGGGGACAGGGTCTCCGAAGCTCCTGCCACACCCCTGCCCTTTTTGCTCCGCTTTGCGTTTCAGTAGCCCCTGTGGGGTGACCAGATGCTCTTAGCTTTGTTGGTTGGAGCTGTGATTTTTTTTCCAGAGGGTTTCCCAGAATGCTCCCAACTCCTCCCCTGACGTGGTGTCAGGTGGCACCGTGGTGCCCAGACCTTGGCTTTCCTCGGCTGTTCATGTCAGAGAATGGGCCAATGTCCGCTCCATCCCCTTCACTTCTCTTTTATTTTTCTAAATGGTGTTCGCAAGCACGCTGACACTGTTTGACGGGTTCTCCTTCACGTGGAGGCGTCATTTAAGGCGACTGTAAACAGGGAAGGTAGAGAGAGACAGGGCGGGAGGCCTCTGTGCTTCACTCAGCGGATCACACGTCACCGCCCGCAGCATGAGCTAAGTCCAAGGGCCGGCGGGAGGGGGTCTTCGTGGGGAGGGCGTACTCCGCCTTGGTCGTGATGACAGCGTGGCACCAAGGTCGGTCCCCGGCTTTTTTGGCTACAGAAGGTGGAACCAGTGGGGGAAACCTGGTAGAAGGGTACCTGGAACCTCTCTGGACTTTCTTTGCAACTTCCTGTGAATCTATAATTATTTTTTAAATTCACAGTATTAGTGTGAAAAACCTGTAATAAAATATGTGACTCATTTCCCATCTGTTACCCATTTAAAGTTGAGATATGTCATTCCATGGGATTAGAAATAAAGAAAAAAAGATGGATGTTCATGGATGAAGCTGAATGGCTAAGGTCGATCATTGTGGTAGCTGGATACATGGGTGTTTATTATACTCCTCTCGCTAACTTTGCGTGTCGTTGAAGATTTTCATAAGGAAAGGCTGCTGACCGGTTCCCGAGAGTCTTCTGGTACCATCTTCTCCGAGGTCACTGTCTTGCCCTAAGAAGCACAAACTGTGCCCGCGTAGGCTTTATCACTTCTGCCTAGATCAGCAATCTGGCGGATTTCTTTCATCTTTATTATCTTCTTCCTCTTTTTCATTGCACAATGTGTGCTTTAATTTTCTAGTTCTTTTTCTAACTTTCTGAGTCCAGTGTTTTTATTTGTTTGGGTTCCTTTTGTAGTTACTTAAATGTAGGTAGCTATTCATTGTTCTCTGACCTCAATTTTAGGCAATTCCTACAATTTTCGACGTGTGATGTGTTCATTACTTTATAAATGTGTATCACTTTCACTAGAATTTGAAGTGTTTAAGAGAAAGAGACTTATTTTTCCTATGGTCGGATTTTTGTTTCCTGGTTTTATTTCTAGTTCTGTTGCTGTGTGTTGAAGTGTTTAGTCTACACTGTGTGTATTTGGAAATTGTGTTCTTTACATGGCATTGGTTTTTGTAAATGTTTCATGGGGGCTTGCAACAAAAGGCATACATGGCTTAGTGGTAAGCGGTTCGAAACCTATCTGTTGGCTGAAGTAGGAATTGTACTATTCCCATCCTCTGTATGCACACCTCCTGTGTGTTTGCTCTGCCATGAGTGTGCAAGGGCAAGTTCCTGTCTAGTGCTGAGCACGTGTGTCTGCATTCTGTGTGTTCTGTGTTTTCCCTTGAAGGTACACATCATGCATGCCTTAGACAGTTCCATCCTCTTTGTAACTTGTATGCTTTATACTTAGGAAATGGGCAAATCTGTTTGGTATTTCGTGTTGGATTTAATCTTTGTGATATTGATATCTTGATTGCACATTTCAATTTGTTTCTATTTGCCTTTTGGGGCTTTTTACCCATTGAATCTGAGCCTTACACTGGATTTGTTTTTAATATAATGATTGTTCAGTTCTGTTTTTTATCCAATCTGATAATTTTCATGTAACTCTGTTATTTATGAATGTTGATAAAATTGACATATTTCTTCTACAGTTTTCATCCAATTTTATGTTCTGTTTTCTGTTTTTGTTTTTTGAGACGGGGTCTCACTCTGTCACCCAGGCTGGAGTACAGTGAAATGATCATGGCTCACTGCAGCCTCTACCTCCCAGGCTCAAGCAATCCTCCTGCCTCAGCCTTCCAAGTAGCTGGAACTACAGGCACGTGTCGCCACTACTGGCTGACTTTTTAATTTTTTTGTAGAGATGGGGTCTTATGATGTTGTCCAGGCTGGTCTCAAACTCCTGGCCTCAAACGATCCTCCTCCCACCTTAGCCTCCCAAAGCACTGTGATTATAGGCGTGAGCTCCTGTGCCCAACCCTGTTTTCTGTTGTGAAGGCTTCTTGTTTTGTTTTCTATTTGACTTCTTGGATATGGGCTTTCTTACCTTTTATTTGGTCTGGCGTGTGTGGTTTCTTCTCCTTCTGGCCGTGTAGAAGGCCGTGCTCTCTTTTTAGTTCTTACTGTGGGAACTCTTACAAGCTCATATGCTTTCCCTGAACTGTGCTTTCCTGTTCCAGCACCTTTGGACGATGTGTGCTGATGTCCCTGTGAGAGAGTAGCCCGTCGGCACAGACACTTTCCACCATCTCTTTATTTTGTTACTTGCAGTGTTATTTTTAGTTTTGGTGATTCTCTTTATAACATATAAATAATATATTTAGACTGACATTTATCAAGTTATTAGCCTTAAAATGGTTACTGATTCTATCACTGAGAAAAAAGAGAAAACAGTTACATTAAGTTTCTTCCCCCAAATTTTAGTTTCGTTACCATTTCCATTTAAAATGTGAGGAATTTTAGGTGAACCACTAGGTTTTGGAAAGTCGGTTTTGAAGGTCTGGTGACTTGATTATCCACCATGAAGGGGAGTAGAAGGGCCTCTTGCTTTCCAAGAGCTTCTGGGAGCGATGCTGCCGGCTCCTGGAGACCCTGTTCCCGCCTGTGCTGTGTCAGGCTCTGCCACCAGCGGCCCTTTGGAGCCCTACAGAGGCATGTCCTCCTGTGCCCACCCTGAGGCCCGGTGCCCGCAGCCTGCCGTGGCCCAGGGTGTGAGAATGTCTGCAAGGGAGTCCTCTGTCTGCCAAGGAGCCTCCCTTTCCATAGGAGAGCTCTAAGGGGGTTCGGGGTTTGGAGTTACACTGGGGGAAGGGAAGGTGGCGTGAATGCAGTCACCTGTCTTTTGCTACTTACGTCTCTTCTGACAAACCAGGGACTGTGTCATTTAGAAATTGTTGAGAATAGTTCGAGATGGCTTAGTCAGAGCTTCCTTCCTGTGCACATTCTGACTTGCCAAGAAAGACAGCCGAGTGCGGCGAGTGGAACCCCGGCGCGCCCACTTCTCTCCAGACTCCCGTCCTGGCCCAGGGAAAGGGAAGGACACACACCCTTCCCAGTCAGTCCTGTTCCCAGGGGCCCAAGTAGCCCACAGGGGGAAGGCGTGCAGCGGGGTAGAGTGAAGGCGGAGGGTCTGGGCTTCACCCAGGGAAGGAGGCTGTGTTCCTGGAAGGACATTCAGTTCAAGAGGAAAGGCTCAGATGTTCATACCATAAATATTCAGCATCACATAAAATTTAAAACTCAGTTAAAAAAGCCTTCTCTTCTTCAGAAGGTTTTGGCTGTTAGCGGTCTGCAGCACAGCAGGTGTGGACAGTGAGCACCTATGTCTCCAGGTGTCCTGAGAGGGCAAGGTCAGAGCTGGTAGGGCACCCTCCTCATCCTTCTCCTCATCCCCAGTTGTCTTTCAGGTCGGAACATGAGAAGATCAGCTCTTAGTGCCAAGGTTTTTTGGAGACTTTTTCTTTTTTATTTTTTTTCCTCTGGAAAGATGTATGAGAACATTTCATTTTTGTTCTTGAATGGAATCTTCCGCATAAATACTACATATATATGTACATACGTGAGTATGCATGAATATCTATGTGCATGTGTGTATATATATATAAACGTGCGTTTTTATATTCATTGATGTGGAAAGTGTTCACAGTGATTACTAGGGGAAAAAACATGCATAATATGGTCCTAATTAAAATGTAAAAGCCATATACAATGTAAGCACAAGTCCATATGTATGCTGAAGAGTTTATTTGATTTTTTAAACAAATTAGGGTTTAATGTGTTAGAAGTACATATTATTTTAAAATAAATTTGGGTGCATTCTATGACTATATCATAACTTTTATGAGTCGAGTCAAAGGCATAAATATTTACTTGGGGACTTTAACACGCATTATCAAATTGCCTTCCAGAGAGGTTGCACCACTCATTATTTATTCCGGGTGATTTTTTAGGAACCAAGATTCGCAGACCCCCGATGCCTGTGCAGAGCTGATGACCACCTCCTCCAGGGAGCCCGGTGCAGAGGTGCTGGCGCAGACAGCTTTGCCAGTCCACACTTTCTTGCTTTGAAGTTTTTGTGTCTTCTTTCTGTTTTGGTTAGTGGGGAAGGGGTGTGTGCTGCCTGGAGATTAGAGAGAGGTCTGGCATTTCCTGCGGGGGTGTCTCCTAGTGTTGCCGCCATTCATGTTGTTGACCAGAGAAGAGAGATGGACTCCAGGTGGTAGAACTCGAGCTCCCTGTGCCTTTAGCCACCCCCGTCCTCAGCCCTTGCCCACTCCAGATGCAAGGAGGTTGACGATGGTCTTTGGTGCCCTCGCTGCTGATTTCAGGTGAGATGAGGGACTTTGGCCTGCAGGGACCCCAGGTTTCTGGGGCGTGGACCCTGCTTCTCTGGGCTCCCAGCAGCTAGCCCCTGGTTTCGTGTCACCAATGACTCCCTGTTGCCAGCTTCCGTGCCCAGCCTCAGCCCACGGCCTCTCACCAGTGTTGACTTGGTGGAAGCACCTCTTCAGCGCACCACGTGCTCCTGGTACCTTCCCCTGCCCTGGCCACCAGTCCTCGGGCGCCTTGGTGGGTTTTTCTTATCTCTGCAGCATCTTCACATCCGAGTGCCCCAGGGCTCATCTCTGGCCCACTCCTCGTTTCCACTGAGTCATTCCCTTGGTGATCTCCTGGCCTCATCCCATCAAATCATAGATCACAACACCATCTTGATTCTGTCGCTGGAATGTTTGGCTCCAGCCTGGGTCTCACCTGCCTTCCAGGTCCTAGAGCCGCTTGCTCTCGATCCCCAGGTGGGCGTTCTCAGACTCAGCAAGTCTGAAAGCAGGCTCCTGATCTTCCCCTGCAAACTTGCTTCTCCCGCGTCCTCCCCGAGTCAGGGCAACCACCAGGCTTAGGATCCTGAGAGTCCCCTTGACTCCTGTTTCTCTCCAGCCCCACGCGTGGCCTGGCAGCCAGCACTGGCAGCTGCCCATTAAAGTGTGTGCAGAGGGAAGGGTCCCAGTCAAGTTTGAAAATGTTCTAAAAACTTGGTAAATCTAAAAGTTTGTTGGATTGTACATTTGAGAAGGGTGGAGTGTAAAATATACCTCCTTAAAGCTATCAACATGTGTGCTGAGCCTGGCCACTGCTCACAGCGCCAGCATTGCCACACGTGGCAAGCCACAGGTGTCACCCACGTGGCTGTTGCAGGTGCCTCCTCACCTGGCCCCAATTCTGTCCTTGCCCCTCTAGTCTGATCTCGGCCAAGGAGCCAGAGTGTGGTTGACAGAATAATGGAACCCCCGAAATGTCCCTCAGCTGATCCTCAGACCCTGTGACTGGGTAACCTTATGCCGCCAAAGGAGCTCTGCAGATGGGGCTGTTACGAACCTGGAGATGAGGAGGTTATCCTGGATGATTGGGGTGGGCCCTTTGTCTTCACAGGGGTTCTTTAAAGAAGAAATCAAGAGGATTGGAGGCAGAGGAGGCATGCAGACAGAGCAGAGACGGCCACGCAGGTGCTGGCGTTGAGGAGAGAAGGGACCAGGAGCCAGGGGACATGGCAGCCTCCAGAAGCTGGAGAAGGCCAGGAGCAGATTCTGCCCTGGAGCCTGCAGAAGAAGCGCAGCCCTGCCGGCTTTCTGACTTTAGCTCCGTAAACCCCATGTCAGACTCTGGCCTCTGGAACTGTAAGATAATAGACATATGTTGTTTCAAGCCACTGAGTTTATACTAGTGTGTCACATGCATCAAACACAAGAAGCTAACACCCAGAGTGAGCCTGTCAACTTTACGTCAGCCAGACCCAGCTTTTCACTCCCATCCATGTGACCTAGGCGGGTTTCTCTACCTCCATGCCTCAGTTTTCCACATCTGTGAAATGGGGACTAGCAGGCAGTTAGGCACATGCTTTGCATAGCGTTCTGCTTTCTTGTGGGTCCCCCTCATCCAGCTGTGCACTCATGGAGGGCAGGCCCTGCCCCGTGCACCGCAAGCGCTCCGGGGAGCTGGAGGTGAAGGCTCACTCTGTCCCTGTCAGGCAGTGTGTGTTCCGTGCTTGTATTTCAGTGTGCGCTGAGTGTGGGCTGTCCTTTGCTTCTCCCCTTGGTTTTTCTCCTGGGAACCCTGATGTTCCGTGCTTGTATTTCAGTGTGCGCTGAGTGTGGGCTGTCCTTTGCTTCTCCCCTTGGTTGTTCTCCTGGGAACCCTGATGCTGGGTTTTCCAGCGTAAGCACATCGGGAGTTTTGTTGCTGGAGTTGGGTAATGGCTCCGGCCACTCTGTGAACTGGAAAAACACATAGCTGCAGATACAGGCTTTTGGGGATAGACAATAGATGGACCTCCAGAACCCGAGTGAATTCCAGAGGCAGTAGCAGCAGTAGCAGGCTTGTCTGTGAATGGGTAGGGTCCAGACGTTTCTTCTGGAGAGCTCGATCCTCCAGTGAGTGGTTGCACTGGAGTAGCAGTCTTCAGCGAGCAGGGAATGAGGGGCGCCGGCACCGCTGAGTTGTGCTGTTGGGTTTAAGGAAACCTGAGGGCCGTTGCTGAGTGCGTTCTCTCTTTCAGCATCCGCCACGGCTGACTCTTCAGCATTCCCGCTGGCCACCCAGCATCTGCCCTTGTGGCTGTGGCCCCGCCCGCCCCTCCCTGGCCCCTACTTTGCTGTTATGGGACTGGCGAGCTCTTGTCCTCCCGCCAGCGTCATGGCTGTCTCATAATCTGGGGACAGCTCTTGGTACTGGAGGGACCAGAGAGAGCAACCCAGATGCCACACCTCCTCCAGCTTTGCGTGTTCCTGGGGCGATTGCAGGGAGGGGCAGACAGTAAAGAAGTGAACAAGTCAACAGGCTGGAACCCACATGGGTACAGAGGCTAGAGGAGGCCTTTGTTTCAGTCTGCTTTTCTGTTTTTCAGATTAGAGTCTTTCCCAAATGTTTGGTCATCCTGGCTGGCCAGCATCTAAGAGTGAGTCTCTAACAAGCTGGGCGGGGCATGTTGACTGCTTATCTTACTGGCCAGGTGGCAGGCAGGGACCTGATCACTTCCTGGTGGTCTTGGATGCCACTGCCTGTTGTCCTGTTCTCTTAGCCCAGAGAGGACCCTCTCAGCTCCTTCCTGGAGTCCAGGCCTGGCTCCCACAGCCTCGCCCCTTGGCATGTCAGCTCTCACTGCCCCTGTTTACTGCCCATGCTGGCACTCCTGCCCTCAGCCTGATGGCACCAAGCCTGGGAATTCTGGGGGAATGGGATTGGTCCCTCCATGGGGTGCTGAAGGGATGATGGGTCCATGCTCTTTGCAGATCAGCCTTCCCCAGGCTGTTTGGCCTTCACACCAGCCTGGCTTCAGCAATCTGGTCAGCCAGCCCCCGACTGGCTTCCAGAATTCTATGGCTGCTGTCTGCTTGTCGGACCTGTGTTTTTGGAGAGATTTATATCTTTTTTCCTTTTTTTTTGACTGCTTTTAGAAAGGGGTTGAGGGAGTAGGGTCAGTGCCCTCGCCTGTGTTCTTTACAGGAAGCAATTCTTTAAATGTCGAGAGGGAAAAGCCCCCCGCCCGCCCAGCTCAGCCAGGAGGCCGTGGGTAGAAAGACCCTTTCAACCAAGTCTCACAATTAAGGTTAGAGATGATTTTGGCTCCTAAGAATACTCTTAGAAATCTAAAGCATCCCAGTTCACATCACTTTTATCTGTTTCTATGTAAAAATACTTATCATTGGATTTGCAGATTAAAATTTTAGTGAGACGAAGCATCATTTTCCCAACCTTCCCATCAGTCATGTTAAAGCAAAGTCTTTAAGAGCATTTTTCATACTTAAGGGATATTTTCTAAAAAGTGACCCTGTGCTTTTGATGAGATGGCTAAGGAGAATGGAACCCTTTGCACCTTCACGCTGAAGTCTCGATTCCGCGTCTGCAGAGCGTGAGACTGCCCTCGAGGAAGCCCCTCGGTGACGCGGCGTGCCGCTGCCTCTGGTTTGTTTGGTTTTGTTTTCTTCGGGGCTTATTTTTGAAAGCAATGGCATGATCAGTGATAGCAGTCCTTGAAGACATTTTAAGATGCTGGATTCTGGGGAATGTTCTATGGCTGAAGAATGTCTGACAGCTCAGTGAAAGCAAAGTGGAAAAGTCACTGCCTGGGATTTAAAGCTGTGTCTGCAGCTTCAGCTTTTGAATCACTGGGTTTAGAAACCACAGCCCTTGCTTCAGACAAAGTCCCAAGAATTGGAGTCTGGTGTTGGCTGGCAACCATATCATTCACGTTAAGCCAAGTGAGGTGAGAAACTGATGGAATGGAAATTTCAAATGCAGATTCCTTTGATGTTTCTTTTATCTCAAGATAAAACTCAGTGCTGTGGATTTCTTCATCCTCATATGACTAAGCCGAGTCAAGCTGCGTGCAGGGGCCTGGACCAACCTGAGGACCATCACCATTAGCAACCAGGACTTTCAGCCCCCAGGAGAAGCATGGGGCAGGGCTCTCGGGAAGGGCAAAGCCTAATTCTTTCCAGCATTCCAGAAGCTGACTTTTATACTGCTTAGTGATTTTGTAGTGTGAGGGCAATAATTCTGTTTATACTATTTAAAAAAACAGAATGAAAGAAATAATATATTTCTCTGTCAGACATTTTTATTTAAATTTTGAATAGGTCCGTTTAAAATGGAATGTAAGTGAATCTTTTTGTGAGAAAGTGATTTTAGATGCGTAAAAGCTAGGTGATTTTACCACGCAGTCATGATCCTGATTTGCAGGTATTGTAACATTTAAGATTGCTTCATCCAGCTTTCACATACTGTCCAATAAAGCAGGACAGGCCAACGTCCACCTTCTTTTAGGATGGCGTGTGTAAAGGACCCTCGGTGTTTGTGGAATGTGTTTTCTGTGATCAGGTTCATGCCACAAATCCTCTTTAAGAGCAGGCCGGCGAAGGAATAGTGCCTTTTCGTGCTTGTCTCTGGAAGGTGCCCCAGGAGCTGGTTGGTTTTCACTGGAGGGGGTTCTGGTCTCATTCGCGTTCCAAGCGCACATCCCAAGTGGGTCATTGTATAAATGTTCTTATCCCACCTGTTGAGTGTCCTCTGTCACCAGGAATTGGATGGTAGGATTTTGTGCTGTCACTCTGTCCCCTAAACTGGTGTTTCCTCCTTTATTATGATAATATAAAGGGGACCTTGTATCACAAACGAATCACTTTTGGTGGAAGAGGGGCAGGACATTTCCCTGTACTGGTTTAAGCAGGGCCAGGCTCCTCCAAGGGAGCCCCAAGCCCTTGTGCTCACAGGCCAGGTAATAAATGCACGTATTTGTAGTAAAGCCATTCACCACTCCCCAAAATGTAACATTGAGAATAGGGTTTATCACTGAGTTACTTTCTTTAAAAAACTAGCTTTGCCGTGTAAGTATGCTTCCTCAATCAGCATACGGTTTGGATTTGCTTTTCCAAGCTTTTAAAAATCGAAATCATACTGACATGGTTTTCTGCAGCTTACTTTTTTGTTTGTTTGTTTTAACTCAGCGTTGTTTCTAAGATTCATTTACGTCATTCCACATGGCTGGGATTCGTTCACTTTCACTGCCGGATACAATCCCACACTCTCAATATTCCACCGTTTATCTGTTGCTCTGTTGATACTTGGGCCGTTTGTAGTTAACGCTGCTATAATGAATATCCTTGTACCATTCTCCTTGTGTAGACGTGCAGGAATTTTTCAAGGGTGGCTGTACCAAGGAGAGGGCTTGTTGCTGGGTCCTGAAAGCGAGATTCGGCTGTCTATGAGAAAGCCCACTGTTCTAGAAGGCTCCTCTCATTCATGCTGCTGCTCCCACGCCCCCGCTCCCTGCCTCTCCACCCGCAGTTGGGTTGGTGGGTGTAAAGTGGGGTCTCCGGGGGTCTGATTTGCCTTTCCGGGCTCACTAACATGGTCCAGCATTCGATCCTTTGTTTCCCGTGCCACCAGGGTCTTCTGTGAAAAGCCCATTCATACCTTCTGCAGTTCTTTAGAATCCTCTCCTTCTGGCGGCTTTATGGGAGTTACTTACATGTTACGGATACGGGTCCTTTGTCAGTTGATGTGTTAAAGCAGCTGCTCTGAGATTCAGTCTTCCACTTTTTAAGGCTGTCTAAGGAGCAGAAAATTTTAATCTAAATGTAGTCAGAGGTAACAACGTCGTATTTTGTCATAAGATGCACTTTTCACATCTTGAGTTTTCTGTTCCAAGGATGTTTTCCAATAGTGTCTGCTAAAAGTTTCAAGATTCTGCTTATCACATTTGAGTCTTAATCCACGTGGAATCCGTTGTGGCCTGTGGTGTGAATAGGGACGAATCCCATCTTTTTTTTCCCCGTAGAATAGTAGGATAAGCGTTTGTCCCAGCTGCATTTGCAGAACACCCTGTTTTTCCACAGTAATCTGCAGAGGACCTGCCTCTACCCTCTTTGGGACCACCTCAGCTGCTTCTCAGTCCTTCTTCCATGTAGTTTTATGACCAGCTTTGAAGATCATGAACTACCTTGCATTGGACCTGTAGCTCAGTTTGGAGAGAATCAGTATCTTCAGAATAGTAATCTTCCTGTCTTTGAATACGACTATCTTGCCATTTATTTAGACCATTTAAAAATGTCTTTCAGGGCCAGGCACAGCGGCTCACACCTCTGATCCTAGCACTTTGGGAGGCTGGGGCGAGCGAGTTGCTCGAGCTCAGGAGTTCAAGACCAGTCTGAGCAATGTGGCAAAACCCCATCTTTAAAAAATAATAGGGGCCGGGCGCGGTGGCTCACACCTGTAATCCCAGCACTTTGGGAGGCCAAGGCGGGCAGATCACGAGGTCAGGAGATCGAGACCACGGTGGAACCCCGTCTCTACTAAAAATACAAAAAATTAGCCGGGCGTGGTGGCGGGTACCTGTAGTCCCAGCTACTCAGGAAGCTGAGGCAGGAGAATGGCATGGACCCAGGAGGCAGAGCTTGCAGTGAGCCGAGATTGTGCCACTGCACTCCAGCCTGGGCGACAGAGCGAGACTCCGTCTCTAAATAAATAAATAAATAAACAAACAAACAAACGCAAACTAGCCATGCGTGGTGGTGCACCTCTGTAGTCCCAGCTACTTGAGGGGCTAAAGTGGGAGGATGGCGCAGGAGGTGGAGACTGCGATGAGCCATGATCGAGCCACTGCACTCCAGCCTGGGTGCCAGAGTGAGAACCTGTCTCAAACAAAGAAAAAAAGTCTTTCAATATATTTTATAACTTTTATCCATAAAGGTCTTTCTCGTTTTTTGTCAGATTTACTTCTAGGTGCCTTGCCTTTTTTTTCTTTTTTAATATTAGGTTTTCTGCTTGTTGCAGTATATTGAAGTGGAATTGGATTTTTGTGTTGATCTTACCTAACACGGTATTACATTTCCTCATTAGCTCTGTTAACTTCCCTGTCATTCTCTTTGCAGGTGGTGGGGGTGGGAGGAGCTCTGTATCAGCAGTCTCAGAGTCTGGATCAGGAGTTGCGTTCCCTTCCTTTGTGCCTGTATCATTACATCAGCTTTTTCAAGATTCACCATTAAATGCAGTGTTTGCTGGGGCCTTTTAATGGATACTCTTTTCTGGTTAAAGAAGTGCTCTTTTATTTCTAGTTTGTTAACAGCTTTTATAATGAATAGTTGGATTTTATCATATACTTATTTTCATTCTGAAGATGATCATAATTAACAGTAAGTTGGATTTATAGGTGGTTTGTACATAGGTTGCTTTTCTTATGTTTTCTTGCTTTTCTTTTGTTAAAACACCACGTGTATTGGTCTGCTGTCTTTTGTATAGACTATTAGATTAAGCTTGCTTATAGTTTACTTGGGACTTTTGTGACTTTATTTATATATAAAAAATATATAATAATCATATATTTATATATTATATAATTATGCTATATAATTATAATTATATATTAATTATATAATATATGTATCTTATATATTATATATTATATAATACATTATGTATTATATATTATATGTTATATAATACATTATGTATTATATATTATATATAATTCTATATAATATATAATATATTATAAATTATATTTATATAATATATAACATATATAAATTATATATAATAACATATATAATATATAAATTTTATATAAAAATTGTATATAAAATTTTTATATAATATTTAATATAATAATATATAATATATATAATTATATATACAATATATAATAATTATATATGCCTCACAGGCTGGTCTCAAACTCCTGGGCTCAAATGGTCCACTTCCTTCAGCCTCCCAAAGTGTGGGATTGCAGGCATGAGCCACTCGGTGTGACCAACAGCCATATTAGTTATCCAACAAATTCATTCTTTCTTCTCCTTAAAATTCTTTCGGATGGATCCCACCCCAATCTGACCGCTGCTTTGGAGGTGATGCGCTTTATTCCTGGCAGTTAAGGTGAAACGTTACTGTATGAGCTTAAAATGTCTAAAGTTCCCATTTTATGTCCCTGACGTCTGCAACGCGTGGGTTACAGACACTTTAACACTGAGCGCCCCTTCCCCACTCACCTCTTGCTGTTCTCCACTATTTAAATTGTCCTTTGCTTCAACCCCACAAGTTAGGTGATCTTCTTCCTTCTTCCTTCTTTCTTCTCCCTCCCTCCTAGTCCTCCCCTCTTCCTCCCCCTCCTCTTCTTTCTTCTTTCTTCTTCTTCCTGTGTTGTTCAGATGAAGTCTGTTTAGATTTCTTTCCGTAGTCCCCAGTTCCTTGCTCACCTTTTCTTCCTCCCCTTTTTTCTGCCCACCTCCATGTTGTTGATCCTCCCCTGAAGGCTTCCTGGTGAGTTTTTTAAACTTTCTTAGTTTTCAGTCTGGTATATGTTTATATCCTGTGCTTTCTTGCAGAATAGCTTCCCTGTGAACTCGATACTAGCTTGACAGTGGCTTTCTCTTAGTTCTCAGAGGCTCACTGGCCCTGGCTTCTGTGACTGCATTTCCTTTGTTGGATAATGTTGCCCATATTGCAGGGGCTTCTGAACTCTGTCTCGTCAGTCTGCCATTTCACTTTGAAGTTGTCTTGATTCCATTTTGCTTTTTCATGCATGGTTGTGCTTTCTGTGTCTGTAAATGCATGTCTCCCACCAGTTCTGGAAAATTCTCAGCCATCTATCTTCAAATATTGCCTTTCCAGAGTTCTGACAGTACGTAGAGGTTTGCAGCTCAGAGCACCCACTCTGGAACCTGAGTCTCTGGCCTAAATGCAGGACTTGCCACCTGCCACCCATGTGGGGTAGGGAGACCAGGCAGGAAGGATGAGTGCTTGTAGGAATTCAGTGCTGAGGGGCAGAGGCGGCTGGGGAACAGGGGAAGGTCGGGGAAGGCCCTTGCAGTCAGCTTTGATGACAGGTGAGGTAGGGAGGAGCACGGGCACCGTCCCTGTGACATTGAGTTAGCTCTTTGACTCAACTAGCAGGGGTTAGCTCTATTGGGGGCAGTGGTGACCCTAAGAGGCTTTGGTGTCTGAAAACGGAAGGTGGCTTCAGAGGCCCGTGTTCGGTCTCAGCACTTGCCCTGATAGGAGCTCTAGAGTACAGACTTGGGGTGCCCTCTGTCCTGGAGGGTTGGATGCAGGGTTGAAAGCTAACCCATTCCCACGGTCTGGCTGTTGAAGGGTGAGAAACGGCAGACTCTCCATGCCAGGCCCGGGACGCCTGGTCCATCCCTAAGCCCTTCCTGAGCACACATCAGTGGGGCAGCCCTCCATGGGCCCTCTCTTTCCTGAAAGCAGGGGTTCTTGGGTCCGCGTGGGAGTTGGCAGTGCAGATGGCAGACTGTAAGGGCCGGTTTCATTGGACATGATCCGAATCAGAGACCTCTGCTCATTTCCCTGGAGCCCATCGCAGCCTGCCTGCCAGGTACCTGCTGTTCCTGACATTCTGCCTGGGAAATCGTGTCTGTGTTCCAGAACACTCTGCAGTACAGACACCTACCCCATGGAGCCCGGTGTGTTCAGGCTGCCTTTTCTAATAAAGCCCAGGCCGAATCACTGCTGCCTGACCTGTGGGGGCCATGGCCCGGGCACAGGGGCCGCTGCATCGCGGTCAGCATTGTGGTCAGCTGTCTCTCTGCAGTCACTACACCTGCACAGCATGGGGACGCCGGGACACAGGCTGCCAACAGGATGCCCTGCGCAGAGAGGAGCTCGCAGGTTCACAGAAGCCACCGGGATAGATGCTTAGAAATGAGGACTCCTGCTTGACACAGGAATATGCAGTTTACCTAAATCTGCTTCGTTTTTTGAATTGTGTTCCCTTCATTCTCCTACACTACGAAGAGCTTTTTATTTCCCTTGGAAGAGAGAGAGCTCGATGGGTGCATTGGACCCGAACTCCTAACCCGGAGCTGTGGGAAGGGCACTGAGGAAATGAAAGCCAGTGTTTCTTTCTCTCTCTGCACTGGAGAACAAATCAGCTCTCATTTCCTTGGTGCTTTATGAAGCTGGAGTGTTTCTGAGTCCTATTCGAATCCCTTGAAGCTGATCATTCCATTTTAGTGTCATGTCTGTGTTAGTACCTCGCAGTCCCTCATCTCTACTGCTTTGCGTACAGGTTTTGCAGAATGCGGAAGCCCCGGCCAGGGCTGGGGGTGAGGGATGGGGGCTGCAGTGAAGTCTTTCTCTACTGGACTATGGGGCAGGGATGGGCAACTGTCTGTGGTCGCCTTGGCAGTCACCACACCCTCCGTTTACAGAAGACAGTCAGTCCGCGGACGTTCAGCTCATGCGTGTTTGTAGAACCCAAGTCTGCTTCAGTTACAGCGGTTCACTTAGAGACCACAGGACTCGTGCTGGTTAGTGATCGTGGAGGGAGGGAAAGGCAGGTCCTTTGGTTTCCTTCTTATATCCTGAAAGTGTAATTTTTGTGTTTTCCAATGAGCCTTCTTGGCTTCTAGTTAGAGTGAAAAATGGAATTTTCTAAATCTGAGCACGGTCAAACGTGTTTCTATCCTTGACTCGTGTGTGAAGCTGACATTGATTTTGCTAGAATAATTCTGTTATTAAAAGGGGACAGGGAGGATTCTTCCCAGGTGCACCTGTGTCCACCTTGTCTGTGCCGGGAGGGCGCCCACTTGCTTGGGGGTTTGGAGTCTCCAGGGCTGGGCGTCCACACTGGACTTGCTGAGCTCTTCCCCTTGGTGTTCCCGCTCTCGCTGGAACAGTGGACAGGTCAGGCCCTTGGCCTTCTTGTGGTAGCTTCTGCCTGCCACCCTGTGGCACAGGAGCCCTGCAGGGCTGTGTGCCTGTAGGCTGAGGCTCCACTCAGTGCTGCCAGCATCCAGGAGTCTGGGCTTGCTGCCTGGGCTGTGCTGCGCCCCATAACCTACATCCGGGTACGGCGATCAGTCGGCTCCAGCTCGGGCGGCGTGGACGGGCCCTTCCTTTCTTGTCAATTCTCTTTGCTTTCCTGGTGCTCAACTAATAGGACATGCCAAAACCTGCAGCCCTGCGCCCTCCTGGACACACTCGTGGGCATCCTGATCACTGGGTTTGTCATCCTGGGTGATGGAAATCTTTCTCTGGGCCTGCTGTTTTGTCCCAGAAGTGTGTGGAGCTCATGAGGCCAGGGGGTACAGCTCCACCGAGGAAGCCTTGCCCTGTCTCTCCTGGACGGTGATTCTCCACGTTGCATGGCCCTGTCACCGCCACTCCCACGCTGACAGTGCGTCCTGCTCCCGTGATGAAGGCCAAGCCACACCCATGCCAGCCCTTCTCCCAGAGCTCCTGTTGCCCTGCAACAAGCAGGCATCCTGCCGTCGCCCTGACAGATGGAGACCAGGGTACCTTCCCCAGAGTCACCCTGCTGGGTCTGAACTCACACCTCACCCAAGTCTACGCCCCGTCCACTGCCCCGCTCTGCCTGTCTCCAGGTGTTACCTGTATCTTCTCCTCATGTCTGAAGTCCACCCTGGAAATTTGGAGCGACCAGGTCTTTCTATCTGAGTGTCCTGTGAGGCAACCTAAAAGGAGATTCTGGGTGGAGATGACTCAGATGAGGCTTTCCTTGCAAATACCATCCTACTGTCTGGTGTTGGAGACTGCAGAGCTTCCCGATGTAGTAGTCCTCGTCTTACGCCAGTGTCCCCTCAGGCTGGTTCCAAGGTTGGTGGATGAGGTGAGGGCATGGGGACAGCCAGCCCTCCAGCAGCCTTCTCCATCGGAATGTTCTTGGGTCCAGCAGACCTGGAGAAGCCCTGGGATGCTGGAGATGCCTGCAGGGGGGTGGAGGCTGGGGGAAGATCCTGCCAACTGCAGGGACCACCCTTCTCCATGGCATAGATTTGGGCTGAGTTCATTCCTTATTATGCATGCCTCTACTTAGACTTTTTCTGCCAGTAAGAAAGCAGTTTGAAAACGTAGATTGGGAAGGTGCTTTGAGTTTGGTAGAAGTGAAAGCTGATTTACGTAAAAACAAAAAAGAGACAGTGGAGTAAAATGCACACCTGGTATTAATTGTAGCTTTTTATTTTTAGCAGCGAAAATACTGTTTCAGGAACGTGTCGTTTCCTTCTCTGTGCTCAGCAGGCTGGGCTTGGCCGGGCTTCCCCTCTCGTCACCTGTTTTCCTGGTGCTGTTGGGAAGGGAGGTGGGGCCTGGCCATGCCCCTGGGGCTGTGTCTCAGCCTTGAGCAGCTTTGCGGGAGCAGATCCTCGGTTGCTGCCACAGCCCCAGGAGCTTTTTAGGAAGAAGTGACTTTATTCACGGAGAGCTTTGGGCTGTAGGCTCTCAGTGAGTAGTAATTACGGGGAGGCCTGGCCTTTGGTCAGGAATGAAACCAAAGCCCAAGCCACACAGAAACGGCCGAGGGGTCGGGCAGGCGCCCTGGTGCTGGCTTTGGAAGACCATCAGCTCCAGAGCAGCAGTTCTCAGGCCTCGGGGGTGCCTGGGTCTCTACAGCAGGATAGGACCCAGGTCCTCTCATTGCTCCCGAATCCCTGTGTTGCTGACCACACCCAGCCTGAGGAACCCCCCTGGGTGACCTGTGAGCTCCCCACAACACTCCTTCAGCCCCTGATGTTTCCTGCAAGACCAGCCTCCTCTCACTGCTCAGCCTCAAGTTAGGATGCCAGGGTTCTGGTTTGCTGTTCATTGATGTGTGGCCCTGGGCAAGTCACTTAAACCGTCTGTACATCAGCTGCCCACACCTGTCAAGCGGGGTGTCCCTTAAATGAATTAATACGTCAGCACTGAAGGCCGTGGGCCAGAGTTCACCCCAGGCCCTGTGATTCCCTGGTAGTGAAGAGGACAAGGAAGCAGGGGAAGTTTCCCGCGTGGGCCCTCTCCCGCCTCCTGCTCGAGCGAGCAGTGTCCTCTGCTGCAGTTCTCAGAGAGCCTGAGGAGCTTCACCTCCCTTCTTTTCTAGAAGACTAAAGCGTGGCGCCGTGCAGGCCTGGCCATGTGCTGCAGCTGCCTTCATTCTAGAACTCTGCACCGGGAATGCAGCTCCGAGCACGGGGTAGAACGCAATCTGCCCGTGACGCATCTCTCTCCCGCCCAGCTCTGCACTGAGAAAGGCTCCTCTGTGCACATCCAGGAATGCCGCTGTGTCTTCTGTCTGTATTTATTTCTTTACATTTTGATTTCAATGGAAAGCAAAATACAAAACACCCTCTTCTTGCACCATAATATTTTTTATTTTTATTTTTCAAGCATAATTTAATTTATAGTGAATTGTTAACATAAGCTTTTGTCTTTGGCATTGCATATATACACCTAAATGAGATAAACAGAAGTGGCATATAAAAACTCACCCACATATGAAGCCCCAAAGTAGGGCCACTTAAGTTATCTATGTTATCTGCAGAATATTTTAAATCTTTACCTGAAAGAAAACTTCTACCTTCGCTACCTCGTCTCTACTTTGCATGCGTGCCCCTCCCCACCATGGTAAATAGAACAGTTGTAATTCAGTTAAGAACACTCTGGGGGAAAATGACATCGCATGTAAGTCAGTGTTTGGAATGGGCGTCGATTATGATGGTTCGGGCCTTTGAATATCAGTTTCAGCGTGAGGTGCTCTCCATAGCTCCAAGGAGGGATGGCAGGTCAAACACACGTGTCCATCCCTCAGAAAATTCACAAAAACGCCAGTAAAGATCGATAGTTTGTAAGTCCCAATCCAATAACAGCGCTTACCCCAATCTCCAGACTGTGGTCTCTAAGACTGTTTCCCACAAAAGGGACCTACACAGGGGTCAAGAAATGTACAGGAAGAGGACCGGGCACGATGGCTCATGCCTGTAATCCCAACACTTTGGGAGGCCGAGGCGGGCAGATCACAAAGTCAGGAGATCGAGACCATTCTGGCCAACACGGTGAAACCCCGTCTTTACTAAAAAAAAAAAATACAAAAAAAATTAGCCGGGCGTGGTGGCAGGCGCCTGTAGTCCCAGCTACTCAGGAGGCTGAGGCAGGAGAATGGCGTGAACCCTCGAGGCGGAGCTTGCAGTGAGCCGAGACCGCGCCACTGCACTCCAGCCTGGGGGACAGAGCAAGACTCTGTCTCAAAAAAAAAAAGAAGAAGAAGAAGAAATGTACAGAAAGAGCCCAAAGCATCTCATAGCGGAGCCGGGCACTCCTCTCGGAGAGCACTCGCAGAGTCTGGAGGACCGCCCGGGCCAACCACGGGGCTCCTGCTCATCACGGACAGGACCGTAAGCATTCGTAAACAGTGACTGGAAAAACACAGCTTCCTCACTGCTCACGTTTGGAGGATGCCGCGAGACCCACTCACGATTTTCGGACATGGGCAAATTGAGGAAGAGAATCAAGCATGACCCTGCCTTTCTCATAAGCACCGTTTATGAGAGTAACAAGGTAGTTGATTTTGGATTCCTTCCCGTTATAGAAATGGTCCTGCTAACACATGGAGAGGGGCTGATGGGATTCGAAGAGCTCTGTTTTTAACCCTGATGAGAGGATCCAGGCAGTGATCATTTCGAGCCTTCGCAACACAAAAAAGCCACCCAGAGACCAGGGACTCGCCTTAGGTCTTGCTGGGAAATCTGAGCTGCCTCTGACCAGGCCTCCCAGTGAGCGCCCAGCTTTCAGAAGAGCGGGGGACAGAGCCTTGCTCATGCACACCAGGGTGTAATCAGCAAAGTGCAGATGGCCCAATGTCTTCGGCTAATAAATTATCGGGGGGGAGGGGGGGCGGCAGGAAGCAGGAGGTTGGGGGAAGGGCTCTTAAAAGATACGTTAGCTAATTACAGTGTATTTGGATCTTGATTTGAACAAAATATTAAAAAATGTTTATGAAACTATGGGAACACTTTCTGGCTACTTCATAATATTATAGAATTGTCCGTTTATTTGGATGTGTTGATGGCATTTGATTCGGAAGTCTTCCTGGATAAGATGCTGTGGTGACTGGAGCCTGCTTCC
The DNA here is from genome assembly GCF_049350105.2 of Macaca mulatta. Taxonomy (NCBI): domain Eukaryota; kingdom Metazoa; phylum Chordata; class Mammalia; order Primates; family Cercopithecidae; genus Macaca; species Macaca mulatta. The sequence continues at coordinate 144,451,223 of NC_133417.1, read as the reverse complement.
CTGTAATCTAGAAGGTGGGGAAGTGGTGGGTGAGCAGAGGACCTGAGATCGACTTGATTACGCTATTCTTCATGCTTTTGTGTATTTTCGGAATTTCTCATGAAAGATAAAAATATATATTCCAGAGAAAGGTCATAAGCTCACAAAGATGGGGAGAACAGAAGAGAGGCGATATGAATGAGAGTCTGGCAACTGACAGCAGGTGACAGAGTCACGGTGATTCAGCAGACCCAAAAAACAGATCTCAGCCAACCACGAGGAGCGCTGAGAACTCACCAGATGGAAGCTGCACTGCCACAAAGGGGTGCTCTCCAGCGACTGTGACCCTGACGGTCCCTGCGTGGGGACATGAGCAAGCTGAGGATGTGGGTACTGTAGCAAGAACGGGGGGCTAGTCACTATGTCCACAGCAGACACTGATTAGCGGGTCCCTCCCTCGGTACACTGAAAGCCCAGCCCTCACCCTCCAGTCCCAGGATGGAAAGGCGCCTCTGGTGGACAGGAGGCCAGCCCTAGGGGAAGATTCTCTAGGCACTAAGCCAGGGGGTTCCTGATGATGCCACCTTCAGTCACCCTCCGTGAAGCCTGGCATTGAGAACCACACTGTGCCCACAGCTGACAGGTGGTTTTTGTGCCTCCACTCACACTCAGCAACACATAACCAGGGGCGACCAGAGGCACCTGAGGGGAGGCTTCTGCAGGGACAGTGGAGAGCAAACAGAGACTCCGCAGGGAAAAGAAAACTTGTCACCAGGCTTGGTGGCTCAGACCTTCCCAGCACTTTGGGAGGCCACAGCCGGAGGATCACCTGAGGTCGGGAGTTTGAGACCAGCCAGGCCAACAGGGAGGGAAGAGAGGGAGGGAGAGAAATTAGCTGGGCACGGTGGCGCACACCTGTAATCCCAGCTACTCAGGAGATGAGGCATGAGAATCATTTGAACCCGGGGGGTGGAGGTTGTATTGAGCCAAGATTACACCGCTGCACTCTAGCCTGGATCACACACACACACACACACACACACACACACACACACACACACGAAAACTTTTAGTAAGGTATCATTACTATCTTCGGAGACTAGATAAGATATTTTATCCAGGAAATACGAACAGGATGACATTTAAAAAAAAGAATATCCAGAGTCCATTGTCCTCTGAAAATGGCTGTTTCATTTGTCAGAAACACAATAGCAGAGATCATGAAACCTCAATTAAAAGGTTAGAATATACATTTAAGGAGATAACATGAAGAAGCGCGTAAGACAAAGACAAGGAAAACAGGGAGCATGGACAAGACCGCGTGTTGTTCCAGGAGATCCCCAACTCAGGGGGTAGAAGTTCCAGAAGGAGCGCATGGGAAAAGGGAACCCTCAGTGAAGTCCTTCAGGGAGGCCCCCCGACGGGAGGACAGGAGCTGCCGTCTCCAGAGGACCAGCCAGGCACCCAGAAGTGGGTGCGAAAGGTCTCAGCAAACCACACGGCTCCAAAATTTCGGAACGCTGGGGACCTGGAGAAGCCCTCCTGATACCCGGAGAGAGACATCGAGTCACACACAAGATCCAGCATCGCGTGGCACCCATGTTCCTGACAATACTGAGACAGAAGACAACAGAGCTGTGCATTCAGAATCCCGAAGGCGAAGGATGGTCTTCTAGCTGGAATTCTATACCCAGCCAAAGTCAGGACTCATGAAGGGGAGAATCGATACGTTTTCAGACGTGCAGAAGTTACTCTTATGCCTCCCTTTTTTAAGACACAGCTGGAGCCTGAGTTCTGCAGAATGAGAAAATAAACCAAGGAAGAAGATGACTGGGACAAAGGAAATGGGAGACTTAAGGTAGGGCAGAGACAGAGGGAATCCCGTGGATGGGTCTGGGCCCATCCAGACCAGCAGCAGTGCACACAGGCGGTGTCTGGACCAGCCTCACCAGACTGCCTGCCTCGCTGCCTAAATCTGAGGACGCAACACCCAGCCCCTAGTCTGTGCCGGACCTCTCTTGACCACGTGGCCCTACTGTCTCCTCCTCGCCCCACTGCCTCGATTCCCCAAGGTCACTCATTGCTCCCGGGGGGTCTTCTGCCCAGCTCACACCTGAGGCCTGGAGGTGGCCACTGTGGAGGGCAGCTCACCCCCCAGACCACACCTTCTGGCACCTGGTTCTGGTCCACATGTCTGCCCTCCCAGACGTTAGACGGGGTGCACTTGGTTTCCTGGGGGTCACCCATGGCTTCACCCCAGAAGGAGCTCTTGCCTCCGTCCCAGAAGCTGACGGCAGACTCGGACTTGAGACTGTCCTGTCCCTGGAACCATCGTCAACCCCTCCTTCCACTGCACTGGTGCTGCTGCCTTCAGTCTTCAGAAAGATGTCATTATCGTAGCAAAGCAAGAGGACACTCAACAAAGTCAGGATGTTGCTCACGGTGGGGGGTGCGTGTGGTTTGAAGGGACGCAGAGGGTGACGTTTGGGCCTTGTCGGAGTGGAGGATGCACCGGTGTTGGTTTCGTTACTGTTCTTTTACTAAACATACTTGTTCTTCAGCATGGATGGCACACTGCACAATAAACAAAGGGCGAAGGACACTGTAGCTAAGTCATGCATTTCTAATGTGCTGTCTTCCTCCTCTTCTGTCCCGTCCTCTCTCTTCCCCCCACCCCCACACACAGGCAAAATGTCAGTGTAAGAGGAAATCATGGTTACATAGTTGAAATATCTATTATTTTTCCCTTGATTTGAATGAGTCATTCTTTACTTGAAGAGACCCTAAACGTTGACTGTGTTTCCTAAAGAATAGTGCCTCTTTTTCTTCCATATCTGTATGATGGCATGAAATCGTGTCCTGAGAAGAGGACCTAAGCATGTCATGGAAAACTAGTGTGCTTCTTTATGAACATTTATTTTAAAAGAGAGACTAACAGATTTTTCTGTTTGTGATTGAGAGTTCATTCACAGCACACTGACCATCTCCCATTGTACTCTGAATGCGGCCTTTGTGCTTTCACTGACGTCAGGAGTCTGATTGTCTTAGTATGTTTCTCAAGGCACAACCTATAAAAGCCATTTTCTGTTCTACCATAGAATATTCATGAGAATACAGACTTTTTTGTTTTGATGCTGCATTCTTTAAGTAGAGAAGGTTTTATTGTTTTCTTCAGGGTGCTTTGGGTCAAAAGCACCAGCAGCTTCTGTTGGGAACTCGTGGCATTTTGAATGGTTTTTGATACAGAAATAGCACAAGTCACGTCTAACACAGCCGCCGGCGCACGAATGCGTGAATGGGATTGTGTTTCTCATCTCCGCAGCTGGTGTGTGGGGCCAGGCCTGGGACGGCTTGGGCCCCATCCCCACCCGCCCGGCTCCCAGGATCCTCATCGGGAAAGAGAAGCCCTCAGGAGCCCTGGGTAGGTCTCCTTGCCCTGTGAACATTGAATTTGTGTTTTTGAATCCAACGTAAACACAGGACTGTCTTCAGAGGTGAGCAATGGCCGTGGCTGGAGGTGCCGTATGGGATGCAGGCAACGTGCTGCTGTTGATTTTCTCTGCTCTGCTCTTAGCTTACTTTAGCAGAGTGTGCAGTTTCATGTGGCAGTCTGGTAAACCAAGGCAGTGTGAACGTCCCTTCCCCACACTGAGTGCAAATGCAGGAAGTGCGGTGGTGAGAACAGTGACGGCATTCTGCTGGGTGGTGCGCCCGACCCCCCAGCCTCGGCACCCACCGAAGCCCCCTCTGGCTGTACCGTGCCAGCGAGTCCAGGCTCCTTCTCAGCAGAAGGCTACTGTTCTGCAGGGCCCCTCACCTCCCTGCTTCTCAGCGGACCCGCACTCTTCCGTGTCCACATGGAGACACGCATCGAGCTGGAGACACAGATCTGCGAGGAGTGACTTGCCTCTCACCAGCACTGCCAGGGGCGGATCAGCGCCAGCAGCTTCCAGCATCCACTAAACTGCTGGAGAAGCCGGCGTGGCTGGAAGGAGCCCTGCCTGCCTGCCCTCCTCCTCCTCAGTTACCGGCCTTGGCAGCTCTAGGGTGACCCAGCAGGGGCGTGGAGGAGTAAGAAGCAGCTTCCCAGCTGAGGCCGCATCATCCTCTCTGTGCTCTCACAGAATGGAAGGTTTTAGCAGAAAAAGGAGTTTGTAAGTGACATTCAGAAGATTTGGGCAGCAGTTTCACGCCCCGTAGGGTCCTGTCTTTTAGGAGTGGGGAGTACTGGGCTAGGCTGCTCACTGGCTGTTTCACAGGTGGTGGAATTTAAGAGCAAACCTGGGCTGAGCTGTGACCTGTCAGGTGATGCACGCACAGGAGGTTCAGTTGTGTGCCTGTGAGGAGGGCAGGAGCGTCACCCAAGCCTCAGAAGAGAGTTCCCCGGCAGCGGCGTGGCGTTCAGCATGTTCCATGTCTGGCTGTTTTATTGTGTCTCAGTCCAGTTGACAGACTCCTTTTAAGATGAAATTTGAGTCAGTTTGCAGAACTTGTACAAATCTCCAAGAAAACAGCTTAAAGAACAGATTAAAGAATGAATGCCTTAGGAATGAAAGCATTAATAGGTCTTGAGCAGACTGGATGCAAAGATGAGTTGTACAAAAAAAAAAAAATACGAGCAGCCCCCTCCATCCCACCAGTACCGTGTAGGTTGTCCAGATGAGGCGACATCCAGGGAGCGGTTCTCACCTTCAGAGGGCGCTGCCTGTCCTCCTTGGCATCCAAGCGAGCGCATCTCCTCCACGCTCAATGGTGAATGCTGGCCAGCATCCCTGTGAAGAACCTTGTGATCATTTTCCATTTCTGAAAACTCCCAGGTGGTGGGGGCCCTTGGCCCACATCGGCATTGACCCGCCGGGCTCGGATCTGGCTAGGTGCCTGCGCTGTAATGGGAATTTCAGTACATTGAATTTTGCCTCTGACCCTGATGAAATAGCTTCAGTGGCATTTGCATCAAGATCACGTTAGTGTCATCTCTGTTAGATGCTTGGGAGCAAACATGAACTTGGGTTTCCTTTTAAGATGTCCTGTGATTCCAGATTCAGGGGAATCTGAGAAAAGTTTAAAGAAAGAAAATTCTACTCGGCCAGCAAACAGTGGGTGTGCAGAGCCTGCCCTGCCTTCCCCACTGCGTCCTGAGAAGCTGGGTCTTCCCAGGCACCAGAGTTGCTGCTGCTTCCCCTCGCGCCCTCGGCTGCTCTCCCAGCCCCAAGCCTGAGTGACACTAAGATTGCAGATGGCGGGCTGGTCTCTGGGCTCCCCCATCCCCATGACCTTCTACCTGCACCCGGACCTCTGGGTCCTTGCTCAGGCAGTCCTTGCCCTCAGTGAGATGCAGCCCACTGTGGGCCCTTCCCTAGGCCTGCCATCAGCTCCTTTGTTCCTCGGGGCCCCAGCAGCTGCCCTGGGCCTATACCCGCAGCACCTGGCACAGAGCAGGAGCCATTAATGTTCTTTCAGGAGCTGAATGAGGAGTAGATACACGGGCATGTCGTGTTTTTGAAGTTAATAAAAACAATCCCTTAAAAGTTGTTTTATGTTCGGTTTTTAAAGAGGTTAACACCAGACATTTGCAACGCTGCCCCCTCCCTCCATCTGTGAGAAATTAGAAACGAAGGGGAGACACACTAAAGCCAGCAGCGGGTCAGGCTTATGCCCAGCGCCTGTGGTGGGACCCTGTTTCTGTGTGGGACCTTGGGTCACAGCAGTACCTCTTATAAGCAGGGGTCCCTCCCATGCCCCCACACAGGGCCAGCTGAGGTGAGGTGTGGCAATAACCCAGCTTCTAAGATGCAACGCCGCGCAGTTACTTATTCTCTGTGCTTATTTGTTCAAGCTAAAACATCTCTGTTTAACCAAACAAAAAGAATATGAGAGACCAGTTTCACCTGCAAATATAGATACCAGCATTCTAAATAACATGGTCGTTGTTCATGTTATTTTGTTTTTCTAACTTTATCCCTTCCTAGAGATAAATGCAACATTGTTCTTCTAAATTATACAAGTATATGCATTCACTGATGAATTCACTGTGGATGTTGACTATGTAACTTAGAAGAACAAAGTTGTGTTTATCCCTGGAAAGCACAGGCCAGCTCACCTGAGGCGCTCTAGGAAGTCACTCTGCAGGGCACTGGTCCCAGGAGAACCACATGCCAATCACAGCCATGAACGCGGAAGAGGGAACCGGAACCTGACAGTCATTCACCAGACTGTGCTTTCAGGAAAGTGTTTAGCACCGCCATGCTTGTGAGAGTCGGACCCGTAGCCCCCAGTGCCCGCAGCAGGGAGCCCGCCAGCTGAGTCTTCTTCAAGAAGCCAGGCCCCGTTCTCTTTTCTCTGAGTTTGCGAGTTTGCTGACTTGGCTCTCCTCCCTGCCTTTCATATATTTTATTCCTTAAAAGAAAGTCTGAAGCAAATGTAGGTGAACACTGGTGTTTCATAAAACTGGCATTGCTTGCATAGTTTTTCCATTTTGCTGTATTTTGTCATAAAAATGATCAGAAAAGGGAAGAAAGGAAATGAATAGGGTCCAGTCCTCACCCATGTGTGGGGTGGGGGGGTGGACCCCTGCTCCCTGCTGCACATAGAACACACAGTTTATGTGTGTAGATTCTTCTCACATAATAGCAAATGAAAACCTTTTACTGTGTCAAAGTTGACACCCAATTAAAAACTAAATACATGCATTTTAAAAGTTGGGGGTTGCACCAGGAGCTCAGGTGACTGCAGCTTCCGTGGCTAAGCAGCAGCCCAGGGGATCAGAACCCCAAGCTCCGGCCAGTGCCCAGGCCTCCCCCAGAGCATTTCCCACCCTTTTCTCAGGAGAAGGCTGAGTCCTGGGACCAGGACCTCCAGTGGTTTGGAGACAAAGACAGTGTGGGACCTGCTGCCTGGGCAGTGACTGTGGAAATGCTTTGCACTGAGGGGCAGCTGCCACCTATGGGCTGTTTCACCCAAATCGGTGGCTTTGAGACTGTGGAGTGCAGGTTTTCCTAGGAACTGAGTTACAGACAAGGCCTGGTCTTAGGCCAGTCCAGAGACAGGCTGAGTGTCAGGGTGAGTGTGGGTGGGCTGCTGTCAGGGAGGCACCGGACAAGGTCACGCCCAAAGGTGCTGACCCTGAGGGGCGAGGAGCTCTTTTCTCAGCAGACCTCTTGTTGGCTCAGACACCCCTCTGAGCTTGAGACCCTCCTAGAGGGCAAGGCCCCAACTTTCCACTTGGCCCAGGTCACATGAATGTTGGTTATGGGGAGCCCTGAGGGGTGGGCCTATGGGAGGGGAGCAGGCAGGCTGGGCTCTCACTTAACTCTCAGTGAAGTTTTCGGCAGAGCCACGTGTCTGCGAAGTGACACTAGGATGTCCCTGGGCTGTGCCAGGAGCAGTGCTGGCTCAGAGTGAGTGCCCGCACGCATTGCATGCTTTCAGAATAGGGACCTGCCGTAAAAGGGGTACGCACGTAGGGCTGTTTGTGATCATTGTAATTTAAACCTACCCTTCTTCCTGTGTTACTTTTCTCACTTTCATTTGATATTGATTTGTAAGTGATGAAATTGATTCAGCTTCTGTTCCTCATCAAAATTACTTGTAGCCTTTTCTCAATAGCACATTAGTACAGGGCAGAAAATCCATTTCTTTGCGAGGTGCAGAAACGCATGCCCAGAGGAACGCATTTGTGCCAAGAGCCAGGAGCACGTCTCATTGGCTGTGTCTGGTAAACATGTTTTCCAAGGGGGCACTTGTCTCGCCATGGAAACGGGCTCCGGGTCTCGAGCGTCTGTCTTGGACCACTTCTGGGGCACACACTGTTCTTGTGGCTCTCACAGAGCAGCGCAGTGGCTTCGATAGGAGAGGAGGAAGAGGAGCAGAGCAGGCAGTCTTCCTAGCTGAGGGCTGGCGCCCGCTCTTTTCCTTGGCCAGCCAGAACCTTTTTCTTTATTTTTCTCGTTACTGACTTCTAGAAATGACGTCAGCAAGGCCTCCGGGCCTGTAGCGGGGTCCTCTGAGAGCCAGCCTCCCGGGGAGGGTGGAAGAAGGAACAGGGATTGTGGAGTGTGTCCTGGTCTGACCTTCCAGAGGCTTTTGTGGTTTTTGTCCTTGAGGAATGGGCCCCCGAGGCCTCTGAGTCTTGCATTTTGAGTTTGTTGGGCCAGAGGGGGAAAGGGGTGGAGGGGTATCTAATCCTCACATGTCCACAGGCCCCCCCGTGAAGGTGGCTAGTGTGTTGGTCAGGGGCTCTGGGGTCCGGGGACGGCTGAGGGTGGCAGTGACCGGCTCTCCTGCTTGTTCTTCTCACAGTGGATGTGGCCACGGCACTGCCTCTACAAGTGGCCCCCTCGGCAGTGCCCATGGACCTGCGCCTGGACCACCAGTTCTCGCTGCCTGTGGCAGAGCCCGCCCTGCGGGAGCAGCAGCTACAGCAGGAGCTCCTGGCGCTCAAGCAGAAGCAGCAGATCCAGAGGCAGATCCTCATCGCCGAGTTCCAGAGGCAGCACGAGCAGCTCTCCCGGCAGCACGAGGCGCAGCTCCACGAGCACATCAAGGTGAGGCGCGGCACGTGTAGGTGCGGGTGGGCCAGGCCTCCGGCACCCTGAACTCCCGTGACTCCAGGCCTCCGTCTCTGCGGCGTGTGCCGGGGCCGCAGGCATGAAGCGAGGTTCCTGCAGGAGGCGACAAACCGCGGGCAGCACTTCCGTGTATTACACGGGATGTGGTGCTGAGTGGGAACAGCGGTCTCAAGTCATTGTGTGGAAGCATATTCCAAATAGGAAAAATGCTTATCACCTAATTTCATCTGAAACGTGCCCAGAAATAGAAAACCTACCAAAGGGAAGAAGCACCAGAACCTTAATGATCGTTGCTGGGAGCTGTATTGACAAATCTGTGTGTTTTTTTTTTCTTAGGACTTCTCTATATTTTCTGTTTTCTCTACTAACCTTTTATAACTAGAAAAAGATAATATTTTATTTTAATTTAAATACAGTAAGGAAAAAACAAAGACTTTTTTGGTACTTACTCTCTACGAATATTTAATCTGATACCATATTTTAAAATTAAATCAATTGGAAATATGTACTAGTGATATGTAGCAAAGTTATATTATGTAGTTGGCAGGCTAGTTATGATATCTGTGATTATAATATGCTGTCACTGCATTTAAAACCATTTAGAGCAACACTGTCTAATAGAAATATACATGAGTATATTAAAATTCCACCAGTAATTTTAAATATTCTAGTGGTCACATTAAACAAAGTGAAAAATCCCACAAAACCAGATTAAGTCATGTATATCTGTGTAATAAAATTACTCCAACACTTAGCAGTTTAAAATAGCAAGCTTGCGTTATCTTGCTCTGTGGGTCAGGAATCCTAGAGCAGCTTAGCTGATGGGGTTTCCCATTATGTTGCTGTTAAGATGTCAGACAGGGCTATGGTCTCATCTGCAGGGCTGACTGGACTGAGGCGGGAGGAGCTCCATTCAGGCCCGCTCACATGGCCGCAGGCAAGAGGCCTGAGGTCCTCGTCCACAGGGCTGCTCACAGCATAGCAGCCGGCTTCCCAGAGGGAGCAACCCGAGAGGAAGCATGGCCAACATGGAAGCCACAGGGTCTCTCATGGCCTGATCTGGGAAGTGGCAGGCCGCCACCAACATGGCTGCCGTTGTTGTTCTTGCTAAGTCTTGGCAAGTCACTGGGGCCTAGACACAGAGCATGTCTCTATTCGGGCCAGCTGCATTTTGAGCCACACGTGGTTCATGGCACCTGTTGGACAGCACAGATGTAGAGCATCAAAAGCCTATGACCATATGCTACCTGGTGCTTCTGAGATGCTCACGTGGTCTGTGGGTAGAAGTTGTTCAGCTGAGGTCTTGGCTACCTGGCGTTAGCCCACATGCAGATATTACTGTGTCCACCTAGTATGCAGAGAAGCTTAGGGGTGCGTCCTTCTGTTTCTGCCCTAGCGTAATTCTCTTGACCACAGGATCCCAGTTTCCCTTCCTTTATATGTAAGACACTTTGTTCAGTGTCTTTATTTCATAATCACTGTTGAGAAATGGAAGTAAAGTAGTATCAGTTGTCTGTAGACTTAGTGGCAGATTGCAGGGGAGGCTGCATCCCAAAGCTGGGCTGGCCCTGGAGGACAGGCTCAGGGACAGCTCCGTGTCCCCTCTCATGGGTGCCAAACCATTCTGTGAGTGCCTGTGCTTCAAAGGTGAGCCCTGAGAGCTCTGTCCTCGGCCCCCTCTGGCCTTGAGGGAACAAGGGCTGGGAGGTTTCTGGCTGAACCCTGAGGGGCTGCTTGGGGGCTCTGGGTCTTTGGACTTTGCACCATTGCCTTGACATTTGTTGGCTTGGGAGTTGTTGCTGCTGCTTTTTCCCGACGCACTGGCCTGCTAATGTCAGTGTTTGACAAACCAAGGAGAGGACGCTTTCCTGAGGTCTTTCAGTCCATGCTTTATCGTTTTTGTCTTCAGAATTCAGAGCAACCTAGCAGCCATGTGTAACAAACACGTCACTTGTCCCTGTGGAGATTGGCCCACCAGCCTCCACTGGGACCCTGTCCACTTTAACAAGCCCACTCGAGTTTAGGGTGGAGCAGTTGAGAGCTCCACAAGCACCACACACTTCGGGATCCCTGTGATCCCAACATTCCTGGCAGGCGGAACACAGAGAGGACTCAGTCTTCACTTTACTGCTGGCGCCGCTCTGTGCTGTGGACAGGCCAGGCTTGCCTCCCTCACAGCCCTGACCATGGGCAACTGCAACTGGCTGCTGTTTTTCAAGCCTGGGAGAAGAGTTTTCAAGAAGAGTTTTCGAGCTGGCTGCAGGAAACAGGTGCGTGCCAGGCAGAAGGCGCGGGTCAGGGGGAGTCACTGCAGGCCGCCCAGGGCTGCAGCTCACCGGCCTTTCCGTGGCCGGCCAAGAGCAGCCCTCAAGAGGCCACTCGTGTTATTTTGTTTTGGCGCCATAGGCTCACGTTCTATGACTCCTAGAAATAATTTTTTAAGATGAGTGTCGTAACTCCTTTGTATTCTGCATGTTGGCGACCCCATGTCAAGCCTGAGGACTCCCCAACAACAGTCTTGACCCAGGCACTGCCCTGTACCTCTCAGAAGCCCCCGTCGGCTGCTGGTCCCGCCTGCCTGGGGGACATGAGGACCGCTGGCTCACTCCAGCTTCGCTGCATTCCTGCAGCCCAACACAGTTCCTAGCTGAGGATGGCCTCGGGGGCTCCTGCTGAATTCCATTTTTCCTGTTGTCACTGTGCCCCGGTGAGCCCTGCAGTCCTCGCCGTTGATCCAGCTGCAGCATTCACAGCGCATTATTAGGAGACCACCCCAAAGCTGCCACGGGTGTCGGTGCAGAGTGAGGTTAAGGAGATGGGATTGTTGATGTCTCCTTCCATGCTGGTTGCATGTGTAGCTTTTACAAGAAGAAGACATAGATGAGAAGCTGAGAAGTAAGCCTAAGCCCTGTGTGTTTGACCGCGGCTCCTCACGGTAGTCCTAGGAGGCCAAAAGAAATAAAGAAGACACTTGAGTTGGGGTCAGTGCTGCCACCTCAGGGCGAGGCCAGGTCCCACCTCCAGAACCCCTCTGCCTCTCCTCTCCTGGTGCCCCAGGAGCTGGCTTCACTGCTTGGAAGAAAGCACCCTGATCCCAGTCCTCACGTCGCTCCTACGGGCCGGGCCTTCAGGCCATGCTCCTCATTCCTGGAGGGGTCCCTGGGAGAGCCCACCCCACCACCCCCAGTGCAGACCCTCTGAAAGATGGCTGGAGACCCCAGAACCATGACTCTGGAGCCAGTCTCTGGGCCAGGGTCTCAAAAGCACAGAAAGAAGTTCAAGGTTGCCTTTCTCTTTGCATTTTAATCATTTATTTCTTCATTGAAATAGAGGTTATAAAAGCCATTTGAACTACATAGTGGTTTCATTACTTTAGGAGGCTTTTGTTTGGATGATTTAAACTCTTTATAAGCCATCATATTGTTAGTGACATTTGGCAATGGTGTTTGTCAGACAGATTTCTTGAACACAAAATCTAATTAGTGTCATTAAATCATCAGTGAATTTGAATAGAGTTTTATAATTGAAAAGGGAATCATTTTAAAAATATAACTTAAATTATTAATGTTGGGTAAAGAGGATCTTTTAGGAGAGTTTTAGTGCTCGTGGTCCCCGTGGACCTTCCTGTTTCCTGGCTCTTTGTGGTGGTTTAGACCCAGCCTCGCCTCTCCTTCTCGGACAGTGCTTTTCCACCTAGAAGCGGATCCCAGATGAGCGTGGAAGTTTCTCTCTTGTACTTCTGTGTTTTTGTTTGTTTGTTTTTTGAGGCAGTCTCGCTCAGCTGTCACCCAGGCTGGAGTGCGGTGGTGCCATCTCAGCTCACTGCAATCTTCTCCTCCCAGGTTCAAGCGATTCTCATGCCTCAGCCTCCTGAGTGGCTGGGATTACCAGCACGCACCACCACACCTGGCTGCTAATTTTTGTATTTTTGGTAGAGACAGGGTTTTCCCATGTTGGCCAGGCTGGGCTCAAACTCCTGACCTCAAGTGATTTGCCTGCCTCGGCCTCCCAAAGTGCTGGGTTTACAGGCGTGAGCCATCACACCCGGCCTGTCTCTTGCATTTCTGATCAATGCCTCCCAGAAGTGTATGGAGAGGGAGAATACAAACATAGGTACCCAGAGAGGGTCCAAGGACAGGCCACAATGCTATGGCTAGAGCATGCCCCAGGCCAGTGAGTAACAGAGCAGGGGCATGTGGGAGACCCCCAAGCACAAGCCTGGGCCCCAGCACCCCCTGCAGGGCGCACCTCTCCCCAGGAAACATGGGGCACCCCCTGCAGGGCGCATCTCTCCCCAGGAGGCACGTGGCACCCCCAGAGGGCACACTTCTCCCCAGGAGTTAGGGTACACCTCCCCAGGGGGCATGGGGCACCCCCTGCAGGCCACACTTCTCCCCCAGAGGCACAGGGCACCCCTCATTGGGCAGACCTCTCCCCAGGAGATACAGGGCATCCCCTGTAGGGCATTCCTCTCCCCAGAAGACACTGGGGCACCTCTATAGGGCACATCTCTCCCTAGGAGATACAGGGCACCCCCCATGGGGTGTACCTCTCCCCAGAAGGCACTGGGGCTCCCCTCTTATAGGGCACAGCCTCCAGGACAGACACTGAGGGCCCCCCCATAGGGCACAGCCTCCAGGACAGACACTGAGTGACCCCCACAATAGGGCACAGCCTCCAGGGCAGACACTGAGGGCCCCCCCCCCGCATAAGGCACAGCCTCCAGGGCAGACACTGAGGGACCCCCACAATAGGGCACAGCCTCCAGGGCAGACACTGAGGGCCCCCCACATAGGGCACAGCCTCCAGGACAGACACTGAGTGACCCCCACAATAGGGCACAGTCTCCAGGACAGACACTGAGTGACCCCCACAATAGGGCACAGTCTCCAGGACAGACACTGAGGGACCCCCACATAGGGCACAGCCTCCAGGACAGACACTGAGGGACCCCCCCCCCATAGGGCACAGCCTCCAGGGCAGACACTGAGCGACCCCCCCCCCCCGCATAGGGCACAGCCTCCAGCGCAGACACTGAGGGACACCCCCCCACCATAGGGCACAGCCTCCAGGGCAGACACTGAGGGCCCCCACAATAGGGCATAGCCTCCAGGGCAGACACTGTGGGACCCCTGCATAGGGCACAGCCTCCAGGGCAGACACTGAGGGACCCCACAATAGGGCACAGCCTCCAGGGCAGACACTGAGGGACCCCCCCCACCATAGGGCACAGCCTCCAGGGCAGACACTGAGGGACCCCCCCATATAGGGCACAGCCTCCAGGGCAGACACTGAGGGACCCCCCCCCCACATAGGGCACAGCCTCCAGGGCAGACACTGAGGGCCCCCACAATAGGGCATAGCCTCCAGGGCAGACACTGTGGGACCCCCGCATAGGGCACAGCCTCCAGGGCAGACACTGAGGGACCCCCCCACCATAGGGCACAGCCTCCAGGGCAGACACTGAGGGCCCCCACAATAGGGCACAGCCTCCAGGGCAGACACTGTGGGACCCCCGCATAGGGCACAGCCTCCAGGGCAGACACTGAGGGACCCCCCCCCACCATAGGGCACAGCCTCCAGGGCATGTACAGGGCACGTTTTGTATGTAGGTTGCACATCGCCCTCCTGCAAGGCTTTTACCCTTTCTCCCTGCAGTGGTGGAAGGCGTGCCTTTTCTTCCCTAACTTCAGAGTATTCCCAGGTGAATGCATGAAAAATAAAAATCATTTACACACTGTTTTAGTGGCATGTCTTTTTTTTTTACTAGCAAGGCTGGCCTCTTTTTCATGTGTGCGTGTGTGTGTGTGTGTGTGGTGTGTGTGTGTGTCCGTGTGACTTGTGCTGTGGAGAGCACGGTGGGTAGGAGAGAGTTTTCAGAGCTGTTTAGTTGATAATGTGACTCTTCCTTTCGGGGAGGGACTAACATGGAAAGGAACCTAGTTTTCTGGCACTGGGAGCGTGGGCCATGATCCTTACTCTCTTTAATATCTGGCCGAGGAAGCTGAAGAGATGTTGCCCAGGCCCAGCTTTCCGGTCACCTGAGGCAGCCGTCAGTGAGCCTCAGAGCTCACCTGGGCTGTGCTGAATACCTGATCCAGGGCTCCATGCCAGGACAGAGGTGCGGTGGGGAGGCGGGGACGGGAGCTCACCCTTGGTTTAGAGCAGAGTCCCTCTGTGGTGCCTCCGGGTGAGGGTTAAGAATAGACGGGAAGACTTTGTGCGCACCTTTGCTTAGCACGAGCTGCCTGCCAAGCTAAGCAGAGGCGCACGCACATGGCAGTGGGGTCTGTCGAGCCATGGGGCACATGGGCACACACCTGGAGAGCCATGGGTGCCGCGGCTGGTCTGCACCTGGTGTTCCCATCCATGGGTGGCAGCTTACCATCCGTGGCGTCCACTCTTCTGCCCTTTCCTCCTGGCGCCTGCCGCTGTATGTGGGTGCAGCGTCTCCATACTCTGGGGCTGCTCCCCTGGCAAGTTGAAAAAGAGACACAAGAAACTCAGAAGTTTACTTTTTAAAGTGAAAATCTTTTTGGGTTACCCCTTGAATATTTGTATATTAAATTCTGAAGTCAGAGTCAAAGCAGCTAAATTCTGGGGCTCCTATATTTGGTTCAGAGTTCAGTGTACGCTTCAAGTAGAGTTAAAGTCTGGTTAGAGTAATAGGATCAGCTACGATTGGTTTTGTTTTTGCTTTTGTTAGAACGAGGTCGTAGTCATCTTATTTTAAATTGATCATCATAGTTTCAGTCTGCAAAAAATTGCTTCCCAACAGCCCTTCCCCCACGGAGTAGTCTAACGTGAAATGTTAGTGAGGGATTAGTTGCAGACAATTTTAGCTCACTTAAAAATAAGCGCATCTCGAAGTCCTGTTTTTCGAAGCCTGAATTCGGTACTCCAGTGACGCACCTGCCCTCCGGAAACCAACTGAGGGTGCCCCACGAAGAATAAGTAGCTCTTCACGATGCCAGGGTGTGGGGCGGGAGTGAAGAAGAGTGCAATGGCCATCTTCCCTTGTGGTTCGTCAGCATTTTCCAAGAGCGCCAAGGGCAGAGGGTCCCTGTGTCAGAAGATGAAGAAACAGGCCTGACGTCTGAGGTTGTGCTGTAAACAAGGAGTGTTGAAATCCAGTTTGTCCTGACGGCTTTCACTTTGCAGGCTTTGCTCTGCAGATAATCTGTTATAAATCTAATAAGGTGGAATGCCTCCCTGCACAAGCGAAGCGTGAGATCACACAGCGTTGCCGGGGGCAGTTAGGGAATCAGTCACCGTTTGTGGCTGCTGGTTTCATTAAAACTCCACCACAGTCGTGCTTCTGGGAGTTTTGTCTTCCTGTGAATTTTAATCCCCAGCAGCCATGGTTGTTGTTTTCATTCTTTTTGAAATGATGGTGGAAAGAGCTCACTTTCCTTGTGGGTTCTGGCTGACAAGTAGATACTGCGGGACTGCATTAGGCTGCATCTGTCCGCTCTGTTTCCGCCCTGAGTGAGCTCTGAGCAGCAGGAGGGAGGGAGCCAGGGGGCCCTGTGCAGGTGACAGCCAGAGGGGACGGGCTTGCCATAACGAGGAGATCAGTTCAACAAAGGATTGTGTTTGTTTTCTGAGCTGAGAAGGGCCCCGAAGCCCTGTGGGTTGTACATTTATAGGTTAACCTGCCGTTTATAGGTTAACCTGCCGGTGGCATTCCCGGTCTGCAGACAGTGGCCCAGGGACGCCCTCGGGGCACCTTTACCTGTGTACACAGCTCCGGCACCCCAACACAGAGTCCTGAATCTGTACGTGCCCAGATGTTTGTCCTGGGAGAGGGACTTTGCTTGCGTGTGGCGCGAGGAACACTGTGTTAGGAAGGTGTGCTCCGGGCAGTATCTCCCTAGTCTTGAGGGGGCCTGATTTTACCTTAGAATAACATCTAGTGTCTGCAGGAAGTCGGCCTCTCTAGGCGACATCTTTTGAAAGTGACGGTTTGATGACGACCAGGCTGCACGGAGGCGAACCCAGGCCAGCTCTTCTGAGCATTCTCCCCATGCCACCTCTTCCAGTCCTCACAGGAACCCTTGGGGCAGGTCCCACGTTTAACCCAGCACGGACAGCTTAAATATTTAGGTGGAAGTGTGCTGGCAGCGAGCAGGCGGGCGGAGCAGGGTTTCTTGGCCAGGCAGCCTGCCCTCCAGCCAGCATGCCGCAGACCACCTGTGAGTCTTCAGAGGCCAGCGCTGCCCAGATGAAGGACGTGGCAATAGCTTGCTTACGTTTATCCCACCATCCCCCAGAAGTTCATTTAAGTGGGTTGTTCGGAATTAAGGGTTTGCCATGGGAAAGATACAGGTGAGATGCTTGGTGTGTGCAGCCCAGCCCTGACGGCCCTCCCCGCCCCTCCTGCACGCGCTGCTGCCAGGCATGGTGGGAGCCCCCTCTCCCTCAGCCCACCCAGGCCTCCTGCCTTGCCTGTGCCCGCACATCTGCCAGGAGCAGCACTCATGCTGGAAGGCAGCCCGCGGGTGCACCTGCCTGGGTAGGGTCGTGCCTCAGCCCCTCCCCTTCTCCCTCTTTCCCTGGGTGTGGGCCTACCTCCCACCACCTCTCCGGCTTTTCTACCCCCGTGCTCCTGGCTGGAATTGAGTCCCACCCGCTTTGTGAGGGCTGTAGGTGGGTGGGTGTGTTTGTGGACAGGGCTTTTTGTCTGTGGGGAGAGCAGGCAGGTCCTGTCCCCAATGTCTGGATGCTGACCTGCTCTCTCTGCTGCCATAAATTCTCGCTGTGTGTGACCACAAGTGTGACTGGGCAGCCCTACCTAAAGCCCGAGGTCCCACTGCCCTGGACTCAACGCGATTCCTGTGGGGCTCTGCCATCCAGCCACTTCTGCCACCATGGGGCAGTGGGGAGGGAGGCTGGCTGTGGGCTGCAGGCTGCAATGGCCCAGCTCAGGTGGGCCGGGAAAGACCAGCACTGTGGTCTCTATCCTGGAGGCTGGGGCGGCCTCACTCCAGAGCTGTCTGCCGGAGGCATTGCAATGGGCAGGCGGTTTCTGCCTGGGGACCCTTCCTCAGGGTGGGCCATGGGGGCAGCAGCCCAGGACACCCTTCCATCCACATGGGGCACTCATGAGAGGCAGTCATGTTCATTTTGCTTATTCACTGTCACCGCAAGTTTGAGGTTGCTGAATGCCATCTGGTTGGCCAGTGCATGTCTCTGTCCCTTGTCTGGGCTGGGGCTTTACTTACAGAATGGAAGAATGAGGAGTTTTACCTTACAAAATTATACAGTTGATGTTACATTTAACATTGTGGACATGATGTGATTCGAATTTCACACAAGTCACAGACACGCGGGGTGGCTGGCATGTCTCATCTTGAGTAGGAAGAGGTTGTGAGCAAGCTGAAATCCTTTCTTTCCTTCCCCATTTACAAGTGGCTCTGGGTGGTCGTGGAAACTGGCTGAGTCCTCAGCAGTGGGAAGCGAGGCCCAGGAAGGGGGATTGATGTCCCTGGTGGGGCCATTCCTCCTCCCCTGCACCGCCTGTGACCACGAAAGGGCTTCGGCCAGGCTGTTTTTGCAGCCTGGATCTTCCCAGAAGCCTAGGGGTCTGAAAGGTGTGTGTGCCGGGTGCCTGGGGGCTGAGCTGGACCTCCAGGCTCTCGCAGGACAGGGTGTGGTAGCCACCTGGGAGCTGGCTCTGCAGGGGCAGCAAGGGTGTGGAGCTCGCCAGTCGGCTCCGGCCTCTTATGTGAAGAAGGACCCAGCAAGATGCCAGAGATGTTCCCGGACACACACTGCCCGCCCCCATCACCTTGCCGACACCACTGAGGTTCAGTGCCCACAGAGAAGGGCAGCGTCCTTGCACACTCACAGGCGCCTGGAACACACGTGCTCACTCCCTTGCACACACACTGACATTCAGAACACACACTTGTGTGCACAAGCAGGTTGATGTGCATGTCTCTCCGTGCAGGCGGCCCTGTTGTCCTGGAGAAGCAGGCCCTGTAGCTGAAGGCTCGTGCCGCCTCCCGCCCTGAGCATACTGCGTGGTGGGTTCTCAGGCTGTGGCATCTCAGGGACCCAGGCCCCCGTCCCTGCTGGCCCGACTCTGTCAGGGTTGCCTCTGCCGACTTTGTAATCCTTTTCACCTGCTTTCCTCAGCCACTGTCATTTTCCTTTGCTCTGAAGTGACGTACATCTGTTGTAGGGCAGCAGTCGGTCCCGACCTTTTTGGCACCAGGGACTCTGGTTTCATGGAAGGTGGTTTTTTCCATGGACAGGGGTGGGGGGTGCAAGAGGATGGTTTTGGGATGAAACTTCCACCACCTCAGATCATCAGGCTTTCGAGTCTCATAAGGAGCGTGCATCCTGGATCCCCCACACACAGTTCACAACAGGGTCACACTCCTGAGAGAATCTGATGCCGCCGCTGATCCGGCAGGAGCTCGCGCTCCGATGGGAATGCTCCCTAGGCTGCCACTTACCTCCTGCTTTGTGGCCCACTTCCTAACAGGCCAGGGACTGCCACCCATCCACGGCCGGAGGTGGGCACACCTGCCGTAGAGGGATTGAAGAATACACAGGGACGACAGTGTGGCGCGGGTGGCATCCCGTGGGCACCAGTCCTGCTGTGCCAGCACGGTCACTCATGGAGCACAGGCGTCCAGTGGCTGCCTCGCACGCACACCCCACTCTATGCCTTGCTCATCCTTTCCCTGGCCTGAGCCTCATCCTCCAGGCAGAACCACCAGCTGGGAGAAGCCCCACTCTGGAGCCAGCCCAGAGCCCCTGATTCACTAAGTTTCCTCCACAGAAAGTTCCTTGGGCCACTCCGGTTGCCAGGATGCCTGCTCACCCCGAACCCTCTCACCATCCCCTCTCCCTCCGTAAGCGGAGCAAGACCAACAAAAAGCATCCCAACAGTGGCCGGGTGAGGCAGCTCACGCCCCTCATCCCAGAGCTTCGGGAAGCTAAGGCGGGAGGATCACTTGAGCCCAGGAGTTTGAGACCAGTCCCCGCAACAGAGCAATACCTTGTTTCGTCAAAAAAGAAAAAAACGTGTCTGGGTGCGGTGGTGTGCACCTGTAGGCTCAGCTACTCAGGAGGCTGAGGTAGGAGAATGGCTTGAGCCCAGGAGTTCGAGACCAGCCTGGGCAACATAGTAGGACCCGTTTGCTACAATTTTTTTTTAATTAACTGCCATCTATTTGGGAGTCTGAGGTAGGAGGATCACTTGAGCCCAGGAGGTCTGGGTTACAGTGAGCTATGATTGTGCCACTGCACTCCAGCCTGGGCAACAGAGCAAGACCCTGTGTCTAAAATAAAAAAAGACAATGGGACAAGAGACAACTGGTAACTGAGCAAGTACTGGGGACAGCAGACAGACCATGAGGGGGACACGTGCGGGCCACAGAGGGTGGCGGAGAGGCTCTCCCCAGCAGGCAGGTGGCAGAGCTCCTCACACCTGTGGAGGCCTGGCACTTCCCCTGGGCTGGCCCAGGGGCTTGTGTGGAAACTGAGGAAACTGTGTGCAGACAGAACCCTGGAGCGTGCGAACAAGAGCAGAGCCATCTTGGAGGAGCAGGAGGATGTGCGGGAGCCCCAGAGCGTGGGCTGGGTCCCAGGACAGAGGTACCCTGGGGTTGCAGGAGTCCCTCTCAGGGCGTCTGGTCAGTTGCACCTTCCCACACTCACCAGCGCCAGGCCAAATTGTTCCTTTTCACCTTTTCTAATACCGTGAGTGACGTGGGAAATGTTCACTAGCAATCTTGAACATTTGTCCCCGTTTATCTTTAAACAGTTCTGTGCATCTCCTGTTCTTTTTTGCCCAACTTTTTAGTGGGCTGCCTGTCATATTCTCATTAATGTATAACAACCATTTATGTAAAATTTATCTGTAAGTCATAAATACTGCAGTTTTTATTTTACCTTCTACCTTTTAATTGTTATTAAGACAAACATTTTTATGTCTATGTCAGTTTTTGAAATATGAGATATAATTTATACTCAGCAGAATGCCAGCCCTTAAGGGTGCTGTTGGGCGACTGTGCCCACCCCTGTGGACACTCGACAGGTCGGACACTCCATCCACTGGGGCGTCTCCTCCGGCCTCGGCCCCCACCGCCCTCCCTCACCTCCTCAGAGGCAGCCTTCTTCTGATGTGTTTATCCTTGTGCGTTTTTTCTGTTTTAGAACTTCATGTGAATATAGTCAGCCCTCCATATTTTTGGGTTTCACCTCCACTCATTGAGCCCACGGAGGATCAGAGCCTGGAGACACTGAGGGCCAACCACCTGTATTTCCACGCCAGGCCGTGGTGGAATGTGCGGAACTGGAGCTGCGAGTGCAGAGGCCCCGTGGAGGGTCTTCCAGTCTCACCTCTTCTCTCTGCTCTTTCACCCTCTGCCAACACCTGCTCTTTAGCAGTTCCCCTGTGTCTTCTTGTGTACACGTAGGTTATTCTTTTTTATGGATAGATGGTGTTCTCTTTAATGAATACACATCATTTGTCCAAGTGTCCACCTTCGAGGGAATGTGTGAGTTGCGTTGAGGCTGGTCTGTGACCAAAAATCCCATGCACATTCTTGTACAGGCTTTCTGTGGGTGTGCTTCCGTGTTTCAGATAAATAGCTAGGAATGGGATTGCTGGGTCTCAGGGCAGATGTGTGCCCAGCATACTTTATAAGAAAGTGCCCAGCAGTTTTCTGACGTGGTTGTACCATTTCACGCTCTCTTCACTGTCTTTAAGTTGTTCTCAAAATAGCATTTCCAACTTGCAAGATAATATAACTCTTCTTGCATATTTTCTTCTAGCAAGCCAATGGCTTTTGTTTTTAATATTTTCCACTTAAAAGGTAAGACAATGCCCAGAGCCTGGAATGGCCCTGACTTCTTTTTTGGACTGAAATAGCAGCAGTGCAGGGCAGGGCAGTGCCCAGGGCCACACCAGGGCAGACACATGGGGCCTGGGCTGGTTTCTTGGGTCTTCATCGGGTCTCTGTGCGTGGAGCCTGGGCTCTGACCATCTGTCTGCTCCTTCTGCTTGCAGCAACAGCAGGAGATGCTGGCCATGAAGCACCAGCAGGAGCTGCTGGAACACCAGCGGAAGCTGGAGAGGCACCGCCAGGAGCAGGAGCTGGAGAAGCAGCACCGGGAGCAGAAGCTGCAGCAGCTCAAGAACAAGGAGAAGGGCAAAGAGAGTGAGTGCGGGCACGGAGGGCTGGGCAGAGGGAGGGAGGCTGAGTGCGGGTGCAGAAGGCTGGGCAGAGAGAGGGAGTGCGGGCGCAGAAGGCTGGGCAGAGGGAGGGAGTGGGGGCATAAACTCCGGAAGGTGGGGGGCAGAGGGAGTGAGTGCAGGAGGGCACTGGGGCAGCACATGGGGAATAGGGAAAGATCTAGGGGCAGCTGAGCCTCACCGTGGTGACTTGCCACTTCGCCTGTGCTGGGTTTCTAAGAAGCAGGCCAGGAATGGGACTCCCACCCCCTGACAGGGACAGTGAGTGTAGCGTGTGTGTCAGCCCACCCTTGGTTAGCTCCCCCGGTGAACCAGAGTCCATGGATTTATCTTCATCCAGGGCTGCAGGATTCAATATTAACATCAAAGCAAGGGGCATTCAGCCCGACTTTTGGTTTGATTTAAACATTTTAAAGACTATTTGGCAGGATTCCTAATAGACTTAAAAATATTAAAAACCATAAAGCATGCCAGATGCACAGTGAATTTCATCTGTGAGTTCTGCCCTGCATTTTTCAAAGTACTTTTCTTTCGGGAGCATTTGTAAGTGCCTTGAAAGCAGGTGTTAGGTTGTAGAGCAACTCACGGCCCAGTGAGGGGTGGGTGTTAGGTTGTAGAGTGACCCAGTAAGGGCCAGCAGCATACTTTTCCCATCTGCTCTTTCCACTCTGAATTTTGCCTTCTGTGGGGGCTGTGTTTGTACATCTGGAGACCAGTGTGGTCTGTTTTCTTCTAAGGAGAGCCCACACTTGATACTCTCCAGGAGAACATTCTATTTGCTGTTTCCCGCTTTGGAAAATTAGAGGGACACATCTACTGAGGAAAAGGTTATGGTGTCGCCCCTGCTGACTGCGGGCTGCTGGGCCAAGGACCTGTGGGCTCCTCTGCACGAGGACAGTGCCCAATGTCACCAGCGTGTCTGAGCCCTGGCGTGTCCCCGGGGTGCAGGGTCCACCGTGGGGCTGAGTCTGCTCTGAGCATCCTCTCAGATCTTCACTTAAAAGAGCCCTTGGCTCACTGTGTGTTTGTATCCTTTCTATGGACAACTTGTTGTTTTAAGTGACACAGACAGTCAGGATCTAATCACCAGAGTGAGGGGACTTTCATGGACACTCCGAGTTTCTGCCCTGGACTTCCGTGCTTAGTTGAACTTGTCTGTTCCTGGTAATACTGAAAATGAGCCGAGGTGTACATTTTCCTCAGGTAACAGAATTCCAGGTAAGGAGAGTAGAGCGATGTACTCTTGTAGGGCTGGCCCATAAGTAGGAAGAGAAGGCTTTATGCACTTCCCCCTTCCCCAAAGATAACTCCTCTCCTGATATTTAACATGGAAGATTAATTTGCCTGCTTTTGAAATGTATGTAAATGGAACCCTTAATATGTAGGATTTTTGTGTTTTTCTTCTTTCTCTGGACATTATGCTTGTGAAATTCATCCCCATTTTGCATTCAGCAAGAGGTCATTCATTATCTATTATATATTGCTGTGTGGTGTCCCATTTATAAATGCACCAATGTAGTCATTTCTTCTAAAGTCGTTAGATACTTGGCTTGTTTCCTAACCAGAGCTATTGAAAGCAATGCTGCTGTGTGCATTCTTGGACATGTTTCTTGGTACATGTGGGCAAATGTGAAGTGGAGTTGTTGAACGTTGGGGCATGCATATTGTCAGTATTCATATGTGATGCCTAAAAGTTTTCAAAGTGGTGTACCACTTAACACTCCTACCAGCCACGTACGGGGGTTCCTGTGGGTCCATGTCCTTGTCAACACTTGCTGCTGTCGGTCACTTTAATTTCAGCTCCTCCTCATGCCCTCAGCTGCATTTCTTTGATTACCAATAAGATACAGTTTATTTTCATAAGTTTTTTGGCCAAATGAATATTCCTCTCTTTGTGAAGTGCTTGTTCAAGTCTCTTGCCCATTTTTCTGATGGGGGAGTCTCCCTTTTTCTTGATTTGGAGTTGTTCTTTCTATATTATGGAATCAAGCCTTTGGCCAGTTGTACATGCTGTAAATCTCTTCTGCTCTGTACTTTGCCTGTTCACTCTCTTAATGTTATCTTTCAGGCACAGAAATTCTCTCTTCTAATACAGTTTCAGTCTTTTCCTTTAGATGATTTTGTGCCTTGAGAAATCTTTCTCTTCTTCAAAATCTTGGGTACGTCCTCTTTAATTATCTCTTAGGAGCTGATTCTACCTGGAATTGATACCAGTGGGGTTTTGTTTGTGACTGCATTGACTCTGTGGTTGAAATTAGGAAGACTTGATATTTTTACAACATTGATTATTTACCTTCTTTAATTTTTCTTAATATTTTCTTAATAGTTCTATGTTAAGGAGGCATGCATGTATTTGATTAAATATATTTCAAGCCATTTGATGACTTTGGTTGCTATTGTGAATGGCTTGGTTTTTATAATTTTGAAAAGCAGTCAATTTTTGACTGTTGACTTTGTGTCCAGCAACACTGTTAAATTCAGATATCCTAATCATTAATAGATTGTTTTGAATTTTCAACATTAGAATCCTGTCATCTATAAATAATGACAAGATTGCCTCCTTTCTGATTGGAATACCTTTTATATCTTTTACTTGCTTACTGTGTAGAATGGACTGAGATTGCCAGTAGAGTATTGAATTGTGGTCATGATACCAGGCAGGCACACTTGTCTGGTTCCCAGTTTCCTGTGAAGTGCCATGTTTTCTGTGGGGGCTTTGTTTGTATTGTTTACTCATTTGTCTACTTGTTTTTGATAGGTGCTATTTATCAGATTATGGAAGTTTCCTTTCCATTCCTTGTTTGCTCAGGGTTTCAGTACGAATGGATATTGATTTTTATCAGGTGCTGTTTCAGCATCTTTTGAGATGTTTGTATGATTTTTTGGCTTTATGTGGTTAATGAAGTAAAGCATATGGATTTATTTGAATATAAATTCTAACTGGCATTTTTAAAATGACCCCAGCCAACTTGATTGTAATACATTATCTTTTATGTAGTGAAAACTTGGATTTGCTAATATTTTATTTTGTATGATTGCAACTGTGTTCATGAGGGAGATTGCCAAGCAGTTTCCCTTCTCATAATGTCCTTGTCACGTTTTGGTGTCATGACTATGCTGGCCTCAGAAAGAGTTAAGCATCATTCCTCTCTCCTTTTGTATTCTCCGGCAAAGTTTATTTAACATGGATATTATTTTTTTCCTTAAATATCTTGTGAAACTTACTGTTAAAGCCATCTAACCCTAAGGTTTTCTTTGTTCAAAGGTTTTTGATTACTTATTCAATTTTTAAAATAGTTAATGGGACATTTTTCCCCCTGGATCACTTTAGCTAAGTTGTATTTTTTTTTAAAGGAATATATGCCTTTGTTATACATTTTTGAATTTTTGGCTAGTGGTTTTTGGTGTCATATCCTTTTCTGGTGTTTTTGACGTCTGTCAGACCTTTAGTGATAGCCTCTGTTACACTCCATATATTGGTTGTTTGTGCTTTTTCTCTTTATCGCTGCTGTTTTGTTTTGCTTTTGTTTTCCTTGGTCATTCCCTCCAGAAGTTTATCAGTTATTCTTTTCAAAGACTGGCTTTTGACTTTATGGACGTTGTTTGTTGAATATCAATTTGATTAATTTCTACTATTTTTATTATTTTTCTATGCTATATTTTCTTAGGTTGTATTGTGGTTTTTGTAGCTTTTTGATGTAGATACATGCGGCATTGATTTCAGCCCTCTCTTCTAATGTGTGCTTATATAGCTATACATTTTCCTCTAAATGCAACCTTATCTGCATCCCACAAGTTTTGATTTGTAATTTGACAGTCTTTGTCTTTCAATTAGTTTGGCCCATTTACATTTAATATAATTATTGATGCATTTATGCTTAAATCTATCATTGTACAATATGAATTCTAATTATCTCAACTATTCTAATTTGCTTTTCTTGCTTTTAATGTATGTTTTTAGTGATATATATGTGTGTATATATATATATTTTTTTTTCCCACCAGCTTGGTAGTCACTATTTTGCTGTTTCTTTACTGATTATCGACAACTTTATCTAAATTAATACTTTTGCCAATTCTGACAAAGTAAGGGTCTGGAATACTTTCACTCTTAACTTATATACTATTTTGACCTGTATTTAACTCTCAACTTACCTTTAACATCACAAGACATTGTTGTTATTATTTTATATAGTCAAGATTTACTCATAAATTTATCCTTTCCACTTTTATTCGTTTCTTCATGTCTGACCTTTCATCTGTGATATTCTTTATTTACCTTAATGCAGGTCTAATGGTGAATTTTCTTTCTGTTCAAAATGTGATTTCAGGTTAATCTTTGAAGGTTATTTTTGCTGAGTATAGAATTCTAGGTTTGTATTTATTTTCTTTCAGCCCTTTGAGAATGCCATTCCATTCTCTTCTGCCATCTATTGTTAATCTCCAGAAATCAGCTATCCATCCTATTGTTCCTTCTTTGGAAATACTCTTTTTTCCCAGGCTATTTTTAAGATTTTGTCTTTGATTTTTTTGAAGTTCTTTTTTAATGTGCTTAACTGTAGTTTCTTTCATTTTAATTTCTTCTATTTGGGATTTGTAGTTCCTAAATCTGTTGTTTTATACTGGTGTGAATTCTTAGACCTGATTATTCTCAAACTTCACCACAACAAGTAATGACTTTGCCCCAGTCTCTCCATTTAATCTATCTGGAACTGTAGTTATATACCTGTGTTGGATTAGCTTTCAGTATTCCCTAAGTTTCTTAAGTTATTTTTGTGTCTGTGTTTCCCTTTTCTTTTCTTTAGTGTGGGTATTTTCTTCCAATTTATCATCCACTTCCCTAATTTGTGCTTTACCTGCACAGTAATCTGCTGCTAAACTCATCCATTGGATTTTACCTTTATTTGGTTTTCAGTTCTAGGATTTCCATTTGGCCCTTTTTCATGGTTTGCCATAGACTTTCTTGATCTTATTTTTTTCCTGCACGTAGTGCAGTTTTTTGGAGTCTGACTGATAACACTCTCTGGCCCTGTGGCAAGGCTTTCCTGCCTGTGGTTTCTCTCTATATATCTTTTTTTTTTTTTTTTTTTTTTTTTTTTTGTCAGATTGTGTTTCTTTCTACACTTGGATGTTTTAGGTTGCATGTCTGACTTTGTGCTGTTGTGATGACGGGAGACCTGGGAGGGTGACACATTCTTTTCGAGTGGACTTTGTTTTCCTTCTTGTAGTTGACCAGAAGTGGCCAAGCTTCTTAAGCGTCTGAATGTAGTCAGGTCTGGAGCTGATGCTGAGTTGGGTTTCAGGCCTCCCAAGGGCTGGTGGATTTCTGGCCATCGTTACTCAAAAGGCATAGCCCTTTGAGGTCCTATCCACAAGCCCGTGAGGTTTACTGGGGTCTTTTGATTTTCCTCAGTTTTTGTGGCCCTATCAAGGGCCTCTTCGGAAACCCGCTGCTGACTCTAGAAAACGGGCTGCCCGAGGGTGGGGTCCCACTTCCCGCAGCCCCAGTCTCTGACCTCGGCCCTGGTGTTCCACGCTGCCCTAGTTGCTCTCTGTGCCTTCAGATGGAAGGCTCGGGTGCTTTGTCCAGATCTTCTGACCATTTCCTGTAGGTTTAATTGAATTACCTGAATACAAATTCTTGAAGTTATATTATTGAAAACACAATGTGCTTGGAGTACTCCAGGTTTCCTAAGCTGTTCTTTATACTGTTTATGTTCTTCATTTTGTCTGGAGTGAAAGGATATGTTAATATTTGGTTTGGTGATTCGCCTTTATATAATTTTTAGATTGTGAAATTGGCATTTTGCTTTTAATTAATCTGCACTAAATTTGAAGTTTTTCCAAATAGGACATTTTTGTTCATTTGTTTGTATTTGAAATCCTTGTGTTCTAAAAAGAATTAAATAACTATTCAGTACACTCAGTTTGTAAGTTTATTTTTAATGTAATGAATGTTATTATAACAAACTAATGCTAAATTAGAATTGGGGTATGATCTAAACTGTATTATTATGCCTATATTACTTGGTACATTTTTATAAATATTTGCTATTTCAAACTAGATATATTTTTCCTAAGAGTACATAGCTAATGCACTCTCTGAGTTTTTAGTTTATTTCTCTATTTAGCTATTTCCAAGTTCTTAGTAATTGTTTTTGTCCATAAAACTAACACTTTTATCAATTATCACAGCATTTTACTCTTGAAATAATAAATGCACTTTCAATGTTTTTCATTTTAACTGGTAGAATTTCAAGGTAGAAGAGGCCTCTGAGGAGGGTTTCTATTCCATTTGGTCTGATTTTTGCATCAGGATTTGAAAGTGAGGACTAAATCTGCATGATGGCCCTGGCTCCTGTCACACTGATTAGATAAGATGGTGACTTATTCCCCAGGGATTGCCTACAGGGGAGAAGCTTCTAGATGTGGCTGCAGAGGCCCTGAGGAGAAGGAACCTGCAGACGGGGCTGCACGCATGCTTGGTCTTCGCATGCAGATCCGGGCCCTCTCGGTAGCGGAAGGCTGTGCTGTGGGTCTCTGTTCACTCCCGGGTGTTCTACTGAACTGATCCCGAGTGGAACCCGGCTGGCAGTGTTCTCGCGTCTGAAACTGCTGGAGTGACCCTAGTGTGTTGCCTGGGTTGAGGACCAGGAGTCCAGCTGAATCCTCTGGCTTCACGTGTGAGGAATCTGAGTAGAGGCTCCATGGCCTGCCAGGCAGGGCCCACCCTGTGGGGTTGCTTTCCACTTTAGAAAGCTGCCTTCCATAGACAACAGCACGTGGTCCCCCTGGGAGCCCTGTGCGCGGGGTTTTGACGTGTCTGGCCTGTGCTGGTGACACCGCAGTGCAGAAGGTGTGCATTGGACCCACATTGCAGGGGCGTGTGCCACAGCCCGAGGCACTGGGGCCTCCGCCGGGGGTCCGGCCTCCTCTCCACGCTTCTGTGGTTCGCCAGTAGCCCAGTGTGTATCCTATGTATTTTTCTTTGGAGTAGGGAAAATAGTTGCTTATCAGAGAATTGAAGTTTAAAATTTAAATATCAGCTGGTTGATTTGTGCCACAACTAACCAACAAATAAGTTTTTCAGATTGCTAAAAAGCAGCTTGGTCTAAATTACTTCCTCAGAGTTTACCAGACTCTTCCAATAAAAATACCATCTTGAGGCTCACAGAATATGAAAAGACTTCACTTCAGAAAACATTTTGGATCCGTTTACCAACCCAGGACAATCCCTGCACTGCATCCAAAGCGCCGTCCACCCTTAACTGGAGCTCTGGAATGTTCCTGTTCCCCTTTAGCCCCGTCACAGGCGGCAGTCCCGGTGGATTTCACTGTGGATTTGGGTGGTCAGGTTTTATTATTAATAATAAACTGTGTACAGTTGGGTACTTGGCAGGCTTGTGTCGACTCTGCAGCCCTCAGTGTGGTCTCGTGGTGAGGACACAGGGCCGCAGGCCCCTGTGGTGGACGCCACTTGGGGGCTCTTATGTAAGCGGGGCCCAGGGGCCGGCGTCCTCCCCCATGAAGGAGGTTCTTGTTTGTGCAGGCTGGAGGAGCGGTGGCGGCCGGCGCAGAGGACACGAAGCATCTCCAGCGTTTAAGCATTTGAAAACACGGTGTGCAGCATCTGTTTATTCTCCTGGGTTTTTTTTTTTAAGTGAATTTCTTATTGAGTATTTAATAAATATCATTACACTTGTAAATATTTAGATTACTTCTTATTTTAAATAATTCTTCACTTTTATTCATTGATACCAAGTAATGCGATTCATTTGACAGAATGGTGGCAGTTTTCATCACACTGAGCGAGAACACACTATCTTTAACCAGCTAGGTTTTGATTTAGATTAACGGCACTTGGGAATCGAAGACACACACCTCTTCACATCAGCTCGGGGAAGGAGCAGAAGCAGGGTGGACGCTGCCCGAGCAGTGCGCAGCGAACACAGCCCCGCTTTCTCTCACTGCCGTTCACACGCACAGCCCCGCGGGGAATGGAGCGAGGTCACTGAGCAAGTCCTTTGCTTTGTGTAAAAATGACGTGAAAGGCTGCTCCTGAAAGTCATTAGGTGTCCGTTCTGTGAAGTTGTGCCTTTTTCAGAGGCAAGGGGGTGGGGAGAAAAAGGAGCCCTTTCAGGCAGAAGCCAAGCAAAACCTGC
The DNA here is from genome assembly GCF_049350105.2 of Macaca mulatta. Classification (NCBI taxonomy): domain Eukaryota; kingdom Metazoa; phylum Chordata; class Mammalia; order Primates; family Cercopithecidae; genus Macaca; species Macaca mulatta. The sequence goes on along the minus strand of NC_133417.1, from coordinate 144,421,302 downwards.
CACAGCTCCGTCGTCTGGACTCACCAGGTCCGGGCCCTGGCCCTCCGGGAGCACAGCCGTCCCTCCCCACCTGCCCCGCCCCACCCAGAGCTGCTGTCCTCCTCTGTCTGCCCCACTCAGCTGTTCCTCGCTCGCTTACTCCTTAGGTCTCGGGCGCACTCTCTGCCCCCTGGTATGGGAAGAACTTGGCCTCTTATCCACCACTTCATCTCTGCTGGCCAGAACGGGCTGGCATCTCATAGAGCCTCTATAGAAACCTCTGTCCAGGGGATGAGTGATACTCAATGTGAATTAAGGGAAAAAAAAAAAAAGTAAAAGTAAAAATTAGGGAGGTCTGCTCTCCCTTTATTGAATGGGTTTTTTCATTCTAGAACTTTAAGTGAGAAACCCGTTGACAGATGAGTGTGTGTATAACCAGAAGTTCTGAAACAGGGTGGGGGGTCAGAATCAGCCCCTCATTTTGAATACTCTCCTAGTAAAGTCTGAAAGATCAAAAGAATATTCCTTGGTGGTTAGAAAGGTCCTGAATCGATGACTTATGTTCCTCATGTTTCCTGCTGGCCAGGCCTGTGCTGGGCGTGGGTGGGGCATGAACGCCAGTCATGCCCACCACCCAGCCCTGCAGAGAGGAAGCCAGGCAGGACCCAGGCTTGTGGCCAAGTCACCCTTTGCCACCAAATGGTGTTTGCAGAAGCAGGGAGAGAGTATGGGTTATAAAGTGGGGTCTGCTGGCCCTGTTCCTGGAGTGCACACCCTCCCCCGTGGAGGGCCAGTGAATCCACAGTAACAGCTATCCCTGGCAGCCGGTGTTTTGAGGAGGTAAGGCTGACTACACTGAGTTTGGGTCTGCTGGAAAATGTTGAGGACGTCCTCATCCTGCACACCGAGAACCTGCTTGTTGTCCTGCTCTGCTGCTTCCACTCAAAGACGGCCGTGTAGAGGGACCTACAGGGCCATCCCCTCCAACTGGCCATCTGGGTCCTCATCCTCACTGTTGCCATCACCAGCATCATTGTGCGGTTTGACCTCTTCCCTGCACCCTCAGCAGCATGGGTAGTAACCCCAAAAAATGTTATCAGTGTAAAGGCAAAAACTTGAAGTTACCCATTTCACTTTTTATTTCTTTTATCAGTAAAGTTAAGCTGATTTAACATACTCATTGGCAAATTTGCCTTCTCCTTTTGAAATTGGTCTTCTGTGTTCTCTGCTCACTTATCTTCCCCACCACCCGGCCTTTCCTTTTATTCCTGGTTGTGGAGGCGGTTTGTATATTTACGGGGTTAACTCTCTGGTTTATGTCTGGGTCTGTTTTTCCAAAGTGAGCAGCCTGTTGCTGATAATCTTTTAGGAATTCCAGTGATCACATGCCTGGGAATGGTAGAAGCGAATGGTTCCCATAAGTATATGATCTTCTGACAAGTCCCCTTACAGAAAGACAGTTCAGCTAAAGGTGCTTATCAGTGACGTTCAAGTCTAACGGTGGGTGCTCTGAAGAAGCAGAAGCATCCCTCCTGTCCCCCCACCCCCACCCTACCCGGGGCAGCGCTCACCGCAGTCACGACTTAGGTGATGAGACCATCTTCAGCAGCATGAGCTGGGGGACGTCACGGGCACAGCTCGACTCGGGCAATGGCGTTATTTTCTCAGACCGTGAGAGAACACCAAGCCTGAAGCCTCATGCATCACGGGGGGGCCTTCCCGGACCCATGCTGGTGGCCGTGTACTTAACGTCTTTTGTGTGTCCCTGGCTAGGCTAGTGCAGCCCCCACCACAGCCTGGGTGGACCCTGTTTCCAGGGCTCTCGTTGCTGACTGACCCTTGACCAGCCATTGAGGTTCCACCTTGATGTAACGGGAGTGGGGTTCTGCCGTCGGGAACTCAGAACGCGCCTAACTAACAAACTCCATTTGTGAGTGGCAGCAAAGGCATTTGGTATGTAGTGAAGGTGGCCAGGAAAGACAGCTTTCTAATGATATTAATAATTTCTCAGCAGTTGGTCAAAATATCCATAGAGCCTTATGTGCCAAAATCAAAATCCATTTCTGAGCCATCAGAGTGAGTCATGAAAAAATTTAGCAAATAACCAAATGAATGAAAACTCAACACCAGAACCAAGGATAAAATTAAAATGATTGCCTATTAAACCATTGAAAGGAAGAACAATTGCGAAGTTTTAAGGAAAAGGAAAACTCACAAAGGAAAAACTAAAATAGACTTTATAAAAACAAACGTTTTAACATTTTACCCCAGTTGTAAAAGGAAACAAGGCAGGGTAAATGTGTGCGCACGCACACGGAGCAGCTGAGCGCCGCGAACCGGGGCGTCTGTGAGACTTGGTAACTGAGCCGACCTCACCTGAGGCGCACCTGGCCACCTTTGTGTTCTCCCTCCATAGCTGGGGCATGAGAATATCTATTTATAGCTCTCATGTGGGGCTGAACCAGACCAGGGCTGGCATATACTAGGCTCTCAATACAGCCGTTATCGTAAGAAACCCACATGACTCCAGTGGATACAACTGTGAAACACACACACACAGACCCACAACAGCGCCGTGCACGTCACAGAAAGATTCCTAAGAACACGTAAGCCAAGAACATGAATTATCTCGCAAGAGAGGAAATCAGTGCGTGTGCGGTGGTGCTCAGGGAGGCCTCACGGTGATGCCTGCTGGCTTCGTGGCTTTGGGTACGTGGTGATTGGACCAGCAGGAGGAACAGCTGCCCCCGCTGCAGTTGGATGGGTGGTTCGGGGGTCAGTGTGCAGCGACGTTTCGTTTTTGTTTTGTTTTTTTTTTTTTTTGAGACAGGGTATCACTCTCACTGCCCAGGGTGCAGTGCAGTGGCACAGTCGTGGCTCACTGTAGCCTGGACTTCCCGGGCTCAGGTGATTCTTCCGCCTCAGCCTCCCAAGTAGCTGGAACTACAGGCACATGCTACCACACTTGGCTAATTTTTGTACTTTTAGTAGAGACAGGGTATTGCCATGTTGTCCAGGCTGGTCTTGACCCCCTGTGGTCAAGCAGTCTGCCCTCCTCAGCCTCCCAAAGTGCCGGGATTCCAGGTGTGAGCCTTCGGGTCTGGCCTATGTGTAGGGATATTTTGGACAGCAATTTAGCAAGATATGCCAAGGGTTAGAATAGTAAGTTTGTCAGATGTAGTCACTTTGCCAACCTGACCTAAGCAAGTCATTCTAAAGATGGTCAGTGTTACCCACTCATACATGTTGACTGCAGCGTGGTTTCTAACAACCAGAACTGCCTCCCAGTCAGAAAGTGGTTTTGTAAACATGCTTCACTCACCCCACGGTGTGTTTTTGACCATTGCAAACGCTATCTGAACATCATGCAATACTAGGCAGATACTTAAGGTGCTGTAAGAAGGATAGAAGTACTGTGTGGTTAGATTGGAGATCTGAGGAGAGCAGGCTCCGTGCTAACAGGCCTTGTGTTCAGGGTGAGACTGGCCTTTTTTGCCAGTTCCCTTTAATGAGGTTTTGAAAAAGAATCTCCGCCACAAAGAAAACCACAGTTTCGACTTCAGTCCCACTTGGTGCAGTCACTCTGCCTGAGTCTGAGCTGCCAGGCTGGAGAGGACGGGCGCTGCCCTTTGATGCTGTTGGAAGCAGAGCTGGCCGTCGCGTCGGCACAGGTGTGGAAGCACGCCTTCCTGTGAGACTGGCTTTGTCCCTGCGTGATGCTTCCATTTGCACAAAGCCTTCTCTCTTAGCTTCTGCTTCGCAGTAGCGAGAACGCAACCACCATGCTGCCACTGCCTAATGCAGAGTGTTCTTTTGTATAAGAATATTAAAACTTCCTTCAGAAGTGTTTGTGTTAGCTAACAATACGTCTTTGGGATGATTAAATCTGCATTGTAAATAGAATGCAATTATGTAAGATCTTGATGGGAAGAAGACCTCTTATTAAAACCCCTCCCGGCCTTGGTTCTTTGAGGAAGCGCTCGGGGGGCCACAGCGTCCTGAAGGTGCATAGCTGTCCCCAGCCCTTCCCTCCCTCCGTGGCCCCGCTGCCCTGCATTGCTGCTGTAGGGCAGAGCTGCACTTCACCCGCCGCTGTGCTTTCTCCCACACCAGGTGCCGTGGCCAGCACAGAAGTGAAGATGAAGTTACAAGAATTTGTCCTCAATAAAAAGAAGGCACTGGCCCATCGGAATCTGAACCACTGCATTTCCAGCGACCCCCGCTACTGGTACGGGTAAGTGTGGGTGTGGGGAGCACCCCGGCCTCCTCTCTGGGGGCCCAGAGGACCGTCTGATCATTGGTAGATTTGCATGGACCCAGTTGTTTACCTTCTGAGGCAGGGAGGGAGGGTGAGGGATTGAAACCCCAAGCACAGTGGTGCTTGGATGTGGGTGACGTGGTCTGGGGGTACACTCGTGTGGCAGCCATCCTCACGGGGTGGGCCCCTCCAGAGTGACGTGGTCTAGGGGTACACTCACACAGCGGCCATCCTCACGGGGTGGGCCCCCTCCAGAGTGACATGGTCTGGGGGTGCACTCACACGGCAGCCATCCTCACAGGGTGGGCGCCCCTCAAGAGTGACGTGGTCTGGGGGTATACTTGCGCGGCGGCCATCCTCATGGGGTGGGTCCCTCCAGAGTGACGTGGTCTGGGGGTACACTCACACAGCGGCCATCCTCACGGGGTGGGCCCCCTCCAGAGTGACATGGTCTGGGGGTGCACTCACACGGCAGCCATCCTCACGGGGTGGGTGCCCCTCAAGAGTGACGTGGTCTGGGGGTATACTTGCGCGGCGGCCATCCTCATGGGGTGGGTCCCCCTCCACAGGGACCGAACAGTGCTCCGGGGGCTGGCGCCTGTCGTTACTCTTAGTAATGTTGTGCCATTTTTCAGCCACAATAAGAGCCACTTAAACTGGAACTCTTGTCTGAATCCTCTGTGCTCCTCCAGCGCTCCCACCTGACGTTTCAATGATTCTTAGGCTAGTCAGGAAGCCCCTGTGATACTTCTGTTATTTTATACTAAGAAACCCTGCCAGGGCCATGCAGTTGACAGGCAGGGACCACAAAAGACTTGTTCGTCTGAGGACTGGAGAGAGCCGGCATGCCATGCAAAAGACGGCCTTCGGAGGCGAGTTCACAGAGCCCAGTGCGAGCGAGTGGCAGGTGACGCAGCTTTCAGCAGTGAGCAAGGGCAACAGAGGATCGCTTTGAAATGTAGTTTTCTGCTGCTCTCAAGGTTCATTTCATTTCTAGAAAAAAAATCCCATAAGGGAGTTTTTGTAAATCGAAATATCAGTAATTTCATTGGAAAAAAAAGTAGCTATTCTCAAGCCTCAAAATGGACAGCTATGTGTAGTGAAACCTCCCACAGCTCGGACGTGATCCCCCTTGTTTCCGTGGAGGCCGCCAGCTACCCTGACACATCCCAAAAGATGTTTCCAGCACAGGTGACCCACGCCCTCCGCTCCGGCAGCCGCTGTGCTTGCCAGGGGCACATAGCTGCACTCACGGCAGACACACCACCCGGATTTGGGTAACTCAACCAGGGACACCAAAACTCATAGGGAGGAGTGAGTTGGGAGTGTCCGTGGGAGGCAGCACGTGACAGCAGTGAGCCATGGGGATCTAAGAGAGGAGGAGGCTTCCTGAGAATTGCTGGCGATCGGCACCTGGGAGCCCACTTTGTGGGGGGACCCTGATCTGTGCCCCCAGAGCCAGTCCACTGCCTGGACTGGTTGTGGAGAAACTCCATTATCCCACTGGCTGGGCTGGGGTGTGGGGTTGCAGGGCAGAAGGAGCAAGGGACAGGAGTGTGGATCGCGGTTCAGATGGTGCCCCTGGGGCCCAAGCTGGAAAGGGCAGGATGAGGAGCCAGGGGCAGGGTGGGCGCGGGGCCTGGCAGAGGATGGAGAGCTGGAGTGCCGAGCCTGCTGGGCGGGGCAGAGCTGCCTTAGGTCCCTGTGTACAAGGGAGCTTTGAGAAGACAGTGATGGGAGTGGGGCAAGCACAGGCAGCCCTTTCTGAAGAAGAGGACAGAGTCTGGGAGGCTGCAGCGGGAAGATGCAGGACCAGAGCAGTGGGGCCGCTGGGAAGCAGGGGTCGCGGTGAGCACAGGGCAGCCCCCTAGGGTGGCCACGGCAGCGTGGAAGAAGGTGGGGAGCCGGCGCCTCCTCGCCCAGGAGTGACCGGAGAGCGGACGGGGGCAAGGCCGGCAGGAGTAGAAGCCAGGCAGTGACTTGGACCTGGACCTGAGGGGAGGACGGAGCAGCAGCCCAGGGAAAGGCTGCACCTGCAGTCAGGGAGGCCACGGGAGAAGGGGTGGCCTGGGGCAGCCTCAGGGCGCTGGGGGATGTGCTGAGAGATGGGAGATAGGGGGCTTCCAGGGAGGAGGGGTGACAGAGTGGCTGGGGCTTGGAGGACTCAGTTTTCATGGAACTCCCTGGGTGAGCTGGGTGCTCAAGGCGGGTGTCTTGGCCTGGACAAGGCCCGCTTGCCCTGGCGTTAATGGCAGGGGGCAGGGGTACCTCTTCTCAGAGGGCTCTGGGGACATTCAGGTTGGAGGGGGAAGGACTTGATCTCAAGTCAGCCAGAGGACAGGTTTGTTTCCATGGAGTCTGGGGGTTTTCTTGTTTTGCCATATTTGAACCCTGAACTTAAACATCGTGGAGTGGTGGCAGAAACTTTGTCAGAAAATCGGCTCTTCGTGGGGAAAGAACTGAAACCCTGACCCCAGCTTCACACCACGCATGATTAGTTCAGATGTCATAGACCTGAGCATAGACACGGAACTGATCAAACTTCTGGAAGGAGACCTAGTAGAAACTTTCCCAACCTTGATGGGGTGTGGGAGGCAAGATTCCTTAGGTCGCCAGAATCATTGACTAGATACCAAAAACCCAAAACGGGATATTTCCGCAAACCGAAACACTTCTGCTCTTTGAAAGGCACCATTAAGAAAATTAAAAGGCAAGCTACGGAATGGAAGGAAATATTCACAATGCATATATCTGACACACCGCTTGTATCCAAAATGTAGAGCCCGCTCCTATAACTCAATAGTAAAAAGACAAGCCGCCCACTTAAAAATATGGGCAAAAGGTTTGAACAGGTACCTCACAAAAAAAAGGCATGGGGATGGCCAGTAAGCGTGGAAAAAATGCTCAGCATCGCTGGGCATCAGGTAAATGCAAATCAAAACCACGGCAGGCAGCCCCTTCATCCCTGTGGGGATGGCCGGAGTTACACAGGCCGGGTGCTGGAGCAGATGCGGTGTCCCTGGACCTCTGCGTGCTGCCTGTTGGAATCCGAATCATACCTGGGGAAACAGGCAGGCAGTTTCCTACAAAGACACATACCCACCAACCCTGTGACCCAGCGATGCCCCGTCTCCGTATTTGCCCAAGACATATGAAAGCAAGCAACACGACGAGTCGCCTTCTTACAGTCACGGTCACCAAAGAATGGAAACAGCCAAGCTCCCATCAACGGGAACGGCCGTGCAAACTGGGGCCCCTGCACGCACTGGAATGCTGCTCCGCAGTGACAAGGAACTGACCACTGGCGCCTGCAGCAGCTTGGGGGAGCCCCAGAGGCGTGGTGCCTAGACAAAGAGGCACCCCCATGGTTCCACTGATGAGAAAGTCAGAGTCAGCAAAGCGAATCGACTGTGAGAGAAAGCAGACCAGGGCTGGGAGGCTGCAGAGATGGGTGGTGCTGTGGCTTCATCAGGGCGCGGACTCCGAGGGTGTTTATGTGCATCAGCGTGTCCAGCTTTAAGACTGTTGTGACGAGGTGGCACTTTCCCGTGTAGCTGCCACAAGCCACACGTGGCTCCCAAGCACTTGAAACGTGGCTGGGTCTGCCAGGACATGCCGTTGATGCAGAGTGTGGGATTTCGGACGCTCGGTCTGAAGGAAGGACCCACGGTGTCTTGTCAATATGTTTATATTGATTATAAGTTGAAAGGATGGCTTTTATAATGGTTTAATCGAATACTAAAATTCCATTCATTTATTTTTAAGCCACGTTAATGTGGCTACTAGGAAATTATAAATTTCAGATGCGGCTGCCATCGTGTTCACTCTGCTGCGTGTCCTGGCGCGTGTGGTTCCTTGTTGTATTTCTTGGAAATCACTGGTACGAATCTGATGAAAGGGCAATGGTTTGGAATTGAAGTGGTTGGGTTTGTATGAAGCTTTATTCTACAGTCAAGCCAGTGTTTAGAAGAAAACATTATTTGCTTTTCCATCTTTCTCCAGAAGACAAGGACTGCCTTTAGGTGTGGCACCGGCTTGGCCCCAGGGCCCCATGGGGGCTGCGCCTTGGCTCCTGGCCTGGCGTCTGTGTCCCATCCCCGGGCCGCGAGAAATGAAAGGTTGAAAAACTGGAAGATAATTTCTGGTCAGGGTGAGGTAGAGGGAGCAGCTCTGCAGGTTCTGCCCTTGGGGCTCTACGGGGTGGCCAGTGTGACTGTGTGTGTGTGTGGAGTGTGGCCGGGGTGAGTGTGAGTGTGGGTGTGAGATTCCGGTGAGCTTAGTGTAGGGTGTGAATGTGGGATGTGGGTGTGTGGAGTGGGTGAGGTGAGGGTGGGGTATGAGTGTGAGGCGTGGGAAAGGTGACAGGTATGAGTGTGAGATGCGGGTGTGGGTGGGAGGTGGGCGTGGGGTGTGGGTGGGTGTGAGGCATGAAGTGTGGGTTTGTGGGGTGTGGGTGGGATATGTGTGTAAGTGGGTGTGAGGTAGATGTGGGGTGTGAGTGGGATGTAGGCATGAGTTTGCATAAGGTTAGGGGGTGTGGATGGGTATAGGTTGTGAGGGGGTGTGGGGTGTGGAATGTGGGTGTGAGTAGTGTGCAGTGCAGGTGTGAGTGTGGTTGGGTGCGAGTAGTGTGCTGTGTGAGTGGGTGAGAGTAGTGTGCAATGTGGGTGGGGTGTGAGTAGTGTGCAGTGCAGGTATGAGTGTAGTTGGGTGCGAGTAGTGTGCAGTGTGGGTGGGTGTGTGTAGTGTGCGGTGTAGGTGGGTGCGTGTAGTGTGAGGTGTGGGTGGGTGTGTGTAGTGTGCGGTGTGGGTGGGTGCGTGTAGTGTGCGGTGTGGGTGGGTGCGTGTAGTGTGAGGTGTGGGTGGGTGCGAGTAGTGTGAGGTGTGGGTGGGTGCGAGTAGTGTGCGGTGTGGATGGGTGCGGGTAGTGTGAGGTGTGGGTGGGTGCGGGTAGTGTGCGGTGTGGGTGGGTGCGGGTAGTGTGAGGTGTGGGTGGGTGTGAGTAGTGTGTGGTGTGAATGAGTGTGAGTAGTGTGAAGTGTGGGGGCCAGTAATAGTGAGATGCAGGTGTGAGTTGGGTGAGCTGCGGGTGTGAGTGGGTATATTGTGAAGCGCGGGTATGAGTGTGTGACGTGTGGAGGTGAGTAGTGTGAGATGCAGATATGGGTATGGGTGAGGTGTGTGTGGGTGTGAATAGTGTGAGGTGCAGGTATGTGTGGGTGTGAGTAGTGTGAGGCATGGGTATGAGTAGTTGTGTGATGTGCGGATATGAGTGGGTGTTACTAGTTGTGTGGTGTGCAGATGTGAGTGAGGGTAATTGTGTGCAGTGCGGGTGTGATTGCAGCAGGGATAGAGCTTCACTTCTGCTCGCCCTGCTGGATGCTTCTTCACAGAGGGCACGCTTGTGCAGTCTGGCCTGGGACCATGTGACCAGGGCTGGGCAGGTGTGACCGGCCCTGATGGTGAGGGCCGCCCTCTCCTGGTGTCTGAAGGGCAGACGCACCGTGGGGTGGACCCTGGCGGTGAACTGGGCTGTGCAGGAGGTGAGGTCGTTCCTGTGGGGTCTCTGGATCCATCCAGGTGGTCCAACTGGGTGGCGCTGGCAGTTGGGGTCAGGGCTGAGCCCCTCCTGCACCTGCTGCTCTGCTCGTTTTAAGGTTTGACAAGAAAGTGGGGGTTTTAACACTGAAAGCTCCTCAAAAGATCAGAGCAGTAAGAGAAGGTCTGTTAGATCTTAAACCAGTGTAACTTTTGCAACTCCTGCTTAGGTAAGCAAACCCTACCGTTCAAATATAATAATAATTTCATTCTATATATTTACATGATTTATTATTATTTAAATACTGATCTTTTTAACTCATGGGATGCATGTGCAAGTCACTCCGTGTTTCCTGTGAAGGGAAAAGTGAATGCAGACATGGTCCCAGACTGTCACTTGGTGTCGAAGAAGTTTGGAATCAGCCAAGATCACATCCCCATAGGACGCAATCTGAAAACACTATTTGGTAGAGAAAGAGTGTTGCCCCCAGACCTTTTCATGAGATTGTGAGAGGAATCTCACAGAACTACAGGGCAGAACTACAGGGAAGAGAAGGGAGGCTAGCACAAGGCCGTGGTCCCACTTGGAGGCCACAGGCCCTGCACAGGTGCAGACAAATGTGTCCCAGCCTGACTGCATGGTGGAATTCCCCAGGAAATAGCGAAAGGTTGCTTGGGGTTGGAGGTGTGCCCTGAGCAGTGGGCGGGGCTGGGGCGTGGCCTGAAGCTGTGCAGTTTTGTGGAGCTCCCCGACTCCTCAGGTGATGCACGGCCCAGCACCCCACAGCCCAGCACCCCACGGCCCAGCACCCCACAGCCCAGCACCCCACAGCCCAGCACCCCACGGCCCAGCACCCCATAGCTCAGCACTGCACGGCCCAGCACCCCACGGCCCAGCACCCCACAGCCCAGCACCCCGCGGCCCAGCACCCCGCGGCCCAGCACCCCACAGCCCAGCACCCCACGTTCCAGCACCCCACGGCCCAGCACCCCACGTTCCAGCACTGCACGGTCCACTACCCCACGTTCCAGCACCCCACGGCCCAGCACCCCACATTCCAGCACCCCACGGCCCAGCACCCCACGGCCCAGCACCCCACGTTCCAGCACCCTACGTTCCAGCACCCCACGGCCCAGCACCCCACGGCCCAGCACCCCACGTTCCAGCACCCCACGGCCCAGCACCCCACGGCCCAGCACCCCATGTTCCAGCACCCCATGGCCCAGCACTGCACAGCTCAGCACCCCACTTTCCAGCACCCCACATCACAGCACCCCATGTTCCAGCACCCCACGGCCCAGCACCCCACGGCCCAGCACCCCATGTTCCAGCACCCCACGGCCCAGCACCCCATGTTCCAGCACCCCACGGCCCAGCACCCTACGGCCCAGCACCCCATGGCCCAGCACTGCACAGCCAAGCACCCCACTTTCCAGCACCCCACGTTCCAGCACCCCATGTTCCAGCACCCCACGGCCCAGCACCCCACGTTCCAGCACCCCATGGCCCAGCACCCCATGTTCCAGCACCCCACGGCCCAGCACCCCACGGCCCAGCACCCCATGTTCCAGCACCCCATGGCCCAGCACTGCACAGCCCAGCACCCCACTTTCCAGCACCCCACATTCCAGCACCCCATGTTCCAGCACCCCACGGCCCAACACACCATGGCCCAGCACTGCACAGCCCAGCACCCCACATTCCAGCACCCCACGTTCCAGCACCCCACGGCCCAGCACCCCATGGCCCAGCACCCCATAGCTCAGCACTGCACGGCCCAGTACCCCACGGCCCAGCACCCCATGTTCCAGCACCCCACGGGCCAGCACACCATGGCCCAGCACTGCACAGCCCAGCACTGCATGGCCCAGCACCCCACGGCCCAGCACCCCATGGCGCAGCACTGCACGGCCCAGCACCCCACGGCCCAGGCACCTGGACTTGCCTCCTTGATTTTGTCTGTGAGTGCCTTTCTGCACATTCTTTGCACTGGTGTGCTCTCCGATATTTAAATATACACCTGTACCCATTTACAAGCTCCCATTCTTAATTCAAATAACTCCAGGTGCATTGCTGTGGCGTACTATGTATTCAGATAGTCTAACAAATTCCAAATAAGTAAGTTGGCAAATTTGTTTCTAGTCATTAAGCAGATTACACAGTTTAAAGACTCAGAATTTATTCCACTCAGCAGTGTTTTGAGCAAGACTGAGCTGTCAGTGCCATCAAAAAAGGCCTTGCTGATGGTCATCTGGGTGGCAGCCTGCATCCCCACTCCAGCCCAGGGCCCACCTCCTCCCATGTCCCTCCTCTGGCCATCCTCCTGGCAGACTACTCCTCTCTTGCCGCCTGGAGGGTGTGGAGTTGTACCCAGCTGTTCATACAGGAAGTCCCTTTCATAGGTCAGCTCCCTGGGCACAGGGTATCAGTAGCTGCCATCCTGTTCCTCCCCTGGAGAGGGAGGTGACTGGTGAAGGCGCAGATGACGATGGGTGCCTTCTGCTGAGAGATGGCCCCATGGGCTCCTTCTCTCCAGGTGGCAGTGACAGCCCCAGACATAGCATTTGTTCTTAGACCGTTTTTTGGCCTGTCTCGGCTGCCTATGACCTGACCTTTGATTCCTTACGCCGCAGCCTACTGTCTTCCTCTGCCCCTCCCCACCAGGGACAGGCTCTCTGAGTGGCCAGTGGTGGCCCTGGTAGAGAACAGACCGGGCTGGAGCCATCTAAGAGGACAGGGCCAGGTGGAGAACGGCCACCAGGAAAACCGCCAGAGGTGCTGCCCATCCCAGCCCCGAGCACTGCCGGTCCCACAGAGGAGGATGTGGGCATTGGATGTTTACTTGCTTGTTTAGCATCTTGTTTGTTTCCTTTTAACTTCAGCTTGGCCCTAGGGAAGAGGTGCGTCTGTTGAGGTGGGGCTGAGGTTTCAAGGGAAAGATCATCCTGTATGTGGCTTCTCGGCTGCAGCGTGCCTGGGGCAGTGCCCTGGGCAAACTAAACCGTCTGTCTTTGCCTTCTCTCCAGGAAAACGCAGCACAGTTCCCTTGACCAGAGTTCTCCACCCCAGAGCGGAGTGTCAACCTCCTATAACCACCCAGTCCTGGGAATGTACGACGCCAAAGATGACTTCCCTCTTAGGAAAACAGGTCAGTGTCCCAGGCATGCTGTGGGCCGGGAGGCCTCCTGCAGAGGCACCTTCCACGCCACAAGCCACGCAGGGCCCACTGCTGTCTTCCACTTAGAGAAGGAATCACCTGCAGATTTTTAAATATTTGCTCCTTTCATTAGAGCATCATTTTGAAAAGATGTCCCTAAGCATTTCCTTATTATTTATTCCTAAAGAAATGAACCTCACACATGTACACCAGTGCTGAGGACTCAAACTCACTTTGAAAGCACACTCAGTTTAGTCTTCTTTCGGTGGTGTGTTAGACTTTGCCACGCTGAGGGGCATCCCCACAGTGCTCACGGGGTGAAGCAGTTCCCGCTGGTGGGCCACGTGCCATCTGAAAGCAGGTGAGCCTGTGGCCTTCAGGGATGGCTCTGGGCAGTGCCCGGGCAGCAGGGCCTTCCAGGGCCCCAGAGTGGGAAGAGAATCTTTACGAGAAAGAAATTCACTGTGTCCTGCAGGGGATATCCCAGCTGGGCTCAGAGTTACGTGCCACTGTTCTGTCCCAAGCCAGAGGGAGAAGGACATTTAGGCACAAGCAGGTGCCTGGACCATCTTCGAAGCAGGGAGAGGCGGCTGCAGCAGTGTCTGATAAGTCAGGATGGACCCTCTGGGGCTTTCTCAGGGGCCACGGAGGAAGCAGGCAGTGGCTTTAGATAATGGTTAAGGTGGCTGTGGGCAATGGGCTGGGGTAGCAAGAAGAGCAGAGGCCGGGGCTGCCTTCCAGAGGCTCTGCCCAGAGAAGTGGTGAGGGCAGGAGCCGCAGCAGGCGCTGAGGGCGGGCAGTGCCTCATCCCAGGTATGGCCAGTGGATCCCACAAACTGCAAGGCAGTGTAGGAAATCCCAAGGCATCCTCCCCAGGGGGCGGCTCTTGGAGATGAAATCCTAGGGGCACCACTTTTTCTTGCTAAACAGATTCTGTGTTATCGAAAGGTTTTAGCCAGTTCTGGGCGGAAACAACGCACTCAGTCACACAAGGGCTTCTTCACTGGAGCAGTGAGGCTTTGCGAGGGGCTGCTGGGGGCCGTATCAGGCCAGCCACATCCGTGGAGCAGTGGGTCGTATCAGGCCAGCTGTGACCCTAGGGGAGTAGGCCATATCGGGCCAGCCACGTCCCAGGTGCAGTGGGCTGTATTGGGCCAGCTGTGACCCTAGAGGAGTGAGTTATATCAGGTTGGCCATGTCCCAGGTGGAGTGGGCCGTATCGGGCCAGCCATGTTCCCGGTGGAGTGGGCTCTGTTAGGGTGTATTTAGACGGTGGTGTCCCTGGAGCCGTGGGCCGTATCAGGCCAGCTGTGTCCCAGGTGGAGTGGGTCATATCAGGCCGGCCATGATCCGGGTGGAGTGGGTCATATTGGGCTGGCCATGTCCCTGGAGGAGTGGGCCATAACAGGCCAGCCATGACCTCAGTGGAGGGGCTGTATTGGGATGGTGGAGACCCTGCTGGAGAAGGCCACCTCAGGATGGCCATGTTCTCTCCAAGTCAGAGGTACAAGAATCCTGCAAACATGGGTGCATTTCCATTTGGGCCATAAGCCTTTCTTGGGAAAAGTGAACCTAGAGCTGCTGCTTCTTTGAGTTTCATGGGTGTGAGCCTGTGGTTCTTACTGATGCTTCTACTGACAATGGTCCTGGATTTCACCTGGAGAGCGCCCTAAAGCTCGACAGAAGGAACCGATTTAGAGATCCGTATTTTTTCCAGAAAGATGTGCCCAGTAATATCAGGAGAGAATCTGAGCCGACTCTCGCAGATCGCCCTCCAGGCTCCCTTTCTGGGGACCGATGCTATTATTAATCAAATTCCATCAACAAAACCAAAGTCCACAGTGAGTGGTGGGCCCTGTGCTGGGAGAGAGACCGGGGAATGGGGAGGCGAGGAACGTGCCTGCCTGGAAGAACCCCGTGCCGGGAACTGGAGCGACGCCGAGGGCGGAGGGCGGGGACCCGGAGGTACTGCCGTCAAGCACTGTGGGTTGGATCTGTGCGCACTCACGTGATGGTTCTGTGTGCCCTGAAGCAAATGCCCTCCGTTCCCCTGGCCTCCATTTCCCCCTCAGCACAGCGGGTCTCCCCACACCCACATCCTCACGGCTGTGGTATGCACCCAGCCCGAGTGCCTCCTCTTGTCCTGGGAGTGATGGCTGTGGCACTGACTCCAGAGCCACAGACCCAGGAGGGAGCGTCCGGCGAGAGCTTGGCCGCCAAGCCGAGCAAGTCGGCCTCACGTGGGGACGTGCTTTCCCAGAAGTGCCCCATCTGGTGCCTTCCCACCAAGGACCCCAGAGCAGTTCCCCAGCACCTCCACACCCCAGCTCGTAGTAGAGCAGCAGGGATGGGGGAGCCCTAGGAGCTGTTTGCACTGGTTCCTCCCCCATCCCAAACATCAGCACTACCTGGGGACCAGCCTCCTGTTCTAAGAAACAGAACCCGGCATGAATACTTCGTAGCAAGGAAGGCTAGCAGCATGGGGGATGGCACCCTGTCACGGCCCTGCCCTGCTGTTCGCCACCAGAGGCCTTTCTCCCATAGGCAGGGCCCCCGCCATCTCTCGCAGTTTCCGTGGCCGTTGGCTTCCTGTGCTGCCTTGTGTTTCTCTGGGGATGATTGGAAGCAAAGTCTCCCACACCGTCTACTGTGCTTCTAACCTTGAGATAGCACCACCCTCCAACTCCCCGCTTCCTTGAGAACAGAAGAGAAAATTCTCTTCTCACACTTTGGGAAATGTTATCTAGAATACATAGTGCTCCAGAAGAACTTAATTAAGATTTGATTGCATTATCAGTTTTTTAAAAAGACATCACTACCACATTCATAATATTAATAACATAAAGATTTCAGAGAAAATGTTTAAACCACTTAAGAGAATAGTGTGTAGTTACACACCCTGTATTACCCTTGACATATCTGTCTACTTTCAAACACGTGACGTCACTCATTCTAAGTGATTTACATCTGTGCTTTTCTGCAGTAATTGGTAATATGAAACACGTCATTACATTTTAGTTACGAAGTTCCTTGAATGAATTGAAATGATAATCTTTAATAATTGTGATGTACACTTAAATAATTACATGATTTTGACTTTACATTACCTTATACTGACCTGGCACACAGTTTGCCCACTTCTCCATCTCTAAAGGGCTATTGTATGACCTGTGAGCATGTGAAAAGCTTTGCCCCTGTCTTGTGAATTTTGTCATCACCCCATGCATTTTTTGCATGTCCTTTGCTGGCTCTGCTGACAGGTCACATCTGTACCAGCTCAAATGTCTAACCTCCCTGGTGAAAGCAATGCAGTGACTCCTATTCTGAGCTTGGGCATATTCCGGGCATTCACGTCGCCTGTGCCTGTGGGCAGGACCGGGTGCCTGAGTTTCTGCCCAGCTCCTTCACTCACCACCTTGGGACTTAGGGGAGCTCTTGAACCTCTCTGTGCCTCAGTTTCATCATCTGTGAAATGTGCCTTTAATTTGCTTCTCTCCTGGGGCTGTCATGAGACGTGAATGAATTAATATTTGCAAAGTCTTTCGAGTAGGACCAGATCAGGGTGGTTTCTGCTCTTGTTTCTCTACACTGTTAGGGTGATTTTGATTTTTTTCTCCATCCAATGACTGGTAACTTCCGGACCCAGCATCCCCCCCACCTCCTTCCCTCCATACCCAAGTTCAGGTAGAAGCCAGCAGGAGCCACTTCCTCCACTTAGAGAAGGACCACAAGGATGGGAACACCAAGATTTATACCAAAAATCTGGCCAGAAGGGCCCATCTTGCTCTGTTGGCTTTTCAGGGCTCATCTCCTCGTTCCTGGCTTGCCTTCACCTGAGTGCCATCTCCCAGGAGCTCAGAACTAGGCTGGGCTCGAGAGTCAGACCCCTCTACCCAGGGCCTCAGGTCCAGCCCTTCCTGCCAGAGGCCCCGCCCCTTTCCTGGAAGATTGGCAGCAGGGGTGTCTCCACTTCAGAGCTCTTCACCTCCTGCCAGATTTCGGCCCAGGGTGAGGTGGTGCCTGGTCCCTTCCCATGTCTGTGCAGCCTCAAGGGTCACCCTGACTTTGGGTTTCTGCAGACTCGTGAAGCTACCCAATGTGTATTTTTAAATGTAGTCGTAAGAGACAGAACTGTGTGGATCACTGTCACGGACATAGGATGCTGGATCTTTCCTGCACTGTGTGGGTGTTAGACGGCTTCACCAGAAACTGCATTAAGCAGAGCCTTCGAGTCCATGTTCACACTGAGGAATGGAGGCTTTTCCACTTTTACAAGCAAGCAGCGTTTTGTCATTTGGATGATGTTGAAGGATCTTATTTTTCCCCAGTAACATCTTCATCGTCTTAAAGATATTAGTCATCGTGTATTTTTTATAATGACTCTTAAATTTTCCCCTCATGTGACTTCTGATAGATGAAACAAGGCCAAAACAACTAACTGTTGTCCAGCCAGCACAGTTCTTTCCCATTTGTCAGCAGCTTCTTGGACCTGAGCACTGAAAACCGTGCACTCCACAGAACGCCTTGTCCAGCATCCTCATATGTCCCTGGGCACATGGTCCTAGCAGCAAACACTCTCCCCAGCACGTGTCAGGTCCCGGCTGCTGGCCTGGGCTGTGGCACTGCCGTGGATCATCCTGGCTCTTTTAAGGAAGCAAAACGCCAGAGCTCACGTTCAGTGAGACGTTGGCGACCTCAGCCTTGTTCCGGCATTCGCTAGCCTGCCTGGTGGGGTTGGTGTCCGCAGTTGGGTGTGAATTGGGAGGTGGCTGGGCTGGTCCTAGGGACGGAGTTCTGATGACCCCTGTATGGACCATGGATCTGGGCAGTCAGCCAAAGGTCCTGGGCTCCCCCTGCACTTGCCTCCGTGGTCAGCCTTGGAGAGTGTTCGTGTAGCTCTGCCCTCCTCACCCGGGGCCTTCTGAAACCAGTCGCTCGAGGTCACGGCTGCCCATGGGAAACATCCATCCGTTGCTTAGATGTGCAGATAAGGGTGCATTTTCCTCCTTTTTCGGGGGGAAGCTGGCCTGCTTGGTGAGGAAGAGCACAGGGCCTGTGGCCAGGCTGGCGCCCACAACGCTGTGTCCTGGGCAGATGAGACGACCTACTGTTGTGTCCACCGGTCTGCAAGGTGGGGCAGTGGGCGTCCCCTTCATGACTTCATGGCTCTTTCATCAGTCAAGCCCTACAGCTCATCAATAGGCTGCTCATGGCTTTCTCCTGTGTACTAGTGACCTGAATAAAGTTACAGGTACTTTGTTCTTATCCATGTGTAGAGTAGGCTCAGGGTACTGTGAAATAGGACCAGAGTGCGTTTTCCACCCTGACAAACATCCCTGAGTTTGGGAAGGGGCTCTTTGTTTCATGCAGAGCCTCTGACCATTGCTTGCTGTCTCTTGTTCTAATGCAGTTTGCAGAAACTGCTGGAGAGAGGGGTGGGACCAGGCAGAAATGGGCAGTGCCCACACTTCTTGCTGCTGTGTGTAAAGGTGTGGTATATACTTCAGGAGGTGCGGTGTGGTGAGACTTCTCAGTGCTGTGTGTAAAGGTGTGGTATATACCTCAGGAGGTGCAGCGTGGTGAGACTCCCTGCTGCCGTGTGTAAAGGTGTGGTATATACCTCAGGAGGCGCAGCATGGTGAGACTCCCTGCTGCTGTGTGTAAAGGTGTGGTATATACCTCAGGAGGCACAGCATGGTGAGACTCCCTGCTGCTGTGTGTAAAGGTGTGGTATATACTTCAGGAGGTACAGCATGGTGAGACTCCCTGCTGCTATGTGTAAAGGTGTGGTATATACTTCAGGAGGTGCAGCGTGGTGAGACTTCTCAGTGCTGTGTGTAAAGGTGTGGTATATACCTCAGGAGGCGCGGCGTGGTGAGACTCCCTGCTGCTGTGTGTAAAGGTGTGGTATATACCTCAGGAGGCGCGGCGTGGTGAGACTCCCTGCTGCTGTGTGTAAAGGTGTGGTATATACTTCAGGAGGTACAGCATGGTGAGACTCCCTGCTGCTGTGTGTAAAGGTGTGGTATATACCTCAGGAGGCGCGGCGTGGTGAGACTCCCTGCTGCTGTGTGTAAAGATGTGGTATATACTTCAGGAGGTACAGCATGGTGAGACTCCCTGCTGCTGTGTGTAAAGGTGTGGTATATACCTCAGGAGGCACAGCATGGTGAGACTCCCTGCTGCTATGTGTAAAGGTATGGTATATACCTCAGGAGGCACAGCATGGTGAGACTCCCTGCTGCTGTGTGTAAAGGTGTGGTATATACCTCAGGAGGCACAGCATGGTGAGACTCCCTGCTGCTATGTGTAAAGGTGTGGTATATACCTCAGGAGGCACAGCATGGTGAGACTCCCTGCTGCTATGTGTAAAGGTGTGGTATATACTTCAGGAGGTACAGCATGGTGAGACTCCCTGCTGCTATGTGTAAAGGTGTGGTATATACCTCAGGAGGCGCGGCGTGGTGAGACTCCCTGCTGCTGTGTGTAAAGGTGTGGTATATACCTCAGGAGGCGCGGCGTGGTGAGACTCCCTGCTGCTGTGTGTAAAGGTGTGGTATATACCTCAGGAGGCGCGGCGTGGTGAGACTCCCTGCTGCTGTGTGTAAAGGTGTGGTATATACCTCAGGAGGCGCGGCGTGGTGAGACTCCCTGCTGCTGTGTGTAAAGGTGTGGTATATACCTCAGGAGGCGCGGCGTGGTGAGACTCCCTGCTGCTGTGTGTAAAGGTGTGGTATATACCTCAGGAGGCGCGGCGTGGTGAGACTCCCTGCTGCTGTGTGTAAAGGTGTGGTATATACTTCAGGAGGTACAGCATGGTGAGACTCCCTGCTGCTGTGTGTAAAGGTGTGGTATATACCTCAGGAGGCGCGGCGTGGTGAGACTCCCTGCTGCTGTGTGTAAAGGTGTGGTATATACCTCAGGAGGCGCGGCGTGGTGAGACTCCCTGCTGCTGTGTGTAAAGGTGTGGTATATACCTCAGGAGGCGCGGCGTGGTGAGACTCCCTGCTGCTGTGTGTAAAGGTGTGGTATATACCTCAGGAGGCGCGGCGTGGTGAGACTCCCTGCTGCTGTGTGTAAAGGTGTGGTATATACCTCAGGAGGCGCGGCGTGGTGAGACTCCCTGCTGCTGTGTATAAAGGTGTGGTATATACCTCAGGAGGTACAGCATGGTGAGACTCCCTGCTGCTGTGTGTAAAGGTGTGGTATATACCTCAGGAGGCACAGCATGGTGAGACTCCCTGCTGCTATGTGTAAAGGTATGGTATATACCTCAGGAGGCGCGGCGTGGTGAGACTCCCTGCTGCTGTGTGTAAAGGTGTGGTATATACTTCAGGAGGTACAGCATGGTGAGACTCCCTGCTGCTATGTGTAAAGGTGTGGTATATACTTCAGGAGGTGCAGCGTGGTGAGACTTCTCAGTGCTGTGTGTAAAGGTGTGGTATATACCTCAGGAGGCGCGGCGTGGTGAGACTCCCTGCTGCTGTGTGTAAAGGTGTGGTATATACTTCAGGAGGTACAGCATGGTGAGACTCCCTGCTGCTATGTGTAAAGGTGTGGTATATACCTCAGGAGGCGCGGCGTGGTGAGACTCCCTGCTGCTATGTGTAAAGGTGTGGTATATACTTCAGGAGGTACAGCATGGTGAGACTCCCTGCTGCTGTGTGTAAAGGTGTGGTATATACCTCAGGAGGCGCGGCGTGGTGAGACTCCCTGCTGCTGTGTGTAAAGGTGTGGTATATACTTCAGGAGGTACAGCATGGTGAGACTCCCTGCTGCTGTGTGTAAAGGTGTGGTATATACCTCAGGAGGCGCGGCGTGGTGAGACTCCCTGCTGCTGTGTGTAAAGGTGTGGTATATACTTCAGGAGGTACAGCATGGTGAGACTCCCTGCTGCTGTGTGTAAAGGTGTGGTATATACCTCAGGAGGCGCGGCGTGGTGAGACTCCCTGCTGCTATGTGTAAAGGTGTGGTATATACTTCAGGAGGTACAGCATGGTGAGACTCCCTGCTGCTATGTGTAAAGGTGTGGTATATACCTCAGGAGGCGCGGCGTGGTGAGACTCCCTGCTGCTATGTGTAAAGGTGTGGTATATACTTCAGGAGGTACAGCATGGTGAGACTCCCTGCTGCTGTGTGTAAAGGTGTGGTATATACCTCAGGAGGCGCGGCGTGGTGAGACTCCCTGCTGCTGTGTGTAAAGGTGTGGTATATACCTCAGGAGGCGCGGCGTGGTGAGACTCCCTGCTGCTGTGTGTAAAGGTGTGGTATATACCTCAGGAGGCGCGGCGTGGTGAGACTCCCTGCTGCTGTGTGTAAAGGTGTGGTATATACCTCAGGAGGCGCGGCGTGGTGAGACTCCCTGCTGCTGTGTGTAAAGGTGTGGTATATACCTCAGGAGGCGCGGCGTGGTGAGACTCCCTGCTGCTGTGTGTAAAGGTGTGGTATATACCTCAGGAGGCGCGGCGTGGTGAGACTCCCTGCTGCTGTGTGTAAAGGTGTGGTATATACTTCAGGAGGTACAGCATGGTGAGACTCCCTGCTGCTGTGTGTAAAGGTGTGGTATATACCTCAGGAGGCGCGGCGTGGTGAGACTCCCTGCTGCTGTGTGTAAAGGTGTGGTATATACCTCAGGAGGTGCGGCGTGGTGAGACTCCCTGCTGCTGTGTATAAAGGTGTGGTATATACCTCAGGAGGCGCAGCGTGGTGAGTATCCCTTCAGCTGCCGCTCAGGCGGTGGCTGGTGGAATCTCTTGTTCCTCGAGCTACCTTTGAGCAGACAGGAAGAGGGTTAATGTGTGTAATGCCCGCCAGAGCCAACTCAGCCAAGCTTCCTGCTACCAGGTAGGCAGCCTCCCACAGAGATTCAGGGGCTCTTGTGCCGGGCTGGGTCCTCCATTAATTTCATGTTCTTAAAAAGTGAGCATGAGTGTGTTCCGAAGGTTCTGAAATAGGCTTTGTTGTGCCTTTCCAAAAAAAGTTAGAGGAATGGTGAGTTTGGTTAAATATTAGGCAGTTTCTGTGTCAGGAACAGTGGGCCACCAAGCGCTCTGTGCCCCATCCTTCCAACTTTGACATCCGTCAAGCCTGAACTCTTCCTAATGTGGAAAGTACTCCAGGAGCTCTTGAACTAATCGTTTTCAAATACATATTTTTTTCCGCTGTTCAATGGTAAAACTACACTGAGACTGACAGCAAATGAAATATTTTCATTGAGAGGATTGAGGAAGAAAGAGTGTGGAGGAAAGCACGCCACCTGCACGCATCACACACGGTACCTTCTTTAAAAGAACCACAGAAGTAATGCATGCGTGTAATAAATTAAAACAAATTCAGTCCACACACTCTGAATCATACTTCCCAGAGATAGCTGCTGTTATTCGTTTGATATGTATCTGTCCAGATATCTTTCTCTGCCCATGTGTAGGGTGTGTATCTGTGTTTCAGTGTGTGTGTCTGTGTTTGTGTGTGGGGTGTGTATCTGTGTTTCTGTGTATCTGTGTTTCTGTGTGTCTGTGTTATCTGTGTATCTGTATTTCTGTATCTGTTTCTGTGTGTCTGTTTCTCTGTATCTGTGTTTCTGTGTATCTGTGTATGTGTCTGTGTTTCTGTGTGTGTGTGTTTCTGTGTATCTGTATCTGTGTATCTGTATCTGTGTATGTGTCTGTGTTTCTGTGTGTGTGTGTATATATCTGTGTTTCTGTGTATCTTTCTGTGGGTATCTGTGTTTCTGTGTATCTGTGTGTATATCTGTGTATGTATCTGTGTGTGTGTGTTTCTGTGTGAGGGGTGTGCATCTGTGTGTGTCTGTGTTTCTGAGGGGTGTGTATCTGTGTTTCTGTGTATGTGTGTGTGTGTGTTTCTGTGTGTGTATCTGTGTTTCTAGGTACCTGTGTGTGTATCTGTTTCTGTGTGTATCTGTATGTCTGTGTATCTGTGTTTCTGTGTGTCTGTGTGTGTATCTTTGTTTCTGTGTGTATCTGAGTTGTCTTATTAACAAAAATACCCATTTTGCATTTTCTCCTCTACCTTTATTTTTAATTAATACTATATTGTGGCCATTATTTCATTTCTACATATGAAGCTCAATGCCTTGCTCTCAAGTAGTCTAAGATATAGATGTAAGGTGGACTGTTTTCTAGTTACCATTTTGCCAGCAACTTTGAGCACCTTTCCTCACTGTACTAGTATTTCTGTAGGAAACGTTCTGAAAATGGAACTGCTGGTTCAGAGAGTATGTATATCCTAAAACACTGAGCAAATGATACCCCCTCGCCAGCAGCCGGAGAGTCCATTGTCCGCACCCTCTCCCCGAGCAGGACGGGATAGTGCTGCAGTTCATTCTACCGATTTGGCCGGTGACGAAGATGGCGAGCCTGTTGGTGTTTGAGTGAGCAGTGCCGTCACCATCAGTCAAGGGCGGGCATGCCTGTGTGCTTTGCCCTCCCCAGGATCACGTGAGCAACGTGCTTCAAGGTCGAGGGTGGCTGGTGCCCCGGAGCTGAGCGGCGGGGCCGCCCCGAGCAGGCCCTGTCTTCAGAGCCACCCTGTGCCCAGCATCTGGAACCATGCAGGGCACACGAGACAGCTCCGTCCATGCTGAATGGATGTCGTTTAGTGGCAGTTCGTTTACCTGGTTTTCTATCAGGCGTTGTCTTTTCTTGTTCCCCTGTAAGTACTGTTTATATGTTGTTTTCAATCCTGTGTTTTCATGTATCATAGAAGTTAGATTCCAGTCTGGCATTTGTCTTCTTAGGATTATCTTTTTATTTATTTTATTTATTTTATTTTTTGAAACGGAGCATCACTCTGTTGCCCAGGCTGGACAACCTCTGCCTCCTAGGTTCAAGCGATTCTCCCGCTTCAGCCTCCCGAGTAGCTGGGACTACAGGTGCCACCACCACACCTGGTTAAGTTTTGTATTTTTAGTAGAGATGGGGTTTCACCATGTTGGTCAGGCTGGTCTCGAACTCCTGACCTCTGCCCGCCTCAGCCTCCCAAAGTGCTAGGATTACAGGCGTGAGCCACCAAGCCCGGCCAGAATTATCTTTTTATTTTTACCAAAGTAAATAAATGTACATTCACATAGACCCCCATGATGTTCATGACGGGAGAACGGCCGTCCCTGACTGCCTGTCCAGCCTGCGTTATTACAGCTTGTGTCATGTTCACAGCAGAACCAGAGTCCACCTGGGCTGCATTCACCTTGTAGAAATTTGTCCGGAAGTTGATCTTTTTTTTCATTTGCTTAGTTTCACACCTGCCTGTTATTCAGGCCCACATTTCAGCATACCTAGGAGACTCTCCTCCGCACGGCAGGCCGCCTGGTGCGTCTGGCCCCACTGCCCGGTGTGTCTGAATGGTCTGCTCTCCCGGCCTGGCCCCCGCCTCCTCTCCCGGGCCCCGTGGCCTCCTTTCTGCGGCCTCCTTTGTGCTTGCTTTCCTCTGCCATCTTGGTCATGCACATCTTCCAGTGGCTCCTGGAGAAGTCGTGCATGGAGCATGTGTTTTTGGAGTCCTCGTTACTGGTAAATATCGTTATCCTGTTACACCCTTGGTTGATCAGTTGGTTGGGGATGGAAGTCATTTCCTGCAGGGTTTTCAGGTCATCGTCTTGCCCTCGGTGTGGCTGTTGCCGAGTACAAAACTGTTCTCAAGGCCGAGCCTTTGTCCCCAGAGCTCTGAAGCAGTTTGGGATCCCGCAGGTGGGGGATTCTTGGCCTCCGTGTCCAGCTCCTCTTCAGCTGGAGAAGTAGGTCTGGAGTTTCTGCTCATGATTCTCTCCACCCAGCTGATTCTCTCCTGTCCTGGCGTTTTCAGCAATTTGTTGTAGGATCTTTGCACTCCCATTTTTCATCTTTTTATCCTTTTATTCCGCCTTCTGACAATTCTCAAGTCTTTCTCCAGCCCCTTCCTTCTGCACTTGCGTTTTTGTCCTCTTGTGTTTATCCTCTTTAATACTTCCTTTGGTGTCACTTTAGGATTTCAAGGCAGAGCAGCTGGAAGCAGTTACCTCCTCTCTGCAGCTCTGCCTGCACGCCCTGTCCCACGGTGATGTTCTGTGCATTCTCTGCTGCTAAATCAATGGGTTCTTTCCTCGCTGGCTGCTGGACATTGCATCAAGCCCACAAAGATACCGCCCTCCACACTCGTGCCACATGCACGCATAGCCCCTCTGTAAACCCGGCCGCTAAACAGTTAAAGCATTCCGGCTCTGAGAGCCGCTTCACCTGCAGCTGACTCTCAGGATGTTTAAGTTGGGAGGAGCGAGCCTGTGTCTCCATCAGAATTGCTTCTGGCAGAAGGATGAAGGCACCTGCTAGGCATTGGGCACTGTGTTGAATTTTAAGGTTGTGATTAGAATATTGTGCCGCCTTAATTAGTCATTTACTTGATTGGCTTCAGGAGAAACAATCTCACCTGTTCCCCGTTCCCTAAGGAGCAGACAGTGCATTTGGAAGTACAGTTGGCATCCTTCCTGCCCTCACCCATCCTTGGTGGGAACGACTTTTCCACGAGGCCTCTGGCCTGATACTTTGGTTCTGTCAGTGTACCTGCAGCCCTCTTAGGGGTGGGATCCAGTTCCTGCAGTTCCTCTGCCTGGCCACATCGTGCCTGGAATGAGTGGAAGGCCCACGAGGGTGGTGAAGGGGCTGCTGCCCTGAGCCGGTGCACGTGCAGCCTCCACCCTCACCGTCACCAGGTACCGGCTTACCTGCATCTTCCACTTTGGCTGCCTTTGGCAGAAGTATTGGAGTTACAGGCATTGTGCAAGCTTTAAGACACATGCATTTGAAGGACTGAAATTGTAGGTCACTATGTCTTAAGTCAATCTATGAGACGCCCGGCCTGGAAGTAATGAGGGAGGGCAGGAAGCAGGAAGGCTGGCCACCCTGAAAGCAGGCAGCGAGCTGGTCCTCGTGGTGTGCAGCTCCCCCCGCTGCCTTCTGCCCCCTAGGCCTTCTCTGTTCTCCCCAGAAAGGCCACTTCATGTGCCCTGGGCAGGCTCCAGCGTCCCCCTTCTCTCCTGGTCCACGTGCTGCTGCTCAGTCCCCTCCCCCAGCCCTGCATCCGAAGCCCTGCTTGTCTGATAGGTTCTGGGGGCAAGTCAGAGTGCTGAATAGCCCACGGGGCAGGGACGAGTGAAGGGCCCCAGCCTCACGCCATGCTGCCCTTGGCAGTGTTGGCGTGGTGTCCTGGAGCCTCCTGGTCAGCTGCAGCCACCCTGCAGGCAGAGCCAACCAGGGACGTGCAGTCAGCTAGAATCAGGGAGGCCAGGCAGGTGTGTAGGCTGGGAGGCAGACGATAAACAGGTGAGGGGACAGAAGAATTCCAGGTGCTGAGAAGGCAGCTGGGAGGAAAACAGGGCAGTGGGGCTGTGATGGGGGCAGTGGGGTTGTGGGGGATCAGGGCAGCCTTGGGAGGGGTGTGGAGCAGAGGCCTGAGGAAGGGGAGGGGAGGGGTAGGGCGAGGCAGCCACCACGGGGCTGTCCTCGAGAGTCACTTGCACAAGGAGTCTGGAGTGCCCGGCAGGGCTGCGGAGGATCTGCCGCCCGACTGATGACCTGGGAGCAGCGTGGTGACCCCACAGGGCCTGGGGGAGGCCGTGCACTGGGCTGCAGTAGCCCAGCCAGTCCATGGTGGCCTGGAGTGACCACGTCATGCCTGCCTCCCGATGCCACATGTCCCACTCCACGTGGCAGGGCAGCCACCAAGGAAGGCCTTTGACACAGGGCCGGGGACCCTGTGCCCTTCTGTGGGCACACACAGCCCCTGCCTTTCAGAAGTGGCTCCTGCCCACCATCAGCGGCTCCTGTCCCTGGCCCGGGGAATCCCTGCAGAGCCCATGTGGGTTTCAGGGGAGATGTGATGGTGGGAGAGGAGGTGCTGTTTTCTTGCCTAGTCATCAGCTGGGTGTTTTGGCTTGGCTTTTTTTGTTGTGTTTTGTTTTTCGAATAATGGCAAGAAACCCAGCGTGGAAATAGAAGTGGAGCATGTGAATCTACGTTTGCCTCAGTCGGTTGTGTTAGGCACAGGAGCATGCCCTGGTCAGTAACCCATGGAGAGGCCGGCTTGTGGCTGAACCCATCGTCTGTCGTCATCTAGGTCCTGCGAGCCACAGCACAGAGGCCCCGCTCCCTGCAGAGCAGGCTGAGGCTCAGAGTCTGGCACCTGCTCACAGCGCCTCTGGTTTCTCTGGGAAGCCTGTTTTAGGGAGCTTGCTTCCCCCACATCCTTCTAAGACCTGCAGAAAAACTGTCCCTGACTCAAAGCCTTTTCCCAAGTGGGAAGGTCCTGGGCTGCCCGCATGTCCCAAAGAGTGAAGTCACATGGGGCCGGGTCCCCGTCGCCCAGCCACATCAGTCCTGCTTCCAGGAGAAACTCCCTCTCGTTCCTGGTTGCTCTGGAAGCAGTGCACTTCCTGTTCCAGAAAGATTAAGAACAGCAGGAGTGCTGATTCTTTAAAAAGAGGTAAAATCTCCCAATTTGCAAATCTGCAAGTGGTAGAACCTTGCAAGTAGCCAAGTAAAACCTCAGAACTCAAAGGCTTGTGTGACACACGTCTCCACGGCAGCATTCTTGGCGCTGTTCTGGACTCTGAAAGCCAATAACCTCTCCCGGGTGGGTTTGGGGATTTCTTTGCCTCCGGTTGCTGCCTTTAGATCCCTGGTGCTTCCCAAGGCAGGCCCTGCCCCAGAGGTTTGGGTTCCAGATGCAGATGACTTGGGAACCACCATGGGCTGGAAGATGCAGATTCGCAAATGGCTCTGTCCGCAGAGGCAGAGGTGTTCACAGAAACCGACCCACGCCCAGTACCTTCACCCTGTGGTCAGATGAGAGGTGAAGCTGGCACAGGTGCTGGGATGGGCTTTGCTGAGCCTCACCAGGTGGGAGTAGGGATAGCGGCCTCACGCTCTGGAGGCCTCACTGACATGGCTGGGGCGATGCACAGGTGAGCAAAAAGTGTGCAACATAGACACCATCCTCACATCCCTGGGCCCGGTGTCACATCCCTGTTTGTTGGTCTTTCTCTGATTTTAGAGCAACACAGCTATAAAGATAGGGGTGTATTATCTAGAAGAGCATTAGTTACGAGACATCGCCATTAAGTGACTTCACACCTCAGCAACCCCCTGCCACGCCCAGAGAATCAGCTTGTCAGTCCTGTTTCCCATCTGCTGGAAACCGCGGTCGTGGCCTGATTCTGTGAAGATACTGCCAGCGCTTGCATAATGCTGTGGTCACAGAAATTTATCCAAAGCACCAGATACATTTTATTCATTATTTGGGACTGATGAATGGGGTTAGAATCCCCTGCTTCGTGAGTTCCCGTCGCTGTCCCCTGCAGCAACATGGCAG
This sequence comes from Macaca mulatta, assembly GCF_049350105.2. NCBI lineage: Eukaryota > Metazoa > Chordata > Mammalia > Primates > Cercopithecidae > Macaca > Macaca mulatta. The sequence goes on along the minus strand of NC_133417.1, from coordinate 144,393,009 downwards.
TGTTGAGCGAATATGTATTCCCCAGAGTGCATATTTTTAAAAAAACACCAACAGGATAACCTTGAGCCCAGTGGTATCTGCCTGGCTGTAATGACATCTCCTTTCCGTGCAGCTTCTGAACCGAATCTGAAATTACGGTCCAGGCTAAAGCAGAAAGTGGCCGAAAGACGGAGCAGCCCTCTGCTACGCAGGAAAGACGGGCCAGTGGTCACTGCTCTAAAAAAGCGTCCGTTGGATGTCACAGGTATGTCAGCTGAGCAGGTACACCTGCCCCACTGCCCTCTCTACCAGGCCTTCCTGCCCTAGGCGGTTTCTCTCGAGAGCCTGTGAAAACTCACGTGTCTGCCTGATGCTGTCAACCCCCAGTGTGGTCCTGTTCCCATGACGCTGGAAGTGCCAGGCCCAGGGGACCAGGCTTGATGACTCTAGCATGTCTAAGCCAGGCCCCGCTCTCGGCGTTAGTGACTCAGAGCTGGTTCTAGTTGGGCTCAGGTCCACGAGGGTGCCCCAGCTTGGCACTGCGGGAGATCCGTTCAGGAGCTTGAGTTGAGACTTCTCTGAAGGTGGATCTTAACCAATGCCATCCTAGTAGTGCTGAATCGTGTTCCCTGCCCTGCTCTCCGCTGTCCCTGAGCAGTGTCTGAACCACCGGGACATTTTAACGTCTTCCCACACCGGAGCACCCATCAGCCGAGCAGGAGGGGGAAGTTGCTCCAGCTTGGCCTTAGTGACGTGTCGCGGTTGGCCCCACCTAGTGGTGGACACGCGGAAGGACAACACTGGGCAGAGCCCCATCCTGAAGGCTCAGCCGTCCCTCTCGAGGGCATATCCCCATCCAGAGCACCACCCACCCCCAACCACCACCAGGGGACACCCCCTCACCCACTGCTCCTGAAATCACAGCACCAGGATAAAGGGGCTGCTTGGGGACAGCCTGGATAGAGGTGAGGCAGTGGACATGTTTGTACAACAGAAAGCGTTCCATTTGAAGGCCGAGGCTCATGGTAGCTGGTCTGTGAAAGGCATAGTTCCATTGAGTAGGCTGTTGGCCTAGGGAAGGCTGGGAGGGGGCTCCTGGTGCCATGCCCTGTGCGTGTGAGCGTTGGCATTGCACATGGACTCTGCTTCTGCAGTGAGCTGAGAGCCAGACCTCCCTGCTAAACACAGGGCCCTGCCTGTTTCTCGTGCCCTGTCCCCTGTCTACTTCAGGAGCTCTTAGCCCCAGTCTAAGGGTCTGGGTCTGGATATTTGTGGATTTCTATTAAAAAGTATCTGACACCTTCATGCCCAGGGGGAACTCCATATTTGTCATTTCTGATGTAGGTTTCTTTCCTCTGGCCATTGTAGTACACACAGACCTTGTCTACAGCCATCAAGAAATGTTATAATGTAAAGTTTCACTATGTCTAACTGACTGGGGAAGATTCAGTTCAAATGAGGAATCATGTGAGTTAAAAGCTTGCAAACTCCAATGCACCCTTTTTTCCGTGGGCCGTGCCTTGCTTGGCCGGCTCTGATGGACCCGTGAACCGTCGCATTTTGTTTTTGTTTTGAGCGTGCAGTGGGTGAGGCAGAGTCTTCAGCAAGCTGCTTCTGAGTGTTAAAGCTGCTGTTCCTGTTGTCACCCAGTGACTGCTGAGAACTGGTTTTGAGTCAGCACTGGGCTTGGCACAAAAATAGTGAGACAGAGTCCTTGCTTGGAAGGAGCTTGTGATCTAATTTGAGCAAGCAGCACATCACACGTGAGACCGTCCAGGAGCCGTGAGTGACAGGGCCTGATCACTGCTGAGCTCACCCAGGAGTCATGCGTGATAGGGCGTGATCACTGCTGAGCTCACCCAGGAGTCATGCGTGACAGGGCGTGATCACTGCTGAGCTCACCCAGGAGTCATGCGTGACAGGGCGTGATCACTGCTGAGCTCACCCAGGAGCCACGCGTGACAGGGCGTGATAAGTGCTGAACTCAACCAGGAGTCATGAGTGACAGGGCGTGATCAGTGCTGAGCTCACCCAGGAGTCATGCGTGACAGGGCGTGATCACTGCTGAGCTCACCCAGGAGTCATGAGTGACAGGGCGTGTTCAGTGCTGAGCTCACCCAGGAGCCACGCGTGATAGGGCGTGATCAGTGCTGAACTCAACCAGGAGTCATGAGTGACAGGGCGTAATCAGTGCTGAGCTCAACCAGGAGTAGTGTGACAGGATGTGATCAGTGCTGAACTCAACCAGGAGTCATGTGTGACAGGGCGTGTTCAGTGCTGAGCTCACCTAGGAGTCATACGTGACAGGGCGTGTTCAGTGCTGAGCTCACCCAGGAGCCATGCGTGACAGGGCGTGATCACTGCTGAGCTCACCCAGGAGTCATGCGTGACAGGGCCTGATCACTGCTGAGCTCACCCAGGAGTCATGCGTGACAGGGCCTGATCACTGCTGAGCTCACCCAGGAGTCATGCGTGACAGGGCCTGATCACTGCTGAGCTCACCCAGGAGTCATGCGTGACAGGGCCTGATCACTGCTGAGCTCACCCAGGAGTCATGCGTGACAGGGCGTGATCACTGCTGAGCTCACCCAGGAGTCATGCATGACAGGGTGTGATCACTGCTGAGCTCACCCAGGAGTCATGCGTGACAGGGCGTGATCACTGCTGAGCTCACCCAGGAGCCACGCGTGACAGGGCGTGATCAGTGCTGAACTCAACCAGGAGTCATGAGTGACAGGGCGTGATCAGTGCTGAGCTCACCCAGGAGTCATGCGTGACAGGGCGTGATCACTGCTGAGCTCACCCAGGAGTCATGAGTGACAGGGCGTGTTCAGTGCTGAGCTCACCCAGGAGCCACGCGTGACAGGGCGTGATCAGTGCTGAACTCAACCAGGAGTCATGAGTGACAGGGCGTGATCAGTGCTGAGCTCAACCAGGAGTAGTGTGACAGGATGTGATCAGTGCTGAACTCAACCAGGAGTCATGTGTGACAGGGCGTGTTCAGTGCTGAGCTCACCTAGGAGTCATGAGTGACAGGGCGTGTTCAGTGCTGAGCTCACCCAGGAGCCATGCGTGGCAGGGCGTGATCATTGCTGAGCTGTGGCATAGAGAGAGCCCATGCCGAGGGACCTAGGGGCTGGGAGATCAGCACAAGCCACCCTGAGCCAGCAGAGCTCTGCAGAAGGTGGCATTTTCACTGGGACTTGGCGGGTGAGTGGGGCTGGGGCAGAGAGGCAGAGGGTTGTGCATCTCCTGGCCAGCACTGGCACCAGGGAGCTGCCACCGTGGGGAGGCTGCTCTGCGTGGAGCCGATTTTCAGAAGACAGGTATTAGGCAGGGTGGTCCCACACGGAGCGGTGGAGGCAGTCGCGGTTCTTGGCAGATAGAGAGCCAGGTGGATACTCTGCTTTTTCTCAGTCACTAATTAAATGGGTGTCTACTGTAGAGCACAAAGAAGAAAATGCATTCCCATACTCACTCTGTCCAGAGTGAATCCTGCTCACCCTGCACGCCTTCCCGCAGCCCGTGTTCTGCGCCTTCCTCACCACTGAGTTCTCACCATCTTCCTGCCCCATCCTGCATCCTTCACTCAATTTCAGCCACACGCATTTTGTGCACCTCCAGTGGTGTTCCTGTTTTGCTGATCTAAATAATACTATGAAGATTATGCGTTTATATGAATTTTCTTAGACCTATTCAGGAAGTAGAATGCAAAAAAAAAATTAACCTCATTGAGTTAAAAGTGGGTGGAAAGTTACACGTATAATTTTTACCATCCCCAAAAGTTGTCCGGACTCCCCAGGCACGTGTGTGAGGGTGTTTATCTGATGACACAGTTGAGAGGCGCCCATTTCAAGGAAGATCTGCTGGATCTTGGTGTGTAGCTGGAGACAGGTTAACATCAGAGAGCAGGGGTCTAGGGCGGGCCACAATGGGCTTCAGGTAGGGCAGAGGTGGGAGAGTTGGAGGGGACTAGAGAAGGCGGGTCCTGCTTTCTTGAGTGAAATGCAAACACTGGCTCAGCCCAGTTGGCATTCTCAGAATGCCCACTCACAGTGCAAATAACATGGCCTCGGCAGCCGGAGAGGCCTCCCTCTGGAGTTAGTGTCTGGTGGGAGTGAGGGGGTGGGAGTGAGGGGGTGGGAGTGAGGGGGTGGGAGTGAGGGGGTGGGAGGGCCCGGCAGAGAAAGAGGAGGGGACAGGGTCGGGACCCGGTCCTGTATTCATGCTCAGTGCCCGGGACCATGAGCTGACCCCACACTCATTTGAGCTCCAGGAGCCATGGGGAGCAGCTGGTGTAGGGCTTCTGGGTGGACATAGTGGTTTGCCCTGGAGAGGTTTAGACTGCCCTGCTGTCAAGGGCAAGATGTGCCCAGTGTGTTCCTGGGTGGGCAGCATGGTCAACAGCGGAGGTGCACCTTCACCGCCTAGCTGGGTTAACTCTGGTATGCAGACGCCCTTGACGGCTCCCTCAAGCCTTGTGGCCTGGGACGAGTGATGTCACTGCTCCGTGCCTCAATCTCCTCTTCTGTGAAACAGGGTCATAATGGCACCTTCCTCAAACAGTGACTGAGAGATGGATGAGCTATGTTTGGAATCAGGTCTGCCAGGTTGGGGGAGCAGTGGGTGTCTTTTCCTGTCCCCCCACCCTCCTCATCCTCCTCACTGTGGCTCAGGGCTATATTTGCAGAGTCACCACCTCCAGCAGGCGTGGATACCATGTGAGTCAGCATGAGTGGGCGCCTGCATCCTCGTGGGCTCCGGGAGGACCCGGGCAGCAAGCAGACCGTGGAGGAGGCTTTGCTGGGGACGGCTCCTTTGAGGGGCTACTTGGGGAAAATGTCCGTTAACCTCCCCTCCACGACCCCCACCATGCCCCTTCCTTCTGACCTGTACGCGCTGCGCGTATGGGTTGGGGCGAGATTCTGAGCACCCGGAGTCATTGCTGAACGGCAGACGCCTGGAGTTCTCGAGGCAAATAGGTCACGTTGTGTTTTCTTTGGAAAGCTTTAACCAGATGATGCCATTGTTAAAATGCCATTAAACTAAACATCATATGACAAGCCAAACAAATCCTTGCATGAATATCAAGAGCTGTAGTGGCCTCCCACGGTGGATGTGTGTGCCCGAAATAACAGCAGGCCCCTTCAGAGGTGAAGGGATCTTTGGATTGAACATGGCTCCTTTTGGAAGTCACGTTCAGTCAGAGCGGAATCTGGTCTCATTAACCAGGGTCAAGCCACGCAGATGGTTAAAGATCCTCTAAGACTGTCTGAGCGTGTGTTTTTCAGTAGCACTGATAGATCTCAGGAGACACTGGCTATATTTTCCCCTGGATGCTGGCTGCTATGTAGGGAAAATGAGAGGATTCAGCCCAGAGTCAACACTAATGGTAGGTTGCTTTATTTTGAACGAAGCTTTTTATAGTGAGCACAGGAAAGCTGACCTTTTGCTTTTCAAAGTCACTTAGCTTCTGCATTTCCTGGTCTTCTGTTGTTAGGTTACTAATAAGTGTTTAAGGATTTATCTTTTTGGTGTGTAAAATGGTCTTGAAAATCAAACGAGGTATAAAATTGGTAACGTGCATGTCCTATAAAAAGTGAAGTCAGTGGCCAAACTGGAAAATCAGAAATCAGCATCATACTTTCTTTTTTGAAACCATGGCCATGTTCTTTTTGTTGGGACCTCTGCCTGTCGCAAGCTAACAAGCAGGTCCGTGGAAGGCACCGGGCATTCGGACCACAGGTCAGCGCGGCCCTCTCTCCGCGTGGCCCTCCCTCCACGTGGAGTAACACTCACCAGGGTATTTCTGCCTCTGCAGATTCCGCGTGCAGCAGCGCCCCAGGCTCTGGACCCAGCTCACCCAACAACAGCTCCGGGAGCGTCAGCGCAGAGAACGGCATCACGCCCGCCGTCCCCAGCATCCCGGCGGAGGTCAGTGCCAAGCGTTTGTCCTGTGTCCCATGGCGAGAGTCGGACTCGGGACAGATGGGCTCGAAATGATCCCACTTTGCATTTGCCCTTCACTCTTCACCTTCCAGTTTGGGGTGAGGGAAAGTGGCCTATGAACCATCCTGAAAAGGACGCAGTTGGAGGTTGCTTAACCCTCCTGCCTTCCTCTCATCACAGACATCTCCTTGCATTATGAACACACTCATTCCAGGCACGTCGGGGACAGCCCTGAGCCTGGTCCTTTCTCCTGACCTCTTCCAGAGCAGATGTCCCTAGATGGTGTCACAGCACAAGCCCACACGTGGCAGGCGCTCTAGGTAGACAGGACCCTGCTGCCCAGCTCACCATGGTCGCCAGTGTCTGAGGGTGGCTGAGAGGCCATGGGCACGTGGGCATAGTTGCTAAGTGAGACTTAAAATTTTTTATTTCGTATTGAGAAATACACAACGCAATGTTGGCCAACAAACCATGTGTCAGGGTCGACTGGAGCGTCACTCGTGGTCAGCACGGCAGGGCCGGCCAAAGCCACAGAGCGGGGAGCTTTTCCAGGCATCATGGGAACCAGGCATCTCAGACCGCAGAGCTCAGCACCCCGATCCCCTGCCTTCATCAGACCCCAAGTGGTTCTGGGAAGCACGTTGGCAAGCTAGAGGAGTCAGGGGACGCCTGGAGTCCCCGGGTGGGAAGGATGTCAGAGACGCAGGAGCCGAGCGGCAAGGTGGGGAGGAGTGGTGCCCAGGCTGACAGAGTCACGCCCTGACCACACCCAGAGGTTTTCCAGGGCAGCAGGTCCCAGGACCTCACTCCGTGTATCTTGAGCTCCTTTGCGCCCTCTGTCTTTATCCCACACGTGTCTGGAGCGCCTTGTGCCAGGCCCAGGGACGGAGCCAGGCAGGCAGCAAGGACCCGCCCCTCACTCCACACAATGCCCCACTGAGGAGGAGAGGCCACCTCCAGAGCACAGGGGAGAAGAGAGAGGCAGAGAGAGGCCGTCTGCGGGCTGAGTGGTGCCCTGGGCCTGGGTCAGCCTGACCATGGGGCAGGGTGGGAGGGGGACGCTTTGGCAGAGTTTTCTGATGAGTTGAGCTGGAAATGCTGTCTGCTTCACGGGGCACAGTTCTACTGAGTGGGAGGTTCCTTCTGAATTCTCTCCAACTTACAGAAGGCTGTAATTTATTAAATATAGTTATTGACTTTCCTTCTTAAATATTTAGAAATGAATCCTGCCCTTCCAGAGGACTGGCAAATCTTAGCTGGGATACAGAGGCATGAGTGTTTAGCATTTTCATTTCAAATTTCAAGACCGTTTATGTATAAACATTTTTAGAGACTAGAATTACTGCTAGGAACGAATTTTGCACTTTGCCTCCAGGCTGCTTAATCCCCATTTTCTCTTATTCTTTTTACTTCATACATCGATTTCTTTTATTACCTGTCTTCAGCCTGCCAGCTTCAGTACTTATTTAGATGATTAGAAGTTTTAACAGTCCTCTGTATGGCTGTGGTCATAGCTGAGGTCTACCAGTAATAAGCCTTATAATGCAACCTAGAAATTACTTCCTGCCCTGTGAGGTTAACACTGGTTGCATCTTGTTAATTGTGGTCCTAGATACAGGTTTTTATTTAAAATGGGGCACTTGTGTACATGGTAGTTACTATTGGAACAGTACCTTGTTTGGCTGGGTCTGTGTCATTCCAGTTCTGTGTTAATTTTTACAAATCGTGATATGTAAATGAAACTACTAGAAATTAATAGAACGTGTAGAAGGAGTTGCAGGAAATACCGAGAGGTGCCATTGTCCATGTCCCACATCAGATGTTCATTAGAGTGGGCAGGGGCAGCCTTTGCATGTTGGATCACACCCAGGCGCCCTTTCTGGGTTTCCGTGTCGCTAGAGTTGGACAGGTCTCTGAGAACGCCCGTGCTTCACAGCCAGGGGCTGGTTCTCCATTCCCACGTGGCGCAGAGGCTAGTGAGCCTGCCATCAGAAGGGGCATCCTGAGTGGATGGGGGCATGGCGGGAGCAGGGGCCTGCCAGCCTGGCTCTCAGCACTGCCTTTTCTGTTCACCCTGGGGCCCCCAGAAACACTACTCTACCTTGAAGGCCCCCCGGACCCAGGGAAGTCCAGTGTGCCAGGCATCTCCTCCTTTCCAGGGCCACGGAAGCCCAGTGTGCTGGGCACCTCCTCCTTTCCAGGGCCAGGGAAGCCCCAGTGTGCCGGGCACCTCCTCCTCTACAGGGCCAGGGAAGCCCAGTGTGTCATCCAGGTACTTAAAGGGACAGCTCCTCTGTGGCCGCTGCTGCTGTTATTTACATGCGTGCCTCGATGCTCTGACTTCAGGCCCGCGGACTTTGCCTCTGAGCACATCCTAAGGTGAGGTCCAGGGGGCTCCAGCCTCCCACAGGGCCCGGCCCCGAGACAGAAGATGGCAGAGCGCCCTGCGATTTCTCAAGTGGACCAGTCAGCATCTCCAAGGAACAAATTCTCAGAAGGCTCCTTTAGTTCCAGAAATGGGCTTAAAAAAAAACAAAAAAACAAACAAAAAAAAAAACCTTGCTTACAAAGGAAATAGAAACTTTGCAAACATTAGAACGTCTCCTTATTTTGTTCCCAAATGATAATAACACAAGCACAGTTGTGCTTTCCTGGAAATCACAAGCATTTTCTCTACAGCATAACTTACTGATAATTCTTTAACTTTTGACCAAAAAAAAATTGTCTAGGAAAAATGTTTTTCTCGGTAGCTCTTTAATCATTACTTACACAGTGTAATGTGTGAGCAAATCTAAAGTGAGTTGCAGGGTTTCCTCTGGGGCGAGGTGCACGGTGAATTTGCTCCTAAGTGAGAAGGCTGGACTTTCTGTTCTGTAGGAACAGCCTGAGTGTAAGTGTTTGTCAGGAGAAGCGTTTCTTCATGTCCCCACGGGCCACTCATGTGTCTTTTGGAAAATATCTCTTCAGATCCTTTGCCCACTTTTATATGGGCTGCTTTGGGTTTTGCTGGTGAGTTGCTGGAGTTCCCTGCATATTCTGGATACTCTTCCCTTGTCGGATGAATAACTTGCACGTTTCCCCCTTCCGCAGGTCGTCTCTTCACTCTGGTGATTTTTTTCCTTTGCTGTGCAGAAGCTTTTTAGTTGAGCAGAGTCCCGGTTGTCTGTTTTCGTTTTTGTTGCCTGTGCTTTTGAGGCCTTAGTCATAAATCTTCCACAGTAGGCAAGAGGCAGAATCAACCTCAGTGTCCTTCAGTGGATGAACAGTCAGAGAAAATGTGGCGCTGTACACAGTGGAGTACTATGCAGCCATCAAAAAGGATGGAATCCTGACATTTGCAGCAACACAGATGGAACTAGAGGCCTTCATGTTAAGTGAACTAAGCCAGGGACAGAAAGACAAACATCGCATTTTCTTATTCATCTGGGGTAGCTAAAAAAGTTGCTGTCGTGGAGGTAGAGAGTATAATGGAATCTGTTTATTCATTGTTAATGTTAGTTTCTGGCAAGGGGATTTCTATCTGCCAAACCCCACTAACTAGCGTGATTACAACATTTATTCATTCTCTGTTTGCCCATTCATTCAGCAGACATTCCTTGAGTAGCTACTGTGTAGGGGATATAGTGGTGATAAACTATTGTCCTTTTTAGCAAAACACATTGATTCTACAAGCAAAAAGATGTTAAATATCACAGTAGTTCAAGTCCTTGGAGACTGTTGCTGCTGACCCTTCCTGTGTGGCCTTCTAATCTGTACTCCTGGCTTATGTTTGCTTTATCCAAGCCCATTCTTTAAAAGTTACATGACCTATAACCTGTTTTTCTAACTTAATGTATCATAAACAAGTGTCCAAGTAATCACCCAAGATTGTTCCTAACCCCCAGAGTGTCCTGATGTGCAATGCCCCTCCGTTCTGTTAACACCGAGGTGCTGGGGAAGCCACATTGCTCTGCCCTGCCTGCTGGGTGCTCAGCCCCACAGCCGAGGCTTCATTGGCATCAGGCCTTCTCCTTATTTCTTAACGTTGCATCCCAAGAGTGGAGCTCTAGGATCAAAGGTTAGACTGATTTTGAAGACGTTTGCCATAGACTGCCATATTGTCCTGCAGAAAGGATGCCACTAAGTGATTTGCAGCGCTCTCAACAGCGTTTGCGGTTCCTCTAGGCCATGGTGGTATTATCATTTTTCAAAAATGTTTGCCAATTTTTGGGGTTTCAAAATACGTTTCCAGATGACCATAATGTGTTTTCCTGAACGTCTTCCGCTTCCTGAGCTCTGCCGTCACTGGTCTTCACCGCATGCTTTTCTCACTGTTAGTTGTTTGATTCGCAGGCGCTCTGTGCTGACCCTCACCTGCCTCATACGTGGTTGGTATTGTTGTCATCATTGCCTGCCTTTCATAGGAGCACTTGTTTTATGATTTTCTTTTTATTTTTAATTTGTGTGGGTACATAATGTATATATTTATGGGGTACGTGAGATGTTTTGATACAGGCCTGCAATGCGTAGTTGTCACATCATGCAGAGTGTGGGGTGCCCATCCTCTCAAGCATTTATCCTTTGTGTAACAATCCAATCATACCCTTATAGTTATTTTTCAATGTACAATTAAATTTTATTTCCTTTTTGGTTTCTGCTTTTCTTGTTGTCTGGAAAGACATGGCCAACGCCAACTACAAAAAGGCATTGTAAAGTGTATTATCCTAGAAACTGCAAAACGGCATTGGAAACTGTATTATCCTAGATTTCCTTCTGACTAGTCTGTGGTAAATAATCACACTGAATTGAAATCAACACGATGATGCTGGACAAGGTGACAGAAGAACTCGTATCGCGGGGAGGAAACTGGAGCCGTGCATTGGGCTGCATGTTGTGGTGCGTGTTGAAATCTCATGCTCTCGTTGCTGTATCATTTGCTACGTGTATGTTTGCACTCATAGATCAGAATTCAGTGCAGGCTGCCACAGGTGTTTTCATGGTTGTTTTTCTCGGTGTATATTGCTGATGTTTGGCCGTAACAGACTGTGACAGTCATCATGTGTTCTGTCCCCAGACGAGTTTGGCGCACAGACTTGTGGCGCGAGAAGGCTCGGCCGCTCCACTTCCCCTCTACACGTCGCCGTCCCTGCCCAACATCACGCTGGGCCTGCCTGCCACCGGCCCTGCTGCTGTAAGTCAGCCCCCGTGGGTCCGTGCGGCGTGGGGTGGCGGTGATGGGCCCTTCCACCCCAGCATCGCCGGCTGTGCTTTCCAGGGCACCGCGGGCCAGCAGGATGCCGAGAGACTCACCCTTCCCGCCCTCCAGCAGCGACTCTCCCTTTTCCCCGGCACCCACCTCACTCCCTACCTGAGCACCTCGCCCTTGGAGCGGGACGGAGGGGCAGCGCACAGCCCTCTTCTGCAGCACATGGTCTTACTGGAGCAGCCGCCGGCACAAGCGCCCCTCGTCACAGGTGAGCACAGATGGGCCTGGGTGCAGCCAGGCTCTGAGGCTACCCGTGCTCTGGACGGTGCCCGGCCCTCGCCTGCCTTTGGAGGAGACGAAGGCATGCCTGTCCCACCCCCACAGTTCCCAAACACACATCCCCCTCACGTAATGTAGCTGCCGTGACTGCAGTGAAAATCCACGCCTCACTCCCAGAGCCAGGTAGATGGAGTGGAAGCGGAAGTCACTTCCCTTTCTCACCTTTTGGGAGAGGCCGCTGGCTCTTGCAGTTTGGGTTTCTGTCTGGACCAAGCTGAGCCAGCACTGGAAGCCCAGAACTGACTCTCGTGGTCAGTTGGTGTTAGCAGAACTTTTACAAATGTGCACTGTCTGGGGGTGTGGTTACATTTAGAAAAATACAATTTAGAGAAAAATGGGAACTTCCTTATGAAATTACATAGCAACAGCAATGTGAAAGTATAACTTCAGAAATGAGGGAGCACCGGCCGGGCGTGGTGACTCACACCTGTAACCCCAGCAGTTTGGGAGGCCGAGGCAGGTGGATCACCTGAGGTCAGGAGTTCAAGACCAGCTGACTAACATGGTGAAACCCTGTCTCTACTAAAAATACAAAAATTAGCTGGGCGTGGTGGTGCACACCTGTAATCCCAGCTACTCGGGAGTCTGAGGCAGGAGAATCGCTTGAAACCGGAAGGCAGAGGTTGCAGTGAGCCAAGATGGTGCCACTGCACTCCAGCCTGGGCGACAGAGCAAGACTCCGTCTCAAAAATAAATAAATAAATAAAGAAACAAATAAATAAATAAACGAGGGAGCCTCTACCTACCCCCTTGCCATGCGGGTCATGATTATACATCTTCACAGCTTTGGGTTTGGCTTCCTGGAAATCTGTTGTTGCCAATGAAAAGCTGAAATACCCTCAGAGCTGCCCCTGTGAAACTCTGGCAGGGAACTTGGTGAAAACTCGGGTGTGGCGTGTTGTAGGAGGCTGTGCTGCAGGATGCGTGGGACCGGGGGCTGGCTTGGGTGGGCTTGGGCCTCTGGCTTGACTAGTCTGGTGGATTTTGGTGTTTTCTTGGTTTGCGCTGCCCATGTGTCTCTGTTTAGACAGAGAGGATTCTTTCCTATTCCTTCTTTGCCCAGAAGCCACATGGGGCAATCTTTGTTTTGTGTCTGAGCCCCTTTCTGTTTGTTTCTCCAGAAGCTCGAACTCGTGTCCCGGCCTCTGCAGAGCACAGGAACCCATGGTGTAACGAGGGAGGGGCAGCCCTCACAGTGCCCCTCTGAGCTCCAGCCACAGCGGCAGGCACGGGGATCCCTCTGGAGGAATGTATCTGAGATTGCGTCTGAGTCTCTTAGATGCCGTAGAGCAGCTAGCACGAGGGTGGGTAGTGAAGGACACCCGAGTTCCTCTCTCGTATCTTTTAAAAACATAAAATATGCCTGATCCTTCAGGATTCCTGGGATTCACTTCGTGAGAGATGTTTCTGTTTGTCACTCATCTTCTTTCCTTCTCTAAATCAGTTTATGATGCAGGATTAAGTAACATGCGTAATCTTGTGTATCAGGTGTTTGGAAAACAGCCTTTTTGATAGAACCTGAATATCGAGTTTGCATGGATCTCACCTCTCTGAGAAACGTGCTGAACCCGGCATTGCTTCTTCCCGGTGTACAGTCAGTCCTCTTTTCCTCCCAGGTGCAGCTTGCTCATTGGCACGGGGACCTGCCCATGGTGCCCTCCCCAGGCTCTGTAGTGCCAGGGGGCCCATGCATGGCTGCCCAGCTTGCTCTGGCTTTGCTTTACACCTGTGCCCAGCAAGCCCCTCCAGTCCCATGCCGCCACCTCCAAAACTGCAAGCCCCTTCCTCCTGCACGGCCTCCCCAGGTTGCCGGCGGCTCATCCTGCAAACCCCCTGGCTGGGAGCCTCCGAGCCAGTGTCACGTGTGCAGCGTAGTGCAGCCACACAGCTGCCTCTGTCCCAGCTTCCTCCTGCTCCGTGACCCTGGGAAGCCACTTGTGCTCTGTGCACCTTGTTTTCCCATCTGGGAAGCGGGGACACTCACGGTCTGCCCCCGTGCGCCCGATGAGGGGAAGCGGGCTGTGCACTCATATGCCTCTGCAGGTGTTGGCGTCGTTGCCTTGTTCTTCTTAACCTGCCGCCTCCCATATTCTCTCACTGCCCCAGCCGGCCCCATCTGTCCTCAGTGCCTCAGGACCCTCCCCCAGCCCTGCCATGAGTAAGGCCCTCATTTGGAACCCGCTGGGATTGCCCCATCCTCTTGTGGGAAGAAGCCTCCTGCACAGGTTCCTGCCCCTCCAGTCTGTCCTTCTGCAGCCACCAGACTCTCCTTGAAGGCCTGGAGGCCCCCACGCCGTCTAGAGCAGTACTGGCCAGGTCAGGAGCCACCAGCCACGGGGAGCTGCCAGTAGAAAGTCAGAGTTAGAATTCAGTTGGCCAATAGAAAGTCAGAGTAGAATTCAGTTGGCCGGGCGCGGTGGCTCACGCCTATAATTCCAGCAATTTGGGAGGCCGAGGCGGGCGGATCACAAGGTCAGGAGATCAAGACCATCCTGGCTAACACGGTGAAACTCTGTCTCTACTAAAAATTAAAAGAAAAAAAAAAAAAACCCGGGCGTGGTGGCAGGTGCCTGTAAGTCCCAGCTACACCGGAGGCTGAGGTAGGAAAATGGCCTGAACCCGGGAGGCAGAGGTTGCAGTGAGCCAAGATCACGCCACTGCACTCCAGCCTGGGTGACAGAGCGAGACTCCATCTCAAAAAAAAAAAAAAAAAAAAAGAATTAGAATTCAGTTTCTCAGTCACATGTGCACCCCACATCCAGTGCACGGCCGCAGCTGCCTGCGAATGTTCTCATTGTCACAGAGGGTCCTGGCAGGGTGGCACTGGCCTGGAGTGAAGTCCCAGCTTGTGAGCAGGAACTCCAGCCTTGTTCTACAAGCCTCGTTTCTCTTCCCTAGTCCGGCACAGCAGCCAGGCCAGCCAGCTCAATGCTGGACCAGGCCGCAGCCGGCCCCCAGAGCCAAGGCTCTTTCCCAGGGCCCTTTTCTCCATCAGGCGTGGTTCATCTGCCCCCTCGTCCCAGGCCTCCAGCCCTGCCCCAGCCCTGCCTTGTTGCTCCTTCCCTGGACCACGCTGCGTCTTCGTTTCCGTGTTCTGCCCTTTCCTGCAGTTGTTGATGAACTCCTGCTTGAGTTGGTCTCTGGACAGCAGTGCCTGTGTTTTCCTGGCCCACAGACAGACCCACCTTCTCACGGGTAATCATGGTGCATAGGTGAATAGGATATCAAAGCTAGAACAGCCCTCCAGTCACAAATGCTTTGAAACAGAGGCCTCTGTGGGTGAGGTCACCAGTGGAAACCAGAGGGGTGAGCCATGGTCCAGGGTCTCCCGGAGCTGCCTCCTACATGCCACATACCTCCAGTCAGCCCCTTTCCACACCGCTTCAGGCAGCTGCTTGCCAGTCACAGGCTTGGCGTGCCTCTTCTATATCCCTGTTTATGTGCTGCTGCCATGGTCACTGTGGACTCAGATCTTTGCAGAGTGGCTGGTACATTCTCGGAGGTTAGTCTCTGCATAACCAGCTGAGGCGGGGAGTGGAGCTCAGGAGCCCATTCCTGGGTGAGGAGAGTGTGCAGAGCCCTATGCTGCTGCTTTAGTTGGACACAAGACTGTGGGCATGATCATTGCCTGGGCAGCCCAGCTAAGTCCTCTGTGGTGCCCGTGTGGCTGAGAAGCAGGACTTTGAGAACCGTGTAACCGTGTAACCTGCTGTCAGGACCCAAGAGACCCAGGAGGATCTTGGTAGTGCAGCATGTGGAGGAGAAGGCTGGAGACCAGGGCTGTGCCACAGGTGGGCCTAGGGAAGGTTTCCCGGAGAAGTGGCATCAGAGCTGAGATCTCAGTAGGAGCCTGCAGGTGGAGAGGGAAGGGCCCAGGTAGGGGGAGATGTGTGTGCCTGCTGGAGGTGACCTTGTCACAGATCTTTCTAGTATCCTGGCCACACATTCAGAGCATGCCACCAGCGTCTTAAGGCTACTGCCTTCCTGAACTGGCAGTGGACATCCACTGTCCCGTGGTCACACGCTGAGTGGAGGGTGCCCCTGGCTTCTTTGTTAGCAATTGTGTGCTACCATTTAGACCTGATTTCCCCCGAAAACAGCGAGTCCCAGGAAGGGCTTGAGCACAGCTGGCCGTGGTTCATGTCCCATAACTGGCACGCGAGGCTGTGGTCCTCAGCCCTGGCCTGGCCTCAGCTCCATCCCCAGAAGCTCAGACAGACGCTGATTGGTCCAAGTGGGTCCAGAGCATGCAGATTATTCCTTGGGCGGCCAGGATTACAAACGGTGAGTCGGATCTGACTCTTGCTTGGTGTACTTCTCAATGGAAGGATTTTAAAGAATTTCACAGAAAAAAAGCAATGGAAATACACCAGATGGACTTTTAAGGACTCAGGCACCCTGAATTGTTCATCTCATGTGAATTCATCGCTTAAACAGATTCCCAGTGTGTGAAGACCAACTCTTCAAATCTGGGTCTGGAACTTGAGAGCAACCCAGTCTTTCGCCTTCTTTTTTCTTAAATCCCCATACCTGGTGGGGTGTGTCTAAGTGATGCGTTTGCAGACTCACTAATTAGTTTGGGTATTGCTGAGCAGGGTGTGCTAAAACTTAGACCCTGGTTGACTGGGTACATTCCAGGGTGCTGCCTCAGGAACTGTCATTGCAGTTACTGTGATTGCGTGTTAGAGTGTGGACTTGCAGGGGAGCTGGCCACCGAGCACAGTTCAGGCTCAGCACCAAGGCCCTCCAGCAGGAGCAGGAGCCAGCAGCCGTAGGGACACAGCCGTCCAGCGCCAAGAACCAGGGTCAGCCGTTGCTCCCGCACTGGACACAGGGAGGGGCTTCTGCCAGTGCTCTGGGCAGAAGGAGCAGAAGCTGGGAAAACCCTGGCTAAGGTGCCCAGTGGAGGAGCCCAGAGCAAGGGGCCACTGGGACCACAAGAGCCAGGCTCTGCGCCACACCCCACACAGCACCACACAGCCAGCCCCTGCAGTTGGGTCACCGACCACAGAATTGTATCCTGATGGACTAGGATTTTATGCTCGAAAGTCCCTGACAGTATATCCTGAAGACCACATCATGGTCTGTCATCAGAAGCTCTTGTTAATGATCTCAGGGATCCAAATTGGAAACCACCAAGCCAGCAAATCACATTGCTCTGCAGAGGCCAGGGCACCGCTTTTCAGGACACCCACGGGTAAGGTGTCCCCGTGTGTGGCGGCCCTGGGGTTTGCACCCTGGAGGCAGCGGAGTGAAATTCTGAGTGGGCGAGATAGGCTGAGAGAGAGTGAGGGGCTGGCCCCTGGGGAGTGCAACTGGAAAAGGAACAGGGCCAGTCTGCACAGGGGTCTCTGCTCACGCCAGTTCTGAAAGTGAAGCCCTGTTCCCATGGGGCATAGGCCTGTGTCCCAGAGTGAAGCTGGTGGCCTGGGAAATCCCTGGGCCCATGCAGAGGGTGGCGGGAGGCAGAGACCTGGATGAAAAGGAGCCGGGGAGCGCTGTGCAGCCCCCACTCACACTGCTGGCTTGAGTCACTTTTTCCTTATCATGTGTCACGCCGGAAAGCTGAATCCTATGAAATTGGCATGTCCTTCTCCTCCTCTGCAGAGCGTCAGGCCTGGGCAGGGGACTGTGTAGCTCATCAGCGCCTCCACCCCTGAATGGTATGCACACTAAGGCTTTGGGGGAAAACAATGCTAAGGAAAATGTCTTTCAGCTTCCTATTGCTTTCTGAGAAGAGACCTTTTTAGCAACTACGTAGCCTTGCATCCCCTGAAGGCAGCTTCGTGTGACTGACTTCCTTATTTCTTCCATGAAATAGTTCAATCCCACGTAATACCCACATCAACAATTGATAAATTCTGAAATGCCTTTTTTTTTCTTTTTTCTTTTTAAGACCGAGTCTCGTTCTGTCACCCAGGCTGTAGTGCATTGGCATGATCTGGGCTCACTGCAACCTTGCCTTCCAGGTTGAAGCGATTCTCCTGCCTCAGCCTCCTGAGTAGCTGGGATTACAGGCGTGTGCCACCATGAGCAGCTAATTTTTGTATTTTTAGTAGAGACGGGGTTTCGCCATGTTGGCCAGGCTGACCTCAGGTGATCCACCTACCTCGGCCTCCCGAAGTGCTAGGATTACAGCCACCGCGCCCAGCCTGACATGCCCTCTTTATGGTGCTTCACTTTTTTCTTTTTTTAACCTGTTCAGGGAATGGTTCTGACATAATGCCCACGTCAACAACTGATAATTCTGAAATACCTTCTTTAGGATGGTTTACCTTTTTCTTTTTTTAACGTTTTCAGGGAATGATTCTGAATGGATTTTTAGTCATTCACTTTAATTTAGTAGCCAGGCATTTATAATAAAATTCAAGATAATGTATCTTTCCGGAAAGTTGTGGGGTTGGGTGAAAAGGGATGGTGGGTTAGAGAACACTGGTGAATAACTTTTGAAAAGGTGGCGAAGAGCAGGCTTGCTGGGGTCTTGCTGGGGGTCTTGCTGGGGGTCTTGTTGGGGGTCTTGTTGGGGGTCTTGCTGGGGTCTTGCTGGGGGTCTTGTTGGGGGTCTTGTTGGGGGTCTTGTTGGGGGTCTTGTTGGGGGTCTTGTTGGGGGTCTTGCTGGGGTCTTGCTGGGGGTCTTGCTGGGGGTCTTGTTGGGGGTCTTGTTGGGGGTCTTGTTGGGGGTCTTGCTGGGGGTCTTGTTGGGGGTCTTGCTGGGGGTCTTGCTGGGGGTCTTGTTGGGGGTCTTGTTGGGGGTCTTGCTGGGGGTCTGGCTGGGTTTAGTCTGGATGTGTCCTTTGTGTTTGCGTATCACATAGTATTTCTTAAATTTAGAAAGCCCCTGCAAAGGGACTTGAGAAGCACTAAGCTGCATGCATGGTTCTCACTGGGAAGCCTGGGCTCCCCTAAACCTGATGACACACCCAGCTGCCTGGCGAGCGCCGACATCAGTGTCCTGGGGGAGGGACATGACAGGAGCTGCCACTTGCTGGCAAGCTACCTTGTATCCCTGGAGATCCCGTAGCCCTTGCAGCTGGCACGTAGCCCCACCTGGGGGCAGGAAGAGCAGGCTGCCTCAGGCAGATGCCGAGTTCCAAAGAGTCCCCCACCAGGGCCTCCAAGAGCTGGTTTGGTCACTTCCTTTGTCATTTCACCCGGTCATGTGCCCTTGAGTGGGTCAGGGTCATTTTTACCCTGAGCAGCATTGTTTAGTGTTTACTCCCCTCAGGTTACCAGGGGACACTTCACGGAGCAGGGCAGAGGGTTCATTAGGTCCTTTTGCCCACAAAACCATGGAAAAATGTTAAACTACCTAAACCAACAATTTGCAGTATATACATATATATCTCTCTCGATGAAAAGCATGCAGAAGGAAAAAGTGTACTTGACTAGGTCGCGTTTTAAATCAAGATACAGATGCCAATTAAAGCAAGATCATCTCCTATCAAAATGGATTCTTTTAATCAAAAAAATACAGGGTTGGTGACAGTGTGGTGAAGTGGGTACCCTCCATTCAGCTGGCAGGGATTAGCCACATCTTTTCAGAAAGGGGTTTTGACAATATGCGTCAGGACTTTTCAAAGTGTTCATGCCATCTTTGTGTATAAAACCAGTGTTCAGAGAGACCTTAAAATGATGTCAACCCTAAGGACAATTATTTTTCTCACAACTCAGGCTGTCTTTGGAAATACCTGGAGGCTCCAGAACCGTGGCAGCCTTCCTCAGCACACTGGTGGCCCTCTCTCCCCTCCCACTGTGCTGTTCAGGCCAAACCCCACCTTTCTAGGGCCTGTGGCCCCCAGGAACAATTGTGTGGTAGCCACTCCTGGGAAGGGCTTCCTCTTTGAAACCTGCCACACGGGACTCCTGACGTTTCCTGTGTCGACCTGATTTTCCATAGAAAATTGCCTCCAAATTACGGTTCCTGTAGTTCCAAAGCACCAGCTCACGGCCCCAGCCTCAGCTGGAAGGGGCCCAGTTAGCGAGCCAGCTCTGGGGCACCAGGGCAGAGCGCCTGGGCTGGCGGGCACAGGGTGCAGTTGTCTCCATCACTTACTCAATAGCCCTCTCTCCCTCCTCTCTTCTTCCTCTTCCCCTCTGCTGTTTCTTCCTCCAATTATCTTCAGACTGGTATCTTTCAGGCCTGGGAGCACTGCCCCTCCACGCACAGTCCTTGGTTGGTGCGGACCGGGTGTCCCCCTCCATCCACAAGCTGCGGCAGCACCGCCCGCTGGGGCGAACCCAGTCGGCCCCGCTGCCCCAGAACGCCCAGGCTCTGCAGCACCTGGTCATCCAGCAGCAGCATCAGCAGTTTCTGGAGAAACACAAGCAGCAGTTCCAGCAGCAGCAACTGCACATGAACAAGGTGGGTTTGCCGGCGACGTGCTCCCGGGCCCCAGGGTGGCTGTGTGTTGCACGCTTCAGCCTCAGCCTTCAGCACTGGCCCCTTTCTGACCTTGAGGGGGGGCATGAGGCAGAAAGAGGGAACTGGGGAGGCACATGCTCTGGCCCACGGCACAGAGCTGGGCCGGGGCAGAAGGGATGCTGCTGGGAGCTTGGGCTCAGGAACAGATCACCTGCAGCGGGACGCGCAGGGCCAGTGCCCTCTCCCAACAGCCCACATGAGTTCAGTTGGACCACGTCCTGCCCATGGTGGCGCATCAGTGCCAGCGAATGGAATAGTCTATTTGGGCAACACTTTTTTCTTGGGTTTCCTAAGGCCATTTACTAAACATATCTTTAAATAAACCAGCAACCCACAGTGCCCATCTTCCAGGCCATCCAGCACTTGCAGACTGCCTGAGTGCATAAGCAGCGTGTACAGGGCCAGGGGGGCCCGGGTGGAGTTGTACAGGTGCAGAACTCCAGCAGGAAGTTGAAGGGACACTGTCAGAGCTGGTTCTGGGCCCGGGCCAGCCCACAGAGGTTTACGTAACCTACAGACATCTTGAAAGTCACTCAGATAAGTCCATTTTCAGGAGGAGTTAGTAGGCAAGGCTAGCGTTGCAATGCTGGTGAAGAGGAAAACTAACGTGCTGAAAATGTGTTGATCAAATGCTGGCATTTGAAATAGAGCAACTTTAAGATAAGAGATGAGATGAGCTGCTGTGGATATAGTCCAGCAGTTCCTCAAAAGGTTGGACACAGCCACCACATGGCCCCACAGCTCTGCTGCCAGAGGTGAAAGCACACATCTACACGTAAACTCACTCAGACATTCACAGCAGCCTGAGTCCCTGTGTCAGGCCGTTCCCGCACTGCTGTAGAGAAACACCTCAGACTGTGTGATTCATAAGAAAAGAGGTCTGATTGGCTCCTCGTTCTGCAGGCTGTAGAGGAAGCATGGTGCTGGCATCTGTTTCTGGGGAGGCCTCAGTCGTAGCGGTAGGCAAAGGGGGAGCGGGCGCATCACTTGGCAAGAGCCGGAGCAAGGGGTGGGGAGAGGGGCCACACACTTCTAACGGACCGGACCCCACCAGAACCCACTCACCAGTGAGGACAGCACCAGCGGACAGTGTTCAACCGTTCATGCCAAATCCAGCCACGTGATCCGGCCACCTCCTGCCAGGTCCCACCTCCCGCCAGGTCCCACCTCCAGTATTGGGGGCTACGATTCAGCAGGAGATGTGGGCAGGGACACAGATCCAAACCATATCAGCTGTAATAACTACAGATCCAAACCGTATCAGCTGTAATAACTCTCAGTCGCAATAGCCACATTACATGGCAATAGCCCAGGTGTCCATCCTGTGATCCGCGGCCACACGCCGGCACACCGGAGTGTCAGCCATAAAGCGGAATGACACTGACATGCTGCAGCACGGAAAAGCCTTGGAAGCAGGGTGCAGGCACAAGAGGCCGCCTGTGGTGTGATTTCATGCACATAAAACGTCCACAGCAGACATACCCACAGAGACAGGATGCAGATTTGTAGGTGCCAGGCCTGGGATGCTGCGGGCAGATGGGGAGCATTGCCAGGGGAACAGCATCTCTTTTTTAGGGATGTTGAAAATATTCCAAAATTGGACTATGGTGCAACTCTGTAAATATACTAAAAACAACAAGTGATACCATTTAAAAGCGTGAATTGGATGGTATGTGAATTATATCCCAATAAAGCTGTTACAAGGAAGAAAGAGGATGAGTTGATGCGAGGGGAACGCCTGGGGTCTGGGATGGTTTTCAGAAGAAACGTTGAGAAACCTGTGGCAGATTTGGAGAGACGGAATCGTTTCTCGGTTTATTGTCTCTCCTGTAAAAGTGCAGCCCCGACTCCACCCCGCCCCCGTTGCTTCCCTGGATTTCAGGACCAGTCCTGGGTTGTCCGCCTGTCCGGAGGCTCAGGGTCTTCTGTGGTTTCCCTGAGGGTGAAAAATTGGGGTTAGGATTGGGGAGGAGACAGACTTTCCAGCACAGGTAGACAGGAGTTGGAAGGTGAAGTACCAGGATCCCCAGCAAGTGCAGAGGCAAAGCTGTGGGGAGCGAGCCCTCCACCGCCAACACTGCTGCCTCTTCCGGCAGCCCTGACCTCCTGATATCATTAACCCCTCCCGCCTGCCTCGTCCCAATTTCCTTCTCTCAAGCCCCACGGTTCCAGCCTAGAAGAAGAGTCAGCTCAGCCCTGGCAGTGGTCGAAGGCTTTGATTGCGTGGTGTCCAGTCCAGCGGGGCTGATGTGGGGAAGGCCTCTGGGAGATGGCAGCTGGCTGTGGCCCAAATCCATCCCAGTGTGTGAGCCATCATGGGGCTGCAGGCTCAGGATTGAGGAGACAGGCCCCTTGGGGCCTTGCTCCAGGGTGGCAGCCGCGTCAGACCAGATGCCCAGCACAGGCCACAGCCTGGCCCCTGCTGCCCACTGGGCATCACAAAATAGGCTCGCCACCCCCACCCCACATGCCCCTCCCCCGCCAAGCCCTCATCACTGGACGGCAGGGAACACATCAGAAATGGGTGGGACACCCAGCAAATCCCCTCACTGGGACGGTAAAGGCACAGGCTGTGGGCATGCCGGGCGCCTGCTAGGCATCTTTACTCCCACGTGTCAAAAGCACTTTCACATCCGTCTTCCTAATGCCAACCTAGGTTTGTTAATTTTATTATGTCATTATCTGAGCGATGGGGTAGGAGGTTTGAGGAAGACAGGAAGCACCTGTTGACATGCCTTATACTCTTGAAGGATTCGGAAACCGGGTGCTCTCCCTGGAGTTGGTTCTGTGATTGATTTCTGGGAGTGAATGACAGTTGATTGAAACGTTTAGACAGTGTTTTCCCGGGACGCCCAGGAAGACAAGGATCTTACCCAGGCTGCCTAACACTGACGTCCCCACCCTTCCTCTTGGAGGATGATGTCCCCAGGGGCTTGTTCCCTGAGGGCCTCTGCCCAGCTCTGGCAGCTGTGAGCCCTCCTGTCCCACGGCTCTGCTCCAGCCTACATCAGGGTTGCAACTGGGCCCGGGTTGGTCTGCCCCTCCTTCAGCCTGTACCTTAGAGAGAGGTGCTTTGGAAACATCACTCTGAATAAAAAAGGAAGAGAGAAAGAGAGGTAGCCTGTGCCTAGCCGTGGTGTTCCCCGCAGCCATATGCAGCCACTCTAGTTTTCCCGAGGCCCGCAGCCTGCAGAGCTGCCCATTTTGCCTGAGAAAACTCCACCAGGTGGACAAGATCGACCCCAAGCTGGCTCTGCTCTCCTCTCCCTGGCCTGTGGTCGGGATGGTGGCAGGTGATTTCCAGCTGCGTCAGCTGCTATTGCCCGTGCCTTGTACACAGTGGTGTTCAATACTGGTTTGCTGCATAAAGGAACTTTCTGGAGAACGCACGCCATCAGAGGGCGAGTGGAACAGAAACTCTGCAGGTGAAACTGGCCCTCCGTGTTCACTGGCCATGTCTGGACCTGGCCTGAGTTATGTGTGGTTTGCGAGCAGTGGGTGATGTGCGTCCAGGTGAAGTACCTCTTTCTATTAAAAGAGGACATCGGAAGGCGTCCTCCACCCCCAGAGCGAGAAGCCTTACTGCTGAAGGTGGTTCTTCCAGTGGTTTCTGGATTCCGCGCAAGAACCTGCCTCCTGCAGAGTGGAGGGCTCAGGGGTGTCTCCCTTTAACTTGACATCCTCAGTTTTGAATATGAAAACCAGGACTCGTATTTTGGGTGGTCTAATTATGAATGTGTCCAATTGTTTTAAAATACTGGCAGTTGACCAGTTCGATTTTGACCCTGAACTCCCACCTGACTTTTTAAAAATGTAATTCCAAATATGGAGGTGCATTTGTTCTTCCTGAATTGATGAAAGGGGGCGCTCAGTGTCCCCAAGGCCTTCAGACTGCACAGAGCTGCTTCAGTTATTTGCCTGCGTCCA
Organism: Macaca mulatta; assembly: GCF_049350105.2. Taxonomy (NCBI): domain Eukaryota; kingdom Metazoa; phylum Chordata; class Mammalia; order Primates; family Cercopithecidae; genus Macaca; species Macaca mulatta. The sequence continues at coordinate 144,369,208 of NC_133417.1, read as the reverse complement.
GCTCGCCTCCCAAAGGCAGCTCTGCAGTGCGGCCCCAGCCCACAGCCCAGCCAGTGAGACTCGGAACTGAATGTCAAAGGAGAGGGAGAGAGAGAAGGAGGCTTTGTTTGCGGCCGTGGCCCAGGGAGGTGACCCACAGGCGCCTGCGTCAGTGCCAAGGCACGGGGCCTGGCCTGCGTCACAGAGGGCTTTGACGTGGCGCCACTGCCAAAGTGACGTCCTCCTCATGCCCCGCCTGAGAGCCCGAGCCCGATCCCCACGGTGTGGAGATGATTCCTCCTCCAGGCCGAGGGCGTTCTGCAGCGGTGGACACTTCAGAGGCTTCATCCTCGTGAAAGGAAGGAAAAAGACCTGGGAATGTTGTCACTAAAGGACACTAAAGAGACGTGGCCCCTGGCAGCACACGCCATCTGCAGCCAGCCCGGAGAAGGGCTGTCCAAGAGCCCTCGGAACAGTGGGGAGGTCTGGTGATACACAGCACGGGAGACGCGGCTGCCAAAAGCCTCCGGCGAGTAGGTTGCAGTGGCCCCGGGGGCCCTGAAACAGCCCCCCAGGAAAAGAGGCTGACCCCCGCTATCTCCACTGCCATTCATCTGTGCATAAGAGAAGGACGTTTGAGATTTTCTTACAAAGTTCTTGAAGTTTTTCTTTAGGTTTGGAATTTAAAGCTGGACATGGTGGCTCACACCTGTAATCCCAGCGCTTTGGGAGGCCAAGGTGGGTGGATCACTTTGACTCAGGAGTTCAAGACCAGCCTGGGCAACGTGGTGAAATCCCTTCTCTACAAAAATTAGCCAGGCAAGGTGGTGCGTGCTTGTAGTCCCAGCTACTCGGGAGGCTGGGGTGGGAGGATTGCCTAAGCCCTGGTGACAGAGGTTTCAGTGAGCCCAGATTGCATGACTGCACTCCAGCCTGAGCAACAGAGCAAGACCCTGTCTCAAAAAAAAAAAAAAAGAAAAGAAATTTAAAGGAAAGCATCAGAAGTAGTCCTGGAGCTTCTCTGTCCACTGAGTCCTCCCTGGGCCGCCTCCTTTAAAAAGCAAACAGGCAAACCGTCTTCCTCTCTCAGCCTGGCTTCCTGGGAGTGGCCGTTTGCTGCAGGAACCCCTCCCCTCCACCCTCAGCTGCTTTGTCCCCCACCCCACCCTAAAGAAGGGACCTGCCTCTGTGTCCCCCACAGGGTTGCTGCCCTCCATCACTTTTATCCACTTTAGAATGGCCCCTGGGCTGCTAAAGAAAGGCAGGCACACCATTTCTGGTCATTGCTGGGATGCGGCAGCCCCACAGGGTCCCCTCTAAGGTCCTAGCCTTCCTCCCCCACCCCTCCCCCTATTTCCCTTCCGCATCCCCCCATTTCCCTCCCCCACCATCCCCCATTTTCCTCCCCCACCCTTCCTCCTTCTCCCTTTGCCCTTTCCTGGTGTGGCACCCACTCTTCTGCTGGTCCTCTGGTCTCCTCTCCTTGTCTGTGTGTGTCTATGCCTATGTGTATTTATGTATCTGTGTATCTCTCTCTTCATGTGTATATGTATCTGTATGTCTGTGTGTGTATCTGTGCACCTGTCTATGGTTCTGTGTGTGTGTGTGTGTGTCTCTGTGTGTGTGTCTGTGTGTGCCTCTGCATGTATGTGTATCTGTGTGCGTATGTATCTGCGTGTGAGCCTCTATGACCTCCCTGCCTCCCGACACCCTAACACTGGTCCCCTGAGGCCTCATCCCTGTTTCTTTGGCTCCCCAGCTCTGCGTAGCACCTCTGTGCTCCCAGCTTTGACTTTGTTCCACCTTCTTACTGCTCCAGTCCTGATCTGTCTCCCAAATCACAGACTTGAATCTGCACTTTCTTGCTGGATTTCTACGGGCCCCACTGGATGATGGGATTCAGCCTCTCTGGGCTGCCCTCTACCCACCTTCCCTCCCCAGGCAAACGTGTCCTCTGTGGTGACCCTTCTCTGATGCTTGGCCAGGAGTCCTGGTGTCTCCTGCTCACTCTCCTGTCCCCACTGACGCTGGACCCAGCCTCTGTGCCAGCCTCTGCCCAGCCCTGCTGCCCCTGTGCAGTCACTTCTCTGCAGGCATTCCCCTGCCCTCGTGCTGACTCATTAGCACCTTCCTGTGTCGCAGGCAGGACCATGCACCCCTCGGAGGGACCCACAGCCTCTCCTGCCCGTCCGCTGATGAGCAAAGCCCACATTGTGAGGAGCCCTCTGAGGCCCTGAACACCTCCTCCGCCCTGAGCTCCGGTCCACACGTCCTCAGCCCTGAGCTCCCGTCCCCATGCCCTCAGCCCTGAGCTCACATCCCTGTGCCCTCAGCCCTGAGCTCTGGTCCCCACATCCTCAGCCCTGAGCTCCCATCCCCGCACCCTCACCCCTGAGCTCCGGTCCCCGTGTCCTCAGCCTGTGGTCTGAGGCCCTGTCTCCTCATCCTTAGACTGTTGCTTTTCCTTCCACACCTGCAGCCTCCAGGACATTCTTGCTTCCTGAAGGCCCGTCCTGGCTACTGCTCTCCCTCCTCCCTAATCCCTCCTGCTCCTCATCCAGGGTATTGTCCTCAGTGCTCTGTGCCACCTTCTTAGGGAATTGTTCTGCGTTCAGATTCTTTGTTCTTTGCTCTCCCTCCAGTGCACGGAGTAATAAGGGCCCCACTCTCAAGAAACCTCCCATGCGCCACTCAGTCAGTCTCATCTCATTACCCATCAGACTGCGCCGGGCCCTGGGGGAGCTGCGGGAACTGAGCGCATGGGTGACCTCTTGATGAGTGTCCTGAAAGCCAAGCCTTGGATGCCATCTTTGAGGTCCCCTGTGAAACAGCGCAGCTTCACCCAGCACACCTGGTGCCCCTGCTCACAATGACCGCGGTCCCACCGGGCTCCCTGTTCTCCCTGCCCTCACAGGGCCTCTCAGGCTCTCAGTGTGCAGGAAGAAGATGAGATTGAGAAATCACAAGCAATCCCAGACCTCAAAATCATCAAGTGAAACGAGTGTTGAAACATAGGCTTTTTTTGTAAACCACTGAGAAACCTGTCAGAGCAAATGGGGACAATGTTGGCAGATTCCTTACTTGTTTCTCCGCAGCTTTATGAAGCTAACTGAAAACAATCGCCTGTATTTACAGCATACGGCGTGATTTGATTCTTGTATGCATTGTGAAATGATTGCCACACGGGACCTCATTCATGCCCCCGTGCCCTCACGGGGCTCTCATTGTGTCTGTGGTGAGGTCCGTGAGTATCAGGGCCACCAAGCTGGGCATCAGGCCCTAGAACTTATTCCCCTCCCAATGGCACCCTCACCCGTGGACAGCACGTTCCTGTTCCTGACGCGCGGCCACCCACTGCTCCACGCTCGTCCCTGCGGGTCTGGCTTTCTGAAACTGAGTTCCTTACGTGCCACGCCGCCCACCGGTTCCCGCACTGCCGATGGCCGGCCCTCCCTGACACTGTGCTGCCTGCACCGTGGCTGGACCTGGCTCCCTTTCCCTGTACCAGGTCAAAACCTCTTCTGAAGACAAGCTGCCTTCGGTTTAGAGATAAACAATGGATCCATGTTTTCTTCACTTGGCTCTTACTGCCATACTTTGAAGTGCTCTTATAAAGAAAGTTAAGGGATGATCACGTAAAACAAACCCCCCCCCCACCTAATCTAAAGGCTCTGATGTTCCACAGTGAGGCACAGCAGGGGCTCCGGAGGCTGAAAACTCACTATGTTGTGTGTGTGTGTCTGCATCTCAGACCTGCTGCGTGGGGACCGGTGTTGTCTGATACGGCTGACCCCTGGAAGCAAGCGGACACTGAGTGCCCACCGATCTGTCCCCCGTAGTTCAGGCAGCCCGAGAGGCCGCCTCGAGTGAGTGTGGGGCAGCACGCAGGGTTCTGAGGGTGTTTAAATACAAGGGCTCGGGGGATTTCAGGTGTCAGGCTTCCTTGCGCAGCTCAGTTTCCTTCTGGAAACAGTCAGATGTGGTGCTGAGATCCATCCTCCATGCACTGCAGCTCCTCTCTCTGCCAGGAACTTGGCTTGTCCCACCATCCCTCAAATCTGCCCTTCAGCCTGTTCCCCACAGGGACAGATGAATTGCGCATCCAGAGAGACCCCTCGATTTGGGGCTTTGGGATTGTGGGACGTTCTTTCACAGTCTGCAAAGGAGCGCCACTCAGTCAGTGCCTTCTTCTGAGAAACTGCGCCCTTCCTAGTCTAACTCCAGACCCCCACCTCCTCTCCTGAGCCTTTTTATGCCAGTTCCCACGTCCCTCTCTCCCCTCTTGCTCTCATCTCCAGCCTTTGCTCTGCTCACATTCATCCCTCTTCTGGCTCCCTTGCCCAAGCAGCTCCATTGCCCAAAACCAAGGAGTTGTCCTGGCCACCCTCTCTTCCCTCTCCATATGCAATCTGTCCCTGGGCCTGGAGCTGCTTCCTTTTTGCTGTCACAGAAACCTGTCCTTTCTCCCATGCCTTAGCCAGACGTGGAGCCGGCCTCACCCTTTCAACCTCTGGCCCGCCTGCCTGCCGCAGGGCATGTGTCTAAAACATGCACCTGCTTGTCTTCAGCCCAGAGTGCCCTTCCCACAGCCCCACCTCGTCTCCGGCACCCTGCGTCCCTGCTCTCTGGCCTTCCACGCTGTAGCCCTGCTGACTCCTCACAGCTCCCGGAGAGCACTGAAGTCAGCCTTACACCCCGTTCCACTTTGCCCCACTACCTGGACGCCCCTTGCATTTGCCCCGTCCTTTTAGTGAATGTGCAATGAGTAATGCCTGTGCCACATGGATGAGTCAGAAGGGGTCCCTACCCCCCTGGGAACTGCAGACTGCAGGAAAGATGGATACATGAATGGCAACCACAGGAAAGCCAGAGGACGGCGGGGGACTGGAGGAGGGCACATTGCACTATCAGGAAGATCAGCTGACCCTTCCTGGAAAAGGTGGCATGCACAGGAGGCCCACAGAGCCTCTCGCAGTGGCCGAGGAAGGAAGAGAGGCAGTGGGCTGGAGGCGAGTGTGGCACGAGGGACGCAGAGCCGGCAGTGCGCTGGGGAGCAGGGTGGCAGGGAGAGAGAGGGAGGCTGCAGGGGCGACATGGTCAATTGATGGAAGGGCTCTGCAGCAGAGGCAGGATGGCGGAAGAGCACTTGGGGGACGTTCAGCAGGGGAGTGACCAGGTCCACTGGCCCGTGTGAAAGCGCACCCTCACTGCTACATGAAGAAGATTGCAGAGAGTTGACGCTGGAGGTGGGGGCTTCCCGGGGGCCATGCTGCCATCCAGGCAGGAGAGGCCAGGTGGGACCAAAGCAGGAAAGGCAGGAGGTCGAGGCTGGAGAGAAGCAGCACCGTCCAGAGGCGTTTCTCATGAGCAGTGCGCGGGCAGTGCTTGGCGGACGGAAGTAGGAGTTTGGGGTGTGACTGGACAGCTGGCCAGAGAGAGGTTCCAATAGCCAAGAGTGGGTCCTAGAGAAGGGAGAGGCTTGGGAGGAGCTCTCTGCGTTCGGCATTGGGCCTGCTGTGCTGGCCTGTGAGGTCTGACAGGAAATGAGGTCAGGGAGCATCTAGGGAGTCCCACAGGAGGGAGGATGCCACGGTTCTTGGGGCCCCATAGTGGGGCAGGTCATGCAGGACCCGTGGAATCCTGCAAGAAGGGAGGTCATGGTGTCCCTGAGATCCTGCAGAAGGGGAGGCCATGGCATCCCTGGGATTCAGCAGGAGGGGAGCTCATGGCACGTCAGTGGGATCCCACAGGAAGGGAGGTCACAGAGTGTCCATGGTATCCCAGGAGGGAGGCCGTGGCATCCCTGGGATTCAGCAGGAGAGGAGGTCATGGCACATCAATGGGATCCCATAAGAAGGGAGGTCACGGAGCGTCCATAGTATTCCAAGAGGGAGGCCATGACATCCCTAGGATTCAGCAGGAAGGGAGGTCCTGGAGTGTTCCCAGGATCCGGCAGGAGGGAGGTCATGGCACATCGGTGAGACCCTGCAGGAGGGGAGGCCGTGGCGTGTCAGTGGGCTCAGGCAGTGAGCATTGTGGACGTCGATGTCTTCCGCTGGGTGGGTGGTGGCTGTTTCTCTCAGCAGTTGTGGCTATGAGGTCAGCATTGGCCTCTCCTTCACACTCAGGCTCCCCTCTGCAGACTCGGTTGACACCTGCGGCTTCTTTTCTGTTTCTCGGTGCCTGACGCAGAAGAGGTGCTTAGTAAACCCCAAATGTTAGTCAGCCTCCTTCCCTGGGCCAGGTCACCTTGACCCCGGGCTGGGGTCCTGATGGGCATTATTTTCTCAGCACCGTGGATAGCGCCCAAGTGCCTGTTGTGCGGGAAGATGAAGGCGCCTGCTGGCCTGTGGCAGGGCGATAAGATGCCTTGAGTCCCTGATTGTCTGCCCCAGAGGGGGGTGGTTGGCAGCATCCCTCCTCCTGTCTGATGAGCTCAGAGGCCCCGGCTCTCTGTGCTTCATGTATTTCCTCTGCCTTGCAGATCATCCCGAAACCAAGCGAGCCGGCCCGGCAGCCGGAGAGTCACCCAGAGGAGACGGAGGAGGAGCTCCGTGAGCACCAGGCTCTGCTGGACGAGCCCTACCTGGACCGGCTGCCGGCGCAGAAGGAGGCGCACGCACCAGCTGGCGTGCAGGTGAAGCAGGAGCCCATTGAGAGCGATGACGAAGAGGCAGAGCCCCCTCGGGAGGTGGAGCCGGGCCAGCGCCAGCCCAGTGAGCAGGAGCTGCTCTTCAGACAGGTGACTACAGGCAGGGAGGGCACCAGCAGGCTGGCACGCACAGCCACCCTCGATCCCCGGGCAGCATCTTCTGTGTGGTGATCACGGGAGCTGCAGGGCATCCTTGTGCTGTCGCTGTCCAGTGTCTCACCCGTCTTGTCCTGGCCAGTGAGGGAGGTTGATGTGGCTTCTGTTTTGTCCCAGCTGTTCCTAGCGATTCGAGATGTTTGCCCACTGCGGGTGGTTACGTAACTGCTTTCCAGCCATGCACAGGCCCCAGAGAATGGGTTTCCTTCCTGTTTGTAGGCTGTAAATGATCACAGCATCCACGTGTTAGTGAGATACAGCATGCTTTTTAAAGAAGTGAAGGAAATAGAGGTATTAATTGATCAAAAAGACAGGCAGGGTCTGATCAGAAGTCAAGACCTTTTGTGGCCCAGTGGTGCTAATGAGCAGCCCTGCAGATCCAGACAAGACGGGTACGATCGTGGCACCCAGAGCCAGTAAGGCTTCAGGGCACTGACACCCAGTAACCAAATGCACAGGAGCCTGATGAAGAAGGCCAGTGAATGATTGGTTAATTTCCAGTGAAACATAAAACTTCTGAGTCAACAGAAATACCTGAGGCATTTGGGCAGCCAGCTGGAGCCCCGTATCTGCAGCCAGAGTGTCCTCAGAAAGGTGGCTTCCTCCCTATAGGCAGGAAGCGAGCCTGAGGAACCACAGCTGTAGGATTTGATTCTGTCCTCCAGCAGCAGAGCTGCTGCCTCGGCTGCAGGAGCCACTGGATCATTCCCTCCCTTGTCTCTGGACTCCATGCTGGCCGTGCCACTGAGCACCTCCCCAGCTTCCTGACTGCCAGCTGTGTGGCCAGAGCTGCATCTCTACCCCCAGCAGCACCCTGGAAGCCAGGAGCAGGACGCCCTGCAGTAAACTGTTCCCTTTAATTCTCAGCTGCAGGTCTTGGCACCGAATGAATCAGTGTGGGGCCTTGTACCTGGAGCACCTAGACCCAAGCCTGCCGCACGGGGGGTCAGGTCTCAGTGGTCTCCAGAGGCTTCTGGGCCAGGAGCCCTTCTCTACCAAGCTTCCCCCGGCGGTGGGCATTGGGTGCTATTTCTCCTTTTTGTTCAGAGGGCGGCCTCTCTCTAATTTCTGGGCCGTCTTAATTAGCACCCCGGGCACTAAACACTACACAGCCCAGCAGCCTGGCAAAGACAGAGAGAGAAAGCCCCGGGCCTCTCTGGCACACACACGGTGCTTCGTGGTGAACACTCATCCACAGGTCCCGTCTGACAGGCCCGGGTTTGGGGCCTCTTCCTGTGGTCGGGCCTTGAAAGTCGATGAAGGTCTGAAATTCAGTGTGCTGTTATTATGCGGATAAGAAGTGGGAAACTATTTACATTAATAATTTTTGGGACTAGTTTCTCATAGATCGGCGTTCACTTTGAAAAAAGAGGCTTGTTATATTCCAAGCGTGAGATGATGATTAGAAACAATTTCTGTTCTCTCTGGAGAGTAATAGGCAGAACTCCTTATCAGGGAAACTTGGTAGTACACGGAGCAATTTGCCGAGGTAAACCTAAGGCGGGGCACCTTCCAGCCGGTGTCCGGGAGGATTGCTTATTAACCGCTTAACCACGTGGGGCCCACAGCAATCCCAGCTGAATTTGGTTAGCCGCAGACTGGGGGCCTGTGGGTGCTGGCTCCTACTCCAGCTCCTGCTCCAGCTCCTCCGCCTGTCTCGGGGCTCCCCTCTTCTCTGCTCCCTCCTGGCTCTTTTTTTTTTCTTTTTTTGAGACGTAGTCTCACTCTGTTGCCCAGGCTAGAGTGCAGTGGTGCCATCTTGGCTCACTGCAGCCTCCACCTTCTGGGTTCAAGTGATTCTTCCCCCTCAGCCTCCCGAGTAGCTGGGACTACAGGCACCTGCCATCATGCCTGGCTAATTTTTTTTTTTTTTTTTTTGGTAAAGACAAGGTTTCACCATTTTGGCCAGGCTGGTCTCGAACTCCTTACTTCAGGTGATCTACCCACCTTGGCCTCCCAAAGTGCTGGGATTACAGGCGTGAGCCACCTGGCCTGATTCCTAAAGACAGGACAGATCAGAGCCTGGCCAGGCAGCTCTGGCTTCCCCCAGTGCTGGCAGCACAGGGCTGGACTCCGCCTCTCATACAGGAGCTGAGATGTAGGTACCTGGTTTTCCACGTTCACAGGATTTGTTCATCAAAACTAAGACAGGATTGGCGCAGAGCTCCCAGCGAGGAGGCGCCCGGCTTTCTTTGTGCCTCGGCTTGGGTGGCAGGTCGCTGTGCTCTCCCTCAGCTGCTGTCTGGGGAGAGGCTAGGCAGCTGTGGCCTCATCTCTGCCCTGCTTCCTCCACTCCACTCTGCCTCGTATGAGGGTGTGCACCTCAGCCTGTTCCCAGAATCCCTTGGGGTGTCCCAGGCCCCTGACTAAGTGGCCTCCCTACACAGAGCCCAGCCCAGCCCCATCTCATCAGAGAGGCACATCCCCACCAGCAGGCCTGCTCCAGGCTCCAAGGGTCCTGGGTGCCTGGAAGCTGATGGGCTGTTTCTGCTTTTAGCCTGCATGAGGATGTGTGGAATGTGAGACCAGGGAGGGGAGCGGCTGCAAATGAAGCCGAGCTAGCACTTCCAAGTCTGAGAATCAAGGGTGCTTTCTCACCCAAGTTTAGTGTGCAGATTCAGTGCTGTTGGTCAAAACTAAGACCCACAAACCCAACAAGGGGGCGAGGCTTCATGCCCACCCACTGTACGTGTGTGGTGTGGCAGAGTGAGTGCTTTGGTCCCCGTGTGTGGTGTGGCAGAGTGGGTACTCTGGTCCCCACATCTGCATGGCCTTCGCATATCTCCCAGTGGAACCAGCGAGGGCCAGGCTGCCGCCCCAGCAAGAGCCTCTCTCCACACCTGCCAGGCCCCACTCCCCTGCACCTGGTCCAGGCTGCTCCTGGCTCAGTACCTCCTCAGAGAAGCCCTCGTTGATACCCCATACTGTCTAGGCCTCCCTGGGACCCCGTGACTCAGCCTGTGTTATCCTGTTGATAAAGCCCATGGCGGGATCCCATGTGGACAACCTGCTTTCCCTAGAAAGAGCCACATCCTGGGAGACAGAGCCCGTGCTGGCCTCATTCTCGGCTCTGGGCCCACTCAGGCTTCAGGGCACTCACAGGGAAGGCCTCTCCACGCAGCTGGCCTCCCAGCATCCTTGTGGCCCGTGTATGGCCTGTGCATGGATGGGAGACTTGCAAGAGAGGGCAGCCCCTAGCCCTGCAGCCCAGCCGTGGGAGGTGCCTGCAGCCGCCAACATGGCCGTTTCTTCCCCGCAGCAAGCCCTCCTGCTGGAGCAGCAGCGGATCCACCAGCTGAGGAACTACCAGGCGTCCATGGAGGCTGCCGGCATCCCCGTGTCCTTCGGCAGTCACAGGCCTCTGTCCCGGGCGCAGTCCTCACCGGCATCTGCCACCTTTCCCGTGTCTGTGCAGGAGCCCCCCACCAAGCCGAGGTTCACGACAGGTAACAGATGGCCTTTGTGCAGCCTGAGGATGTGACGCGGGCCACAGTGGGCACAGACCGGGGCGGGGGGTACTCCGGGCCCAGCTCTGCAGAGGCTGAGGGGCTGGGCAGGCACGAGGGCGGGAACCACACAGGCCTCTCATGGAGGCCCTCTCCCTGCCCCACGCCCTACACCCTCAGTTCTGTTATTCTGGGGGCCTGTCATGGGCTCACTTGCCCACCTTTCCTGTCCCAGAGACCCATGGTCTCCTCCAAGAACAGTCCACAGCCCATGCCCGTGGGGCCATGAGAGCCTACAGCTTCTGGTCCGGCTTAGGAATCACGAGCCCACACTTCTCCACTTACTCTCTCATACTTCACCCACGTCCACAGCGTTGACTCTGAGGCTCCAGTGGCAGGACTGTGAATGGCTGGTGGGGGGCCATGATTACACGAGAGCAGAGCCCGGGACCCCTGGGACATGCTGCGGGAGCCACACATCTGTCTGTGCCATCCCTCGTACCATCCTCACCCCAGGGAGGTGACCTGCCGGCAGGGGTCCTTGGTTTTCCCTGCACGGTACCCCACCAGAAGTCAGGAAGCAAGCGAGGTGTCCACCATGGCTGAGGAGGCAGGCGGGGCTGGGCCCTGGACTTGTCTGCCTGGAGCTGCCTGGAGTCAGGGAGGAGACTGCTGTCCCGGGCCGCCCCGCCGCCCAGCCACCCCTGCAGGGGAGAGGCGGGAAGGAGGGCTGGCTTCTGGCAGGGCTTGCCTCTGAGACAAGCACGGAGGCAGGAGAGCTCTTCATATTGTTTTGATCTAATATTTCTTGTTAATGACGCACTAAGAAAAAAGTTCTGTAAATACAGCATGGCTTCATTCTTCAGATAATTCTCATCACATGGCTTAGTGTTCTGCAGTCTGCAAAGTTCTCACTCTCAGGTCTTAGAAGGATGCTATTCATATTCAGAGAAAAATTTCCATAGTAGTAATCCAGCAAGTAAAATGCTGCTTCTCAGAAAGAAAAGCAAAAAGAAAACTGTGGAAGGTCACAGAGGCAGCCAGATGGCCCACTCCACACTCCACACGCCACACTCCACACGCCACACGCCACACTCCACACGCCACACGCCACACTCCACAAGTCCTCGGCAGGTGACTGCAATAAGTGTGTTCTTGAAAGAATGCAGCTCAGACAAGGGGGACCCCAGTCACCGCCACCAAGGCGGGAATTCGCCCACTAAGCTGGCCCACCGTGACTGGTCCCAGGAGAATTCCAGGGAGTCCCACTTCGTTGTTGTCCTTTCTTAGTTTGTCTTCATTACTTTTTAAACAAATTTATAAAACAGTATGTGTTCATTGTAAAGAAACAAACATGATAGAGGCCGGGCGCGGTGGCTCAAGCCTGTAATCCCAGCACTTTGGGAGGCCGAGACGGGTGGATCACGAGGTCAGGCGATCGAGACCATCCTGGCTAACACGGTGAAACCCCGTCTCTACTAAGAAATATAAAAAACTAGCCGGGCGAGGTGGCGGGCGCCTGTAGTCCCAGCTACTCGGGAGGCTGAGGCCGGAGAATGGCGTGAACCCGGAAGGCAGAGCTTGCAGTGAGCTGAGATCCGGCCACTGCACTCCAGCCTGGGCGACAGAGCAAGACTCCGTCTCAAAAAAAAAAAAAAAAAAAAAAAAAAAAGAAACAAACATGATAGAAACCCACAGGAAATACCATTTGCCCGTAATCCCGCTCCCCAGTGGTGGCAGGTTGTTAGTATTTGGTTTAAATCTTCCAGATCTATTTCTGTGCATAGCCAGATGGACAGATAGACACAAACATAATTTGTTTCACAGAGACGGGACTCTGTTGTGTCTGATGCTTTCTGTTAGTACCTCACACTCTCAGCCATCTTCCTGTGTCCGTGCACAGCGACGCAGCACGTTCCTTTAGCCACGTAGTCTCCTGGCTGGCTCTGCCACCCTCAGCTGTGTGGGTTTTGCCGCTTCTCCATCTCTCTGCGCTCCAGCTTTTCTGTCTGTAAAGGCAGTAAAGCGGGTGTCTGCCTCATAGGTTCCAGCCGTGTGCTTAGTAAATATTAGCACATGTGACCTTATCATCATGATTCCACTGAAAGGGGCCGTCCCCATTCCTCGTATCCATGAGCAACTGGTTGTTTCTGCACACACACCTGTGTATTTGATGGCACCGTGTCCGTCATTGCCTATGTGTCTGTGTTGCCATTACAAACTCCCGAGCACACCCATGCCCACACACAGTGTACTGATTGTGAGTCCTAGATTCGTTGACTCCTGTAAGCCTGCACCTACCCTGTTGCTTTTTTTTTTTTTTAACCAGAAGTCCTGTCCCCCAGCACTGTTTTGCAAGTACCCCCAAAATTCCTCAAGTGCAGGAGACTGACTCCTGTTAGTCTGACTCACAAGAGGCTGAGCCAGGAAGTATGGCAACTAATATGCACCAAGAGTATCCTGTAGCTGGACCCTGCAAACACTGGACCACCTTGAATCTCAGCTCCCCTTGGCTGGGGATGCTGCCTCTGTTCCCAGTAATGGGAACATATGTGGGGAGGACCGCATCCTGGGCCAGCACACTGAAGCACTAGAGCGGGTCCGTCTGGGCAGCTTGCCCAGGCTCTTCACCAAGTGCCCCGCCCTTATCCACCTGGGTGAACCCACATTAGTATAGGTGCCCCTGGGTAGTGACCTGCCTGCTGAAGGCATCCATTCACCCAGCCTGGCCTTCCCTTTGTTAAGTCCTGGGAGACCAGGTGTGTGAGGCACAGACACATCCCAGCAGGGCCTCGGGGCAGCCCTCCTGCCAGATGTCACCAGGCCTTGTGAAAAGGGGTCGTGGTAGAGCTGTGTCCCGGAGAGCCACCTGGCCTTCCCTCCCATTTGTAGCCTCTGCAGACAGGCCAGGTACTCTCCCCTTCACAGCAGCCCCACATGTACTGAGACAGGGTGGCATCCAACACGGGTTCAGGCACATCGCCTTTCCTACTACAGAGCCCCAGGCTGCCAGCCCACTTGGTTCTGGGGCTCCCACCAGGAGCCTCTCCTGTGGCTGCTGCACCCGGGGGCCCGTCTGTGCTGAGCTCAGTGCTGTGGGGAGCACATGGCTGGCCTCTGTTCACAGTCAGAGGTTAAGTAGACCTGTGTACACAGGTTTTGCGTGTGTTTTCTAGCACACGTGTTCCAGTCGCTCTGGAAGTTTCTAAAAGCAGGGCCTGAATCTGGTGTTTCTTTGGAATCTCAAGTACCTTGGACAGTTCTCTGCCCAGCAGAACTGGAGTTAGAGGTTGGTCCAGGACCAGGCAGACTTTGAGGGTAGGGGGCTAGAGTCGCCTCCTTCTGGAAATCAGCGCCATCCTCCCCAGCATGAGTCCCACATGGAGCTCACCCCTGCAAGGTGCAGCCACCCAGGGCGGGCCTTCTCGTCACTGTTCTCTCCTCAACCTGCTGCAGCAGGGCAGCTGCGTGCGTCCCTGCCCGGGTCCTGGGGCGCTGCTGTGAGCATGAGTGACAGGCAGGCCTTCCCGCCTGCCTGGCCTCTGCATTCGTCCACGTCCTCTGGGCCTGGCCAGTCGAGGGGTCTTGGCGAACATGGTATTTTTTAAAGGACCATCCCAGCCTCCGTCTCCTTCTAGGGAAGTGTGGTCCTGCCACCGCCCGGGGCAGCCAGCTAGTGGGTGGTTGGCTTGCCCCTGGATGTGCGCTGATCTTGGCCCCTCTGCCTTGCCCCAGGCCTCGTGTATGACACGCTGATGCTGAAGCACCAGTGCACCTGCGGGAGCAGCAGCAGCCACCCCGAGCACGCCGGGAGGATCCAGAGCATCTGGTCCCGCCTGCAGGAGACAGGCCTCCGGGGCAAATGCGAGGTAATGGCAGCCGGGGCAGCTGGGCAGCTGCGGCTTTGGACACTACTAGAGGGGACCCTCATGGGCCTGCTTGATTCAGGGCATTGGCTTTGCAGGTGGTTCTTTGGGCTTACAGACCCAGGGGAAGGGCCATGAGCATCTTCACTATCTGCCTCTTGGGCAGGCAGCCATCTGCTGAGAAGCCTGGAGCTGTCTCCGTGGAGTCCCGGGCAGGAAGCTGCCTCTGTCTGTGCCCTTTTCTGACGTTTCCCTCCCACCTCTCACCTAGCAGGCTCCTCCCGAGGTCCAGGGCTGCCGCTCCCTGCCTCCGGGTCACTTCCCCGAGGAAGCCAGTTCCCACCACGCTCCCCCTGGGCGGCCAGGAAGGAGCCACGGGGAGATCTGATTATATCTCAGATCAGGCCTGTTGGCTTTTTGTTAAAATAATTTTCTCTTTTTTTAAGATTTTGAAAGCTTCTTCGAGAACATAGGGAGACCTCAGGCCCTTGGGGCCCTCCTCAGAGTTAAGGTGCTGGCGAGGCAGTAGGTCGTGAAGGGAATGGAGCTGCAGGCTGGGCCCTGGCCTGGTTTGAATTCAGCTCCCTTACACAGCTGAGTCACATGAGGAGGCTTAAGGGATGCTGCAGCTCTGGCTGGGCCTCAGTTACCCTGGCCACCAGGCGATGGCAGCGGCCTCACTTGTTCTCATACAAGCAGGGCCCAGCCCCACCTCCTGATAGGAGCCAGAGCCCTGCCCTGAACCTGGCTGCAGTGGACTCCCACGCCCAAGGAGGTGAGAAGGATCAGCCAATTAACGCTGGAGGATAGGACGGTGAGGCTGTCCCAGCTGGTGCGCTTTACCCTGGAGGCAGCTGTCATAGGGGATCTCGAGCTCTTCGACCGGGAGGAGGGTGTGGGCAGGCCCTGCTGATAGTGCAGGCAGGAAGAGAAGGGACTCCTGTCTGGGAACTGGTGACCTTGGACAAATTTCCATTTCTTTGTCTGTAGAGAGGGGCTGGCGACACTGTGCAGGATCACACAAGGCGCCACCCCTGCCAGGACCCACCAGTAGGGACCTGCTGTGTCCCCTCCCCACACCAGGATTCCCACCACCCTACAATAGCTCACAGGGTGGACAGGAACCTCCACACCCACCCCTTCAACAGCCCTGGGCACCCAACAGCCCAGGGCCCAAGTGGCCGTGGCAGAGATGAGTGAGCACATGGAGCTGGCGTGGCGTGGCCTTTCTACGTGGGCATGGAGAGCCTCCAGTCTCCTGGCTTAGTTTCTGCAGGATTCCGCTCTGCAGGTTCACCTACCCCTCCTTTAGAAGCTGGGATATTTGGGAACTTAAGCCAATCTGTGCTTCATCTTACCCCCGTTTCCTTTACCAGTTTTATTGGTGATACATGATTCTCGGGGGAATTCTCCAAAAGTCAGGCCCAGGACCCTCTCCTGCAGTGCCCTCTGGGAGGAGGGAGGCGGGGAGGAGCCACTGCAGAGGCTCTTGGCACCTGCTTCAGGGATGCGGTCGGGATGGCTGTGCCACTGGAGGGCAGCATTGGCCAGCGGACACTGGCTTCGGGAAACTCCTCCTTCCCCACGTCCATTCCCTCCACAGGACCAGACATTTGTCCTGCTGCCCCTTCCGGGGACTGCCCAAGGCCTCCAGAGCTCCATGATCTGCTTCCCTGTCCCTCCCCTACGTGTGCCCCCACCCTCAGGGGGGGTCCCCTGAGGCCAGGGGATTGGGAGAGGGTCTCCCGGCCAGAAAAGCAAAGCAAATGCGAGCAAGGGAGGAGTGAGAAAGCAAAGACCTTGGAAGAAACAGCCCACTCCTCTGCCCGCCCTCGGCTCCTCTGCCCGCCCTCGGCTCCTCTGCCCGCCCTCGGCTCCTCTGCCCACCCTCGGCTCCTCTGCCCGCCCTCGGCTCCTCTGCTTGCCCTCGGCACCGTGGGTGAAGGTGCCAGCCACAACCGGGCCAAGGGCTGGCAGAGGGTCCCCAGGTGTTGGGGCTGTGGGACAAGACCTGAGCCTGGCAGGATCTCAGGGAGAGGAGAGCTGGGGAAGACGGGTGACTGGGGGACAGCCACAGAGGCCGTGGAGGCCGTGCTCCCTGGACGGTGGTGCCTTGTTCCCACACGTGGGGCAGCTCTCCAGTGCGGGTGCCCCCCAGGTTCAGAGCGAGCGATGTGCTAACTCAGCCTAGGGGGACGTGACGTCACCCACCAGGCTTTCAGTGCCAGCCAGCCGGGGGTCACTGGCCTCCTGAGATGGCTGAGCAGAGGGGCCATGGGTATGGGGCATGGTTCGCTAAGTGGGTACCTGATAGAAGAAGATGGGGTGGATGGGGCTGTGACTTCCCCAGTCCACAGACCACGTGGAGGCCACAGCAAGACTGAAGCCCAGGCCGGAGGGCAGGGCCTCGCAGGGCAGGGCCTCACAGTCAGCATCCCTCCTGTGGGTAGATGACTGCCTGGAGGCCTGGGGAGTGAGGCCCTCCCCTCACACTGCTTCGTGTGGTGAGGAGGGATGGGAGTGGGCTGGGAGATCTCTGTGAGCTTGGGACCGTGTCGATGCTGGCAGCCCGGCCCAGCAAGACGTGGCCGCCGGTCCAGCTGTCTCGCTCCCTGCCTCACTCCAGAGCAGCCGGGCAGGCCTCGGGAAGCTGCCTCACACATTCTGAGCAGTCGGGGGGTCCTCTGAGTACAGCCACGTGTGTGTGCGAGCCCCACCCTCCTGCAGAGGCTTCCTGGGAGCCAGAGCAGCTCCTGGCCAATTCACGTGCCCAGCTTGGTTTGTCCTGCCTCCAGGCATGGCGTCAGGAAGGAGAGGAGAAGGGAGTAGGCTGGAAGTCAGATGTCACAGAGACCAGGGTCACAACTGGGGTTTGCACCCTGCCCCAAGCCTGTTTTCTGTGAGGAACAAAGACTCCTCCTGTTTTATCCCAGGAATTAAAGGGAGATGGAAATGACGAGGTCGGCCTCCCAAGAAAGTGGGAAGGGGCCACCATCACCACCGCTCCGAGAGCGGCTCTGGAAAAGCCTCTCAAGTGCTGGCACGCAGGCTGAGCCATCTCAGTGTCGTGGGCCTGCAGCCTGAGCCGCCGCGGTGTCGCAGGGCTTTTGGGGCTTTGATTCTGTGTCTTTTCTGTCCCCATTTCTTGTGTTTGTAGGCAGGCGGCTCTTCTACTTTTCTTCTTTGCCTTATTCTAACATCAGCTTTAATTTGTGAGTTTAATTTGTGGTCTAACGTCAAGTCTCTCTTGCTGCAGTTCAGGCTCTCATCCAGTGGGTTGCTTTTGAGTGAGGAGGACACGCATGGCTGCCGGGGCCCTGCCGTTCTTTCACCTGAAGTCCACACTGCATGACCTGCCTCTTAGCACCACAGGGCACAACCCTGGTCCCCTACAGGGGCCTTCCCAAGCATGGGCTGCCCAGGCCTGTCTGTCCAGAGGGAACTTGGCCCTGGCCACAGCTGCCTATGCCTGTGCACACATGGGGGCTTCCGGAAATCATTGGAAATGAGAAGCCCCAGCCGGGGCGTGGTGGCTCACTCCTGTAACACCAGCACTTTGGGAGGCCGTGGCGGGCAGATCACCTGAGGTCAGGAGTTCAAGACCAGCCTGGTCAACGTGGTGAAACTCCATGTCTGCTGAAAATACAAAAATTAGCCAGGCGTGGTGGCAGGCACCTGTAATCCCATCTACTCAGGAGGCTGAGGCAGGAGAATCGCTTGAACCCGGGAGATGGAGGTTGTAGTGAGTCAACATTGCACCACTGCACTCCAGCCTGGGCGACAAGAGCGAACTCCGTCTCAAAAAAAATAAAATAAAATAAATTAGAAGCCCCCGCAGCTGCCCGGGGCCCCAACTGCACCCTGACCCCTACCCAGGGAGTGCGTCCCTCCTGCCTGGCTTTCCAGGGACACTCGGCTTACGTCCCCAGAGTAGAAGCAGCGCTAGGTCGTGGTGGGACTGTAGAGTCGTTTTTTACCATTGGAAGCCGTGTCACATGTTGTCTTTTTAAACCAGGGACCTTCATAGAGAAAGCCCGGTTTTGTGAAATTGTTGTTCATGAAGAGCGAACCCGCAGACCAGCCTCCCCTGCCCAGGGCACCTGCCCTCTGGAGGTCCCTCCCCTGTGGGCAGGGGCTGAGCTCTCCTGGCTCCACCCCTTCTTTCTCCGCCCTGCATGGACAGGACTCCCAGGTGCACTGCGTCCTGCAGGAAGGCTGTGTGCTATGGCTCCTGGTGGTCTGAGAGGAGCCCCAGGTGCTGGGCTGGCGTAGAGAGCCCCCGAGCTTCGCCCGCCCCAAGTCTCACACACAGGGTGGGCAGCGAGGCCTGCAGGAGCTCAGTGGATGCCGGGGCAGGGCTGCGGTCGGGAGGCAGAGAGCAGATCCTGCTCCGGCCTGAGGGAAGCAGGTGATGGCCACAACCGGGGCCACCTGTGTGGCATCTGACTCATCCTGTGGTGGCCTAACCCTCTGAGAGCCATTTCCATGTGAAATGTGAACTCGAATCTCATGTCCGAAGCCATCGTCCCCTTTAAAAGGCTAAATGAATGTAGCTCAACTGAAGAACTCTCATTTTCCTGTGACTTTCTGGAGAAAATCTGAATTAGCCCAGGGATCTCGATCTGAGGAATTTCCAAACCACAGAGAGACGCAGCCGGACGCCAGCAAGCCATGCAGGGCAGATGCCATACCCTGGCGGCTGTGGCCCCAGGCGGTCCAAGGAAGGCTGCTTCATCCTGGGGCTCAGAGACTCCGGGAGCACGGCTGGGGTTTCCCTTGAACGTGAGGGAAGCGCGGCAGCTCACCTCTATTTTAAGACCAGACCCTGGCAGTTGGAAAGCAAAGTAATAATTTGATGCCAAGTCATTTGTGCGACAGTGAAGGGTAATGCGTTGAAGGCTGGAATTATCTTTTAAAATGTTTTTTCAAAGCTATAATTAAGTGTAAGCCCTCTAAAATATTTCTTAAATATTTTAAAATATCATGTTGGGTGATGTTGCTTCTTATTTTGCAATAACCAAATAACGTGCTTGTTTGTGTATCAAATTAAGTTTCCTTGTGGGCAGTGGTTTCAGTTGGAGTTTCTGTCTGTGGAACTGAAGCAGCAGCTTCTGCAGAACGTATGAGTGTCCTCTCGCCTGTCCCCACAGTGCATCCGCGGACGCAAGGCCACCCTGGAGGAGCTGCAGACGGTGCACTCGGAAGCCCACACCCTCCTGTACGGCACAAATCCCCTCAACCGGCAGAAACTGGACAGTAAGAAACTTCTAGGTATTTCAGGACCTTCCTTTCCTCCCATATTGGGTTTGAAGTCCCCTGAGGTTGTGTTTCCAGCTCTCAGCCCCTGTGTCTGGGGTGCCTGTGGGTGTCGCCTGCCAGGTTATAAGGTAAAGGGCCTGGAAGGGAACCTTTCACCCCCTGTTCACAAGCCACTAGTTGTCGATGAATGTGCCAGGTAGCAGGTGTGTTTGTGTAAAAACTGGGCTGAGAGCCGCTGGTTTAGAAGCATCTTGAATCCCAGGGTTTCGGTTCGAGAGGCGTATTAGGAACACTCCCAGCGCGCTGCCTGCCCTGCCCTGCACTCCACTCTAAGGCCCATCAGGGCAAGACCAAGAGGAGACGCAGGAGTATCCATCACTTAGGGGTGAAAGGCTGCTGGTGTCTTAGCTCTGGCTGAAAGCACCTGCAAATGTGGTGGAGGGGAATTTTGGCCTCATGGAGAGAACTTTCTAATGGGCATCCTCTGCCCGGGAAACTGGTGAGAAGCTTTCTACAGGGATCTTCAGCAGAGGCAGGTGAACTCCCAGCCAGCTCCATGGGGATCCCAGAGTTCCCAGGGCACAGAACCCAGACCCTGGGACCGGGGGCTTCCAGCGCACAGAACCCAGACCCGGGACCGGGGGCTTCCAGGGCACAGAACCCAGACCCGGGACCGGGGGCTTCCAGGGCACAGAACCCAGACCCGGGGCCGGCGGCTTCCAGCGCACAGAACCCAGACCCGGGGCCGGGGGCTTCCAGGGCACAGAACCCAGACCCGGGGCCGGGGGCTTCCAGGGCACAGAACCCAGACCCGGGGCCGGCGGCTTCCAGGGCACAGAACCCAGACCCGGGACCGGGGGCTTCCAGGGCACAGAACCCAGACCCGGGGCCGGCGGCTTCCAGCACACAGAACCCAGACCCGGGGCCGGGGGCTTCCAGGGCACAGAACCCAGACCCAGGGCCGGGGGCTTCCAGGACACAGAACCCAGACCCGGGGCTGGGGGCTTCCAGCGCACAGAACCCAGACCCGGGGCCGGGGGCTTCCAGCGCACAGAACCCAGACCCGGGGCCGGGGGCTTCCAGGACACAGAACCCAGACCCGGGGCCGGGGGCTTCCAGGGCACAGAACATGGACCCAGAGCCGGGGGCTCCCAGGACATAGAACCCAGAACTGGGGCCAGGGGCTCCCAGAACACAGAACCCAGACCTGGGGCCAGGGGCTCCCAGGACATAGAACCCAGACCCGGGGCCAGGGGCTCCCAGGGCTGTCTTTGTTCCTCGATAACGTCCTTCCCTGCCTCCCAGCCACCGTGAACCAGGACAGTCACTGCCCACTGGTTTTCTTCCCCATCTTTTGTGCCTTTGCCCGTATGCTCTTCCCCGAGCGGGACCCTAGGAAGGCAGCGGGGGAGAACTAGGAACCACGAACGCAGGGGTTGCAAGGGCAAGGAGAGGGTGGGCTGTGCCTGGCTCGTTGACTGCGTTTGGTGGGGCACACATCGCGGGAGGTATCCTCCATGCCAGGCCTGTGCCCAGCAGACTCAGCCTCACAGAGACCTGCACGCCTAGTCCTTCATGTGTTCTCTCATTCGCTCGCTCACGCCTTTACCCGCTCGCCGAGGGCACCTTCCGTACTGGATGCCCTGTAGGTACCGACGGGGTCGCAGACCATGGAGCCAGTGGGGCCGTGAGGACATGCATGGGCTCTGGCCTGGGGTGGCAGTCATGCTGCTTCCGGAGTCCCCCCTGCCCTGTGGTATGGAGGCTTCTAAAAGGACAGAAGCCTTAAGTTTAGGGAAAGTGGGAAGAGAGTGAACAGCAGTAGGAAGCAGGTGGGCCGGGATGTGGCTGAGCAGGTTCATGAGGCGGGTCCTGAGCTAGCGCCGGGGACAAGGGCCACCAACCCACCCCACAGACCACAACAGCTCAGGGTCAGCAACTGCAGAGACAATGGACTCAGGGAGGCGCCAGTCAAGGGCCTGGGCCAGAGCTGGTGGAAAGGCCTCTGGGCCCCGCCTCCCTACACAGCTGCTTCGCCTGCTGCTGCTCTAGAAGGGGTACAACAGGGGCTTCCTGGACTGGGGACAGCTGCTGTAGATGAGGGCATGGATGCCAAGCCCCCACCCCTCCCTACTGGGCTGCCAGCAAGCTGACCTTTACCCTCCGAGCAGAAGACAGGAGGCCCCTCTGTGGATTTGACCCGCCCCAAAAAAGCTGACATCAGGGTTTCCAACAAATAGCCCCTGAGATCCCTTATACTGGTGCTCATGGTTAATCACCCCCTGTGTGCCCAGAGCTTCCACCTAGTAAGTGTTGGCACTTCCCCCTTAGGAGAGGACAACCAAGGAGGACCCAGGGCCCGAAGAACGGCTCGGTAGGGGCCGTGCAGGGGAAGGCGGCTGGGGGCAGACAGTGCAGGGCGCTAACCCAGCTGCCATTAGCGCCCTCAGAGAGAAGATGCTGCGTCCACATGACGTGGACAAGTTCAGTGGAAAAGGGGAAAGCACAGGACGTTCAGAGAAGACAAAAATTAAACACCTGACTGCAGAAAAAGAAAATCCTCAGACCGGAAGATATGGTGATGTCATCTCCCAGAAACCAGAGAAAACCGTGACAGCGCTGGGCAACTGGGAAGTGAGGTGATGGAGAAGGCCAGAGCTCACACCACTGTGCAGGGTCCAAACAGCAGGAGTTCCAGGGAAGGCAGAGGCCAGGAGGAGGTGTCTGTGGAATTCAGAAGGCCCCAGGCCAAAGGCGGGGCTGCAAGGACCCACCAGGGGTAAGAAAGACCCTCTTAGGGAGAACCAGCAGAGCCTCAAAATGCAGGGACAGAGGTGAGAGCCAGGGCGCTAGAGACAGCCAGGGCACCTGCAGACTCCACAGGGCCTGTGGCCATGCCAGTTCTAAGGGCGCGTCATTGCCCTCCTGAAGTCTGTGTCCTGCAAAACTGCCGGGTGAGGAGGAAGGTGGCACAGAGCCATTCCAGGCATGCAAGGGCCAGAGCTTTCACCTTCCAGCTCTTCTTTCTCAGGAAGCCACCAGAGGACATGCTGTCCTAGGGCAAAAGAACACTGGGAGGCCCATCATGGAGGCCGGCCTGTACTGGATGGTCTGTGAGAGGGTGGTGGCCAGGAAGCCTGAGATCGCCCTGCAGAGAGTGAAACTGATGCAGCTACTCCCGAGGAAGGGGCACGTGCTCCTTGGGGAGAAGATGGCGCATGGATGGTGGAGTACCTAGCAGAGGCAGGGAGCACCGCTGGTGCCAGGGAAGGGAGCCCTAAAGGGCGAGGGCGGTGTGGACGGCGGAGAGGGCAGGCAGCCTTGTGTCCGGGAGCTGGGTGGGCAAAGGCTGGGAATCGAGGCACTGAGGCTGGAGTGTGCTGTCCCTCAGGATTCTCCAGTCCTTAACAGGCAACGTCACTGCCTCCCCGTGTGGCACCTCAGCTTCTGGCCGGGTTCTCCAGCACGGGAGAGGCTGCCTGCGGGCCCCGTGAGGGAACAAGACCTTTGCCTCGATGTTGCCGGGGCTGCCACAGCAGGGGCTTTCCGTAGGCGTGGGAGTTGCTGGGTGGCCTCAAGGCATCAGCTCATCAGGCCATGTCCTGCACATGCAGCTCCGTGCACCCACCTCCACGCCTTTCAGAATGGCGGCTGCTCCTGACACCTTCATCCGTTTTCAAAGGACCAGCTGTCGGTCCATCCCCTGCCACCTTCAGTCTTCCAAACCTGTGGAATTCATTGGGCGGAGGATGGAGGCAGGACCAGCTCCACCAGCAGGAGGATGAAGGCAGGCTTAGCTCCACCACCTTGCTTAGGTTTCTAAGCTAGTTTCAAACAAAGTTTAAGAGAGATGATCAAAAAGGAAAGCAGAAAGTTGGAGGTGTGGCATCCTTGGTGAGAAAGTCATGGACCAAGCGAGCTTGGAGCTCTCTTTCCTGCGATTGCTGGTTACCCAATGGGCCCCTGGTCCTCAGTTCACAGCCCGCATTAGGCCCTTGAAGACCCCTTTTTGATTGCTGGTTTCTTTATTGAAGTATCTGCAGCATCCCTTTGCCCCGTTTCTGTCCTCTGAAGGTAACCCTTCTAGCCAGCTTCTTTTGTTTACAGGAAGGTTGATCATTCTATTTCCTGCTCTTTCCTGCAAAGCTTTGTGCTTTAAAATCTGTTCACATTCCTATGAGGATACCTCCCCCATTACCTTCGTACAACTCGAGATCAATTTTTGAATTTCCGATGATTGTCCTAACCCAGAAACTTCATTATCATCAGTCTAAGTATTTCAGACATGGTAATAGCTGATGATTATCTGGAGTTTTGCTAACATAGCCCTAATGAGGTGTTTAAACACTACTGTGTGATTTTTTCTTTCCTCTTTTAATGGAATCCACAAGCCGCTAAGCCGTGTGCAAGGGCCTTCATATGTCCTTTCTGATGTGGTGAGACACCACACATCAGGCTTGGCTGAATTGGATCATGAGCCTGAGGCAGGCTGGCCGCTGCCATACATGTCACTGAAAGTCATGTGGCTCATCGGCTCATGTCAGCTGGCAGGGCGCTGCATCCAGGCAGAGCTGGGCCCCTGGCGAGTGGACACCGGTGATGCTCAGGGCAGGGTGCGGCGGGAAAATGACTTGGCACAGCGAGGGCCTCCTCCCAGCCAGGGAGTGGGAGCAGCGGCGAGAGGACGGCTGGAGCCTTCCCTTCCCTACCCCAGGCACAGAACACCTGTCTGCCAGCCTGCGGTAAACAGACAAGTAGTAAGCCTGGTCGTTTGCAGAGCTTCGGGCCCTGTCACTAGGCTGGAACATTTCGTGGCCTGGGCTTGGTGATTGTGACTTCAAACCACAAGAGGCTGCTGGACTCCTCACAACTGTCACCAAAACTCTGCCTGTTGCTCCATTCCTATACACGTGCATTTGGATGCATGATCGTCTGCTTTTTCTCTGTTGTTTTGGTCTTTGCTGGATAATGAGCAAACTCAAAACAGTTGGTGACTTGTGGTTTTAATGTGGGCATGGTTGGCTATGATTTCAAAGAGATTCAGTCTCTTGCAGATACCTGGACACGTCTGTCTACTGTGAATTCGTAGAGCTGAGCGCGTGCATTATTTGGAAAACGAGCTCCCTAGTTTCTGGCAGTGTCTTTCCCATGTGTTGGAGTAGTCAGTGTTGGAAGGTGGCCCACGGAGCCACTACCAGCCCCAGCTACTCAGCCACTCACCAAGGCCATGACCGCCCTTCCGAGGCAGCACCCGCCCACTGTGGTGAGGTTGGCATTAAGTGACTCCACTACAGATGACGGGCAGTGAGCAGGGCAGCAGGTGGCTTGGCACCCTGGCACCCATGCCCTCCTCCTTTTTCAGTCTCATTCCACCTGCCCATCAGCTCTCTCGCCCACCACATCCCGCCAGCTCCTGCCCAGCCCCATCGCTTCTCAAAGGGGTCAGGCATGCAGGCCGCTTCCCCACGTGGTCAACCTCACGTCCACTATTTGCTGCCACCAAGGCACAGAGGAGAGCAGGGCCAACATGCCTGTGGGGATGAGGGCTGGCTCTCATGAGACTCAGGTGAGAAGTGTTAGCTGATGTCCCACGTCCCACACTAACACGTGGACACGGGAACCAGGGTCAGGAGCCACGAGCCAGGCAGTGGCGGGTCCGTGAGCCATGGACGCGGAGGAAGTAGGGCCGGGACAATGCCCAGGAAGGGGAGGCATGCTGGTGCTGGTGCTGCTGCCCGCAGTGGGCGTGAGGGCCCGGACCCAGAGGCTGAGTTGTGCCTGCTGAGCGCTGCAGGGAGAGCCAGGGCTGACCAAAGCCCCTGCTGGCTCAGTGCCTTGTACGGCCTAGGCAGGGAGGAGGGACGAGGTGGGCACAGACCCTGCCCTCAGAGCCAGGCCAGGTGGAGAGGAGCACGGGCTTCCTCTGACGCAGACTGGCCCCTCCCAGCACGAAGGGCTTTGTCTGGAAAACGTCACAGCATCTGCATGGCGCCTGCGCCCCAGCTGGCCGGGCCTTCCTAGCAGGTGGGGGCCGGGCCTCTCCTTCCTTTGCCTGGGGGGCTCGGGAGCCTCTGAGCCCCTTCTGAAAGCAGCTGCAGCTGCTGCCCCCTGCCTCCTGCCTTCTGCCCTGCTCCCTGTTGGCGTGGCAGCCTCCCAGCCCCGGGACGTGGACATGCCCATTCTACAAGCCTCTGGCCTTGATGCAGATCTGCCACCTCCACAGAGTGGCGAGAGCCTGGGTCAGCTCTGCAGGTCGGGCCTCGCACTAGGGCCTGGCTGTGGCCGTCTGTGGACATGTGGGCATCGGTAGGGGGTGCGGGTGTCCGTGGGGAGTGTATGTGTCCATAGGGGTGGGGATGGGGGGCGGGCATCCATAGGGAGGGTGCAGTCATCTGTGGTGGTGTGATAGGGGTGCAGGCATCTGTGGTGGTGTGATAGGGGTGCAGGCATCTGGGGGGGGTCCGGGCATCTGTGGGGGGTGCAGGCGTCTGTGGGCTAAGGCAGGCAGGCCTCTGTTTTGCTTCTCGTCTGTGCCAGCCACTCCCCTGCGGCTTGGGGCCATCGCGGTTGCTCCCCAGCCAGGCATGCTGTGCCCCGAGGAAGGGTTCCTCTCATGCACACCCAGCTCACCAGGCCGGCAAGCCCTCCAGGCAAGAGGCAGGCAGGCCCTGATGGACCCACGGCCAACTCCTTCCTATGGCCCCCGGCAGCCGACCCTAGAAGCGTGGACCAGAGCACACAGAGTTGGGGCTGCTGTTCTGGAGTAGGCTGAGAATGGGAGAGGAGCCCCACAGTGGGGGGCACAGCCCAGCTGAGGCCAGAAAGCGGGGTCCTACGCTGGATAAAGGAGCCTGTTACATCCAGCCAGTCTCCCTGGAGCATGTGAAATGCCACCCCAGCTCCAGCCCAGGAAGGGGCCTGGGGCTGCGGAGAGCAAGGGGTTGGGGCCCAGGCAGCCACTAAGAATGGCAGGCCCCGCCCCTGGTTAGTGGGGGTCTCTCGTCCTCCACAGATGGGTTTTAAGCTGGTGACATGCTTTCAGCCAGCACTGGGGTCAAACAGGAAAAAGACAGCACCCCTGTCCTGGGAGCACTTTCACTGCTGGAGCAGGCGTGGGCGCCAGAGCAGTGGGGTGAGGGTTTCGAGGGCCCCGATTTCCATGGGAGGAGGCCTGGCGTGCAGCTGCGATGTCCTTGGAGCGCTCAGTCAGCTGTACGTTTTCCGCCTGTGTCGCAGGGAGGGGCTGTCGCCGCATATGTTCCCGAGGATCTCAGGGTCTGAGAGTCCTCATCACCCATGTTTAATCCGGGACCTATCCTGTTTGCCGTGGGAGGGGGCTGCTAGACAAGCCCTAGGAGCTCACTGAGGAGCCAGGCTCGGGGTCCTGGAGCAGGAGTTGCTGTTAGATACAGACGGGCATGGGCTGCAGGCAGATGCTCGCCAGGGATACCTCATGCTCCCCAGTGGCTTAATGCCTCTCCTGGGCCCCTGACGGGCTGATGCCACAACAATTTGGGGTGTCCCCACCAGGATCTGTGACCCAGCTCAGCCCTCACAGGAGCCAAGGCACCTCGAAGGGCCAGACGCTGACCCCGCAGCAGGGCCACAGGGTGTCACATGGGGGAGCAGTGGCCCCTCGGTGTCCCACAAATGCCCAAGCACCACTGAAGACCCCGGAGTGCTCCCAGGGCCTCGGCCTCATGCCCTTGGCCTCTCTGACTGTCTCCCTCCCCCCTACAGGCTCGCTCGCCTCCGTGTTCGTCCGGCTCCCCTGCGGTGGTGTTGGGGTAAGTGTTCCTTTAATGTGTAAATAATGTCCTGTTTCTTCTCGAGTCCCAGTGGTCACAGAAATCGCAGCCTTGCTTCCCTCAAAGTGAATAATTGCTGCCAGGTGTTTTCCACACACAGGGCCTGGCGGGCAGGGGCTGCCCATGTGCGGCTTCAAAGGCCGTGTGAGCCGAGAGCGTTTTGATCGCCGACTCGGGCACCTTTCTCTGGGGAAGGTCGTCTGGTGCTTGCGGCTGGGGCTCTGGGGTGCAGCGGCTCTTGCTTTAAGAAACAGGATCCTGTGTGCAGCCAGTGTCTCATCCCCTTCTAAGTCTGCAGCAGTAATCTGCTCACAGCAGGCCACGAGTATGGTGTGGGTAGAATGCATGCTGCTCTATTCTGTACCCAGTTTCCACTCGAAGCTACAGGCAGGGCTCCCAGTGCAGTGACCGTGATACTCATGGGCCAAGTGGAGTCTGTAGGGCTGCTTGCTGGGCTGTGCTGGCTTCTGCGAGCTGATCATACGGACCTGGCCTGGGCATATGAATCACTGGGCTGTGCCGGCTTCTACGAGCTGATGATATGGACCTGGCCTGGGTGCATGGGTTTGCAAGGACTTTCCAGTCTGGGCATCTGCCCATCCGTCCACACAGGAAGGGTCAGGTCTTGCAATCAAATTTCTCAATAACAAAAGGGTTCTCCCCTGGCCCCTGACCTCCTTGATGCAGCCTGGGCAGGGGTGGCAACAGCGAGGGCGGCCATGAGAAGCTGAGGCAGAGCCTCCGAGCAGATCTGGGCCATCATGGTCCTGCAGCGCCACGAATCACCGCAGACCGTTACAGGCAGGGAGGATGGGAGCTAGTGTACAGCAGGAGCCGCTGCAGCCGACACAGTGCGGTGTGTGTGTAATCACAGATCGCAGGGTGAAGCTCAAGGTCTGGATTCTGTTATGGAAATGAAACAAAATTGTTTTCTTCCTGAGTTTTTATAAAAATCACTGCTTTGAAAATTATCCCGTCAGAAAGAGAATAAATGGCATTTATTCATACCACCACCAAGCCCTCCTAGAGTTATTTTATTTTGTATTGTAAATAGGCTGCAATCTCTTAATTTGGGGCAAGTTTTTGGCCAGACTTGAAAAGAATTGAATTTGCACTGCCCTGCAGCCAGCACGCCTGTGCAAGGAAGAATTTATCATTTGCAAATGAAAGCTAAGTGCAGACTCAGAGCTGAGGGGGTGAGCCCAGCAGCCCCTCCCAAGTGTTAAATCCAGATCTGAGGCACAGCAGATGAGAGCTGCACCCTCACATCTGGGCACAGACAGGCACTCGTGCCCAGATGCTGATGGAAAAGCTCTCCACGTGGACGTGAACAGGGAGGGCAGAGAGGGTAACCTGTTGGCATGGGCAGGGAACAGTGTGGGCCGTGGGGCGTCCTCAGGTGCAGCCATCGGCAGGATGCGTTTTCTTCCCACTGTTTTCTAAAAGGAAGAAGACAGACAGGAGGCCTGTGCAGGCCTCTGCCCTGGCTGTGGGGTGCACTTGCTGTCGCTGGCACAGATGCAACTCTCCTGAGCCTCATGTCTCCAGATCTGTGAGGGGCCAGCCTCTTGGGGTGTCAGGAGGAGCAAAGTGGACCTCAGAAGCCACAGTGTGGGCGCACGGGAGGTGCTCTTGTCAGGGAGGGCAGAGCAGGTGAGCAGAGCTGGCCGCCTTTCCCAAAAGCAGCTGCAAACTCTGCTGGAGACGGAGCAGTGGGGCTTGGAACACCGAAAACTCACCCTTCCTCAACGCTGGGAAATGTGGGCTGTAAAGTGCTTTGACCTCTTTTTCAAACCAGATCAACTTCTGCATTGTTCCTCTCCAGTGACCACAAGTTTCAACTAAGTGAGGAGCTGGTGTCCTTGCTCGGCCTCGCCTGGCACAGTCCCGGCCTCCTCTTGTGCGCCCGGCTCCCCACGGCTCCTCTGAGCTTCCCAAAGGCCTCCCAGCCCTGCCAGCCCTCGGTGTGTCCGTTCTAGACTCCATAGGATTCTCCATGGGAACCTTTCTCCATGTTTCCCCCCGCCATTTTCCTGTCTTTATTGTGAAAGAGAAAGAAAGAGAGAAAGAGAAGAAAGTGGAGAGGAAGGGAGGGGAGGGGAGAGGAGAGGAGGAGAGAGGAAAAAAGAAAGCGAGAGAGAGAGAAGGAAAGAAAAGAAAAAAAGAAACTAAACGAAATGCAGAGTGAGCCATTTGCTCCTTCCTGCATTAGTAGTTGCGGCCGCCTGCCCTGAACCAGGCTGTTGCTCAGCGGTAGTGCTGCACGCCTGAGCCAGGCTCCCTGCAAGAGCCCTGGAGCTCCTGGAACTCCGGGCTGGTCCCTGGGAGCTGGAGCCGTGGTCCTGAAGCAGATGAAGGAGGGTCTCTTGAGTTCTCTGGGGACTGGGGTCCTGCAGTTTGGCTGGGGCTCTATCCTTCACTCTGTGCAAGACATTCCAGAAGCTTCTGAACCCCAGGGTCCCACGGGAGGGGGGCACAGACACAGGCACCTGGTAGACCGAGCAGCTCCTTCGCACCCCAGGTGTGCAGAATCCCCAGAAGACCCTTCAGAACATGGGAATATTCCACCCTCCGCTCCCTGCAGTGTTGGCCTAATCCTAACGCCCAGTTCATTGTATGTTGGAGGGAAACCATCTCTGGGTGCTGTCCCCACAGGGGCAGCCTCAGGGCCTGTCCTGCCTGGGGCCTCCCCTGGCTGACACAGAGCCGCTGGCAGAACCTTGCCCTGCCCAGCTCTCACTCCTGGAATGTCACCTTGGATTTTTTTTTTTCCTCTTTGCAGACAGAGCTTCAGTCTGTTACCCAGACTGGAGTGCAGTGGTGCGTTCATGGCTAACTGCAGCCTCGACATCCTGGGCTCAAGTGATCTTCCCGCCTCAGCGTCCTGAGTTGTGGGGACTACAGGCCCAGGCCACCACATCTGGCTAATTTTTTATTTTTTTATTCTTTGCAGAGACGGGGTCTCACTATGTTGCCCAGGCTGGTCTCTAACTCCTGGCCTCAAGTGATCCTCCCACCTCGGCCTCCCAAAGTGTTGGTATTATAGACATGAGCTGCCACACCCCTGCCACCTTTAATTTTAATGAATTGATTCTCCAGCTGAAGTCACCAACCCAGAATAGTCCTATTTATGTGGCTGCTTCCATGAAAAACAAGATAGCATTACTTAGAGGAGAAGCCATTCATTGCAGGTTAAAGATTAAAGGAGGGTCAGTGAAGTAGAGTTAATTTGACATGGGGAAACCATTTAAAGAATGTAGAAGTTTGGTCATTGAAAAGAAAACCATCACTGAATATGCTTCAGGAAATGTCTTCAGCCCCTTGAAAACGCATTTTAACTCACCTTGCTTTGATGACGAAGCTTTAAGACAGCTTGGAAAGAAATCCTCCCTCCCCACATAGTGAGCGGTGTCTGTCAAGTGGCAAGTCTGCCTGGTGGTGGACAGGAGCCCTCGCGGGCATGGTCTGGGGAAGGGAGAGAAGGGGTGGACACGCCTGGCTCCTGCTGAGGATCCCCACAGCCCTCGGCGCTCAGAGGGGCTCGGTTTGAGAAGGAGGCGCCCTACAATGGACCTGCAGTCGACCTGGTCAGCAACGTGTTGAAGATGAGCAACTCTGATGATGCAGCTTCTAAGACCTCCACCGGGCTGGGCACACCCAAGTCCCCGGTGTGTTACCCCACAGCGTCTTGCAGGCAAAGGACACACTTGGGGACGGCTGCTGGGGTGCCCTGGGGCCAGCCCAAGGGCTGTGTATTTCATCTTAATGCCTCCCTCCCCTGGCCAGACTCCCATAGGAGACTGCTTTGTGCAGAACTGGCTGTCCAGGTCTCTGTTGACTTTTCTCCCGAAGTAAGCCAGGGCTGTAAGAAATTTCTAGTGTGCCTAAATAAATAAATGAGCCAACACACAATTGGGGATTGTTGACATGTTTGTGTGAAACACGTTTTCTGTCTGAAGTGGGAAAGGCCAGCGGGCTGACTTGCTGGTGCCTGGGCAGAGCCGTGTGCCATCAGCAGGGCAGGGTGCCTGGGCACAGCCATGTGCCATCAGCAGGGCAGAGCAGGGCAGCCCTCCTCACTCGCCCACACTCCCAGTCCCGCTTAACTACACTGGTCCACATGTGGAGCTTCCAGTTAAACTCGGCACAGGAGAAGGTCACAGTTGGAAGAGACTGGTCCTGATTCCCCTGACATTTCATTTTGCTGCTAATTGTTAGACGGGTTAACTATCCCTTATCTGAAATGCTTGGGGCCAGAAGTATTTCAGAGTTTGATGTTTTTCAGATTTTGGAATATTTGCATTATACTTACCAGTTCAGTATCCCTAATCCAAAAATCTGAAATCCAAAATGCTTCCAGAGTGCATTTTCTTTGAGCATCACATAGGCACTCAAAAATTGTTTTTTCGTTTTTGGAGACAGAGCCTCACTGTGTTACCCAGACTGGAGTGCAGTGGTGCATTCATGGTGCACTGTAGCCTCGACCTCCCGAGCTCCAGTGATCTTCCCGCCTCAGCCTATAAAATGCTTTTGTAGCATTTCGGAGTTCAGATTCTCAGATTAGAGATACTCAACCTGAATAACTCTCTTAACTACAGTTCCAGTTTAAAAAAAAAAAAAAAAAAAAAAAGGAACTAGATCACCTTGGCATCGTTACTTTTAGATCCAAGTATATTGGAGCAATTGAGGGAACAGAGGATGCCTCCGAACAGGTCAGGACACATGCACCTCATTTCATCTTAACTTCTCTTGTATTTTCTTTTGTATTTTCCTGTTTAAATTTTTTGGCAAGTCTTAAAAAGATTGAAGCCCGAACGTGGGCTGAGGCTGC
Organism: Macaca mulatta; assembly: GCF_049350105.2. NCBI lineage: Eukaryota > Metazoa > Chordata > Mammalia > Primates > Cercopithecidae > Macaca > Macaca mulatta. The sequence goes on along the minus strand of NC_133417.1, from coordinate 144,337,211 downwards.
CCCGGCTCTGGTAGGCCCTGGGGTTTTAGAAGCGGAGCCCACAGAGCCTGAGCTGCTCTGTCCAGCCAGGGCTGGCGATGACGGTGACCGGGGAGGGTGACCTCACTGTGGGGTGTTGTTTCCACAGGTGGACAGCGACACCATATGGAACGAGGTGCACTCGGCGGGGGCAGCCCGCCTGGCCGTGGGCTGCGTGGTGGAGCTGGTCTTCAAGGTGGCCACGGGGGAGCTGAAGGTCAGTCGGGGCCTGGGCAGCGGTGGCCCTCCAGGAGGCCTGCCACAGATTCCCGGTATGGGGAAGGGCTGCCCTCCGTATCTCCCTCTCATCAGGCCAGGAGGCAGCTGCAATGGGGAGGCGTGGACCCCACTCTGTCAGCATAGCCTCGCTGTTGAATCAGAGAGACATAGCCCACACTCGTGACAGGGTGTGTGCATAGTGCAGAGGTTCTCAATGATTTGGGTCGTAAGAACCCTTTATACTCTTAAAAATTTATACTCTTAAAAAACTATGTATATGGCTGGGTGCGGTGGCTCACGCCTGTAATCCCAGCACTTTGGGAGGCCGAGGCGGGCAGATCACGAGGTAAGGAGATCAAGACCATCCTGGCTAACACGGTGAAACCCCATCTCTACTAAAAATACAAAAAATTCGCCGTGCATGGTGGCGGGCACCTGTAGTCACAATTACTCCGGAAGCTGAGGCAGGAGAATGGGGTGAACCCGGGAGGCAGAGCTTGCAGTGAGTGGAGATAACGCCACTGCACTCCAGCATGGGCGACAGAGTGAGACTCCGTCTCAAAAAAAATAAACAGAAGCTCCAAAGAACTTCTGTTTACATGAATTATATCCGCAATATTGACTGCATTAGAGATTACAACTGAGAAATTTTCAAAATGTTTATTAATTTAAAAATAGCGACCGGGCACGGCAGCTCATGCCTGTAATCCCAACACTTTGGGAGGCCAAGGTGGGGGGATCATCTGAGGTCAGGAGTTCAAGAGCAGCCTGGCCAACATGGCGAAACTCCGTCTCTACTGAAAATATAAAAATTAGCTGGGCGTGGTGGCGGGTGCCTGTAATCTCAGCTACTTGGGAGGCTGAGGCCAGCGAATCGCTTGAACCTGGGAGGTGGAGGTTGCAGTGAGCCAAGTCGCGCCATTGCACTCCAGCCTGGGTGACAGAGCGAAACTCTGTCTCAAAAAATTTTAAAAAAAAAAATTTAAAAGTAATAAAAAAATAAAAATATCACTAATGTCTGGCCCTGTGGACAGCATCCGGGTTCTCACACCTGCCTGGCATCATTCTTGGGCCATGTCGAAGTACATGAAGGAATCCTGGCCCCACACAGATACGTAATTGGAAACGGGAGAAGGATTTTAATAGACTTTTCAGAGGTATTCTAATTGTGGGTTTTCTTTGACAGTATACCAAAAATTCAACAAGTGGTAGTGTCTTGAAAATTAGCTGCAGCATGGATCTGAACTCAAATCATGGTCACCTCCTCCTCCGTCTTGTTTAACCGAACCATTAGCCCTTGGAGGTCAGATCAATCCCTCGTTCATGGGTGATTGGTAGCACCATGCATTGGTCATTTGGAAATTTAACTTCATGGAGTTACACGGATCTTCCGTATTCTGACTCCTACAGTATCAAAAAAGTCATTAATTTTTGAAACCATTAATATCACTCCCATCTCACCAGAAGTCTTATAAGTAGTGGGAGAGCCAGCAGGCTTACAGAGGCAGAGCCATGCGTTCCAAACTTGTAATTTTCACTTGAAAGCTCAAATTTTCTCACGTGTTTGAGGGCGGAGATCTAATAAAATGTCTGAATACTGCTTCATCGAGCACATTGTTAAGGGAAGCTGCTCACACACACACACGCCCTTGTGCTGTTCCCTGCCCGCTGTCTACCCTCCGGTGCTTCAGCAGCTCCTGCACAGGTGTCAGGGCAGTGAAAAGAGTACATAGAGCCTCGGGACTCTGCGGACTACAGACCCTCAGCAGGGGTTGGGACCGCAGGGGTCTGCAGCCTGCACGTGGAAGCACTGAGTGCAGAAACGCAGGGAGGCCAGGGCCTCTTGAGAGCATTTTTGCCTCCACCTCACTGGCTGCCCTCGCGCCGTCCTGGGCCTGGTCCCTGCGGCGTCCGGCTCACCCCGCCCACGGCCTGGTCACTCATGGTTGGCCGGCACTTTTGAGGCTCCGTTACAGACCTTGACCACACAATGTCCTGTTGCTGCTGAGACCAAGAGAGGACTGCAATCCATTTTTATGGCGGCAGCTACAGAGTGGTTTGCAGATGGATTTGTGACGCAGAAGTGACGGGGCAGAGGACAGCTTTTCTGCCCAGCCTGAGAGGAGCTGCTTTGTGGGCTGCCCACTTGCCCGCCGTCCTGGGAGCTGAACCACAGTAAGGACAGAGGCAGTGACGTGAAGGCCAAGCTGGGGCACAAAGCCTCTGCCCCGCAGCCAAGTCCCTGCGTGGGGCCCCTTCTGCTTCGTCTTCCTCCAGTGGCCACCTAGCGGGTCCTGGTCCCGAGCCAATGGGGGGCGAGCGCACCCCTTCCACCTCACCCCAACCCGTGCGCCGAGGGCACCACGCCTTACCGACAGAGCTGAGAGTGGGGCAGGGCACCCACCCGTTATCCCAGTGACTGCATTTCGGGGGAACAATGAGTAGCCCCCAGACCTCTGTAGGAAAAGGGCCCAGGCTTCTCGGAAAGGCTCATCACTGGCCCTGCATCCTCTCCCCATCATTGTGGCCAGGGTGCAGCGAGAAACTGTCCTCCCATGTAGCCCAACTCTGCTAGAAGTTGAGTGTGCCACCATTTTCCCGTGGCTACAAAGCGTGTCTTTTGTCGCTCTCTCCCGGCTGTCTGGTGTCACCTGCAGAATGGCTTTGCTGTGGTCCGCCCCCCTGGACACCACGCGGAGGAGAGCACACCCATGTGAGTACACACCGCAGCTGTGCGCTGCAGGGGAGTCCGGGTCTCCCTTCCCTCCCTTAGGGCTGGGTGGGTGCCTGAGTGACCTCGGGGAGCTGGGCTGCCGTTTGCTGACCACCCAAGATATGCCACATGCCGGCTTCAGCTCCTGGGTGTCGAGTGCAGATGCCGAGGTCTGCGAGCGTCACTGCTCGGTCGTGACGGAGACAGATCAGAGGAAAGGATGGGAAAGGGTGTGTGGAGGTTAGTCCAGAGAAGCCTCTGGTTGTTGAGTAGTTGTCAACACTTGGGAGAGGAAACACCACTCCCCCTCAAGTGAGTCACTGCAGCCCTTGTTGTCTAGAGGACTCGGGTCATTTTGCCCATGGCCTTTAACTGCCTGCTGACCGCCTGGTACTGACGCAGCAAGTCGCAGAGCCACGTCCATGCAGGCAGCTATCCAGGTGCTGTTTCGGGTCTTTCAGAGACTGCTGACAGTCCCACACGGCTGAGGATCTGGGCAGAGTGGCAACCCATCCCTGTGTGTGCAGAGCCAGTGGCAGGGCAGACCGGCAGCTGTGTGTGGACTGCCTTGCGGCGTGGGTGGTAAATGAGTGAGCTATCCCGTCAAAGAGCATGCTGTCTCGTGGGACGGTAGCCACTCTAGTGAGGAGGGTTGGTGCTAGGAAGAGCGGCTCCCATGCTCTGGAGATGGAGAAGGGGTGCCTGATCTTGCCAGCTTTGGTGAGGAGAAGGTGGCGTGGGGCTCTGCCTTGGAGAATTTGAGCAGCAGTTTGTCAGATGGGCAACCAAGAACAAGTGCAGATACAAGTTCATTATCCTGGCGTGGCCAGGAAGCAGTCAGAGCGAGACGGAACCGCAGGGGCCCAGGAAAGGACCTCCCTGCCACCCCGGGAAGTCGGGCGTCAGCGGAGGGGCCAGCAGTGCCCTGTTTCACATCAGGAGGTGAGATAGTCAGATCCGCATGTTAGAGCAGAATCTCCTTCATGTACAGAGAGGAGATTGTAACCTCCAGGGAGGGACGCTCGTTGGAACCTTTGTGGCTTTTCCTGAAAACCACGTGGTTGCTCCACGTCCCAGAACATGTCACTTGGGCACCAGGCTTCGTGTTCGTTGCACTTCTCTGAAGTTTCTTTTCTAATTTGAACCTGAGTCGTTGGATATTCCGAATTATAAACCTCAGAGGAGACAAACGAGTTATCTTTGGTTGCAGCTCTTCGCTGTGCTCCCTGTGAGCCGCTGCAGGAGCCCAGTGTCTAGGATGTTCTGGGGTGTGTGTGCTTCCCCATGCCAGCCCAGATTCCGAAAACAGAACAACGAGTGTTTCTCCATTTCTGTGGCCCTTCAGACAAAGGGAAATGGAGATTGAGAAGGTTTTCATTGTTATTTGAGTCACTTCCATAGCTTGTTTTCTCGGTCTCTTGAGTAAGAGTCTCTAAAATTAAGGGTAATTTGTGTATTGGAATATAGAAAGGTCAGCAGTAAGCAACTGAGATGAGCAGCTGCCGTGTCTGTGTGCCGTGTCTGTGTGCCGTGTCCGTGTGCCGGGGCGGCAGCTCCTGAGAGGAAGGGTTCCGGGCGAAGATGAGGGACATGCTGGTCACATGCGAAATAGGCTTCCCTACCAGAGGAGCATGGGGGACCTCCAAGCAGGAGAGAGTGTGTGTGTGTGTCTCTGTATGGAGCTGTGGATATGTGTGATATGTCTATGCTTATGTGTATATGTGTGTGTGTGCTTGTATGTATCTGTGGTTTCTGTAGGTGTGTGTTTCTGTGTGGGATGTTCATGTGTATCTGCATGTGTGTCTGGGTGTGTGTGTGGGGTGTGTGTTTTTGTGGGGTGTGTGTCTCTGTGGGGTGTGTGTGTGGAGTGTGTGTCTGTGTGGGGTGTGTGTCTGTGGTGTATGGGCGTATCTGTGGGGCATGTATGTGTGTAGGGTGTGTTGCATGATATGTGTGTGTCTCTGTGGGGTGTGTGTCTGTGGGGTGTGTGTCTGTGTGGGGTGTGTGTTTTTGTGCAGTGTGTGTCTGTGGGGTATCTGTGTGGGGTGTGTGTTTTTGTGGAGAGTGTGTGTGGGGTGTGTGTGTGGGGTATCTGTGTGGGGTGTGTGTTTTTGTGGAGTGTGTGTGTGGGGTGTGTGTCTGTGGGGTGTGTATCTGTGTGGGGTGTGTGTGTGGAGTGTGTGTCTGTGTGAGGTGTGTGTCTGTGGTGTATGGGCGTATCTGTGGGGCATGTATGTGTGTAGGGTGTGTTGCATGATATGTGTGTGTCTCTGTGGGGTGTGTGTCTGTGGGGTGTGTGTCTGTGTGGGGTGTGTGTTTTTGTGGAGTGTGTGTCTGTGTGGGGTGTCTGTGGGGTGTGTGTTTTTGTGGAGTGTGTGTGGGGGTGTGTGTCTGTGGGGTGTGTATCTGTGTGGGGTGTGTGTCTGTGTGGGGTGTGTATCTGTGTGGGGTGTGTGTCTGTGTGGAGTGTGTGTGTGGGGTGTGTGTCTGTGGGGTGTGTGTCTGTGTGGGGTGTGTGTCTGTGGGGTATCTGTGTGGGGTGTGTGTCTGTGTGGAGTGTGTGTTTTTGTGGGGTGTGTGTCTGTGTGGGGTGTGTGTCTGTGTGGGGTGTGTATCTGTGTGGGGTGTGTGTCTGTGTGGGGTGTGTGTCTGTGTGGGGTGTGTGTCTGTGGTGTATGGGTGTATCTGTGGGGCATGTATGTGTGTAGGGTGTGTTGCATATGTGTGTATCTGTGTGGGGTGTGTGTCTGTGGGGTGTGTGTCTGTGTTGGGTGTGTATCTGTGTGGGGTGTGTGTCTGTGGAGTGTGTGTTTTTGTGGGGTGTGTGTCTGTGTGGGGTGTGTGTCTGTGTGGGGTGTGTATCTGTGTGGGGTGTGTGTGTGGAGTGTGTGTCTGTGTGGGGTGTGTGTCTGTGGTGTATGGGTGTATCTGTGGGGCATGTATGTGTGTAGGGCGTGTTGCATGATATGTGTGTGTCTGTGTGGGGTGTGTATCTGTGTGGGGTGTGTGTTTTTGTGGAGTGTGTGTCTGTGTGGGGTGTGTGTCTGTGTGGGGTATCTGTGTGGGGTGTGTGTTTTTGTGGAGTGTGTGTGTGGGGTGTGTGTCTGTGGGGTGTGTATCTGTGTGGGGTGTGTGTATGGAGTGTGTGTCTGTGTGGGGGGTGTGTCTGTGGTGTATGGGTGTATCTGTGGGGCATGTATGTGTGTAGGGCGTGTTGCATGATATGTGTGTGTGTCTGTCTGTGGGGTGTGTGTCTGTGTGGGGTGTGTGTCTGTGGTGTATGGGCGTATCTGTGGGGCATGTATATGTGTAGGGCATGTTGCATGATATGTGTGTGTCTCTGTGGGGTGTGTGTCTGTGTGGGGTGTGTATCTGTGTGGGGTGTGTGTGTGGAGTGTGTGTCTGTGTGGGGCGTGTGTCTGTGGTGTATGGGTGTATCTGTGGGGCATGTATGTGTGTAGGGCGTGTTGCATGATATGTGTGTGTGTCTGTCTGTGGGGTGTGTGTCTGTGTGGGTTGTGTATCTGTGTGGGGTGTGTGTCTGTGTGGGGTGTGTATCTGTGTGGGGTGTGTGTGTGGAGTGTGTGTCTGTGTGGGGCATGTGTCTGTGGTGTATGAGTGTATCTGTGGGGCATGTATGTGTGTAGGGCGTGTTGCATGATATGTGTGTGTGTCTGTCTGTGGGGTGTGTGTCTGTGTGGGTTGTGTATCTGTGTGGGGTGTGTGTGGGGTGTGTGTCTGTGTGGGGTGTGTGTCTGTTTGGGGTGTGTGTCTGTGGGGTATGTGTCTGTGTGGGGTGTGTGTCTGTGTGGGGTGTGTATCTGTGTGGGGTGTGTGTCTGTGTGGGGTGTGTGTCTGTGTGGGGTGTGTGTCTGTGTGGGGTGTGTGTGTGGGGTGTTTGTCTGTGTGGGGTGTGTATCTGTGGAGTGTGTATCTGTGTGGAGTGTGTGTCTGTGTGGGGTGTGTGTCTGTGTGGAGTGTGTGTCTGTGTGGGGTGTGTGTGGAGTGTGTATCTGTGTGGAGTGTGTGTCTGTGTGGGGTGTGTGTCTGTGTGGGGTGTGTGTCTGTGTGGGGTGTGTGTCTGTGTGGAGTGTGTATCTGTGTGGGGTGTGTGTCTGTGGAGTGTGTATCTGTGTGGGGTGTGTGTCTGTGTGGGGTGTGGGTCTGTGTGGAGTGTGTGTCTGTGTGGGGTGTGTGTCTTTGTGGGGTGTGTGTCTGTGTGGGGTGTGTATCTGTGTGGGGTGTGTGTCTGTGTGGGGTGTGTGTCTGTGTGGGGTGTGTGTCTGGAGTGTGTGTCTGTGTGGAGTGTGTGTCTGTGTGGGGTGTGTGTCTGTGTGGGGTGTGTGTGTGGGTTGTTTGTCTGTGTGGGGTGTGTATCTGTGGAGTGTGTATCTGTGTGGAGTGTGTGTCTGTGTGGGGTGTGTGTCTGTGTGGGGTGTGTGTCTGTGTGGAGTGTGTATCTGTGTGGGGTGTGTGTCTGTGGAGTGTGTATCTGTGTGGGGTGTGTATCTGTGTGGGGTGTGTGTCTGTGTGGGGTGTGTGTCTGTGTGGAGTGTGTGTCTGTGTGGGGTGTGTGTCTGTGGAGTGTGTATCTGTGTGGGGTGTGTGTCTGTGTGGGGTGTGTGTCTGTGTGGAGTGTGTGTCTGTGTGGGGTGTGTGTCTGTGTGGGGTGTGTGTCTGTGGAGTGTGTATCTGTGTGGGGTGTGTATCTGTGTGGGGTGTGTGTCTGTGGAGTGTGTATCTGTGTGGGGTGTGTATCTGTGTGGGGTGTGTGTCTGTGGAGTGTGTATCTGTGTGGGGTGTGTGTCTGTGTGGGGTGTGTGTCTGGAGTGTGTGTCTGTGTGGAGTGTGTGTCTGTGTGGGGTGTGTGTCTGTGTGGGGTGTGTGTGTGGGTTGTGTGTCTGTGTGGGGTGTGTATCTGTGGAGTGTGTATCTGTGTGGAGTGTGTGTGTGTGTGGGGTGTGTGTCTGTGTGGGGTGTGTGTCTGTGTGGAGTGTGTATCTGTGTGGGGTGTGTGTCTGTGGAGTGTGTATCTGTGTGGGGTGTGTATCTGTGTGGGGTGTGTGTGTGGGGTGTGTGTCTGTGTGGGGTGTGTGTCTGTGTGGAGTGTGTGTCTGTGTGGGGTGTGTGTCTGTGGAGTGTGTATCTGTGTGGGGTGTGTGTCTTTGTGGGGTGTGTGTCTGTGTGGGGTGTGTGTCTGTGTGGGGTGTGTGTCTGTGTGGGGTGTGTGTCTGTGTGGAGTGTGTGTCTGTGTGGGGTGTGTGTCTGTGTGGGGTGTGTGTCTGTGTGGGGTGTGTGTCTGTGTGGGGTGTGTGTCTGTGTGGGGTGTGTGTCTGTGTGGAGTGTGTGTCTGTGTGGGGTGTGTGTCTGTGGAGTGTGTATCTGTGTGGGGTGTGTGTCTGTGTGGGGTGTGTGTCTGTGTGGAGTGTGTGTCTGTGTGGGGTGTGTGTCTTTGTGGGGTGTGTGTCTGTGTGGGGTGTGTATCTGTGTGGGGTGTGTGTCTGTGTGGGGTGTGTGTCTGGAGTGTGTGTCTGTGTGGAGTGTGTGTCTGTGTGGGGTGTGTGTCTGTGTGGGGTGTGTGTGTGGGTTGTGTGTCTGTGTGGGGTGTGTATCTGTGGAGTGTGTATCTGTGTGGAGTGTGTGTGTGTGTGGGGTGTGTGTCTGTGTGGGGTGTGTGTCTGTGTGGAGTGTGTATCTGTGTGGGGTGTGTGTCTGTGGAGTGTGTATCTGTGTGGGGTGTGTATCTGTGTGGGGTGTGTGTGTGGGGTGTGTGTCTGTGTGGGGTGTGTGTCTGTGTGGGGTGTGTGTCTGTGGAGTGTGTATCTGTGTGGGGTGTGTGTCTTTGTGGGGTGTGTGTCTGTGTGGGGTGTGTGTCTGTGTGGGGTGTGTGTCTGTGTGGGGTGTGTGTCTGTGTGGAGTGTGTGTCTGTGTGGGGTGTGTGTCTGTGTGGAGTGTGTGTCTGTGTGGGGTGTGTGTCTGTGTGGGGTGTGTGTCTGTGTGGAGTGTGTATCTGTGTGGGGTGTGTGTCTGTGGAGTGTGTATCTGTGTGGGGTGTGTGTCTGTGTGGGGTGTGTGTCTGTGTGGAGTGTGTGTCTGTGTGGGGTGTGTGTCTTTGTGGGGTGTGTGTCTGTGTGGGGTGTGTATCTGTGTGGGGTGTGTGTCTGTGTGGGGTGTGTGTCTGTGTGGGGTGTGTGTCTGGAGTGTGTGTCTGTGTGGAGTGTGTGTCTGTGTGGGGTGTGTGTCTGTGTGGGGTGTGTGTGTGGGTTGTGTGTCTGTGTGGGGTGTGTATCTGTGGAGTGTGTATCTGTGTGGAGTGTGTGTGTGTGTGGGGTGTGTGTCTGTGTGGGGTGTGTGTCTGTGTGGAGTGTGTATCTGTGTGGGGTGTGTGTCTGTGGAGTGTGTATCTGTGTGGGGTGTGTATCTGTGTGGGGTGTGTGTCTGTGTGGGGTGTGTGTCTGTGTGGAGTGTGTGTCTGTGTGGGGTGTGTGTCTGTGGAGTGTGTATCTGTGTGGGGTGTGTGTCTTTGTGGGGTGTGTGTCTGTGTGGGGTGTGTGTCTGTGTGGAGTGTGTGTCTGTGGGGGGTGTGTGTCTGTGTGGAGTGTGTGTCTGTGTGGGGTGTGTGTCTGTGTGGGGTGTGTGTCTGTGTGGGGTGTGTGTCTGTGTGGAGTGTGTATCTGTGTGGGGTGTGTGCATGTCCATGTCGGTTAACCCACCGTATGGCGTCAGCTGAGATTCCCCAGTGGCTTGTTCGGGAGCTGTGTGTGTGTGTGTGTGTGTATGTGTGTGTGTGTGTGTGTGTGTCTCTGTTAGCCGATTCTGTGTGTGTGTGTGTGTGTGTGTGTGTGTGTGTGTGTGTGTGTCTCTGTTAGCCGATTCTCCGGCATCACTGAAGGTTCCCTGCGGCAGGTTCAGGAGCTGCGCACTCACAGAGACCTCTCAGGTCTGCGTGGACCCGAGTGGCTCTCTGGTGGGTTGTGGGAAAACTGGCCACCGCCCACCTGTGCTTTGTCTCCAGCGTCGGTTCTCTCCCACAGGGGCTTTTGCTACTTCAACTCCGTGGCCGTGGCAGCCAAGCTTCTGCAGCAGAGGTTGAGCGTGAGCAAGATCCTCATCGTGGACTGGGTAAGCAGAGCCGCCAGTGTCCTCCCCGACCAGACAGCAGCATGTGGAGAGAGGAGGGGGGCTCTTGGATTTGGGAAGCTTAGGTTTCTGGAAACGGTCTCAAAGATGCGGAGAATTAAAGCCCCAAACCTGCTACAAGTCATTCTATAGCTTCCATTAGCCGACCCCGGCGAATGGGGTCCTGGCGTGTCCAGAAATATGCCTGTGGGTGAGGGCAGCAGCCGGGGCCACCCTTGGTGAGATCTTCTTGGAAGGCAGGCGTTGGGGAGGAGGCTGTGTCCACATCGACTTTGTGTGTGGCCTGGGAGCCTGGGAGGGCCCTGACCTGGCCGAAGGCGGCACTCTCCTCTCAGTCACCACAGTGAAACCCATGCCTTCCTGCTGCTGTGTGGGCACCTGGTCCTGCTGGAATGGGGGCTGCCACTGCCCCAAAAGAGTCATCTCTTTTTAAATAATGCTATATGGTGTCTGAATCTACATTCCACGAATAGGTATACTCATTCTTATACCGGAAATTAATGTTCAAGGTGTTCATCTTACCACTCTTTTTAAAGCCAGATATATACATATTTAGTGTTGTCTTTGGTATTTATGATTTGTTTCATAATTTTAAGGGGAAAAGCAGGCCCTGTCAGTTAGGGTTATGATTTGAATTGGAAAAGTCCTTCTGAGTTTGGGTAAAGAAACAATGTGGCGCAGCCAGGACGGCCAGACAGCCCCCAGGCGGCCGTGCGCTTTCGGAGAGGCAGGTCAGGGGATGCGGCAGAGCAGCGGGTCCTCCACACCCAAGGACCTGCGAGCCGGGAGCCCTCCCTCAGCTCCTCCTAAGGGAGCCGGTAGGAGTGCCCAAGAAGAGAGCAATGTGAGGCTGCTGACGGCTAAAGACCGGGGACCCGTCCCCAACACAGAGTGAAGCACTAGGGCACGCAGACAGGCTGTGTAGACCCCGTGTGGTGTGCTCCCTGCACGCTGAGCTGTGATGTTGCAGAGTGAAGCGCTAGGGCACGCAGACAGGCTGTGTAGACCCCGTGTGGTGTGCTCCCTGCACGCGGAGCTGTGATGTTGCAGAGTGAAGCACTAGGGCACACAGACAGGCTGTGTAGACCCCGTGTGGCGTGCTCCCTGCACGCGGAGCTGTGATGTTGCAGAGTGAAGCACTAGGGCACACAGACAGGCTGTGTAGACCCCGTGTGGCGTGCTCCCTGCACGCGGAGCTGTGATGTTGCCCATGTACACACCACGCGGACAGGGGCATCTCAGTGGGAAGCTGTGCGTCGGGAAAGCCTCCGTGTGCATTTTCATGCTGATTACCTACTCTGTGGGACCGAAGGCACCTGTTCCATCACTCCTCACCTGTGGCTGCCCTTCCACCTTTACTGTGATGAGCACAGATAACAGAGCAGCAAGCTCTCGCGCTGGGGACATCAGGGCTGCCTGCTCTCTTCTCAGGCACACAGCTGTTCTCAGCAGGGCCACCCCCTCGCCCGCCCATCCTGGTGACCACCTGCCGTGTGGCCCAGGGCAGAACAGCCATGGTCAGTAAAGCCCCAGGCTGCCTCTCATGTTGCCCTCTGGTGCATTTGACCTGTGGGTTTTGTGATTAAGAAACGGTGCTTGCCATTTGGGCACAGGGGCCTGGACCCCGTACTGTGTGTGCCTGTCACTCACAGACACCTGGGACTTGTCTCCTGCCAAACCCCCTGCCTGGCATGGGATTGGCACCTCCCGTGAGCCTGCAAGCGCGCAGGCCACAGCCGGTGACCTCCTTCCCGACAGAGGCTGAGGAAATTGCTCACTTGTCAGAGACACAGCAGGTGCAGGAAATTGATCAGATGGCTTCGTTTGGGAAATGGTGGCCTCCAGGCCCGGCTGAACTCCAGCCCCTCCACTGCTGGAGTCAGGATTGTGCCACGGCTCTCAGGGCGAGGGAAACAGTGCTGCAGATGCGAACACTGGGCCTTAGAACCCCTGCAACCCTGCACCACATAGCCCTGACCCACACAGCCCAGACTCGCGTCCGCTGGGTGCGGCCCGGCTGGAGGGTAATGTCATTCCTGAGCAGGAGCCGTTGTTCACTAAGCACAGCTGGGGTGGGAGACAGCCCTGAGGGGAGGCCGCCCTCCAGGACCCGTCTCAGCCCTGAGTTGGCTGTTCCTGCTCTTGCAGGACGTGCACCATGGAAACGGGACCCAGCAGGCTTTCTACAGCGACCCCAGCGTCCTGTACATGTCCCTCCACCGCTACGACGATGGCAACTTCTTCCCGGGCAGCGGGGCTCCTGACGAGGTAGGTGGGGTGTGTAAGGGGGGCTGCGGGGAGCCGCTGTGGGGGCACAGGGCAGACGGTCCACAGCTGCCCGGCAGCAGCGAGTGAGGCCTTCACGCTCGCGTAAGCCCAGACAGTAACTTCAGTCAGACGTCAGCGTGCGTCGCGCCGCGTGTGCACAGGTGGCCTGTGTTTGGTCTAAAGTACAAATGAGAGGCTGGATATTGTTTCTGGTTCCCATCCAGGCAGACCGAGGTGTTTGTGAAGGAGGAGGTGAGCGGTGCCCATTTTCCTCCAGGCAGGGCCCGGCCCACTGTCTTCCACAAGACACCCTCCGGCAAGGGGCTCTGTCCACTGTCCTTTGCCCGGCGCAGGGCTGCGTGGCGGCCCCAGGAACGGCAGGCCCAGCGGCTCCTTAACGTCGCCCCAGGTCCCCCTTCGGAGCCTGCCCACTCTGAACAGAGGCCCCAACAGCAGGGCTTTCATCCAGGCAAGACGCTCCGTCTGCCTCTGGATCTTATTTTTTTAGAGGAAATAGAAAATGACAGGCTCATCAGAGACACTTTCTGCCCAGAGAGACCCAGGTCTGATTCCCGGATGTCACATACGGCACATGACACAGGGCGGCGGGTCCACAGAAATGTCAGTACGGGGCCTTGGTGTGCCGAGGGCAGGGTTGGCGAGAGCCCTCAGCAGCCAGGAAAAGGGCCCCCTCGTTGATGTCAGTGCACCGGTGTGAGTGGGGGACTCCTTCGCGCACGTTTTAATGAATATGCAGCAGGAGATCGGGACACGTGGGCTCTCCCCAGAGGCCCAAGGCTGAGCCCATCCTGGTGCCACCTGTGTCAGACGTTCCTGTCAGACAGGTCCTGCTCAGGGTCTGTGACGTGTGTTTCTCTCCTTGTGGCAACAGGTGGGCACAGGGCCCGGCGTGGGTTTCAACGTCAACATGGCTTTCACTGGCGGCCTGGACCCTCCCATGGGAGATGCTGAGTACTTGGCGGCCTTCAGGTGAGTCTCCTGGCTTCACGTGACACCTGAAATAGCAGCTTTTCCTCTGTGCACACACTCCAGGAAGCACTTGTTGGAGATGAGCGTGTCTGAAACTGGTCTGTGGCTGAACGGGGCTGCAGGGGCCGTTGGGGCTGTCTCAGTTCGTTCTTCAGTGCCAAGCGTGGAATCTTGGAGACTATCTTCTTACCATCGGCTCTTAGTGCTCCCTTCTGTGCATGAAATAAAACCAGGAGCCCACTCGAGGTCCCGATGGTGAGAGAGTGATGGAGACAGTGGCAGGGACTTCTGTGCAGAGTGGAGTGTGTTCATGAGAAACGAAGGCGAAGATCTTCAGGGTCTCATGATCTCCTCATTCTTCTTCCGCAAACCTCTTGTGATGCGATGTCCAATGGAAATAAGTATTTCTTGTTTATTCCTAAATATCAAGAGGCAGTTGTCGCCCTTCTTCCCACTTCCTTTGTGGGACTCTGAGCCTTCAGAATTTAGCCTCAGGGAGCTGTTTAAAGGCGCAGTGTTTGCTTTTGTCATCAAGTGGTTGCTTCTCCATTGATGTAGGCCAGACTGGAGTCATTCCTGTGACCCAGAACGGGCCGCTGAGCAGCACAGGTTTTCTTGTCCTCGTTTTAAAATGGCGGCTTCGCCTGCCGCGGTGCAGTGACGGGCTCCGGGGGAGCAGCCCCCGGCCTGCATCGCTTCCCAGAGCCACGTGGGGAGAAGGGTTTTATTAGTGTGGCTGAACCTGACAGATCGTGTCTCTGTTAGAAGACACTGTCCATATGGCATCAAAGCCCCATACAGTCTTCAGCGTTTTTCTCTTTCTCTAACTCCATGGTTTTGTCCTGATTTACGTACATATAAACCACATGTGTGCAGATGTGTCTTTGTGATGTGTGTGCGTGTGTGTCTGTATGGATGTGAGTGCATGTCTGCATATGTGCGTGTCCACCTGCGTGTGTGTGTGTCTGTGTGGGTGGGTGTTCATCTGTGTGCATGTTTCTCCATGCTTGTGCGGGCATCTGTAGCCATGCACATGTCTTCAGGTGTGTGTCCATGCCTATGTACATTGCACACGTCTGTGTGGGTGTGGATGCATGTCTGTGTGCATGCAGGTATGCATGTGTGTGTGCACATCTCTGAGTACACACCCATGTGCTTGTGTGTCTTTGCATGCATGTATCTGTGTGTGTATATCTCTGTGTGCACATCTAGGTATGAGTATACACCCGTGTGCCTGTGTGTCTTCACATGCACATGTCTTTTTGTGTGTATATCTGTGTGTGCACATCTGTGTATGAGTATACACATGTGTGCTTGTGTGTCTTTGCATGCCCATGTCTTTGTGTGCACCTGTGTGTGCACGTCTCTGGCAGGTGAGGCCCTACACAAGGATACATCTGTAAACGTTTTGTGTGGACTCTGCCACATGCTTTCTGGGGATGGTGAATAAGTCACAAGGCCTCTCTCAGTGTCTGCAGTTCTTCTCTAACTGGGGTCCATTGCTCCCCTTGGAAAGGGTGTTGAGATCTGGTGACATACAGGCCTGGCCCAGGACATGTGGGCCCCCTCCCCAGGCACTCAGTGGCTCCTAGAAGGAACAGACCCCGTCTGACGGCGCCCAGGCTGCTCGGCTGCTCCAGCGGTGAGCCCGGGCTGTGCAGGAGGGAATTCATGAGCGCCTCAGCAGACCTGCTCTGATCTGTACCTGAACCACTTTTTCCCGATCTCATCGGTTGGATTTTGATGTCTCTTCTTACTCTTGATCAAGATTTAATGTAATGTTGACAGTTGTCCTGCCTAATTTAAAAGAGAAGGACTTCCCCCAATGTGTGCCACGTCTGAAAATGAGCTCATATGAAATCGGACCCCTGGCGTGGGCGTGTCGCCGTCTGCTCATGGAATGCGCTCCCGCTGCCCCTCGCTTGGTTGTCGCCCCAGAGAACTGGGCTCCCTCGGAGGCTTCTCTGAAAGTAAAGTCTCTGGCCACCATGAGAGGTGTAGATGCTGCCTGGTCGACTTCCTGCCTGAGTGAACACTGGTGCCGCCCGGGGAACCCAGGGCCCACTGTGGCCAGATTCCCGTGCAGAGAGAGAAGGCAGGCTTTCCTGGTTTGCGGAGAGAAAGGAGGTGGTGCCCTCTTTCCGGTCAGTGGTCCCAGGCCACGTTTTGATGGACCACCCTCACCCCATGGGCATTTCTCAGTGGTGCCTTCGGCTCTTGGATCCTGGGGTGAAACCCTTAGCCCATGGCATCCCTGCTGGTGGGCAAGCCCAGGCCCAAAGCAGCAATGGGCATCTGCCCTCAGGGTCACTCCCCCTCCCGAGGCCCCGGCCGGCCTGGCCAGCCTTTAGGATGAACGTGCCTTTCTGAGTTGCTCTTGACATGTGCTTTAATCTCCTGCCAAGTGTGTACATGATAATACCTTATCAAGTGAACTTTTTAAAGCTTAAATAGCGTCTTTGAAAAGGAAAATTGTTTCAGGGTTTTTTTTTTATTGATTTTAATGTAAAATAGCACTTTGAAGTTTACAATTTATGGTTCCCTGGGCATCCGATGATGGGGAAGAAGGGTCAGAGATTGGTTCTCCCCTTTCTTCTGCTCCTCTCCACCGCCGGGGCCCCCGGGGACAATGCATGCTTTCCAGGCAGCACCTTGTTATTCAGACCCATTGCCTGCCACGTTGCGTTTTCAGGGGATCAAGCCTAAGACAAAGAAAAGATAAGAAAATTGCCCCTAATGAAATCCAGAAGCAGCCGGCACTTTCTCCTCAGGCCCAGAGACTCACAGGAGAAAACGGAATCTTAATTCAAACCAGTCCCAGTGCCAGACGCGGCTTTGAAGTTGCTGAGTAAAGTCGGAGCCGCCGGGGGAGGGGCGTGTAGGGAGAGGATGACGATGGTGACGGAGCTCCGTATCCCCTCCCTCACCTGTGCGCGGGGACACGGGGGGGGGCGTGTAGGGAGAGGATGACGATGGTGACGGAGCTCCCTATCCCCTCCCTCACCTGTGTGCGGGGACACGGGGGACTGTTCTGTCAGGGATGAGCGCCACATCCAGATGCTCGTGCTTCGTAGCTTAGATTCCACTGTGATATTACAACATTTATCAGAGTTGTCTCTGAAACTGGATCTTCTCAAGCAGTTCCTGTAATATCCTAACAAACTGGCAGTAGTCTGGAAATTGAGCAACTGGGCAAAGCCGTTTCACTTTCTGCAACTTTTCAAGTGAGACGGGAAGGCCGAGGCTCTCAGTGTTTGTTCCTTCCATAAGCTGTGTTGCTGTGTTGCTGCCTTTTGTAGACAGGTGTGTTTTAGGAGTCACAGCACCTAACAACTGCTGTTTTCACCATTGCCGAGTGACACCCACTGCACTCACCACGCTGGTCCCTGGGTTCCTTGCCTAAGGAAGTCAAGGCTATGAAGAGGTTTCATACAGACCGTGCCACGTTCTTTTCTAAAAGCAATTTTGTCTCTTAAATGCATCCAAGTATTTTCCTATGTAGAAATTTATCTGAGAAGCACAAAGAAGCAAAAGCATACAAGCTACAGCCTCGGAGCTGAGAGAGCTCGTCCTGACCCAGCCTTCGCTGTGCCTGCAGGGCCGGCCCTGTGAGATCGAACAGTGAGTCAGCACAGTGCCTGCCCTGGAGAGTAGCAGGGGACTGGGAGGACAAGCTCTAGGCAGGCCTGGTAAGACCTCAGGGGACCTGCCCACCTGGGGGGCCAAGGAAGTTTCTGGAGGAGGCAAGCCCCCGGCTGAGTCCTGGAGGAATGAGCCTGGCACGGGACATTATGGGAGAAGGGCCTTCCTGAGGGGACAGAGCCCGATGGCGCAAACCCGCCCATCCACAGAGCCAGGCTCGGTCCTGATGGCGGGGGCGCTGTCAGGGCCTCTGACTGGAATGAAGCGTCACAGCCGGCTCTGCATGTTGGACAGGCCCATCTTGTGGCAGCTTAAGTGACAGACTTGGACTGGACCTGGCAAACAGCAGGCCAGGGTAGGAGCTGGGGGCCAGTGGACAAGCCCAGAAAACAGCAACAGAGATCATGACAGGGCCACAGGCTGGAGACGTAGGGCCATCTCAAAGAGATTGAAGTGAGATGGGATCGAGGGGAGTAACAGCTAATTTTGGCGGAGAGGGCACGTGGCGAGGTCTCAAGGTGCTGGCTTGGAGGAGGCTGACAGGTGCTGGGCAGAGACCCAGCGGGAGAAGGTTCGGGTGGGGGTGGATAAGGGTTGAGTGGGGTCACTTTTGCTTCAGTCGATTTTCAGGAAGAGGTGAGAAAGTGGCTGGGAGCATCTCCCCCTGGAGGCCCCTTCGTGGGGAGAGCCAGCGAGGGCCAGTTTGTATGGACGATGCGCCAGGGCATTTATTGGGGGCAGAAAGACAGCCAGAGACTCCAGCATGGTGTGCCAGCCCTGAGCCCAGTTCCCACAGAGTCCCCAGAGGCGTGCCGGCTGTGGGTGGCCGCAGGGCTGCAGCCTGTTGGCCCCATAAGCTCGGTTTGCTCTGAGGCTTGTGTTGACGGAGGGTGTGGTGAGTGTTCTTTAGGGTCCTAGTGGGGGAATGAACTGGAAGGTCATTTCTTTCCAGATGTTGAAACCCAGCTGTAAAGTGAAATGTTGCATTTAGATGCCGTTGTGGCTTTTGAGGATGGTATGTACAGGCCGTAATTTGATGGTATGCAGTGGTTTAGAGCTAGACATGCCCCGTGACATAGCCCCTTGCACAGAGCACAGCTGGGAGGCTGCTCGAGCGATGGCCCTGCAAGGAAGCAGAATGGCCAGCACCCCGCCTGCTGTCCCAGCCCAGCTCTGTTCCTCGGGAAGCTGAGGAGAGTGGCCGGCACCCCGCCTGCTGTCCTGGCCCAGCTCTGTTCCTCGGGAAGCTGAGGAGAGTGGCTGGCACCCCGCCTGCCTTCCCAGCCCAGCTGTGTTCCTCAGGAAGCTGAGGAGAATGGCCAGCACCCCACCTGCTGTCCCAATCCAGCTCTGTTCCCCTGGGAAGCCAAGGGGAGTGGCCAACACCTGCCTGCTGTCCCAACCCAGCTGTGTCCCCCTGGGAAGCTGAGGAGAGTAGCCGCACCCGCCTGCTGTCCCAACCCAGCTCTGTCCCACTGGGAAGCCGAGGAGAGTGGCCACACCTGCCTACTACTTCTATGCCAGCCCAACTCTGTTTCCCGGGAAGCCAAGGGGAGTGGCCGGCACCTGCCTGCTGTCATGACCCAGCTCTGTCCCCTTGGGAAGCCGAGGAGAGTGGCCGGCACCCGCCTGCTACTGCTGTCCCGACCCAGCTCTGTTCCCTTGGGAAGCCAAGGAGAGTGGCCGGCACCCGCCTGCTGCTGCTGTCCCGACCCAGCTCTGTTCCCTTGGGAAGCCGAGGAGAGTGGCCGGCACCCGCCTGCTACTGCTGTCCCGACCCAGCTCTGTTCCCCGGGAAGCCAAGGGGAGACGTCGTCTTCAGCCTGCAGGTGCAGGTTGGCTGATGACTGAGCGAAGGGTGCAGTGCTGTGTCGGTAACGAAGGCGCCAGAGAAGCCACACTGAGGCCGTGGGAAGGCGATTCGTAGCACCCCATGGCTTCACACGGGACCTCCCTAAATGCAGAGGCCACCACACAGAGAAGCTGCCCTCTCCCCTTAGCACCACGCTCCCCTCTGTACGTGCCTCATGGGCATAGGCATCCTCTGGGCACCACAGTCGTGGCTTCCCTGGGCTTGCCGGCCCCAGGGGTGCACCTTACAGGCATTTGCCAACCTTCTCTAAAGATCCCCTCTCTCCACCCATTTCTCCTGCCTCTTGAGCCCGTGGTCAGTGGGCCTGCCGCCTCGGGAAACTTCAAGCCCGCCCCTGTCTGCCCTCAGGTGGCCCCTGAGGCCAGGAGTGACCTCATGGAAATGGAAATACTCTCCGTAAAGTGGTGGCCTGAGAGGCCAACGGCAGATACCTCAGTGTTATTGTTTTAGAGACTGAGTTCTTTTTTTTTTTTTTTTTTTTTTTTTTTTTTTTGAGACGGAGTCTCGCTCTGTCGCCCAGGCTGCAGTGCAGTGGTGTGATCTCGGCTCACTGCAAGCTCCGCCTCCCGGGTTCACGCCATTCTCCTGCCTCAGCCTCCCGAGTAGCTGGGACTACAGGCGCCCACCACCACCCCCGGCTAATTTTTTGTATTTTTAGTAGAGACGGGGTTTCATCATGTTCACCAGGATGGTCTCGATCTCCTGACCTCGTGATCCACCTGCCTCAGCCTCCCAAAGTGCTGGGACTACAGGCGTGAGCCACTGCACCCAGCCAAGACTGAGTTGTTCATTAAAGGTTTAATTCTGGGAATAAAATGTGAGTCCAGTTTCCCATTTTTTGCAGCATCTATTAAACAGGGACATTCCTTCAGCTTCCTCCTGTGGGAGGGTCACGGAGGGTGCAGCACAGCCCCGAAGACACAGGGAGTGCCGTGCTCAGCTTCCTTTTTACAGGCAAAGAAGTCATGTCCCATGGAGGAGAAGGAACATTTCTTAGTCTTTCCACAAACAGGTGCCGAAGCTGCACTGCTGCACCACATTCTGACCTTCTTATGTCTAGCAAGTGCTTGGGATCACAGCCTAGAGGGTGCTGAGCCCAGGAAAACGAAAATAAGCGTGGGCATGTGCATGCGACTGTGCCCCATGCAGCCTCACGCGTGGCCGACGTGCCAGTGCCCGTGAGCCTGGGTTCATCTTTCACATTTTGTTTTGATTGGCTCTGAGGCAACGCCACACACCAAGCCTAGACACCAGAGACTCTCTTGGTCTGAACTTCATTTAACGGTGATTTTCACAGGACTTGTTTTTGGAGGGGGATTAGAAGTAAAATGGCTCCACAGCACTTAAAAGCGGGGAAGTAAAGCCCTCCACGTGCGCTTGCTGCAAAGCAGCAGCCAGAGTGCTTCGCGAAGGACGTGGCATCTGCACAAAACGTCTGTGGTTTTCATTGAAAAACGTCTTGGCTTTAAAATCCACACCAAAAGCATGGCTGGAAATGTGTTTTTCTGTCCAAAGAAAAAGGTTTTATGACAAGAGCTTTATTAAAATAATTAGAAGCCAGTCTCCTTGGGATGATGTGGACAGTTGAAAGCAGAGGGCGGCCCCCCTGAGTTCTGCTGCCCGTTGGCCAGGTTGGTCAGAGCCGTGGAGGAAGCCTCGGAATGTCGGTCAGAAAGGACTGTGGGGCCCGTGCCTTACAGCATCCAGGGCAGGGCCCTGGGTCTGGCAAGAGTCACAGGACTCCTGGATTCCAAGGCATTCTCTCCATCCCACCACTGACTAGACTGATTTCTCCCCTCCCAGCCCTGCGGCGGGAGTGCCAGACACCAACTCCACGCCCACTCTGAGGCCAGCACTGTGTCTCCTGTGTCGTACACCATGTTTGTGAAATCGCCGTGCTTTGTGGTGAGGTCTGGGTAGGTGAGAAGAAACCTCTCAGTCTGGGAATGGAATCGTGCATGGAAGAATGTTACGGAAGTTGTGTGGACAGGACCAGAGCAGAGGTTCGGGCAACTCCAGCTGGTGGGCCTAGTCCTGCCGCCTGTGCTCTTGGTACGATGTTATCAGGACACAGCGACGCTCGCACGCCGATGCACTGTCTGTTGTGTCTTGGGCACCACAAGGGCCGTGTCACGTGGTCCCAGTGGAGACTGTATGGCCCACCG
Source organism: Macaca mulatta (assembly GCF_049350105.2). Classification (NCBI taxonomy): domain Eukaryota; kingdom Metazoa; phylum Chordata; class Mammalia; order Primates; family Cercopithecidae; genus Macaca; species Macaca mulatta. The sequence goes on along the minus strand of NC_133417.1, from coordinate 144,316,183 downwards.
ACTGAGGTCAGGTGCCTCCTGTCTGACCCATGGCAGGAAGCTTGCTGCCCCCAGTCTAGATTCACACATTGTTTCTTCGGCCCCTAACGATGGCCCTCGGGGCACAGTTCCTATGTCCTCGGAAAGCACTTTCTACAGCTGCTGCAGAGGCAGTTCTAGGGGAAATTGTGTGGACTGGGTCTCTTCAGAAGAAAGAACAGAAGTAGACTGCTCAGAAGCCACCCAGGGTCTCCTGTGACTCCCATCTGAGTTCCAGGAGTGAGTTTCTTGGTGGGCAAGGTGCCTAGGTGTGGATTTGATGCGTGTTTGGAGGGCAGAGTTTGTCAGCACTGACTTGAGCAGGCCGAAGCCACACAGTCCCGCGCATCACTCTTCTCCCGTCTGAGCTCGGTCGTGGGACGCGGGGCACCAGGATCAGGCGCCTCGTGCCCCCGACATTGAGATGGGCCCTCCCGCTGCCTTAGTGTCCCTGACGGTACTCATGACCCCTGGCCCTCTAGAGAGTAACCCGTGGGATCTTCACCTGGTGTTTAAGCCCTTGGGGGTTGTGTCACCTCCACCATCAGAAATCAGAGGAACTTTTCAACAACATTCTGCTCTGCGGTCATCCCTGAAAAGGGGTCACATTGAATTTTCAGCATTTTTGTTTCTTCCGGTCAAAGTTGATACTTTCACTGACATTAGTGGGGGATTTCATTTTGTAATAAAAGCTGAATGAAAAAGTTTTAGGGCCGGCCCAGCTGCCCTCTGCCGAGATGTTTCTGGAAGGTCCTTGGTGGTGGGAGGGGACCCTGGGCCCAGTGAGTGCATTTTTGGCTGCCCCCAGGGAGGGGCCTCTGAAAATCCATACAAAGGGAGGCGCCATCGGGTGATGCACTTGGCCCACGCACGTGTGCTGGGGAGGCCGTAGGGACACAGAAGTGTGCTTCGGTGCAGGACGGGCTGGGCTGAGCAGCTCCAGAAAGTAGGCGTTGGTGAACCCCTAAAAACATGGACCTTCTCCCACAAGGGCATGGTGAGGGGTCCCCCAGAGCTCACGGCACACGTGGGAATCGTGGAAACTAGGCTTCGTGGTGAAAATACCAGGAGACTTGTAAAAATTCATAGAAAATACGTATTTTGAAAAAAACTGTGCATGGGTTTCAAAATGTTTTTGCACCAAAATAAATTTGCACTAACTTGTTATATCTGGACAGGATCTAGTTTGGGGCACTAAGGATAAAACATCAGTTTGAAAAGAGCCCTTCTCATGAAAAGAGCAACTTGAATTCTGCTAAAATTGAAGCCAGAACAAACAGCAGGTTTACAGTGAAGCTTGGGTGGAAGAATGGTGAAATCATTGATACTTTATGAAAAGTTTATGGGGACAATGCCCCAAAGAAATCAGCAGTTTACAAATGGACGACTCATTTTAAGAAGGAATGCAACGGTGTGGAAGACGAAGCCCACAGCTACAGACCATCCACATCAATTAGTGGGGGAAAAATTCATCCTGTTCGTGCCGTAATTGTAGAGTACCCACAGTTAACAGCAGGAGCAACAGTTGACACCATGGGCGTCTCAACCGGCTCAGCTTATGCAGCTCCGCCTGGAAAATTGAAGTTGAGCAGCCTTTCCACTCAGTGGGCGCCAAAACCATCGCGTCCAGATCAGCTGCCGACAGGAGCAGAGCTTTCGGTGGAAATGTTCAACAAGTGGACTCAGAGTCCTGAGAGTCACAACAGGAGATGGAACACGGCTTTCCCAGGACCATCCTGAAGACAAGGCACAACCGCAGTACTGGCTACCGAGAGCCAAGAGGTGGCGTAGTCACAGTAGAAGCAGGCTGGTCAAGCAGGAGTAAAGGTCACTACAGCAGGTTTGGGGAATGCCCAAGGCATTGTGCCTGTTCTGGAGGACCAAAGAATGAGAACGTCTGCTTATCATGAGAGTGTTTTGAGAAAGTTCCTCAGCACTTTCGCAGAAAATCGCTGGGAGAGCTTCCCCTGACAGGCCTTTTTTTTTTTTTTTTTTTTTTTCTGAGGTGGAGTTTCGCTCTTATCACCCAGGCTGGAGTACAATGGCATGATCTCAACTCACTGCAACCTCTGCCTCCGGGGTTCAAGCGATTCTCTCGCCTCAGCCTCCTGAGTAGCTGGGATTATAGGCACACACCACCACACCTGGCTAATTTTTGTATTTTTAGTAGAGATGGGGTTTCACCATGTTGGCCAAACTGGTCTCAAACTCCTGACTTCGGGTGATCCACCCATCTCAGCCTCCCAAAGTGCTGGGATTACCGGCGTGAGCCACCATGCCCAGCACCCCGCCCTCCCCTGCCACCAAGAGTCCTTCTCTGCAACAGTGCTTCTGCTCACTCCTCATTAAACTAGGAAACCTTTGCAAGAGCTTTGAAGAGAAACTGTTAGGCATCCACCTTCCAGTCCTGAATTGGCTCCTTCTGGCTTCTTCTTGTTTCCTAATCTTAGAAAAATCTGTAAAGGGCACTTATTTTTCTTCATTAATGTAAACAAACAAACCAAAAAAAAGACTGCATTGACATGGTTAAATTCCCAGATTCCCAGGACCCTCAGTCCTTTCGGGAGGAACTAAATGGCTGCTGTCACCATTACAAAAGTGTCTTGGACTTGATGGAGCTTAAGTTGAGAAATAAAGTTTATATTTTTTGTCTTTTAATTCAATTTTTCCACAAACTTTTTGAAGTCCCTTTTTAAAGGCTCCACTTCTGTTCCACTGTCCTCACCTGCACAGGCCCCTTGCACCTGGACCATTGCAGGAAGACACCAGACCACCTTTCTCATGGTGTCCTTGCTGTCCCCCAGGAAAGGGAGGCCATATTTCTGCTCCCCTCGCCCACAGAGGGAGTGCAGGAGACTCTGAAAGTCAGCGGTGATTATTAACTCAGAATCGAAGGCGGCAGCCCAAATGAGACGTGAAACTGCTGAACTTCCCCACTCACTGATAGCACACACATGCATTCATAGCACACACATGCACTCATAGCACACACATGGATCCATAGCACACACATGCACTCATAGCACACACATGCATTCATAGCACACACATGGATCCATAGCACACACATGCACTCATAGCACACACATGTATTCATAGCACACGCGTGGATTCATGGCACACGCATGCATTCATAGCACACACATGCATTCATAGCACACACATGGATTCATAGCACACACATGCACTCATGGCACATGCATGGATTCATAGCACACGCATGGATTCATAGCACAAAAATGCACTCATAGCACACGCATGCATTCATGCCTCATGCATGCATTCATGGCACACATGCACGCATTCATGGCACACATGCACTCATAGCACACACATGGATTCATAGCACATGCTGATAAGATCAGTAGACTATGGATTGATAAGTTCTTCTGTGTTAAGGAGTGCTTTTTCCCCTTTCCAAATAGAATATTTTCCTTATTTCCCTAATATAACTTAAAGAATTTCTCAGTGGTTCTGTCTTTTCCAGTGAGTTCTCTTACATTTGTCATCAGTTTTCCCTTTAAAGATTCTTAAGCGTCTTAATTGCGTTGTAATTCCTGTTACACCTGTGTGTGTTGGTGTTCTAGGGTGACTAAGGAACACGTGGGCTCCCCCAGCAGGGCTGGCAAGGGCTCTCGGCCCTTTCGGCCACACACAGTCCCAGCACTGGGGGCAGTGGGTGACTGCACGTGTCTTCAGTGGGAGCTGTGGAAAGTGCATTGTAGCAGCAAGGGCAGCCTGATGGGGCGAGTGGAGCTAACCCCGTCTCAGAAGAGAGGATGGGCAGGGAGGACCTGGCCTGGGAGGACTGGGCAGGGAGGACGAGGCAGGGCCAGGGAGGGGTGTTGGTGGGACAGGGAGCTGGCTTCACTCCTCCAGGTTAATGCAGCTTGTGCCATGGGGGTTACAGAAATATGCAGAAAACAGCATATCAAGAAACAGCAGTACTCTCACTAAGCAAGTATAGTGGGGCTTGTTGGCTTGCGTTGTGAAGATGTGTGTGAAATGAGCCTGGATCACACGCAGGTTGATTCCCTTCTAATTAAGCGTGGGTCGCCAGAATCCACCCTGCTGTGTGGAGCCCTCAGGTCGCCAGTGGCCGAGCGGGTGCGGGGCAGGCATGATCAGTGCCAGAGGGAACCTTGGGGTTTCGTGACTGTCCCGTCCTTCTCTGAGCTGACCCAGTGACACCTTCTCCTGCCCTTTGCAGAACGGTGGTCATGCCGATCGCTAGCGAGTTTGCCCCGGACGTGGTGTTGGTGTCATCGGGCTTCGACGCTGTGGAGGGCCACCCCACACCTCTCGGGGGCTACAACCTCTCCGCCAGATGTAAGTGGTTCTGCGCATGACCGAGGAGCCAGCTCTGCTCATGTCCATGATCCGCTGTGTTCCACGTGTCAGGTCTCCTTTTCAATAACAAGATAAGGAAAGGCACCTTTTTACTAATGACCAAGGTCCTGACCATACTGGGAACCAGTCCATTTGGTAGGCCCCAAAGAACTCAGAGTGGGCAGCGGGAGCTCAGACCCAGGCACCTCAGGCATTCTTTGCCCAGGAGGGGCCTAGGGTACACAAGGCTCCCTCTCTGGGATGCGGGTGCCCAGGAACCTGCAGGCCACCTCCAGGGGCAGGTCCTGGTCCCACCGAGAGCTGAGATGCGCCCTGTGCTGCTTCTCTGGCAGGCAGCGCTCATTGGAAACGTAAAGGGAAGTTGCTGGGAGCACAGCCAAGTTCAGAGTTGGATGAGGAAGCCCAGGATGTGGGGGTCCTCTCGGGATCAGCGTTAGGGGGCGTGCTGTCAGGGTGGGAGGAAGGACTGCCCAGCGGTGCTCCCACTGTGCCTCAGTAACTCACAAGGAGATGAAAATCTCTTGGCATCAGTGCTCGGCACATACAAAGGCCTGGCCGCCTCCCCCACCCCAGAGTCCCCGAGGAACCTGGAGAACCTCCTGAGGCCCAGGCTTCCTGGGGCCTTGGTCCTAGCCCTGGTGACGCCCTCAAGGCCCCAGCGTCCATCGTGTGCAGCCCTCCCCACTCCTGTTGGCACAGGCGGCCAAGGAGGGGCCCATCTCTCAGGTCCTTGCATGGGGAGGGTGTGGCTCACCCAGGAGACCTGAGGCGGCCCTTGGTGGCCAGGCTTCTGTGGGGCCTTGCACAATCCACCTGTCCCCAGGCTGTGTGGCCTAGTGGCCAGCAAAGTGACCAGACGGAGGGCAAAGAGCTTCCACTGTGCCCAACACCCCACAGCACCCGGCCCGGAGCACCGCGGCCACCACATCCTCAGCTTCCTCCTCAGTCCTCACAGCTGCCTCGAAGCCCCGTCACTGTTCCTATCAGACGGGATGAACCGAGGCTTTGGGAAGTTACAGCCTCGCCAGCCCATGATCGGGGCCACTAATCAGCGACGCGTGGTTCCCGGCTCTCTAATCAGCACCAGCCTGGCCTGGCTGAGGGTGGTGATTACCCTCATCCAGCAGGCATTCCCTCCCGGGGTGAGTGATGTGGGTGCAGTGGCGGGACTGTGGCTCCTGATCAAAGCCAGACGCTCAGACCTGGACGTGGGAGAACCCTCCAGGAGGATATGCAGCCTGTGCACATGTGTACACATACATGTTCAGAGCATGTCAGATAACCAGAGCCCACTGGGCCATGGCCACAAGAGCATGGCTATAGCCCCTCTGAGGGGGCCAAAGGGCAGGTGGCCTGCGGCCTCTGAGTGGGGCTGGCTGCCCTCATCCCCTAGAGCAGATGATTTGCTGATTAAAAATCAAAACATTGAAGCCGTAATTCCTATTCTCAAACAGATCAAAGAGGAAATCCAAAGCCAAAACTCCTCAGCAAATTTATTAAACCAAACCCGGCCCGCTGTGTGTCTCGCCACCCCAGCCCCCAGTCTTCTTACAATGCCGTGAGATACGTTTCTGGGCTGCACTGGCCGCGGCCCTTCCCCGTTCACACCGCAGTCTCCCGTTTCCCGTTGCAGGCTTTGGGTACCTGACGAAGCAGCTGATGGGCCTGGCTGGCGGCCGGATCGTCCTGGCCCTCGAGGGAGGCCACGACCTGACCGCCATTTGCGACGCCTCCGAAGCATGCGTTTCTGCCTTGCTGGGAAATGAGGTACGAAGACCCCAGAGACCCCACGGGACACTCCACACTGACAGGCTTGGGGTTGTGGCCTGGCTGCCCGAGAGCCCCAGAGTGTGAAAGCCAGTGGGTCTCTGACCACGTGGATGCCACTGCTCTGCCTTGCACCTGCCCCCCACCCCCGCGTAGCTCTACATGTGGCAGAACTGTGATGATGGCTGGAAGAGGTGGGTGGGGCAGGACTGGACGGAGCCCTTTTGTCGTGAGAAGATGGCTCAGGGTCCTCTGCAGTGCAGCTGCACCCTTCTGGTTCAGGGTCCCTCTGTCCGTTACATGGAGCACGTTGTGACCAGAGGTTTTCTGTTTCTCTCTTCATGTCCTCTGTGGACAGTCAGCTTCTCTAGGGAATCCTCATGTGGGTTTCGGTCAGTGGCCCCGAGGCGGGCTGGGGCTCTTCTGCCCAGCAGGCCTATCTGCTGCTCTGAGCCCCCAGGAACATGGCTCCCTGCTGTGTCCCTACCAACACCGCCGGAGGGGGTCAGAGACGCTGTGGCCTGTACAGCCGGGCCTCCGAGGCCTGGGCAGAGAAAAAGAACGTTCCAAGGGCTCAGGGTGAGAGCACCACCTGCAGCGTTCCATTCCAGCGTGATGTTGGGGCCCGGGCCTCCCTGCTCCAGTGCAGGTCCTGAGAACAGCCACCCGAAGTGTGGGGGACTCGAGGGCCATGTGTCCGCATCACTTGACCACAGGAAGTGGAGAGCAGGGCAGTGCTGAGGCTCCAGCACGCCAGATGCAGAGGCCTTGCTGGGGGGCCTAGTGGGAGTCTGCCTCCCGTGGCCTCTGGGACTGCTGTCCCCAGCCCGGCAGTCCTGAGGACAGTCTCAGAAGAATGGGGGTGACAGGGCACTTAGTGGGGGTGTCCTGGTGCTCAGTGGTTTTCACCCCCTTCGGATGCTCAGCCCCCACTCTGGGGGGCTTCTCGGGAAGCAGCATCCTCATTTTCAGCTCAAGGAAAGGGCAGCACTCTGCCATCCGACCTCACCTGTCTTTATAAAAAATCTCCCCTGCCCCTTCTGTTTGGGGAACCGGTGGGGCAGCAGCCGCTCAGACGCCCTCGGGTCAGTGCTGGCTTTTGCCTGCCGGTGGGTGCCCCAGACCGAGATGCTGGTCCCAGGCCCTCTGTTCATCAGATGGGTGGTCACAGAGTCACAGGTGCCCTGCACCCTGGGCTCTGGTGTCTGATGGCTCCTACTGACAGGTGCTCTGGCCTGGCATTATGCGGGGGGGCAGAGGGACGACAGGGACTCAGCCATCCCAGGACACTCTGCACAAGCCTCCCCCAATGGAAAGCCGGCCCTGCTCACTCCAGGACGATCCGGGTGCCGTGCAGCTCGGGGCAGCACCCAGAGGCACTTGAGGTCACAAGCAGGGGGGGAAATGTCAGGCCACACAGGAGGCCACGGACCCCTGTAGTTAAGCCCAGCTCTCGTGAGGTCTGGTGTGCAGGCATCGTTCGCCTTGTTCTGGAAAATGCAGAGGCAGGGTCTGCTCTCTGGCCCACTGTCTGTGGGTGGCCTCAGCCTGTGCTGGGCCTCAAGGTGGCCAGCAGACAGGGCACCTTGCAGAGGATGCCTCATGCACGTGGGCATGGGTGCTGGCATTCTCGTTGTGTTAGAACAAAAAGGGGTCTTCTTCCCCAGTGCAAACCCCATTATGAGAGGAACCCCGGTGGTCACAGCCAGTTCCCACCTCCACACCTCTGCCCTCTGTCCCTGGGAAGCAGGTTGCTTTCCAAATGACTGGTGGCTTGCTGCTAACTGGGGGCCGCTTTAGCAGAGGAAGCCGCGCATTCCTGACCGGGGTCTGCTTGTGAGAGCAGGGTCTTATTGTGAGCAGTCAAGACCCCCACCTTCCTACGGCCCCAGGCCGCCGCAGCACCAGAACCTTCCTCCCTCCCCTTCTGTCGAGGCCAGTGTGAGGGGCAGCATCAGAGACAGTGGAGAGGGGACCTGGGGCTGCAAGTCCCACCTCCAGCCAGGGCCTCCCCAGTCAGGGGTCTCCCCCTGCATCAGAAGTGGGAGCAGCAGAGGACATCCTCCGGGCCCCTCCCCACCCCCTCAGCAGCCTGTGCCGGAAGCGGGAGCAGCACAGAGCATCCTCCGCCCCCCGCCCCCAGCAGGCCTGCTGCCATGGCTTTCCCAGAAAGGCCAGTTGTGTAATCCTAAATATTGAAAGATTCGCTCTGAGACAAACCTGCTTTATTTTCCAGGAAAGGTCTCATTCAGACACAGGCCTAAAGGCCAAGCACACCAGAAATATCTCCAGGTGACAGAAACTGCCCGGCCCAGCAAGGGCGCCTTTCCGGACTGGGGAAGCCAGGGCGGTGCACGTCAGCTGTGTGTTCCTCCAGCCCTTGCCTTAGAGGGTCCATCCGAGAGAGGGGGGCAGCTTCCTTAGAACCTGCAAGGCGCCGTCTCTCTGCAGTGACTCCTGATCTAAGGGCCGTGGGTGAGGCCTGCAGATGGTTGGCAGGGCTCAGTGCCTTGCCCCGGTGACCATGCGAAGCCACTGAGGGAGGGCCAGGACTCGCAGCGCTGAGCCTTGGCTCACCCAAAGGCTGCCACGGGGCCTGGACCCAGACTTGGGCAGCCAGGAAGCTGGTGGTCAGGGAAGTGAGTACCGGCCAGCAGTCTCCCAGACAGGAGGGAGGTTCGGTGGCTTGAGGAAGTAGAGGACGCCAAGGGCAGGGTGACCTTGGGGGTCAGTGAGAGCCCAGAGGTGCAGGCACCTCACGGGAGGACAGTTGGGCTCTCACAGAGGGCGTGGGGGAGGCTGGACTGGCCAAACCAAGAGCCCAAGGCAGAGGGGCCGGGCTGGAGGTGGTCTGTTGGGCCCCACTGGAACCCCTGGATCTTCTGAGGGGTGGGCACATATGTCCCCTTGCACCACTCCACCGACAGCTGACAGTGCTGCCTTAAAGACTGCAGGACCACGGCCTGGCCTGGGAGGATGGGAGCGGTGCCATGACCCACTACAGAGCAAGACTCCTGGGTGCGTGACCCCGGGCACAGCAGACCTGGCGTATGTGAGACCTCCTGGATGCCAAACCCCAAGTGCACAGGACTTAGCCCGGGGAGCGGCAGCAGGCGATGGCCAAGGGCAGGGCCTTGAGGGGGAGGATCAGGACCTGGCATTGCCAAGGGGAACCCCATGGGACCTGCAGCCAAGGCCATCAGAGTGCCAGCCAGAGGGGTGCCAAGAGGGGACATGGGCAGTGGCTGCAGGTACCAGGACATGCCCTTCCTTCTCCTGGCCATCTTTGCTGGTCAGGGATGGTGTTCACGTTAACATAAATCACAAGTAGATCAAAGAACCAGGTGGCATCCCTGCAGCCGGCAAGCTGGCCAGCGACAGGCTGGATAAAATACCAGGCTGCTGTTTAAAACGTCCAAAGCACTTTACAGATGCTCTCTTCACATTAAACAGTCTTTTCCCCCTTTTTGCTCCAGTTAAAAGGCAACTGACGTATATATTCTACCATCCCAAAGCCTTATGGTTCTTCTGGCTAGTTATTTTAGATAACAATAGGGAACTTCGCTTTCAGCCACGGCCTGTTCTTGCTTCCTGATGCACGTTTGGTCTTCTAACAAGAAAATGTTCTTTTACTTAAACACATCAGAAAGCAGGAAGCACTCATTTTATCAAGGTCTCTTTAAAAGTCTCTTTAATGCACAAGAGTTGGCCTGGGCCCCGCTCCTCTGCCCGGCGGCCTTTGATGAAGGTTGATATACAGTGTGCCAGATTGCCTGGCGGGGCCGCCAGCTGTGACGGCAGTGGCCTGCGGGGACGCTGCTGCAGCAGAAGTGGCTGAGTTATAGGGTGTGCAGGACAGGAAGCGCAGAGGGGCCTCGGTGTCCCCGCTCCCTATCGGAGCGACCCCTCTGTCTTCAGCTTGCACGTCTGGAGGCCGGTGCTGCTCCCAGCAACTATTTTATTTAATGGTTTCCATGTTCAGTTTTCTGCAACCGCCAGTGACCGTGGACAGTGAAAAGTTCCCTACGAGTGTCGCATGTTGCAGTGTAGACGGGCCGTGGAGTCGTGTGGGAGCAGCACCGAGTCGGGCCTCGAGCCAACTTCCATCAAAGACCCTGCACCAGACGGCCACGGGGATCTGTGGCCCAGGCCCGTGCCCCAGGGAAGTTGGGGAAGGACCATCTCTCCTGTCTGAGACCGTGCCCCAGGCAGGTTTTTGCTTGGGCCAATTTTCTACTTTAGTCATGGGGCATTTCAGGGTTAAAATGCCACCATCTCATTTATCCCACTCCAGGATTCGTGGAGGACATTCGTGGAGCAGGAGGGGGTGTCGTGTGGAAAAGGTTTTCCCCCAGAGTTTAGCTCATTAGTTATGTCCTGATGTTTTGTGAAACGTGTGGACCTGAAGCAGCTCTAACAGAGTAACAAAAACCAAGTGTGTGTGAGCGACTGAGTTGGATCCACCTGAGAGCTGGCTGCCTGCTGCTTCCAGTCACTCTTCCTCATCACACTCACACCCCACATGGGCACCCTCTTGTACACACACACCACACATATGCACACACACACGTACCACAGTCTTACACACGCACCACACGCACATCCTCTCACACGCACACCACACAAGCACCACAGTCACACATGCACACCACACGCACACCCTCTTGTGCACACCCACACAGGCACCAGTCTCACATGTGCACACACCACACACGCACACCCTCTCATGCACACACCACACATATGCACACCCACACAGGCACCACACAGTCTCAGATGTGCACACACCACACACACGTGCACACCCACACAGATGCCAGTCTCACATGTGGACACCCTCTCGTGCATGCACACACCACACATATGCACACACACACAGGCACCACAGTCTCACATGTGCACACACCACACGCCCATCCTCGCACACGTACACACCACACATGCACACGCACACACCCCACACATGCACACACAGGCACCACACACACATCACATGCACCACACATGCATGCCCTCTTGTACATGCACAAACCACACATAGGCACACCTACACAAGCACCACAGTCTCACATATCCGCACACTCATACCCTTGTAAATGCACACAACACAGTCTCATGCACGCACACAGGCACTACATGCAGTCTCACACACACCACACACGTGCACTCTCACATACCCCCAAGCTGTCACAAACGCACATTCATACACATGAATGCTCACACACACCACACTCTCACACTCAGTCACACTCCCCCCATGCCAACAGCAAACATTTTATCTACGCACAGCCACGTGTGGCACACACAGGATCCATGTCGTGTGTCCGGCTGGCTCCTCTTTCCATCTGGGCTGCCTAAGCCTTCCTGGCCAACTTTCAGCAAGGCGGAGCCCAGCCTTGTGGCCTTCAGAGTTGAAGGAGCTGTGGCCACATGCAGCGGGGCCGTCCCTCTGGGCCCCGTTACCTGGGTGTTGGGATATGAGGGACATCTTAACGCTCCTCCTTCCTTGGGGCCCCTCTGTAAAGGAGCCTGCGCGCATCCCGCACGGGCCTGGACCAGGGCAGGTGTGGGCTGCTCCGGGTTTGCTTGTGATAGACAGAGTTGTGCTGAGCTTCCGGGCAAGTCCCCAGGACACCTAGGTGACCGTGTCTCTGGTAAACATCCAGGAGGGGAAGTGACGGGCCCAGGATGTGTTTGTTCACCTTTAGGAGGTAACATGAAGCAGCTTTTTAAGGGTTGAAACTGTCTTCAGCAGTGGCATGACCAGAGCTCAGCAGCACTTGGCATTGTTGCCCTTGACCTTTGCCAGCTGGACGGGGGTAAAACTGGCCCCCCTGCAGGGCTCCAGGGTCCCTCGTGGCCGCCACAGCCGGGCAGCCCAGCATCTGTCTATTGGCCACTTGGGCTTTCCCCTCTTGTGAAGTTCATGTCTTTTGCCTGTTTTTCTCTTGGATTGTTTTTTCCCTATTTGTTCCTAGTGGGGTGAATTAGACAGATGGGCAGAGAGAGGGAAGGAGAGAGAGAGGGAGGGAGGGAGGGAGCAGTGGTGTGAAGCAGGGTCTCCGCACATTGGTGACCAGCTTTTCTGAGTCCAGGGAGACAGAACACCCACCCACACGTCCTGCGCAGTGGATTTACTATGACAGACAGGCAGCAGGGGGTGGCAGGAGCCCGGGGCACCACAAGCCGTCCCCCAAGGCTCGGAAAATGCCCCCGTGGATGGAGTCCTGTCTGCACGCTCCTCTAGGAAACAGCCTGTCCTGAATTTTGTACCCCAAGTGCCGTGTGACACACTGAGCTGAAGCACTGAAGGGTGGCCTGTTTCCACTGGTGGAGGACTGGGACAGAGCCAGGCTGGCCGGCCTGTGTCCTCCGCATCTCAGGCTGTGTTCCCCAGCACAGTCCACAGTCACTCTCGAGAACTACGAGTGTGAGGGACCTGGGTGGGTCCAAGGCCCCCCGGAGAACTGTCCTGCAGGCCGGTGGGTGGGTCCAAGGCCCTCTGGAGAACTGTCCTGCAGGTGGGCGGGTGGGTCAAAGGCCCCCCAGAGAACTGTCCTGCAGGCGGGCGGGTGGGTCAAAGGCCCCCCAGAGAACTGTCCTGCAGGCCGGTGGGTGGGTCCAAGGCCCCCCGGAGAACTGTCCTGCAGGTGGGCGGGTGGGTCAAAGGCCCCCCAGAGAACTGTCCTGCAGGCCGGTGGGTGGGTCCAAGGCCCCCCGGAGAACTGTCCTCCAGACTGGTGGGTGATAGCTGGGTCCGGACGAGTGTTCTCCTCCCTGTCCTCTGGAGGAGTGGAGGTAGGATCAGAGTAATCTGTTCCTTGACTGGGAGGACTCTCCTAGGCCACAGGTTTACTTTGGGTGAAAATTTTAAATTACGGATTCAGTGACTTTAATAGGTCCATTTAAGTTTCCTATTCCTTCTTAATTTTGAGAAGTTAGTTACATTTTACCAGAAATGTCTCCATTTCAACCAAAATTTCTTCAGATTTCTTGGCAAGAGTTACGTGTCCCCAGTTTCCTGCCTTTTACATCTCTGCTCTGCCTGCGGCCGGGGCCCCCTTTCGTCCCTGGGGTGGTCCCTGTGTGCCCCCTGCACTTGGGTTTCCTCGTCAGTCCTGCCGGAGCTTGTCAGTTTAATCAGGCACTTCCGAGAATCCATCTTCAGCTGCAGCATCCTTTTTTCTTCTCAGAATTTATTTGTCTGCTTTTCCATCTATTTTCTTTACTTCTTGCTTTAGGACCACTGTGTTCTCTTGCTAACTTCTTACATTGAATATTTAGTTTCAGTCTTTCCTGATGTGTGCAGTTAGGGCTGTAAATGGCTCCAGCATGGCATTCAGCCACGTCTCGCATCGTGATAGGTAGCGCTTTTCATTATTTTTTGGTTCTCAGCATTTCCTGATTTCTATTATGAGTTCTTCTTTGAGCCACGAGTTGGTGTGTTTTCTAATTTCCAAACATAAGGACTCATGGTTCTCTTTTTGCTATCAATTTCTAACAAATTGCACTGTGGTAAGAAAAGGAAGCGTGGTTGGCCTTCACTTTTTTGTGGAGACTCGCTTTACGGGCCAGTGCGTGGTCAGCCCCCAGACATTCCACATGTGTTTGGGATCACGTGTCTTCTCCGTCTGTTTCACAGAGTTCTATTTGTGTTCATTAAGCAGAGCTTGCTAATTGTATTGTTCACGTTTTGGTTTTCCTGACTGACGATTGTCTGCTGGGTCTGAGAAAGACATGACAAAGCCTCCCTTGTCCTCTTTCCGTTGCACCCTTTTTAGACATTTTAAAGCTGCTTTACTAAATGTAGACATTTAACATCATTTTGCCCTTTTGTGATGAATTGAAGTTTTATCACAGTAACCTTCTGTGTATCCAGTAATGGCCTTTCCCTTACATCTTTTGTGCCAGATATTGGAGCTATGACCCCAGCTGCCCTTTGGCCAGGTTTGCCTGCCTAGCATCAGTTTTCCTGTGTGACTTTCAGCCTTCCCCTGAAGTTTCAGATGTGTCTCCTATAAACAGCAAAAGCCTGGGCAGTGTATTATTTTCATGTCCTGTCCAGTGGTCCGTGCTTTAAGTGGAAACGTGGGTCATTTGCCGTTAGTTTGATCCCTTTTTTCAGATGCCTTTGTACCATCTTACTTTATTCTTTGTCCCCATTTCCTGGAGCTCTTTCCTTTTTCTCTTTTCTCACCTTCTCTCGGGGTAGTTGAGGGTTTCCTGCATTCCGTTTTTTCCTCTACTGAGTCCAAAGATATGCAACCTATTTTCTTGTTTTTCATTCGTCATTTTCAACAAGTGGAGCATGTATTCTCCACAGTCAGCGTCCTGACTCCCGCCTCTATGCAAACCAAAGCCGGGACTGGGCCAGCCCCAGTTAGGGTGCCAGGGTGCCAGAGTAGACACAGAGCACCCTCGTGGATATCCTTCCACTGCAAAACTACTTGTTTATCAGACATTGAAATTGAACCAGGGCCGTGAGTGGTTTTGTTTGTTTCACTAAATCCGGCAGCACTAGCTCCAGTGCCCCATCCCAGGTTATATCACTGACTGGTATTTCATTTCCTTCTTTCTTTTGTTTGATTTCACTGATAAGACACCATTATTATTGCTCTGTGTCATCCGTCTTCATCCAGGCTCTCTCTCCTGCACTTACATCATTTTCTTGGCTCATCGTTCCTTCTCATTTCTCACACTGTCTTCTAGGAATATTTTCATACGGCCTTAACTGTAATACATCCACTAGAGTGTCCCTTGGGAAAACACTCATGTGGTCAACTTCCCCAGCTCATGTTTCTGAGGAGGAAGTTCTTTATCTCACCCTTGTTCTTGGATGATAGTTTCACTAGATAAACAATTCTGGGTTGACAAGGATTTGCTCTTGACACATTGAAGATCTTAAACCACTGTCTGCTTGTCTCCATTGCTGTTAAGGAGTTGGTGTGTGGCTAATGGCTACCCCTCTGAAGATTGTGTTTTCTCTAGCAGCTTTTATAATTTTATTTTTGCTTTTGATGTTCTGCAGTTTTACTCTGCTATGACTAGGTGTGCATTCCTGGTTTTTTTTTTTTTCCCCCTGCTTGGGTCTCAGATCTTCCATGTTAGGTTCATAAATCTCTGGTTGTTTCATCATACAGAAATGTCATTTATTTTTAATACATACTCAGCATATTTACTTTTTATAATTTATAACTGATGATTTCAATAACTGCAGTTTTTAAGGATCTAATCAACATTCTTAATAAACTTAATTTTTAGGTAGTTTAAGATTTACAGAAACATTGTAGAGATTATGTACAAGTTCCTCATATCCCCCTCGGAAAATGTCTTCTACTGCGAACCTCTTACCTCGATATGAGTCATTCGTCACAACTTAGAAACGAACGCTGGGCCATGACTATTAACTCCAAAGTGTATTCGATGTCACCAGCTTTACCGCAGCTGCCCCTTTTCTATTCTAGGGTCCTGTCCGGGATCACACATCACATTTAGTCATTTCGTGTCTTTTGTCTCAGTCTTCCATGGCTTTTCAAGGAGCACTGGCCAGGGATTTTGCAGACTGTCCCTCAGTTTGTGTTTGAGTTTTTTCTCCTGGTTCTGTGCCTTGGGGAGGAAGATCACAGAACCACGATGCCGTTTGCCTGTCGGATGTGCTGCCAGCATGGGTCACTGACCTTCATCATTTGCTGAGAGTGATGTTTGCCGGGTCCTTCCAGCATTGGGTTACACTTTTACTGCCTTTCCAAATGTATTCTCTGGAAGAAAGTCACACTCAGCGCAGCACACACTCGGGGACAGAGTTGGGGAGGCCTTAAGCTCCATCTCCTGGAGAGGGGAGTAGGTACGTGCGTTACTGGAAATGCTAAAGGATTTGTCTCAGCTCCCTGTGTATTTAGTTACTTGTTCTTATCCCGGTGAACTCCTGGGTATCTTACACTTTGGGTCATGCTTCAATACCGAGGTGTTTATTTGGCTGCTCAGCTGGTTCCTGCTCTGGCCCTGGGGCACCTTTCAGACTGGCCCTGCGTGTCCTGTGATGGACCCGTCCCTTGACCTTCAGGCATGTCCTGATTTCCCAGCTCCACAAGGTGGTCCAGGCTCTCCTTGTATTTTCCCTGCCCCAGCCTTGGACCGAGCCGTTGTCCAAGGAGCCCACTTCCCTTCATTGGAGAATGGGATTGGGAACCTCACTGGTCTCTGCCGACCCAGGCTCGTGCTGGCTCGCTTCTGTGTTGTTTGGGGTTTTTGTGTTTGGGAACTCATGCGTCCTGGAAGTTAACCGGCTGCACTCATTTGAAGTCTGCTGTGGGGATGTGTGCCTCCAAAGAGGCCCTGCAGTGGTTGCTGCCTGGCGCCCTGGCCTGGCGGAGCTGACACTGTCGATAGTAGCTGTCCATTCACAGTGTCTAGAGCCAGGCAGATTCTCAGGGCCACTTTGTCTTTTCTCCTCTACCCAGAAGCCAGAGTTAAAACCCAAACGCTCCTTCCGATGGCCTCTGTGGGACAAGTTGTTGTGTGTCTGCCCTCGTTCACCCATCCTTTCCTGACAGTGGTCTTTCCAGGCCCAGCCTGCACAACCCAAGGCTGGCTCCAGGACACCTGGGGACATGAGTGCTATGGCCCCCTGGATCAGGTCCAGCTTTGTTCCAGACCCAGCAGGTTTTCCCTGGTTTTGTGGGCTTTTCCAGTTATTTAAATGTTCTTGAATTGTTGTATTTCTATATTTTTATAATCTTTTCAATCAACCTTTTTTTAAATTTTTATTTTGAGACAGGGTCTCACTCTGTTGCCCAGACAAGAGTGCTGTGGCACAATCTCAGCTCACTGCAGCCTCCACCTCCCAGATTCAAGGGATTCTTATGCCTCAGCCTCCCGAGTAGCTGGGACTACAGGTGCACACCACCACGCCTGGCTAAGTTTTGTATTTTTAGTACAGATGGAGTTTCACCACGTTGCCCAGGCTGGTATGGAACTCCTGACCTCAAGTGATCCACCTGCCTTGGCCTCCCAAAGTACTGGGATTACAGGCATGAGCCACTGCACCTGGCCAGTCAACCATTTTTAATTGTTGTATTGCAAATGCTTTGCCCTGTTGCCCTGTCATTTACCTATAAACTTCTTCCCTGCTTTTATCTGCTGCCAGTACTTAGGGAAAAACTTGGTGTGCAGGATTCCCTCTGAGAGATCTGACTTCTTCTTCCATTTCATCTCCCCCAACCCCACCTTCCACTGCCCTGAAAGAAAACCAAGATCAGGGGATATTCAAACATTTTTATTTATTAATGAAAGACAAGGAAAAGGAAAATGATGAAGTAAGCATCCCTCCCCCTAATGTAACCCTGTGGCATCGATGGTGGATACCAAGCTCACATGCTGGTGCCAGCCCATTCCTGGGGGCCGTCTTTCTTCCTGCTACTTGTAGGAACCCACAAATATACCTTATAGTGCCCTAAAAAAATGCCTACATAAATCCACTTTTACAAAAAAGTTATATAATAAATGCCACAGCACATTTGACTTTTTAAAGTTATTTTTTTCTACTCTATGGGCAAATGCACCCCACAAGGGACTCTGTGCTCAGGAAACAGTTGCAGTCTCGGTACACCCCATCTAATGTACGTGTGGATTATATTGGCAGTCTTTATATTCTTACGTATTTTCTTCCAGCTTGATCCTCTCCCAGAAAAGGTTTTACAGCAAAGACCCAATGCAAACGCTGTCCGCTCCATGGAGAAAGTCATGGAAATCCACAGTAAGTTGCCTGGCCGGGTGCTCACAGGGGACACGCTCCTGGTGGCGGGACCCCACTGCCCCACATCCCTGTCCCCCTATACCCCCAGCTCTTCTCTATCCCACTGCCAGCTGCTTCCCCAGGCCTGCAGCAGGAGGCCTTGCTTTCAGCTGCATTTCTTGAGCTAGTAGAGACTCACATTTAACTCCCACTGGATTTTCGCCGGCCTACTGGGATGGTTCCATCAGCCCATTTTGTAGGTCTAGAGAATCAAGGCCCAGACAGTCTCAGTGTGAAGTCACTTGCTCTAGGTCCCCAGCTAGCAGTGGGAGCCATGGCTATGAACCTGTACCCTGGGGACTCCGGCCTCTTCCCTGGACCAGAGAAGCCCACGTCCTTAGATCAAACCTTTGGCCCTGCAAAGAGGCAGGATGTAGGCCCTCCGCGTTCTGGCACCGACCCTCAAGGAGTGGGTCCTGGGTGCAAGGGCGTGGCATGCAGCCTGTCTCAGAGGCACCTCCCACACCCTGTCATTGTTGCAAGCCCAGCTTGTCTTGCCTTTGAGATGACCCAGATGATTGACTGTCTACACAAGCAGGTGTAGTCCAGAGCTTGACTCTCCATTTCCCTGTGTGGGGGAGTCCTGGCCTTAGAGCCCTGAAGCTGACCCTGGGCCAGGCCCAGCCTTCCACATACACCCGCTTGTACCTGATGCAGGACCCCTCCACCCCCAGCCTCTGTGAGGGCCCAGGCAGAAGATCCCTCAGCCCCAGCAACAATCCACCAGCTCATCTTCTCCCAGAGATAGGAAGGCTCAACCCAGCAGGCTGGCAGCCCCCACTCCTGAGCTCCCAGGGCAGAAAGGAGCGTGGAAAGCCAGGCCCACAGGAGCCTCTGTCTGCAGTCCTAGCTGCTCCTGGAGGGACTCGAGCCACTCACGATGGGGAAACATTTCCAGAGATTCTCGGTCTTCGCGAGCTTGTAGCCATGCAGTCCTCTGCTTCGCGTCTCTTCAAAGACGGGTGCTTTTAAAATCATAAGGGATCAATCTCGTTTGAGGCTCAGGGTCCCGCAGGACCCTCCCGGGCCGCCGTGCATCCTGCTAAGGTGTAGTCACTGAGCGACCTTCCTCACCCCACCCCAGGCAAGTACTGGCGCTGCCTGCAGCGTGCAACCTCCACGGCAGGGCGTTCTCTGATCGAGGCTCAGACCTGCGAGAACGAAGAAGCCGAGACGGTCACCGCCATGGCCTCGCTGTCCGTGGGCGTGAAGCCCGCCGAAAAGAGGTGAGCACCTGCCCTGCCGGCCACCTGCCCTGCTGCCCACCTGCAGGCTCACCCAGCCCCACTGTGTCCAGGGACACTCTGTTCAGGGTCAGAACATTTATGGCATGTGCCATGCCAAACAGACTAGAGACAGGCCAGCGGGGCCCCCTCCTTCTAGTGCCAAAGCCCCTTAGAGACGCATGAGGAGCGTTAGATACTGAACAGATGGACCCGGTGCCCCCGGGCCTGGGTAGGCTGGCGGGTGGGGCAGCGCACAGCCTTTAACCCACATTCTGTTCTCTCCTCTCTGTGGTCCACCTGCCCCATGCCCTGTCTCTTTCTCTTGCGGGATCCACAGAGCAGACGAGGAGCCCATGGAAGAGGAGCCACCCCTGTAGCACTCCCTCGCAGCTGCTGTTCTCTTGTCTGTCTGTCTCTGTCTTGAAGCTCAGCCAAGAAACTTCCCCGTGTCACGCCTGCGTCCCACCGTGGGGCTCTCTTGGAGCGTCCAGGGACACCCGGCGCACAACAGCCACGGGAAGCCTTTCTGCCACCCAGGCCCACAGGTCTCAAGACGCACATGCACACCTGGGTGTGGCAGCCTCACAGGGAACACGGGACAGACGCCGGCGACGCGCAGACACACGGACACGCGCAAGCCAAGCACACTCTGGTGGGTCCCGCGAGGGGCGCCGTGGAGGAAAGAAGCCTGTGGCAACAGGCGGCCGAGCTGCCGAATTCAGTTGACACGAGGCACAGAAAACGAATATCAAAGATCTAATAATACAAAACAAACTTGATTAAAACTGGTGCTTAAAGTTTGATTATTACCCACAACTCCACAGTCTGTGTGTAAACCACTCGACTCATCTTGTAGCTTATTTTTTTTTAAAGAGGACGTTTTCTACGGCTGTGGCCTGCCTCTGTGAACCATAGCGGTGTGCGGTGGGGGGTCTGCACCCGGGTGGGGGATGGAGTGACCTTTAAAGAAAACAAAACTGGACAGAAACAGGAATGTGAGCCTGGGGGAGCTGGCTTGAGTTTCTCAAAGCCATCGGAAGATGCGAGTTTGTGCCTTTTTTTTATTGCTCTGGTGGATTTTTGTGGCTGGGTTTTCTGAAGTCTGAGGAACAATGCCTTAAGAAAAAACAAACAGCAGGAATTGGTGGGACAGTTTCCTGTGGCCAGCCGAGTCTGGCAGTGCTGGCACCGCGAGCTGGCCTGACGCCCCAAGCACGGGTACCAGCCGTCATCTCCGGGGCCAGGGGCTGCAGCCCGGCGGTCCCTGTTTTGCTTTATCGCTGTTTAAGAAAAATGGAGGTAGTTCCAAAAAAGTGGCAAATCCCGTTGGAGGTTTTGAAGTCCAACAAATTTTAAACGAATCCAAAGTGTTCTCTTCTCACACGTCACATAACGATTGAACATCTCCATCTGGTCGTGAAGCATGTGGTAGGCACACTTGCAGTGTTACGATCGGAATGCTTTTTATTAAAAGCAAGTAGCATGAAGTATTGCTTAAATTTTAGGTATAAATAAATATATATATGTATAATATATATTCCAATGTATTCCAAGCTAAGAAACTTGATTCTTATGAAATCTTGATAAAATATTTATAATGCATTTATAGAAAAAGTATATATATATATAAAGTGAATGCAGATTGCCGAGGTCCCTGCGAATGGATGGCTCTCAAGGTGCTTATGGAAAGGGATCCTGATTGAAATTCATGTATTTTCAAGCTCCAGATTGGCTTGATTTCAGATCGCCAACACATTCGCCACTGGGCAACTACCCTACAAGTTTGTACTTTCATTTTAATTATTTTCTAACAGAACCCCTCCCGTCTCCAAGCCTTCATGCACATATGTACCTAATGAGTTTTTATAGCAAAGAATATAAATTTGCTGTTGATTTTTGTATGAATTTTTCACAAAAAGATCCTGAATAAGCATTGTTTTATG
Organism: Macaca mulatta; assembly: GCF_049350105.2. Lineage (NCBI taxonomy): Eukaryota > Metazoa > Chordata > Mammalia > Primates > Cercopithecidae > Macaca > Macaca mulatta. The sequence goes on along the minus strand of NC_133417.1, from coordinate 144,295,085 downwards.
AATTTTCCATTTTTTCTCACCATTTAGCGATTTTCTGAATGGTAATAATGTCTAAATCTTTTTCCTTTCTGAATTCTTGCTTGTACATTTTTTTAACTTTCAAAGGTTTTTAATTATTTTTGTTTTTATTTTTGTACAATGAGTTTTCTGCAGCATATGGAATTGTTGCCGTCAGAGTTTATTTTCAGAAAGTGAGAGGAGGGACCCTAGGTCTTTTTGGAGTGACACCAACAATTGTGTCTTTCCTAGTCTGTCCTAGGAGCTGTATAGAGAAGCCCGGGGCTCTTTTTAACCTTCAACACTAGTAGTATTACGAGGGGTGGTGTATTTTTCCCCTCTGTGGCAGGGGCAGGGAGGGTCACTTAGGATGCCCGGCCACCCTGGGAGGCTTGCCAGATGCCGGGGGCAGTCAGCATTAACGAAACTCATGTTTAAACTTTTCTGACCACATCGTCAGGATAGAATTCTAACTTCAGTTTTCCAAAGACCTTTTAAGCATGTCAGCAATGCATGGGGCACACGTGGGGCTCTTTACCCGTTTGGGTTTTTCCACTGCAGCCACATGGCCAGCCCTGGATTTTGGAGCCTGTGGCTGCAAGGAGCCCAGGGACCCTTGTTGCCTGGTGAACCTGCAGGGAGGGTATGATTTCCTGACCAGGACAGCCAGTCTTTACTCTTTTTCTCTTACAGTAACTGACAGTCACGTTTTACTGGTAACTTATTTTCCAGCACATGAAGCCACCAGTTTCATTCCAAAGCGTATCGGGTTCAGACTTGTGGGCAGAAGTTCAGACACACCGTGCTCAGGAGGGACCCAGAGCCGAGTTTCGGAGTTTGGTAAAGTTTACAGGGTAGCTTCTGAAATTAACTCAAACTTTTGACCAAATGAGTGCAGATTCTTGAATTCACTTGGTCATTGGGCTGCTGACAGTCAGCTCTGAGACAGTGGTTTGAGAGCAGGCAGAACGGTCTTGGGACTTGTTTGACTTTCCCCTCCCTAGTGGCCACTCTTTGCTCTGAAGCCCAGATTGGCAAGAGGAGCTGGTCCATTCCCCATTCATGGCATAGAGCAGTGGCAGGGCCCAGCTAGCCGGCTCTTCTGGCCTCCTTGGCCTCATTCTCTGCACAGCCCTCTGGGGATCCTACCACCTGCCCTCTTACCCCGCCATGGCTTATGGGGAGGAATGCATCATCTCACTTTTTGTTTTAAGCAGATGATGGGATAACATGGACTGTTTAGTGGCTAGGTTATCAATGGGGAGACTAAATTCTAATCTCATTCAAATGGAGACATCCTCTGTGCAAAGACCTGGCAGGGGGAGGCACGTTTCATCTGTCAGCTCACTCCAGCTTCACAAATGTGCTGAGAGCATTACTGTGTAGCCTTTTCTTTGAAGACGCACTTGGCCCTTCTCCACAGCAAGTGTCTGGGCAGATGGCAGAGGATCTGCCTCGGCATCTGCGGGCAGGACCCCACCAGGGAGGGTTATTTCGTGTGCTCTCCCTGTGGGTCCTTGGACCTTTAGCCTTTTTCTTCCTTTGCAAAGGCCTTGGGGGCACTGGCTGGGAGTCAGCAAGCGAGCACTTTATATCCCTTTGAGGGAAACCCCAATGACGCCACTGGGCCTCTTGGCGTCTGCCCTGCCCTCGCGGCTTCCTGCCGTGCTGCAGCGTGCCCACGTGCCCACGCCCCACCAGCAGGCGGCTGTCCCGGAGGCCGTGGCCCGCTGGGACTGGCCGCCCCTCCCCAGCGTCCCAGGGCTTCGGTTCTGGAGGGCCACTTTGTCAAGGTGTTTCAGTTTTTCTTTACTTCTTTTGAAAATCTGTTTGCAATGGGAAGGACCATTTCGTAATGGTCTGACACAAAGCGAGTTTGATTTTTGCAGCACTAGCAATGGACTTTGTTGTTTTTCTTTTTGATCAGAACATTCCTTCTTTACTGGTCACAGCCATGTGCTCATTCCATTCTTCTTTTTGTAGACTTTGGGCCCACATGTTTTATGGGCATTGATACATATATAAATATATAGATATAAATATATATGAATATATTTTTTTAAGTTTCCTACACCTGGAGGTTGCATGGACTGTACGACCGGCATGTCTTTATATTGTATACAGATTTTGCACGCCAAACTCGGCAGCTTTGGGGAAGAAGAAAAATGCCTTTTTGTTCCCCTCTCATGACATTTGCAGATACAAAAGATGGAAATTTTTCTGTAAAACAAAACCTTGAAGGAGAGGGGGGGGAAGTTTGCGTCTTATTGAACTTATTCTTAAGAAATTGTACTTTTTATTGTAAGAAAAATAAAAAGGACTACTTAAACATTTGTCATATTAAGAAAAAAGTTTATCTAGCACTTGTGACATACCAATAATAGAGTTTATTGTATTTATGTGGAAACAGTGTTTTAGGGAAACTACTCAGAATTCAGAGTGAACTGCCTGTCTCTCTCTTGAGTTGATTTGGAGGAATTTTGTTCTGTTTTGTTTTGTTTGTCTCCTTTTATCTCCTTCCACGGGCCAGGCGAGCACCGCCCGCCCTCACTGGCCTTGTGACGGTTTATTCTGATTGAGAACTGGGCGGACTCGAAAGAGTCCCCTTTTCCGCACAGCTGTGTTGACTTTTTAATTACTTTTAGGTGATTTATGGCTAAGATTTCACTTTAAGCAGTCGTGAACTGTGCGAGCACTGTGGTTTAAAATTATACTTTGCATCGAAAGGAAACCATTTCTTCATTGTAATGAAGCTGAGCTTGTTCTTAGCTCGGCCTCACTTTGTCTCTGGCATTGATTAAAAGTCTCCTATTGAAAGAAAAAGAAAGCGAACAGTTTTTGTTTGTTTGGTTTTTTTGCTGTGTGTGCTCCATAGTGGAGGCGCTATTTTCCAATTGATGAGAATGACAAACATATATAATCTATCTATCTATCTATCTATCTATCTATCTATCTATCTATCTATCTATAAAGGGGGCTTGAACCTTACTCACCCAAGAGCTTCTTACGGAATGTGGTAGAAAACCAAGTTGTAACGACACTGTAACCTACTTGATGCCTGTTCGCGCCCGGCGTGAGCTCCGCACTGGCCGTGGCCACCATTCGCCTCTGTAATTTAATCCGTTTCTCTTGGATTGTCTGGACGTGCCCAACGGTTCTTTCTTTTGCTCAGTGGAGTTGAAGGTTTTGTGTTTGGTTTTCTCATTCTTGTCTTGTTTTGTGTGGGTGGATTTTCACTGACCAATGATATCCTCTTCTGACGGTCAACTTCTTTCCACTTCACTGGAGTCCAGTATTCTGTACCACATCACGCAATGTGTTACTCTTGTGGTGTAAATAAAGACTGCGTTACTTGCCCTCCCAGCTCTGGTTTCTGCCCGTGCACTCTCTTCCTCATTGGCTCTCGCATGTCTGGGACCCTGTGGGCCGAATGGCCAGTGCCCTGGGTCCCATCCAGATGGTTGCCTGGGAATCACTGGACCCCATGGGGACGGCCCCTAGGCCCAGACCAGCGGCAGACCCAACCCCCTCTGCCTATATAATCAGGTCCCATAGGAGTGTCTTCGTTTTAAATGTCCAGTGATTTCAATCTTTACATTATCTTCTCCCCCAAAACACTTACCAAGCCATGGTGAGCCGGAAATAATCTTGGAGAGAACAAGGCCAAAGAGAGAGGCCCAGGACCCACGCCCAGCCACCTGCCCACAGCCGGGCAAACACACTTCTGAGACTGGAGTCCAAACACCAGCCACAGCTCCTGACCCTCGGCAGCGCCCCTTCCCAGGCTCCCGCATCCAGTGACTAATCAGTTGGGTGCAGAGCAGTGTAAGCACCAGGCCATCTTGGCCCAACTTAAGACAACTCAAGACCTGCTGGCTTCCCGGAAGGTACCTGAGCCCCTCCCTAGGCTGATTGCCTTCCCTCCTCCCCTGTCACAGCTGCCAATCCAAGGACACCTTAACCACCTTGCACACCGAAGCCCACCCAGTCTGCTTCCCAGAAACCCAGCCCAGGCACCCAGGTTGCCCCTGAGCCCCCGAAAGAGGCCTCTGGAACAGAGGGCCCTGCTGGTCCCCAGGCACAGCCGTGTGGCAAGTGGGGCTCAGTCGGCCCCAGTATAAGAAGAGGTACTTGGAGCCTGAAGCCACTGAGGCTGGAGTGATTTTGTTATTGTTACTGATTCAATTGGCATGTTTACTGGTTATAGTATATTAGTTATCTATTGCTTGCAATAGAGTCCCTCGAAATTTAACAGCTTCAAATAGCAGACATTTATTACCTTGGAGTTTCTGAAGGTCCGAGTCCGGGTACATCTCAGCAGGGTCCCTGTCTCATCTTCCCTGGGGGTCTAGTCAAATGCTCAGCCAGGGTTCCTCTGGGGGCCCAGCTGCAGGGGGACCAGGCTGGGGGTTGGCCTCCAGGCACATCCCTGTGGCTGTGGGTGGCCACCTTCCCTGCCTGATGGGTGTCTCCACAGGGCCGCCTCGAGGCCTGGCCATCGGCGTCCCCCACGGCACGTGATCTAGGAGCAAGTGGAGGACGCACCAGGAGACACAGCCAGTCTTTTAAATAGCCTCATCTCCGTGGGCATAGAAACCAGTCCAGGAGGCCAGCCCACACTCATGGGTGAGGCTTTCTCTGCTCAAGGCCCAAGGACCCTCAGACTCAGATCCCACTGCGCTTCCCTGGGTTCGTCCGTCTCACATGCTAGAGTAGAGATTTGGAAACTGGTCTACTCCTCTAGCCCAAGAGATGAAGACATCATCGCTCCCCAATAAACAGGTGGAATGAAGGGTTCCAGGGTTGTCTTCTCCACCCATTTGTTTCATTACTGGGGCTGTGAACTAGAAAGCTTTATCTATTTTGGGATGCTAATCCTTTATCCATCATAAATTTATAGTATCTTCTGGTCTTTAGATTCTCCTCTCTCTGTCTCTGAAAAAGTCAGACACATACAGAAGTGGGGGACTAGTTGAGGCCCTGTGTGTTCATCAACCTGCCTCAACAGCTGTAAACACTTCCAAATGTGTTTAGTCTACCCCCTCCTCACCCCAAACAGGATTGTTAGGAGGCAGCAGCAAATCCCAGACATCTTATCATTTCATCTGTAAATATCTCAGTAGATTTCTCTCAAAGATAAAGACTCTTTTCTTGGACAACACAGTATCTTATCACGCTGCCAAAGTAGGCAGTTTCATATCATGATCATATTCAGCCCATGTTGATGAGATTTCCCCGTTGTTTCAGATTGTCTTGGGTTTTTTTTCGTCGTCGTTGTTGTTACTGTGGTTTTGTTTTGTTTTGTTTTCTTGCAATGTATTTGCAGAAGAAATCCAGCCATTTATGCGTTTGTACATCCACTGTGCCCTAGCCCTTTCCCCTGACAAGTATAGGAGGCAGGGGGGGCTAGAGCACTGGCCAATTCAGGCTCACACCCCTAGCAGAAGCCCCTCAGAGGTGGGGCCCACCCTTCTTTGACGTGGCCACTGGGCCCATTATTTCATTGGGGGTTTGAAGGCGGTGATGCTTTCTTGCCATTCCATTTTCACAAATGAGATACTTAAATGCATTCACATTCACAACAAGCAAGCAACTGTTATATCAAGTCTCTAGGCCCAACACCTTTGTTTAGAAAGAAGTAAACACGTAAAGGTTACAATTACAAATTGAAAAGGGTTTCCACTCAGGGCCCCATTGATTCGAGATCTTTTAGTCAATAATTTATGGATGGTAGTATTATTATTATTATTATTATTATTATTATTATTATTATTATTATTTTAGACAGAGTTTCACCCTGTCGCCCAGGCTGGAGTGCAATGGCACAGTCTCGGCTCACTGCGACCTCTACCTCCTAGGTTCAAGTGATGCTCCTGCCTCAGCCTCGCAAGTAGCTGGGATTACAGGCGCCTGCCACCATGCCCGGCTTTTTTGTATTTTTAGTAGAGACGGTATTCCACCATGTTGGCAAGGCTGGTCTCAAACTCCTTACCTCAGGTGATCTGCCTGTCTTGGCCCCCCAAAGTGCTGGGTTTATAGGCATGAACCACTGCACCCAGCCAAGGATGGTAATATTATATGGTACTATATATATGAGACTTTAATATATATATACTTATACTATATATATGAGACTTGAATAATATATGAGACTTGAAGTTTTATTTTTAAATGCACTTAAAATTTCTATTTAAAAGGAACTCCCTGGCCAATTAAACTGTTTTGTTGATTTGATTTCAAATGCAATAACATTTTATTTCTCTGATAGCGATGGAAAATAAATTCATATGAAAATGTGGGAAAAAAGAAGTGTGGCATTGTAATTCATGCAAGTCTTGGGATTTATGCACAAAAACTAAAATGCTGCCATGTTCTCAGTTTCTTATGCTGCTTAAAAGTTTTTGTCTGATATCTGAGTGTACAAAAAATGGAAACTCAGGTTTGCAACTAAATTGTGCTATGATTTCAACACATATTGTCTTTTACATCAGATTCTCAGGAAGCGCAGGTCATAATGCAGCGTAGGAGGACCCAGGAAGTGGTTCCACTTAAACTTTTTGGGTGCAGTTTTAGGGAGTTGTATGTCCCTGACATACTCTTAATTTCAGTCTGGATTCAGTTGCTCTTTGAAGTCACACTGAATCCCTAATGGGTACCTGGGGCCTCAGACTAATGTGTTATAATGTTGAAGTTATTAATAAAGCCACTTTGGAAAGTAAACAACTCCCAGTAATGGGCAGTTAAATATATGACAAAATGACAGAGGATGGCAAAGCTAATGTCTGCGTGGGTGACACACATCTACCGAGCCCACCACAGATATTCGCAGGGCCTGGGGCAAGGGTTCAAGCGGAGACAACCATATGCCCAAGTACGTAGACACAGATCAAGCTCCAAAAGTGTTGTACAGAAATATGGGCTCCTCGCTACCTTGACAAATCCACCTCCCTAAAGACGCAGGAGGCCAGGCTGGAGCTGCGGCTCTCAGCCTCCCAGGGGCTCTTGGTAGCCTCTGCCACCGCCTCCCTCTTCCTACTCCTGCTGGGGAGACCACAGTCCACCCCCTGCCTAGCTGCTTCTCGGGCCTTCTCACCTGGCACCAGAACTCAGAATGGCTCCTTAAAGGTTCTCCCCAGATGCTGCACACAGCATTTCTGCCTAAGAGCCCCTGGGGCTCATGGCCACAGCAGGTGCAAGCAAGGCCGGGCTGTGCAGTCCTCCACAGGTACCCATGTGTCCAGGTGGAAACGGCAGCTCTATTGTTAGAGAAGAAAGGGAGGGTGGGTACTGAGAGACACCAGAGTCTCTGCCACAGAACCAAGAACAGCTGCAAACCTCACCAACACACGAGGAGCCACTGCACCCAGTACCCCACAACCCCAGGGCCTTCCTATGAGGTCCACACTCTACCCAAAAGACATCTGTGCCAGTGGGAAGGCAGAGGGTCAGGGATGGTGCCACCTGGACTCTCCAGGTGGGCACAACCAACTAATGATACCAGCGAAGGTGGCCAGCCCTTACAACCACATTCCGGCCAATCGGAGGCTCTCTTCTTTCCTAGAATCAATCGTGCGAGTCTTCTCCAGAGACGAAGGTGGTACACACAGGTCCAAGGTGAGTATCATGACCAGAAGGAAGTCATCAAACGGTATCAGAACAGGAACTGGCACTGTGCTGTCTGGCTAGTGAATTACTGGGGGACTAAGGATAAAAGGTACCAGGACAGTTCTACAAGTAATGGCTGTGTGCGCAGCCACGAAGCTGATGAGATGCTGTTCGAGCAATCACTAGAAATACAAAAAGACATTTCCAAGAGATGTTAGGCCAGGTGCATACAGCAGAAATAAAAAATAATCTCAAGGATGAACATTGCGGATTCTCCTGCAAGCTCCAGGTGGGAAGGGCTGCTGAAGAGGGAACGGATGAAGCGCCACAGTGGGCAGCTCTCTAGGCGGCACCTCTCTGACTTGGTCCCAGCTGGCAGCAACGTGGCAGGAGGCACCAGGTGTGCCGCACGAAACCGGAGAGCTTCAGCCAGCCAAACCCAGAGGCCCTCATGCCTCGTTAGAAAGGCAAGAAGAAATGACAGATATTCCGTACGAGTCCGTTCTCACACTGCTATAAAGAAATACCTGAGACTCGGCAATTGATACAGAAAAGCGGTTTAATTGGCTCATGTTCCCCAGGCTGTATAGGAAGCATGAGGCTGGCATCTGTTCAGCCTTTGGGGAAGCCTCAGGAAATGTCCAGTCATGGCGGAAGGGGAAGCAGGTATGTCTTCCACAACTGGAGCAGGAGCAAGACAGGGGGAAGGGGCCACACACTTTTAAACAACCAGGTCCATGAGAGCTCACTCATTCACTCCACAGTACCGAGGGGGCGGAGCTAAGCCATTCATGGAGCTCCGCCCCTGCGATCTGGTCACCTCCCACCAGGTCCCAGCTCCAACCCTGGAGATGACAATTCAACATGAGATTTGGTAGGGCACAGATGCAAACCGTATTCTATTCACAAACCAGTTACCAGGAAATCCATTCTAAATCTAGACTTCCTCTCTGTCTTACCATCACAAAACCGAGTTTTAGTCAAAGCCAAGTTTGGTGGGCAGGTGGAGGAGGCTCCCATGATACTACGAAGTTTGTTCCAGTAGTTCCAAGAACCGTGCAAATCAAAAAAGCTGCGACAGGAAAACAGGTTTGTTATATCGTCTGTTTTAGGAAGATGAGTCTTCGTGCAAAGTGTAAGCTCTCCTGGTACTGGAGGTGGCTCCCCCCTTTCCAGCAATGATCATGAAGACGGAACATCTGATTTGGTGCTAATGAACTCCTCACATCCAAACAGCCCGGCACACTGATTTTGAAAAGGAACAAGGCCAAGGGCATTCTTTTGCCATGAAAAGTGTATTTCCAAGGAAAATGTGGGGCCCATTTGATTCTCTTTAAAGCACACGTAGAAGTCGACTTTGTAGACAGCTTTGAGCCGCTACACCTGCGACCCGTTTGAGTGAGAATGTCCTCATGAGCCTGTTGGCTTCCACTATCCCACCCAGACAGCTTTCATGAAAAAGTTTAAAATCAAGGTTAATGGAGTGATTAAATTGAGATATATTTTTTTTCTAGCAGAGAGCACCCTCCAGAATCACTACACCTGGAGATGAGGCTAGTGACAGGCCCAACGCAGGGCCCGTATGGTGACAGGGGCGGTCTTACCACTACCTTCGGTGAGGGCTCATGTGTGGGGCCTGGCGTCGACATGACTCAAAGGTAAAGCTTCCCAGGTTGACATGACACTGGTGGGAGTGGGTGCCCTGAGGCTGGTGGAGGTGGGGAGGGCGGTTGACTTTATCACAGGATTCTGTCTCCTTCTGGGTATGTTCGAGATTTTCCATAATGAAAAGTTAAAAAGAAGCAACAGAAATAAGAAATCACAAAAGAAGAACGTTGATAAATGTGACTAAGTAGAAATGTGAAAACTTCTAAGGCGATTTAATAACCCCAGTCTCGATGAATGGAACTTACCACACCAACCAGGAAGCAAGACAGCCAGGGCCAGTGTTGACAATCTGTGCACAGCTCGTAGAAATGTTTTAAAAACCATGGACAGATCCCAAAAGACGAGACACAACTGTGCGATAAACATACAGAAAACTAACAAGCCCTGTCTGTAGTTTTTAAAATTACAAGTAGCCGGGCGCGGTGGCTCACGCCTATAATCCCAGCGCTTTGGGAGGCCAAACCAGGAGGATTGCTTTAGTCCAGGAGTTCAAGACCAGCCTGGGCAACATGGTGAGACTCTGTCTTACAAAAAAACTTGAAAAAAAAAAAAAATGAGCCAGGCATGGTGGTGCACACCTGTGGTCCCAGCTACTCGGGAGACTGAGGTGGGAGGATTGCTTGAGCCTAGAAAGTCAGGGCTGCAATGAGCTGTGATGACACCACTGCACTGCAGCCCGGGCAACAGAGTGAGACCCTGTCTCAAAAAATAAATAAAATAAAATTTACAAGCAGAGGTAAAAGAGAAAGATGATTTGGGGCCTGTGTATATTTCAATAATCTATCCTGTTAAATGCTGGGGAGGATGTGTGGACATGAATGGCCCTCAGGGCCACAGCCGGGGGACCATCACCATGAGAGGCTGCAGAGCCCTTCAGAGCCTCACAAACGACTGTGCCCTGACCTGATGATACTTCTGGGCATCTGTGCCCAGGACATAAACATTACGGAAAACCTCTTATGTCCAAAGATGCTCATTTCAGCATTATTTAATGAACAACTGGAAACACCTGGGAATATTTAACAGCTGGGAACTGGGTGATGCTTAGGTGCTCGGTGAGTGGGCAGCATCTGCAGCGGACGACTGACCAAGGCTGCCCTGTGAGGCGAGACTCACGGAGGGCCGGCCGCCCACGGACCCTGCCTGTGTTAAGACAGTGTGAGGGAAAAGCAACCAAAAACCCATCCATGCCTTCCGAGGAGGCTGCGGGGATGGGGGCTGAAATTTTTGCAGGATCCTCTTTGAGTTCTAGACTGTGGATCCCTAAGTTTCCCCTTTTCTGATGTAGGAGTACACACCACCCTTCATTCATGGTATTTACATTTGTGACAATCGGCTTTAAAGCTGCCCTTCCTGCCTCGGCCACAGAACACAGTTTCCTCAAGGAATTAATAGCTGCCCCAAAGAAAAAAGGTAAAATGCAGGGACAGTATTTTCTAGCACATTCCTCTGAGCTCTCTCACCCCCAATCCCAAAGGACATCCGGTCCCCATTCCCCCATGTGCAGAACATGCCCAGAGGAGGCCTTGGCCTCAGTCAGGTGGGCAAAGCGTCCCTCTCCCTGGGGGGTGTGTCTGTCTGGCCAGCCAGGGCAGCCCTTGCCACCAGAGAGTCCGTAAAGCCACTTGGAGCTTCCAGTCCTCCACAGTAAGAATGCCAGGCCCCAGGCATGAGGGTGACGCAGGTGGGACCGTGTCACCTGACCTGCCACTCTTCCAGATGGGACTGTCCTGAGAATGGCATCAGGCTAAGTGCCAATAAAGGCACTTAGCTCAGTTTCTGGCCACAAATGGCTATTATCAATGTTGTTATGGACACCACAATGTCTGCTTTGTTCCACAAAGTCCTTGTTTGGAAGACAGTTAACAGTAGCTCTTGGGGGAGCCCCAGGGGCCGCTGAGATGCACCCCCAGCGCCCCTGCTGAACTGAAGCCACTTTCTACTTCCCAGCTCAGCCTCAGACTCGGCCTCCAGCCCTTTCCAGAAACCACCCTCAGCCTGAGAGAGAGGGGTGCCTTCAGGGTAGCCCACACTTTAGGAGCAGTCCACGTGGGATTACAGAGGGCAGGGCTGAGTCCACGGGGCTGGCTGAGGCCTCTGTTGAGACTGCGTCACAGCTCAGCACCTCTGCCCGGCCCTGCCACCTCCCTTCCTCACCAGTACCCCCAGTGAACCCGGGGTCTCAGAGCCGCCTGAGGAAGACCTAAACTGCACCACGAGAGGGGGGAACAGAGGACACCCCTGTCCTTTCAGTGCCACAAATTCTAAGATAAATTTCAGAAAGGTGAAAACAAGAAAAGTTCACATTGTGGACAGAAGAGCAGAATTATGAGTTCTCAGCTCAGTCAACCCTCTTCATTTACAAGGACAGAAACCCCCTATGGCTGGGGCCAAGGAGGACGGGGCGCTGGAAGACCGGGCATCCTGTGGCCATGCCAGGCTGCCCCTCGCCCGGCTCCCCCTGCCTCTGCCAGCCCTCCCGCTCCTCTGCCCCGGGCTCCTGTGTTCCCCTCAGAACCCGGCAGAAACTGTTTCCCTTGCCCACATGCCCACTGCCACCAAACTGCGAGTCCTGCCTCATGCCTTCTGCCCTCAAAAGAGAATCCGACTGGTATCTGTTCAGCTCTCGGCCCATGCAGACACAGAACACGTGCTTCCCACAAGTGGACCCGTGGCTGTCTTAGAGACCAGCATCACGCTGACCCCCAGCGTGGGAAAGCCAGCTCCGTTCTGCCTGCTGGGCTCCTTGAACGCACAAACCAGTTTCTGCCTCCAGGCCGTTGCACAGGCTGTTCCCCCGCCTGGAATGCCCTTCTCCACCTGGCGACCTCCCCTTCATCCTGTGAGCCTAAAAGTCAATGGGGCCTCCCTTCTAAGCCTCCCTCCCCCAGACACTCTCATCTCCCATCAGCAGCATATGGGGAGGAGGAGGAAAGGCTTTCTCGGCCTCAAGAGACACAGAGGTGGCCAGGGAGGCCTGGCCTGTCTGCAGAGTCTCAGCGCGGCCTGTGCCTCCTCCAGACAGTGACCTCCAGCCCAAGTCCCGCCCTCCGCTTTCCTCTGCAAGCTGCGTGCTGGACTCTCTCAGGGTAGACTTGAGTATGGACGTTCATGAGGCCTCATGGCCAGTTCACTTCTCAGCAGGGGGAGATCAGCTATGGGTCCAGGAGGCTCTGTTCCCCCGATGACCAGAGATGGCTCCTGGTGCTCCGAGTCTGTAACGGAGTAACCGGGAGGGTGATGGATGGGCAGGTGCTTCGAGGCCTGAGGCTCAGCCTGATGTTCCCCAAAGTTAGCAACATCCTTGTCCTGCCAAGGCCTCTTCCAGGGCTGAGCAGGGGGTGGGCACTGCCACCGTGTGTCTGGAGCCCCGTCTCCTTCCTGCCATCCAGCCCCTTCTCACTGAGACGGGCACTTCTCACTGAATGGCAGCCTCTGTCCAAAATCTGTGTTCACATCCTACCGTGGGAACCTGGTAAGTGAATTGATCCGGGAAAGCACCTGTGCAGAGGTAGTTACAGGTGAAGGGCTCTCCGGATGGGCTCAGCCTGGGTTTTCCAGGGGGACCCTGAATCCAGCGCGAGGGTCCTTACTGGAGACAGAAGAGGAGACGCAGGGAGAAGGGAAGGGGTTCTTGGGAGATGGAGGGGCCTGGCGGGGATGCCACCATGTGCCATGGTGCTCGGGGCCACAGACGCTGGGGGAGGCAGGAAGGGCCCCCCTAGAGCCTCTGTAGGGGTCATGGCCCCCCGTGCACTTGGACCGCGGCCTTCTGGCTTCTGGAACTGTGAGAGAACAGACTTGCTGTTTGAATCCCCCAGTGCGTGGTCCTGGGTGCCCGTGAGCCAGGCAGCCCTGGTGCGGTGTCTTGCTGCTATTCAGGTGTGGTGAGGCTGACGGGGCAGATCACTGGCCTTGAGAAGACAGTTCATGGCCCACCGTTCCCAGGAGGAGGCGTGGCACGCTGCACAGGGCCGGGGAACCCTGGGCGGTCAGAGGCCGAAGGAGTGAGTGGGAGGTGTGGGAAGAGCCATTCTCGTGGTCCACCCAGGCGAGGCAGGATTAGCAGGTCCCGGGGGCTGGGGCTGCTCTACATTGTCAGAGCCTGGCCCAGGCTGATCAGGGCAGGGGGTGATTAGGGCCCGAAGGGAGGGTCGGAGAGAGGAGGCGGCTGGGGGTCTGGATGGCTTGCACACGTACCACGCACATGCTCTGAGGGAATCAATGTTTATCCCTAGGAATCGGCCAGCCCTGTGAGGCAGATCCTCCAGTCAGTGAGACCCTGGATGCCAGGGCAGCACAAATGCAGTGAACAGGAAAGACAGAGAATCCACACAGCCTAGGCGAGCACCCCAGAGGGCACCCTCCGCCTGCCAGCAGGTGGCCCATCACGCCAGGGGCTGTGCATCTGGGGTGCCCCGACAGTCTGGGGGGGGGGCTTTGGAGCTCTGGGACGCCCTGAACACTGTGTGCAAAGTTCTCTAGGGGGAGGGCATGGGGTCTTCATCTGATCCCGAGGAGGTCAGATCCCTGCATCTCAGGATGATTCTGAAGCCCCAGCCCATCCTCGATGTCCTGAGCCCCCTGCTCTGCCCTCGGTGGGGCTGGCTGTTGGGGCCGCCACCACTCAGTGGATTTCCCCTGTCACCTGCAGGGCACCTGGGTTCAGGGACAGGTCTTGTTACCTGGGGCGGTAGGAGGTGCTCATGGAGTGTTCGGGGTACTCCCAAGGTCAGGGCTGAGTTACCAAGGTCAACACAGAAGAACAAGTGCAGGGTCTTGGATAGACCCCACCTGGCCTGGGAAGGCCCTGTGCCGCTGCTTCAGGGACGACGCTCTGCCCTGTGCAAAACCTGCACAGTTGGGACTGTGCCCAGCAGCCCAGCCTGGGAGACTGATGGGTGGAGGAGGCAGGGTCCTCCTGCCAGCCTTGGAGCGCAAAGGCAAGAGGGAAGCCAGGGAGAAAGCCCCCCAGAGGAGGGCTGGGCACCCTCCCCTGGCCTGTATGCCAGATGCAACCAGGCAGAAAGCAGGAGGGGGACGGGGCAGAGCAGGGCAGGGCAAGAGCAGGTTGGGGACTCCTAAGCAGCCTGGCCTGAGTCCCTGGATCCTTCCTGTGGCTGCGCTGTTTTCCCCCGTCCCCACTGTGGTGCCTGTGAGCCTCTGCTGTGGGTCGCAGCAGGAAAACCCTCTTGCCCCAGCCCGCGGGGGCGCCAGGCAGAGCTGGGACTGTCCATTCACCAAGGATGCCTGCCTGACCCTGTCCAGAGATTCTTTCTGGCCAAAAGCCAGCTGCACCCCACCCATCACCACAGCGACGGTGGCGCCTGGCCAGGCAGGGGCAATCAGGGAGTGGCACTCTGCCGTCTTGCACCTCCAAAATGTTCGGGCCGCTTGACAAAGGAGCTAAGACTCAGCGTGGCACACACCGCGCGTTTCACAACTGATTGACTGGGCGCCCCTGACCCCTGGCTGCCTCTCGCCTGGGGACCCCACCTCCCCTGACCCCTGACCCTAACCCCTGGCTGCCTCCCCTGGGTTTCGGCATCACTGGCACCGAGCCCCTCTGCTCATCTCTGCCCCCACCCAAGGCCCCTCCCACAGCTGTTGTGGGGAACTGAGTTGCTCATTAGGCCTGGTGGAGATTAATGTCTTCAACTCCAGGCGATTTTCACTGTCATTAACGGTGTCCAGTCCCCTCCACCAGGCGGGAGGACGCGCCCACTGAGGCCGACTCTGGAGGCCTCCCAAGGCCGCGGTGCCCATGCGTGGAATGCCCTCCAGACCCTGCCACAAGGAGGGAGAGGGGCACGGGGCTGCAGCCAGGGCCGCACGCGCCGGATGCTGGGCTGGCCCAGTGTAGGAGACTTGGCCCACGGGGCAGCCCGCAGGGGAGCGGGGCTGCTAGGCTGGGGGGTGGGCGCGCCGGGCGAGGACCCCCACCTGCCCTGCCCCACCCCACCCCACCAGGCTGCTCCCACGCCCAGGCCCCACTGGGGAGGCCTGTGGACTCCATCGCCACCTGGTGGTACTGCCCGGAACCGTGGCCTCATCGGAGGCCCCACCCCACCCGGTGCCCGCCAGCCCTGGTCCCAAACCCTGACCCCTGCCAATGATGGAGGTGACAGTGGTGTGGCCTGCAGAAGCCAGGCGTCTCAAACCATTCCCCAATATTCTGTGGAGACATAAAACTGACGAAGTGAGACTTCCCCCCAGCCCCACGGGAGGCACAGGGCACTTTGGTGGACCTCCTCTGCGGTCTCCTCTGCCAGAAGATCCCCAGGGCACAGCCCATCGCCCCTTGGAGCAGCCCGTTCCTTTCTGGGCAGTGAGGACCTGGGATGTCCTGCCTCGTGCTGGGCTGGCATGGCTGCCCTGCACTCGCAGCTCCCACGTGGCCCTACACACCTGCTTCACTCCTCACTGTCTACATGAGCTGCCAGGCACTGCCAGCTTCTCCAGGGGCTTTCATGGTGGGACAGAGAGCAGACATACAATGCCATACGTCAGGGTGCTGGGAGATGCGCCAACTAGGAAGGTAGGACAGGGAGGTTGGGGGAGACGGAGGGGCGGGGCAGGGCAGGAGGTGGCAGGTGGGTGGCCCAGGGAATGCAGGGAAGGGCTGCTGGGGACAGGCCAGATGGTGCAGAGGAGGCAGGAGTCTGGGGGGTGTGGAGCAGAGCAGGAGGGCCTCAGCTTTGGACAGGATGAGCCAAGTTCTCTGTTAGTTTATTTAGACCCTTGGATAGTTAAGCCTTGAGCTTGAGAGAAAGAAGCTTAGCTGGAAATAGAAACCTGAGCCTGTCAGCAGTTAGGTGGCATTTATGGCCGCAACATGGAGAAAATAACGAGGGAGCACAATAACACAGGAGAGAGGAAAAACCGAGTCCCAGATAAAAGAGGCTGGAGAGAAGAGGAACCAGCAGAGGAGGCCAGGCAGGGTGAGCAGTGTGTAGGGCTGGGGAAACCCACAGAGTATGGGGCTCCAGCGATCAAGGCGTCAGCAGAGGGGAAGGCGCCATCCATTGACCGAGGAACAGCTGTTGCACGGAGCTGGGAGATTGAGCACCATGAGCACGCATCCCCTAACACCCCAGCCCCTCCGTGCTGCACACATGCCCTCCGGGCACATCTGGGCACCTGCCGACCCGGTGTTCCACCGTGAGCACAACACTGGGAACAGGACACAACCGTCAGGATGTGGTTCCCCAGAGCAATGGGCAGGCCTCACTGGTCAGAACTTTGTGTCTATTTCACCCTCATGATTGTAGTAAGACCTGCTGTTTATTGGGGCTTTTATGATTTCCCGGAACTATGCTACGTATTTAGATATTGACTCCATTCAAACTGACAACAGCCTGCCTTGAGAAGTAGGCGTCACTCTTTATGGAAGAATAAACCGAGGCTCATAGAGGCCCAGAAACTTGACCAAGTTTCAGCAACTGGTTTTCAGTAGGAGTGCCACCAATGGTGCCAGGCTTGCCTCCTGATTCCAAAGCCCCAGGTAGGTACCTGCCAGGTGGCCTCCAGCCCCAGCCATATTCCTGTTTGCATATTTGCACCTCATTAGCACCTTCTTTCAAGCTAGAAGACCTGAAAAATGCTCAGGACATTTTCACATGGATTATTAGTAAGGACTTCAAATGGAATCATAGAACTTTAGGTCACTGGTGCCTCCCAAATAGGGACCCAAATGTGTGGCATTGAAGAGCCTGGGGCAGGAACATACCAACAGGTATTTACTGTTCTGGGCATATCCACGTGTTCTTCTGCAACCACAGGTTCTATTGTCTAAACTTCCTGTAGTAAATTGAGGGGCACCCGCCAAAAAGATAGGTCCGTGTTCTATTCTCTGGAACTTGTGAATGTGTCTCTGTAGATGTTAAGCTCAGAATTTTTTTTTTTTTTTTTTTTTTTTAGAGGGAGTCTCACTCTGTCACCCAGGCTGGAGTGCAGTGATGTGAACTTGGCTCACTGCAACCTCTGCCTCCCGGGTTCAAGCAATTCTCCTGCCTCAGCCTCCTGAGTAGCTGGGACCACAGGAGTTTGCAACCATACCCAGCTAATTTTTGTATTTTTAGTAGAGATGGCGTTTCATCATGTTGGCAGGGCTGGTCTCGAACTCCTGACCTCAGGTGATCCACCAGCCTTGGCCTCCCAAAGTGCTGGGATTACATGCATGAGCCACAGTGCCTGGCCCTGGTTATTATTTTTGTAAATACAATAAAGTATTTTGAGAAAATATTGGCAACAAATGTGAATAAATGTTGACAGCTGAATATTCTTAGTGGTGAGAAAGAGTGTTTGTTATATTTATTTACTTACTATAGACTTAGAATTTATTTTAAAAACCTAATTTATACCACCAATATTATAATATTAAAGGAAATTACCAAAAAAATTAAAATGGACTCATTATAGAAATAGACCTATAAGAAGTACAAAAAATGAATTAGTAATTGAAGATCTTGCCACAAAAAAGCCCAGGCTCAGAATATTCACTGGTGAATTCTAGCAAATATTTAACAAAACAGTACCAATTCTTCACAAACACAGGAAATAAAGAGGCAACATTTATTCTCTGAGGCCAGTATTACTCCAATACAAAAAATAAGTTGTGACAAGAAAACTACAGACCAATACCATGCATGAACTTAGACTCCAATACCCTTATCAAATATTAGCACACTGAATCCAGCACATATAAGGAGAATGATACACCACGACCAAGTGGGGTTTATCCCAGGAATGCAAGGTTGGTTTAACATTTTAATATCAATTAATTTAATACATCATGTTGATAGAATAGAGGTAAAATCCCATGTGGTCATCTTGATAGACACAGGAAAAAAACAAAAAACAAAAAACACTTAACAAAATCCAACACCTATTCATGAAAAGAATTTTCACCAAACTAGAAATCAACTGGAATGTCTTCATTTCTATTAAAGACATCTATAAAAATCCTGCAGCTAACATTATACTTAATGGTAAGAGACTGAATGCCTTCCACTTAGGGTTGAGGAAAAAGGCAAGGAGGTGCACTCTCTTCACATTCATTTAACATTTACTGGAGATGCTAGCTAATGAAATAAGGCAAGGAAAAACTAAGGCACCTAGACTGAAAAAGAAGTAAAACCCTCTTTATTGACAGATATAATAGAAAACCCTAAAGAACCCACAAAACTAATAAATTTAGTAAATGAGTTTAGCAAGATTACTGGATACAAGATCAAAATCAACATATAAAAATCAAGTGTACTTCTATATACTAGCAATGAATGATCAAAAAATGGAATTAAGAAAACACTTCCACTTGCAATAGCATTAATAAAGAATAAAAATACTTAGGAATGAAACCAACAAAGGAAGTGTAAGACTTAAATTAAAAGCTAGAAAACACTGCTGAGAGAAATTAGAGATCTAGATAACTGAGGGGACATTCTGTGTTTATGGATTGAAAGACTTAATGTTGTCAAGATTGTAATTCTTCCAAAATTGATGTATAGAGTCAATGAAATCTTACTAAAATCCAGCAGGATTTTTGTGGTAGAAATAGGCAAACTGACCATAAAATCTGCTTAGAAATGCAAAGAAATCCAAATAGCCAAAACAATTTTGAAAAAGAAGAACAAAACAAGGGCACTTCCACCACCAGATTTTAAAACATTCTGTAAAGCTATGGTAATCATGGCACACAGGTCAATGGGAGATGATTGAGAGTTTAGAAATAAACACATCTATGGTCTCCTGATTTTCAACAAAGCTGCCAAGACAGTCAGTAAAGAAAAGATGGTCCTTTCAACAAATGGTGCTGGAGCAGTTAGATACCCAGGCAAAAAGATGAATTAGACCTTTACTGCATGTAATACACAAAAATTCACTCAAAGTGACTCATAGACCTAACTTAAAGCTATAAAACTCTGAGAAAAAAAACATAGGGGACAATCTTTGGGACCTGGGGTTAGGAAATGAGTTCTTAGATTTGATACTAAAAACATAATCCATAAAAATGATAAATTGGACTTCATTGAGATTGAAAGCTTTTATATATACATCATAAGACATGATTAAGACAATGAAAGACAAGCTTCATACAGGGGAAAATGTTTTACAAATTATATATCTGGTGAAATATTTGAATCCAGGATATATAAAGAACTTTCATCATTCAATAACAAGATCAACAGCCTAATTAAAAGTGGATAAAAATATAAACAGCTATTTCACCAAAGACGTACAAATGGCTAATAAGCCAAAAAGATGCCCGATATCATTAGTCTTAGGGTTAATGCAAATCAGAGACACCACCTCACCCCACTGAAATGGCTGTCGTGAAAGAGACAATCACAAGTGTTGGTGAGGATGTGAAGCAATCAGAACCCTCATTCACTGCTGGTAAGAATTTGACACGGTGCAGCCACTTTGGAAAATAGTTTTGCCTTTTTTCTTCAAAATGCTAAACATAGAGTTATCTTGTTAGCCAGCATCCCATGCCTGGGTACATACCCAAGAGAAATGAAACATATCCAAGGACTTGTACGAGAATGCTCACAACGGCATGATTCACAACAGACAGCCGATTCAAATGCCCACTGGCTGGTGAATGGATAAACAAGCTGGGGTCTACCTATACAGTAGAACATGACTCATCAATTACAAAGCACGGATACATGTTACAACATGGATGTGTGTGAAGAACATCATGCTTAATGAAAGAAGTCAGATGCAAAAGACTTCACATTATGAGATTCCACTGATTTGAAATGCTTAGAAAAGGCAAATCTATGGAGACAGAAGGCATTTCTGCAGGTGCCTGATAGGGCTGGGTATGGGAGCAGGGATTAACTGCAAACGGGCGCAAGGGAACTTTTTGGTTTGGGGTGATGGAAAGGCTTGAAACGTGAAAATAAAACTGTGGTGACAGTTGCACAATGCTAGAAAATTACTAAAAATCATTGAATTGCCACAACAGGTGGATTGCATGGTACCTAAATGAACCTCAATAAGAATAAATTATGTTAGAAATAAATCTCTATAAGATCAGCATTCAAACAAAAATCACTGCCTTAGCTTTTCTAGGCTCTGTCATAGTCTGAGTGAATACTCAAATGGGTTCATTAGCAGATCTGATTTTATTGTTCATGGCTCCGTGGGATTCCGCTTTACCAAGTCTGTCACAGTTGAAGGCGGGAAACCAAAATCACTCAAGGTATTTTGAGGAAGAAGAATGTCAGTGCATGGAATCAGGTGCTTGTCATTGTTGAAAGGGCTGAAGTCACAGGTGCCCAGCTGGACCTCATGCTCACCTCAGAGACAGCCCTGGAGTGACGCCGGTACCTGGTGGCCCCTCCTGAGCCCAGGGTGGCTGCCACAGCGTCACCCTTAGCCTCTGTGCTGTGGGACCTCACTCAGGAATTGGGGAATGGTGATGAGAGTTTATGGATAAAGTCATTTTATTTGGGAAAAATTAATTTCTGGAAACATCAACAGAGTGTTCATTTACTCATTAAATACTTGCTTTTCTGTGGAAAGAAATGGTCTGTGCACCACCACCCCTGCACCCCCAAATCCCTTTGGCACCTTCTAGAATGGAGCGGCCAGGGAAGGTGTGAGCAACATTCACTCAGTCTGTTCTCTGAGACGTCCGCGAAGAGGGCCTCGCTGCACGCCCCTCGTAATGCTGGGGCTTCATGTCTGCGTTTAGGTTTTCAAATGCGGACTTTGAGAAGGTATGTCCAGTCAGTGCTTCCCTAGTATTGTATTGTGTTCAAGGCTTTAACTACTGGCCGACCGGAACATTGTCTCTTTGGGTCAAACGTTCACTCGTATGTATCACTCGCCTCTCAGGGCCTGTTTCCCCGGCGCGGGGCTACGTTTGGCTGGTTATTGACGCTGTCATACTGTATGGACAGGGCACCGGCGCTACTGACATTTTCCAGTAGGATATAAACTTTATTTTCAGAGATTTACCAGGTGTTCACATTTTTTAGCTCCATATTCAAAGATGTCTTGGCCCTGACCTTCTTGTGCCATTTCTGGCACCCCAAGTACGAGGCTCCCCTGGGTCCTCTAGGGCTGGCTTTGTCCCACACAGTCCTGCTGGCTGCAGGTGGCTATTCAGATGAGACCCAAATTCATTAAAGTGAAATTCAATGAGAAGTCCAGTCCCTCAGTCCCCCAGCCACATCTCGAGGGTTTGATAGCCAGTGTGGCTCGTGGCTGCCGGAGCACACAACTCAGAGACAGGACACATCCACCACCGCAGAAGACTCCTGGGACCTCGCACACGGGCTCACAGCAGCAACCATGACTCCTCTGCAGTTCCTTGTCCATTTCCCTTTGAGAAGTGACTTCTGAGGCGAGTGTGTCTTACCTTGGGTTTGGAGCAGGTACTTGTCACCAATTCCCAAAGGAAGGGATGACTCAAGGGCCCTCGAACGGAGGAGGGCAGGGCCTTGAAAGTTGCCGACGTCAGGCTGGGTGCGGTGGCTCACGCCTGTAATCACTTTGGGAGGCCGAGGCAAATGGATCACCTGAGGTCAGAAGTTCGAGACCAACCTGGCCAACATGGTGAAACCCTGTCTCTACTAAAAATACAAAAATTCACTGGGCGTGATGGCAGGTGCCTGTAGTCCCAGCTCCTCAGGAGGCTCAGGCAGGAGGATCGCTTGAACCCAGGAGGCGGAGGTTGCAGTGAGCCGAGATCACGCCACGGCACTTCAGCCTGGGCAACAACAGTGAAACTCCGTCTCAAAAAAAAAAAAAAAAAAAAAGTTGCCAGCGTGTGTGTGAGGGCTCTGTGGCAGCAGGCAGCAACTGGAGCTGGAGAGAAGGATGAAGTTGGGATTTGATGAGAAAAGGGGGGCAGCTGGGATGGGCAGGACGCACTCGCTCTGTCAGCGCAGCCTGCTGCCACCCCAGGGAACCTCTGCTGTGGATTTTTTTTTACCATGGACTGCCCCTTCTGTGGCACCTGTGTCCCAGGTGGGCCCATACCCCAAGGACAGCCTTCTGATGGGCTGGCCAGCAACCCTTGACCCTCTGACCCTCAGGGCCTGGCTCCCAGCGACAACCTGGGTTGGGAATTTGACAGTGGCAGACCAAGGGCTGAGCCAGTCCCTGGGAAAGCTGAGATGAAAATCATGAGGCCAGTTTGGGGTTGGGAGGCTCCCGTGGCCACTGGGCAGGGCGTGGGACAGGGAGGGGGCAGGGCGAGAGGAGGGACAGAGCCCGGAAGCCAGGAGAAGAATCCCGAGGATGGAGCCGCTGGTCCCCTGGCCCGCCCAGCAGGATTCAAGCCCCATGCTGCGCCTGGGCCCACCTGAGCGTGGCTCTGTGCCTCGCGGTCAACATGCCCGGGGGAGAACGAGGCGTCGGCAGCGGGGCCTGGCTGTGCGGGCAGCGTGGGCCACTGCGCCAGACAAAAGACGCAGCTCGGTTGGCTCGGCGGTGCTGTGTGTAGGACACGCCTTGGCCTGGCCCCTGTTTGGGGGAACATCTGGTTCTGATTGTGTCGTCCTAAAGATGAAAACTCTTCTGGGGCCGTGAGGGGACGGGCTTGGTGGCCTGGAGTTATGGCGTCCCCTCCATAGGCGTGCCGGCCCTCGGGAGCTGCTGAAAGCCACCTGCAGGGACCCATCATCCCGGCCACTTGCTTGGCAGGACCTCCTGGAGTGCAGCGGCTGCTGCTGGGGGCCCTGTGGGAGATTTGCTGAGAAACTGAGAAATGCCAGATTCGCACCCAAGGCCGGGAGCTGAAATGGTGCTGACATGACGGACGGCAGGGCTGACGCATGGCATAGACACGCAGGCCTGGAAGCGGGTCCGTAACTCCTTCAGTTTCATTAGCTGTGGGGAGAACGTCCTCTTCTCACCCCGAGCGTTCCCCGGCGCCATGCTCGCCCTGGGTACTGGGGCGGATGAGGCCAGGATCGTCAGGGGCTCTGCGGGCTGTGGCATCCGGTCCTCACGCAGCCCAGGAAGGGACAGCGAGGGAGGGACAGCGATCCTGGGTGGCTCAGACCAGTTCTTTATTTTTCTATTATTTGTTGTCTAAACCCTCTGTTGCGTTTATTTTTTCCTACTTTTCTCAGTGTCCTAAAAACCCTGCCAATATTTTAGAAAACATCACCTTGAATCAGATCCAAACTCACCCCGCAGCTCCTGTCAAGCTCAGCTCTGTGTCCTGGGGACAATAAAACCAGCCAGGAGTGCTGGCCCAGGGTGGGCTGCGTCTGAGGCTCTCCACGCATGACATTCTCCTGCCTTGGTTCTCTGGAATCTGGGCCCTTCCTGCCTCCAGTGCCACGTTCCTGCTGCTGACAACTTCCAGGAACAACCCCCGGGAATGCACCGAGTGTGCTGACACGCTAAGTGTGGGCTGCGAGGAATCTTCTCTCATCATCTATTGAGCTAGCCACTCACTCTTCCTGTAACGCACGTCTAGTAACGTTCGCTCTGGACTGTTCCACTCAGGGAGGCTGAGGATTAGGCCAGGCGACCTGCAGGGCTGCGCTGGCTGGGGTGGTGCTAACATACTGAATGCAGCTGGCTGTGCTGCGGGTGCTCCTGGGCTGTGGCGGGGAAGACGCGCACGGGGAAGAGCATCCTGTGTGGACGGATGACGCTGACGCTCTGGTTGCATAGACACAGATCTCATCCCTCTCTGCCCCCAGAATGTGCTGGTGGCTCCACTGTAGGCAGACACGGTCCCGGTGCTGCCTCACCTCTCACCTGGCCTGTTTCTGAGAAACGCGTTCCAAAAAGGACCAGAAGAACTCATGCTTGGAACTACGAGGACATCCATCATCTCCCCGGGAAGCCTTTAAGGCCAAGTTATTTCAGCTAAAACAGCTTCTGTGCCACTAGGATCTGAGCCTCTCTATCACTGGAACCCGAGCGCCCTCTTTGCATCACTGGGACCCAATCCCCTCCTGTGTAGCTGGGACCCGAGTGCCCTCTCAGCGTCACCTGGACCTGACTCCCCCTCTGTGTAGCTGTGACCATGGTCCCCTCTCCATGTCACTGGGACCCGACCCCCCCTCTGTGTAGCTGTGACCATGGTCCCCTCTCCATGTCACTGGGACCCGACCCCCCCTCTGTGTAGCTGTGACCATGGTCCCCTCTCCATGTCACTGGGACCCGACCCCCCCTCTGTGTAGCTGTGACCATGGTCCCCTCTCCATGTCACTGGGACCCGACCCCCCCTCTGTGTAGCTGTGACCATGGTCCCCTCTCCATGTCACTGGGACCTGACCCCCCCTCTGTGTAGCTGTGACCATGGTCCCCTCTCCATGTCACTGGGACCCGACCCCCCCTCTGTGTAGATGTGACCATGGTCCCCTCTCCATGTCACTGGGACCCTACCCCCCCTCTGTGTAGATGTGACCATGGTCCCCTCTCCATGTCACTGGGACCCGACCCCCCCTCTGTGTAGATGTGACCATGGTCCCCTCTCCATGTCACTGGGACCCTACCCCCCCTCTGTGTAGATGTGACCATGGTCCCCTCTCCATGTCACTGGGACCCGACCCCCCCTCTGTGTAGATGTGACCATGGTCCCCTCTCCATGTCACTGGGACCCGACCCCCCCTCTGTGTAGATGTGACCATGGTCCCCTCTCCATGTCACTGGGACCCTACCCCCTCTCTGTGTCAATGGGACCCTAACCCCTCTCTACAATGAAGAGAGAAAAATGCCTGTGCAGGTGGGAGGATCTCTGAATGTTCACTCTGAGTCCCGGGGTCCACACGCTGCCCCGGGGAGATCTCTGCAAGGTGACTCCTCAGGCCAGGGCCTCCCCGGCAACCTGGAGCCTGAGGGAGACGGGGCCCTGGACAGGGTGGGCCACCTGTGGGGGCTTGCACACTGTTATTTATGAGTTTTCCTGGGGCTGCTAGAGTGAGAGGCACTCCTAGGGTCTGACCCCCTGCCCGGCTCTGCGCTGGAGGGAAGGCCAGGGCGCAGCTGCAGCCACCCACAGAGGCAGCCACGTCCCAGCTGTGGGGGAGGCGAGCATGGGCAAAGCGGGGAGCATACTTCTGTCCTAAAATAGATTTTATCTCAAAAAGAAAACAGATGGGGATGGAGATGATTTTTTTCTTTTGAAAAGCGCAGGAAGCAGCACAGAGCTGCCGAGCAGCTCCCGCTCCCACCCAGATGCGCTCAGAAACTTCCAGAACCCACTTGGTGCTGAGCCCCCAGGATGACCTGGCCTGGGTGGAGTGGGGGGCGGGTTGGGGTGGGAGTGGCAGGTGGCCCGAGTGGGGCTGCTGCGGACCCTTCCTCTCCCCAACACTGCCATAGTGAAGGTGAAGCCATGCCAGCAGGGACAACGTGAGGGGCCCTGGTCCTGGTGGAACAGCAGAAGCGTGGATGCAGTCCCCACCCCCCGGATCCCTGCCACACCAGGACCATGGGTGTGGCAGGGACCACGTCTTGGGCAGGACCAGACACAGAGGGAGCCAGGCGGGCAGAGCTGAGCCTCCCTGGGAGACAGCACCCAGGCCAGTGTCCCCTGCCCTAGACCGTACCTCCAGGCCAGCGTCTCCCTGGAGCAGGCACACCCTTGGCTTTGCTGCTGGGGGGTGGCTGAGCCACAAGGTTGGCAGAAGGGACCAGCAAACCCTGCAGAATGTGACCATGGAGGAGTCTGGGTGCAGGAGGCTGAGTTTCCTGGCTGCCTTTCCCATTGCCTGTGAGTTTCTGTCTTGCCCGAAAGTGTTAGCAGGTCTGTCTCATGATTAATGCTATCTGAGTAAAGTCTTGATTCAGCAAAATTCCTCCTGACTCGGTTTTCACCACATGACTCACTGTCTACCATGGAGGGGATAATCACAAAATTTCTCAGTGCAAACATCCCACTTATTCACAGCGAACCTGGGGAGACCCTGAGTGTGGGTCCTGACCACGATTCTCAGGTCCAGAGAAGGTTAGGATGAGATTTTATGACCGGGGATGATCAGAGATATGGGTTTCCTTCTACTCTATGGATTATAGATTTGTACCCAAGTTAAGGACACATTTCTTCTTTGACAGAGTACCCTGTGGGCCTGGAGACTGATGACTGCAAGGTGCGTATCTGCAGCAAGGGAGAGAGGACCACTGGGCATGCAGACCCCCCACTGCAGGAGGATCCCAAGGAATTCATGGACAATTCAAAAGCTTTGGTTTCCAAACAACACATGAAAAAGCAAATATTCTGAGCCTGGAGTTCTCACTCTGCAGGACAACTTTATGGAAACCCTCGGCGTCCTGAGCTCCCCAGTCACCAGAAAGCAGCTGGAAACACGAAGAACAAGAGGGAGTCAGAACCAGGAGAGCAGCTGACACCCTAATCATGGCCACCAAGGGCAGTGAGCGTCTGCACACCCTCCTGTGGCCTCAGTGCCCTTCAGCGTGACCTGGTCAACTTTCCGGGGATGGTGGAGTCATGAACCGCGTTAGCGAGGGAGGCTGCCTCACCTGGAATGTGGGGCTGGTATGGGTTGGCTGTGTCCCCACCCAAATCTCCTCTAGGGATCCCCACGTGTCATGGGAGGGACCAGGTGGAGGTAATCGAATCATAGGGGCAGTTTCCTCCATCCTGTTCTCATGAAAGTGAATGAGTTCTCACAGGAGCTGATGGTTCCCCTCCTTCACTGGGCACTCATTCTCTTTCCTGCCGCCATATGAAGTAGGATTCATCTGCCTCCCATTCAGCCACGATTGTAAGTTTCCTGAGGCTTCCCCAGCCCTGTGGAACTGTGAATCAATTAAACCTTCCTTTATAAATTACCTGGTCTCAGGTAGTTCTTTATAGCAGCGTGAGAATGAACTAATGCAGAGGCTCACCTGGGGACCCTGCTCCAAGTCAGCTGAGAGAGGAGAGCTAAGGGTCACCAACCACAGAACAGCGGAGGTGGCTTCCAGACTTCCCACAGCCCCCCTGCAGGGCATGGGGCTTGGGGGAAGAGGACATGGTCCGGCTCCTGTTCTAAAGTTTCAATTCTTCTAGGGAGGACAGGGAGCACATGCAGGACCCGGGCTGCCCATAGGGCCCACGGCTGCTGTGGCAAGAGCTGTTGGAGTGGAGGTAAGGGAGGAGTTCCTGCCTCGCCACTGCCCTCTGCATGCAGCCAGCATCACCCTTTGGGTTTCTGTCTGTGGGGACGTTCACAAACACTGAGCATCCTCCGTCCTTGAATTGAACTCGGCTCCAGAAAGGCCCCATCCTCGTGCAGTGGGGGAGGGAAACCAAGGCAGCCCCTGGATCCTGAGCAATCCCCCCACCCCCAGCCCCAGACTGTATGGCACTATCCGTCAATGAGGTAGACACCATGAGTGAAATTGGGGTGAAGAAAAAAAGAGGAAAAGAAATCAAGATGAAGCCAAGAATCAAGAGAGAACCCCAAATGCACACCAAGTGATGCTGTACAGTTGCTAGGGGTGGGTTGCAAATTAGGCTCTGAGTTTCCTAGCAGTCAGAGCAAAGAAGGAAACCAGCCTGACCTTAACATAACAAGAAATATTTTTGCCCCAGTTCCCTAGAAGCCTCCAAAACAATCTGTGGAAGCCTCGGGATTTTAGCTCATTGTTTTAAGGTTTGGGGTTTAAAATAAAGGACAGGGAGGGGAGAAATTACTTAACTTTAAAACAAGCTAACAGGCTGGGAAAGGACAGCATTTTATAATAATTTTGTACCCCACAGAGTCATGGCACTGTGTTGCACAAACAGGGAGTGATTCATGGTATTTCTGGAAGTAAATCTCTCTATCTCCTCCATCACACCTCATCAGGGCCAGCATCACCCATCAGCTGTGTGTGTGTCTGTACGGACTCCCCACCGGCCCCATGTCTGCTGCCCTCCGACCCTTCTCCAGCCCCAGGAGTTACATCCCCAATGGGGACCTCACTACTCACAAACAGCGAGTGGCTCTGGCCTTTTTCCACCCAGGCCTCAGTTCAAATCCCCCTTCCCCAAGCTCCCCCCATGTATTTTTCTGGCTGTTTGCTTGTTCTATTTATCCCCTCCACTAGGAACTGATCTTGCCGGGACAGAGTCTGCCTGAGGCGAGTTCCTGGTGGCCAGTGCCAGGCACATGTTCCGGGTTGCTTCATCCTGAGTCCCTTTGCCAACAGCCAATTTGATGATTGACTCAATCGCCAATGGCCAAGTTACTCCAAACTGTCAGACATGGTAGGCCCCTCTGACAGCTTGTCACAGCTGTTTTGCCATAGGTTTGGGGAAGCAGTGAGAGCTGTGAGGATCCACCTCCCGGAAGGGACGATCCTGGGCTCACGCATCCAGGAAGCACAGCACAGCCTGGTGCACGGCGGGGTACAACAGCCATTGACTTGTCGTCTTCTGAGTCCCTGAAATATTCACATTTTTTAATCCAAGTTTCCAGTGTCTTTATAAATAATGATGGCAAAAACTAAGAGAAAAGCATTGTGTAATTTGAATCAGTGCTTACAGGGCTAAGTCTCCTAGAGGCTAGATCAGCGAGAGATGATCTGGACAAGACTTTTGCTGTGACACTCATCCAAGAGAGCTGTCCTGTGGGAGGACAAGCAGGGTGAGGGCAGTGAATATGATTATTATTGGATTTGATACTGGTGTTTCTTACAGTATTTCAGATGTGAGCTTCTCAAACTCTCTGTGATGAAGAACCAGCTTTTTAAAATGTCCAATCCACTGTGGACTGATACTTTCATAAAATTCAAGCAAAGATGCCCTGGCCACACCAAAGGACAGCAAAGTCTCTACATGCTTGCTCTCAGTTTCTGCCCGGACCCAAGGGCTAGTTCCAACAGCCATGGCCTGCAGTGCTTGGGTGGAGTGTTCTTGGCCCAGATGAGCTGCAGTGGGGCTTGTGCCTGGCGGACCATCCTCCTCGCTCCCCTCCCAGCCACTGAAGGCCACGGGGTCACTGCTCAGAAGTGGATGTGGCTGTCGAGTCTTCACCGACCCTTCCTGCTGGTGGATGCCTGGACACACCATGCTTCCCGACACTTGGGTCATTTTGTGGTGATGTCATTGGCCACAATAGTTGAAATCAAGCAGGTGGCACCAACTCTGACCACGCATCGGCCAGTGTCAGCGAGGAAGCATGGCTCAAGCCGCAAATGGTAGCATTTCAGCCATTTTTTCTTCCCAAGTTTGACTGCTTTTCACCTTTGTGATGCACACACACAAAGGTAGAAACATTTGCATTGAGAATGTTCTCCAGGGAGAGAGAACAAAGGGACAGCGGGAATACCCTCCAGGGCTCTGGGCGTGTCCCTGAGGAAAGACCTCCGTATGCAACCAGTTTCGCCATTTCAGTTTCCATCTGAGGGGATGTTTACAAACACTGAGCATCCCCAGTCCTTGAATTGAACTCAGCACCAGAGAGGCTTGCGGTGGGAGATGGAAGCCAAGGCAGCCCCTGGATCCTGAGCAATCTCCCCACCCCCAGCCCCAGACTTTATGGCACTACTGGCCAACAAGACGGACACTATGAATGAAATTGAGGTGAAGAAAAAAAATAAGAGGAAAAGAAATCAAGATGAAGCCAAGAATCGAAAGAGAACCCCAAATGCACACCAAGTGATCCTGTGCAGTTGCTAGGGGTGGGTTACAAATTAGGCTCTGAGCTTCCCAGCAGTCAGAGCAAAGAGGGAAACCAGCTTGATCTTAAGATAACAACAAATATTTTTGCCGCAGTTCCC
The DNA here is from genome assembly GCF_049350105.2 of Macaca mulatta. Taxonomy (NCBI): domain Eukaryota; kingdom Metazoa; phylum Chordata; class Mammalia; order Primates; family Cercopithecidae; genus Macaca; species Macaca mulatta. The sequence goes on along the minus strand of NC_133417.1, from coordinate 144,265,121 downwards.
TAGAAGCCTTCATAGAGGAAAAACCTGGGTGCTGCGGGTTCCGCCTTGGGAGCATCATCCCTCCTAGGCAATCCCAGAGGCCCACCATGAGCAGGAACTGTCACTTCTGTGATGCAGAGGCCTGGCATGTGGTCAGAGCCAGCGTGGGTGAGTTGCTTGGTCAGTGAGTGGCAGAGCAGGCTCCTAACACCTGCTGGTCACCGTCACTGCCCAGTGGTTTTCTGCACCTCTTTGTCTTCACAAGCAGCTCCGCAGACTGGATAGAAAATGCACGTCTGACTGATGCAGCTGTCTGAGGCCAGGAACAGGCTGCCCCAGAGGGAGGCAGGAGGAGGACAGTCTCCAGGAGGCTGATCTAGGGTCCCAGATTTTCCTTTTGTTTGGTGGCCCTCAGGTCCCTGGGGCTCCGCTCCCCTTCACCCCTAGCTTCAGTCCTTTCCTTGGGCACGAACTGGCCTCCCTGATGCACCCCGCCTTAGAGCCTTGTTCTAGTCTGTGCGGGTTGCCGGCCAGTGACCACCACCTACCACCCTCAGTGTGGCCTCGGAGCTTGGGTTTCCCGGGGCTCTTCTGTCTCATGTGGAGGCTGCCCTCCTTGCACAGGGCTCTTCCGTCTCACGTGGAGGCTGCCCTCCTTGCACCCATAGCTGGTCAACCATGATGGGATGCTGCCAAGCTGATCACTTCCACTCTTGTTTCCAGAAATTCCTCATCGTCCCTGAGATGGGGAGAGCCTGGTCTGTTTTCCAGCACAGTCAGGGACTGGTTCTTACGTTTCTTCTTCTTCTTCTGTCATTTCACTGGGGCTCAGGGAGGAAGGACATAAACTTGGCTAACATTTTGAAGGGATGTCCCTGTTTTTACCCGTGAGGGCTCAAAGGGTGCTCTCTTCCTGAGTTTCCCCCTCAGCAGGACCCTCACCCTGAGGCTGTACAGTGAAAATACAAGACTCCTAACTCTTAAGAAAGCAAGAAAAAAACGCAAACTTCCCACCCTATTAAGGTGTTCCAATCTTATCTCATGAATAGGAGAGTGGTTTTTTTTGAGGCAGAAGGACTGGGGAAAGTGGTCCAAGCCTAGAACTTTTTTGGAAGGAAGATGGAGGGCGTGGCAATTTCTACACTTAGAAAAGGTTGGAGATCATTAACGAGGTGCACAACGCCTCCCAAGGATATTGATGGACTCTGTGTTTCTAATAGTTAAAGAATGGAGGCAGGTTAAATGCTCTCCAAAAAGGTCAGTTTATACAATCAGAATGTCTCGACGAGGCGGGACTAGAAAGTTAGTGATGTGTGTATTGACTACGTCTGAAAGTTTAATCAGCAAAATGTTACCAGCACTTATCTCTGTGTGGTGAGATGAAAATTATACTTAAATATTTTCATTTTTGCTTATTTAAAATTGTGCCTCTTAAGTTTTCAACAAAAAATGCATATTGTTTTTTAATAAGAAAAAAGGTTATTAATTTAAATATAACAACCCGTGTTAAGACAAGGTGATGGCAGAGCCGAGGCTAGACCAAGTGCACGTGTACAATCCACAGCAGTGCATGACCGGGGCTGAGCATCTGCGTCTCCAAGTGGCTTTGGGGAGAAACCCTAGGGACGTTTCCCAGAAAGTTTCCCACCAGGTGATGGTGCTTTTGAGTGATGGGTGCTCAGCAGCAGCTATGAAGGGATAGAGGCAGTGCCTGCCTGCAGGATGCTTCCAGTCCAGTGAGGGACAGACAGGAGGGCCCAACCTGGAGCAAAGTTTAAGGTGGCCACCCTGTGGGAGAGGAGTAGGCAGGGGCCAAGGGCACTCCCAGATGGAGACCAGACGCCTGAAGAGGTCAGGGCCACGTTGATCTCCAGGCCTAGCATCCAGGCTGAGCAGAAGGGGCTCTGGCCAGGTTTGCCACCTCACGTACCAACAGTCCCCTGCCCCTTCCTGCCCCCACATGGGTGCCTGCCCAGGTGCAGCATGCACAGGAAGGGGACAGGGCTTATTGAGGGTGTGTGCAGGGCAACGTGGCAGGGCACAGTGCCCATGGTCCCTGGAGTCCCCTTGCTAGGTGTGTGCAGAGCCACCCTCAGCTCCTTGGGACCCTCTCTCATGAGGCCTCCTTCCCCAAGAGGGACCCCCCAGATGTGGCTTGGCAAGGAGCTGGGAAAGCACAGCCCATGGTGGAAAGGGGAAGATCTGACCCAACCTTGAACTTTTCTGGCAAGGAAGTAAAATCTGCGCGGAAATTCGGGGAGTCTGGGATTCTTCACTCTCTGCGGGATGTCTTGGGGGCGGTAAATCAGCGTGGGAAGGAGGCAGCAGGTGGGGAGGGCAGAGTGGGCGTGGGGGCTTTGACTTAAAAAGCTTTACTGTCTGGGAATGCTGGTGTTCTGAACAGTGTGTGTGAGTATATGGATGTGCACGTATGCGTATGTATGCATAGGTGCACATGTGCATAAGTGTGTGTGTCTGCACGTGTGTAAGTGCATGTGTGCATATGTTCAGGTGTGCACTTGTATGTGTGCACGCAGTTGTGACTTCTTTCAGTCGCCTGCAGGAGAGGTAGGTTTGCCTCAAGGCTCTTGCAGCTGGGAGAGTGGGGACATCCCCAAAAGGCAGCTCAGCTCCTCTAGGCTGTCGGTGTGGGTGCTGCAGACCTGTGCTCAAGAGCAGCCTGGGTCACCCTTGATGGGCACCGCATGGGGCCTCACACCTGCAGCCAGGAGCCCTAGACAGGGGCCCAAGGAATTTGCTTTCTGGTGATAGAGGAGAGAAGGCAGTCATACATGCACACCCACATGCTCAGACACACACTCACATGCATGTTCACATGCTCACACACATACACCCCATGCTTACACATACACATGTCCACCTGCTCACACACACACACATACCTGCTCACAGAAATACACACATGCACATGCTTACATGCTCATACACACACAGAAACCCACCTGCTCACACAGATACACATACACATATACACACAAACCCAAGTGCTCAAATACACGTGTGCTCACATGCTCATACACACACAAACCCAAGTGCTCAAATACACGTGTGTGCTCACATGGTCATACACACACAAACCCACCTGCTCAAATACACATGCATGCTCACATGCTCATATACAAATACACACACAAACCCACCTGCTCAAAAACGTGTGCACTCAGATGCTCATACACACAAACCCACCTGCTTACACAAATACACATATGTGCTCACATGCTCATACACACACAGAAACCCATCTGCTCACACAAATACATGTACATGCTCACATGCTCATACATATACACACACAAACCCACCTGCTCACACAAATACATGTACATGCTCACATGCTCATACACACATACACACACACAAACCCACCTGCTCACACAAATACATGTACATGCTCACATGCTCATACACACATACACACCTGCTCACATAAATACACGTGTGTGCTCACATACTCATACACACACACAAACCCACCTGCTCACACAAATACATGTGTGTGCTCACATGCTCATATGCACAAACCCACCTGCTCAAATACACATGCATGCTTACATGCTCATACACAAATACACAAACCCACCTGCTCAAATACACGTGTGTGCTCACATGCTCTCACACACAAACCCACCTGCTCAAATACATATGTGTGCTCACATGCTCATACACACAAATGCACTTTCTCAAATACACGTGTGTGCTCACATGCTCATACACACACACTAACTCACCTGCTCAAATACACGTGCGTGCACACATGCTCATACACACATACACAAACCCAGCTGCTCACACAAATACACGTGTGCTCACATGCTCACACACACAAACCCATCTGCTCAAATACACATGCATGCTCACATGCTCATACACAAATACACACACACAAACCCACCTGCTGACACAAATACATGTGTGTGCTCACGTGCTCACACACGAACCCACCTGCTCAAATACATGTGCGCACTCACATGCTCACACACAAACCCACCTGCTCAAATACACGTAATACACGTATGTGCTCACATGCTCGTACACACACACAAACCCATCTGCTCACAAATACATGTGCATGCTCACATGCTCATACACACATACACACAAACCCACCTGCTCAAATTCCTGTGTGTGCTCACATGCTCATACACACACACACACAAACCCACCTGCTCACAAATACACTGCGTGCTCACATGCTCATACACACAAACCCACCTGCTCAAATACACATGCATGCTCACATGCTCATACACAAATACACAAACCCATCTGCTCACAAATACACGTGTGTGCTCACATGCTCACACACAAACTCACCTGCTGAAATACATGTGTGCTCACATGCTCATACATGCATACACACAAACCCACCTGCTCACATACATGTGCATGCTCACATGCTCATACACACACACAAATCCACCTGCTCACACAAATACACATGTGTGCTCACATGCTCATACACACACACCCATCTGCTCAAATACACATGTGCTCACATGCTCATACACACATACACAAACCCACCTGCTCACACAAATACATGTGTGTGCTCACATGCTCATAGACACAAAAATCCACCTGCTCACACAAATACACGTGCGTGCTCACATGCTCATACACACACACACACTTGCACACACAGGCACACACACAGGGATCCCTTGTATTTCAGTCAAAGATGTTCTAAAGGGCTGGGATCTTAAGTGATCAGAACAACAAACTTATAAATGAATACCTACAGATCTGGAATTAGAACTTTCCCCATGCCTCCAAAACTGTTCTGTTTGCTTTCCTGGAAAGTCCAATCCATTTATTTTACCTCCCTGAATGCAAATGGACCCATCCTGGGCCAAGTTCTTCCTCACTCGGTGGTATAAGAAAATTAGCCCGAAGATCATACAAGGGAATGGCCAGGCTAAGTGATGCTGGGGCAGTGGGATCTCTGGTTCTTCTTTAAGGTGAATGGGATTCATTCAAATCCTTCATGGTTCCTGCAACCAATCTTGATGTCAGGGTAGTAGAGTGCACAGCAAAGAGCTGAATAAAGACTCTGCTCCATGGGAACAGGGCAACTGGGGACATCCTGAGGCAACTGGGCAGGTGGAGACAATGCGGTGAAGTGTGACCAAAGGTGACCTTTGGGTTGTGCAAAGGTTCTGCAGGTGGGACTGGTGGGGCCAGGGGCAGATAGCCCATCGTGGGCTACAGAGGGCCAGGACTTCCCTGCAGGGCTTGTAGGAGCCATCTGAGGGCTCTTCTGAAAGGCTCAGGGGCCTGTGTGGAGGGTGGTGGGCACCCCTGCCACCCTGCCTGTGGCAGGGCCCTCACTGCTGTCCCCTGTCCTCTGGGAGCTGCCCTGCAGAGGTGGTCCTCTTGCAGAAGGACCGCTTGACCTATTTAAAAAGGTCCTCCCTCAATCCTTTGTGATGTCCTGAAGTGTTTACAGGATCAATACCAGCAATTATCAGGCTCTGAGCCTGCTGACCAAGCAATGACGCCACAGCAAGAACAGATTCCAGCGTCCCATCCTGTGCAATGGCTCTGGAGGGATAAAGGGCAGTATCTGATTAGACAGGAATCTTGCACGGCTGTGGATAGATGGGAGGAGGTGGGTGTTGGGAGCAGAGATGCCTCCTGTGGCCAAAGCTCAGGGTCAAGTCACATATCTGTGGCCAGGATTCTCCTTTGTGGGCTGTTAGGTCCGGCAGACACTGGTGCCCAGAACACGAGGTCGCAGGGCTCAGCATCGGAGATTAGGCCAGATGCAGGGGTGCGATGGAATGCTGGCGTGGGCAGGGACAGGGATGGGGGAGGTTGCCGGGATTTCCAGCCAGATTTCTGACATCCTTGCAAAAAAGCGACAATCAAGACAACGGCCAAATTTCCTCCTAGGAAAGAGAGGATGGGTGAGAGGCGAGGGAAGGCGGGGTAGAGGCGAGGGAAGGCACGGGAGGCCAAATGTGGCGGAACCAATGTGGTGTGTACGCAGGGCTCTTGGAGGCAGCTGTGTAGAAGGCTGCAGGGGCTCAGCCCGCTGGCCCTGGACTCTTTCACTTTGAGGAGGAGAGCGAGGTCCATGGGAAGAAAGTGGGTGGAAAGAAATTTAGTGTGACTTTAACAAATCCTCATCAACTTGGGAGTGTGCTGCAGCTGCATGCCAGGGAGAGGGTCATGCACTGGTCCCACACAGGGTGGCCGGCGTGGCTTCCCAGCCAGGTCCTGCAGGGCCATGAGCCAGAAGGCAAGGGGGGATGGTGCTCCCCGCCGGGGCCTCTTGTGCGTGTGAGCTGCACCCCTCCTTGGGGCACCACGCTCCCAGCTCTATTTTCCTTTGAAGAAGCAACAGAGCATCCTCAATGTCTGCTCAGTATGTGGCAGGCACCCAGCACAGCCCCGAATCATTGGAGATCTTTCCTCCGTTTGCGTCCATGGTTGTCACAGTGACACAGGCAGTGACAGGGCTTTGGAGTGTGCCCCCATCACAGGAGGAGGCAAGTCCCGCAGGTCCCCTCTGCCTTCCTAATGCGAACCCCTGATTCCAACTCCTGTTGGCAGGGACCTTGCAGCTCCCCAAGGTACCTCTCAGTTGCCAGAGGTCCCGGTTTAATATGAAACAAGGCCCCTCTCTGGCACTGTCCACCAGCATTGTCCCTTCGCACCCCACACAGCAAGAGCTTTTCCCTCCCAGGGATCTGCCACTCCTGTTCAAAGATGCCCATCCCATCTCCACTTCTCCAAGCTGCCCCTACACCGAGTGCCTCATTAAATTCTAGCCAAGTGTCCCCACACACTTGAGCCTGTGCTCGTAGCACTCAACAACCCCCTCTCCTGCCTCCTGAAGAATACAAGCTCCAGGCAGCAGGGGCCAAGGCCCTGGCCACACTGCCACGTGTGGTCCTGCCACACTGTACCTGGGTCCCTGGACTCCAAGCTCAGTGCCTTTCCAGCCACACCAACAGATCTCAAAAATTATTTCCTCCCAGTGGTGGAACCATTCCATAAAAAGGAGCCTTTGAACAAAAGCATGATGGGCACAGGCTGCTAAGGGGGATGGGGTACTGGCAGCCACAGGCCCTTGCCTCGCCCCTGCCCCACTAGGATTGTCCTCCCTGAGGTAGGTGTGGGCTGGGTAAGGGCCCATGGAACATGGACTGAAACCCCCGGGGGTGTGAGGGTGGAGCAGGTAGGCAGCTGCCTTGGTTGGGCTGGAAAAGCCTGTGAATCCCATTGCTACCCCTCCCAGGACCCTGCAGGGTGCACCCATTGGTATGGGAGCTGGGGGTCACCTAACAAAGCCAGCGCAGGCTTCCCTGAGGAGGAATGGGCACAGCTGGATCCCTTCAGGAGCTCCCCCATGGGTGGACCTTGGGGAAAATGACTTAGAAGAGCCCGTTTTACTGCAGAATCAGAAGCAACTTTGATTACAGATTTGATAGCAATTGATCTCCCATTTCTTAAACAAAACCAAACCAAACCAAAAAACCCTACTTCATTCACTCATTTGGTATTAAACGAATTTAAGACCTTATAAAAATAAATTAAAGCAGGTTTCACTCAGAATCTCACCATCTAAACAGCACCCCAAGATAATAAGGTGGAAGGTGCCTGAGCCTGAATCCGCACTGGGCTGCCTGCCTTCGTGGCTGGAGCTCCTGACTCCCCAGCAAATGTGAGATATTGGTGCTGTGTATCTCATGTTTGTGTTTAACACATTCACAGTGCTTTTTACCTGGGTCTAGTAAATATATTTATTTTTAAGGACTGCCTAGCATTTTTTTGCACAGAGATCCCACAATTTGTATTACTATCCCTGCAGCAATGAAAATTTAAATTGTTTATAGTTTCCTTTTTTTTTCTTTTAGCTTTTCCAATTTTTAGTATATGTGCTGCTGAAGCGAGCACTTCTTTTAGCTTTTCATTGGAACTTTATATACATCTAAGTTTCCCATTATTTTTAAAAAGGGGCTTTAAAATCAGTCATATAAATGTCTGTTTTTGAGGAATAAAATGAAGCAACTTTGAGGTCACATCTAATCCTCCCCCATCCCAATTTTAGCAGAAAAATTATGTACGTTTGGATTTGCTTCCATGAGTCAAGTTCTTAATGCGTTGCTCTCCTTCGGAAGGGAGAGTCCTGTCACTTTTATGAATCATCCGAATCCCAAAGGTGGAAACCCTTCACTGAGCAGCTTACAATGACTTGAGATTAACGATGCGTGTTGGCTGGGACGAGTGCTCCTAGGAAGGGGTGGTGCATAAGGGGCTGTCTCAGAACTGTGTCTGCAACTGAGCCATCTCGTCCCCAGGGCAGGCAGGGTGGCCTGGTGGATAGCACACAGAATTTCTGTCCTGGCCTCCAGTTCACCCAGAGGTGCCCAACACAAGCTTGTCTCCCTGGGAGAGGCCTCTATGGATCACTCTCTATTCCTGGATCTGACTGTGGCTGAGCATGGCTCCGGAAGTTGAGCCCAGGCTCTGCAGCAAGGCAGGCTTCTCTGAACATTTGGTGTGCTGGGCTGAGCCTGAGTGAGTCCCCAGGGACATAGCTTGAGGGGTCTCCCAAACTTTTTTGGCCAAGGCTCTGGCCTCCCCTACCACCCTCCGCACTTTTGGGGGAACATCCGCCACCACCTCCCAGAGCAGCATGCCATGGGTCCTGGCCTAGGAGAGAACTGTCTGCAGTGCATTTGCTAATGTCTCAGATGTGCCACCTTGAGAAGACACTGCATGCAGGGCCTGACAACCCAGACGCCGGCAGAGGACAGGTCCCAGCCAATGGAACGGAGCTGCTTTTATTGGGGCCAAGCTTAACACCCTGCAGGTGTGTTACTTTTTTAAATCACCTTGTGGACCAAAAGAAAATGACAGCTTACAGTACTTGGCTGCACCCAGCCATACCCATCAGTACCCAGCAGCACCTGGGAGTACCTAGCAGTACTCACCAGTACCCATCAGTACCCAGTAGCACCTGGCAGTATCCAGCAATACTCATCAGTACCCATCAGACTCCAGCAGCACCTGGCAGTACCCATCAGTAGCCAGTAGCACCCATCAGTACTCATCAGTACCCAATAGTATCCAGTCATACCCAGAAGTACCCAATATACCCAGCAGTATCCAGCAGAACCCATTAGCACTCAGCAGTACCCAGCAGCACCAACAGTATTCATCAGCGCATGATATTACCCAGCAGCACTCATCAGTATCCAGCAGCACCCACCAGCACCCAGCAGCATCCGACTCACCCTTGCTTAGTCTGCCAGGAGTGGCTGGTCTATGTCTTCCTGTTTTTCTCTACAGCTGGGAGGGAGGATGGCCGTGGAGCAGCCGGGGCACTAGGTCCACAGTGGTTCCTGGTGTTCCTGGCGTGGTCTTTGGAGGCGGTTGCCGCTTTCTTTGTGGCCCCCTCCATTCTGTCTGCTTCTCAGGCCCTGGAGGGACCTGTGCGTGGGTGTGGGAGGCCTGGTGCCCGTGGCTGTTGGGTGGGGGCTGGTGAGTAGCTGCCTCCCAAGTTGGTCCTGGATTTTGGCTGCCCCGGGGCAGGTTGGCAGCGTTGTCTTCCCTGAGACTTTGCTGCTTGAGCCCCATCCACTCCTCCTAAACCCGACTCCCCTCCGGCTGCCCAGGTCAGTGCACCTGGACCCTGGAAGAGCCCACGGGCTAGTCGGTCCGTGGCTCCATCCCCTGCACCTGTGCCTGCCCCTCTCTCACACGCCTCCTGCTAAAACAGCACTGAAAGGGGAATTGTGGGGAAGTGCGAGCAACAGCTGGGCCCAAGGAATACTCAGAAATGACTGAGGATCATTTTCCTGAGCTGAAGATATAATAACGAATGTCAATTTAAAGGCAAAACCGCTGCAAGAGGCCAGCCACTTTCTGACACAAAAATCACACATTGCACAAAAAAGAAACCCTTCTTAAGGAAACCCACCAGTAAGCAACCAGACAAATCCACGTCCCTCCAAAGCAGCTGCTCCAACAGGAGCCTCAGAGTCATTTGAAAGGGTAAAGTTTGCCCTAAGGAACTCGTATCTGGTTATATGGGACCCTAGAGAGCACAGGAATCTGAGATACGGGCAGCAGCTACAACCTCTCAGGCAGAAGCTGAGCGCCTGTCTACTAGGGTACCTCGAAATTCCGCTGGGAAGCGCTTGCCAGGTCAGCAGCAGGACCAGGGTGACTGCAGAGCTCACAGGAGTGGGGCTGCTGTTTTCCCTGTGGAAGATACCCCTGGGTGCCAATGGAACCCACTGGAAGCTGTCCTGTGGGGGCCAGTGGAACTTGCTGGGGAGCCGCCCACATGGCAGTGCCCGTGATGCCCGCTGGGGTGAGCGTCCTGGGCGTCTCATGCCTTGATGGCGGCCATGCTGTTGGAACAAGCTGGGAGGGACATGGAACCTGGAGATAGGCCCCTTGCTCTGCCATGCCTGGTGGTACCCCCAGTACCCTCCATGGATGAAGCCTGGTGCTGCCAGCTTGCAAAGGAGCCACGTTCACAGCCCAGCTCCCACGTCACAGGGAAGGTCCAAGGAGGGCAGAGTTGGAGCTGAATGGTAATAAAGTGATGCCAGCACACAGTGTTTATGATATATGTATACTACTGCACTACTGTACTAATGCGCCTTAGAAAAACACAAACCCAAGGGCCGGGTGCCATGGCTCATGCCTGTAGTCCCAGCAGTTTGGGAGGCAGAGACAGGCAGATCATTTGAGGTCAGGAGTTCAAGACTAGCCTGGCCAACATGGAGAAACTCCATCTCTACTTAAAATACAAAAATTAACCAGGTGTGGTGGCAAATTTTTGCACCTGTGGTCCCAGCTACTTGGGAGGCTGAGGCAGGACAATTGCTTGAACCTGGGAGATGGAGGTTGCTGTGAGTTGAACCCACGTCACTGCACTCCAGCCTGGGTGAGAGCGAGACTCCGTCTCAAAAAACAAAACAACAAAAAACACCAAAAATCAAACAAAAACACGAACCAGAGAAATTTACCATTAGTGTGAGCAGCGTTGTTAATTATGACTGTTTTAATTCTTTGTGACATAGTGGTGCAAAGGTTTGTTTCTGGCTGGGCACGGTGGCTCATGCCTGTAATCCCAGCACTTTGGGAGGCAGAGGTGGGAGGATCGCTTGAGCCCAGGAGTTCAAGACTAGACTGGGCAACACGGTGAAACCCTGTCTCTACAAAAAATTTAAAAATTAGCTGAGCATGGTGGCACACGCCTGTGGTCCTAGCTACTTGGAGGGTGAGATGGGAGCACTGCTTGAGCCCAGAAAGTTGAGGCTGCAGTGAGCTGTGATCACACCACTGCACTACAGCCTGGGCAACAGAGCAAGATCCCGTCTCAAAATAAATGATAAAATAAAATAAAAAAACAAGAACCCAAAATCCAAAGTTTCTAAGTTCATTTTATTTTGTAACTTGGTTTTAATGACAATCATTGCTGGAAAGGAACTGCTTACAAAGTCATGTAGATCCAAATGAAAGAAGGCTGTGCTTATTAAATACGCTTTACCTTTTCACTTCCATCCATCAATTACACAAAAGATTTTGTTCAAATTTTTGTCTAGTCAGTGCCCATCTTCCCTGATGTTAATAATTTGCTCTTGCAAATTAATTGGGAGGAGTTGTATTTAAAAGTTTTTAACAAGCATATTTAAAACTCACTAGGATCCTTTATTTGGAAGATTTTCAAACAGACTGAAAAAAATTCTGTCCTTAAATTTTTAAAGTGTCCATATATGAGAATTTTTGTAGAAGACAAATTTTTTTAAGCCACAAAATTATATAACAGTGGAAAATTTTTTAAACCCTCTGTTTTTAAAGTGCAATCTCCATTGAATTGTTTTATTTAACACCACCGCCCCCCACCTCCATTTTCTCGTTCTTTATTAAAATGCCAACTTTACCTTGAGGAGCAGACTGTGTTTATTTTTCCATAAAATATCTGTAAATAGCATAGACTGTCAGTCACCGGCCACTTAGAAAAGTCTGCAAACAGAAACCATGTGTATATTGTAAGGGAAGAGAGTGCCACGTCCTCCCAGTGGTGGAGAGGAAGATTGGGAGGGTGTCCAGGACGTGCCTGGGCCTGGAGAGTCCCCATCTCCTCTCCAGCTCCTCTGCGGAGCCATGGTACCGCTGCAGCCACTGGCTGAGTGGACACCAGACCTCCGGCCCTGTGGTGAGATGGTTCAGGGGCCACTGCCTCCAACCCTGTGAGTGGGAAGCTGGTCTGAGGAAGGGGATGTGAGGGCCACATGACCTCCCGGAGGGAGGCGAGTGGGCAGATCGAGTGTCTCCATCCTTGAGGGGAGGAGGACAACGAGAGTTCCTTAGGGGCCTCGGAGGGGCTGGAGAACCTTTAAGGGGGTGGGGGCGGATTCCTTTGTTGTTATTGTTGTTTTTAACCTGTTGGGCATTAAGGATATGGCAGCAATAGACCTGTGCGCCAAATTACTGACAAAGGGGGGAAGAAAAGAACGTCCCATCTGGCTGGGTGGGAACAGAACAGGGTGGAGGGAGCACCTGGGTATGCCAGGTGAGGAATGTCAGAGGGAGCCATCCACCCACGTGGCCAGCGGAACGGAGCGTGGGAGGAGGCCCAGGAACACCTGAGATCAGAACCCACAGGGCACGTGAGAAGATCCAATTCCAGCGCGCAAAGGAACTCCAGGCGCTTCCAAACGCGCCCGCATCATGAAAACATCCAGCAGACGATTAAAGACGCGATCCTGGTGCAGACCCTGACCCGAGGAAGGAAAAGGGTGAGAAATAGGCAGACATAGCAGAGTGGGAAAGAGGCAGACGCGGACGGAAAGCAGGAGGCTTGGGGGTCGGGCCCAGGAGACCTGATCTGAGAGTAACAAGTTACAGGAGCGCGGAAAATCACAGATGGGGGAAGGGCAGCCATTAAATATTGGAACTCTCCCCTGAGCTGGGGGACGCCGGCAGAGTACGCATGGAAGGGCTCACGGAGTTCCAGGTTCAGCTGATGAGAAAAGATGTACTCTGCGCTATGTCATGGTAACAGCTTCCGAACTCTGCATACACACGGTATTCTTCCCTTTATATGAAACTCTAGAAACAACAAATTGCATTCACAGTGATGGAAATCAGACCAGTGGTTGTCAGAGGCCACCGAGTTGACTGGGACAGTGATGGAAATTTTAATGAATACATAGATGTATAAACATGTCAAAACATGTACTTTTAAAAATGGATCCATTTTATTATATGCAAATGTTACTAAATAACTTTGAATGGAAAATTATAAGTGCTGTACTTTCTGCATTGAGAAAAAGAAAGCCAATCATTTTTCAATCAAAAGGAATATGTTACCTAAAAAAGCAAAACAATCGGAATGGTCTCAGGCTTCTCATCTACAACACTGCAAGCCAAAAACAGTGGAAGAGCAAAGACTGCAACCCAGGATCCCCTGTTCCCAATAGATCGTTGAAGTGTTAGGAGCAGAAGGTGTTTGAAGATACATTAAAAACTCAGTGAGTTTATCGCCTAAGTGCCTCATCTAGGAAAACACCAGAGAAACAGTTCTAATGAAACAACAAACCCAGCAACGACATAGCAGAGACCTCCGGATGAAGGAGGATGGAGAGGAAGGACGCAGTGGCATTAGGAAGCTTCATCTGCTCGGAGGCATCCCGAGGGGCTCAGTGTTTGGGAGCAGCGGAGCGGCGCAAAGCCTGCAGGGTGGCTGGGTCTGGTCTCCACAGGGGATGGCAGAAGCATAAGAGAAACTGAGGCCACGGTGTGAGTGGGAACCTGGCTGCAGTGGGTTATGGGATGAGAGAGACAGTGAGTGTGTGTTTGGTGCACATAAGTAATTGTCTTTTTTTTTTTCTCACTCTGCCACCCAGGTTAGAGTGCAATGGTGCAATCTAGGTTCGCTGCAACCTCCACCTGGGTTCAAGCAATTCTTCCTGTCTCAGCCTCCTGAGTAGCTGGGATTATGGGTGCCCGCCACCACGCCTGGCTAATTTTTTTTTTTTTTAAGTAGAGATGGTTTCAAATCCTCTTAAGGGCACATTGATAAGTCTGGTTGAAAACAGGATTTGATTCATCCAAAGCAGGAAGAAGTGACTGCGATGAAGATGAAGGCACAGCCATGAAAGATTAATTATTCTGTAACTCAAGAGGGTCTGTCTAGGGCCCAGGGACCCATGTTTTCCTTATTAACCAAAAATAAGTAAGAAGGGTGATGATTGTGTCTGCACCCTGGGCGTCTGCGTGTTGATTTGGTGATGAATGGAGCACCATTGCCATGAGGTGGAAGTCCTTTCCTGACTGGAAGATGGTAACAGCCCGGCCCCATTTCCCCGCCGTATTTATACTGGACTTCAGAGAACTGTGAAAGCCCATCTGGAAACCAGTCAAGGCAGATGAGTGCCCCTCACACACCCTGTGGAGAGCACCACCCTTCCCTCCACCATCATCACCAGCAACAAACATTTGCTGCAACCCACGGTGTGCAAGGCAGAGGGCCCGGTGCTGCAGGGACAGAAAAAGGAATGAAGGACAAAAGAACATGACAGAAGAGAAAGGAAGGACGTCTCTGTTCTCCAGGGATTTGTCATCCACCTGGGTGCTGGTCTGATGTCCCTGAGTCGCTGAAGCAATGCCAGCAGCATTTTTATGGGCAGAAAGATCAATGCCCATAAACCCTCTCTGTCAAAGGTGATCTAAGATTCTACTGGTTCAGGCTGGGCTCCGAGTCACCTATTTATTCAAGTTATAATTACTGAGCTCCACTGCAGAGGCTGCTGGCCACACCCTTATTTCCTAGAAATGGAACTCTTTCTAGCAGCGTGTATGACTGTCTGGAATAAAACGACACCTCCCAGACTCTCCTGTATCTATGTTTGGCCACATAACTAGCATCCGCTTCGTAGGATGTAACTGGAAGTGTTGTGTGCTACTTCCCCTAAAGGGAAGTAGCTGTGCCCCGAATCAACCCTCCTCCTTCCTGCTGTCTGACGTATGGATATACAGGTTAGATTTAAGCAGCCATCTCAGACTATGAGAACACCGGGGTACAGTGGAGCAGAGAATGGAAGGGGCCTGGATCCCTGCTGGCTGTGTGGAGCCGAGCTGCCCACACCACTTGCACTGTCCACCTTTGCAGTTTCTGCTTGAGGGAACAAAATCTTGTGTGGTTGGGTCAATGGTAATTCAGGGTCTCTGTTCTTTGCTGCTGAACCTACTGCTGGTGGATATAAGCGCCTGCGGTGCTTCAGGACCCTGTGCTGAGGACTGGGACTTCGAGAGTGGATAAGAGAAAGACAACGCCTGCTCCCAGGGAGCTTAGAGTCGAGAGAGAGAGAGAGAGAGATCAAAGACATCATGTTACCTGAAATAAACCAGGCACTGAAAGACACATTCTGCATGATCTCACCCACATGTAGAATCCAAAACTTTGATCTCATAGAAATAGAGAGTGGAACAGTGGTTCCCAGAGGCCGGAGGGGTGCAGGTAGGAGCTTGGTCAATGGGTGCAAAGTTCCAGTGAGACGGGAAGGACAGGTCTGGTGCGCTATGACACAGTGGGTTAATAAGAACATACTATATATTTCAAGAAAGCTGGCAAAGAGGATCTCAGTGTTATCACAACACAGAAATGATAAAGGTCTGAGGAGGCTGCCATGCTAACTACCCTAATTTGATTATTATGCCACGTGTGCACGCATGGAAACATCATGGCGAACCCCAGAAACATGTATAATTGTTATGCGTCAATTCAAAACAAAATTTTTTTTAAAAAGTAAGCTAATGAACACATTCACCCAAGCTGATAAATTCAATAAACTAAGGAAATGGCTGGCTTGCTAAGTTAGAGAATAATGGAGACAGACAGCAAATAGAAGCTAGAAAGGGCTTCTGAAGGAGGCGGGTTTTAGGGAAAGGTAGAAAGAGGAGTAAAGGGCATTATAAGAAATTGTCTCCTATTATTAATCTTGGCCAAAATTCAGAAATGGGAAGAGAGAGGCTGATCCATCTGCAGCCGACAAGGGCATTTGTACAGGGCAAGGACCCAACCCCGCAGCAGGGAAGGGAGCTCCTCCCACGCCTGGGCAGGTGGTCCTGGGGTGTCCTCAGTGGGTCAAGCCCTGGGGCTGTAGCTGGCTGCCGTCGGGTTGCATCCAGCTCAGGGAACACTCAGTCACTAGCCTGAGTCTCCAGACTGCCTGGGACACAACGGCTCTTTGCATGAATGCAGATTCCTGGGCCCTGCTCATTGGAGATTTCTGATTTTGTGGAATTAAATTGTATTGGTGAGATCTAAAAAGCCCAAGGAATAATGAACTTTCAAAAACTCAGATTTAAAAGGGGTTTCAGGTGGTCCGGCCCAAACACCCACAGGGCTATGACCGCCTCTCACCTTTACCTGCCTGCACGGCTGCCAGCAGAGAAGGGGTCTGCCATTCCAGGGCTGCAGTCTTCTCCCTGTGGGGAATTGTATTGAAAGGAAATCTGTGCCGGGAGTGGTAGTTCACACCTGTAATCCCAGCACTTTGGGAGGCTGAGGCAGGCAGATCACTTAAGGTCAGGAGTTCGAGACCAGCCTGGCCAACATGGTGAAACCTTGTCTTTACTAAAAATACAAAAAGTAGCTGAGCATAGTGGTGGGCACCTGTCATCCCAGCTACTCAGTGGGCTGAGGCGGGAGAATCACTTGAACCTGGCAGGCAGAGGTTGCAGTGAGTCAAGATCGTGCCACTGCACTCCAGCCTGGGCGACAGAGCAAGACTCTATCTCTAAATAAATAAATAATGAAGAAAGGAGATCTGACCCCCCTTGCAGGGCTGCCTCTGGAACTACCGAAAATAAGATTAATCTCTTTTCCAAATGAGAAGCTTTCAACTATGTGGGGCCACTTACTACGGCCCTGGACATCTCCTCTTTCCTGGGCTAACTATCCTCGCATCCCACAGCCATTTATCTTGTAAGCTTCACTGGCAGGACCCCAGTCCTCTGGTGCAGCAGCCTGGGAAGGGCGGCCTCCTCTCGGCTGGCCCGGAATCCAGAAAGAAGGGAGACGATGGAGACGGGAATATGTGTGCCACGTTCTTCGGAGGGATTCCACATCCAGGGCCCCACTTCCTAGCTGTAGCCTGGAGATATCTGAAGAGGCTTCAAAATGATTTAGTTTAACCTCCTGAGTTAGTTTCCTAGGGGCGTTATAACAAACGACCCCAAACTGTGTGGCTTCAAACAACAGAAGTGTGTCCTCCACAGTTCTGGAGGCCCGAAGTCCTACATCATGGTGGCAGGGCTGGTTTCTTCTGCGGCTGTGAGTGGGAGTCTCTCCGGGGCTCTCTGCAGCTTCTGGCAGGTGTGGGGAAGCCTGGCTGCTGGATGCATCACTCCAACCTCTGCCTCTGTCTCCACATGGACTCCTTCCCCGTGGCTCTGTGTCTTCTCCCCTTCTCTTCTCTTCTAAGGACTCTTGGCATTGTATTTAGGGCTTACCCTAAACCAGAATGATCTTATCGCGAGATTCTTATCTTAACTACATGCACAAAGGCCCTTGGGCCAACTAGGGGCACACTCTGATGTTCCTGTTGGAAGGAGGTGGCACCATTTAACCCAGCAGAACTCTTACTTTACAGATAAATGCCATGGGGGGCAAAAGGGGAGTGGCGTGCCCAGGAGCCCTGCAGAGTTCGTGAGGAACCCGAGCCTTAACACCCCAGGTCTGCCCTCCCCACCCTCTCACACGGAGAACACAGAACAACAGGACAGACGGCGGCACACACTGACCCGGCATTGCTGCAAAACGCGAGGCTTCCGTGAAGTTCTCAAGTAATTGAAGCTTACCTCTTTGAGGACAAAATCATGTTTAAAATGCTCTTTTGATGGTAAGCGTTCTAAACCATAGAAACATACTCTCCCAATGTACTTAAGAGAATGCAAGTTTGAAAAAGTCCGTCGGCATTTTGTTGGTAACTCAGGGTGGTTGCCGAGGGGCCATTCCGAGCCGGGGCTGGGCTGTGATCCTTCCAGTTCTGCTTGACTGGCTGGGCCGTGGCCCCTGCCTCAGGTGCCCCCGCATCGCTGGCTTCTGGACGCGGTAACTGCCAGCTGTTTCCCCCCAAGAATTGGCCCTTCTCAGAACGGCAGCCCATTCATTCGCCAGCCCTTAATGGGATGTGTGACGGAATACACTTTGAGGGGGTGGGTGGAGATATTAATCTTTGTTTTGCTTTTCTTATTTCTCCCCCTCATCCCATTTCAAGCAGATCACCCGGCTCTTTGTAATTTTTTTGCCTCGGGGATTTTTTTTTTCCAGGCAGAAAGCCAAAGCAGCTCAAAGCCAAAGGCTCTTTCTGTCTTTTGTAAAAACCTAAACCCATTTCATAAAAACCCAAACCCAGGAGGCGAGTGGGAGGGAGAGGGCAAGACTCACTGAGGCTGGGAAGAGGAGGAGGCTGGTGTCCCCAAGGGCCTAAGGTCTGAGCACAGCTCCAAGGCACAGCCTGGGAGGGTGGAGCACACTCGGCTGCCCATGTTGTGCCCCGAGGCTCTCATCCCTGGCAAGGATCCCCAGGCACCGGGCAGGACGCAGGAACGGCTGCCAGCCTGAGGGCAGCAGGACGTGGGTGAGAGTGGCTGCTGAGGCGGTGGTGACAGCTCCCAGCTCCCAGCCCTGCAGCTCTTCTGGGCACCATGGAAGCTTCTGGATCCTGGAGGGACTCTAGGACGGGAGAGAGTTGCATTTTCTGCCAGCCCCACAGGGTGGGGCTCCAAGTTGGGTTTAAGTTGAATTAAATAAACAAAGAAATGAACCTTCTGGATTTCTGGACAGCACGGCCCTACACGTTCATGCTCTGAGGCCTCTTCTCTGCTCCGAATACGCGGCAGCATTAGAGAAAACATATTTCAACAAAACAAGCCAAGCATCACAGACACCAAAACCAGGCAGAACAAAACCCGTGGGTGGGGTCTGAGATGGGGCTTCCGGTCCGGAACCAATGCGGGGGAAGCGCTGGCACCTGGGGCAGCACACAGGGTTGGGAGCAGAGGCCAGCTGACTGCATAGAGAGACCCCCACCCCGGAGAGGTGGGGTGGGGGTCTCTCCAGCTGAGTGCTTCCTGGGCTTCAGCTTCCAAAGATTCGAGGACAAGGAGGTAGGAGGAAGCGGCCTCCTGTCTGGGACCCAGCTAAGGCACCACCGATGCCATTACTCCATTTGTGATTTAGCCGATGCTCTGTGGGACATGAAACCTGGTTCACAGAGGGCATCCTTGGAGGCTGGGCAAAGACTGATGCAAACCGTCAGGGCAGACAGGGTTGAGTGTGTGTGAGGGGTGTGGACAGGGAGAGAAGGAGGAGGGTGGAGAGGGACACGGGAGAGAACCAGAGCAATAGGAAAATATCCTTAAAGTAAGTTTTTTAGCATCTTAAAGAGGAAAGACAAGAAATAGCCTAAAAAGAGTAATTAGCTATACACAAAACTTGGCAGAAATGAAAAAGGTCAGAACTGATGGAAATGGAAAATATCTAATTAGTAAACCTGAAAATTAAAAAGATGCTCATTGAAATAAAAAAGAAACCAGCAAACGCAATCAAATCCTCAACAAATGGGTGAATTGGAAGACGGACATAAGGAATTCTCCAAGAACGCGTCCCACAGCGACTGAGATTTCAAAAGAAAATCGCCCCAAAGGAGCAGGCAAGAGACCGGCAGAGTCGCCTGGGCAACTCTGCCTCGTCTTGGAGGAGGTCTGGGAAAGAGGAGCAGCAGGCGGGAGAATGAGATTGAACAGACAATGCCGAGAAGGGTCCCAAGCCCAGGAAAGACACAACCCTCAGGCCGGAAGCCACTGTGAGCAAGTCGACCAAACGTAAACCCCATCTCTGCATGTCGCTGGTCAAATGCGTCCATAAAGTACCCACTTGCTGTAAAAACACTATTCACCTTTGGGCATTTATAAACAATAACAATAACAAAGATAGGACGAGATACGGGAAATAACGTTCCTTGTTCAGAAAAAGGATGTAGATACTTTAGACTTCATTAGAAAAAACCCAGAGTTCCGAATATAGATTAAAAATGAAGGATAGTCACTGCCAAGAATAGAAACAAAAATCTACAGCCGCCAAATCATCTCGGGGGGAAAGAAAAATCCAAAAATGTTATCATACTTAGAAAACGCAGAAAAGATAAAGCAAAGGAAAATCATGGTAAATGAAATGTCACATACAATAATAGAAATAATTTTAATTACTTTAGTATTAACCATAACTGTAAAGGGATTAAGCTCATGTACAAAACCTGGAGACTACAGGATTAAACCAACATCCCCCAAATTCAGCTAGATGCTGCTCATAAATATACACATAAAACAAGCCAGAGACTTTGTTTTTGTTTTGTTTTGTTTTTCTGAGAGAGTCTCGCCCTGTCACCCAGGTCGGAATCCAGTGGCACGATCTTGGCTCACTACAGTCTCCGCCTCCAGGGCTCAAGTGATTCTCGTACCTCAGCCTCCTGAGTAGCTGGGATTACAGGCATGCGCCATCACGCCCGGCTAATTTTTATATTTTTAGTAGAGATGGGGTTTCACCGTGTTGGCCAGGCTGGTCTCGAACTCCTGACCTCAGGTGATCTGCCCACCTCAGCTTCCCAAAGTGCTGGAATTAATGGTATGAGCCACCTCGTCCTGCCAGTTGCTTTTTTTCTTTTTTTTTTTAAAGGATGAAAAACAGCAACATGCAGCAAATACAGATAAAAGGAAGAGGGTGTATCAATAAGATAGTTAGATTTATTGCAAAAACCTTCACAGGCTCTAAGGACTGACTGGGCTAAGCCATGCGGCAGGAACGATCCGATTCTCAGGGCTTACAACTACAGGGCAACTTCTCACTCCGCCGCCCATGGGCCGTGGCTCTGCTCCCTAATGTCCTGGCCAGGAGCGGCTCCACCTGGGACATTGCTGGGCTCGTGCAGAGAGGGCAGGGAGACTTCCGGAACCACAGGCTGGCTCTCAGTGCTTCTGATGGGAAGTGTCCCACATCACTTGGCCCACACTTCCCTGGCCGAGAAACCCTCCCGAGCTCAGTGGTGAGGACTGGATCTTCTCATCATGGGGAGGGGAATGAAAATCAGGGCAAACAGCGACAGCCCACCCCATGCTGCGCAGAAATGCCACGCCGTAACAAACAGGCCAGGCCATCGCCGTAAGCTTGCGTGCATGTAAGAAACAAACATTTTATGCACAAGGAAGCTTTTTCACCAGTGTGGACTCAGCACCTCGGGAGGTTGTCTGCAATTTCTATTTGCTATGGGCCGAACATTTGTGTCCCTCCAAAACTGACAGGCTAAAATCCTCACCTCCAGGTTGATGGTATTAGGAGGCGGGGCCTTTAGGAAGCGATGAGGTCATGGGGGCGGAGTCCCCATAAATGGGATCAGTGCCCTTAAAAAAGAGGCCCCAGAGAACTCCATCAGCCCTTCCACTGTGTGAGGGCACAGCAAGAAGGCACTGTCTGTGAACCAGGAAGCAGCCCCCGCCAGACACTGCATCTGCCTGGCTCTTGGACTTCCCAGTCTCCACAGCTGTGAGAGACAGATCTTACTGTCTAGGAACCGCCCGGTTCATGGCATTTTGTTACAGCAGCCTGAACGGACTGACACCTGTTCCTTCTGCTGACACTGAGGGTCATTTGGGACAAGACAGGGACTCATCAAAAATTATCAGGGGTGGCAGGGCTCCGTAGCCCAAGCCTGTAATCCCAGCACTTTGGAAGGCAGAGGCAGGAGGATTGCCTGAACTCAGGAGTTCGAGACCAGCCTGGGCAACATGGTGAGACCCCCCCCATCTCTATAAAAATAAACATATTTTTATTTGTTATGCCTGTGGTCCCAGCTCCTTAGAAGACTGAGGCAGGAGAATTGCTTAGGCCTGGAAGGTCCAGGCTGCAATGTGTCTTGATTGCACCACTGTACTCCAGCCTGGGTGGCAGAGTGAGGCCCTGTCTCAATTAAAAAAAAAAAAAAAAGAGACTATTGGGGGAACTTGGCATCCATTGCTTTTGTCTCTGTTCCTACCACAGCCCCACTCTGCCTTCTGAGGAGGCTGCCTCTGTAACTGAGTCATGCTGGCCACAGCCAACTGGATGGACCGGAGCAGGAAACTGACCCCAGGCCACTTTTGGCAGACTGCCCAGTGGCCTGTGGCCTGGCCTGGCAGGAAAGCTCTGCTCCAGAAGCCCACTCTAAAGCAGCTCAGGACAGAGTGATCGGGTCTGGGGAGTCCAGCGTGGGGGTGCGAGGCAGAAGCCAGGAGGGGCAGGAGGAAAACCGAGTGCTGAGACTGGAGAGAAGGGAAAAGGGCCAGCTGGCCTGGCCGGGGCCTGGAAGTGGAGTGCCTGAGAGTCAGTGATGGACTTCGTGGCTGAGCAGTGACAAACAAATGTGTCCTGGGTAACATTCCCGCCCTCCCAAAGGCCTGCTCTGAGCTGGCAACGTTTCTCCCAGCTTCCTGCGTCTCTCCAGCCCTCACCTCGTTAACCCCAGCAACTTGAGTACATCTCTGTTCCTTAGAACAGGACCGATCTGACAAACAAGTCTGTCGCACTCATAATCTTCATATTAGATTTAACACAACCCGTGGGATCGTGGGGTGGGGCCGCCTCTCCGGTAGATATTTTTACTGCCGCTCAGAGGGACTTTAAAATTTATTCTCCATTTCATGGCTGTATTTGAGATACTTAAGATTTCTGGAAGCCCAAGTGCTGCAGCAGAAAGAGCCCAGGGCTTGGAGGTGGAGGACTTGATTTTTATTCCTGGCTCGGTCAGTGTTCAGCCTGTGACCTTGAATGAGATTTACACTCTCTGGGCTTTATTTTCTTCTTGGAATGCGAATATCTTCCCTGCCTACTTGATGAGTTCATATGTGTGCACGCACTAAGCAGACGCCAGTCCTGTGGGGCTGACTTTTTAATTGGGAAGCTGAGATGGTTCCAGAGATGTGCCCAGGTTCACCCACCTTTCCTGTGCGTGGCTGTCAAATGGTGACGTTCTTTCTCCCTGGGCCCCTCCTTCCACACCCCACGTGCTTCTCAGAAAACAGCTGCAAACCTCAGATAGAGGCTTCTTCCCCACCAGATGTGAGCAGAAACAACATTTAAAAGGTGTATAGCCAGGCATGGTGGTTCACACCTGTAATCCCAGTGCTTTGGGAGGCCAAGGCAGGAGGATTACTTGAACTCAGGGGTTCGAGTCCAGCCTGGGCAGCATAACAAGACGTCAATGCTACAAAAAAATAGCCAGGTATGGTGGCATGTGCGTATAGTCCCAGCTGCTCAGGAGGCTGAGGCGGGAGGATCACTTGAGCCTGGGAGGTCCAGGCTGTAGTGAACTGGGACCATGCCACTGTGCTCCAGCCTGGGTGACAGGTTGAGATTAAGAAAGAAAGGAAAGAAAAGAAAAGAAAAGAAAAGAAAGAAAGAAAGAAAGAAAGAAAGAAAGAAAGAAAGAAAGAAAGAAAGAAAGAAAGAAAGAAAGAAAGGAAGGAAGGAAGGAGAGAGAGAAAGAAAGAAAGAAAAGAAAAGAAGGAAGGAAAGAAAGGAAGGAAGGAAAGAAGGAAAGGAAGGAAGGAAGGAGAGAGAGAAAGAAAGAAAGAAAA
The DNA here is from genome assembly GCF_049350105.2 of Macaca mulatta. NCBI lineage: Eukaryota > Metazoa > Chordata > Mammalia > Primates > Cercopithecidae > Macaca > Macaca mulatta. Next base: position 144,241,475 of record NC_133417.1, on the reverse strand, counting down.
GAAAAGAAGGAAGGAAAGAAAGGAAGGAAGGAAAGAAGGAAAGGAAGGAAGGAAAGAAAGAAAGAAAGAAAAAGAAAGAAAGAAAGAAAGAGAAAGAGAAAGGGAGGGAGGAAGGAAGGAAGGAAGGAAAGAAAGAGAGAGGGAAAGAAAGAAGGAAGGAAAAAGGAAGAAAGGAAGAAAGGAAGGAAGAGAAGGAAGGAAAGAAAGAAGGAAGGAAGGAAAGAAAGAAAGAAAAAGGAAAAGAAAGAAAGAAAAGGAAGAAAGAAAGAGAAAGGGAGGGAGGGAGGAAGGAAGGAAAGAAAGAGAGGGAAAGAAAGGAAGGAAAAAGGAAGCAAGCAAGGAAGGAAGGGTATACCATTTAAATGTAAATCATCTATAATTTTGAAATATCTAGTTAAAAACGTAAATCTGAGTATTTCCTATGGGTAGGAAATATTCAGGGTGGGTCCTCGGGGACTTGGGGGTATGTTTTGCTGCCTTTGCTGGGGAATCTGCAGATGCATACAGACACTGGTCTTGCTTCGGGGGAGAGACCCCCCCAGGACTGCTGGGTCTACCTCTCCTCCCAATAGATGGGTCTAGACCTGGTACAATCAAGACAGGAAGGTGACCCAGGCACCTGCCGGTCCCCTGCATCATGCCGAGGGAGCGTGGTTCACATCACCTCCTCCCCTAACTCACAGAGCTGCAGTTCTTTCCCATCCTGCCTTCATGGGAGGCTTTGCTGTTGAATGATGGGCATTTAGGGAGTGCCGTGCGTCTCTGGCATACAGGTGCATCCCTTTGCTGTCCATTCTCAGGAGCTGCAGCCGTTCTGCTGGGGAGCGAGCAGGGTGGGGTGCCACAGGCTCTCATAAAGGGTCCTCGTAGCCTCATGAAATCAGTTGCTGTTTTCCTAAGTCTCTGGCTCTCTATTAATTACTCTTACTTTGTTGTTCTGGAGCCAAGAGCAACACTTCTGGGTCCAGGGTGGGATTAAAAGTTTTCGTCTTTATGGTGTTACCAGGGAGCATGAAGGGCACTGAACGGGGCCAAGGGTCGTGCTTTCCCATCGCCCTTTTTCGCCAAGAGGGACAAGAGGTCCAGCACCGAGGCCACACTGGCCCCCAGGGCCTCTCCAGGAAAGCCGGCCCTTGGTTTGCTCCAGATCTAACCCCCAGTCCTTGGCAGAGAGACAAACTTAAGATTTTCAGGAGGGAGGAGAAAGGTAATATTTTAAGGAGCTTTCGAGCTTTCTGAGCGTTAATTTTAGGTCATAGAAAGGTCAAGCAGGCCTTTCCAAAGCACTAAGAATGTGATGAAACCTCTGTTGTGTGGGGTGGACGGCGGTGGCTGGTGCTGGATCGCAGGCCTGGAGCAGTCTTTCGTGTGTTCACAACACTTTACTGTGAGCTGTGGGAACCCACATCTCCCTGCCCTCCCGAGCCAGCCAGGAAACTGGCACAGTTTTCACCAGTGGCCCACACAAGCTGGAGGCCAGCACTTTGTCATACTGTATTTTTAGATTACATTTTTCCCTTTTCCCCCTTTTAAAGGAATTCAGCCTAGTGCCCAGAACAAGCTCTTGCTGGGCCGTGTGTGAAGGCGGGCCGACGCAGAGGCCTGGGCAGCCAGGAGCCCACGGTCTTACCTTGTCCCACGGCATGGCCGAGCCCCACGCTGAGCCTGCCCAACATGGTGAAGGGGACACGGTTCCAGGCGACCAGCTGGCTCGAAGCCAGTGACAGCTGTCCCAGAGGTGAGGCGTTCTAGGGAAAAGGATGCACGGGGCACTCCCTGCCCCTTGGAAGTGGGACTCTGGCCCCTCTGTGGGGATGCACGGGTCTGAGCAGCCCACCCTCTGCAGGTGACCTGGGCAAAACTGGGTCAGGTCTCTTGCAGAGGCTGGCATTTGGCCAGAGCCCCGAGGAAAGGGCAGCCGAAGTTGCTCCTCCTGCAGCCCTGGGCTCTGCTCCTGGCTGCCCCCAGACCCTCCTAACCCTCAGGGACAGGGGAACCAGGGGCCACACTATGAAGGGGCCCTGCCTGCCGCTCAGATGCCCTCTCTGGCATCTACCTCGCATGGCCTGGTGGGATGAAGGGAGCGGAGCTGGCTCCATCACCACTGGTCAGATGTCTCCAGCTCGGGCCAACTCCTGCAGAAACCAGCCTCAGAGCTCCCGGTCCTTCCTGGTGGCTGAGGAGTCCTGGAGTTCAAGGACGCGAAGTTCCAGATGGAGGCACCCGTGCTCCTCAGGGATGGAAGGAGCTGAGAGCCACGTGGTGGCTCTGAGGCTGGTGGATGCCCCTCTCCCAGCTCAGCTGCCTAGCCTCTGAGTGCCTAAAAAGCTGGGCAAGACCAAGCAGATCCAGGGCCTGGGTTGCCTGGAACATACAAAACTAAGTCACAGACATCATCACCTTTAAGCTCGAAAAGTTCAGTGCCCATCTCCTAAAAAGAATACATAATAAAAATAATAATACATTCTCTAGCATGGCACGATAAAGTTATCAAATTCAGAAAATGTAACATTGATATAATACTATTATCAAAAAATGCAGTTTGCAACCACATCTTGCCCATTGTCCTAATAATGTGCTTGGTAGCATCTCCACCCCCAACTCCCAATCCAGGATTACACAACGCTTTTGTTTGTTGTGTCTATTAATATTCTTGAGCTTCCTTTGGTCTTGTTAAAAAAGCTTCTTTAATTGTGGTAAAAAACACATAATTTAACATTTGCCATCTTAGCCATGTACATTCCAGTAGTGTTAGTCATGTTGATTCACATTGCCATGCAACCATCACCTCCATTCATCTCCAGAACTTTTTCATCTTCCCAAACTGAACCTCTATACTTATCAGACACTAACTCCCCATTCCTCCTCTCCCCAGCCTCTGGCAACCAACATTCTACTTTCTGTCTCTAGGACTTTGACAACTCTAGGTGCCTCATTAAAATGGAATCATATAATCTTTTGTGATTGGCTTATTTCACTCAAATAATGTCCTCAGTGTTCATCCATGTTGTAGCATGTGTCAGAGCTCTTTCCTTTTTAAGGCTGAATAATACAGCATTGTAGGTGTATACCAGATTTTATCCATTTACCTGTCAATGGACACTTGTGTTGCTTCAGCCTTTTGACTGTTGTGAATAATGCCACTATGAACATTGTGTGTCTTTTGTGTTTTAGCACATTTTTGAAGAGTACAGCCCACTTGTTTGGTACAATGCCCCTCAATTTGGATTTGTCTCATGGTTGCCTTATGATTTTATTTATGGTTGCATTTTTGGCAAGGACGCAAAACAACTGATGTTGTGTCCTTCTCAGTGTACCATATCAGGAGGCACACAAAGTCCCTTTGTCCCATGATTAGAGATGTTACTTTGATCGCTTGGTTAAGGTGATGTTGCAGAGTCCTCCACTGTCAATATACATTTGTTTGAAACTTTGAAACTGTAGAAACAAGCTGTTTCCTAATATACTTTGACTCATTGGTTTTAGCATCTGTTGATGATTCTTGCATGAATCATTTATTACTGTATTGGTTGCAAAATTATTATTTTCTAAGTCTTATAATTCCTTTCACATTTATTAGTTGATATTCTACTTACAGTAGAAGACATTTCCTTCTCTTCTGTTTCTTTCTAAAATAAATATGGACACATGGTCTTTCTCTCTTTTTAACAAATTTAATGCATTCTAGCCCATTGGTCTTACTATTCATCTTGATCCTCACATTGCCTTTGGTTTGGCCAGTGGGAGCCCCTTCTTTTCATATGCTTACATCATATTTTGAGCATTTTTTTTTTTGAGATGGAGTCTCACTTTGTCACCTGGGCTGGAGTGCAGCAGCGTGATGTCAGCTGACTGCAAGCTCCGCCCCCTGGGTTCATGCCATTCTCCTGCCTCAACCTCCCGAGTAGCTGGGACTACAGGTGCCCACCACCACGCCTGGCTAATTTTTCTTTTGTATTTTTAGTAGAGATGGGGTTTCACCGTGTTTGCCAGGATGGTCTCAATCTCCTGACCTCTTGATCTGCCTGCCTCAGGCTCCCAAAGTGCTGGGATTACAGGCATGAGCCACTGTGCCTGGCCACAGTTTTGTTTTTTGTTTTTTTTTTTTAACTTTGTGGCAGAAACAAGACATTCTAGGCTTCTCTCACTTGCTTCGGTCCTGGACTCAACCACTTCTCCAAAGAACTCTGCTCTCTCTTAGTGAAGAATGGGATTTAGGGACCAAGTCTGGCCACTAGTGTGCTCACTGTTGATGGGTATCACGGTTTCAGAGCCCTTTCCATGGACAGAGCCAGGATATCTATATAAATATGAATACCACATGCACAAACATTTTCAAGCTTTTTGTGTGGTATTCATATTTATATAGGTATCTTGGCTATGAGTTCATCAAAACTGTTCTCAGGTTAGCCTAATGCTGCAAAGTCCTAACTTGCCTTCCACTATTCCACATTTGTTTCTCCTTTTCCTACATCTTTATAATTACTCATTTACACAATCATAGCACACACACAAAATAGTTTCAAAAACAACCATACTGAGTACAGTTCAAGATTTATACCCAGCAAAAGGATCGTTTTCTCTCTAGACTGAGGTTATCCTCAAATGTTACTTTAATATGTTTTTTCCCCTTCTATGTGGTTACTGTTCTGGTCATCTGTTGCCTTATAACACACTGCCCAACACTTAGAGGTGTAAAAACATTTCATTTTCCTCACAATTTTGTGGTTGACTGTGTTCAGCTGGTTGGTTCTTATTTGGGATGTCTCATGTGGGTGTAGCAGATAGTGTGAAGTCAGGCGAGGACTCAGCCTGGATGGATGTCCGAGATGGCTTCATCACTCATGTGGGGCCTCAGCGCCCCCTCCACGACTCCCTTTCCAGCAGAGGAGCCTGAACTTCTTGTACAGAAACTCAAGGCTTCAAGAGAGGCAGTGAAGGCTGCTGGGCCAGTGAAGGCATGTTCCTGAAGCTGGCCCCAAATCATTTATTTCCACCATATTCCGTTCATCCAACGAGGCACAGGGACTTCCTCAAGTTGAGGGAAAGAAGAAAAAGGTGCCCTTTTCCAAAGTTATACCAAGGTCACGTTGCAGAAGAGTTAGTGGGGTGGGGGCTGTGGGCACAGTTGTGTTTGGGAATTACAGCAGTTACGTCAGCCCTGTAAGATGCAGCTGGGTTCGTTTGTTTCTGTGTATATATAGCTTTATGTTTTTCCCTTCCTTCCTTGTTGACTCAATTTTTTTGAATATGTAAAATATTAACTTAGTTCCAGGAATCAAAAACTATACAAAAGAGATATGGTGTACTCAGAGAAGTACCAATCCCTTCCTATCCCATCCACGCCATTCCTACTAATTCCTCCAAACCTATTTCGTGTCTGGTTTATTTTAGTTTCTTTTTTTAAGAATAAGTGTATGTACTTACTTCCTTTCCTTCCTTAAACAAAAGTTAACACTGTATATATACTTGTGTGCACTTGCTTGTATCACTTAATATGGTGTCTTGACGTGCCACGTGAGTTCGTAGCAGTCTTTCTCTTTCCACAGCTGCATAGTGCCCCACTCTGTGCCACCATTAATTCAACACATTTCCTCTGTGTGGGCATTCAATATTTTTTAATTATAAAAAATCCCTGCTATATTGGATACCTTTATTTATTTATTTTACTAAGATGGAGTCTTGCTCTGTCACCCAGGCTGGAGTGCAGCAGCATGATCTCCGCTCATTGCAACCTCTACTTTCTGGGTTCAAGCAATTCTCCCTGCCTCAGCCTCCCAAGTAGCTGGGATTATAGGCTCCTGCCACCACGTGCCCAGCTAATTTCTGTATTTTTTTAGTAGAGACAGGGTTTCACCATGTTGGCCAGGCTGATCTCGAACTCCTGACCTCAAGTGATCCACCCACCTGAGCCTCCCAAAGTGCTGAGGTTGCAGGCATGAGCCACGGCACCCAACTGGATAACTTTATATACAGGTATTTTTGTATAGTGGGGTATATCTTTGGAGTAAATTCCTAGGAAAAAAAATTCCTTCAGGCAGAGCCTGGGGACCTGTGCTTTACCTGGAGTGCTAACAGGAGTTAGGAGTTTCTAGACTGTGGGATCCTAGTTGATGAGCAGCAGCAGGTTAGAGGTGGGCATGCTGGAAACAGCAGGGAATGACATCTGTCCAGCCTGACACCAAGATTTTTCTTGAAAGACAGGAAAAACTGTACGAAACAGGAGAAACAATTTTCAAGATTTTATGGTAGTAATTTGCACATATAATTTCTATCCCCTACTTACATAAAAGTAGAGATTACCAGAAACCTCTGTGTACCTATCACCCAGCTTCAACGAACATTAGCACTTGGCTGCACTGTTTCAGAAATAAAAGAATTTACAAAGAATTTACAAAGCTCTCATGTAGAGGCATAGTCTCTGAGGTCTCCTGCAAACCCCCACCCATCGAGTGGGATCCTCACTGTGGCCCATCTCAGTTCAAGAGAGGTCTCTGTTCATGTCAATGACCTTGAGTTTGTAGAGAAAAGAATACTGTTTAGTGTGGTTCTCTTAAGAGGTTGGAGAAGTGGTTAACTACCCCTCCCCACACCAAAAAAAAAAAGACTTCTACAGAAATGCTTTGAGGGTTTGATGCTGAAAGTGGTGGCTGCTCGGCTGCTTCGAGCTCATCTCCACGCAGAGGACTTCACAGTAACTGAGGCATCCCGTGCTTCTTCCCTGCAGACACGGGGCCAGTTGTAGCTGCGGACTCCACTCTTCCGGCCTCTATGGTTTTTGGCATTAGTGCCATTTTTCTGGGTTATTCTCCGACAAGCCTGAGGTTTGTATTTACAAAACAAAAAACACAAAACAACCCACCAGTGCCAAGCTGCTCAGTGCTGCTATGTGGGAGAACGACGCCCCCAGCCACAGAATGACAGCCGAGTGGCAAATGAGCTAAACCTTGTATTTCTTTTTGTGCGAAGAGCATTGTAACAATAATAAGCATTAAAAATGGAAAGCCCTCCCTTCAGGGTTTTCCTGTTTTCTACCAATCCACATGGGTTCATAACCTTTACGTAGTCACGGCCATCCTATAAATAAATACCACTTGGTAGGGAACACCGTCTCTCTGGGCAGCGTCATACAGTCTCTGTCCAAATTGCTACGGGGTCTTCCATCCTTCACATCTATCACCTCGCCATTACTCTCATGGCTTCTGGGCAGGGCAACCTACATTTCCAGCCAGGTTTCTCTAACACATGGGCTGCAATCCAGCCCCACAAGGGAACATGGTTGCAAAGAGAAATGGAAAGAGATTGCAGTCTAGTAAGAGCAGGTCAAGGAGATGATGGGAGAAGATGAGGTGGGTACATCCTTCCCTCTCGGGCAGTGGGACAATCCAGGGAAGAGAGGTGGAATGGTGGGGGCTAGATAAACTCAACCCCCAAAAGTCAGAGTGTCTGACACTTTTGCTGAAGAGGAAGATCCAAGTGTGGAGGAGGAGAGAGAGAAATAATTTAGTTTGATCCAAACAAGGTTAACCCTGGGTCCCATCCAGGTGAATGGAGTCGGGGAAGCCCAAGGATGTGAGGTCAGTGGAGGGTTGACGGCTGGGGTCTTGGAGGAGTTTGCTGTGTGGTGTCAACTCCACAGGGAGAGACAGGAAAAGAGCAAGGAAGAGGGGAGGAGGACTGGCCTGAGGCCTGTATCTGGAGGTGGACACACACCAAGGAGCCATTGGCTTGCAGGTTCCCTGTGTGATGGTAAACCAAAAATAAAATCCTAAGCTCTGCAGCTGAATGAATGGACCCCCTTCTCAGTTAAGGGGATTCTAAAGAAACCTAAAAAATTAATTCAGGCCACAATGGCCAAGAAGCGGTCAGACATGACTCATGCCTTTGTCCCTATGGAGTTCAGGCACAGCTGACCAGCATTAGCATTAAAACAGAAATCTGAAGACTGACAAGGCAGTCTCTTGGCCAGGTGTAGTGGTTCATGCCTGTAATCCCAGCACTTTAGGAGGCTGAGGTGGGCAGATCACCTGAGCTCAGGAGTTTGAGACCCGCCTGGCCAGTGTGGTGAAACCCCGTCTCTACTAAAAATACAAAAATTTCACTGGGTGTGGTGGTGCTTGCCGGTAGTCCCAGTTATTCAGGAGGTTGAGGCAGGAGAATTGCTTGAGCCCAGGAGGCGGAGGTTGCAGTGAGCTGAGATTGCGCTACTGAACTCCAGCCTGGGTGACAGAACAAGACTCTGTCTCAAAAAAAAAAAGAAAAAAAAAGCAAACTCTTGTTAGCAATAAGATATCAAATTCCAGCATGACTCTACCATAGCATCACATGACACATAGCAGACCCTGAAGAAATATCAAAGTATTTTATCCCAAAATGTATTTTTGTGACATATTTTGTAATGGCCCTGCAAAGCTGTCTCTTGTGATGAAAATTTGTATTGTGTGGAGAATTCTCTTCCCTTTTCAGGTCTTTTTTCTGCTCCTGAAGAGATTAACTGATAGTCTAACACCTTCTAAAAGTCTCTATTTCTTCTAAGGGTAGCCACCGAAGAGACTTCATCTATATAATAAAAACCTTGGATTCCACAGCCCCTTATCTTAACCTAGACATTCCTTTCTATTGATTCCAGGTCTCTAGATAATAACTCAACCCTTTTAACCAACTGCCGATCAGAAAATCTTTGACTCCACCTGTGATCTGTAAGCCTCCACTTTACTCCAAGTGGTTCTGCCTTTCTGGACTGAACCAGTGCACACCTCACATACATGGGTTGATGTCTCACATACATGGGTTGATGTCTTACATCTCCCTGAAACATATAAAACTAAGTTGTAAACGAACCACCTTGGACACAGGTTCTCAGGACCTCCTGTGGCTGTGTCATGGGTCATGGTCCTCACATGTGGCTCAGAATAAATCTCTTCAAATATTTTACAGGATTTGGATTTTTTTCATCGACATGATGGTTAATATTCAGTGTCAACTTGACTGGATTGAGGGATGCCTAGAGGTGAGGGAAGCATTGTTCCTGGGTGTATCTGTGAGGGTGTTGCCAGAGGGAACTGACATTCTAGTCGGCAGACTGGGAGAGGAAGGCCCACCCTCAGTGTGGGTGAGCACCATCCAATTGGCTGCCAGTGCAGCTGGTACAAAGCAGGCAGAAGAATGGGGATAAGCAGCTTGCTGAGTCTCTGCATCTGAGTCTCTTCCCATGCCTGATGCTTGCATCTTCTCCTCCTGCCTTTGGACATCAGACTCCAGGTTCTCTAGCCTTTGGACTCTGGGGCTTGCACTAGCAGCCTCTTGGGGGCTCTCGGGCCTTTGACAGCAGACTGAGGGCTGCACTGTCGGCTTCCATGGCTTTGAGGCTTTTGGGCTTAGACTGAGCACACCACTCGCTTCTCTCTTTTCCCAGCTTGCAGACAGCCTATTGTGCGGCTTTGCCTTATAATCTTATGAGCCAGTTCTCCCAATTAAACTCCCTTACATTTATTCTATTGGTTCTGTCCCTCTGGAGAGCCCTCACTAGTACAGCCAACCTCCATGTCTTTGGTACTCCCTCCTGCTGGTAGCCCAAAGCTGTCTGCACAAACGGGTCCAAGACTGAGCCATCCGTATCATCCCAGGGACTGCCCCAGGGATGAGATGTAGCTGCACACCTGACCTGGGTAGGGCTCATCAGAGACCCTCCTGCGTTTTCTGGCTGCCACTGGTGAGAGGGCCCCACGTCTCCAGCTAGGGGCCTCCCTGCCCTTGGTGGGCCCATGATCCTATAAGGCTGCTCTGGCTGACACTGAGTGCACTTGGACTCCAGCACTTGCCACCAGGGTCCTGCCCAAGCAGGTGCCTGTTTACAGATGGGCCAAGAATGAAGCCTGTGTGAGTGAGCAGATGGGACAGGGCACGACCGCCCACCACTGCCTTCTCGGGGAGGGAGGGCGGTGGCAGAGACAGATGGAGAGGAATCACTGGGGAAGGCTGACGGCACTGGGGCTGCCACAAAGGACCATGACCTGGGTGCCTTCAACAACAGGAACTTTCTCTCTCCCAGCTCTGGGAACCAGAAGTCTAAAATCAAGGTGTGTCAGGTCTGTGCTTCCCCAAAGGGTATTGTGGAGAATACTCTCGTCTCTTCCACCTTCTGGTGACTCCAACCTCTCCTCTTTGCCTCCATCTCCGCGTGGGCACAGCCCTTTCCTCTCCCTGTGTCTTCTCCTCTGTCTCTTAGGAGGACATCTGTCATTGGCTACTTAGGATCTACCCAGATCACCCGGGGTCATCTGGTCTGGAGATCCTTAATTTAATCACATCTGTAAAGGTCCTTGTTCCAAATAAGGAAACAGTCACAGGTTCTGGGACACGGGCTTATCTTTGGTGGAGGTCACCATTCAACCCACTACAGGTGTCGTGTGGAGTCGGGATGGGGACTTGGGTACAGTGACTAGACACACCCACTGCAGTGCCTGACAACCTGCAGAGTCAGACCCAGCTGCAGCAGTGCCCTGGGGGACCTGAGGCAAGGAAGGACTGGGAGGATGCCTGGCCTATGTCAAGGAGAAAGTTAGTAAAATCAAAGGACAGCCGTGCAGGGCCTGAAGAGGGATGATAAGGTGTAGCATTTACCCCTTTGCCCCCCTGTCGGGGGATCTGTGAAGACCAGCATCAGCTGCTTAGCCCCTGGGATGCACTGACTTCTTAACAGATTGACACTCAGTTCCCAATCCAAGCAGCACGTGCCAAGGAGGCCATAAGGAATCTCCTGTTTTGAGTTACTTTTTCATAACACCTCTACCCCTCTTCTCATCCAGTTCACATAGTTTATTTTAAATTTGGCAGTTCCAGGGACTGCCCGCCCCAGGAGTAGATGCTGTGATTTCTTCTTTGAACCCCTACAACTCCTCAAGCCTGACTTAGAGCATCCTCAAGTCACAAGAGAGACACAAAGGATGGAAAGACACAGAGGACACTTGCTAGCTTTCTCTTTTAAACGCCTGGCTCACCACATCCCCGACTCTCTGGGCTGAGCCAGGGCCCCAGGCTGGCCCCAGGCACTGCCCAGAGCAGGAGGTAGAGCTCACGCCTTGCATCCTGCCTGATGACAGACCTCAGAGAATTTCTGGGGCAGAGGAAAAGAGCATAATAAGCTTAATTTCAGCATTGTAAAGGTTATTATTATAATCATTTCCCTCTGAAGAATTGTAAATAATTCATTTGCAAAACTCTAGTTGAAGCCTCTAATTAGATTCTCCTTGGGCTCCTACAAAGCTCCTTCCTTTTCCAGTTGCGAAATCTGTTTCGTTTGCTTTTTGTTTTGTTTTGTTTTGACCCTTTCTCCATTCAACATGCTAAGAAATCAGCCTCATATTGTTTTTCTGTGTTCTCAAATTATGTTTCAATAGTGTGCCCTGCCGGTCCCCTCATCGGGGATGCTTGCGGGAGGGGAGGATGCTAGCGGGTGAGAAGGGCATTCTTGTTAGGCTACATTATGCTCCTCTCTCGGGGTTGTGAGGCTTCCCGGGAGTCAGATGCTCTGGTCCTTGCCTGCCCTCTGATCTCCAAGCCTGAAGCAGGTGGAAGACGGGGGGTCTCCTCAGGAGCGGGACAGAGCCTTCCACAGTGACCCAAGGCCTTACCGGATCTAAAATCCAGGGCTGTCTCTACTGGGGGCTAACGCAGGAGGCACGGGCCTCTGATGTGTCAGAAAATGGCCCTGCCTCCGTCTTCCTGGTCCTCCAGATCCTTCTCCTGAGACCATAAGTGAGCGTCCCCCGGTGCGCTTAGAGAACCGCGGCAGGTGCCAGTGCAGACGGCAGGTGATGCTGCCCGAGGAAGAAGAGCGGGTTTCTCAGGGCGGCGTCCACCTCCACTGGTGGAGGGTCTGGGAGTGTGCAGGGCGTGGACTAGGAAGTGTCGGACTGGCCCTGTTTCCACCTGAAGAGGACAAATGTAGCTGCGCGGTGGCACAGGTGTCCAGCAGGGGCTCTTAGAGGGGTCTCTAGGGAACAGTGACCCGGACTGTGTGTCCTGGAGCTCTGCGGTCGCCCCATGCGCCTGCCTCCCCGGCCTGCCTGGTCCCGAGCCCCGCCGCACCTCCAGACCCTGCCTGACCCGACCTGCCCTGAGCTTGGAGCCCTCCGCGCAAGGAGACAGCCCCGGGGGAGAGCGAGCCTTGCTCCCCAAATGGTCGGGGATAGTTTTGAATTTAGGTGTCGGGTGTGTGTGTGTATGTGTGTGTGTGTGTGTGTGTGTGTGTGTGTGTGTGTGTGTCAGCCAGGAAGAAGGTAACTTGTACACGTCCTAGGTCGCCGCGAGGGTCCTGGGTCACCGAGAGGGTCCCGGTACCTGCATTTGGACCTTGGGGCCGTTGGTTGCGCAGGGCAGGTGCGGCCAGGGGCTTAGACCAGGGCCTGGATCCCAGCGAGCCAGGGAAGAGCAGGGCGGCCCTGCGCAGAGGCTGAGGCGCCTACCCTGGAGCTGGGGCCCTGCACACATCTCCCATTACCTGCGGCGGGGGTCCCACCATTCTGTGTGCGAACCTGGGTTTTAGCCAGCCAACCCCTCCCTCGCACGTTCCCTCCTTGCTGTGGATCTGAGAGGACGTGCTGGCACAGGGAGCGGAAAGAGGCAGCCCGCGTGGAGAGGCAGGGGGGCCGGACCACAGGAAGGGGACTTGGCTTGGAGGAAGGACGGGCATCGTCCTTCGCTAGTGCCTTTGTTCCCACTGGGAAGCGGCTGGCTGGGAGCTGAAGGAAGGTTAGAGGGCGATGGAGAGGGTAGCAAGGGCCGCAGTGTGCCAGGCTGTGATGGTGCGCGGGCCTGAAGCACCCCAGGAGAGCTGTCCAGTGGCCCCGACGGGCTGGAGTGCAGCCTTCCCTCCGCAGGCCTACGGCTGCCCCGAAAGAAGCACCGGGGCTCTGCCAGCCAGGGGGTAGCCTGGCCGAGGTCAGGGGGCGCTGGGGACCCTGCCTCCCAGCAGGAGGGGAAAGACCCTCCCTGAGGGGCCCGCGTGGCCTTTGGCATGCTCAGACTGAACACGTCCATCCTGGGTAACTTCTGGGGTAAATACTCAAACTCCCCGAGCCTCAACTCCATGGTGGGGCCTCCCGCTGAGCCCCAGGGGCCGGCAGCTCCCATCCCCACATTCCTGTTCAGTTTGCGTGTTGCGCCCCTGACATGTGTGCCTCTCCTGAGGCCCACCTCGCCTGTTTTTAGGAGATGACTGGACGTGGGAAGGCCCATGCTTGGATGCTGGCTTTGTCTCTTTCTGGTACGAAGATAGCTGGCTTGCGAATTAGTAAACTTATAAACTTGGTCTTATAAACACTCATCATTCCAAATGTGACATCACCTCTATGTACATACATCTTCTTAAACTCAAATATGCAAAAATACCTCCCAAGCAGCTGCCACATTGCAGAGAATTTAATTAAAGGAAAGGCCCCTTTTGGAAGTGTGTTTATTTTACCCTAAAAAGGGATGGAGTTGCCCTTTCTGGAAGTTTTTCTCTCTAATTAAGCTTAGCCCCGATTACCGCTCTGGAGGTGGCACCCGGAGGAGTCCTGGAGGGAACGTCTCTGGGCTGATAAAACCCAGGACAGTTCAATGAAAGCCAACACAAACGGACTGAAAAGCTGTGTGATGTTTACAAAAGAGAAGATGAAAGCTCTTTGGTACAAATCAAAATATGTATTTTTTAAAATTATGGTTAAGCACATGCTCATTTACCTGGATTCTGCCAGCGTCATGCATGGTTCCTGTACTTCTGTAGAAAAAGCATCACCCCACCAACGACAAAAATGACTGCGTCGCGATACAGATGCGCATGTTGAAGCTTTCTTCAATCAAGTCAAAGAACTTGAATGCTTATTTTTTTCTCAAATTTTGATATGTATTATTTAACAATAGCTTATTTCTAAACAGAAATATTTACTCTTCAAATCATTCAGACTTTCTTGGAAACCAGGTGAAACACTGAACAGGATCATTTAATATTGACCCTGCTCACAGCAGAGTTAGATGGTGGATCCTGACTTAGTCTTACAGCTGAGAACAGAGAAGCCAGGTTGGAAGCTGAGTGATCTCCATGCTTCCTTTAGTTACCTGCTGCAGAGTGAGAAGCTGACTACACAAATGGACAGTGGTCAGACCGTGTATAGAAACAGAGCGGCCGGGTGTGGTGGCTCACACCTGTAATCCCAGCGCTTTGGGAGGCTGAGGCAGGCGGATCTCCTGAGGTCAGGAGTTCAAGACCAGCCTGGCCAACATGGTGAAACCTCATATCTACTAAAAGTATAAAAGAAGTAGACAGGCATGGTGGCAGGCACCTGTAATCCCATCTACTGGGGAGACTGAGGCAGGAGAATTGCTTCAACCCAGGAGGCAGAGCTTGCAGGGAGCCAAGATTGCACCATTGCACTCCAGCCCGGGTGACAAAAGTGAGACTTCGTCTCAAAACAAACAAACAAACAAACAAAAACAGAGCTCTGGCCTGCAACCTGTGGCAACAAGCCCCGGAAACCCATCCCTTTCCTACAGTGGCCAGACCCAAGACCAGCTTGCTGTCGATAAGTCAGATGTGGAGGAAGGCAGGCCACCATCTCCAGCAACCTGTCCAGGAAGCCAGACAAGAGCCTTTGTAACAACTGACCCCAAGTGGCCAGGATTCAACGAACAGCTGACATCTTCCCTAATTTATGTCCCTGTTTCTAACATAAGACCAACTAGAGAAAGCCAAATACACCCGTAAGCACCCACATGGGTATCCCGCTTTTAGTGAGCTGTGTTCAGCTCCCTGACTATTCACAGATACTATGATTGTGTGCCTAAAAGTACATGAAGAATCTAAGTTAAATTTATTAGAATTAATAAGAATGTAACACAGTTGCTGGGTAGAAAATCAATATACAAAGATCAATTACATTTTAAATTCCAGAAACAACTAGGAAAAAACACCAGAAAAACAAATCATTTTTTAAAAAATGAAGTCCCTGGAAATAAGCTTGAACAAAATGCATAAGAATTCAATGATGGAAAAGGAGAACTTTTAATAAAGATATTATTTATTTATTTATTTATTTATTGAGACGGTCTTGCCCTGTCCCTCAGGCTGGAGTGCAGCGGCATGATCTCAGTTCACTGCAACCTCCACCTCCTGGGTTCAAGCGATTCTTCTGCCTCAGCCTCCCAAATGGAAGAATACATTAAGTTCATGGATGAGAAACCGCTAATATATGAAGATGTAAATTCTTCCCAAATAGGTATGTAGATTTCATGTAATCCCAGTCAAAATGTCCATAGTTTTTAGTGCTTATACATTGTTGGTGGGAGTATAAATTAGTTCAATGGTTGTGGAAGACAGCGTGGTAATTCCTCAAAGACCTGAAGACAGGGATACCATTCCACCCAGCAATCCCACAGGTATATACTCAAAGGAATAGAAATCATTCTGTTATAAAGACACATGCATGCGTATGTTCATTGCAACACTATTCACAACAGCAAAAATATGGAATCAACCTAAATGCCCATCAGTGATAGACTGGATGAAGAAAATATGATACGTATACACCATGGAATTATGTAGTCATAAAAAAGAACGAGATCATGTCCTTTGCAGCAACACGGAGAGAGCTGGAGGCCATTATCCTTAGCAAACTAACACAGGAACAAAAAAACAAATACCACAAGTTCTCACTTTTAAGTGGGAGCTAAATGATGAGAACACATGGGCACATAGAGGGGAACAACACACATTGGGGTCCATCGGAGGGTGGAGGGTGGAAAGAGGGAGAGGATCAGGAAAAATAATTAATGAGTACTAAGCTTAATACTTGGGTGACAAAATATCTGTATAACAAACCCTAGGACACAAACTTACTTATGTAGCAAGCCTACACATGCACCCCGTACTTAAAATAGAAGTTTAAAAAAAAACTATATAAAACCCCAAAAAACAAAATGTCCATAGTTTTGATTTTTTTTTTTTCAGGGGGAAGGCAAGGGGTAGGGTGGAATTTGACACCAAATGACACTAAAATGTATATGAAAACACAAAGGGCCAAGAAGAATTAAGCCAGTTTTGAAAAATAATCACAAAGCTTGGCCTTATTGTTTACGGGTAGTGGCTGCAGTAGGAGTCTTAGTATCTGAAGCAGTTAAAATAATACAGGGAAGAGATCTTACTTGTGGACATGTCATGATGTAAATGACATACTCACTGCTAAAGGGGACTTGTGGCTGTCAGACAACCATTTGCTTAAATATCAGGCTCTATTACTCGAACGGCCAGTGCTGCGACTGCACACTTGTGCAACTCTTAACCCAGCCACATTTCTTCCAGACAATGAAGAAAAGATAAAACATAACGGTCAACAGGTGATTGCTCAAACCTACACCGCTCAAGGGGACTTTCTATAGGTTCCCTTGACTGATCCCGACCTCAACTTGTATACTGATGGAAGTTCCTTTGTAGAAAAAAGACTTCAAAAAGCGGGGTATGCAGTGGTCAGTGATAATGGAATACTTAAAAGGATTTCCCTCGGCCAGGCGCTGTGGTTCATGCCTGTAATCCCAGCACTTTGGGAGGCTGAGGCAGGTGGATCACAAGGTCAGGAGATTGAGACCATCCTGACGAACACGGTGAAGCCCCGTCTCTACTAAAAATACAAAAAAAATTAGCCAGGTGTGGTGGCGGGCGCCTGTAGTCCCAGCTACTCGGTAGGCTGAGGCAGGAGAATGGCATGAGCCCGGGGGGCGGAGCTTGCAGTGAGCGGACATCGACCCACTGCACTCCAGTCGGGTGACAGAGCGAGACTCTGTCTCAAAAAAAACAAAAACAAAAACAAAAAGTAATCCCCTCATTCCAGGAACTAGCGCTCAGCTGACAGAACTAATAGTCCTCACTTGGGCACTAGAATTAGGAAAAGGAAAAAGGGTAAATATATATATCTATACAGACTCTAAGTATGCTTACCTAGTCCTCCATGCCCACACAGCAATATGGAGAGAAAGGGAATTCCTAACTTCTGAGGGAACACCTATCAAACATCAGGAAGCCATTAGGAGATTATTATTGGCTGTACAGAAACCTAAAGAGTTGGCAATCTTACACTGCCGGGGTCATCAGAAAGGAAAGGAAAGGGAAATAGGAGGGAAGCACCAAGAGGATATTGAAGCCAAAAGAGCCGCAAGGCAAGACCCTCCATTAGAAATGCTTATAAGAGGACCCCTAGTATGAGGTAATCCCCTCCAGGAAACCAAGCCCCAGTACTGAGCAAAAGAAATAGAATGGGGAACCTCACGAGGAAAAAGTTTCCTCTCCTCAGCATGGCTAGCCACCGAAGAAGGAAAAATACTTTTGCCTGCAACTAACCAATAGAAATTACTTAAAACCCTTCACCAAACCTTTCACTTAGCCATTGACAGCACCCATCAGATGGCCAAATTATTATTGGATCAGGCCTTTACTGGACCAGGCCTTTTCAATACTATCAAGCAGATAGTCAGGGCCTGTGAAGTGTGCCAAAGAAACAATCCCGTGCACTTCAGGCCATACATTTCAATCCCTGTATCTTTAACCTCCTTGTTAAGTTTGTGTCTTCCAGAATCAAAACTATAAAACCACAAATCATTCTTCAAATGCAGTCTCAGATGCAGTCCATGACTAAGATCTACTACGGACCCCTGGACCTGCCTTTTAGCCCATGCTCCAATGTTAATGACATCAAAAGCACTCCTCCTGAGGAAATCTCAACTGCACGACCCCTACTACACCCCGATTCAGCAGGAAGCAGTTAGAGTGGTCGTCACCCAACCTCCCCAACAGCACTTGGGTTTTCCCGTTGAGAGGGGGGACTGAGAGACAGGACTAGCTGGATTTCCCAGGCCGACTAAGAATCCCTAAGCCTAGCTGGGAAGGTGACCACTTCCACCTTTAAACACGGGGCTTGCAACTTAGCTCACGCCTGACCAATCAGGTAGTAAAGACAGCTCACTAAAATGCTAATTCGGCAGAAACAGGAGGTAAAGAAAGAGACGAATGAAAATGTGCTCCACCTCATCAGTGATCAGAGAAATGCAAATCAAACCATAGTGAGATACCATCACACACCCACCAGATTGATAAATAAAAAGCCATGACAATGCAGAATGTTGCTGAGGGTGTGGCCCAATAGAAACTCGTATACCACTGAGGGAGTATGAACTGTTTCAACCCCTTTGGAAAGCAGTGACATTTTCTAGTATATTTGAGGATGTGCATTCCTATGAATGAAATTTCACTCTCCGTGTGCTCTAGGGAGACTTGTGCCCATGGGTCCTAGGGCAATGTTCCATAATCCTCCCAGTAGCACTTCTTGTAATCATCCTAAGTGTCCTTCAATGTACCATGGATAGATAGATCACGGTATATTTATTCAACGGGATACTAGTCAAAATAGAAACTTAAGAACTATCCTCAAATGCAACAATATAGGGTGAATTCACGTGTATGACAAGCTAAAGATGCAAGATCCAAAAACCACTCATGGTGCAATTCCAGTAATATGAAGTTCAAAAAAGTTCAAAACTAGGTTAGCCTGTATATGTTTGGGGATAAATACAATCACTGTAAGGGTGCATTTGAGAGAAGAAAAGCAAGGAGTGATCATTATAAAAATTGAACAGTGGCCACCCTTAGGGGTGGGTAGGTAAGAGGTGGTTCTAACTAGGAAACTCTCCCAGAGGCTGATGTGCTATTTTTTAGCTACATGGGAATTGACTTCACAGTTAATCATGTGTTGTTTTGTTTAAATTAGAAATAATCTTGTTTTTAAACAAAAGCAGTGTATTTCCATTTTAGAAAATCAGAACACAAAAATGATAGCAACATTATATTTGCATCACCTAAAAATGACCACTGTTAATAGTTTATATCCTTGCAGATCTTTTTCTAAATATATATAATACATAAATGCATTTTCTACCAAAGTGACATCATACTGTATATAATGTTTTTACCCATTAAAGTGTACAATTCTGTGATTTTGAGTGTATTCACAATGCCGTACAACCATTACCAGTATCTAATTCCAGAACAACTTTATCACAAAACCTTATACTTCACGTTCATCTCCCCTTCCCCCCCGGCCCTGGCAACCACTAATCTAATTTTTGTCTCCATGATTTTTCCCATTCTGGATATTTTATACAAATGGAATCACACAATATGTGGCCTTCTATGTCTGGCTTATTTCATTTAGTATGTTTTCAAGGTTCATGCATATTGAAGCATATATTAGGACTTCATCCTTTTATGATTGAATAATATTCCATTGCATGGATATATCGCAATTTGTTTATCTATTCATCAGCTGATGGACAGTTGGGTTCTTTGGCTATTATGAATAATGTTGCTATGAACATATACGTACAAAGTTTTTGCATGTACATATATTTTCATTTATCATAGATATATACCTATGAGTAGAATGGATCATATGGTGATACTATGTTTAATTTTTTGAAGAACTTCAAAACTGCTTTCTAAAGTGCCTGCACCATTTTGCATTTCCACCAGCAATGTAAAAAGTTTCCACTTGCTTTATATCCCTGTCAACACTTGCTATTGTACATCTTTTTGACATGGCATCTTAGTAGATGAGGTTTCCTAATGGCTTATGATGTTGAACATCTTTTTATGTGTGTACTGGCCATTTGTGTATCTTCTTTGGAGAAATATCTATTCAAATCCTTTGCCCATTTTAAAGTTGGATTATTTGTCATTCTATTGTTGAGTTATAAGTATTCCTTATGTATTCTAGATACTAGTCCTTTATCAAATTTATGATTTGCTAATATTTTCTCCCATTATGTGGCTTGCTTTTTTTTACTTTTTCGATAATGTGCTTTAAGTTGTATAAGTTTTTAATTTTCATGAAGTCCAATTTGTCTATTTTTTTTTGGTTGCTTATACTTTTGGTGTCATATGTCAGAAACCATTGCCCAACTCAAACTCATGAAGATTTACACCTATTTTCTCTAAATAGTTTATAGTTTTAGCTCTTACATTTAGGTTACTCTTTTTAATTAATTTTTGTATATGGTATGAGATGGGGTAAAACTTCATTTTTCACATGTGGCTATCCAATTGTCTCAGCACCATTCATTGAAACAACTATTCCTTTCCCATTGAATTATCTTGGCACTTTTTCTGTACCTCTTACATCTTTTTTGTTTCTCCATTTTTGACTTTTTGGTGTTGAAAAGATATTTTCTAGCGTACCATTTTAATTTCCTTGTTATGTCTTTTACTATATATTTTTGAGATATTTTGTTAGTGGTGGCCCTGGAAATTACAATTACATCCTACTGTATAGCAGTCTAGGTGAGATGACTACAAATTTAATTTTAATAGTATATAAAAACTTCACCCTTATGTACTACCATTACTTTCTCCTTCCTTTCTGCTATTATTGTCATGCAAATTACATATTTATGCAGTGAAAAACCATCAACACAGATTTATAATTGCTGCTTTCTGCAGTAGTTTTTTAAAATCAGATAGAGAAAAATGAGTTTCAAACAATGATACCTATATACCATCTTTCATATTTACCTATGTACTTACCTTTACAGATGCTCTGATTTTTCCATGCAAACTCAAGTTGCTGTGTATTTCTTGTCATTTTAGCCTGAAATATTTCCTTCAGTGTTTCCTTTTTTTATTAAATTTTTTAAAATTTTAAATTTGTGTAGGTACATAGTAGGTGTATGCTTCTTGTAGTGCAGGACTGTTAGTGACAAATTCTCTTGGGTTTTTCTTTTAATCTGGAAATGTCTCAATTTCTGTTTCTCTTTGAGTGATAGTTTTGCTAAATATTAAATTTGTGATTGACAGTCTTTACAGCATGTCAGGAATGTTTTCCTACTGCCTTCTGGCATCTATAGCTTCTGGTGAGAAATTCGCTGTTAATCTTACTGAGGATACATTATGTGATGAGTTGATTCTGGATGCTTTCAAGATTCCTCTTGGTCTTTGGCTGTTGGCAATTGATTATGAGGTGTCTACTTGTGGATCTCTTTCCATTTATTCTCCTTGGAATTTATTAAGCTTCTTAGATGTGTAGATTAAGATTTTTCGTCACGTGTGGAAGTTTTGGTCATTGTTTTTTAAATGTTATTTCTGCCCCCTTTTCTTTCTCCTCCCTTTCAAGGAGTCCCATTATGCATTTGCTGGTAGGCCCACAGATCTCTGAGGCTTTGTTTATTTTTCCTCATTCTTTTTATTTTTGTTTTCTCAGACTGAAAAAACTCCATGGACCTATCTTCAATCTTGTTTATTCTTTCTGCTGCCAGCTCAAATATGCCACTGAATGCCTCTAGTGAAGTTTTCATTTCAGTGACTATGCTTTTCGACTCTAGAATTTCTATGTGTTTTTTAAAGAAAAACCAATTTCTATCTCCTTATTAATCTCTATTTCATGAGACACAGTTCTCATATTTTCCTTCAGTTCTTTAGACATAGTTTCCTTATTTCTTTAAACATATTTAAAGTAGCTGACTTAAATTCCTTGTTTAATAAATCCCAAAACCCGTGCTTTTGCTCTAATTCCTGTGACAGACCATACTTGCATGTTTGTTTGCTCACCTCCTAATTTTTTGTTGAAAACTGAACATGTAAAATAATATAATATGCCAACTCTGGAAATCAGATTCTCCTTCTCCTCAGGGTTTGTTGTTGTTGCTGCTATTTGCTTGTTGAGTGGCTTTCCCGAGCTATTTCTGTGTTCTTTGTCCTGTGTGACCACTGAGGTCTGTACTCAGCATAGCTGGCAGATCATGACTGGATAATTTCCTTGACTACCTAGAACCAGTAAGTTTCACCGCCTTTGCTGAGGGGCCCTGCCTCTGTGTGGGGCAATGCTTCAAGTCACAGGCAAGCAGCTTCCAACTGAGCACGATCTTCACTTCCTGCTTTAAACGGCACCTTGAGTGCAGCCAGTGGTGACACCTCAGGCCCCATCAGATCTTTCCTGGACGTGCATGTGGCCTTCTGGAGTCCCACACAAGTGTTGGAGTTTCTCAAAGCCTCCTTCTGGATATTTCTTTCCCAAACTTTTCCTTTTAGGTTTTTTTCCATCATCTTGTTTACCTCTGTTGTTTCATCACCTCAAGCTGCTATCATAATAAACAATTGCCAGAGAGCTGGAATGAACAGGCTGAGGAATGGCAGCTTTCTGGAAATGGGGCTTTGGAGGAGCTCCGACTGAATTCCGCCCCCTAGCTTGTCTGCCAGGCTGCTGCTTTTCACTGTGACTGCAGGACCATTGACTTCTGTGGTTACTGCAGAGCTGGAGAGAGGGGTTGGGCTAGGGAAGTTACAGTGCCACGCATCTCACGGTTCTTATGGCGATTCAGCCACTTTTCCTGAATAAATGCTCCCTGAATTGTTGCAAGCCTTTGGTTAATTTCTAGAGTTCTGGAAAAGTTTATTTTGATTTATTTTTTTTTTTTTTGGTCAGTGTTTGCACTGCTTACATAAAAATGATTTTCAAAGGCACGTCCTTTGCATTTCCACTGACATTACCCAGCAATTATTCTTCATTTTATATATGGTTTATGTACTCATCTGTATTTATAAAAAAGAATAAAAAAGCAAAATCAGCACTGTGTCCTTTGTGCCCAGCTGCAATAATCAACTGTGACTTTCTTACAGTCATTCTCATATTGAGTCTGAGTCATCACAGGAAAGCTGATCCAAATTTCATTATTCAATATATATGTAAATAACTAATCCAGACAGAAGAAAAGGTTTATGTATTAGGTTAGTCCAAAAGTTATTGTGGTTTTCGCCATTGAAAGTAATGGCAAAAACTGTAATTACTTGTGCACCAACCTAATACATAGATGCCCATTACAACATTGGCCATACAAGGAAAAATTAGAATTAATCTCAAAATTCAAACAGGGTAAGGTGTAGGTAAATACTGTGCATTTTCTCACTGGAATGGCTGCACCCATTCTCTGAAATAATTATGAAGACCAAACAGTAATAAGGAGAATGTTTTTTAGGATGTGTTCATTGAAAAAAGCAAAATGCAAACTTCTACTTGCACCATGGTTTTGCCCCTGGAACAATTACATATATGCATGTACAATAGCCAGAAAGGAAGAGAGAAAAGTGAACACAATTTGTTAGGGTGGAGAGAATTGTGGGTGTTTATAAATTAGATTTTCCCCCACCTTATTGTTATGCTATGAGTGCACTAAATTGAAAGTTAAAAAAAATAGGTCAACATGTCTAAAAGAAAGAAATACTTCCCCGTATCCCCTACGTGCTGGACTTGGCATTGGTCAGAGGCATCCTACGGCAGGAGCTGTAATAGCCCGGGGGCTTCCTCTATGGTATGAACTGGGCACAGAGCTCTGCATTTTCAGCAAGATGGACCCCAGGGATTGCGACGGGGATGGAATGCAGCTTTTTGCCAAGCTGCCTGGAGACAGGGAGGAGGAGGAAGAGGAGGAGGAGAAAGGCTCTCTCCCCTTCCCCTCCTCTTGGAGAAGATGTTTTTCCAATAAATAATTGTGAAGTCTCGAATGAAATATAAGCCTCATGAATTATCTTGGCGTTTTTGGGATCCAGGAATCTTTCAGTGTCTGGACAGGGTCATAAAGGCTTTTGATGGATGTCCCATCTCCCCTGGGGAGGGGTGGGTACCACCTTCCTGATGATAATGACGGGGCCACCCGTTCCACCCCTCCTCCCATGCCACTCCCTCCCCCTGGACTTGGGGTTTTAGTTTCACTCCATCATCCCGCAGCTCTTATCCTGCTTTTTAAAACATTTTAATTTCTTCCTCTTAAGCGTCTGAGGAAGGGAAGGGAGAGTTAAGCGGAGCGTGTTTTGGAAATCATTCATCAGAGCAGCTTTCCCAAAGCGGGTTTTGTGTAGGATGACCGACTGTCCTGGTTTGCCTGGGACGGAGGGATTTCCAGGGGTGTGGAACTTCCACTGCTAAAACCAGGAAAGTCCCATGAAATTCCTGGGATGAGCTGGTCGCTTCAGTCCCACGAGTCTCTATTTGGTAGGATGCTAATACGTATTACATGAAAATGGTTGGCAAAAACTAGATTAAATCAAGTCAGATATATTTGCTGCAGGCCTGGTCAGAGCCTCTGATTGCTAATCTGTTCTATGCTCACACATATTCAAAGCAGGGTGTCCTTGGTGTATTGGAGCTTAAATTCTCTATTTGTCTAAAATTAGTTAATCTAAGAAATGTGAAGTTTGATGAAGCTAAGTAGGCTGTGCTGCTCAGGATACCCAGACAGTTTCTGGAAGAAGTGGATCAAGATGCTACTCTCAAATAGTTGAAACCTGCCAAGTGGTGGACATGGTTCTCTCCAAGGTGCTATTAGAGGGGTGGAGGAAGTCCTGAGGTTCACTTTTGCAGAGCTGGGTGCTGGAAGGGGTGTGTCTCCAGGTGTGTACAGCCCAGGGCTGTGTCCTGACCACCCCTTCTCAGTCCAACCCATTCAACACAGGGAAAGGACGTCTTCCTGGTGACAGCAGGCAGATCCGGTTCCCCGGGGGGGCCGGGCTGGGAGGGGCAGTTTTCAAATGCTCATCATTCTGCAGCTGGTGCACTGGGGCATCCCTACTGAGACACACGCAGCTCCCTGGCCCCAGGCAGGTGGCATGCCTCACACCATCACTGTGGGGGCCCCAGAGTGGAGCAGTGAGGCACGGGCACAGGATCTGGGGCCACCCGACTGGCTGTGTGTTCCTGACGTCCCCACCCTGTCCATCCATGGAAGGGCACATGGAGCCTTGTGTGGCACCAGCACAACACATGTTTGCTCCCCTTTGGTCTGTTCCTGCAGCAGCTGGTGCACACACCAGAGGTGTGGGGATGGCAGAATCCCCGTGTGTCACAGCATCTGGGAGCAAGGCTGAGGTGAGGGGAAACTTCTCTGGACAGGCAGTCTAGCCATGCAAGTTACAGGGACTTCAGGCCCCCCTCGGGTGGCCATTACTGGGCAACCTCTGGACTCCTCCCCACCCTGACATCTCCCCCTGTCTGATGGGGGCCTGAAGGTGCCTGGAAGCTTCTCAGGCTGGGGCTTGCGTGCTCCTCGGCTTGACTCCAGGCTCAGAGACATGGGGGTTGCTGGACATTAAAAGTCCACTAATAACCTCACACAAGACTCATGGTTCCAGCGAGGAAGCAGATTCTGGGGGCTTTGAGCATCCCTTTCTAGCCTGTGGGGACAGGAATCAGGGGGCTACGGGTGAGCACCAGGATCTGCCCTGGGGGCCTCTGCCCAGGTGATGGGCTTCTTTCCACCTGCCTCTGGCCTTGGCAGCCTCCCAGCTGTGGGAAGATCTGCATCTGCCATGACCCCCATGGAACCCAGCCCTGGTAAGTGGCCAGGGACACCAGCTCTTCTGGGGGAGGCTGCTGGAGCTGGAGTTCCGGTCCTACAAGGGAGGCAGAGGCCAGCAGAAGCAGCCCTGCAGTGGGCATGGCTGGCCATGGTTGGCTGCACATCCACCTGCCCCCACACACCAAGTGCCACGCCAGGCTCTGTGCCCCCTCCAGGAATGAGCAGTGAGCTGCCAACCCTAGTCAGATAAGAAGCATGTTGCTGCGCAGCAAGGACCACAGGCTCTCAAGGACTTGGAGGTAGCAGGGATTCTGTTCCCATGAGGACTTGGAAAGCCTTCTACAACTGCGGGGGATGTCATCTTGGGTTGCTAATTGAGACTCAGATTTTTGAGTAAAGATGAAATGAAGGTCACTCTCTGCCTTTCTGGGCCCTTCCTAGGAGGATGGGGTTCCAAGACGCACAAGTGTCCAATGGACCCTCGTGGGTAACTATAGGATGCCATGACTCTGGGATGTGTGTGAGGCAGAGGCACCCAAGACTCCAGCCCAGCCCCAGGAACTTGCCTCCTAGTTGTTCAGCGGGCTGCCCTGACACTCAGCCAGGGCTGGGTAGAAGGTGGCATGCTAGAGACCAAGCAGAGGGTGGCAAGAGCAAACAGATTGGACCGCTTGAAGGCAAGGACAGGGAGGCCTCATCCCCCATCTGAACCCAGGGCTCAACCCCGGCCGCAGAAAAGCAGCACAGCCTCTGTGCGCAGCTACTGAGGTCAGCAATGCTGTCCATGTGGAGGGCGAGGAGAGGAGCCCCTAAGAGCATTCAGGGATCTGGAAGGGGCCACGTGGTCAGCCCGAAAGTGCAAAGCCTGCGGCAGTTTCAGGGATCGGCCACCAGGTGGCAGAGGAGAGCTCAGCACAGCCTCGGGGCCTTAGGTCAGCCTGGCTGGCCACACCTGGCCTTGGGCCTCCTCAGGCAGGTGATTCAGAGAGAGGAGGAGGGAAAGCCTCCACCGATCGTCTACAGTGGGCATATGGGCTGCATGGGGCTGGGTCTGCCCGCCACATGTGAGGGTGGTGTGCCCAGCCTTGAAGGATGGCTAAGGGCTGGCTAAGCAGAGATGTGGGGGCAGGAATTCCAGGGAACTGGAAACTCCAGGGGCCAAGGTTCCAGAGATTCCAGGGAACTAGGAACTCCAGGGGCCAAGGTTCCAGAAATTCCAGGGAACTGGAAACTCCAGGGGCCAAGGTTCCAGAAATTCCAGGGAACTGGAAACTCCAGGGGCCAAGGTTCCAGAAATTCCAGGGAACTGGAAACTCCAGGGGCCAAGGTTCCAGAAATTCCAGGGAACTGGGAACTCCAGGGGCCAAGGTTCCAGAAATTCCAGGGAACTGGGAACTCCAGGGGCCAAGGTTCCAGAGATTCCAGGGAACTGGGAACTCCAGGGGCCAAGGTTCCAGAAATTCCAGGGAACTGGAAACTCCAGGGGCCAAGGTTCCAGAGATTCCAGGGAACTGGGAACGCCAGGGGCCAAGGTTCCAGAGATTCCAGGGAACTGGGAACGCCAGGGGCCAAGGTTCCAGAAATTCCAGGGAACTGGAAACGCCAGGGGCCAGGGTTCCAGAGATTCCAGGGAACTGGGAACTCTGTGAGGAACTGATGCAGAGACTCGGAGACCCACCCCAGCATGGTGCTGTTGGGGAAAGAGCCCATCTGAACCTCAGCCTGCCAGCCCTGGGGTTGCACGGGCAGGAAAGTCCTGCCTAGGTGTCCACCCACAAGGTCTGAGACCTGCCCTACCACCTCCTCCCTGCCAGCCTTTTGGGGGAACCCCCAACCCCCCACCTGACAGCCCCAAATGCCTACTCTCCCCATGCCACACTCCAGATCACAGAGGCCCTCCACCTGAGGCACCCTCAGTGTGTTCTGTTGGCATCTGATCAATTCTGGGTCCTGGCATGATTGGGGCTGGGTACTGTTGAATGATGCTGGGGGGCATGAGCCTTCTCCCTGCTCTCACATGGCACGGAGGCAGAGGAAGGGGCGGAGAAGCACCACTGAGTCCACAAAACCAAAGGGGAGAGAAAGAGGGAGGAAGAGGAGCGAGGTAGGACCCCCGTCTGGGGCTCGATGCTGTATGATGCGCGCGTCCTCTGGCTGCTTGCGTCCTGCAGAATCCTTTCCGATTTTCCACATTATTCTAGGAGGTTATTAACCATTTTAATTTTTATCCAAGAAATGTGTCACATGTAGGCACGAATCCTACCCGGCTAAGCGCCTCCGTTCCTCAGGCTCATCTTG
The DNA here is from genome assembly GCF_049350105.2 of Macaca mulatta. Taxonomy (NCBI): domain Eukaryota; kingdom Metazoa; phylum Chordata; class Mammalia; order Primates; family Cercopithecidae; genus Macaca; species Macaca mulatta. The sequence goes on along the minus strand of NC_133417.1, from coordinate 144,213,812 downwards.
CAGTGGAGTCCACAGCACAGTGCAGCAAGGTCAAGTGTCCCATTGGGCGGCTTGGGCAGGTCACAGACGCAGAGGACAGATCCCGATATTGCACATCACGCTCCTTTCCTCTCTCCCTCTCTTCCTCTTCTTCTGCAGGTCACCGTGTCACTTAGGTGATCACATCTGCATGGGGTCGCTGGGAGGCACTCTTCAGTCCTGCAGAATAATGGGTGATAAGATCAGGGGCACAATCAGGGTCCTCAACACCCCAGGCGAGAAAGCTCCCTCTCTTCTCCTTCCACTGGGCAGATCTTGGGCCTTGGGTGCAGGGCCACCTGGGCAGGTTGGGCACCTGAGAAGGACTCGCTTTGACGGGGGGAAGGTCTGGGAAGGAAAGGCCAGACCGCAGCCAGCGTCAGGATGGTGCAGGGGTGCAGGGAGGGGTGAAGGAGGCAGCTCCCTAGAGGACCCCAAGTGGCCTGAGGTCTGGGGACTGGTGCCCACCCCTGCTTGTTCCTCCTGGCAGGCTTCAGGCTGCCGGTAACCTGAGCCTTATGCGGAGCCCCCCAACCGCGACCTCCTGATGGAGTTGGGCACTCGCCCGGTCATTAGGGCTGAGGTCAGCAGAGGTGGTAGGCGGGGCTTAAACAAACCCATCAGGGCCCTGACTCTTTCCTCTGGGGCCTGAAGCATAAATTTTCATTGAGTGCCACTGCATTTTCATCCAGGGAACTGTCAGGGATATTTTGAGAAGAAACTGGGGGTCAGATGGCAGCATGGCTGAGAGCTGGGGGTTGTACGATGTCAGACTGCAGAGACGGAGGGGCCCCCAGGCCACAGGGCTACTCCCTCCAGGGTTCCAGGAGCTCTAGCATGCCCAGCCCCCAGGATGGTGTTTGAGCCTCAGCCCAAGCCTCGGGGCTGACCACACTGGGTAAAGAAACGATGACTGTGGTTCACTTTGGGGAATCAAAGCCGTCCTCACTGTCCTCTAAGTGTGCAAACACATAGAAGTAGGGAATTTAGGGCTCCGTCGTTCTTTTCTCTGAGATCTGCAGACGAAGCTTCATACTTGTGGGAACTTGCCCATTTTCGGGGCGTTCTCTCATACTTTAGCTTACGTGGCTATCACTCCACGGATGAAGTGGGACAGAAGTGAGTGTCCCCTTTACACAGATGAAAAGAGGCTTCATGGAGCTGGGAAGCTGCCCAAGGCCACTGGACACAGAGGAGCCCGAAGCTTCTAGCTGCCCCCACATCTATTTTACAAGAATCTCTTTAGCGTCATGGGCCCCATTAAGCCACAGTTTCATGTAGGTCATTAAAACCGTGACAGACACACATGAGCAGCCCTCAGGCTTCGCCCATTTTATCCTCGAGGCAGGGAGACGGCCACAGCTCAGAGTGATGATGTCCTTTGTCCAATGTGACAAGAAGAAGGCCTGGAAATGTCTCCCAGCCCCAAAACCACAGTCTGGGCTCCTCCCCTGAAGTCCTGCGAGCCCTAACGCTCAGCCGAGCTTGTGCTTGTTTGCATTTGACCTTGGCGTCTGTACTTGGTCTTGAAAGTTGCCTTGAAAGTCAGCTCCAGGATTTCCAACCCAGGAGGGGGAGGCATGAGGGTTTCCAGGCCCTGTGACTCTCTGACAATAGCCTCTGCCACCGGGCAGCCCCGTCCCACACTTCTTCGGTATGAGAGATTACATTCACCAGCTCTCTGTGGAGATGAACACCCTTGAGCGGGCGTCGGGCAGGGCTGGGCGCTAAAGACTTTGTGGACAGAGACAGGAGGCTGAGGGAGATGGCCTGGCTGGTGAAGCTCAGGAGGACTTCATAGAGGAGGTGCCCCAGGAGTTGGGCCTTGAAGGGTGCATGGCGAGTGGGCGGTGCTAGGCAAGTGGGCGGGCCTGGGCTGAGCGCAGTGCAGGGGCAGCTGCCCTGCGAAGCTGTGTTTTTGTTGGCGGTGTTGCTGCTGGAGCCATTTTCCGTTTGGAAGGCTCCTGATAGGAGAACACGGGTCAGCGGGTTTAGAACAACACAGCCCTGGACACGTGTTTGTGTGAGTGTGTGAGGAGAGGGACTAATTGGCTGCTCTGAGTTGACGATTATAAAATCATCTCTGGTTAATAAAAGCGCCGCCATCTAGCAATTTTAGTTGTCCTGGTGGGGGATGGGAGATGGGCCAAAGAGGAAGTCTTGCAGAATGAATGTACTGACGGGAAGGTCAAAGGCCCAGCACACCCCGCCCCCACGAACAGCTCATGTCCAGGAATAACGGGGTGTCGATTCAGGACGCTCAGAGAAGGAAAACAGCCGTTGGTGAGACGTTGGGAAGAGGAGAGTGGGGGGCTCCTGGGAGCACTGCGGGGGCTGCGAGTGGTGGACTGTGCCGGAGGCCACAGACCAGGCACGGGGTCGACTAGAAAACTCAGTCACTGCCACTGAGAAGCACAGGGCCAGGGCACATGCACGAAACACTGTGACAGACACACGTGGGCCGCGCCTGTGGGTGACAAGCAGACACCTCCCGCTTCAGGTAAAGACAGCGGCTTAACCACAAGCCACAGTCCCCCCCAGACAGAGGCACGAGCAGGATTGCAACTCGGGTGAACTTTCTCATTGTCTCTCAACTACACGGGTGGCTCTAGAAACTCAAGCCAGGAACTGATGGCTTAAGCATCTTGGTGAGCTCCGGAACCATGCCAGAGCCTGCCTTAAACCAAGAGGAAGACCCGCAAATCGCCCCAGTGGCCGGGGCGGAGGACAAGTTCCTGCCTGTCGAAGGACTCAGCACAGCCTCACGTGCTATGGTCCTTGCAGGGGCTCTCGCCTGTGGGGTGCCCGGAAGACCCTGGGGCAGAATGCAAGCGGAAGTCACTAGTTCAGGGATGGCAGGGGCTGACCAGGGCTTGGAACAATCAGGAGCCGGTGCCCACCTGGTCACCGGAGGGATGGGGAGCCATGTCCTGGCTGACCACTCACCACTGGGGTGGAGCCCTGGCCTCTGTGAACCCCTGTCCCCTCATTTCACATGGGGGTCATCACGTCTCCAGCTCAAACGCCAGCGAAGAGAAGCGGAGGTTGCAGGCCCAGCAGTTGGCACAGGGCCTGTGGCTTCCTCCTTCTCTCCCCTCTGCCGTCCCCTTTAAAAGCATTTCTTGGCTTCAGGTGGTAATGCGGTGGTGGGTAAGAAAAGCACCTTCCGGAATCACAGCAGAACAGCCCTGCGACAAAGTCACCTGGGTGGGAGTCCTGACCTCGCTTCCTCCACGGAGGTAATTAACAGGACGGAGAGATGAACTGTGTGAACCAGGTCCCCGCTCACTGTGAACACCAACGATTTACAAGGCAGGATCTTGGCAATAAGAAGTCCTGGGTGCCGCTGCACTTGCGGTCAGCTGGCACGGACGCCAATCCCAGCCCACCCGTTATTTACTGAGAAAATACCACGGCTCCTCATCTGCTATTACACTTAATACTTGACCCTGTTCCACACAAGGGTGTATTTGGCGACAGGGTAGGCTTTCCTCACACACCAGGAGCATCTGACCCAGTGTCTGTGCCTACAGGGATCTCATGGGGTTAGGGCTGCCTCCTCCTCCCCACAGGGGCTGGAGAGCCAGGAGCTCCGGTGCCAACCAGGGAAAGACCATCAGCCACCCCAGAAGCCAGTGCGACGAGACCTCTCCCCACCCAGCTGGCCGCACCATCAGCCCTGATCACCGAGCTGCCCTCCTTCCCTCGCGTACCCGCCCATGACAGCTGGCTCTTTGCCCTTGAACCTCTCATCTGTTCACGCACCAGCTCTTTCCCATGGTGCACTTGAGCTGTGCTTTACTACAGGGTCTTGGGACAATGAGAGAAAAAACCAAAATACACCAAGACCTTTCCCTGGTGAGGTTCATGTTCAGGCAGGAAGGGAGGCAGCTGAACAGTGCTGAGGGCTCAAGACAAAGACAGGAGCAGGGAGCGGGAGGCAGAGGGGCTGCATTTTGGGCGGTGGGCAGCATAGGCCATGGAGGGAAGCAACTCGTGAGTGAGATCGGCAGGGAGGAAGGAGGCCAGTGGGGCTGCAGAACCAGCTGGTGAGAAGCATGCATGAGAGGAGACGTTGGCTGGGCACGGTGGAGGCAGGAGGGAGGAGGGAGGACAAATGAGGAAGGAGGAAGGAGGGAGGAGGTAGGAGGCAGAGGGAGGAGGAAATAAAAAGGAGGGAGGAGAGGGAGGGAGGAGGAAAGAGGAAGGAGGGAGAAAGCAGAAGGGAGGAAGAAGGAGGGAGGAGGCGGGAGGGAGGAGGAAAGAGAAGTGAGGCAAGAGGGAAGAGGGAGGAGGGAGGATGGAGGAAGGAGGAAGAAGGAGGGAGCAGGAAGGAGGCAAGAGGCAGGAGGGGAGAAAAAGGAGGGAGGAGGGGGAAGCAGGAGGGAGGAGGGGGAGGCAGGAGGGAGGAGGAAAGAGGAAGGAAGAAGGATGGGGAGGGAGAAGGGTGGAAGGAGGCCAGTGCAGCCGGAGCTGGTGAGGGAGGAGTTGAGATGGGGTGGGGAGGTAGGGCCAGACCACAGAGACTCCTGGGGCTGCAGTGACAAATGACCACCAACCAGGGGGCTTAAAACAACAGAAACATATTTTCTCACAGTTCTGGAGGCCAGAGGTCCGAAATTCAAGTGTCAGCAGGGCCAAGACCCCGCAGCCTCTGAGAGAGGCCCCTCCTGGTTCCTCTCCAGCTCCTGGGCTGCCAGCAGCATTCTACCTTCCTTGATGCTTTTCTCCGGTCTCCGTCTCCACTCTCCCAGGCCTTCCTCTCTGCGTTTCTCCTCCGTGTCCTTTCTCCTTGTGAGGATGCTTGTCCATGCATTTAGGGCCCATCCAGCTAATCTAGAAGATCTCATCTCAAGATTCTTTACTTAGTTACAGCTGCAGAGATCTTTCCCCAATATGGTCACATTCACAGGTACCAGGGCTTAGGACTTGGACACATCTTTCTGGGGCCACCATTCAACATACAGCAGCCCCCAGGGCAGGATCTTTGGAGACAGGAGTGGTAAACTATGTCCTGGTTCGAGGTGCAGTGAGGCAAGAATATGGGATTTCTGGTAAAATTGGTGTTAGGATGGGGAGTGATTTGGTTGAGTTTGCTTCTTACTGGATCAGAAGCATGGGAATCCCAGGTCCTCAGAGGAGGAGACCCCCGAAGGTTCAAGTCCAAATTGGTACAAGGTGCCTTTTGGAGCCTGAAGTTGGCTGGTTCTGGGTGTGAGGCCTGCTGTGGGTTCTTCCTAGCCGGGACGAGGGCAGTCAGGCAGTGGAGGGGGCTGTGAGCTCACCTATTGTTTTCAGAGGACCCCAAGGCTTCATGCACTCAATAAACTCCAAACAAGACTTACCACGTGTGGGTCCTGCAGTTACAACATAGGAGGGACAATGGCAGGCCAGCAGAGGAAGCAGCTCCATCTCCACAGTGCTAGCCATGGAGATGGCTCAGAGCCAGAAGAAAAGCAGGATCCTGTTGGTTCTGTTTCTTTGGAGACCCCTGACTAGTAAGGAGGTGAAGGTCGAGGACTGTAGGGTCATGGGGGACCCGCCCACAGCTTGGGGCTGGATGGGCATAGTGTCCAGGCGGGGTGGCCGGCTGTGGGGCTGGAGGGTGGGCAGGGCTGATCTGGGGAAGCCGGCCCAGCAGGATTGGGGCTGCACCCACCCTGGAGTCCGGGGTGGGCTTTAAGCTGGGTGTGGTCAAGTCTGCTTCTGCCGGACAGCCAGGAAGGGGTATGGAGGACGCATCTGGGGTTAAGAGCCCGGAGGAGGCTCTGCCCTGAGGTCTGAGGTCCACTCTCTATTTCAGAATTCTCACATCCCAAATGCAGCTTGGCTGACTATCCACAGCGCTTCCCCACCCTGGTCTGACTTGGACTCCAAGACCACCCTGGGAGTGGGGGGTGCTTCCCTGCCTCTCCTGGTGAGGTAGGGGAGGAGGGACTGGTCATGGAAGAGTTTTCCTTTCCTTTCTCAGACACCAGGGCATCCTGAGGCTGGAATGGTGAAAAGGTTCTGAGTCCCATCCCTGGTTCCAGGCAAGTTCTCAGCAGAAAGTGAGGTCAGGAGGCTGCTGGTGAGGCCCAGGGCCTGAAAGAATGTCTGGCACGTGGCCTTTCCTGGGAAAGCTGCAGATTTACATCCTAGGGGCAAGAAAAGAAAACATCAAGAGACAGAGAAGCAGAGGGTTACAGGTCACTAAGCCACACTGAGAATTAAGACTTTCATTCATCTTACTTGAAGCTGGGGACCAGGAGAATGAAGGTCTGTAATTGCACCCTCTTCTGTCAAGCCCTTGTTAGAATGTGACTGGATCATGTCCTTTCCGTTTCTCATGGGGAAGGAGTCAGTGAAATGATTGGGATGATAAAATTACATTTTTCATTGGAACATCCACTACCAGGTAGTGACCCATAATCTCATCTGCTGATTCAGTAAAAGCTCAGGGCGGACAGTATTAGGCACTAGACTGTACCTGGGCCTGAATCCCGACTTTCCCATTTACTAGCAGTAACATCTTGGGCAGTTCATCCATGAAATAGGACTAAAAGAGTGCTGACTTCTTAGGGTTGTTTTGAAGATAAAGCAAGATAATGCATATAAAAGTCTTAACATGCTGTCTGGTAAGCGCTGAACAATGGTTACTATTATTATTATTATTATTATTATTATTATTATTATTATTTACATGCCGGTCACTGTGTCAAGAATTTTAAGGATCAGCATGATCAGAACCTCCCTCAAGAGTGATTTTTTTTAAATTTATTTTTTATTTCAATAGGTTTTTGGGGAGCAGGTGGTGTTTGGTTACATGAGTAAGTTCTTTAGTGGTGATTTCTGAGATTTTGGTGCACCCATCACCCAAGCAGTATACACTGTACCCAATGTTAGTCCTCTATCCCTTACCGCCCTCCCACCCTTCTACCTGAGTCCTCAAAGTCCATTGTGTCATTCTTTTGCCTTTTCATCCTTAAAATTTAACTCTCACTTATGAGTGAGAGCATATGATGTTTGGTTTTCCATTCCTGAGTTACTTGAGAATAGTGATCTCCAATTCCATCCAGGTTGCTGTGAATGCCATTATTTTATTCCTTTTTATAGCTGAGTAGTATTCCATTGCATAGATAGATAGATAGATAGATAGATAGATAGATAGATAGATGATAAAGAAAGTGTGAGATATATATATTTCTTTATCCACTTGCTGATTGTTGGGCATTTGGGCTGGTTCCATATTTTTGCAGTTGCAAATTGTGCTGCTATAAACATGCGTGTGCAAGTATCTTTTTTGTATAGTGACTTGTTTTCCTCTGTATATATACCTAGTAGTGGGATTGATGAATCAAATGGTACATCTACTTTTAGTTCTTCAAAGAATCTCCACAATGTTTTCCATAGTGGTTGTATTAGTTTACATTCCTACCAACAGTGCAAAAGTGTTCTCTTTTCATCACATCCATGCCAATATCTATAATTTTTTGATTTTTTGATTATGGCCATTCTTGCAGGAGTGAGGTGGTATCACATTGTGGTTATGATTTGCATTTCCCTGGCCATCAGTGATGACCATTGAGCATTTTTCCATATGCTTGTTGACCATTTGTATATCTTCTTTTGAGAATTGTCTATTCATGTCCTTTGCCCACTTTTTGATGGGATTGTTTTTACTTGCTGATTTGTTTGAGTTATTTGTAGATTCTGGATATTAGTCCTTTTTCAGATGTATAGATTATGAAGATTTTTTTCCCACTCTGTGGGTTGTCTGTTAACTCTGCTGATTATTTATTTTGCTGTGTAGAAGCTTTTTCATTCGATGAAGTCCCATCTATTTATCTTTGTTTCTGCTGCATTTGCTTTGGTGTTCTCGGTCATGAAGCCTTTGCCTAAACCAATATCTAGAAGAGTTTTTCTGATATTATCTTCTAGAATTTTTATTGTTTCAGATGTAAGAGATGAGGAACCAGTTTCATTCTTCTACATGTGGCTTGCCGATTATCCCAGCACCATTTGTTGAATAGGGTGTCCCTTCCCGCTTTATGTTTTTGTTGCTTTGTTGAAGGTTAGTTGTTGAAGACCAGTTTTGCTTTATTTCTGGGTTCTCTATTCTGTTCCATTGGTATGTGCCTATTTTTATACTAGTACCATGCTGTTTTGGTGACTATGACCTTATAGTATAGTTTGAAGTCGGGTAATGTGATGCCTCCAGATTTGTTCTTTTTGCTTAGTCTTGCTTTGGCTATATGGGCTCTTTTTTCTCGGTTTGATATAAAATTTAGGATTTTTTTTCTAGTTTGTGAAGAATAATGGTGGTATTTTGATGGGAATTACATTGAATTTGTAGATTACTTTTGGCAGTATGGTAACTTTCACAATATTGATTCTACCCATCCATTAGCATGGGATGTGTTTCCGTTTGTTTATGTTGTCTATGATTTCTTTCAGCAATGTTTTATAGTTTTCCTTGTAGAGGTATTTCACTTCATTGGTTAGGTATATTCCTATATATTCACTTCATTGGTTAGGTATTTTTTGCAGCTATTGTAAAAGGGGTTGAGTTCTTGATTGGATTCTCAGCTTGATCGCTGTTGGTATATAGCAGAACTACCGACTTGTGTACATTAATTTTGTATCCTGAAACTTTGCTGAATTCATTTATCAATTCTAGGAGCTTTTTGAATGAGTCTTTAGGGTTTTCTAGGTATATGATCATATCATCAGCAAACAGTGATAGTTTGACTTCCTCTTTGCGAATTTGGATGTCCTTGATTTCTTTCTCTTGTCTGATTGCTCTGGCTAGTACTTCTGGTACTATGTTGAATAGAAGTAGTGAAAGTGGGCATCCTTGTCTTGCTCCAGTTTTCAGGGGAAATGCTTTCAACCTTTTCCCATTCAGCATAATGTTGGCTGCGGGTTTGTCATAGATGGCTTTTATTACCTTAAGGTGTATTTCTTCTATGCCAATTTGACAATGCTGGATTTTGTCAAATGCTCTTTCTGCATCTATTAAGATAATCACATGATTTTTGTTTTTAATTCTGTTTATGTGGTGTATCTATTGACTTGCATGTGTTAAACCATCCCTGCATCTCTGGTATGAAACCTACTTGATCATGTTGGATTATCTTTTTGATGTGCTGTTGGATTCGGTTAGCTAGTATTTTGTTGAGGATTTTTGCATCTATATTCATCAAGGATATTGGTCTGTAGTTTTCTTTTTTTGTTATGTCCTTCTCTAGTTTTGGTATTAGGGTGATAATAGCTTCATAGAACAATTTAGGGAGGATTCCCTCTTTCTGTATCCTGTGGAATAGGTCAATAAGATTGGTACCAACTCTTCTTTAAATGTCTGATATAATTCAGCTGTGAACCCGTCTGTCCTGGACTTTTGTTTTTTGGTTGGATTTTTTTTTTTTTTTTATGGTGTTTTGCTGTTGTTGCCCTGGCTGGAGTGCAGTGGTGCGATCTTGGTTCACTGCATCCTCCACCTCCCGGGTTCAAGTGATTCTCTTGCCTCAGCCTCCCAAGTAGCTGGGATTATAGGCACCTGCCACCATGTCCAGCTGATTTTTGTATTTTTAGTAGAGACAGGGTTTAACCATGTTTTCCAGGCTGGTCTCAAACTCCTGAACTCAAGTGATCTGTCCACCTTGGCCTCCCAAAGTGCTGGGATTACAGGCATGAGCCACTGTGCTTGGCCATCATTTTTTTTTTTAATTACCATTTCAACCTTGCTGCTTGTTATTTGTCTGTTCAGAGTTTCTATATCTTCTTTGTTTAGTCTAGAAGAACTTATCCGTCTCCTCTAGGTTTTCTAGTTTATGCACATAACGATGTTCATTATTCATTGAATAATCTTTTGCATTTCTGTGGTATCAGTAGTAATACCTCCCATTTCATTTCAAATTGAGCTTATTTGGATCTTGTCTCTTATTTTCTTGGTTAATCTCACTAATGGGCTATCAATTTTATTGGTCTTTTCAAAGAGCCAGCTTTTTGTTTTATTTATCTTTTTTATTTTTTTGTTTGTTTGTTTCATTTAGTTCTGCTCTGATCTTCATTCTTTATTTTCTTCTTCTGGGTCTGGGTTTGGATTGTTCTTGTTTCTCCAGTTCCATGAAGTGTGACCTTAGATTGTCTATTTGTGCTCTTTCAGACATTTTGATGTAGGCACTTAATGCTGTGAACTTTCCTCTTAGCATTGCTTTTGCTGTATCCCAGAGGTTTCGATAGGTCATGTCACTATTGTCATTCGGTTCAAATAATTTTTAAATTTCCATCTTGATTTCATTGTTGACCCAACGGTTGTTCAGGAACAGGTTATTTAGTTTCCATGTATGGCATGGTTTTGAGGGTTCCTTTTAGAGTTGATGTCCAATTTTATTCCACTGTGGTCTGAGAGAGTACTTGATATAATTTTGATTTTCTTAAATTTACTGAGACTTGTTTTGTGGCCTATGATATGGTCTATCTTAGAGAATGTTCCATGTGCTGATAACTAGATTGTATATTCTGCAATTGTTGGGCAGGATGCTCTGTAAATATCTGTTAAGTCCATTTGTTGTAGTGTATAGTTTAAGTCCATGGTTTCTTTGCTGACTTTCTGTCTTAATGATCTTTCTAGTACTGTCAGTAGAGTATTAAAGTCCCTCACTACTGTGTTGCCATCGATCTCATTTCTTAGGTCTAGTAGTAATTGTTTTATAAATTTGGGAGCTCCAATATTAGGTGCATATATATTTGAGATTGTGATATTTTCCTGTTGGACTACTCCTTTTATCATTATATAATGTCCTTCTTTGTCTTTTTAAATTACCATTGCTTTAAAGTTTCTTTTGTCTGATATAAGAATAGCTACCCCTGATTGCTTTTGGTGTCCATGGACTATCTTTTTCCACCCCTTTACCTTAAGTTTTTATGAGTCCTTATGTGTTAGATGAATCTCCTGAAGAGAGTAGAAACTTGATTGGTGAATTCTTATCCATTTTGCCATTCTGTATCTTTCACGTGGAGCATTTAGGTCATTTACGTTTAATGTTAGTAGTGAGATGTGAGGTACAATTCTATTCATCATGTTACTTGTTGCCTGAATACCTTTTTTCCCCATTGTGTTATTGTTATATAGGTCCTGTGAGATTTATGCTTTAAGGAGGTTCTATTTTGGTGTATTTTGAGGATTTCTTTCAAGATTTAGAGCTCCTTTTAGCAGTTCTTGTAGTGCTGGTTTGTTAGTGGCAAATTTCCTCACATTTGTTTGTCTGGAAAAGACTATCTTTCCTTTCTTTATGAAGCTTCGTTTCACTGAATACAAAATTCTTGGCTGATAATTGCTTTGTTTAAGGAGGGTAGGACCCCAATCCCTTCTAGCTTGTAGGGTTTCTGCTGAGAAATCTGCTGTTACTCTGACAGGTTTTCCTTAATTGGTTATCTGATGCCTTTGACTCCCAGCTCTTAAGATCCTTGCCTTCATCTTGACTTTAGATAACCTGATGACAGTGTTCTAAGTGATGATCTTTTTGTGATGAATTTCCCAGATGTTCTTTGAGCTTGTGGTATTTGGATGTCTAGATCTCTAGCAAAGCTAGGGGAGTTTTCCTCAATTATTCCCTCAAATATGTTTTCCAAACTTTTAGATTTTTCTTCTTCCTCAGGAACACCAATGATTCTTAAGTTTGGACGTTTAACATGGTCCCAAACTTCTTGGAGGCTTTGTTCGTTTTTTTTTTTTTTTAAATTTTTTTTTTTGTCTTTGATGGATTGGATTAAGTTGAAAGCCTTGTCTTCAAGCTCTGATGTTCTTTCTTGTACTTGTTCAGTTCTATTGTTGAGACTTTCCAGTGCATTCTCTATTTCTCTAAGTGTGTCCTTGATTTCCAGAAGTTGTGTTTTTTTTAATTTATGCTATCTCATTGAAGAATTTTCCCTTCATATCCTGTATCCTGTGTTTTTATTTTTTTAAGTTGGACTTCACCTTTCTCTTGTGCCTCCTTGATTAGCTTAATAATCGACCTTCTGAATTCTTTTCTGGCAATTCAGAGATTTCATCTTGGTTTGGATCCATTGCTGGTGAGCTGGTGTGATCTTTTGGGGGTGGTAAAGAACCCTGTTTTGTCATATTATCGGGATTGTTTTTCTGGTTCCTTCTAATCTGGATAGACTATGTCAGAGGGAAGATCCGGGACTCGAGTGCTTCTGTTCAGGTTCTTTTGCTCCACGGGGTGTGTTCTCCCTTGATGTGTGTTCTCCCCCTTCCCCTAGGGATGGGGCTTCCTGAGAGCCGAACTGCAATGATTGATTTTGCTCTTCTGGGCCTAGCCACCCTGCGGAACTACTGGGCTCCGGGCTGGTTCTGGGGGTGTCTGCAAAGAGTCCTGTGATGTGATTGATCTTCAAGTCTTTCAGCTGTGGCTACCAGCACCTGCTGTGGTGGAGGAAGCAGGGGAGTGAAGAGGACCCTGTGAGGGTCCTTGGTTTGTATTTTTGTCTGGTACACTGATTTTGTGTTTGTTGGCCTCCATTCAGGAGGTGGTGCTTTCGAGAGCACGTCAGCTGCAGAGGCTACAGGGAAGAAGCAAATTTGCCCTAGGGTCACCTGGCTAGGCTAATGGATACTCTAAAATGGCAATAGTTTTACTTTTAAATCTGTTATTTATTATATCCTGGAAATTACAGGCTTTGCAGCTTTCTAACACACATGATTAACATTTTTAGATGTAAACTTAAAATACATGAGGAGTAGAGAATTTTTCCAAATTCTTTCAGAGAAAAGTTTGAGGACCACTGGTCTAAAGCATGCCTGTCAGTGTCGGAGAGATGGCCCCAGCAGGCGAATCCTTTAGCCCATTCCCAAGCTTCATGTCCTGCCTTGAAGTTCACTCTGGCCTGGAGCCCTTGGAGAGGGTATAGTTTACGGAGAGGGAGAAGGAAGGAGTCCACAGATGTTCTCAGCATCCCTGGCGGCCACCCCTGCCTTACGCCTCTCCCCCAACAGGCTCTGCCTCCCCTTCCACTGGAGATACATTTCTGGGTTTGGATGGCAAGCCCCTTCAGCCTGCACGAGACCTCTGCCTTCTGCCTGAGCTCCCATGACCTCATGTGACTGGCATGAAGAGTGAGACAATCATAAGAGTCTGCAAGCTATGAAGGAAAGAAAAGGCATACAGCTTCGAGATGAGGCAGAAGCTGATGGCACAGGAAATGTAGAAGCCAGTAAACAGAGGGGTGCAGCCCTGGGTGGATGGGGTTCCAAGGTGGCACCAAGACCTCCGCCTCCAGAACTCCTGGGAGCCTCTTGTCCCCCTCTCTCCAGTGTCCCATGCAATTGACTTTCTTAGAGAGGGACTCCTCTCTCGGGGCCCAGGAACACTAGAGCTCATGTAAGTTTGTGGAGTGTAGGATAGGTCATGCCCACCCCACCCCATTGATCAGAGCCAGTTACGTGGTCATGACCGAAGTCAGTGGGGTCTGCCTCTAAGGAAGCAGGGGTGAGTCATTGCAAACAACAATGTCATCTGCTGAAAACCTGTCTTAACAGCTTGGTCATCTTGGGAATCATTTCAGTTACATTTAAAAGAATCAGCATGGCTAATCTACACTTCCTTCCCTGTTCAAAGGTGCAGTTCCTTCCCACGAATGGCATACCCTAGCTAACTGTTGTTGCCTAAATATATGGGGAAGCTAGTTTTAGCACCCAATATTCTTAGTGAGTTCTCTTGCTTTGCCCAGATTCTTTCTCAATTACAACACATTATTTGATAGTGATTGAGGGATGAGAGGAGCAAGGTCAGTAAACCAAAGCCATCATTATCCCTGCCACCCCATTCATAACACCCCCAATTACGCATTTCTATCCACACCGCACCCTTCACACAAGTATGCGTCCAGCTGGGAAATACTTGGTGCCTGAGGGGTTTATGGCTCCTTGATTGATTATTAAAGCAGGCTTCCTTCGGGAAGGAGGCCTGGACATCGTCCCGGCTGGGATGAGTGAGCCTCTGTTTTTATTTGTAAAGTGGGAAAATGGCTGTCGGGCTTGGCTCGCTGCAGGCAAATGCTTTTTAGTCTGAAGGCCTCTGCTCTAAGTCCTTCTGTCCTCATGGAAGAGCAAGGTCTGTCATGGTTGTGAGCCAGGCTCTTGGCAGAGGGACCATGCCTGCCTTCTGCTGCCTGCAGGAGAGGACAGGTCAGCTCCCGTCCGCGCCCGTGCCAGCTCCTGGCCATTGCCTTCCAGCCTGCGGTTATCCGGAGGCCTCGCTGGCCTCTGCAGCCTGGGCCATGGGCCCTGACTGTCTTTCCTGCAGATGTCTGCCTGCTAGAAAACTGGGGCCCTTTTCGAGGTTCAGCTTCAATAGGTGGGACAATTGGCTCACGTCACAGGGACCATCCTGACCACATTAGGGAGGGGAGGGTGCTGTGCCAGAGTGGGGAGATGAGGTTTACCGGGGCAGGAAAGGCAGGTGACAGGACACAGAAGAGCCACGTTTCAATCGCTGCAGAGAATGCATCTGGCCAAATTCAGCAATGATGTATGATTTTTTAACCCTTTCCCGTTTAGGAAAAAAAAATTCAGCTCATTGCCAGTACTCATTTAATTTTACATAAACATGCTCTTTGAGGCTGAAGCAAATCTGACTGATTTTCAATGTGAAAATAAAATATAAAAACTCTTCTTGAAACTAACATCAGAATTGTCTGAATCATTAGAATCGTCTGTTTTGGAAAAACTGAATTCATCCAATGAGTCTTTGGCCAGAAATTGTTCGAGAATGATGTTAGCATCATGGGTAGGAATCTTACATTTCCTAGATTTTGACATTTTCAGCGATCAAAAAGTACTCTACATTGTAAATGGAAATACCACTACTAAAAACAGAATCCTATAAATAGAATAATATCTTTTGTTCCCAAAGTTGATATCCTAGAGCAATGCGAAAATAATAATAAAAGCGAGATATTTAGTGGCAAACTTGTCTCAGGGTAAACGCTGTGGCTGCAAGTGCTGCCAGTGAGTATTCTCGGTGAAAACCGGAAAAGGGTTAAAAAAAAAACCTCCCAGAAACCAGGAGAAACAAAGGATTTTTCAACTCAACAAATTACATCTACTAAAAATCTACTGCTTATATAATTTATGTTAAGGAAGCAGAATGCATTCTCTCTATGATCAGAAACGAGGCCAGGCTGTCTGCTCTCACTGCTTCTGCTGGACGTTGTGCTGGAGGCACTGGCCAGGGCAATGGGGCAAGGGAAAGAAATGGAATTCATACAGGTTGAAAGGAGGAAATACAACTGTCTTAATTCACAGGTGACAAGATCATCTATAGAGAAAATCTGAAAAGATCTAGTAATAAGCTACGAGAGGAAATAAGTAAGTTTGGCAAGATTGAAGAAGAGCAGTTCAAGGTTCAAAACTCGATTGTATTTCTAGACACTAACAAGAATTAAATTGGAATTGAATTTTTTCAAAAACTATCATTTATAAGAACATAAAAACACAAAGTACCGTAAAATTAGCATAACAAAAAGCTACAAGACTAGTGCACTGAAAAAGAAGAAAAATACAAAGAAGTTAAAGATTTATCTCAATAGAACATGATGTCATGTTCATGAATCAGAAGTCAATACCATTAAGATGTCAATTCTCCTCAAATTGATCCATGTTTAACGCAATCCTAAGAACAATTCTAGCAGCTTTCTGTTTTGTAGAATTCAGCAAGCTGATTTTGTATTTATAGAGAAATGTAAAGGACTGGCAATAGTCTAAACATTTATTTCTTAAGTAAAAAGAACAAAGTTGGAAGACATATGCTACCTGATTTCAAGGCTTTGTATAAAACTACAGATATCAAGGCTTTGCAGCACTGGCATAAGGATAGCTGTGTAGATATATGGAACAGAACAGAGCCCAGAAAAACACTCAAGCATATATGATCACTAGATTTTAACAGAGGTGCCAAGATAATTCACTGGAAGGAAGGACAGCCTTTCAGCAATAGTGCTGGAACCATGGGTATATCTGTGTAAAAGAAAAGAACCTCTACCCTTACCTCACACCACATACAAAAATTAACTTGAAGTGAACTGTAAACCTAAATATGAGAACTAAAACCCTAACATTTCCTGTAAGAAAACATAGGAGAAACAGATGATTAGGCAAAACTTTCTTATTTACGGCATAAATAAAGTAGGCCAGAAAAAAATTGATGGATTAGACTTTATGAAAATTAAAAAGTTTTGTTCCTTGAAAGGCACTGTTTATAACTTTAAGATGGATGATGCATTATTCAAGAAAATATTTTCACATCTATCTGATTAAGGACTTACATCCAAACTATATGCGACTCTTACAAGTCAATATCATAAGAAAACAAACACTGTGATTAAATAAATGGGGAAAAGATTTAATGCACATTTTACTTAAGAAGGTATATGAATAGTTAATAAGCACATGAAAAGGCTCCCAACATCATCAGTCATTAGGGAAATGCAAACTAAAACCACAGTGGGATTCCGCAGTATACTCACTAGAGAGACTGGAATTAAGCAGACAGACAATACCGAGCGTGGGTGAGACAGTGGAGCAACTCTCCCCTCCTGTGTTGCTGGTGGAAATGCAGAGTGCTACAACCCACTTGGAACCACAGCTTGGCAATTGCTTATTTTCCAAATGATCTGGCAACTTCACTTTTATGCACAAAAAGATATTTATGTGAATGTTTATAGCAGCTTTATTTCTAACAGCCGAGAGTTGGAAGCAACCAAAAGGTCCACTGACATAGGAACAGATTGACAAATTGTGTTGTATTCGTACAATAGAATGCTGTTCAGAAACAAGAAAGAAACAATTATGGCTACGTGGAACATTGTGCATGAATCTCACAAGCATAAAGTGAATAGAGGAGTCTGATGCAAGAGAGGAAACAGTGCATGATTTCATTCTTAAAACTCTAGAAGAGGCAAAACTACAGCACCAGGGAGAAGACCAATCGCTGCCAGGGCTGAGCGGAACAGGATTTGCTGCAAAGGAGGATGAAAGAACTTTCTGGAATCATGAAATTGTTCTGTATCTTGATTATGCCCAAGGCTATACTCCTTTAATTGTATACCTAAAATCGGTTAAATTCATTGCATGCAAATTATAACTCAATAAAATGGATTAAGAATACATCAAGGAAGGACTAAGACATATCAGACAAGGAAACATGAATTTGGAAAACTATAGAAAATAAAATGAAAGTCACAGTTAAAAATCATTAGATGGGTCCAAGGGAAACCTGTATTGGTAATAAGAATCTTTAATGAAAACACTACCTGTTACACACTTTTTTGTATGAGCCTTGTATAAATCAAACACACTTAGAAATGCGAGAGCAAGTTTTTATGACAAACTTTATTTTTATGACAATTTTTATGACAAACTTTAACACAGATCTTCTGACCGCGCGGGCAGATCAGGAGTAAGAAAGGGTGCACTTATTTCCAGAGATACGTTGTTCGGGTTGAGGAAAGCCGTGTGAAGCAGTGGTTCAGCACATGGGCATTTAAAACCAGACAGCAGCCCTGGTTTTAAATCCACGTTTCCCTTATTTGGTGTGTGTCACTGGACAAGTTTCTTAACCTAAGTCTCTGTCCCACAGGTGTTAAGTTCATGGAGTTAACTGAGAAGATTCATAAGAAGAACCCTATTGAATAGCACCTTCAGAAAGGCGTAGAATCTCACCCTTCTGATTCACTGCTGTATGCCTGGCACAACATAGGTGCTCAAATGTGTGCTGGACAAATGGGTGTGAACATCATCTTCCTGGCACCAAATAAACCCTCAATAAATTATACTCAGCATTATGCTTGATTAACAGATGTTTAACTTCGTGCCCTAAATTTTTTAAGCATTCATGAATGCTTGCCAACAAAATTCCCATACCACGGGAAAAGAAGCTTTAATCAAGTCCAAAAAATAGATTTTATAGCAACATATTTCACCATAACTCATTAAAAGAAAAAATTAGCAATAAAGGAACAATCAAGAAGGAAATTAACAAAGCCTTGGTAATTAATGAAAGTACTTGCCAATGATGTTTAAGAAGTTTCATTGAGTCTGGTATCTTATTTATCAATTCTTATTTTTAATTTGGATCTTTATTTCCTGTTATTTGAGCAAATGGTTTTCTTGTCATTTTAATCTCTGTTCTTTTTTTTTTTTTTTTTTTTTTTTTTTTTTTTTTTTTTTTTTTTTTGAGACAGTCTCGCTCTGTTGCCCAGGCTGGAGTGCAGTGGCATGATCTCTACTCACTGCAAGCTCCACCTCCTGGGTTCACGCCATTCTCCTGCCTCAGCCTCCCCTGTAGCTGGGACTACAGGCGCCGCCACCATGCCCGGCTAATTTTTTTGTATTTTTAGTAGAGACGGGGTTTCACCGTGTTAGTCAGGATGGTCTCGATCTCCTGACCTCGTGATCCGCCCGTCTCGGCCTCCCAAAGTGCTGGGATTACAGGCGTGAGCCACCGCGCCCAGCCTTAATCTCTGTTCTCTTGCTCATTTGAGACAGTTTCTCAGGTTTATTCTTCCCTCTTAGGATTTAAGTTTCTTTTCCTGCATTCATTCACTCAGCAGACACTGATGGAGCCTCCCTGCCCTGCTCAGTTCACACAACTTTGTTTCTGATCTTTGTTGTCCAGGGAGGAATTTAAACGGTGCCCTCGCCCTTTCTTCTGGGGCTGCCTTCATTCTGCAGGGGCGGGTCCCGCTGTGTGCAAGCTCCGCCCTATACACCGGAGCAAGGGCGGGCGGCAGAGCCCTGGTCTGGTGTCCGGGAGGTGAGACCTTGCCCGCTTCCAAGCTGGGGCCTTTGGTCTCTCCCCAGGGGTCGTGGAGAGGCTGAGATTCTTCTGCAAAGGAAGCTGTCCCTCCAGGCGCCCGCCTCACAGCCCGTCCTAAAGTCATGTGATGCCCCAGGAGGGAAAAGCCCAGCTCCTTTGCTCAACCCAGGAGGGTCCAGGCTTTGGTGGTCCCTTGATGGACTGGGGGAGGATGGAAGGTCTGCGCTGGGCAGCTGGGGGCCTCCCAGAGTGAGCAGCCAGTGGGGTGAGTGGGAGCTGCTCCTCTGTACTCTGGCTCAGTATGCCGCCTGCAGTGTGCGCAGCTCAGGATGACGGCTCAGCACATTCTGTTGATGGAAGAGTCAGCATCTGTCCCATCCTTTAGCAATTGGCTCTTCTACCAAGTTTTAGTGTGGTTGGCCGGTTTTTGTGTTTTGGTAAATTTTCATCAATGTTTTTTAACTGTAAGCAGGGGACAGCTCAATCTGGAGCTGTAGGCTCTCCTGAAGGTTAACCCTGGGACTTGCCCCGTCTCAGATGGACTAACTGAGGGCTAGAGAGGTTAATGAACTTTTCCAAAGCCAGAGCTGTTCTCCAGAGAAAGCCCACTCAGGCTCCCGAATTCTGCGTCTGAGGCCAGCGGGCTTCCCAGGAAGTCATTTTGCTCCGGCAGCCCTGAAGTTCAAAGACAGCCCCATGGGGGTTTATCGGAGGCCTCCTTCCAGAGTCCAGGGGCTGTCAGTGAGGGTGTCTGCTTACTTGGTGGCCTCAGGGACCAAGGGCGCACCAAGCCTGCAATGGCTGAAGAAAGGAGTCCCCTCTGCTCTTCCAGGCAGTGGGCACTTGGGGCCCAGGGGACCAAGGCAGATTCTGAAACGCTGGTCTCAGACACCGGCCGGAAGGACAGTTGGCAGCCTGCAGCATGGGGCTATTAAGATCCCATCTTGCAGCACCCCCAGACAGACAGGGCACCCCAGTAGCTCCAGTAAAGAGATCTTCACAACCCAGGCAGTTCAACTGCATCCCAAAGGCCACCACTTCCAGCGAACCCTCCAGGGGCCAAAGTGATGCCTGCAGACACCAGAGGCCTGGACATGCCAGGAGGGGATGCCACGCTTAGGGTGGGTCTTTGGGAGCTTCAGGAGCCAAAGAATCCAGTATAGTTTCCGTGGTGAGAATTTAGGGCTGGGTTTTGATTTTGAATTTTTTCTTTTCAAGGAAGATACTTTTTTACTGTATTGTTTGAACACCGAGTCAGCTGGGAACAAAAGAATGCAAGTCTGTCCTAAACAGCACTGTCTTCCATGGCAGGAAAAGTAGCCACAGGGTTTCAGCCGTGGGGGTGACCTCAGAGGAAAGAAAGACAGTGAGCCATGCTGGTGCAGAGCCAGGCTGGATGCAGAGCAGTGCCATCCCCGCCATGAAACCCCCCGGGAGACAGTGCTCCCTCACCCTGCAGGTGGTTTCCAGGGGGAGAATCTGCCCCCTTCAGAACGGCATGAGGATGGAATCCTGCAGAGCACCAACAGTGACTAGCCTCAGGCACGGGTGCAGGGGTGAGCTAGCCTCATCCACACACAATGGCAGCCTAGCCTCATCCACAGCTTCCACAGTGAACTAGCTTTATCCACACACAATGATGACCTGCCCTCAACCAAAGCTCCAGGGGTGAGCTAGCCTCATCCACACACAATGGTGAACTAGCCTCATCCATAGCTTCTACAGTGAGCTAGCCTCATCTGTAGCTCCAACAGTGGGCTAGCCTCATCTACACATTGATGGTGAGCTAGCCTCATCCACAGCACCAGCACCAACAGTGAGCTAGTCTCATCAGTGGCTCCAACAGTGACTAGCTTCATCCACAGCTCCAGAAGTAAGCTAGCCTTATCCACACACTGAGGGTGAGTTAGCCTCATCTGCACATCAATGGTGAGCTAGCCTCATCCACAGCACCAATGATGAGGTAGTCTAATGTCATGCAAGTGTTCAGTCCGGACATTCTAATCCCTCCTCAGGGATGAGAAATGGAATACTGCACGTAACTTACAATGAAAAATCACCCAATTTTTAAAAATCAACAAAATTTTTAAGTGCTTTTAGTGGTCACATACAGAAAGAAACAGTTTCACAGCAAACCTGGCTCTAGGCTGCTGGGGTAAGGGATGGAGAGGTGGGGACAGGAGTGGAAGAGGGAGTGGGATGGCCATAGGAGGGGAGGGGAAGCTGGGTCCGGCAACCCAGGATGTGGTCATGGTGTGACTGGTGCTGAGTAACTGGGAGGATTCAAGAGTGACGATGCTTGGACATCCTTCTATCTCTGACTCATGTCGTGAAGGTCTTTCAAATTCTTTTCATCTTGCAGAGAGGCAGAGCATTCTGGAGACCAACGCTTCCTGGGCGGCACTCGGAGAGTGGGTGACTCTGCAGAGAGCACCTGCCCGGTGTGATCTGGGACTCAGAGTTCAATCTGCATTTAGCTGACAAGGAACTGCAAACTCTGAAAATGTTCACAGCCATGGAGAAGAGTCTGGAAATCCTCAGTCCATTGGGAAATAGTGTGGGTCAGGGAGTGTCACCAACAGCTGAATGTGAAGCCGGGACCAGTCAGTGAGGTTAACCACACCAGGGAAGAGAAGGGAAACCAGTCAGGGCCAAAACGGAGCTTTCGCCGATGTCTCAGTGGGCCTTGTCCATTCTGTTTGTGGATTTGGTTGTGTGTGCATGGGTATTAATTTCTTAGGACCACTGTAACCACAAGCTGGATGGCATAAAATGACAGAAACTCACTGTCTCACAGCTCTGGAGACCAGAAGTCCGAAGCTAAGCTGTGGGCTGAGCCATGCTCCCTTAGAAGGCGTGGGGAGGCTCCGTCCTGCCTCTCCCAGCTTTGGGTGGCCCCAGCCCCTTCTTGGCTGGTGCCTGCAGCACTCCATTCTCTGCCTTGTGCTGTGTCTTCACATGGCCTTCCCTCTGTGTCTGTGTCCTCTTCTCTTCTCATAAGGACAACAGTGATGAGATTTGGGGCCCACTCTGCATTCAGAAATCTGATCTCAAGATTATTACCTTAATTACACCTGTAAAGACCTTATTCCTAAATAAAGTTGCCTTCTGACATCTGGGTGGACATGAATTTGCAGGGCAGGATACTCTTCAACCTACTACGGTAAGTATCCAATTTGCTGCATATCCATTTTACCTATATTAGTACTGATGGCAGTGGCTGCGCCAGACGGCCTGCCGCTGCCATCACACCAGCTGCAGCGGGGAAGTGAGCTGGGGTTGCATACTCCGTGGAAGCAGAGGGAGCTGGGACAAGCGAGAGCCCCACCCCTTCCAAGCTGGGGTGGGAGTTCCCCAGGTGCTGCTGCAGACTCTGTCCAAAGCACAGCTGCAGACCTGGGCCTCCTGCTTCACTGAGCAGGCAGGGGCCCTGCCCTCCTGAGAAGGGGTTGCAGCCACCCAAACTGTGGCTGCAGATCTGGATCTCCTTCTCCACAGAGCAGGCAGCAGCCCCACACCTGCGCTAGGCACAGCTGTAGCCACCCTAACTGGGGCTGCAGACCTAGGCATCCCTGCACTCTTGAGGGAGCCTGGGAAGGTACCCTTGTCCTTGCAGCCTCAGTGGTTCCTGGTCCTGCTGCCTGGCCTCTCCCCACTCCTGGCACCCACTTTGATCTCAGAGTAGAGGTGGGGCCGAGCCTAGGCACTGTCACAGCCCAACCAGGTGTGCACACACTTGGGACAGTGCTGACATGCCAGCCCCCTGCCACTTCAGCCCCCTTTGGACTTTGGACACCGAGGAGCATTGGAGGAGAAGTTGAAGGGGAGTTGAGGGCAGCTGGGGACTGGCCTGCAGGCGCCCCTTGGTGCCAGCAACCTGGGTGCCATGAATGGCCACGAGAGGCAGACAGGTTCCTGGGCAGAAGGGGGAGGGTCTCCAGTGAAGCCCCATCTTCGGGCCAAGGCAGGCACAAAGCCTGGGGGCTGGGCTGCAAGTTCTGAGGACCAGAGGGGGAAATCATGGTGCTTTCTCCTGGGCCCATCCATGTCTGCCTATGGACCAATCAGCATGCACTTCCCTGCTCTGAGGCCCAGAAAAGCCCCAGGCTCAGCCAGAGCAGGACAGAGAACAGAGACATGACAGAAAGGATGGATGACTAGCTGCAAAGAGGAGCTACCCTCTCTGCTGATAGCAGGAGATGACAGGATGATCAGCTGCAGAGAGGAACCACACACTCCAAGGCCTCCTCTCTGCTGAGACCTGAATACTTAACAGGACGACTTGCCTACAGAGAGGAGGTACCCACTGTGGGTCTCCTCTGAGCTGTTCTAACACTTAATAAAACTCCTCTTCATCTTGTTTACTTTCCACTTGTATGTAGACCTCATTCTTCCCAGACACAGGATAAGAACTCGGGCAAACGTACCACTGGCCACAGAGGTTTCTGGCCGGAAGAGTGACACCCTAAAGATCGCGTAACAGACCAAGATGAAGAAAGTGGTATTTACTCCCATCTTTTCCTAGGGAACATCATTTATGAAGCTGGTGGGAACAGGATAACCAGATTGGGAGGGCGATGAGACCTTCAAGGACACACTCAGCACCAGTAAGTAACTGGCAATAATAAGCTGCTGGTTTAACAGAGGCCAGCAGGGTTTTCTCCAAGGCTGGTGTGTTGCTGCTTGGGTTTTGCAGGGCTGAGGCCACAGCCCTGTTACAGGGACAAGCAATGAACCATGGCCAAGGAGGGAAGTGCAGAGTGAGGCCCGCCTGCTGGTGGCGCCAGAGAGCAAGGCAGGCTGGAGGGCATCCTCTGGGCAGGCTGCGGGAGTCCTGTCCTCTGCCCTTCCCTATAAAACCTTAGGTGAAATCCAGATTTTGCAGTAGTGCTTGGCAGAAAAGTGTTCTTCCCTGGAGAATTCTCTGAGACGTACCTCAAAGACAGAGGGAGGCAAGAACTGAATTTGCATGGAAAGAAAACCAACAACCA